>NC_080464.1:18623403-19840621 GCF_028018845.1 Melospiza georgiana | reverse complement strand
GCTGCCGCTCTCTCCGGCTCCCGGAGCCGAAGAAGCGGCTTCTTCGCGCAAAGACGATTGTGCCGCTCACAGTGCTCTCCTTAGCGCGGCTTCTGCCGAAAGACGCCCGGGAGCGGCTCTTAGCTCCGGACAGCATCCTACCTTCGTCTTTAGCGCCTCTTCTCATCTACATCTCAGCAAAAAGCTTTTCCACTATGTCTGGCTAGGAAAAACTGTGCCAGCACAGAAAACATCTCCAATTGTGTTCTAGACGTTGCACGGATGTCTGCCAAGTGTTTGGCAGGAAGAAAAGAAAAGTTGTCCAAAACAGCTTCCAATCGAATGTTCATGTGATTGGAAAAGTCAGGAGAGTGCAAAAGTACTGTTTTCTAATAGTTGGCAAGGTGCGCACACAATCCCAGTGTTGTACAGCTTGCTTCTTCACCTTCCCGAAGCTGCCGCTCTCTCCGGCTCCTGGAGCCGAAGATGCGGCTTCTTCGCGCAAAGACGATTGTGCCGCTCACAGTGCTCTCCTTAGCGCGGCTTCTGCCGAAGGACGCCCGGGAGCGGCTCTTAGCTCCGGACAGCATCCTACCTTCGTCTTTAGCGCCTCTTCTCATCTACATTTCGGCAAAAAGCTTTTCCACTATGCCTGGTTTGGAAAAACTGTGCCAGCACAGAAAACATCTCCCATCGTGTTCTAGACGTTGCACGGATTTCTGCCAAGTGTTTGGCAGGAAGAAAAAAAAAGTTGTCCAAAACAGCTTCCAATCGAACGTTCATGTGACTGGAAAAGTCAGGAGAGTGCAAAAGTACTGTTTTCTAATAGTTGGCAAGGTGCGCACACAATCCCAGTGTTGTACAGCTTGCTTCTTTACCTTTTCCAAGTTGCCGCTCTACCCGGCTCCCGGAGCCGAAGAAGCGGCTTCTTCGCGCAAAGACGATTGTGCCGCTCACAGTGCTCTCCTTAGCGCAGCTTCTGCCAAAAGACGCCCGGGAGCGGCTCTTAGCTCCGGACAGCATCCTACCTTCGTCTTTAGTGCCTCTTCTCATCTACATCTCGGCAAAAAGCTTTTCCACTATGCCTGGTTTGGAAAAACTGTGCCAGCACAGAAAACATCTCCCATCGTGTTCTAGACGTTGCACGGATGTCTGCCAAGTGTTTGGCAGGAAGAAAAGAAAAGTTGTCCAAAACAGCTTCCAATCGAATGTTCATGTGACTGGAAAAGTCAGGAGAGTGCAAAAGTACTGTTTTGTATCAGTTGGCAAGGTGCGCACACAATCCCAGTGTTGTACAGCTTACTTCTTCACCTTTCCGAAGCTGCCGCTCTCTCCGGCTCCCGGAGCCGAAAATGCGGCTTCTTCGCGCAAAGACGATTGTGCCGCTCACAGTGCTCTCCTTAGCGCGGCTTCTGCCGAAAGACGCCCGGGACCGGCTCTTAGCTCCGGACAGCATCCTACCTTCGTCTTTAGCGCCTCTTCTCATCTACATCTCGGCAAAAAGCTTTTCCACTATGCCTGGCTAGGAAAAACTGTGCCAGCACAGAAAACATCTCCGATCGTCTTCTAGACGTTGCACGGATGTCTGCCAAGTGTTTGGCAGGAAGAAAAGAAAAGTTGTCCAAAACAGCTTCCGATCGAATGTTCATGTGATTGGAAAAGTCAGGAGAGTGCAAAAGTACTGTTTTCTAATTGTTGGCAAGGTGCGCACACAATCCCAGTGTTGTACAGCTTGCTTCTTTACCTTCCCGAAGCTGCCGCTCTCTCCGGCTCCCGGAGCCGAAGAAGCGGCTTCTTCGCGCAAAGACGATTGCGCCGCTCACAGTGCTCTCCTTAGCGCGGCTTCTGCCGAAAGACGCCCGGGAGCGGCTCTTAGCTCCGGACAGCATCCTACCTTCGTCTTTAGCGCCTCTTCTCATCTACATCTCGGCAAAAAGCTTTTCCACTATGTCTGGCTCGGAAAAACTGTGCCAGCACTGAAAACATCTCCCATCGTGTTCTAGACGTTGCACGGATGTCTGCCAAGTGTTTGGCAGGAAGAAAAGAAAAGTTGTCCAAAACAGCTTCCAATCGAACGTTCATGTGACTGGAAAAGTCAGGAGAGTGCAAAAGTACTTTTTTGTATCAGTTGGCAAGGTGCGCACGCAATCCCAGTGTTGTACAGCTTGCTTCTTCACCTTCCCGAAGCTGCCGCTCTCTCAGGCTCCCGGAGCCGAAGAAGCGGCTTCTTCGCGCAAAGACGATTGTGCCGCTCACAGTGCTCTCCTTAGCGCGGCTTCTGCCGAAAGACGCCCGGGAGCGGCTCTTAGCTCCGGACAGCATCCTACCTTCGTCTTTAGCGCCTCTTCTCATCTACATCTCAGCAAAAAGCTTTTCCACTATGTCTGGCTAGGAAAAACTGTGCCAGCACAGAAAACATCTCCAATTGTGTTCTAGACGTTGCACGGATGTCTGCCAAGTGTTTGGCAGGAAGAAAAGAAAAGTTGTCCAAAACAGCTTCCAATCGAATGTTCATGTGATTGGAAAAGTCAGGAGAGTGCAAAAGTACTGTTTTCTAATAGTTGGCAAGGTGCGCACACAATCCCAGTGTTGTACAGCTTGCTTCTTCACCTTCCCGAAGCTGCCGCTCTCTCCGGCTCCCGGAGCCGAAGATGCGGCTTCTTCACGCAAAGACGATTGTGCCGCTCACAGTGCTCTCCTTAGCGCGGCTTCTGCCGAAGGACGCCCGGGAGCGGCTCTTAGCTCCGGACAGCATCCTACCTTCGTCTTTAGCGCCTCTTCTCATCTACATCTCGGCAAAAAGCTTTTCCACTATGCCTGGCTAGGAAAAACTGTGCCAGCACAGAAAACATCTCCCATCGTCTTCTAGACGTTGCACGGATGTCTGCCAAGTGTTTGGCAGGAAGAAAAGAAAAGTTGTCCAAAACAGCTTCCGATCGAATGTTCATGTGATTGGAAAAGTCAGGACAGTGCAAAAGTACTGTTTTCTAACAGTTGGCAAGGTGCGCACACAATCCCAGTGTTGTACAGCTTGCTTCTTCACCTTCCCGAAGCTGCCGCTCTCTCTGGCTCCCGGAGCCGAAGAAGCGGCTTCTTCGCGCAAAGACGATTGTGCCGCTCACAGTGCTCTCCTTAGCGCGGCTTCTGCCGAAGGATGCCCGGGAGCGGCTCTTAGCTCCGGACAGCATCCTACCTTCGTCTTTAGCGCCTCTTCTCATCTACATTTCGGCAAAAAGCTTTTCCACTATGCCTGGTTTGGAAAAACTGTGCCAGCACAGAAAACATCTCCCATCGTGTTCTAGACGTTGCACGGATTTCTGCCAAGTGTTTGGCAGGAAGAAAAAAAAAGTTGTCCAAAACAGCTTCCAATCGAACGTTCATGTGACTGGAAAAGTCAGGAGAGTGCAAAAGTACTGTTTTCTAATAGTTGGCAAGGTGCGCACACAATCCCAGTGTTGTACAGCTTGCTTCTTCACCTTTCCGAAGCTGCCGCTCTCTCCGGCTCCCGGAGCCGAAGATGCGGCTTCTTCGTGCAAAGACGATTGTGCCGCTCACAGTGCTCTCCTTAGTGCGGCTTCTGCCGAAGGACGCCCGGGAGCGACTCTTAGCTCCGGACAGCATCCTACCTTCGTCTTTAGCGCCTCTTCTCATCTACATCTCGGCAAAAAGCTTTTCCACTATGTCTGGCTAGGAAAAACTGTGCCAGCACAGAAAACATCTCCCATCGTCTTCTAGACGTTGCACGGATTTCTGCCAAGTGTTTGGCAGGAAGAAAAAAAAAGTTGTCCAAAACAGCTTCCAATCGAATGTTCATGTGACTGGAAAAGTCAGGAGACTGCAAAAGTACTGTTTTGTATCAGTTGGCAAGGTGCGCACACAATCCCAGTGTTGTACAGCTTGCTTCTTCACCATTCCGAAGCTGCCGCTCTCTCCGGCTTCCGGGGCCGAAGATGCGGCTTCTTCGCGCAAAGACGATTGTGCCGCTCACAGTGCTCTCCTTAGCGCGGCCTATGCCGAAAGACGCCCGGGAGCGGCTCTTAGCTCCGGACAGCATCCTACCTTCGTCTTTAGCGCCTCTTCTCATCTACATCTCGACAAAAAGCTTTTCCACTATGTCTGGCTAGGAAAAACTGTGCCAGCACAGAAAACATCTCCCATCGTGTTCTAGACGTTGCACGGATATCTGCCAAGTGTTTGGCAGGAAGAAAAGAAAAGTTGTCCAAAACAGTTTCCAATCGAACGTTCATGTGATTGGAAAAGTCAGGAGAGTGCAAAAGTACTGTTTTGTATCAGTTGGCAAGGTGCGCACACAATCCCAGTGTTGTACAGCTTGCTTCTTCACCTTCCCGAAGCTGCCGCTCTCTCGGGCTCCCGGAGCCGAAGAAGCGACTTCTTCGCGCAAAGACGATTGTGCCGCTCACAGTGCTCTCCTTAGCGCGGCTTCTGCCGAAAGACGCCCCGAAGCGGCTCTTAGCTCCGGACAGCATCCTACCTTCGTCTTTAGCGCCTCTTCTCATCTACATCTCGGCAAAAAGCTTTTCCACTATGTCTGGCTAGGAAAAACTGTGCCAGCACAGAAAACATCTCCCATCGTGTTCTAGACGTTGCACGGATGTCTGCCAAGTGTTTGGCAGGAAGAAAAGAAAAGTCGTCCAAAACAGCTTCCAATCGAACGTTCATGTGATTGGAAAAGTCAAGAGAGTGCAAAAGTACTGTTTTCTAATAGTTGGCAAGGTGCGCACACAATCCCAGTGTTGTACAGCTTGCTTCTTCACCTTCCCGAAGCTGCCGCTCTCTCCGGCTCCCGGAGCTGAAGAAGCGGCTTCTTTGCGCAAAGACGATTGTGTCGCCCACAGTGCTCTCCTTAGCGCGGCTTCTGCCGAAAGACGCCCGGGAGCGGCTCTTAGCTCCGGACAGCATCCTACCTTCGTCTTTAGCGCCTCTTCTCATCTACATCTCAGCAAAAAGCTTTTCCACTATGCCTGGCTAGGAAAAACTGTGCCAGCACAGAAAACATCTCCCATCGTGTTCTAGACGTTGCACGGATGTCTGCCAAGTGTTTGGCAGGAAGAAAAGGAAAGTTGTCCAAAACAGCTTCCAATCGAATGTTCATGTGACTGGAAAAGTCAGGAGACTGCAAAAGTACTGTTTTGTATCAGTTGGCAAGGTGCGCACACAATCCCAGTGTTGTACAGCTTGCTTCTTCACCTTTCCGAAGCTGCCGCTCTCTCCGGCTCCCGGAGCCGAAGAAGCGGCTTCTTCGCGCAAAGACGATTGTGCCGCTCACAGTGCTCTCCTTAGCGCGGCTTCTGCCGAAGGATGCCCGGGAGCGGCTCTTAGCTCCGGACAGCATCCTACCTTCGTCTTTAGCGCCTCTTCTCATCTACATCTCAGCAAAAAGCTTTTCCACTATGTCTGGCTAGGAGAAACTGTGCCAGCACAGAAAACATCTCCCATCGTGTTCTAGACGTTGTACGGATGTCTGCCAAGTGTTTGGCAGGAAGAAAAGAAAAGTTGTCCAAAACAGCTTCCAATCGTACGTTCATGTGATTGGAAAAGTCAGGAGAGTGCAAAAGTACTGTTTTCTAATAGTTGGCAAGGTGCGCACACAATCCCAGTGTTGTACAGCTTGCTTCTTTACCTTTTCCAAGTTGCCGCTCTACCCGGCTCCCGGAGCCGAAGAAGCGGCTTCTTCGCGCAAAGACGATTGTGCCGCTCACAGTGCTCTCCTTAGCGCGGCTTCTGCCGAAAGACGCCCCGAAGCGGCTCTTAGCTCCGGACAGCATCCTACCTTCGTCTTTAGCGCCTCTTCTTATTTACATCTCGGCAAAAAGCTTTTCCACTATGTCTGGCTAGGAAAAACTGTGCCAGCACAGAAAACATCTCCCATCGTGTTCTAGACGTTGCACGGATGTCTGCCAAGTGTTTGGCAGGAAGAAAAGAAAAGTCGTCCAAAACAGCTTCCAATCGAACGTTCATGTGATTGGAAAAGTCAGGAGAGTGCAAAAGTACTGTTTTGTATCAGTTGGCAAGGTGCGCACACAATCCCAGTGTTGTACAGCTTGCTTCTTCACCTTCCCGAAGCTGCCGCTCTCCCCGGCTCCCGGAGCCGAAAATGCGGCTTCTTCGCGCAAAGACGATTGTGCCGCTCACAGTGCTCTCCTTAGCGCGGCTTCTGTCGAAGGACGCCCAAGAGCGGCTCTTAGCTCCGGACAGCATCCAACCTTCGTCTTTAGCGCCTCTTCTCATCTACATCTCGGCAAAAAGCTTTTCCACTATGCCTGGCTAGGAAAAACTGTGCCAGCACAGAAAACATCTCCCATCGTGTTCTAGACGTTGCACGGATGTCTGCCAAGTGTTTGGCAGGAAGAAAAGAAAAGTTGTCTAAAACAGCTTCCAATCGAATGTTCATGTGATTGGAAAAGTCAGGAGAGTGCAAAAGTACTGTTCTCTAATAGTTGGCAAGGTGCGCACACAATCCCAGTGTTGTACAGCTTGCTTCTTCACCTTCCCGAAGCTGCCGCTCTCCCCGGCTCCCGGAGCCGAAGATGCGGCTTCTTCGCGCAAAGACGATTGTGCCGCTCACAGTGCTCTCCTTAGCGCGGCTTCTGCCGAAAGACGCCCCGAAGCGGCTCTTAGCTCCGGACAGCATCCTACCTTCGTCTTTAGCGCCTCTTCTCATTTACATCTCGGCAAAAAGCTTTTCCACTATGTCTGCTAGGAAAAACTGTGCCAGCACAGAGAACATCTCCCATCGTGTTCCAGACGTTGCACGGATGTCTGCCAAGTGTTTGGCAGGAAGAAAAGGAAAGTTGTCCAAAACAGCTTCTAATCGAATGTTCATGTGACTGGAAAAGTCAGGAGAGTGCAAAAGTACTGTTTTGTATCAGTTGGCAAGGTGCGCACGCAATCCCAGTGTTGTACAGCTTGCTTCTTCACCTTCCCGAAGCCGCCGCTCTCTCCGGCTCCCGGAGCCGAAGAAGCGGCTTCTTCGCGCAAAGACGATTGTGCCGCTCACAGTGCTCTCCTTAGCGCGGCTTCTGCCGAAAGACGCCCCGGAGCGGCTCTTAGCTCCGGACAGCATCCTACCTTCGTCTTTAGCGCCTCTTCTCATCTACATTTCGGCAAAAAGCTTTTCCACTATGTCTGGCTCGGAAAAACTGTGCCAGCACAGAAAACATCTCCCATCGTGTTCTAGACGTTGCACGGATTTCTGCCAAGTGTTTGGCAGGAAGAAAAAAAAAGTTGTCCAAAACAGCTTCCAATCGAATGTTCATGTGACTGGAAAAGTCAGGAGAGTGCAAAAGTACTGTTTTCTAATAGTTGGCAAGGTGCGCACACAATCCCAGTGTTGTACAGCTTGCTTCTTTACCTTTTCCAAGTTGCCGCTCTACCCGGCTCCCGGAGCCGAAGAAGCGGCTTCTTTGCGCAAAGACGATTGTGCCGCTCACAGTGCTCTCCTTAGCGCGGCTTCTGCCGAAAGACGCCCCGAAGCGGCTCTTAGCTCCGGACAGCATCCTACCTTCGTCTTTAGCGCCTCTTCTCATTTACATCTCGGCAAAAAGCTTTTCCACTATGTCTGGCTAGGAAAAACTGTGCCAGCAAAGAAAACATCTCCCATCGTGTTCTAGACGTTGCACGGATGTCTGCCAAGTGTTTGGCAGGAAGAAAAGAAAAGTTGTCCAAAACAGCTTCCGATCGAATGTTCATGTGATTGGAAAAGTCAGGACAGTGCAAAAGTACTGTTTTCTAATAGTTGGCAAGGTGCGCACACAATCCCAGTGTTGTACAGCTTGCTTCTTCACCTTCCCGAAGCTGCCGCTCTCCCCGGCTCCCGGAGCCGAAGAAGCGGCTTCTTCGCGCAAAGACGATTGTGCCGCTCACAGTGCTCTCCTTAGCGCGGCTTCTGCCGAAAGACGCCCGGGAGCGGCTCTTAGCTCCGGACAGCATCCTACCTTCGTCTTTAGCGCCTCTTCTCATCTACATCTCAGCAAAAAGCTTTTCCACTATGTCTGGCTAGGAAAAACTGTGCCAGCACAGAAAACATCTCCAATCGTGTTCTAGACGTTGCACGGATGTCTGCCAAGTGTTTGGCAGGAAGAAAAGAAAAGTTGTCCAAAACAGCTTCCAATCGAATGTTCATGTGATTGGAAAAGTCAGGAGAGTGCAAAAGTACTGTTTTCTAATAGTTGGCAAGGTGCGCACACAATCCCAGTGTTGTACAGCTTGCTTCTTCACCTTCCCGAAGCTGCCGCTCTCTCCGGCTCCCGGAGCCGAAGATGCGGCTTCTTCACGCAAAGACGATTGTGCCGCTCACAGTGCTCTCCTTAGCGCGGCTTCTGCCGAAGGACGCCCCGGAGCGGCTCTTAGCTCCGGACAGCATCCTACCTTCGTCTTTAGCGCCTCTTCTCATCTACATCTCGGCAAAAAGCTTTTCCACTATGCCTGGCTAGGAAAAACTGTGCCAGCACAGAAAACATCTCCCATCGTCTTCTAGACGTTGCACGGATGTCTGCCAAGTGTTTGGCAGGAAGAAAAGAAAAGTTGTCCAAAACAGCTTCCGATCGAATGTTCATGTGATTGGAAAAGTCAGGACAGTGCAAAAGTACTGTTTTCTAACAGTTGGCAAGGTGCGCACACAATCCCAGTGTTGTACAGCTTGCTTCTTCACCTTCCCGAAGCTGCCGCTCTCTCTGGCTCCCGGAGCCGAAGAAGCGGCTTCTTCGCGCAAAGACGATTGTGCCGCTCACAGTGCTCTCCTTAGCGCGGCTTCTGCCGAAGGACGCCCGGGAGCGGCTCTTAGCTCCGGACAGCATCCTACCTTCGTCTTTAGCGCCTCTTCTCATCTACATTTCGGCAAAAAGCTTTTCCACTATGTCTGGCTAGGAAAAACTGTGCCAGCACAGAAAACATCTCCCATCGTCTTCTAGACGTTGCACGGATTTCTGCCAAGTGTTTGGCAGGAAGAAAAAAAAAGTTGTCCAAAACAGCTTCCAATCGAATGTTCATGTGACTGGAAAAGTCAGGAGACTGCAAAAGTACTGTTTTGTATCAGTTGGCAAGGTGCGCACACAATCCCAGTGTTGTACAGCTTGCTTCTTCACCTTTCCGAAGCTGCCGCTCTCTCCGGCTCCCGGAGCCGAAGAAGCGGCTTCTTCGCGCAAAGACGATTGTGCCGCTCACAGTGCTCTCCTTAGCGCGGCTTCTGCCGAAAGACGCCCGGGAGCGGCTCTTAGCTCCGGACAGCATCCTACCTTCGTCTTTAGCGCCTCTTCTCATCTACATCTCGGCAAAAAGCTTTTCCACTATGTCTGGCTCGGAAAAACTGTGCCAGCACAGAAAACATCTCCAATCGTGTTCTAGACGTTGCACGGATGTCTGCCAAGTGTTTGGCAGGTAGAAAAGAAAAGTTGTCCAAAACAGCTTCCAATCGAACGTTCATGTGATTGGAAAAGTCAAGAGAGTGCAAAAGTACTGTTTTCTAATAGTTGGCAAGGTGCGCACACAATCCCAGTGTTGTACAGCTTGCTTCTTCACCATTCCGAAGCTGCCGCTCTCTCCGGCTTCCGGGGCCGAAGATGCGGCTTCTTCGCGCAAAGACGATTGTGCCGCTCACAGTGCTCTCCTTAGCGCGGCCTATGCCGAAAGACGCCCGGGAGCGGCTCTTAGCTCCGGACAGCATCCTACCTTCGTCTTTAGCGCCTCTTCTCATCTACATCTCGACAAAAAGCTTTTCCACTATGTCTGGCTAGGAAAAACTGTGCCAGCACAGAAAACATCTCCCATCGTGTTCTAGACGTTGCACGGATATCTGCCAAGTGTTTGGAAGGAAGAAAAGAAAAGTTGTCCAAAACAGTTTCCAATCGAACGTTCATGTGATTGGAAAAGTCAGGAGAGTGCAAAAGTACTGTTTTGTATCAGTTGGCAAGGTGCGCACACAATCCCAGTGTTGTACAGCTTGCTTCTTCACCTTCCCGAAGCTGCCGCTCTCTCGGGCTCCCGGAGCCGAAGAAGCGACTTCTTCGCGCAAAGACGATTGTGCCGCTCACAGTGCTCTCCTTAGCGCGGCTTCTGCCGAAAGACGCCCCGAAGCGGCTCTTAGCTCCGGACAGCATCCTACCTTCGTCTTTAGCGCCTCTTCTCATCTACATCTCGGCAAAAAGCTTTTCCACTATGTCTGGCTAGGAAAAACTGTGCCAGCACAGAAAACATCTCCCATCGTGTTCTAGACGTTGCACGGATGTCTGCCAAGTGTTTGGCAGGAAGAAAAGAAAAGTCGTCCAAAACAGCTTCCAATCGAACGTTCATGTGATTGGAAAAGTCAAGAGAGTGCAAAAGTACTGTTTTCTAATAGTTGGCAAGGTGCGCACACAATCCCAGTGTTGTACAGCTTGCTTCTTCACCTTCCCGAAGCTGCCGCTCTCTCCGGCTCCCGGAGCTGAAGAAGCGGCTTCTTTGCGCAAAGACGATTGTGTCGCCCACAGTGCTCTCCTTAGCGCGGCTTCTGCCGAAAGACGCCCGGGAGCGGCTCTTAGCTCCGGACCGCATCCTACCTTCGTCTTTAGCGCCTCTTCTCATCTACATCTCAGCAAAAAGCTTTTCCACTATGCCTGGCTAGGAAAAACTGTGCCAGCACAGAAAACATCTCCCATCGTGTTCTAGACGTTGCACGGATGTCTGCCAAGTGTTTGGCAGGAAGAAAAGGAAAGTTGTCCAAAACAGCTTCCAATCGAATGTTCATGTGACTGGAAAAGTCAGGAGACTGCAAAAGTACTGTTTTGTATCAGTTGGCAAGGTGCGCACACAATCCCAGTGTTGTACAGCTTGCTTCTTCACCTTTCCGAAGCTGCCGCTCTCTCCGGCTCCCGGAGCCGAAGAAGCGGCTTCTTCGCGCAAAGACGATTGTGCCGCTCACAGTGCTCTCCTTAGCGCGGCTTCTGCCGAAGGACGCCCGGGAGCGGCTCTTAGCTCCGGACAGCATCCTACCTTCGTCTTTAGCGCCTCTTCTCATCTACATCTCAGCAAAAAGCTTTTCCACTATGTCTGGCTAGGAAAAACTGTGCCAGCACAGAAAACATCTCCCATCGTGTTCTAGACGTTGTACGGATGTCTGCCAAGTGTTTGGCAGGAAGAAAAGAAAAGTTGTCCAAAACAGCTTCCAATCGTACGTTCATGTGATTGGAAAAGTCAGGAGAGTGCAAAAGTACTGTTTTCTAATAGTTGGCAAGGTGCGCACACAATCCCAGTGTTGTACAGCTTGCTTCTTTACCTTTTCCAAGTTGCCGCTCTACCCGGCTCCCGGAGCCGAAGAAGCGGCTTCTTCGCGCAAAGACGATTGTGCCGCTCACAGTGCTCTCCTTAGCGCGGCTTCTGCCGAAAGACGCCCCGAAGCGGCTCTTAGCTCCGGACAGCATCCTACCTTCGTCTTTAGCGCCTCTTCTTATTTACATCTCGGCAAAAAGCTTTTCCACTATGTCTGGCTAGGAAAAACTGTGCCAGCACAGAAAACATCTCCCATCGTGTTCTAGACGTTGCACGGATGTCTGCCAAGTGTTTGGCAGGAAGAAAAGAAAAGTCGTCCAAAACAGCTTCCAATCGAACGTTCATGTGATTGGAAAAGTCAGGAGAGTGCAAAAGTACTGTTTTGTATCAGTTGGCAAGGTGCGCACACAATCCCAGTGTTGTACAGCTTGCTTCTTCACCTTCCCGAAGCTGCCGCTCTCCCCGGCTCCCGGAGCCGAAGATGCGGCTTCTTCGCGCAAAGACGATTGTGCCGCTCACAGTGCTCTCCTTAGCGCGGCTTCTGTCGAAGGACGCCCAAGAGCGGCTCTTAGCTCCGGACAGCATCCAACCTTCGTCTTTAGCGCCTCTTCTCATCTACATCTCGGCAAAAAGCTTTTCCACTATGCCTGGCTAGGAAAAACTGTGCCAGCACAGAAAACATCTCCCATCGTGTTCTAGACGTTGCACGGATGTCTGCCAAGTGTTTGGCAGGAAGAAAAGAAAAGTTGTCTAAAACAGCTTCCGATCGAATGTTCATGTGATTGGAAAAGTCAGGAGAGTGCAAAAGTACTGTTCTCTAATAGTTGGCAAGGTGCGCACACAATCCCAGTGTTGTACAGCTTGCTTCTTCACCTTCCCGAAGCTGCCGCTCTCCCCGGCTCCCGGAGCCGAAGATGCGGCTTCTTCGCGCAAAGACGATTGTGCCGCTCACAGTGCTCTCCTTAGCGCGGCTTCTGCCGAAAGACGCCCCGAAGCGGCTCTTAGCTCCGGACAGCATCCTACCTTCGTCTTTAGCGCCTCTTCTCATTTACATCTCGGCAAAAAGCTTTTCCACTATGTCTGCTAGGAAAAACTGTGCCAGCACAGAGAACATCTCCCATCGTGTTCCAGACGTTGCACAGATGTCTGCCAAGTGTTTGGCAGGAAGAAAAGGAAAGTTGTCCAAAACAGCTTCTAATTGAATGTTCATGTGACTGGAAAAGTCAGGAGAGTGCAAAAGTACTGTTTTGTATCAGTTGGCAAGGTGCGCACGCAATCCCAGTGTTGTACAGCTTGCTTCTTCACCTTCCCGAAGCCGCCGCTCTCTCCGGCTCCCGGAGCCGAAGAAGCGGCTTCTTCGCGCAAAGACGATTGTGCCGCTCACAGTGCTCTCCTTAGCGCGGCTTCTGCCGAAAGACGCCCCGGAGCGGCTCTTAGCTCCGGACAGCATCCTACCTTCGTCTTTAGCGCCTCTTCTCATCTACATTTCGGCAAAAAGCTTTTCCACTATGTCTGGCTCGGAAAAACTGTGCCAGCACAGAAAACATCTCCCATCGTGTTCTAGACGTTGCACGGATTTCTGCCAAGTGTTTGGCAGGAAGAAAAAAAAAGTTGTCCAAAACAGCTTCCAATCGAATGTTCATGTGACTGGAAAAGTCAGGAGAGTGCAAAAGTACTGTTTTCTAATAGTTGGCAAGGTGCGCACACAATCCCAGTGTTGTACAGCTTGCTTCTTTACCTTTTCCAAGTTGCCGCTCTACCCGGCTCCCGGAGCCGAAGAAGCGGCTTCTTCGCGCAAAGACGATTGTGCCGCTCACAGTGCTCTCCTTAGCGCGGCTTCTGCCGAAAGACGCCCCGAAGCGGCTCTTAGCTCCGGACAGCATCCTACCTTCGTCTTTAGCACCTCTTCTCATTTACATCTCGGCAAAAAGCTTTTCCACTATGTCTGGCTAGGAAAAACTGTGCCAGCAAAGAAAACATCTCCCATCGTGTTCTAGACGTTGCACGGATGTCTGCCAAGTGTTTGGCAGGAAGAAAAGAAAAGTTGTCCAAAACAGCTTCCGATCGAATGTTCATGTGATTGGAAAAGTCAGGACAGTGCAAAAGTACTGTTTTCTAATAGTTGGCAAGGTGCGCACACAATCCCAGTGTTGTACAGCTTGCTTCTTCACCTTCCCGAAGCTGCCGCTCTCCCCGGCTCCCGGAGCCGAAGAAGCGGCTTCTTCGCGCAAAGACGATTGTGCCGCTCACAGTGCTCTCCTTAGCGCGGCTTCTGCCGAAAGACGCCCGGGAGCGGCTCTTAGCTCCGGACAGCATCCTACCTTCGTCTTTAGCGCCTCTTCTCATTTACATCTCGGCAAAAAGCTTTTCCACTATGTCTGGCTAGGAAAAACTGTGCCAGCACAGAAAACATCTCCCATCGTGTTCTAGACGTTGCACGGATGTCTGCCAAGTGTTTGGCAGGAAGAAAAGAAAAGTCGTCCAAAACAGCTTCCAATCGAACGTTCATGTGATTGGAAAAGTGAGGAGTGTGCAAAAGTACTGTTTTGTATCAGTTGGCAAGGTGCGCACACAATCCCAGTGTTGTACAGCTTGCTTCTTCACCTTCCCGAAGCTGCCGCTCTCTCCGGCTCCCGGAGCCGAAGAAGCGGCTTCTTCGCGCAAAGACGATTGTGCCGCTCACAGTGCTCTCCTTAGCGCGGCTTCTGCCGAAAGACGCCCGGGAGCGGCTCTTAGCTCCGGACAGCATCCTACCTTCGTCTTTAGCGTCTCTTCTCATCTACATCTTGGCAAAAAGCTTTTCCACTATGTCTGCTAGGAAAAACTGTGCCAGCACAGAAAACATCTCCCATCGTGTTCCAGACGTTGCACGGATGTCTGCCAAGTGTTCGGCAGGAAGAAAAGGAAAGTTGTCCAAAACAGCTTCTAATCGAATGTTCATGTGACTGGAAAAGTCAGGAGAGTGCAAAAGTACTGTTTTGTATAAGTTGGCAAGGTGCGCACGCAATCCCAGTGTTGTACAGCTTGCTTCTTCACCTTCCCGAAGCTGCCGCTCTCTCTGGCTCCCGGAGCCGAAGAAGCGGCTTCTTCGCGCAAAGACGATTGTGCCGCTCACAGTGCTCTCCTTAGCGCGGCTTCTGCCGAAAGACGCCCGGGAGCGGCTCTTAGCTCCGGACAGCATCCTACCTTCGTCTTTAGCGCCTCTTCTCATCTACATCTCAGCAAAAAGCTTTTCCACTATGTCTGGCTAGGAAAAACTGTGCCAGCACAGAAAACATCTCCAATCGTGTTCTAGACGTTGCACGGATGTCTGCCAAGTGTTTGGCAGGAAGAGAAAAAAAGTTGTCCAAAACAGCTTCCAATCGAACGTTCATGTGATTGGAAAAGTCAGGAGAGTGCAAAAGTACTGTTTTCTAATAGTTGGCAAGGTGCGCACACAATCCCAGTGTTGTACAGCTTGCTTCTTTACCTTTTCCAAGTTGCCGCTCTACCCGGCTCCCGGAGCCGAAGAAGCGGCTTCTTCGCGCAAAGACGATTGTGCCGCTCACAGTGCTCTCCTTAGCGCGGCTTCTGCCGAAAGACGCCCCGGAGCGGCTCTTAGCTCCGGACAGCATCCTACCTTCGTCTTTAGCGCCTCTTCTCATCTACATCTCGGCAAAAAGCTTTTCCACTATGCCTGGCTAAAAAAAACTGTGCCAGCACAGAAAACATCTCCCATCGTGTTCTAGACGTTGCACGGATGTCTGCCAAGTGTTTGGCAGGAAGAAAAGAAAAGTTGTCCAAAACAGCTTCCAATCGAATGTTCATGTGACTGGAAAAGTCAGGAGACTGCAAAAGTACTGTTTTGTATCAGTTGGCAAGGTGCGCACACAATCCCAGTGTTGTACAGCTTGCTTCTTCACCTTCCCGAAGCTGCCGCTCTCCCCGGCTCCCGGAGCCGAAGATGCGGCTTCTTCGCGCAAAGACGATTGTGCCGCTCACAGTGCTCTCCTTAGCGCGGCTTCTGCCGAAAGACGCCCGGGAGCGGCTCTTAGCTCCGGACAGCATCCTACCTTCGTCTTTAGCGCCTCTTCTCATCTACATCTCATCAAAAAGCTTTTCCACAATGTCTGGCTAGGAAAAACTGTGCCAGCACAGAAAACATCTCCCATCGTGTTCTAGACGTTGCACGGATGTCTGCCAAGTGTTTGGCAGGAAGAAAAGTTGTCCAAAACAGCTTCCGATCGAATGTTCATGTGATTGGAAAAGTCAGGACAGTGCAAAAGTACTGTTTTCTAATAGTTGGCAAGGTGCGCACACAATCCCAGTGTTGTACAGCTTGCTTCTTCACCTTCCTGAAGCTGCCGCTCTCCCCGGCTCCCGGAGCCGAAGATGCGGCTTCTTCGCGCAAAGACGATTGTGCCGCTCGCAGTGCTCTCCTTAGCGCGGCTTCTGTCGAAGGACGCCCGGGAGCGGCTCTTAGCTCCGGACAGCATCCAACCTTCGTCTTTAGCGCCTCTTCTCATCAACATCTCGGCAAAAAGCTTTTCCACTATGTCTGGCTAGGAAAAACTGTGCCAGCACAGAAAACATCTCCCATCGTGTTCTAGACGTTGCACGGATGTCTGCCAAGTGTTTGGCAGGAAGAAAAGAAAAGTTGTCTAAAACAGCTTCCAATCGAACGTTCATGTGATTGGAAAAGTCAGGAGAGTGCAAAAGTACTGTTTTCTAATAGTTGGCAAGGTGCGCACACAATCCCAGTGTTGTACAGCTTGCTTCTTCACCTTCCCGAAGCTGCCGCTCTCCCCGGCTCCCGGAGCCGAAGAAGCGGCTTCTTCGCGCAAAGACGATTGTGCTGCTCACAGTGCTCTCCTTAGCGCGGCTTCTGCCGAAAGACGCCCCGAAGCGGCTCTTAGCTCCGGACAGCATCCTACCTTCGTCTTTAGCGCCTCTTCTCATTTACATCTCGGCAAAAAGCTTTTCCACTATGTCTGCTAGGAAAAACTGTGCCAGCACAGAAAACATCTCCCATCGTGTTCCAGACGTTGCACGGATGTCTGCCAAGTGTTTGGCAGGAAGAAAAGGAAAGTTGTCCAAAACAGCTTCTAATCGAATGTTCATGTGACTGGAAAAGTCAGGAGAGTGCAAAAGTACTGTTTTGTATCAGTTGGCAAGGTGCGCACGCAATCCCAGTGTTGTACAGCTTGCTTCTTCACCTTCCCGAAGCTGCCGCTCTCTCCGGCTCCCGGAGCCGAAGAAGCGGCTTCTTCGCGCAAAGACGATTGTGCCGCTCACAGTGCTCTCCTTAGCGCGGCTTCTGCCGAAAGACGCCCGGGAGCGGCTCTTAGCTCCGGACAGCATCCTACCTTCGTCTTTAGTGCCTCTTCTCATCTACATCTCAGCAAAAAGCTTTTCCACTATGTCTGGCTAGGAAAAACTGTGCCAGCACAGAAAACATTTTCAATCGTGTTCTAGACGTTGCACGGATGTCTGCCAAGTGTTTGGCAGGAAGAAAAGAAAAGTTGTCCAAAACAGCTTCCAATTGTACGTTCATGTGATTGGAAAAGTCAGGAGAGTGCAAAAGTACTGTTTTCTAATAGTTGGCAAGGTGCGCACACAATCCCAGTGTTGTACAGCTTGCTTCTTTACCTTTTCCAAGTTGCCGCTCTACCCGGCTCCCGGAGCCGAAGAAGCGGCTTCTTCGCGCAAAGACGATTGTGCCGCTCACAGTGCTCTCCTTAGTGCGGCTTCTGCCGAAAGACGCCCCGAAGCGGCTCTTAGCTCCGGACAGCATCCTACCTTCGTCTTTAGCGCCTCTTCTCATCTACATCTCGGCAAAAAGCTTTTCCACTATGTCTGGCTAGGAAAAACTGTGCCAGCACAGAAAACATCTCCCATCGTGTTCTAGACGTTGCACGGATGTCTGCCAAGTGTTTGGCAGGAAGAAAAGAAAAGTCGTCCAAAACAGCTTCCAATCGAACGTTCATGTGATTGGAAAAGTCAGGATAGTGCAAAAGTACTGTTTTCTAATAGTTGGCAAGGTGCGCACACAATCCCAGTGTTGTACAGCTTGCTTCTTCACCTTCCCGAAGCTGCCGCTCTCTCCGGCTCCCGGAGCTGAAGAAGCGGCTTCTTTGCGCAAAGACGATTGTGCCGCTCACAGTGCTCTCCTTAGCGCGGCTTCTGTCGAAGGACGCCCGGGAGCGGCTCTTAGCTCCGGACAGCATCCAACCTTCGTCTTTAGCGCCTCTTCTCATCTACATCTCGGCAAAAAGCTTTTCCACTATGCCTGGCTAGGAAAAACTGTGCCAGCACAGAAAACATCTCCCATCGTGTTCTAGACGTTGCACGGATGTCTGCCAAGTGTTTGGCAGGAAGAAAAGAAAAGTTGTCCAAAACAGCTTCCGATCGAATGTTCATGTGATTGGAAAAGTCGGGACAGTGCAAAAGTACTGTTTCTAATAGTTGGCAAGGTGCGCACACAATCCCAGTGTTGTACAGCTTGCTTCTTCACCTTCCCGAAGCTGCCGCTCTCTCCGGCTCCCGGAGCTGAAGATGGGGCTTCTTCGCGCAAAGACGATTGTGTCGCCCACAGTGCTCTCCTTAGCGCGGCTTCTGCCGAAAGACGCCCGGGAGCGGCTCTTAGCTCCGGACAGCATCCTACCTTCGTCTTTAGCGCCTCTTCTCATCTACATCTCGGCAAAAAGCTTTTCCACTATGCCTGGCTAGGAAAAACTGTGCCAGCACAGAAAACATCTCCCATCGTGTTCTAGACGTTGCACGGATGTCTGCCAAGTGTTTGGCAGGAAGAAAAGAAAAGTTGTCCAAAACAGCTTCCAATCGAATGTTCATGTGCCTGGAAAAGTCAGGAGACTGCAAAAGTACTGTTTTGTATCAGTTGGCAAGGTGCGCACACAATCCCAGTGTTGTACAGCTTGCTTCTTCACCTTCCCGAAGCTGCCGCTCTCCCCGGCTCCCGGAGCCGAAGAAGCGGCTTCTTCGCGCAAAGACGATTGTGCCGCTCACAGTGCTCTCCTTAGCGCGGCTTCTGCCGAAGGACACCCGGGAGCGGCTCTTAGCTCCGGACAGCATCCTACCTTCGTCTTTAGCGCCCCTTCTCATCTACATTTCGGCAAAAAGCTTTTCCACTATGTCTGGCTCGGAAAAACTGTGCCAGCACAGAAAACATCTCCCATCGTGTTCTAGACGTTGCACAGATGTCTGCCAAGTGTTTGGCAGGAAGAAAAGAAAAGTCGTCCAAAACAGCTTCCAATCGAACGTTCATGTGATTGGAAAAGTGAGGAGTGTGCAAAAGTACTGTTTTGTATCAGTTGGCAAGGTGCGCACACAATCCCAGTGTTGTACAGCTTGCTTCTTCACCTTCCCGAAGCTGCCGCTCTCTCCGGCTCCCGGAGCCGAAGAAGCGGCTTCTTCGCGCAAAGACGATTGTGCCGCTCACAGTGCTCTCCTTAGCGCGGCTTCTGCCGAAAGACGCCCGGGAGCGGCTCTTAGCTCCGGACAGCATCCTACCTTCGTCTTTAGCGCCTCTTCTCATCTACATCTCAGCAAAAAGCTTTTCCACTATGTCTGGCTAGGAAAAACTGTGCCAGCACAGAAAACATTTTCAATCGTGTTCTAGACGTTGCACGGATGTCTGCCAAGTGTTTGGCAGGAAGAAAAGAAAAGTTGTCCAAAACAGCTTCCAATTGTACGTTCATGTGATTGGAAAAGTCAGGAGAGTGCAAAAGTACTGTTTTCTAATAGTTGGCAAGGTGCGCACACAATCCCAGTGTTGTACAGCTTGCTTCTTTACCTTTTCCAAGTTGCCGCTCTACCCGGCTCCCGGAGCCGAAGAAGCGGCTTCTTCGCGCAAAGACGATTGTGCCGCTCACAGTGCTCTCCTTAGTGCGGCTTCTGCCGAAAGACGCCCCGAAGCGGCTCTTAGCTCCGGACAGCATCCTACCTTCGTCTTTAGCGCCTCTTCTCATCTACATCTCGGCAAAAAGCTTTTCCACTATGTCTGGCTAGGAAAAACTGTGCCAGCACAGAAAACATCTCCCATCGTGTTCTAGACGTTGCACGGATGTCTGCCAAGTGTTTGGCAGGAAGAAAAGAAAAGTCGTCCAAAACAGCTTCCAATCGAACGTTCATGTGATTGGAAAAGTCAGGAG
The DNA here is from genome assembly GCF_028018845.1 of Melospiza georgiana. Taxonomy (NCBI): domain Eukaryota; kingdom Metazoa; phylum Chordata; class Aves; order Passeriformes; family Passerellidae; genus Melospiza; species Melospiza georgiana. The sequence goes on along the minus strand of NC_080464.1, from coordinate 19,821,230 downwards.
AGTGCAAAAGTACTGTTTTCTAATAGTTGGCAAGGTGCGCACACAATCCCAGTGTTGTACAGCTTGCTTCTTCACCTTCCCGAAGCTGCCGCTCTCTCCGGCTCCCGGAGCAGAAGAAGCGGCTTCTTTGCGCAAAGACGATTGTGTCGCCCACAGTGCTCTCCTTAGCGCGGCTTCTGCCGAAAGACGCCCGGGAGCGGCTCTTAGCTCCGGACAGCATCCAACCTTCGTCTTTAGCGCCTCTTCTCATCTACATCTCGGCAAAAAGCTTTTCCACTATGCCTGGCTAGGAAAAACTGTGCCAGCACAGAAAACATCTCCCATCGTGTTCTAGACGTTGCACGGATGTCTGCCAAGTGTTTGGCAGGAAGAAAAGAAAAGTTGTCCAAAACAGCTTCCGATCGAATGTTCATGTGATTGGAAAAGTCAGGACAGTGCAAAAGTACTGTTTTGTATCAGTTGGCAAGGTGCGCACACAATCCCAGTGTTGTACAGCTTGCTTCTTCACCTTCCCGAAGCTGCCGCTCTCCCCGGCTCCCGGAGCCGAAGAAGCGGCTTCTTCGCGCAAAGACGATTGTGCCGCTCACAGTGCTCTCCTTAGCGCGGCTTCTGCCGAAGGACACCCGGGAGCGGCTCTTAGCTCCGGACAGCATCCTACCTTCGTCTTTAGCGCCCCTTCTCATCTACATTTCGGCAAAAAGCTTTTCCACTATGTCTGGCTCGGAAAAACTGTGCCAGCACAGAAAACATCTCCCATCGTGTTCTAGACGTTGCACAGATGTCTGCCAAGTGTTTGGCAGGAAGAAAAGAAAAGTTGTCCAAAACAGCTTCCAATCGAACGTTCATGTGATTGGAAAAGTCAGGAGAGTGCAAAAGTACTGTTTTCTAATAGTTGGCAAGGTGCGCACACAATCCCAGTGTTGTACAGCTTGCTTCTTCACCTTCCCGAAGCTGCCGCTCTCTCCGGCTCCCGGAGCCGAAGAAGCGGCTTCTTCGCGCAAAGACGATTGTGCCGCTCACAGTGCTCTCCTTAGCGCGGCTTCTGCCGAAAGACGCCCCGGAGCGGCTCTTAGCTCCGGACAGCATCCTACCTTCGTCTTTAGCGCCTCTTCTCATCTACATCTCGGCAAAAAGCTTTTCCACTATGTCTGGCTAGGAAAAACTGTGCCAGCACAGAAAACATCTCCCATCGTGTTCTAGACGTTGCACAGATGTCTGCCAAGTGTTTGGCAGGAAGAAAAGAAAAGTCGTCCAAAACAGCTTCCAATCGAACGTTCATGTGATTGGAAAAGTGAGGAGTGTGCAAAAGTACTGTTTTGTATCAGTTGGCAAGGTGCGCACACAATCCCAGTGTTGTACAGCTTGCTTCTTCACCTTCCCGAAGCTGCCCCTCTCTCCGGCTCCCGGAGCCGAAGAAGCGGCTTCTTCGCGCAAAGACGATTGTGCCGCTCACAGTGCTCTCCTTAGCGCGGCTTCTGCCGAAAGACGCCCGGGAGCGGCTCTTAGCTCCGGACAGCATCCTACCTTCGTCTTTAGCGCCTCTTCTCATCTACATCTCGGCAAAAAGCTTTTCCACTATGTCTGGCTAGGAAAAACTGTGCCAGCGCAGAAAACATTTTCAATCGTGTTCTAGACGTTGCACGGATGTCTGCCAAGTGTTTGGCAGGAAGAAAAGAAAAGTTGTCCAAAACAGCTTCCAATTGTACGTTCATGTGATTGGAAAAGTCAGGAGAGTGCAAAAGTACTGTTTTCTAATAGTTGGCAAGGTGCGCACACAATCCCAGTGTTGTACAGCTTGCTTCTTTACCTTTTCCAAGTTGCCGCTCTACCCGGCTCCCGGAGCCGAAGAAGCGGCTTCTTCGCGCAAAGACGATTGTGCCGCTCACAGTGCTCTCCTTAGTGCGGCTTCTGCCGAAAGACGCCCCGAAGCGGCTCTTAGCTCCGGACAGCATCCTACCTTCGTCTTTAGCGCCTCTTCTCATTTACATCTCGGCAAAAAGCTTTTCCACTATGTCTGGCTAGGAAAAACTGTGCCAGCACAGAAAACATCTCCCATTGTGTTCTAGACGTTGCACGGATGTCTGCCAAGTGTTTGGCAGGAAGAAAAGAAAAGTCGTCCAAAACAGCTTCCAATCGAACGTTCATGTGATTGGAAAAGTCAGGAGAGTGCAAAAGTACTGTTTTCTAATAGTTGGCAAGGTGCGCACACAATCCCAGTGTTGTACAGCTTGCTTCTTCACCTTCCCGAAGCTGCCGCTCTCTCCGGCTCCCGGAGCTGAAGAAGCGGCTTCTTTGCGCAAAGACGATTGTGTCGCCCACAGTGCTCTCCTTAGCGCGGCTTCTGCCGAAAGACGCCCGGGAGCGGCTCTTAGCTCCGGACAGCATCCAACCTTCGTCTTTAGCGCCTCTTCTCATCTACATCTCGGCAAAAAGCTTTTCCACTATGCCTGGCTAGGAAAAACTGTGCCAGCACAGAAAACATCTCCCATCGTGTTCTAGACGTTGCACGGATGTCTGCCAAGTGTTTGGCAGGAAGAAAAGAAAAGTTGTCCAAAACAGCTTCCGATCGAATGTTCATGTGATTGGAAAAGTCAGGACAGTGCAAAAGTACTGTTTTCTAATAGTTGGCAAGGTGCGCACACAATCCCAGTGTTGTACAGCTTGCTTCTTTACCTTTTCCAAGTTGCCGCTCTACCCGGCTCCCGGAGCCGAAGAAGCGGCTTCTTCGCGCAAAGACGATTGTGCCGCTCACAGTGCTCTCCTTAGTGCGGCTTCTGCCGAAAGACGCCCCGAAGCGGCTCTTAGCTCCGGACAGCATCCTACCTTCGTCTTTAGCGCCTCTTCTCATTTACATCTCGGCAAAAAGCTTTTCCACTATGTCTGGCTAGGAAAAACTGTGCCAGCACAGAAAACATCTCCCATCGTGTTCTAGACGTTGCACGGATGTCTGCCAAGTGTTTGGCAGGAAGAAAAGAAAAGTTGTCCAAAACAGCTTCCGATCGAATGTTCATGTGATTGGAAAAGTCGGGACAGTGCAAAAGTACTGTTTTCTAATAGTTGGCAAGGTGCGCACACAATCCCAGTGTTGTACAGCTTGCTTCTTCACCTTCCCGAAGCTGCCGCTCTCTCCGGCTCCCGGAGCTGAAGATGGGGCTTCTTTTCGCAAAGACGATTGTGCCGCTCACAGTGCTCTCCTTAGCGCGGCTTCTGCCGAAAGACGCCCGGGAGCGGCTCTTAGCTCCGGACAGCATCCTACCTTCGTCTTTAGCGCCTCTTCTCATCTACATCTCGGCAAAAAGCTTTTCCACTATGCCTGGCTAGGAAAAACTGTGCCAGCACAGAAAACATCTCCCATCGTGTTCTAGACGTTGCACGGATGTCTGCCAAGTGTTTGGCAGGAAGAAAAGAAAAGTTGTCCAAAACAGCTTCCAATCGAATGTTCATGTGCCTGGAAAAGTCAGGAGACTGCAGAAGTACTGTTTTGTATCAGTTGGCAAGGTGCGCACACAATCCCAGTGTTGTACAGCTTGCTTCTTCACCTTCCCGAAGCTGCCGCTCTCCCCGGCTCCCGGAGCCGAAGAAGCGGCTTCTTCGCGCAAAGACGATTGTGCCGCTCACAGTGCTCTCCTTAGCGCGGCTTCTGCCGAAGGACACCCGGGAGCGGCTCTTAGCTCCAGACAGCATCCTACCTTCGTCTTTAGCGCCCCTTCTCATCTACATTTCGGCAAAAAGCTTTTCCACTATGTCTGGCTCGGAAAAACTGTGCCAGCACAGAAAACATCTCCCATCGTGTTCTAGACGTTGCACAGATGTCTGCCAAGTGTTTGGCAGGAAGAAAAGAAAAGTTGTCCAAAACAGCTTCCAATCGAACGTTCATGTGATTGGAAAAGTCAGGAGAGTGCAAAAGTACTGTTTTCTAATAGTTGGCAAGGTGCGCACACAATCCCAGTGTTGTACAGCTTGCTTCTTCACCTTCCCGAAGCTGCCGCTCTCTCCGGCTCCCGGAGCCGAAGAAGCGGCTTCTTCGCGCAAAGACGATTGTGCCGCTCACAGTGCTCTCCTTAGCGCGGCTTCTGCCGAAAGACGCCCCGGAGCGGCTCTTAGCTCCGGACAGCATCCTACCTTCGTCTTTAGCGCCTCTTCTCATCTACATCTCGGCAAAAAGCTTTTCCACTATGTCTGGCTAGGAAAAACTGTGCCAGCACAGAAAACATCTCCCATCGTGTTCTAGACGTTGCACAGATGTCTGCCAAGTGTTTGGCAGGAAGAAAAGAAAAGTCGTCCAAAACAGCTTCCAATCGAACGTTCATGTGATTGGAAAAGTGAGGAGTGTGCAAAAGTACTGTTTTGTATCAGTTGGCAAGGTGCGCACACAATCCCAGTGTTGTACAGCTTGCTTCTTCACCTTCCCGAAGCTGCCGCTCTCTCCGGCTCCCGGAGCCGAAGAAGCGGCTTCTTCGCGCAAAGACGATTGTGCCGCTCACAGTGCTCTCCTTAGCGCGGCTTCTGCCGAAAGACGCCCGGGAGCGGCTCTTAGCTCCGGACAGCATCCTACCTTCGTCTTTAGCGCCTCTTCTCATCTACATCTCGGCAAAAAGCTTTTCCACTATGTCTGGCTAGGAAAAACTGTGCCAGCACAGAAAACATCTCCCATCGTGTTCTAGACGTTGCACGGATGTCTGCCAAGTGTTTGGCAGGAAGAAAAGAAAAGTTGTCCAAAACAGCTTCCGATCGAATGTTCATGTGATTGGAAAAGTCGGGACAGTGCAAAAGTACTGTTTTCTAATAGTTGGCAAGGTGCGCACACAATCCCAGTGTTGTACAGCTTGCTTCTTCACCTTCCCGAAGCTGCCGCTCTCTCCGGCTCCCGGAGCTGAAGATGGGGCTTCTTTTCGCAAAGACGATTGTGCCGCTCACAGTGCTCTCCTTAGCGCGGCTTCTGCCGAAAGACGCCCGGGAGCGGCTCTTAGCTCCGGACAGCATCCTACCTTCGTCTTTAGCGCCTCTTCTCATCTACATCTCGGCAAAAAGCTTTTCCACTATGCCTGGCTAGGAAAAACTGTGCCAGCACAGAAAACATCTCCCATCGTGTTCTAGACGTTGCACGGATGTCTGCCAAGTGTTTGGCAGGAAGAAAAGAAAAGTTGTCCAAAACAGCTTCCAATCGAATGTTCATGTGCCTGGAAAAGTCAGGAGACTGCAGAAGTACTGTTTTGTATCAGTTGGCAAGGTGCGCACACAATCCCAGTGTTGTACAGCTTGCTTCTTCACCTTCCCGAAGCTGCCGCTCTCCCCGGCTCCCGGAGCCGAAGAAGCGGCTTCTTCGCGCAAAGACGATTGTGCCGCTCACAGTGCTCTCCTTAGCGCGGCTTCTGCCGAAGGACACCCGGGAGCGGCTCTTAGCTCCGGACAGCATCCTACCTTCGTCTTTAGCGCCCCTTCTCATCTACATTTCGGCAAAAAGCTTTTCCACTATGTCTGGCTCGGAAAAACTGTGCCAGCACAGAAAACATCTCCCATCGTGTTCTAGACGTTGCACAGATGTCTGCCAAGTATTTGGCAGGAAGAAAAGAAAAGTTGTCCAAAACAGCTTCCAATCGAACGTTCATGTGATTGGAAAAGTCAGGAGAGTGCAAAAGTACTGTTTTCTAATAGTTGGCAAGGTGCGCACACAATCCCAGTGTTGTACAGCTTGCTTCTTCACCTTCCCGAAGCTGCCGCTCTCTCCGGCTCCCGGAGCCGAAGAAGCGGCTTCTTCGCGCAAAGACGATTGTGCCGCTCACAGTGCTCTCCTTAGCGCGGCTTCTGCCGAAAGACGCCCCGGAGCGGCTCTTAGCTCCGGACAGCATCCTACCTTCGTCTTTAGCGCCTCTTCTCATCTACATCTCGGCAAAAAGCTTTTCCACTATGTCTGGCTAGGAAAAACTGTGCCAGCACAGAAAACATCTCCCATCGTGTTCTAGACGTTGCACAGATGTCTGCCAAGTGTTTGGCAGGAAGAAAAGAAAAGTCGTCCAAAACAGCTTCCAATCGAACGTTCATGTGATTGGAAAAGTGAGGAGTGTGCAAAAGTACTGTTTTGTATCAGTTGGCAAGGTGCGCACACAATCCCAGTGTTGTACAGCTTGCTTCTTCACCTTCCCGAAGCTGCCGCTCTCTCCGGCTCCCGGAGCCGAAGAAGCGGCTTCTTCGCGCAAAGACGATTGTGCCGCTCACAGTGCTCTCCTTAGCGCGGCTTCTGCCGAAAGACGCCCGGGAGCGGCTCTTAGCTCCGGACAGCATCCTACCTTCGTCTTTAGCGCCTCTTCTCATCTACATCTCGGCAAAAAGCTTTTCCACTATGTCTGGCTAGGAAAAACTGTGCCAGCACAGAAAACATCTCCAATCGTGTTCTAGACGTTGCACGGATGTCTGCCAAGTGTTTGGCAGGAAGAAAAGAAAAGTTGTCCAAAACAGCTTCCAATCGAACGTTCATGTGATTGGAAAAGTCAGGAGAGTGCAAAAGTACTGTTTTCTAATAGTTGGCAAGGTGCGCACACAATCCCAGTGTTGTACAGCTTGCTTCTTTACCTTTTCCAAGTTGCCGCTCTACCCGGCTCCCGGAGCCAAAGAAGCGGCTTCTTCGCGCAAAGACGATTGTGCCGCTCACAGTGCTCTCCTTAGCGCGGCTTCTGCCGAAAGACGCCCGGGAGCGGCTCTTAGCTCCGGACAGCATCCTACCTTCGTCTTTAGCGCGTCTTCTCATTTACATCTCGGCAAAAAGCTTTTCCACTATGTCTGGCTAGGAAAAACTGTGCCAGCACAGAAAACATCTCCCATCGTGTTCTGGACGTTGCACGGATGTCTGCCAAGTGTTTGGCAGGAAGAAAAGAAAAGTTGTCCAAAACAGCTTCCAATCGAACGTTCATGTGATTGGAAAAGTCAGGAGAGTGCAAAAGTACTGTTTTGTATCAGATGGCAAGGTGCGCACAAAATCCCAGTGTTGTACAGCTTGCTTCTTCACCTTCCCGAAGCTGCCGCTCTCTCCGGCTCCCGGAGCTGAAGAAGCGGCTTCTTTGCGCAAAGACGATTGTGTCGCCCTCAGCGCTCTCCTTAGCGCGGCTTCTGCCGTAAGACGCCCGGGAGCGGCTCTTAGCTCCGGAAGCATCCAACCTTCGTCTTTAGCGCCTCTTCTCATCTACATCTCGGCAAAAAGCTTTTCCACTATGTTTGGCTAGGAAAAACTGTGCCAGCACAGAAAACATCTCCAATCGTGTTCTAGACGTTGCACGGATGTCTGCCAAGTGTTTGGCAGGAAGAAAAGAAAAGTTGTCCAAAACAGCTTCCAATCGAACGTTCATGTGATTGGAAAAGTCAGGAGAGTGCAAAAGTACTGTTTTGTATCAGTTGGCAAGGTGCGCACACAATCCCAGTGTTGTACAGCTTGCTTCTTCACCTTCCCGAAGCTGCCGCTCTCTCCGGCTCCCGGAGCCGAAGAAGCGGCTTCTTCGCGCAAAGACGATTGTGCCGCTCACAGTGCTCTCCTTAGCGCGGCTTCTGCCGAAAGACGCCCGGGAGCGGCTCTTAGCTCCGGACAGCATCCTACCTTCGTCTTTAGCGCCTCTTCTCATCTACATCTCGGCAAAAAGCTTTTCCACTATGTCTGGCTAGGAAAAACTGTGCCAGCACGGAAAACATCTCCAATCGTGTTCTAGACGTTGCACGGATGTCTGCCAAGTGTTTGGCAGGAAGAAAAGAAAAGTTGTCCAAAACAGCTTCCGATCGAATGTTCATGTGATTGGAAAAGTCAGGACAGTGCAAAAGTACTGTTTTCTAATAGTTGGCAAGGTGCGCACACAATCCCAGTGTTGTACAGCTTGCTTCTTTACCTTTTCCAAGTTGCCGCTCTACCCGGCTCCCGGAGCCGAAGAAGCGGCTTCTTCGCGCAAAGACGATTGTGCCGCTCACAGTGCTCTCCTTAGTGCGGCTTCTGCCGAAAGACGCCCCGAAGCGGCTCTTAGCTCCGGACAGCATCCTACCTTCGTCTTTAGCGCCTCTTCTAATTTACATCTCGGCAAAAAGCTTTTCCACTATGTCTGGCTAGGAAAAACTGTGCCAGCACAGAAAACATCTCCCATCGTGTTCTAGACGTTGCACGGATGTCTGCCAAGTGTTTGGCAGGAAGAAAAGAAAAGTTGTCCAAAACAGCTTCCGATCGAATGTTCATGTGATTGGAAAAGTCGGGACAGTGCAAAAGTACTGTTTTCTAATAGTTGGCAAGGTGCGCACACAATCCCAGTGTTGTACAGCTTGCTTCTTCACCTTCCCGAAGCTGCCGCTCTCTCCGGCTCCCGGAGCTGAAGATGGGGCTTCTTTTCGCAAAGACGATTGTGCCGCTCACAGTGCTCTCCTTAGCGCGGCTTCTGCCGAAAGACGCCCGGGAGCGGCTCTTAGCTCCGGACAGCATCCTACCTTCGTCTTTAGCGCCTCTTCTCATCTACATCTCGGCAAAAAGCTTTTCCACTATGCCTGGCTAGGAAAAACTGTGCCAGCACAGAAAACATCTCCCATCGTGTTCTAGACGTTGCACGGATGTCTGCCAAGTGTTTGGCAGGAAGAAAAGAAAAGTTGTCCAAAACAGCTTCCAATCGAATGTTCATGTGCCTGGAAAAGTCAGGAGACTGCAGAAGTACTGTTTTGTATCAGTTGGCAAGGTGCGCACACAATCCCAGTGTTGTACAGCTTGCTTCTTCACCTTCCCGAAGCTGCCGCTCTCCCCGGCTCCCGGAGCCGAAGAAGCGGCTTCTTCGCGCAAAGACGATTGTGCCGCTCACAGTGCTCTCCTTAGCGCGGCTTCTGCCGAAGGACACCCGGGAGCGGCTCTTAGCTCCGGACAGCATCCTACCTTCGTCTTTAGCGCCCCTTCTCATCTACATTTCGGCAAAAAGCTTTTCCACTATGTCTGGCTCGGAAAAACTGTGCCAGCACAGAAAACATCTCCCATCGTGTTCTAGACGTTGCACAGATGTCTGCCAAGTATTTGGCAGGAAGAAAAGAAAAGTTGTCCAAAACAGCTTCCAATCGAACGTTCATGTGATTGGAAAAGTCAGGAGAGTGCAAAAGTACTGTTTTCTAATAGTTGGCAAGGTGCGCACACAATCCCAGTGTTGTACAGCTTGCTTCTTCACCTTCCCGAAGCTGCCGCTCTCTCCGGCTCCCGGAGCCGAAGAAGCGGCTTCTTCGCGCAAAGACGATTGTGCCGCTCACAGTGCTCTCCTTAGCGCGGCTTCTGCCGAAAGACGCCCCGGAGCGGCTCTTAGCTCCGGACAGCATCCTACCTTCGTCTTTAGCGCCTCTTCTCATCTACATCTCGGCAAAAAGCTTTTCCACTATGTCTGGCTAGGAAAAACTGTGCCAGCACAGAAAACATCTCCCATCGTGTTCTAGACGTTGCACAGATGTCTGCCAAGTGTTTGGCAGGAAGAAAAGAAAAGTCGTCCAAAACAGCTTCCAATCGAACGTTCATGTGATTGGAAAAGTGAGGAGTGTGCAAAAGTACTGTTTTGTATCAGTTGGCAAGGTGCGCACACAATCCCAGTGTTGTACAGCTTGCTTCTTCACCTTCCCGAAGCTGCCGCTCTCTCCGGCTCCCGGAGCCGAAGAAGCGGCTTCTTCGCGCAAAGACGATTGTGCCGCTCACAGTGCTCTCCTTAGCGCGGCTTCTGCCGAAAGACGCCCGGGAGCGGCTCTTAGCTCCGGACAGCATCCTACCTTCGTCTTTAGCGCCTCTTCTCATCTACATCTCGGCAAAAAGCTTTTCCACTATGTCTGGCTAGGAAAAACTGTGCCAGCACAGAAAACATCTCCAATCGTGTTCTAGACGTTGCACGGATGTCTGCCAAGTGTTTGGCAGGAAGAAAAGAAAAGTTGTCCAAAACAGCTTCCAATCGAACGTTCATGTGATTGGAAAAGTCAGGAGAGTGCAAAAGTACTGTTTTCTAATAGTTGGCAAGGTGCGCACACAATCCCAGTGTTGTACAGCTTGCTTCTTTACCTTTTCCAAGTTGCCGCTCTACCCGGCTCCCGGAGCCAAAGAAGCGGCTTCTTCGCGCAAAGACGATTGTGCCGCTCACAGTGCTCTCCTTAGCGCGGCTTCTGCCGAAAGACGCCCGGGAGCGGCTCTTAGCTCCGGACAGCATCCTACCTTCGTCTTTAGCGCGTCTTCTCATTTACATCTCGGCAAAAAGCTTTTCCACTATGTCTGGCTAGGAAAAACTGTGCCAGCACAGAAAACATCTCCCATCGTGTTCTGGACGTTGCACGGATGTCTGCCAAGTGTTTGGCAGGAAGAAAAGAAAAGTTGTCCAAAACAGCTTCCAATCGAACGTTCATGTGATTGGAAAAGTCAGGAGAGTGCAAAAGTACTGTTTTGTATCAGATGGCAAGGTGCGCACAAAATCCCAGTGTTGTACAGCTTGCTTCTTCACCTTCCCGAAGCTGCCGCTCTCTCCGGCTCCCGGAGCTGAAGAAGCGGCTTCTTTGCGCAAAGACGATTGTGTCGCCCTCAGCGCTCTCCTTAGCGCGGCTTCTGCCGTAAGACGCCCGGGAGCGGCTCTTAGCTCCGGAAGCATCCAACCTTCGTCTTTAGCGCCTCTTCTCATCTACATCTCGGCAAAAAGCTTTTCCACTATGCCTGGCTAGGAAAAACTGTGCCAGCACAGAAAACATCTCCCATCGTGTTCTGGACGTTGCACGGATGTCTGCCAAGTGTTTGGCAGGAAGAAAAGAAAAGTTGTCCAAAACAGCTTCCAATCGAACGTTCATGTGATTGGAAAAGTCAGGAGAGTGCAAAAGTACTGTTTTGTATCAGATGGCAAGGTGCGCACACAATCCCAGTGTTGTACAGCTTGCTTCTTCACCTTCCCGAAGCTGCCGCTCTCTCCGGCTCCCGGAGCTGAAGAAGCGGCTTCTTTGCGCAAAGACGATTGTGTCGCCCTCAGTGCTCTCCTTAGCGCGGCTTCTGCCGTAAGACGCCCGGGAGCGGCTCTTAGCTCCGGACAGCATCCAACCTTCGTCTTTAGCGCCTCTTCTCATCTACATCTCGGCAAAAAGCTTTTCCACTATGTTTGGCTAGGAAAAACTGTGCCAGCACAGAAAACATCTCCAATCGTGTTCTAGACGTTGCACGGATGTCTGCCAAGTGTTTGGCAGGAAGAAAAGAAAAGTTGTCCAAAACAGCTTCCAATCGAACGTTCATGTGATTGGAAAAGTCAGGAGAGTGCAAAAGTACTGTTTTCTAATAGTTGGCAAGGTGCGCACACAATCCCAGTGTTGTACAGCTTGCTTCTTTACCTTTTCCAAGTTGCCGCTCTACCCGGCTCCCGGAGCCAAAGAAGCGGCTTCTTCGCGCAAAGACGATTGTGCCCCTCACAGTGCTCTCCTTAGCGCGGCTTCTGCCGAAAGACGCCCCGGAGCGGCTCTTAGCTCCGGACAGCATCCTACCTTCGTCTTTAGCGCGTCTTCTCATTTACATCTCGGCAAAAAGCTTTTCCACTATGTCTGGCTAGGAAAAACTGTGCCAGCACAGAAAACATCTCCCATCGTGTTCTAGACGTTGCACGGATGTCTGCCAAGTGTTTGGCAGGAAGAAAAGAAAAGTCGTCCAAAACAGCTTCCAATCGAACGTTCATGTGATTGGAAAAGTCAGGAGAGTGCAAAAGTACTGTTTTCTAATAGTTGGCAAGGTGCGCACACAATCCCAGTGTTGTACAGCTTGCTTCTTCACCTTCCCGAAGCTGCCGCTCTCTCCGGCTCCCGGAGCTGAAGAAGCGGCTTCTTCGCGCAAAGACGATTGTGCCGCTCACAGTGCTCTCCTTAGCGCGGCTTCTGCCGTAAGACGCCCGGGAGCGGCTCTTAGCTCCGGACAGCATCCAACCTTCGTCTTTAGCGCCTCTTCTCATCTACATCTCGGCAAAAAGCTTTTCCACTATGCCTGGCTAGGAAAAACTGTGCCAGCACAGAAAACATCTCCCATCTGGTTCTAGACATTGCACGGATGTCTGCCAAGTGTTTGGCAGGAAGAAAAGAAAAGTTGTCCAAAACAGCTTCCGATCGAATGTTCATGTTATTGGAAAAGTCAGGACAGTGCAAAAGTACTGTTTTCTAATAGTTGGCAAGGTGCGCACACAATCCCAGTGTTGTACAGCTTGCTTCTTCACCTTCCCGAAGCTGCCGCTCTCCCCGGCTCCCGGAGCCGAAGATGCGGCTTCTTCGCGCAAAGACGATTGTGCGGCTCACAGTGCTCTCCTTAGCGCGGCTTCTGCCGAAGGACGCCCGGGAGCGGCTCTTAGCTCCGGACAGCATCCAACCTTCGTCTTTAGCGCCTCTTCTCATCTACATCTCAGCAAAAAGCTTTTCCACTATGCCTGGCTAGGAAAAACTGTGCCAGCACAGAAAACATCTCCCATCGTGTTCTAGACGTTGCACGGATGTCTGCCAAGTGTTTGGCAGGAAGAAAAGAAAAGTTGTCCAAAACAGCTTCTGATTGAATGTTCATGTGATTGGAAAAGTCAGGACAGTGCAAAAGTACTGTTTTCTAATAGTTGGCAAGGTGCGCACACAATCCCAGTGTTGTACAGCTTGCTTCTTCACCTTCCCGAAGCTGCCGCTCTCTCCGGCTCCCGGAGCTAAAGAAGCGGCTTCTTCGCGCAAAGACCATTGTGCCGCTCACAGTGCTCTCCTTAGCGCGGCTTCTGCCGAAAGACGCCCGGGAGCGGCTCTTAGCTCCGGACAGCATCCTAGCTTCGTCTTTAGCGCCTCTTCTCATCTACATCTCGGCAAAAAGCTTTTCCAATATGCCTGGCTAGGAAAAACTGTGCCAGCACAGAAAACATCTCCCATCGTGTTCTAGACGTTGCACGGATGTCTGCAAAGTGTTTGGCAGGAAGCAAAGAAAAGTTGTCCAAAACAGCTTCCGATCGAATGTTCATGTCATTGGAAAAGTCAGGACAGTGCAAAAGTACTGTTTTCTAATAGTTGGCAAGGTGCGCACACAATCCCAGTGTTGTACAGCTTGCTTCTTCACCTTCCCGAAGCTGCCGCTCTCTCCGGCTCCCGGAGCCGAAGATGCGGCTTCTTCGCGCAAAGACGATTGTGCCGCTCACAGTGCTCTCCTTAGCGCGGCTTCTGCCGAAGGACGCCCGGGAGCGGCTCTTAGCTCCGGACAGCATCCTACCTTCGTCTTTAGCGCCTCTTCTCATCTACATTTCGGCAAAAAGCTTTTCCACTATGTCTGGCTCGGAAAAAATGTGCCAGCACAGAAAAAATCTCCCATCGTGTTCTAGACGTTGCACGGATTTCTGCAAAGTGTTTGGCAGGAAGAAAAAAAAAGTTGTCCAAAACAGCTTCCAATCGAATGTTCATGTGACTGGAAAAGTCAGGAGAGTGCAAAAGTACTGTTTTCTAATATTTGGCAAGGTGCGCACACAATCCCAGTGTTGTACAGCTTGCTTCTTTACCTTTTCCAAGTTGCCGCTCTACCCGGCTCCCGGAGCCGAAGAAGCGGCTTCTTCGCGCAAAGACGATTGTGCCGCTCACAGTGCTCTCCTTAGCGCGGCTTCTGCCGAAAGACGCCCCGGAGCGGCTCTTAGCTCCGGACAGCATCCTACCTTCGTCTTTAGCGCCTCTTCTCATCTACATCTCGGCAAAAAGCTTTTCCACTATGTCTGGCTAGGAAAAACTGTGCCAGCACAGAAAACATCTCCCATCGTGTTCTAGACGTTGCACGGATGTCTGCCAAGTGTTTGGCAGGAAGAAAAGAAAAGTCGTCCAAAACAGCTTCCAATCGAACGTTCATGTGATTGGAAAAGTGAGGAGTGTGCAAAAGTACTGTTTTGTATCAGTTGGCAAGGTGCGCACACAATCCCAGTGTTGTACAGCTTGCTTCTTCACCTTCCCGAAGCTGCCGCTCTCTCCGGCTCCCAGAGCCGAAGAAGCGGCTTCTTCGCGCAAAGACGATTGTGCCGCTCACAGTGCTCTCCTTAGCGCGGCTTCTGCCGAAAGACGCCCGGGAGCGGCTCTTAGCTCCGGACAGCATCCTACCTTCGTCTTTAGCGCCTCTTCTCATCTACATCTCGGCAAAAAGCTTTTCCACTATGTCTGGCTAGGAAAAACTGTGCCAGCACAGAAAACATCTCCCATCGTGTTCTAGACGTTGCACGGATGTCTGCCAAGTGTTTGGCAGGAAGAAAAGAAAAGTTGTCCAAAACAGCTTCCAATCGAACGTTCATGTGATTGGAAAAGTCAGGAGAGTGCAAAAGTACTGTTTTCTAATAGTTGGCAAGGTGCGCACACAATCCCAGTGTTGTACGGCTTGCTTCTTTACCTTTTCCAAGTTGCCGCTCTACCCGGCTCCCGGAGCCGAAGAAGCGGCTTCTTCGCGCAAAGACGATTGTGCCCCTCACAGTGCTCTCCTTAGCGCGGCTTCTGCCGAAAGACGCCCCGGAGCGGCTCTTAGCTCCGGACAGCATCCTACCTTCATCTTTAGCGCCTCTTCTCATTTACATCTCGGCAAAAAGCTTTTCCACTATGTCTGGCTAGGAAAAACTGTGCCAGCACAGAAAACATCTCCCATCGTGTTCTGGACGTTGCACGGATGTCTGCCAAGTGTTTGGCAGGAAGAAAAGAAAAGTTGTCCAAAACAGCTTCCAATCGAACGTTCATGTGATTGGAAAAGTCAGGAGAGTGCAAAAGTACTGTTTTGTATCAGTTGGCAAGGTGCGCACACAATCCCAGTGTTGTACAGCTTGCTTCTTCACCTTCCCGAAGCTGCCGCTCTCTCCGGCTCCCGGAGCCGAAGATGCGGCTTCTTCGCGCAACGACGATTGTGCCGCTCACAGTGCTCTCCTTAGCGCGGCTTCTGCCGAAAGACGCCCCGAAGTGGCTCTTAGCTCCGGACAGCATCCTACCTTCGTCTTTAGCGCCTCTTCTAATTTACATCTCGGCAAAAAGCTTTTCCACTATGTCTGGCTAGGAAAAACTGTGCCAGCACAGAAAACATCTCCCATCGTGTTCTAGACGTTGCACGGATGTCTGCCAAGTGTTTGGCAGGAAGAAAAGAAAAGTCGTCCAAAACAGCTTCCAATCGAACGTTCATGTGATTGGAAAAGTCAGGAGAGTGCAAAAGTACTGTTTTCTAATAGTTGGCAAGGTGCGCACACAATCCCAGTGTTGTACAGCTTGCTTCTTCACCTTCCCGAAGCTGCCGCTCTCTCCAGCTCCCGGAGCCGAAGAAGCGGCTTCTTTGCGCAAAGACGATTGTGTCGCCCTCAGTGCTCTCCTTAGCGCGGCTTCTGCCGTAAGACGCCCGGGAGCGGCTCTTAGCTCCGGACAGCATCCAACCTTCGTCTTTAGCGCCTCTTCGCATCTACATCTCGGCAAAAAGCTTTTCCACTATGCCTGGCTAGGAAAAACTGTGCCAGCACAGAAAACATCTCCCATCGTGTTCTAGACTTTGCACGGATGTCTGCCAAGTGTTTGGCAGGAAGAAAAGAAAAGTTGTCCAAAACAGCTTCCGATCGAATGTTCATGTGATTGGAAAAGTCAGGACAGTGCAAAAGTACTGTTTTCTAATAGTTGGCAAGGTGCGCACACAATCCCAGTGTTGTACAGCTTGCTTCTTCACCTTCCCGAAGCTGCCGCTCTCCCCGGCTCCCGGAGCCGAAGATGCGGCTTCTTCGCGCAAAGACGATTGAGCGGCTCACAGTGCTCTCCTTAGCGCGGCTTCTGCCGAAGGACGCCCGGGAGCGGCTCTTAGCTCCGGACAGCATCCAACCTTCGTCTTTAGCGCCTCTTCTCATCTACATCTCAGCAAAAAGCTTTTCAACTATGCCTGGCTAGGAAAAACTGTGCCAGCACAGAAAACATCTCCCATCGTGTTCTAGACGTTGCACGGATGTCTGCCAAGTGTTTGGCAGGAAGAAAAGAAAAGTTGTCCAAAACAGCTTCTGATCGAATGTTCATGTGATTGGAAAAGTCAGGACAGTGCAAAAGTACTGTTTTCTAATAGTTGGCAAGGTGCGCACACAATCCCAGTGTTGTACAGCTTGCTTCTTCACCTTCCCGAAGCTGCCGCTCTCCCCGGCTCCCGGAGCCAAAGAAGCGGCTTCTTCGCGCAAAGACGATTGTGCCGCTCACAGTGCTCTCCTTAGCGCGGCTTCTGCCGAAAGACGCCCCGGAGCGGCTCTTAGCTCCGGACAGCATCCTACCTTCGTCTTTAGCGCCTCTTCTCATCTACATCTCGGCAAAAAGCTTTTCCAATATGCCTGGCTAGGAAAAACTGTGCCAGCACAGAAAACATCTCCCATCGTCTTCTAGACGTTGCACGGATGTCTGCCAAGTGTTTGGCAGGAAGCAAAGAAAAGTTTTCCAAAACAGCTTCCGATCGAATGGTCATGTGATTGGAAAAGTCAGGACAGTGCAAAAGTACTGTTTTCTAATAGTTGGCAAGGTGCGCACACAATCCCAGTGTTGTACAGCTTGCTTCTTCACCTTCCCGAAGCTGCCGCTCTCTCCGGCTCCCGGAGCCGAAGATGCGGCTTCTTCGCGCAAAGACGATTGTGCCGCTCACAGTGCTCTCCTTAGCGCGGCTTCTGCCGAAAGACGCCCGGGAGCGGCTCTTAGCTCCGGACAGCATCCTACCTTCGTCTTTAGCGCCTCTTCTCATCTAAATCTCGGCAAAAAGCTTTTCCACTATGTCTGGCTAGGAAAAACTGTGCCAGCACAGAAAACATCTCCAATCGTGTTCTAGACGTTGCACGGATGTCTGCCAAGTGTTTGGCAGGAAGAAAAGAAAAGTTGTCCAAAACAGCTTCCAATCGAACGTTCATGTGATTGGAAAAGTCAGGAGAGTGCAAAAGTACTGTTTTCTAATAGTTGGCAAGGTGCGCACACAATCCCAGTGTTGTACAGCTTGCTTCTTTACCTTTTCCAAGTTGCCGCTCTACCCGGCTCCCGGAGCCGAAGAAGCGGCTTCTTCGCGCAAAGACGATTGTGCCGCTCACAGTGCTCTCCTAAGCGCGGCTTCTGCCGAAAGACGCCCCGGAGCGGCTCTTAGCTCCGGACAGCATCCTACCTTCGTCTTTAGCGCCTCTTCTCATCTACATCTCGGCAAAAAGCTTTTTCACTATGTCTGGCTAGGAAAAACTGTGCCAGCACAGAAAACATCT
This sequence comes from Melospiza georgiana, assembly GCF_028018845.1. Lineage (NCBI taxonomy): Eukaryota > Metazoa > Chordata > Aves > Passeriformes > Passerellidae > Melospiza > Melospiza georgiana. The sequence goes on along the minus strand of NC_080464.1, from coordinate 19,804,026 downwards.
CCCATCGTGTTCTAGACGTTGCACAGATGTCTGCCAAGTGTTTGGCAGGAAGAAAAGAAAAGTTGTCCAAAACAGCTTCCAATCGAACGTTCATGTGATTGGAAAAGTCAGGAGAGTGCAAAAGTACTGTTTTCTAATAGTTGGCAAGGTGCGCACACAATCCCAGTGTTGTACAGCTTGCTTCTTCACCTTCCCGAAGCTGCCGCTCTCTCCGGCTCCCGGAGCCGAAGATGCGGCTTCTTCGCGCAAAGACAATTGTGCCGCTCACAGTGCTCTCCTTAGCGCGGCTTCTGCCCAAAGACGCCCGGGAGCGGCTCTTAGCTCCGGACAGCATCCAACCTTTATCTTTAGCGCCTCTTCTCATCTACGTCTCGGCAAAAAGCTTTTCCACTATGCCTGGCTAGGAAAAACTGTGCCAGCACAGAAAACATCTCCCATCGTCTTCTAGGCGTTGCACGGATGTCTGCCAAGTGTTTGGCAGGAAGAAAAGAAAAGTTGTCCAAAACAGCTTCCGATCAAATGTTCATGTGATTGGAAAAGTCAGGACAGTGCAAAAGTACTGTTTTCTAATAGTTGGCAAGGTGCGCACACAATCCCAGTGTTGTACAGCTTGCTTCTTCACCTTCCCGAAGCTGCCGCTCTCTCCGGCTCCCGGAGCCGAAGAAGCGGCTTCTTTGCGCAAAGACGATTGTGCCGCTCACAGTGCTCTCCTTAGCGCGGCTTCTGCCGAAAGACGCCCGGGAGCGGCTCTTAGCTCCGGACAGCATCCTACCTTCGTCTTTAGCGCCTCTTCTCATCTACATCTCAGCAAAGAGCTTTTCCACTATGTCTGGCTCGGAAAAACTGTGCCAGGACTGAAAACATCTCCCATCGTGTTCTAGACGTTGCACGGATTTCTGCCAAGTGTTTGGCAGGAAGAAAAGTTGTCCAAAACAGCTTCCAATCGAATGTTCATGTGACTGGAAAAGTCAGGAGAGTGCAAAAGTACTGTTTTCTAATAGTTGGCAAGGTGCGCACACAATCCCAGAGTTTTACAGCTTGCTTCTTTACCTTTTCCAAGCTGCCGCTCTCCCCGGCTCACGGAGCCGAAGAAGCGGCTTCTTCGCGCAAAGACGATTGTGCCGCTCACAGTGCTCTCCTTAGCGCGGCTTCTGCCGAAAGACGCCCTGGAGCGGCTCTTCGCTCCGGACAGCATCCCACCTTCGTCTTTAGCGCATCTTCTCATCTACATTTCAGCAAAAAGCTTTTCCACTATGTCTGGCTCGGAAAAACTGTGCCAGCACAGAAAACATCTCCCATCGTGTTCTAGACGTTGCACAGATGTCTGCCAAGTGTTTGGCAGGAAGAAAAGTTGTCCAAAACAGCTTCCAATCGAACGTTCATGTGATTGGAAAAGTCAGGAGAGTGCAAAAGTACTGTTTTGTAATAGTTGGCAAGGTGCGCACACAATCCCAGTGTTGTACATCTTGCTTCTTCACCTTCCCGAAGCTGCCGCTCTCTCCGGCTCCCGGAGCTAAAGAAGCGGCTTCTTCGCGCAAAGACGATTGTGCCGCTCACAGTGCTCTCCTTAGCGCGGCTTCTGTCGAAGGACGCCCGGGAGCGGCTCTTAGCTCCGGACAGCATCCAACCTTCGTCTTTAGCGCCTCTTCTCATCTACATCTCGGCAAAAAGCTTTTCCAATATGCCTGGCTAGGAAAAACTGTGCCAGCACAGAAAACATCTCCCATCGTGGTCTAGACGTTGCACGGATGTCTGCCAAGTGTTTGGCAGGAAGAAAAGAAAAGTTGTCCAAAACAGCTTCCAATCGAATGTTCATGTGATTGGAAAAGTCAGGACAGTGCAAAAGTACTGTTTTCTAATAATTGGCAAGGTGCGCACACAATCCCAGTGTTGTACAGCTTGCTTCTTCACCTTCCCGAAGCTGCCGCTCTCTCCGGCTCCCGGAGCTGAAGATGGGGCTTCTTTGCGCAAAGACGATTGTGTCGCCCACAGTGCTCTCCTTAGCGCGGCTTCTGCCGAAAGACGCCCGGGAGCGGCTCTTAGCTCCGGACAGCATCCTACCTTCGTCTTTAGCGCCTCTTCTCATCTACATCTCGGCAAAAAGCTTTTCCACTATGTCTGGCTAGGAAAAACTGTGCCAGCACAGAAAACACCTCCCATCGTGTTCTAGACGTTGCACGGATGTCTGCCAAGTGTTTGGCAGGAAGAAAAGAAAAGTTGTCCAAAACAGCTTCCAATCGAATGTTCATGTGCCTGGAAAAGTCAGGAGAGTGCAAAAGTACTGTTTTCTAATAGTTGGCAAGGTGCGCACACAATCCCAGTGTTGTACAGCTTGCTTCTTTACCTTTTCCAAGTTGCCGCTCTACCCGGCTCCCGGAGCCGAAGAAGCGGCTTCTTCACGCAAAGACGGTTGTGCCGCTCACAGTGCTCTCCTTAGCGCGGCTTCTGCCGAAAGACGCCCCGGAGCGGCTCTTAGCTCCGGACAGCATCCTACCTTCGTCTTTAGCGCCTCTTCTCATCTAAATCTCGGCAAAAAGCTTTTCCACTATGTCTGGCAAGGAAAAACTGTGCCAGCACAGAAAACATCTCCAATCGTGTTCTAGACGTTGCACGGATGTCTGCCAAGTGTTTGGCAGGAAGAAAAGAAAAGTTGTCCAAAACAGCTTCCAATCGAACGTTCATGTGATTGGAAAAGTCAGGAGAGTGCAAAAGTACTGTTTTCTAATAGTTGGCAAGGTGCGCACACAATCCCAGTGTTGTACAGCTTGCTTCTTCACCTTCCCGAAGCTGCCGCTCTCTCCGGCTCCCGGAGCCGAAGAAGCGGCTTCTTCGCGCAAAGACGATTGTGCCGCTCACAGTGCTCTCCTTAGCGCGGCTTCTGCCGAAAGACGCCCGGGAGCGGCTCTTAGCTCCGGACAGCATCCTACCTTCGTCTTTAGCGCCTCTTCTCATCTACATCTCGGCAAAAAGCTTTTCCACTATGTCTGGCTAGGAAAAACTGTGCCAGCACAGAAAACATCTCCAATCGTGTTCTAGACGTTGCACGGATGTCTGCCAAGTGTTTGGCAGGAAGAAAAGAAAAGTTGTCCAAAACAGCTTCCAATCGAACGTTCATGTGATTGGAAAAGTCAGGAGAGTGCAAAAGTACTGTTTTCTAATAGTTGGCAAGGTGCGCACACAATCCCAGTGTTGTACAGCTTGCTTCTTTACCTTTTCCAAGTTGCCGCTCTACCCGGCTCCCGGAGCCGAAGAAGCGGCTTCTTCGCGCAAAGACGATTGTGCCCCTCACAGTGCTCTCCTTAGCGCGGCTTCTGCCGAAAGACGCCCCGGAGCGGCTCTTAGCTCCGGACAGCATCCTACCTTCGTCTTTAGCGCGTCTTCTCATTTACATCTCGGCAAAAAGCTTTTCCACTATGTCTGGCTAGGAAAAACTGTGCCAGCACAGAAAACATCTCCCATCGTGTTCTAGACGTTGCACGGATGTCTGCCAAGTGTTTGGCAGGAAGAAAAGAAAAGTTGTCCAAAACAGCTTCCAATCGAACGTTCATGTGATTGGAAAAGTCAGGAGAGCGCAAAAGTACTGTTTTGTATCAGTTGGCAAGGTGCGCACACAATCCCAGTGTTGTACAGCTTGCTTCTTCACCTTCCCGAAGCTGCCGCTCTCTCCGGCTCCCGGAGCTGAAGATGGGGCTTCTTTGCGCAAAGACGATTGTGTCGCCCACAGTGCTCTCCTTAGCGCGGCTTCTGCCGTAAGACGCCCGGGAGCGGCTCTTAGCTCCGGACAGCATCCAACCTTCGTCTTTAGCGCCTCTTCTCATCTACATCTCGGCAAAAAGCTTTTCCACTATGCCTGGCTAGGAAAAACTGTGCCAGCACAGAAAACATCTCCCATCGTGTTCTAGACGTTGCACGGATGTCTGCCAAGTGTTTGGCAGGAAGAAAAGAAAAGTTGTCCAAAACAGCTTCTGATCGAATGTTCATGTGATTGGAAAAGTCAGGACAGTGCAAAAGAACTGTTTTCTAATAGTTGGCAAGGTGCGCACACAATCCCAGTGTTGTACAGCTTGCTTCTTCACCTTCCCGAAGCTGCCGCTCTCCCCGGCTCCCGGAGCCGAAGAAGCGGCTTCCTAGCGCAAAGACGATTGTGCCGCTCACAGTGCTCTCCTTAGCGCGGCTTCTGCCGAAAGACGCCCCGAAGCGGCTCTTAGCTCCGGACAGCATCCTACCTTCGTCTTTAGCGCCTCTTCTCATTTACATCTCGGCAAAAAGCTTTTCCACTATGTCTGGCTAGGAAAAACTGTGCCAGCACAGAAAACATCTCCCATCGTGTTCTAGACGTTGCACGGATGTCTGCCAAGTGTTTGGCAGGAAGAAAAGAAAAGTTGTCCAAAACAGCTTCCGATCGAATGTTCATGTTATTGGAAAAGTCAGGACAGTGCAAAAGTACTGTTTTCTAATAGTTGGCAAGGTGCGCACACAATCCCAGTGTTGTACAGCTTGCTTCTTCACCTTCCCGAAGCTGCCGCTCTCCCCGGCTCCCGGAGCCGAAGATGCGGCTTCTTCGCGCAAAGACGATTGTGCCGCTCACAGTGCTCTCCTTAGCGCGGCTTCTGCCGAAGGACGCCCGGGAGCGGCTCTTAGCTCCGGACAGCATCCTACCTTCGTCTTTAGCGCCCCTTCTCATCTACATTTCGGCAAAAAGCTTTTCCACTATGTCTGGCTCGGAAAAACTGTGCCAGCACTGAAAACATCTCCCATCGTGTTCTAGACGTTGCACAGATGTCTGCCAAGTGTTTGGCAGGAAGAAAAGAAAAGTTGTCCAAAACAGCTTCCAATCGAATGTTCATGTGATTGGAAAAGTCAGGAGAGTGCAAAAGTACTGTTTTCTAATAGTTGGCAAGGTGCGCACACAATCCCAGTGTTGTACAGCTTGCTTCTTCACCTTCCCGAAGCTGCCGCTGTCTCCGGCTCCCAGAGCTAAAGAAGCGGCTTCTTCGCGCAAAGACCATTGTGCCGCTCACAGTGCTCTCCTTAGCGCGGCTTCTGCCGAAAGACGCCCGGGAGCGGCTCTTAGCTCCGGACAGCATCCTAGCTTCGTCTTTAGCGCCTCTTCTCATCTACATCTCGGCAAAAAGCTTTTCCAATATGCCTGGCTAGGAAAAACTGTGCCAGCACAGAAAACATCTCCCATCGTCTTCTAGACGTTGCACGGATGTCTGCCAAGTGTTTGGCAGGAAGCAAAGAAAAGTTTTCCAAAACAGCTTCCGATCGAATGTTCATGTGATTGGAAAAGTCAGGACAGTGCAAAAGTACTGTTTTCTAATAGTTGGCAAGGTGCGCACACAATCCCAGTGTTGTACAGCTTGCTTCTTCACCTTCCCGAAGCTGCCGCTCTCTCCGGCTCCCGGAGCCGAAGATGCGGCTTCTTCGCGCAAAGACGATTGTGCCGCTCACAGTGCTCTCCTTAGCGCGGCTTCTGCCGAAGGACGCCCGGGAGCGGCTCTTAGCTCCGGACAGCATCCTACCTTCGTCTTTAGCGCCTCTTCTCATCTACATTTCGGCAAAAAGCTTTTCCACTATGTCTGGCTCGGAAAAAATGTGCCAGCACAGAAAAAATCTCCCATCGTGTTCTAGACGTTGCACGGATTTCTGCAAAGTGTTTGGCAGGAAGAAAAGAAAAGTTGTCCAAAACAGCTTCCAATCGAATGTTCATGTGACTGGAAAAGTCAGGAGAGTGCAAAAGTACTGTTTTCTAATATTTGGCAAGGTGGCCACACAATCCCAGTGTTGTACAGCTTGCTTCTTTACCTTTTCCAAGTTGCCGCTCTACCCGGCTCCCGGAGCCGAAGAAGCGGCTTCTTCGCGCAAAGACGATTGTGCCGCTCACAGTGCTCTCCTTAGCGCGGCTTCTGCCGAAAGACGCCCCGGAGCGGCTCTTAGCTTCGGACAGCATCCTACCTTCGTCTTTAGCGCCTCTTCTCATCTACATCTCGGCAAAAAGCTTTTCCACTATGTCTGGCTAGGAAAAACTGTGCCAGCACAGAAAACATCTCCCATCGTGTTCTAGACGTTGCACAGATGTCTGCCAAGTGTTTGGCAGGAAGAAAAGAAAAGTCGTCCAAAACAGCTTCCAATCGAACGTTCATGTGATTGGAAAAGTGAGGAGTGTGCAAAAGTACTGTTTTGTATCAGTTGGCAAGGTGCGCACACAATCCCAGTGTTGTACAGCTTGCTTCTTCACCTTCCCGAAGCTGCCGCTCTCTCCGGCTCCCGGAGCCGAAGAAGCGGCTTCTTCGCGCAAAGACGATTGTGCCGCTCACAGTGCTCTCCTTAGCGCGGCTTCTGCCGAAAGACGCCCGGGAGCGGCTCTTAGCTCCGGACAGCATCCTACCTTCGTCTTTAGCGCCTCTTCTCATCTACATCTCGGCAAAAAGCTTTTCCACTATGTCTGGCTAGGAAAAACTGTGCCAGCACAGAAAACATCTCCAATCGTGTTCTAGACGTTGCACGGATGTCTGCCAAGTGTTTGGCAGGAAGAAAAGAAAAGTTGTCCAAAACAGCTTCCAATCGAACGTTCATGTGATTGGAAAAGTCAGGAGAGTGCAAAAGTACTGTTTTCTAATAGTTGGCAAGGTGCGCACACAATCCCAGTGTTGTACAGCTTGCTTCTTTACCTTTTCCAAGTTGCCGCTCTACCCGGCTCCCGGAGCCGAAGAAGCGGCTTCTTCGCGCAAAGACGATTGTGCCCCTCACAGTGCTCTCCTTAGCGCGGCTTCTGCCGAAAGACGCCCCGGAGCGGCTCTTAGCTCCGGACAGCATCCTACCTTCGTCTTTAGCGCGTCTTCTCATTTACATCTCGGCAAAAAGCTTTTCCACTATGTCTGGCTAGGAAAAACTGTGCCAGCACAGAAAACATCTCCCATCGTGTTCTGGACGTTGCACGGATGTCTGCCAAGTGTTTGGCAGGAAGAAAAGAAAAGTTGTCCAAAACAGCTTCCAATCGAACGTTCATGTGATTGGAAAAATCAGGAGAGTGCAAAAGTACTGTTTTGTATCAGTTGGCAAGGTGCGCACACAATCCCAGTGTTGTACAGCTTGCTTCTTCACCTTCCCGAAGCTGCCGCTCTCTCCGGCTCCCGGAGCCGAAGATGCGGCTTCTTCGCGCAACGACGATTGTGCCGCTCACAGTGCTCTCCTTAGCGCGGCTTCTGCCGAAAGACGCCCCGAAGCGGCTCTTAGCTCCGGACAGCATCCTACCTTCGTCTTTAGCGCCTCTTCTAATTTACATCTCGGCAAAAAGCTTTTCCACTATGTCTGGCTAGGAAAAACTGTGCTAGCACAGAAAACATCTCCCATCGTGTTCTAGACGTTGCACGGATGTCTGCCAAGTGTTTGGCAGGAAGAAAAGAAAAGTCGTCCAAAACAGCTTCCAATCGAACGTTCATGTGATTGGAAAAGTCAGGAGAGTGCAAAAGTACTGTTTTGTAATAGTTGGCAAGGTGCGCACACAATCCCAGTGTTGTACATCTTGCTTCTTCACCTTCCCGAAGCTGCCGCTCTCTCCGGCTCCCGGAGCTAAAGAAGCGGCTTCTTCGCGCAAAGACGATTGTGCCGCTCACAGTGCTCTCCTTAGCGCGGCTTCTGCCGAAAGACGCCCGGGAGCGGCTCTTAGCTCCGGACAGCATCCTACCTTCGTCTTTAGCGCCTCTTCTCATCTACATCTCGGCAAAAAGCTTTTCCAATATGCCTGGCTAGGAAAAACTGTGCCAGCACAGAAAACATCTCCCATCGTGTTCTAGACGTTGCACGGATGTCTGCCAAGTGTTTGGCAGGAAGAAAAGAAAAGTTGTCCAAAACAGCTTCCGATCGAATGTTCATGTGATTGGAAAAGTCAGGACAGTGCAAAAGTACTGTTTTCTAATAGTTGGCAAGGTGCGCACACAATCCCAGTGTTGTACAGCTTGCTTCTTCACCTTCCCGAAGCTGCCGCTCTCTCCGGCTCCCGGAGCCGAAGAAGCGGCTTCTTCGCGCAAAGACGATTGTGCCGCTCACAGTGCTCTCCTTAGCGCGGCTTCTGCCCAAAGACGCCCGGGAGCGGCTCTTGGCTCCGGACAGCATCCTACCTTCGTCTTTAGCGCCTCTTCTCATCTACATCTCAGCAAAAAGCTTTTCCACTATGTCTGGCTCGGAAAAACTGTGCCAGCACAGAAAACATCTCCCATCGTGTTCTAGACGTTGCACAGATGTCTGCCAAGTGTTTGGCAGGAAGAAAAGAAAAGTTGTCCAAAACAGCTTCCAATCGAACGTTCATGTGATTGGAAAAGTCAGGAGAGTGCAAAAGTACTGTTTTCTAATAGTTGGCAAGGTGCGCACACAATCCCAGTGTTGTACATCTTGCTTCTTCACCTTCCCGAAGCTGCCGCTCTCTCCGGCTCCCGGAGCTAAAGAAGCGGCATCTTCGCGCAAAGACGATTGTGCCGCTCACAGTGCTCTCCTTAGCGCGGCTTCTGTCGAAGGACGCCCGGGAGCGGCTCTTAGCTCCGGACAGCATCCAACCTTCGTCTTTAGCGCCTCTTCTCATCTACATCTCGGCAAAAAGCTTTTCCACTATGCCTGGCTAGGAAAAACTGTGCCAGCACAGAAAACATCTCCCATCGTGTTCTAGACGTTGCACGGATGTCTGCCAAGTGTTTGGCAGGAGGAAAAGAAAAGTTGTCCAAAACAGCTTCCAATCGAATGTTCATGTGATTGGAAAAGTCAGGACAGTGCAAAAGTACTGTTTTCTAATAATTGGCAAGGTGCGCACACAATCCCAGTGTTGTACAGCTTGCTTCTTCACCTTCCCGAAGCTGCCGCTCTCTCCGGCTCCCGGAGCTGAAGATGGGGCTTCTTTGCGCAAAGACGATTGTGTCGCCCACAGTGCTCTCCTTAGCGCGGCTTCTGCCGAAAGACGCCCGGGAGCGGCTCTTAGCTCCGGACAGCATCCTACCTTCGTCTTTAGCGCCTCTTCTCATCTACATCTCGGCAAAAAGCTTTTCCACTATGTCTGGCTAGGAAAAACTGTGCCAGCACAGAAAACATCTCCCATCGTGTTCTAGACGTTGCACGGATGTCTGCCAAGTGTTTGGCAGGAAGAAAAGAAAAGTTGTCCAAAACAGCTTCCAATCGAATGTTCATGTGCCTGGAAAAGTCAGGAGACTGCAAAAGTACTGTTTTGTATCAGTTGGCAAGGTGTGCACACAATCCCAGTGTTGTACAGCTTGCTTCTTTACCTTTTCCAAGTTGCCGCTCTACCCGGCTCCCGGAGCCGAAGAAGCGGCTTCTTCGCGCAAAGACGATTGTGCCGCTCACAGTGCTCTCCTTAGCGCGGCTTCTGCCGAAAGACGCCCCGGAGCGGCTCTTAGCTCCGGACAGCATCCTACCTTCGTCTTTAGCGCCTCTTCTCATTTACATCTCGGCAAAAAGCTTTTCCACTATGTCTGGCTAGGAAAAACTGTGCCAGCACAGAAAACATCTCCAATCGTGTTCTAGACGTTGCACGGATGTCTGCCAAGTGTTTGGCAGGAAGAAAAGAAAAGTTGTCCAAAACAGCTTCCAATCAAACGTTCATGTGATTGGAAAAGTCAGGAGAGTGCAAATGTACTGTTTTCTAATAGTTGGCAAGGTGCGCACACAATCCCAGTGTTGTACAGCTTGCTTCTTCACCTTCCCGAAGCTGCCGCTCTCTCCGGCTCCCGGAGCCGAAGAAGCGGCTTCTTCGCGCAAAGACGATTGTGCCGCTCACAGTGCTCTCCTTAGCGCGGCTTCTGCCGAAAGACGCCCGGGAGCGGCTCTTAGCTCCGGACAGCATCCTACCTTCGTCTTTAGCGCCTCTTCTCATCTACATCTCGGCAAAAAGCTTTTCCACTATGTCTGGCTAGGAAAAACTGTGCCAGCACAGAAAACATCTCCAATCGTGTTCTAGACGTTGCACGGATGTCTGCCAAGTGTTTGGCAGGAAGAAAAGAAAAGTTGTCCAAAACAGCTTCCAATCGAACGTTCATGTGATTGGAAAAGTCAGGAGAGTGCAAAAGTACTGTTTTCTAATAGTTGGCAAGGTGCGCACACAATCCCAGTGTTGTACAGCTTGCTTCTTTACCTTTTCCAAGTTGCCGCTCTACCCGGCTCCCGGAGCCGAAGAAGCGGCTTCTTCGCGCAAAGATGATTGTGCCCCTCACAGTGCTCTCCTTAGCGCGGCTTCTGCCGAAAGACGCCCCGGAGCGGCTCTTAGCTCCGGACAGCATCCTACCTTCGTCTTTAGCGCGTCTTCTCATTTACATCTCGGCAAAAAGCTTTTCCACTATGTCTGGCTAGGAAAAACTGTGCCAGCACAGAAAACATCTCCCATCGTGTTCTAGACGTTGCACGGATGTCTGCCAAGTGTTTGGCAGGAAGAAAAGAAAAGTTGTCCAAAACAGCTTCCAATCGAACGTTCATGTGATTGGAAAAGTCAGGAGAGCGCAAAAGTACTGTTTTGTATCAGTTGGCAAGGTGCGCACACAATCCCAGTGTTGTACAGCTTGCTTCTTCACCTTCCCGAAGCTGCCGCTCTCTCCGGCTCCCGGAGCTGAAGAAGCGGCTTCTTTGCGCAAAGACGATTGTGTCGCCCACAGTGCTCTCCTTAGCGCGGCTTCTGCCGTAAGACGCCCGGGAGCGGCTCTTAGCTCCGGACAGCATCCAACCTTCGTCTTTAGCGCCTCTTCTCATCTACATCTCGGCAAAAAGCTTTTCCACTATGCCTGGCTAGGAAAAACTGTGCCAGCACAGAAAACATCTCCCATCGTGTTCTAGACGTTGCACGGATGTCTGCCAAGTGTTTGGCAGGAAGAAAAGAAAAGTTGTCCAAAACAGCTTCTGATCGAATGTTCATGTGATTGGAAAAGTCAGGACAGTGCAAAAGTACTGTTTTCTAATAGTTGGCAAGGTGCGCACACAATCCCAGTGTTGTACAGCTTGCTTCTTCACCTTCCCGAAGCTGCCGCTCTCCCCGGCTCCCGGAGCCGAAGAAGCGGCTTCCTAGCGCAAAGACGATTGTGCCGCTCACAGTGCTCTCCTTAGCGCGGCTTCTGCCGAAAGACGCCCCGAAGCGGCTCTTAGCTCCGGACAGCATCCTACCTTCGTCTTTAGCGCCTCTTCTCATTTACATCTCGGCAAAAAGCTTTTCCACTATGTCTGGCTAGGAAAAACTGTGCCAGCACAGAAAACATCTCCCATCGTGTTCTAGACGTTGCACGGATGTCTGCCAAGTGTTTGGCAGGAAGAAAAGAAAAGTTGTCCAAAACAGCTTCCGATCGAATGTTCATGTTATTGGAAAAGTCAGGACAGTGCAAAAGTGCTGTTTTCTAATAGTTGGCAAGGTGCGCACACAATCCCAGTGTTGTACAGCTTGCTTCTTCACCTTCCCGAAGCTGCCGCTCTCCCCGGCTCCCGGAGCCGAAGATGCGGCTTCTTCGCGCAAAGACGATTGTGCCGCTCACAGTGCTCTCCTTAGCGCGGCTTCTGCCGAAGGACGCCCGGGAGCGGCTCTTAGCTCCGGACAGCATCCTACCTTCGTCTTTAGCGCCCCTTCTCATCTACATTTCGGCAAAAAGCTTTTCCACTATGTCTGGCTCGGAAAAACTGTGCCAGCACTGAAAACATCTCCCATCGTGTTCTAGACGTTGCACAGATGTCTGCCAAGTGTTTGGCAGGAAGAAAAGAAAAGTTGTCCAAAACAGCTTCCAATCGAATGTTCATGTGATTGGAAAAGTCAGGAGAGTGCAAAAGTACTGTTTTCTAATAGTTGGCAAGGTGCGCACACAATCCCAGTGTTGTACAGCTTGCTTCTTCACCTTCCCGAAGCTGCCGCTGTCTCCGGCTCCCGGAGCTAAAGAAGCGGCTTCTTCGCGCAAAGACCATTGTGCCGCTCACAGTGCTCTCCTTAGCGCGGCTTCTGCCGAAAGACGCCCGGGAGCGGCTCTTAGCTCCGGACAGCATCCTAGCTTCGTCTTTAGCGCCTCTTCTCATCTACATCTCGGCAAAAAGCTTTTCCAATATGCCTGGCTAGGAAAAACTGTGCCAGCACAGAAAACATCTCCCATCGTCTTCTAGACGTTGCACGGATGTCTGCCAAGTGTTTGGCAGGAAGCAAAGAAAAGTTTTCCAAAACAGCTTCCGATCGAATGTTCATGTGATTGGAAAAGTCAGGACAGTGCAAAAGTACTGTTTTCTAATAGTTGGCAAGGTGCGCACACAATCCCAGTGTTGTACAGCTTGCTTCTTCACCTTCCCGAAGCTGCCGCTCTCTCCGGCTCCCGGAGCCGAAGATGCGGCTTCTTCGCGCAAAGACGATTGTGCCGCTCACAGTGCTCTCCTTAGCGCGGCTTCTGCCGAAGGACGCCCGGGAGCGGCTCTTAGCTCCGGACAGCATCCTACCTTCGTCTTTAGCGCCTCTTCTCATCTACATTTCGGCAAAAAGCTTTTCCACTATGTCTGGCTCGGAAAAAATGTGCCAGCACAGAAAAAATCTCCCATCGTGTTCTAGACGTTGCACGGATTTCTGCAAAGTGTTTGGCAGGAAGAAAAAAAAAGTTGTCCAAAACAGCTTCCAATCGAATGTTCATGTGACTGGAAAAGTCAGGAGAGTGCAAAAGTACTGTTTTCTAATATTTGGCAAGGTGGCCACACAATCCCAGTGTTGTACAGCTTGCTTCTTTACCTTTTCCAAGTTGCCGTTTTACCCGGCTCCCGGAGCCGAAGAAGCGGCTTCTTCGCGCAAAGACGATTGTGCCGCTCACAGTGCTCTCCTTAGCGCGGCTTCTGCCGAAAGACGCCCCGGAGCGGCTCTTAGCTCCGGACAGCATCCTACCTTCGTCTTTAGCGCCTCTTCTCATCTACATCTCGGCAAAAAGCTTTTCCACTATGTCTGGCTAGGAAAAACTGTGCCAGCACAGAAAACATCTCCCATCGTGTTCTAGACGTTGCACAGATGTCTGCCAAGTGTTTGGCAGGAAGAAAAGAAAAGTCGTCCAAAACAGCTTCCAATCGAACGTTCATGTGATTGGAAAAGTGAGGAGTGTGCAAAAGTACTCTTTTGTATCAGTTGGCAAGGTGCGCACGCAATCCCAGTGTTGTACAGCTTGCTTCTTCACCTTCCCGAAGCTGCCGCTCTCTCCGGCTCCCGGAGCCGAAGAAGCGGCTTCCTCGCGCAAAGACGATTGTGCCGCTCACAGTGCTCTCCTTAGCGCGGCTTCTGCCGAAAGACGCCCCGGAGCGGCTCTTAGCTCCGGACAGCATCCTACCTTCGTCTTCAGCGCCTCTTCTCATCTACATCTCGGCAAAAAGCTTTTCCACTATGTCTGGCTAGGAAAAACTGTGCCAGCACAGAAAACATCTCCAATCGTGTTCTAGACGTTGCACGGATGTCTGCCAAGTGTTTGGCAGGAAGAAAAGAAAAGTTGTCCAAAACAGCTTCCAATCGAACGTTCATGTGATTGGAAAAGTCAGGAGAGTGCAAAAGTACTGTTTTCTAATAGTTGGCAAGGTGCGCACACAATCCCAGTGTTGTACAGCTTGCTTCTTTACCTTTTCCAAGTTGCCGCTCTACCCGGCTCCCGGAGCCGAAGAAGCGGCTTCTTCGCGCAAAGACGATTGTGCCCCTCACAGTGCTCTCCTTAGCGCGGCTTCTGCCGAAAGACGCCCCGGAGCGGCTCTTAGCTCCGGACAGCATCCTACCTTCGTCTTTAGCGCGTCTTCTCATTTACATCTCGGCAAAAAGCTTTTCCACTATGTCTGGCTAGGAAAAACTGTGCCAGCACAGAAAACATCTCCCATCGTGTTCTGGACGTTGCACGGATGTCTGCCAAGTGTTTGGCAGGAAGAAAAGAAAAGTTGTCCAAAACAGCTTCCAATCGAACGTTCATGTGATTGGAAAAATCAGGAGAGTGCAAAAGTACTGTTTTGTATCAGTTGGCAAGGTGCGCACACAATCCCAGTGTTGTACAGCTTGCTTCTTCACCTTCCCGAAGCTGCCGCTCTCTCCGGCTCCCGGAGCTGAAGAAGCGGCTTCTTTGCGCAAAGACGATTGTGTCGCCCTCAGTGCTCTCCTTAGCGCGGCTTCTGCCGTAAGACGCCCGGGAGCGGCTCTTAGCTCCGGACAGCATCCAACCTTCGTCTTTAGCGCCTCTTCTCATCTACATCTCGGCAAAAAGCTTTCCCACTATGACTGGCTAGGAAAAACTGTGCCAGCACAGAAAACATCTCCCATCGTGTTCTAGACGTTGCACGGATGTCTGCCAAGTGTTTGGCAGGAAGAAAAGAAAAGTTGTCCAAAACAGCTTCCGATCGAATGTTCATGTGATTGGAAAAGTCAGGACAGTGCAAAAGTACTGTTTTCTAATAGTTGGCAAGGTGCGCACACAATCCCAGTGTTGTACAGCTTGCTTCTTCACCTTCCCGAAGCTGCCGCTCTCCCCGGCTCCCGGAGCCGAAGATGCGGCTTCTTCGCGCAAAGACGATTGTGCGGCTCACAGTGCTCTCCTTAGCGCAGCTTCTGCCGAAGGACGCCCGGGAGCGGCTCTTAGCTCCGGACAGCATCCAACCTTCGTCTTTAGCGCCTCTTCTCATCTACATCTCAGCAAAAAGCTTTTCCACTATGCCTGGCTAGGAAAAACTGTGCCAGCACAGAAAACATCTCCCATCGTGTTCTAGACGTTGCACGGATTTCTGCCAAGTGTTTGGCAGGAAGAAAAAAAAAGTTGTCCAAAACAGCTTCCAATCGAATGTTCATGTGACTGGAAAAGTCAGGAGAGTGCAAAAGTACTGTTTTCTAATATTTGGCAAGGTGCGCACACAATCCCAGTGTTGTACAGCTTGCTTCATTACCTTTTCCAAGTTGCCGCTCTACCCGGCTCCCGGAGCCGAAGAAGCGGCTTCTTCGCGCAAAGACGATTGTGCCGCTCACAGTGCTCTCCTTAGCGCGGCTTCTGCCGAAAGACGCCCCGGAGCGGCTCTTAGCTCCGGACAGCATCCTACCTTCGTCTTTAGCGCCTCTTCTCATCTACATCTCGGCCAAAAGCTTTTTCACTATGTCTGGCTAGGAAAAACTGTGCCAGCACAGAAAACATCTCCCATCGTGTTCTAGACGTTGCACAGATGTCTGCCAAGTGTTTGGCAGGAAGAAAAGAAAAGTTGTCCAAAACAGCTTCCGATCGAATGTTCATGTGATTGGAAAAGTCAGGACAGTGCAAAAGTACTGTTTTCTAATAGTTGGCAAGGTGCGCACACAATCCCAGTGTTGTACAGCTTGCTTCTTCACCTTCCCGAAGCTGCCGCTCTCCCCGGCTCCCGGAGCCGAAGAAGCGGCTTCTTCGCGTAAAGACGATTGTGCCGCTCACAGTGCTCTCCTTAGCGCGGCTTCTGCCGAAAGACGCCCCGAAGCGGCTCTTAGCTCCGGACAGCATCCTACCTTCGTCTTTAGCGCCTCTTCTCATTTACATCTCGACAAAAAGCTTTTCCACTATGTCTGGCTAGGAAAAACTGTGCCAGCACAGAAAACATCTCCCATCGTGTTCCAGACGTTGCACGGATGTCTGCCAAGTGTTTGGCAGGAAGAAAAGAAAAGTCGTCCAAAACAGCTTCCAATCGAACGTTCATGTGATTGGAAAAGTGAGGAGTGTGCAAAAGTACTGTTTTGTATCAGTTGGCAAGGTGCGCACACAATCCCAGTGTTGTACAGCTTGCTTCTTCACCTTCCCGAAGCTGCCGCTCTCTCCGGCTCCCGGAGCCGAAGAAGCGGCTTCTTCGCGCAAAGACGATTGTGCCGCTCACAGTGCTCTCCTTAGCGCGGCTTCTGCCGAAAGACGCCCGGGAGCGGCTCTTAGCTCCGGACAGCATCCTACCTTCGTCTTTAGCGCCTCTTCTCATCTACATCTCGGCAAAAAGCTTTTCCACTATGTCTGGCTCGGAAAAACTGTGCCAGCACAGAAAACATCTCCAATCGTGTTCTAGACGTTGCACGGATGTCTGCCAAGTGTTTGGCAGGAAGAAAAGAAAAGTTGTCCAAAACAGCTTCCAATCGAACGTTCATGTGATTGGAAAAGTCAGGAGAGTGCAAAAGTACTGTTTTCTAATATTTGGCAAGGTGCGCACACAATCCCAGTGTTGTACAGCTTGCTTCTTTACCTTTTCCAAGTTGCCGCTCTACCCGGCTCCCGGAGCCGAAGAAGTGGCTTCTTCGCGCAAAGACGATTGTGCCCCTCACAGTGCTCTCCTTAGCGCGGCTTCTGCCGAAAGACGCCCCGGAGCGGCTCTTAGCTCCGGACAGCATCCTACCTTCGTCTTTAGCGCGTCTTCTCATTTACATCTCGGCCAAAAGCTTTTTCACTATGTCTGGCTAGGAAAAACTGTGCCAGCACAGAAAACATCTCCCATCGTGTTCTAGACGTTGCACAGATGTCTGCCAAGTGTTTGGCAGGAAGAAAAGAAAAGTTGTCCAAAACAGCTTCCGATCGAATGTTCATGTGATTGGAAAAGTCAGGACAGTGCAAAAGTACTGTTTTCTAATAGTTGGCAAGGTGCGCACACAATCCCAGTGTTGTACAGCTTGCTTCTTCACCTTCCCGAAGCTGCCGCTCTCCCCGGCTCCCGGAGCCGAAGAAGCGGCTTCTTCGCGTAAAGACGATTGTGCCGCTCACAGTGCTCTCCTTAGCGCGGCTTCTGCCGAAAGACGCCCCGAAGCGGCTCTTAGCTCCGGACAGCATCCTACCTTCGTCTTTAGCGCCTCTTCTCATTTACATCTCGGCAAAAAGCTTTTCCACTATGTCTGGCTAGGAAAAACTGTGCCAGCACAGAAAACATCTCCCATCGTGTTCCAGACGTTGCACGGATGTCTGCCAAGTGTTTGGCAGGAAGAAAAGAAAAGTCGTCCAAAACAGCTTCCAATCGAACGTTCATGTGATTGGAAAAGTGAGGAGTGTGCAAAAGTACTGTTTTGTATCAGTTGGCAAGGTGCGCACACAATCCCAGTGTTGTACAGCTTGCTTCTTCACCTTCCCGAAGCTGCCGCTCTCTCCGGCTCCCGGAGCCGAAGAAGCGGCTTCTTCGCGCAAAGACGATTGTGCCGCTCACAGTGCTCTCCTTAGCGCGGCTTCTGCCGAAAGACGCCCGGGAGCGGCTCTTAGCTCCGGACAGCATCCTACCTTCGTCTTTAGCGCCTCTTCTCATCTACATCTCGGCAAAAAGCTTTTCCACTATGTCTGGCTCGGAAAAACTGTGCCAGCACAGAAAACATCTCCAATCGTGTTCTAGACGTTGCACGGATGTCTGCCAAGTGTTTGGCAGGAAGAAAAGAAAAGTTGTCCAAAACAGCTTCCAATCGAACGTTCATGTGATTGGAAAAGTCAGGAGAGTGCAAAAGTACTGTTTTCTAATAGTTGGCAAGGTGCGCACACAATCCCAGTGTTGTACAGCTTGCTTCTTTACCTTTTCCAAGTTGCCGCTCTACCCGGCTCCCGGAGCCGAAGAAGCGGCTTCTTCGCGCAAAGACGATTGTGCCCCTCACAGTGCTCTCCTTAGCGCGGCTTCTGCCGAAAGACGCCCCGGAGCGGCTCTTAGCTCCGGACAGCATCCTACCTTCGTCTTTAGCGCGTCTTCTCATTTACATCTCGGCAAAAAGCTTTTCCACTATGTCTGGCTAGGAAAAACTGTGCCAGCACAGAAAACATCTCCCATCGTGTTCTAGACGTTGCACGGATGTCTGCCAAGTGTTTGGCAGGAAGAAAAGAAAAGTTGTCCAAAACAGCTTCCAATCGAACGTTCATGTGATTGGAAAAGTCAGGAGAGCGCAAAAGTACTGTTTTGTATCAGTTGGAAAGGTGCGCACACAATCCCAGTGTTGTACAGCTTGCTTCTTCACCTTCCCGAAGCTGCCGCTCTCTCCGGCTCCCGGAGCTGAAGAAGCGGCTTCTTTGCGCAAAGACGATTGTGTCGCCCACAGTGCTCTCCTTAGCGCGGCTTCTGCCGTAAGACGCCCGGGAGCGGCTCTTAGCTCCGGACAGCATCCAACCTTCGTCTTTAGCGCCTCTTCTCATCTACATCTCGGCAAAAAGCTTTTCCACTATGCCTGGCTAGGAAAAACTGTGCCAGCACAGAAAACATCTCCCATCGTGTTCTAGACGTTGCACGGATGTCTGCCAAGTGTTTGGCAGGAAGAAAAGAAAAGTTGTCCAAAACAGCTTCTGATCGAATGTTCATGTGATTGGAAAAGTCAGGACAGTGCAAAAGTACTGTTTTCTAATAGTTGGCAAGGTGCGCACACAATCCCAGTGTTGTACAGCTTGCTTCTTCACCTTCCCGAAGCTGCCGCTCTCCCCGACTCCCGGAGCCGAAGAAGCGGCTTCCTAGCGCAAAGACGATTGTGCCGCTCACAGTGCTCTCCTTAGCGCGGCTTCTGCCGAAAGACGCCCCGAAGCGGCTCTTAGCTCCGGACAGCATCCTACCTTCGTCTTTAGCGCCTCTTCTCATTTACATCTCGGCAAAAAGCTTTTCCACTATGTCTGGCTAGGAAAAACTGTGCCAGCACAGAAAACATCTCCCATCGTGTTCTAGACGTTGCACGGATGTCTGCCAAGTGTTTGGCAGGAAGAAAAGAAAAGTTGTCCAAAACAGCTTCCGATCGAATGTTCATGTTATTGGAAAAGTCAGGACAGTGCAAAAGTACTGTTTTCTAATAGTTGGCAAGGTGCGCACACAATCCCAGTGTTGTACAGCTTGCTTCTTCACCTTCCCGAAGCTGCCGCTCTCCCCGGCTCCCGGAGCCGAAGATGCGGCTTCTTCGCGCAAAGACGATTGTGCCGCTCACAGTGCTCTCCTTAGCGCGGCTTCTGCCGAAGGACGCCCGGGAGCGGCTCTTAGCTCCGGACAGCATCCTACCTTCGTCTTTAGCGCCCCTTCTCATCTACATTTCGGCAAAAAGCTTTTCCACTATGTCTGGCTCGGAAAAACTGTGCCAGCACTGAAAACATCTCCCATCGTGTTCTAGACGTTGCACAGATGTCTGCCAAGTGTTTGGCAGGAAGAAAAGAAAAGTTGTCCAAAACAGCTTCCAATCGAATGTTCATGTGATTGGAAAAGTCAGGAGAGTGCAAAAGTACTGTTTTCTAATAGTTGGCAAGGTGCGCACACAATCCCAGAGTTTTACAGCTTGCTTCTTTACCTTTTCCAAGCTGCCGCTCATCCCGGCTCCCGGAGCCGAAGAAGCGGCTTCTTCGCGCAAAGACGATTATGCCGCTCACAGTGCTCTCCTTAGCGCGGCTTCTGCCGAAAGACGCCCCGGAGCGGCTCTTAGCTCCGGACAGCATCCTACCTTCGTCTTTAGCGCCTCTTCTCATCTACATCTCGGCAAAAAGCTTTTCCACTATGTCTGGCTAGGAAAAACTGTGCCAGCACAGAAAACAACTCCCATCGTGTTCTAGACGTTGCACAGATGTCTGCCAAGTGTTTGGCAGGAAGAAAAGAAAAGTCGTCCAAAACAGCTTCCAATCGAACGTTCATGTGATTGGAAAAGTGAGGAGTGTGCAAAAGTACTGTTTTGTATCAGTTGGCAAGGTGCGCACACAATCCCAGTGTTGTACAGCTTGCTTCTTCACCTTCCCGAAGCTGCCGCTCTCTCCGGCTCCCGGAGCCGAAGAAGCGGCTTCTTCGCGCAAAGACGATTGTGCCGCTCACAGTGCTCTCCTTAGCGCGGCTTCTGCCGAAAGACGCCCGGGAGCGGCTCTTAGCTCCGGACAGCATCCTACCTTCGTCTTTAGCGCCTCTTCTCATCTACATCTCGGCAAAAAGCTTTTCCACTATGTCTGGCTCGGAAAAACTGTGCCAGCACAGAAAACATCTCCAATCGTGTTCTAGACGTTGCACGGATGTCTGCCAAGTGTTTGGCAGGAAGAAAAGAAAAGTTGTCCAAAACAGCATCCAATCGAACGTTCATGTGATTGGAAAAGTCAGGAGAGTGCAAAAGTACTGTTTTCTAATAGTTGGCAAGGTGCGCACACAATCCCAGTGTTGTACAGCTTGCTTCTTTACCTTTTCCAAGTTGCCGCTCTACCCGGCTCCCGGAGCCGAAGAAGCGGCTTCTTCGCGCAAAGACGATTGTGCCCCTCACAGTGCTCTCCTTAGCGCGGCTTCTGCCGAAAGACGCCCCGGAGCGGCTCTTAGCTCCGGACAGCATCCTACCTTCGTCTTTAGCGCGTCTTCTCATTTACATCTCGGCAAAAAGCTTTTCCACTATGTCTGGCTAGGAAAAACTGTGCCAGCACAGAAAACATCTCCCATCGTGTTCTGGACGTTGCACGGATGTCTGCCAAGTGTTTGGCAGGAAGAAAAGAAAAGTTGTCCAAAACAGCTTCCAATCGAACGTTCATGTGATTGGAAAAATCAGGAGAGTGCAAAAGTACTGTTTTGTATCAGTTGGCAAGGTGCGCACACAATCCCAGTGTTGTACAGCTTGCTTCTTCACCTTCCCGAAGCTGCCGCTCTCTCCGGCTCCCGGAGCCGAAGATGCGGCTTCTTCGCGCAACGACGATTGTGCCGCTCACAGTGCTCTCCTTAGCGCGGCTTCTGCCGAAAGACGCCCCGAAGCGGCTCTTAGCTCCGGACAGCATCCTACCTTCGTCTTTAGCGCCTCTTCTAATTTACATCTCGGCAAAAAGCTTTTCCACTATGTCTGGCTAGGAAAAACTGTGCCAGCACAGAAAACATCTCCCATCGTGTTCTAGACGTTGCACGGATGTCTGCCAAGTGTTTGGCAGGAAGAAAAGAAAAGTCGTCCAAAACAGCTTCCAATCGAACGTTCATGTGATTGGAAAAGTCAGGAGAGTGCAAAAGTACTGTTTTCTAATAGTTGGCAAGGTGCGCACACAATCCCAGTGTTGTACAGCTTGCTTCTTCACCTTCCCGAAGCTGCCGCTCTCTCCGGCTCCCGGAGCTGAAGAAGCGGCTTCTTTGCGCAAAGACGATTGTGTCGCCCTCAGTGCTCTCCTTAGCGCGGCTTCTGCCGTAAGACGCCCGGGAGCGGCTCTTAGCTCCGGACAGCATCCAACCTTCGTCTTTAGCGCCTCTTCTCATCTACATCTCGGCAAAAAGCTTTTCCACTATGCCTGGCTAGGAAAAACTGTGCCAGCACAGAAAACATCTCCCATCGTGTTCTAGACGTTGCACGGATGTCTGCCAAGTGTTTGGCAGGAAGAAAAGAAAAGTTGTCCAAAACAGCTTCCGATCGAATGTTCATGTGATTGGAAAAGTCAGGAGAGTGCAAAAGTACTGTTTTCTAATAGTTGGCAAGGTGCGCACACAATCCCAGTGTTGTACAGCTTGCTTCTTCACCTTCCCGAAGCTGCCGCTCTCCCCGGCTCCCGGAGCCGAAGATGCGGCTTCTTCGCGCAAAGACGATTGTGCGGCTCACAGTGCTCTCCTTAGCGCAGCTTCTGCCGAAGGACGCCCGGGAGCGGCTCTTAGCTCCGGACAGCATCCAACCTTCGTCTTTAGCGCCTCTTCTCATCTACATCTCAGCAAAAAGCTTTTCCACTATGCCTGGCTAGGAAAAACTGTGCCAGCACAGAAAACATCTCCCATCGTGTTCTAGACGTTGCACGGATTTCTGCCAAGTGTTTGGCAGGAAGAAAAAAAAAGTTGTCCAAAACAGCTTCCAATCGAATGTTCATGTGACTGGAAAAGTCAGGAGAGTGCAAAAGTACTGTTTTCTAATATTTGGCAAGGTGCGCACACAATCCCAGTGTTGTACAGCTTGCTTCTTTACCTTTTCCAAGTTGCCGCTCTACCCGGCTCCCGGAGCCGAAGAAGCGGCTTCTTCGCGCAAAGACGATTGTGCCGCTCACAGTGCTCTCCTTAGCGCGGCTTCTGCCGAAAGACGCCCCGGAGCGGCTCTTAGCTCCGGACAGCATCCTACCTTCGTCTTTAGCGCCTCTTCTCATCTACATCTCGGCAAAAAGCTTTTTCACTATGTCTGGCTAGGAAAAACTGTGCCAGCACAGAAAACATCTCCCATCGTGTTCTAGACGTTGCACAGATGTCTGCCAAGTGTTTGGCAGGAAGAAAAGAAAAGTTGTCCAAAACAGCTTCCAATCGAACGTTCATGTAATTGGAAAAGTCAGGAGAGTGCAAAAGTACTGTTTTCTAATAGTTGGCAAGGTGCGCACACAATCCCAGTGTTGTACAGCTTGCTTCTTCACCTTCCCGAAGCTGCCGCTCTCTCCGGCTCCCGGAGCCGAAGATGCGGCTTCTTCGCGCAAAGACGATTGTGCCGCTCACAGTGCTCTCCTTAGCGCGGCTTCTGCCCAAAGACGCCCGGGAGCGGCTCTTCGCTCCGGACAGCATCCAACCTTTATCTTTAGCGCCTCTTCTCATCTACGTCTCGGCAAAAAGCTTTTCCACTATGCCTGGCTAGGAAAAACTGTGCCAGCACAGAAAACATCTCCCATCGTGTTCTAGACGTTGCACGGATGTCTGCCAAGTGTTTGGCAGGAAGAAAAGAAAAGTTGTCCAAAACAGCTTCCAATCGAATGTTCATGTGATTGGAAAAGTCAAGAGAGTGCAAAAGTACTCTTTTGTATCAGTTGGCAAGGTGCGCACGCAATCCCAGTGTTGTACAGCTTGCTTCTTCACCTTCCCGAAGCTGCCGCTCTCTCCGGCTCCCGGAGCCGAAGAAGCGGCTTCTTTGCGCAAAGACGATTGTGCCGCTCACAGTGCTCTCCTTAGCGCGGCTTCTGCCGAAAGACGCCCGGGAGCGGCTCTTAGCTCCGGACAGCATCCTACCTTCGTCTTTAGCGCCTCTTCTCATCTACATCTCAGCAAAAAGCTTTTCCACTATGTCTGGCTCGGAAAAACTGTGCCAGGACTGAAAACATCTCCCATCGTGTTCTAGACGTTGCACGGATTTCTGCCAAGTGTTTGGCAGGAAGAAAAGTTGTCCAAAACAGCTTCCAATCGAATGTTCATGTGACTGGAAAAGTCAGGAGAGTGCAAAAGTACTGTTTTCTAATAGTTGGCAAGGTGCGCACACAATCCCAGAGTTTTACAGCTTGCTTCTTTACCTTTTCCAAGCTGCCGCTCATCCCGGCTCACGGAGCCGAAGAAGCGGCTTCTTCGCGCAAAGACGATTGTGCCGCTCACAGTGCTCTCCTTAGCGCGGCTTCTGCCGAAAGACGCCCGGGAGCGGCTCTTAGCTCCGGACAGCATCCCACCTTCGTCTTTAGCGCCTCTTCTCATCTACATTTCAGCAAAAAGCTTTTCCACTATGTCTGGCTCGGAAAAACTGTGCCAGCACAGAAAACATCTCCCATCGTGTTCTAGACGTTGCACAGATGTCTGCCAAGTGTTTGGCAGGAAGAAAAGAAAAGTTGTCCAAAACAGCTTCCAATCGAACGTTCATGTGATTGGAAAAGTCAGGAGAGTGCAAAAGTACTGTTTTGTAATAGTTGGCAAGGTGCGCACACAATCCCAGTGTTGTACATCTTGCTTCTTCACCTTCCCGAAGCTGCCGCTATCTCCGGCTCCCAAAGCTAAAGAAGCGGCTTCTTCGCGCAAAGACGATTGTGCCGCTCACAGTGCTCTCCTTAGCGCGGCTTCTGCCGAAAGACGCCCGGGAGCGGCTCTTAGCTCCGGACAGCATCCTACCTTCGTCTTTAGCGCCTCTTCTCATCTACATCTCGGCAAAAAGCTTTTCCAATATGCCTGGCTAGGAAAAACTGTGCCAGCACAGAAAACATCTCCCATCGTGTTCTAGACGTTGCACGGATGTCTGCCAAGTGTTTGGCAGGAAGAAAAGAAAAGTTGTCCAAAACAGCTTCCGATCGAATGTTCATGTGATTGGAAAAGTCAGGACAGTGCAAAAGTACTGTTTTCTAATAGTTGGCAAGGTGCGCACACAATCCCAGTGTTGTACAGCTTGCTTCTTCACCTTCCCGAAGCTGCCGCTCTCTCCGGCTCCCGGAGCCGAAGATGCGGCTTCTTCGCGCAAAGACGATTGTGCCGCTCACAGTGCTCTCCTTAGCGCGGCTTCTGCCCAAAGACGCCCGGGAGCGGCTCTTAGCTCCGGACAGCATCCAACCTTTATCTTTAGCGCCTCTTCTCATCTACGTCTCGGCAAAAAGCTTTTCCACTATGCCTGGCTAGGAAAAACTGTGCCAGCACAGAAAACATCTCCCATCGTCTTCTAGGCGTTGCACGGATGTCTGCCAAGTGTTTGGCAGGAAGAAAAGAAAAGTTGTCCAAAACAGCTTCCAATCGAACGTTCATGTGATTGGAAAAGTCAGGACAGTGCAAAAGTACTGTTTTCTAATAGTTGGCAAGGTGCGCACACAATCCCAGTGTTGTACAGCTTCCTTCTTCACCTTCCCGAAGCTGCCGCTCTCTCCGGCTCCGGGAGCCGAAGATGCGGCTTCTTCGCGCAAAGACGATTGTGGCGCACACAGTGCTCTCCTTAGCGCGGCTTCTGCCGAAAGACGCCCGGGAGCGGCTCTTAGCTCCGGACAGCATCCTACCGTCGTCTTTAGCGCCTCTTCTCATCTACATCTCGGCAAAAAGCTTTTCCACTATGTCTGGCTAGGAAAAACTGTGCCAGCACAGAAAACATCTCCCATCGTGTTCTAGACGTTGCACGGATGTCTGCCAAGTGTTTGGCAGGAAGAAAAGAAAAGTTGTCCAAAACAGCTTCCAATCGAACGTTCATGTGATTGGAAAAGTCAAGAGAGTGCAAAAGTACTCTTTTGTATCAGTTGGCAAGGTGCGCACGCAATCCCAGTGTTGTACAGCTTGCTTCTTCACCTTCCCGAAGCTGCCGCTCTCTCCGGCTCCCAGAGCCGAAGAAGCGGCTTCTTTGCGCAAAGACGATTGTGCCGCTCACAGTGCTCTCCTTAGCGCGGCTTCTGCCGAAAGACGCCCGGGAGCGGCTCTTAGCTCCGGACAGCATCCTACCTTCGTCTTTAGCGCCTCTTCTCATCTACATCTCAGCAAAAAGCTTTTCCACTATGTCTGGCTCGGAAAAACTGTGCCAGCACTGAAAACATCTCCCATCGTGTTCTAGACGTTGCACGGATTTCTGCCTAGTGTTTGGCAGGAAGAAAAGTTGTCCAAAACAGCTTCCAATCGAATGTTCATGTGACTGGAAAAGTCAGGAGAGTGCAAAAGTACTGTTTTCTAATAGTTGGCAAGGTGCGCACACAATCCCAGTGTTGTACAGCTTGCTTCTTCACCTTCCCGAAGCTGCCGCTCTCTCCGGCTCCCGGAGCCGAAGATGCGGCTTCTTCGCGCAAAGACGATTGTGCCGCTCACAGTGCTCTCCTTAGCGCGGCTTCTGCCGAAGGACGCCCGGGAGCGGCTCTTAGCTCCGGACAGCATCCTACCTTCGTCTGTAGCGCCTCTTCTCATCTACATTTCGGCAAAAAGCTTTTCCACTATGTCTGGCTCGGAAAAACTGTGCCAGCACAGAAAACATCTCCCATCGTGTTCTAGACGTTGCACGGATTTCTGCCAAGTGTTTGGCAGGAAGAAAAAAAAAGTTGTCCAAAACAGCTTCCAATCGAATGTTCATGTGACTGGAAAAGTCAGGAGAGTGCAAAAGTACTGTTTTCTAATAGTTGGCAAGGTGCGCACACAATCCCAGTGTTGTACAGCTTGCTTCTTTACCTTTTCCAAGTTGCCGCTCTCCCCGGCTCCCAGATACAAAGAAGCGGCTTCTTCGCGCAAAGACGATTGTGCCGCTCACAGTGCTCTCCTTAGCGCGGCTTCTGCCGAAAGACGCCCGGGAGCGGCTCTTAGCTCCGGAGAGCATCCTACCTTCGTCTTTAGCGCCTCTTCTCATCTACATCTCGGCAAAAAGCTTTTCCACTATGTCTGGCTAGGAAAAACTGTGCCAGCACAGAAAACATCTCCCATCGTGTTCTAGACGTTGCACGGATGTCTGCCAAGTGTTTGGCAGGAAGAAAAGAAAAGTTGTCCAAAACAGCTTCCAATCGAATGTTCATGTGATTGGAAAAGTCAAGAGAGTGCAAAAGTACTCTTTTGTATCAGTTGGCAAGGTGCGCACGCAATCCCAGTGTTGTACAGCTTGCTTCTTCACCTTCCCGAAGCTGCCGCTCTCTCCGGCTCCCGGAGCCGAAGAAGCGGCTTCTTTGCGCAAAGACGATTGTGCCGCTCACAGTGCTCTCCTTAGCGCGGCTTCTGCCGAAAGACGCCCGGGAGCGGCTCTTAGCTCCGGACAGCATCCTACCTTCGTCTTTAGCGCCTCTTCTCATCTACATCTCAGCAAAAAGCTTTTCCACTATGTCTGGCTCGGAAAAACTTTGCCAGCACTGAAAACATCTCCCATCGTGTTCTAGACGTTGCACGGATTTCTGCCAAGTGTTTGGCAGGAAGAAAAGAAAAGTTGTCCAAAACAGCTTCCAATCGAATGTTCATGTGACTGGAAAAGTCAGGACAGTGCAAAAGTACTGTTTTCTAATAGTTGGCAAGGTGCGCACACAATCCCAGAACTTTACAGCTTGCTTCTTTACCTTTTCCAAGTTGCCGCTCTACCCGGCTCCCGGAGCCGAAGAAGCGGCTTCTTCGCGCAAAGACGATTGTGCCGCTCACAGTGCTCTCCTTAGCGTGGCTTCTGCCGAAAGACGCCCTGGAGCGGCTCTTAGCTTCGGACAGCATCCCACCTTCGTCTTTAGCGCATCTTCTCATCTACATCTTGGCAAAAAGCTTTTCCACTATGTCTGGCTAGGAAAAACTGTGCCAGCACAGAAAACATCTCCCATCGTGTTCTAGACGTTGCACGGATGTCTGCCAAGTGTTTGGCAGGAAGAAAAGTTGTCCAAAACAGCTTCCAATCGAACGTTCATGTGATTGGAAAAGTCAGGACAGTGCAAAAGTACTGTTTTCTAATAGTTGGCAAGGTGCGCACACAATCCCAGTGTTGTACAGCTTGCTTCTTCACCTTCCCGAAGCTGCCGCTCTCTCCGGCTCCCGGAGCCGAAGATGCGGCTTCTTCGCGCAAAGACGATTGTGCCGCTCACAGTGCTCTCCTTAGCGCGGCTTCTGCCGAAGGACGCCCGGGAGCGGCTCTTAGCTCCGGACAGCATCCTACCTTCGTCTTTAGCGCCTCTTCTCATCTACATTTCGGCAAAAAGCTTTTCCACTATGTCTGGCTCCGAAAAACTGTGCCAGCACAGAAAACATCTCCCATCGTGTTCTAGACGTTGCACGGATTTCTGCCAAGTGTTTGGCAGGAATAAAAAAAAAGTTGTTTAAAACAGCTTCCAATCGAATGTTCATGTGACTGGAAAAGTCAGTAGAGTGCAAAAGTACTGTTTTCTAATAGTTGGCAAGGTGCGCACACAATCCCAGTGTTGTACAGCTTGCTTCTTCACCTTCCCGAAACTGCCGCTCTCTCCGGCTCCCAGAGCTGAAGAAGCGGCTTCTTTGCGCAAAGATGATTGTGTCGCCCACAGTGCTCTCCTTAGCGCGGCTTCTGCCGAAAGACGCCCGGGAGCGGCTCTTAGCTCCGGACAGCATCCAACCTTCGTCTTTAGCGCCTCTTCTCATCTACATCTGGGCAAAAAGCTTTTCCACTATGTCTGGCTAGGAAAAACTGTGCCAGCACAGAAAACATCTCCCATCGTGTTCTAGACGTTGCACGGATGTCTGCCAAGTGTTTGGCAGGAAGATAAGAAAAGTTGTCCAAAACAGCTTCCAATCGAACGTTCATGTGATTGGAAAAGTCAGGAGAGTGCAAAAGTACTGTTTTCTAATAGTTGGCAAGGTGCGCACACAATCCCAGTGTTGTACAGCTTGCTTCTTCACCTTCCCGAAGCTGCCGCTCTCTCCGGCTCCCGGAGCCGAAGATGCGGCTTCTTCACGCAAAGACGATTGTGCCGCTCACAGTGCTCTCCTTAGCGCGGCTTCTGCCGAAGGACGCCCGGGAGCGGCTCTTAGCTCCGGACAGCATCCTACCTTCGTCTTTAGCGCCTCTTCTCATCTACATTTCGGCAAAAAGCTTTTCCATATGTCTGGCTCGGAAAAACTGTGCCAGCACAGAAAACATCTCCCATCGTGTTCTAGACGTTGCACGGATGTCTGCCAAGTGTTTGGCAGGAAGAAAAGAAAAGTTGTCCAAAACAGCTTCCGATCGAATGTTCATGTGATTGGAAAAGTCAGGACAGTGCAAAAGTACTGTTTTCTAATAGTTGGCAAGGTGCGCACACAATCCCAGTGTTGTACAGCTTGCTTCTTCACCTTCCCGAAGCTGCCGCTCTCTCCGGCTCCCGGAGCCGAAGATGCGGCTTCTTCGCGCAAAGACGATTGTGCCGCTCACAGTGCTCTCCTTAGCGCGGCTTCTGCCGAAGGACGCCCGGGAGCGGCTCTTAGCTCCGGACAGCATCCTACCTTCGTCTTTAGCGCCTCTTCTCATCTACATTTCGGCAAAAAGCTTTTCCACTATGTCTGGCTCGGAAAAACTGTGCCAGCACAGAAAACATCTCCCATCGTGTTCTAGACGTTGCACGGATGTCTGCCAAGTGTTTGGCAGGAAGAAAAGAAAAGTTGTCCAAAACAGCTTCCAATCGAACCTTCATGTGATTGGAAAAGTCAGGAGAGTGCAAAAGTACTGTTTTCTAATAGTTGGCAAGGTGCGCACACAATCCCAGTGTTGTACAGCTTGCTTCTTCACCTTCCTGAAGCTGCCGCTCTCTCCGGCTCCCGGAGCTAAAGAAGCGGCTTCTTCGCGCAAAGACGATTGTGCCGCTCACAGTGCTCTCCTTAGCGCGGCTTCTGCCGAAAGACGCCCGGGAGCGGCTCTTAGCTCCGGACAGCATCCTACCTTCGTCTTTAGCGCCTCTTCTCATCTACATCTCGGCAAAAAGCTTTTCCACTATGTCTGCAGGGAAAAACTGTGCCAGCACAGAAAACATCTCCCATCGTGTTCCAGACGTTGCACGGATGTCTGCCAAGTGTTTGGCAGGAAGAAAAGGAAAGTTGTCCAAAACAGCTTCTAATCGAATGTTCATGTGACTGGAAAAGTCAGGAGAGTGCAAAAGTACTATTTTGTATCAGTTGGCAAGGATGCGCACGCAATCCCAGTGTTGTACAGCTTGCTTCTTCACCTTCCCGAAGCTGCCGCTCTCTCCGGCTCTTGGAGCCGAAGATGCGGCTTCTTCACGCAAAGACGATGGTGCCGCTCACAGTGCTCTCCTTAGCGCGGCTTCTGCCGAAAGACGCCCGGGAGCGGCTCTTAGCTCCGGACAGCATCCTACCTTCGTCTTTAGCGCCTCTTCTCATCTACATCTCAGCAAAAAGCTTTTCCACTATGTCTGGCTCGGAAAAACTGTGCCAGCACTGAAAACATCTCCCATCGTGTTCTAGACGTTGCACGGATTTCTGCCTAGTGTTTGGCAGGAAGAAAAGTTGTCCAAAACAGCTTCCAATCGAATGTTCATGTGACTGGAAAAGTCAGGAGAGTGCAAAAGTACTGTTTTCTAATAGTTGGCAAGGTGCGCACACAATCCCAGTGTTGTACAGCTTGCTTCTTCACCTTCCCGAAGCTGCCGCTCTCTCCGGCTCCCGGAGCCGAAGATGCGGCTTCTTCGCGCAAAGACGATTGTGCCGCTCACAGTGCTCTCCTTAGCGCGGCTTCTGCCGAAGGACGCCCGGGAGCGGCTCTTAGCTCCGGACAGCATCCTACCTTCGTCTGTAGCGCCTCTTCTCATCTACATTTCGGCAAAAAGCTTTTCCACTATGTCTGGCTCGGAAAAACTGTGCCAGCACAGAAAACATCTCCCATCGTGTTCTAGACGTTGCACGGATTTCTGCCAAGTGTTTGGCAGGAAGAAAAAAAAAGTTGTCCAAAACAGCTTCCAATCGAATGTTCATGTGACTGGAAAAGTCAGGAGAGTGCAAAAGTACTGTTTTCTAATAGTTGGCAAGGTGCGCACACAATCCCAGTGTTGTACAGCTTGCTTCTTTACCTTTTCCAAGTTGCCGCTCTCCCCGGCTCCCAGATACAAAGAAGCGGCTTCTTCGCGCAAAGACGATTGTGCCGCTCACAGTGCTCTCCTTAGCGCGGCTTCTGCCGAAAGACGCCCGGGAGCGGCTCTTAGCTCCGGAGAGCATCCTACCTTCGTCTTTAGCGCCTCTTCTCATCTACATCTCGGCAAAAAGCTTTTCCACTATGTCTGGCTAGGAAAAACTGTGCCAGCACAGAAAACATCTCCCATCGTGTTCTAGACGTTGCACGGATGTCTGCCAAGTGTTTGGCAGGAAGAAAAGAAAAGTTGTCCAAAACAGCTTCCAATCGAATGTTCATGTGATTGGAAAAGTCAAGAGAGTGCAAAAGTACTCTTTTGTATCAGTTGGCAAGGTGCGCACGCAATCCCAGTGTTGTACAGCTTGCTTCTTCACCTTCCCGAAGCTGCCGCTCTCTCCGGCTCCCGGAGCCGAAGAAGCGGCTTCTTTGCGCAAAGACGATTGTGCCGCTCACAGTGCTCTCCTTAGCGCGGCTTCTGCCGAAAGACGCCCGGGAGCGGCTCTTAGCTCCGGACAGCATCCTACCTTCGTCTTTAGCGCCTCTTCTCATCTACATCTCAGCAAAAAGCTTTTCCACTATGTCTGGCTCGGAAAAACTTTGCCAGCACTGAAAACATCTCCCATCGTGTTCTAGACGTTGCACGGATTTCTGCCAAGTGTTTGGCAGGAAGAAAAGAAAAGTTGTCCAAAACAGCTTCCAATCGAATGTTCATGTGACTGGAAAAGTCAGGACAGTGCAAAAGTACTGTTTTCTAATAGTTGGCAAGGTGCGCACACAATCCCAGAACTTTACAGCTTGCTTCTTTACCTTTTCCAAGCTGCCGCTCTCCCCGGCTCCCGGAGCCGAAGAAGCGGCTTCTTCGCGCAAAGACGATTGTGCCGCTCACAGTGCTCTCCTTAGCGTGGCTTCTGCCGAAAGACGCCCTGGAGCGGCTCTTAGCTTCGGACAGCATCCCACCTTCGTCTTTAGCGCATCTTCTCATCTACATCTTGGCAAAAAGCTTTTCCACTATGTCTGGCTAGGAAAAACTGTGCCAGCACAGAAAACATCTCCCATCGTGTTCTAGACGTTGCACGGATGTCTGCCAAGTGTTTGGCAGGAAGAAAAGTTGTCCAAAACAGCTTCCAATCGAACGTTCATGTGATTGGAAAAGTCAGGACAGTGCAAAAGTACTGTTTTCTAATAGTTGGCAAGGTGCGCACACAATCCCAGTGTTGTACAGCTTGCTTCTTCACCTTCCCGAAGCTGCCGCTCTCTCCGGCTCCCGGAGCCGAAGATGCGGCTTCTTCGCGCAAAGACGATTGTGCCGCTCACAGTGCTCTCCTTAGCGCGGCTTCTGCCGAAGGACGCCCGGGAGCGGCTCTTAGCTCCGGACAGCATCCTACCTTCGTCTTTAGCGCCTCTTCTCATCTACATTTCGGCAAAAAGCTTTTCCACTATGTCTGGCTCCGAAAAACTGTGCCAGCACAGAAAACATCTCCCATCGTGTTCTAGACGTTGCACGGATTTCTGCCAAGTGTTTGGCAGGAATAAAAAAAAAGTTGTTTAAAACAGCTTCCAATCGAATGTTCATGTGACTGGAAAAGTCAGTAGAGTGCAAAAGTACTGTTTTCTAATAGTTGGCAAGGTGCGCACACAATCCCAGTGTTGTACAGCTTGCTTCTTCACCTTCCCGAAACTGCCGCTCTCTCCGGCTCCCAGAGCTGAAGAAGCGGCTTCTTTGCGCAAAGATGATTGTGTCGCCCACAGTGCTCTCCTTAGCGCGGCTTCTGCCGAAAGACGCCCGGGAGCGGCTCTTAGCTCCGGACAGCATCCAACCTTCGTCTTTAGCGCCTCTTCTCATCTACATCTGGGCAAAAAGCTTTTCCACTATGTCTGGCTAGGAAAAACTGTGCCAGCACAGAAAACATCTCCCATCGTGTTCTAGACGTTGCACGGATGTCTGCCAAGTGTTTGGCAGGAAGATAAGAAAAGTTGTCCAAAACAGCTTCCAATCGAACGTTCATGTGATTGGAAAAGTCAGGAGAGTGCAAAAGTACTGTTTTCTAATAGTTGGCAAGGTGCGCACACAATCCCAGTGTTGTACAGCTTGCTTCTTCACCTTCCCGAAGCTGCCGCTCTCTCCGGCTCCCGGAGCCGAAGATGCGGCTTCTTCACGCAAAGACGATTGTGCCGCTCACAGTGCTCTCCTTAGCGCGGCTTCTGCCGAAGGACGCCCGGGAGCGGCTCTTAGCTCCGGACAGCATCCTACCTTCGTCTTTAGCGCCTCTTCTCATCTACATTTCGGCAAAAAGCTTTTCCATATGTCTGGCTCGGAAAAACTGTGCCAGCACAGAAAACATCTCCCATCGTGTTCTAGACGTTGCACGGATGTCTGCCAAGTGTTTGGCAGGAAGAAAAGAAAAGTTGTCCAAAACAGCTTCCGATCGAATGTTCATGTGATTGGAAAAGTCAGGACAGTGCAAAAGTACTGTTTTCTAATAGTTGGCAAGGTGCGCACACAATCCCAGTGTTGTACAGCTTGCTTCTTCACCTTCCCGAAGCTGCCGCTCTCTCCGGCTCCCGGAGCCGAAGATGCGGCTTCTTCGCGCAAAGACGATTGTGCCGCTCACAGTGCTCTCCTTAGCGCGGCTTCTGCCGAAGGACGCCCGGGAGCGGCTCTTAGCTCCGGACAGCATCCTACCTTCGTCTTTAGCGCCTCTTCTCATCTACATTTCGGCAAAAAGCTTTTCCACTATGTCTGGCTCGGAAAAACTGTGCCAGCACAGAAAACATCTCCCATCGTGTTCTAGACGTTGCACGGATGTCTGCCAAGTGTTTGGCAGGAAGAAAAGAAAAGTTGTCCAAAACAGCTTCCAATCGAACCTTCATGTGATTGGAAAAGTCAGGAGAGTGCAAAAGTACTGTTTTCTAATAGTTGGCAAGGTGCGCACACAATCCCAGTGTTGTACAGCTTGCTTCTTCACCTTCCTGAAGCTGCCGCTCTCTCCGGCTCCCGGAGCTAAAGAAGCGGCTTCTTCGCGCAAAGACGATTGTGCCGCTCACAGTGCTCTCCTTAGCGCGGCTTCTGCCGAAAGACGCCCGGGAGCGGCTCTTAGCTCCGGACAGCATCCTACCTTCGTCTTTAGCGCCTCTTCTCATCTACATCTCGGCAAAAAGCTTTTCCACTATGTCTGCAGGGAAAAACTGTGCCAGCACAGAAAACATCTCCCATCGTGTTCCAGACGTTGCACGGATGTCTGCCAAGTGTTTGGCAGGAAGAAAAGGAAAGTTGTCCAAAACAGCTTCTAATCGAATGTTCATGTGACTGGAAAAGTCAGGAGAGTGCAAAAGTACTATTTTGTATCAGTTGGCAAGGATGCGCACGCAATCCCAGTGTTGTACAGCTTGCTTCTTCACCTTCCCGAAGCTGCCGCTCTCTCCGGCTCTTGGAGCCGAAGATGCGGCTTCTTCACGCAAAGACGATGGTGCCGCTCACAGTGCTCTCCTTAGCGCGGCTTCTGCCGAAAGACGCCCGGGAGCGGCTCTTAGCTCCGGAGAGCATCCTACCTTCATCTTTAGCGCCTCTTCTCATCTACATTTCGGCAAAAAGCTTTTCCACTATGTCTGGCTAGGAAAAACTGTGCCAGCACAGAAAACATCTCCCATCGTGTTCTAGACGTTGCACGGATGTCTGCCAAGTGTTTGGCAGGAAGAAAAGAAAAGTTGTCCAAAACAGCTTCCGATCGAATGTTCATGTGATTGGAAAAGTCAGGACAGTGCAAAAGTACTGTTTTCTAATAGTTGGCAAGGTGCGCACACAATCCCAGTGTTGTACAGCTTGCTTCTTCACCTTCCCGAAGCTGCCGCTCTCTCCGGCTCCCGGAGCCGAAGATGCGGCTTCTTCGCGCAAAGACGATTGTGCCGCTCACAGTGCTCTCCTTAGCGCGGCTTCTGCCGAAGGACGCCCGGGAGCGGCTCTTAGCTCCAGACAGCATCCTACCTTCGTCTTTAGCGCCTCTTCTCATCTACATTTCGGCAAAAAGCTTTTCCACTATGTCTGGCTCGGAAAAACTGTGCCAGCACAGAAAACATCTCCCATCGTGTTCTAGACGTTGCACGGATGTCTGCCAAGTGTTTGGCAGGAAGAAAAGAAAAGTTGTCCAAAACAGCTTCCGATCGAATGTTCATGTGATTGGAAAAGTCAGGACAGTGCAAAAGTACTGTTTTCTAATAGTTGGCAAGGTGCGCACACAATCCCAGTGTTGTACAGCTTGCTTCTTCACCTTCCCGAAGCTGCCGCTCTCTCCGGCTCCCGGAGCCGAAGATGCGGCTTCTTCGCGCAAAGACGATTGTGCCGCTCACAGTGCTCTCCTTAGCGCGGCTTCTGCCGAAGGACGCCCGGGAGCGGCTCTTAGCTCCGGACAGCATCCTACCTTCGTCTTTAGCGCCTCTTCTCATCTACATTTCGGCAAAAAGCTTTTCCACTATGTCTGGCTCGGAAAAACTGTGCCAGCACAGAAAACATCTCCCATCGTGTTCTAGACGTTGCACGGATGTCTGCCAAGTGTTTGGCAGGAAGAAAAGAAAAGTCGTCCAAAACAGCTTCCAATCGAACGTTCATGTGATTGGAAAAGTCAGGAGAGTGCAAAAGTACTGTTTTCTAATAGTTGGCAAGGTGCGCACACAATCCCAGTGTTGTACAGCTTGCATCTTTACCTTTTCCAAGTTGCCGCTCTCTCCGTCTCCCGGAGCTAAAGAAGCGGCTTCTTCGCGCAAAGACGATTGTGCCGCTCACAGTGCTCTCCTTAGCGCGGCTTCTGCCGAAAGACGCCCCGGAGCGGCTCTTAGCTCCGGACAGCATCCTACCTTCATCTTTAGCGCCTCTTCTCATCTACATCTCGGCAAAAAGCTTTTCCACTATGTCTGGCTAGGAAAAACTGTGCCAGCACAGAAAACATCTCCCATCGTGTTCTAGACGTTGCACAGATGTCTGCCAAGTGTTTGGCAGGAAGAAAAGTTGTCCAAAACAGCTTCCGATCGAATGTTCATGTGATTGGAAAAGTCAGGACAGTGCAAAAGTACTGTTTTCTAATAGTTGGCAAGGTGCGCCCACAATCCCAGTGTTGTACAGCTTGCTTCTTCACCTTCCCGAAGCTGCCGCTCTCTCCGGCTCCCGGAGCCGAAGATGCGGCTTCTTCGCGCAAAGACGATTGTGCCGCTCACAGTGCTCTCCTTAGCGCGGCTTCTGCCGAAAGACGCCCGGGAGCGGCTCTTAGCTCCGGACAGCATCCTACCTTCGTCTTTAGCGCCTCTTCTCATCTACATCTCGGCAAAAAGCTTTTCCACTATCTCTGGCTATAGAAAACTGTGCCAGCACAGAAAACATCTCCCATCGTGTTCTAGACGTTGCACGGATTTCTGCCAAGTGTTTGGCAGGAAGAAAAAAAAAGTTGTCCAAAACAGCTTCCAATCGAATGTTCATGTGACTGGAAAAGTCAGGAGAGTGCAAAAGTACTGTTTTGTATCAGTTGGCAAGGTGCGCACACAATCCCAGTGTTGTACAGCTTGCTTCTTCACCTTTCCGAAGCTGCCGCTCTCTCCGGCTCCCGGAGCCGAAGAAGCGGCTTCTTCGCGCAAAGGCGATTGTGCCGCTCACAGTGCTCTCCTTAGCGCGGCTTCTGCCGAAAGACGCCCGCGAGCGGCTCTTAGCTCCGGACAGCATCCTAGCTTCGTCTTTAGCGCCTCTTCTCATCTACATCTCGGCAAAAAGCTTTTCCACTATGTCTGGCTAGGAAAAACTGGGCCAGCACAGAAAACATCTCCCATCGTGTTCCAGACGTTGCACGGTTGTCTGCCATGTGTTTGGCAGGAAGAAAAGGAAAGTTGTCCAAAACA
Source organism: Melospiza georgiana (assembly GCF_028018845.1). NCBI lineage: Eukaryota > Metazoa > Chordata > Aves > Passeriformes > Passerellidae > Melospiza > Melospiza georgiana. The sequence goes on along the minus strand of NC_080464.1, from coordinate 19,768,055 downwards.
GCTTCTAATCGAATGTTCATGTGACTGGAAAAGTCAGGAGAGTGCAAAAGTACTGTTTTGTATCAGTTGGCAAGGTGCGCACGCAATCCCAGTGTTGTACAGCTTGCTTCTTCACCTTCCCGAAGCTGCCGCTCTCTCCGGCTCCCGGAGCCGAAGAAGCGGCTTCTTCGCGCAAAGACGATTGTGCCGCTCACAGTGCTCTCCTTAGCGCGGCTTCTGCCGAAAGACGCCTGGGAGCGGCTCTTAGCTCCGGACAGCATCCTACCTTCGTCTTTAGTGCCTCTTCTCATCTACATTTCGGCAAAAAGCTTTTCCACTATGCCTGGCTCGGAAAAACTGTGCCAGCACAGAAAACATCTCCCATCGTGTTCTAGACGTTGCACGGATTTCTGCCAAGTGTTTGGCAGGAAGAAAAACAAAGTTGTCCAAAACAGCTTCCAATCGAATGTTCACGTGACTCGAAAAGTCAGTAGAGTGCAAAAGTACTGTTTTCTAATAGTTGGCAAGGTGCGCACACAATCCCAGTGTTGTACAGCTTGCTTCTTTACCTTTTCCAAGTTTCCGCTCTACCCGGCTCCCGGAGCCGAAGAAGCGGCTTCTTCGCGCAAAGACGATTGTGCCGCTCACAGTGCTCTCCTTAGCGCGGCTTCTGCCGAAAGACGCCCCGGAGCGGCTCTTAGCTCCGGACAGCATCCTACCTTCGTCTTTAGCGCGTCTTCTCATTTACATCTCGGCAAAAAGCTTTTCCACTATGTCTGGCTAGGAAAAACTGTGCCAGCACAGAAAACATCTCCCATCGTGTTCTAGACGTTGCACGGATGTCTGCCAAGTGTTTGGCAGGAAGAAAAGAAAAGTTGTCCAAAACAGCTTCCAATCGAACCTTCATGTGATTGGAAAAGTCAGGAGAGTGCAAAAGTACTGTTTTGTATCAGTTGGCAAGGTGCGCACACAATCCCAGTGTTGTACAGCTTGCTTCTTCACCTTCCTGAAGCTGCCGCTCTCTCCGGCTCCCGGAGCCGAAGATGCGGCTTCTTCGCGCAAAGACGATTGTGCCGCTCACAGTGCTCTCCTTAGCGCGGCTTCTGCCGAAGGACGCCCGGGAGCGGCTCTTAGCTCCGGACAGCATCCTACCTTCGTCTTTAGCGCCTCTTCTCATCTACATTTCGGCAAAAAGCTTTTCCACTATGTCTGGCTCGGAAAAACTGTGCCAGCACAGAAAACATCTCCCATCGTGTTCTAGACGTTGCACGGATTTCTGCCAAGTGTTTGGCAGGAAGAAAAAAAAAGTTGTCCAAAACAGCTTCCAATCGAATGTTCATGTGACTGGAAAAGTCAGGAGAGTGCAAAAGTACTGTTTTCTAATAGTTGGCAAGGTGCGCACACAATCCCAGTGTTGTACAGCTTGCTTCTTTACCTTTTCCAAGTTGCCGCTCTACCCGGCTCCCGGAGCCGAAGAAGCGGCTTCTTCGCGCAAAGACGATTGTGCCGCTCACAGTGCTCTACTTAGCGCGGCTTCTGCCGAAAGACGCCCGGAAGCGGCTCTTAGCTCCGGACAGCATCCTACCTTCGTCTTTAGCGCCTCTTCTCATTTACATCTCGGCAAAAAGCTTTTCCACTATGTCTGGCTAGGAAAAACTGTGCCAGCACAGAAAACATCTCCCATCGTGTTCTAGACGTTGCACGGATGTCTGCCAAGTGTTTGGCAGGAAGAAAAGAAAAGTCGTCCAAAACAGCTTCCAATCGAACGTTCATGTGATTGGAAAAGTCAGGAGAGTGCAAAAGTACTGTTTTCTAATAGTTGGCAAGGTGCGCACACAATCCCAGTGTTGTACAGCTTGCTTCTTCACCTTCCCGAAGCTGCCGCTCTCTCCGGCTCCCGGAGCTGAAGAAGCGGCTTCTTTGCGCAAAGACGATTGTGTCGCCCACAGTGCTCTCCTTAGCGCGGCTTCTGCCGAAAGACGCCCGGGAGCGACTCTTAGCTCCGGACAGCATCCAACCTTCGTCTTTAGCGCCTCTTCTCATCTACATTTCGGCAAAAAGCTTTTCCACTATGCCTGGCTCGGAAAAACTGTGCCAGCACAGAAAACATCTCCCATCGTGTTCTAGACGTTGCACGGATTTCCGCCAAGTGTTTGGCAGGAAGAAAAAAAAAGTTGTCCAAAACAGCTTCCAATCGAATGTTCATGTGACTGGAAAAGTCAGGAGAGTGCAAAAGTACTGTTTTCTAATAGTTGGCAAGGTGCGCACACAATCCCAGTGTTGTACAGCTTGCTTCTTCACCTTCCCGAAGCTGCCGCTCTCTCCGGCTCCCGGAGCTGAAGAAGCGGCTTCTTCACCAAAGACGATTGTGCCGCTCACAGTGCTCTCCTTAGCGCGGCTTCTGCCGAAGGACGCCCGGGAGCGGCTCTTAGCTCCGGACAGCATCCTACCTTCGTCTTTAGCGCCTCTTCTCATCTACATTTCGGCAAAAAGCTTTTCCACTATGTCTGGCTCGGAAAAACTGTGCCAGCACAGAAAACATCTCCCATCGTGTTCTAGACGTTGCACGGATTTCCGCCAAGTGTTTGGCAGGAAGAAAAAAAAAGTTGTCCAAAACAGCTTCCAATCGAATGTTCATGTGACTGGAAAAGTCAGGAGAGTGCAAAAGTACTGTTTTCTAATAGTTGGCAAGGTGCGCACACAATCCCAGTGTTGTACAGCTTACTTCTTCACCTTCCCGAAGCTGCCGCTCTCTCCGGCTCCCGGAGCTGAAGAAGCGGCTTCTTTGCGCAAAGACGATTGTGTCGCCCACAGTGCTCTCCTTAGCGCGGCTTCTGCCGAAGGACGCCCGGGAGCGGCTCTTAGCTCCGGACAGCATCCTACCTTCGTCTTTAGCGCCTCTTCTCATCTACATTTCGGCAAAAAGCTTTTCCACTATGTCTGGCTCGGAAAAACTGTGCCAGCACAGAAAACATCTCCCATCGTGTTCTAGACGTTGCACGGATGTCTGCCAAGTGTTTGGCAGGAAGAAAAGAAAAGTCGTCCAAAACAGCTTCCAATCGAACGTTCATGTGATTGGAAAAGTCAGGAGAGTGCAAAAGTACTGTTTTCTAATAGTTGGCAAGGTGCGCACACAATCCCAGTGTTGTACAGCTTGCATCTTTACCTTTTCCAAGTTGCCGCTCTCTCCGGCTCCCGGAGCTAAAGAAGCGGCTTCTTCACGCAAAGACGATTGTGCCGCTCACAGTGCTCTCCTTAGCGCGGCTTCTGCCGAAAGACGCCCCGGAGCGGCTCTTAGCTCCGGACAGCATCCTACCTTCATCTTTAGCGCCTCTTCTCATCTACATCTCGGCAAAAAGCTTTTCCACTATGTCTGGCTAGGAAAAACTGTGCCAGCACAGAAAACATCTCCCATCGTGTTCTAGACGTTGCACAGATGTCTGCCAAGTGTTTGGCAGGAAGAAAAGTTGTCCAAAACAGCTTCCGATCGAATGTTCATGTGATTGGAAAAGTCAGGACAGTGCAAAAGTACTGTTTTCTAATAGTTGGCAAGGTGCGCCCACAATCCCAGTGTTGTACAGCTTGCTTCTTCACCTTCCCGAAGCTGCCGCTCTCTCCGGCTCCCGGAGCCGAAGATGCGGCTTCTTCGCGCAAAGACGATTGTGCCGCTCACAGTGCTCTCCTTAGCGCGGCTTCTGCCGAAAGACGCCCGGGAGCGGCTCTTAGCTCCGGACAGCATCCTACCTTCGTCTTTAGCGCCTCTTCTCATCTACATCTCGGCAAAAAGCTTTTCCACTATGTCTGGCTAGGGAAAACTGTGCCAGCACAGAAAACATCTCCCATCGTGTTCTAGACGTTGCACGGATTTCTGCCAAGTGTTTGGCAGGAAGAAAAAAAAAGTTGTCCAAAACAGCTTCCAATCGAATGTTCATGTGACTGGAAAAGTCAGGAGAGTGCAAAAGTACTGTTTTCTAATAGTTGGCAAGGTGCGCACACAATCCCAGTGTTGTACAGCTTGCTTCTTTACCTTTTCCAAGTTGCCGCTCTACCCGGCTCCCGGAGCCGAAGAAGCGGCTTCTTCGCGCAAAGACGATTGTGCCGCTCACAGTGTTCTCCTTAGCGCGGCTTCTGCCGAAAGACGCCCGGGAGCGGCTCTTAGCTCAGGACAGCATCCTACCTTCTTCTTTAGCGCCTCTTCTCATCTACATCTCGGCAAAAAGCTTTTCCACTATGTCTGGCTAGGAAAAACTGTGCCAGCACTGAAAACATCTCCAATCGTGTTCTAGACGTTGCACGGATGACTGCCAAGTGTTTGGCAGGAAGAAAAGAAAAGTTGTCAAAAACAGCTTCTAATCGAATGTTCATGTGACTGGAAAAGTCAGGAGAGTGCAAAAGTACTGTTTTGTATCAGTTGGCAAGGTGCGCACACAATCCCAGTGTTGTACAGCTTGCTTCTTCACCTTTCCGAAGCTGCCGCTCTCTCCGGCTCCCGGAGCCGAAGATGCGGCTTCTTCGCGCAAAGACGATTGTGCCGCTCACAGTGCTCTCCTTAGCGCGGCTTCTGCCGAAAGACGCCCGGGAGCGGCTCTTAGCTCCGGACAGCATCCTACCTTCGTCTTTAGCGCCTCTTCTCATCTACATTTCGGCAAAAAGCTTTTCCATTATGTCTGGCTCGGAAAAACTGTGCCAGCACTGAAAACATCTCCCATCGTGTTCTAGACGTTGCACGGATGTCTGCCAAGTGTTTGGCAGGAAGAAAAGAAAAGTTGTCCAAAACAGCTTCCAATCGAACGTTCATGTGATTGGAAAAGTCAGGAGAGTGCAAAAGTACTGTTTTCTAATAGTTGGCAAGGTGCGCACACAATCCCAGTGTTGTACAGCTTGCTTCTTTACCTTTTCCAAGTTGCCGCTCTACCCGGCTCCCGGAGCCGAAGAAGCGGCTTCTTCGCGCAAAGACGATTGTGCCGCTCACAGTGCTCTCCTTAGCGCGGCTTCTGCCGAAAGACGCCCGGGAGCGGCTCTTAGCTCCGGACAGCATCCTACCTTCGTCTTTAGCGCCTCTTCTCATCTACATCTCGGCAAAAAGCTTTTCCACTATGTCTGGCTAGGAAAAACTGTGCCAGCACAGAAAACATCTCCCATCGTGTTCTAGACGTTGCACGGATATCTGCCAAGTGTTTGGCAGGAAGAAAAGAAAAGTTGTCCAAAACAGCTTCCAATCGAATGTTCATGTGATTGGAAAAGTCAAGAGAGTGCAAAAGTACTGTTTTCTAATAGTTGGCAAGGTGCGCACACAATCCCAGTGTTGTACAGCTTGCTTCTTCACCTTCCCGAAGCTGTCGCTCTCTCCGGCTCCAGGAGCCGAAGATGCGGCTTCTTCGCGCAAAGACGATTGTGCCACTCACAGTGCTCTCCTTAGCGCAGCTTTTGCCGAAAGACGCCCCGGAGCGGCTCTTAGTTCCAGACAGCATCCTACCTTCGTCTTTAGCACCTCTTCTTCTCTAAATCTCGGCAAAAAGCTTTTCCACTATGTCTGGCTCGGAAAAACTGGGCCAGCACAGAAAACATCTCCCATCGTGTTCTAGACATTGCACGGATTTCTGCCAAGTGTTTGGCAGGAAGAAAAGAAAAGTTGTCCAAAACAGCTTCCAATCGAATGTTCATGTGACTGGAAAAGTCAGGAGAGTGCAAAAGTACTGTTTTCTAATAGTTGGCAAGGTGCGCACACAATCCCAGTGTTGTACAGCTTGCTTCTTCACCTTCCCGAAGCTGCCGCTCTACCCGGCTCCCGGAGCCGAAGAAGCGGCTTCTTCGCGCAAAGACGATTGTGCCGCTCACAGTGCTCTCCTTAGCGCGGCTTCTGCCGAAAGACGCCCGGGAGCGGCTCTTAGCTCCGGACAGCATCCTACCTTCGTCTTTAGCGCCTCTTCTCATCTACATCTCGGCAAAAAGCTTTTCCACTATGCCTGGCTAGGAAAAACTGTGCCAGCACAGAAAACATCTCCCATCGTGTTCTAGACGTTGCACGGATGTCTGCCAAGTGTTTGGCAGGAAGAAAAGAAAAGTTGTCCAAAACAGCTTCCAATCGAACGTTCATGTGATTGGAAAAGTCAGGAGAGTGCAAAAGTACTGTTTTCTAATAGTTGGCAAGGTGCGCACACAATCCCAGTGTTGTACAGCTTGCTTCTTCACCTTCCCGAAGCTGCCGCTCTCTCCGGCTCCCGGAGCCGAAGATGCGGCTTCTTCGCGCAAAGACGATTGTGCCGCTCACAGTGCTCTCCTTAGCGCGGCTTCTGCCGAAAGACGCCCGGGAGCGGCTCTTAGCTCCGGACAGCATCCTACCTTCGTCTTTAGCGCCTCTTCTCATCTACATTTCGGCAAAAAGCTTTTCCATTATGTCTGGCTCGGAAAAACTGTGCCAGCACTGAAAACATCTCCCATCGTGTTCTAGACGTTGCACGGATGTCTGCCAAGTGTTTGGCAGGAAGAAAAGAAAAGTTGTCCAAAACAGCTTCCAATCGAACGTTCATGTGATTGGAAAAGTCAGGAGAGTGCAAAAGTACTGTTTTCTAATAGTTGGCAAGGTGCGCACACAATCCCAGTGTTGTACAGCTTGCTTCTTTACCTTTTCCAAGTTGCCGCTCTACCCGGCTCCCGGAGCCGAAGAAGCGGCTTCTTCGCGCAAAGACGATTGTGCCGCTCACAGTGCTCTCCTTAGCGCGGCTTCTGCCGAAAGACGCCCGGGAGCGGCTCTTAGCTCCGGACAGCATCCTACCTTCGTCTTTAGCGCCTCTTCTCATCTACATCTCGGCAAAAAGCTTTTCCACTATGTCTGGCTAGGAAAAACTGTGCCAGCACAGAAAACATCTCCCATCGTGTTCTAGACGTTGCACGGATATCTGCCAAGTGTTTGGCAGGAAGAAAAGAAAAGTTGTCCAAAACAGCTTCCAATCGAATGTTCATGTGATTGGAAAAGTCAAGAGAGTGCAAAAGTACTGTTTTCTAATAGTTGGCAAGGTGCGCACACAATCCCAGTGTTGTACAGCTTGCTTCTTCACCTTCCCGAAGCTGTCGCTCTCTCCGGCTCCAGGAGCCGAAGATGCGGCTTCTTCGCGCAAAGACGATTGTGCCACTCACAGTGCTCTCCTTAGCGCAGCTTTTGCCGAAAGACGCCCCGGAGCGGCTCTTAGTTCCAGACAGCATCCTACCTTCGTCTTTAGCACCTCTTCTTCTCTAAATCTCGGCAAAAAGCTTTTCCACTATGTCTGGCTCGGAAAAACTGTGCCAGCACAGAAAACATCTCCCATCGTGTTCTAGACATTGCACGGATTTCTGCCAAGTGTTTGGCAGGAAGAAAAGAAAAGTTGTCCAAAACAGCTTCCAATCGAATGTTCATGTGACTGGAAAAGTCAGGAGAGTGCAAAAGTACTGTTTTCTAATAGTTGGCAAGGTGCGCACACAATCCCAGTGTTGTACAGCTTGCTTCTTCACCTTCCCGAAGCTGCCGCTCTACCCGGCTCCCGGAGCCGAAGAAGCGGCTTCTTCGCGCAAAGACGATTGTGCCGCTCACAGTGCTCTCCTTAGCGCGGCTTCTGCCGAAAGACGCCCGGGAGCGGCTCTTAGCTCCGGACAGCATCCTACCTTCGTCTTTAGCGCCTCTTCTCATCTACATCTCGGCAAAAAGCTTTTCCACTATGCCTGGCTAGGAAAAACTGTGCCAGCACAGAAAACATCTCCCATCGTGTTCTAGACGTTGCACGGATGTCTGCCAAGTGTTTGGCAGGAAGAAAAGAAAAGTTGTCCAAAACAGCTTCCAATCGAACGTTCATGTGATTGGAAAAGTCAGGAGAGTGCAAAAGTACTGTTTTCTAATAGTTGGCAAGGTGCGCACACAATCCCAGTGTTGTACAGCTTGCTTCTTCACCTTCCCGAAGCTGCCGCTCTCTCCGGCTCCCAGAGCCGAAGATGCAGCTTCTTCGCGCAAAGACGATTGTGCCGCTCACAGTGCTCTCCTTAGCGCGGCTTCTGCCGAAAGACGCCCGGGAGCGGCTCTTAGCTCCGGACAGCATCCTACCGTCGTCTTTAGCGCCTCTTCTCATCTACATCTCGGCAAAAAGCTTTTCCACTATGTCTGGCTCGGAAAAACTGTGCCAGCACAGAAAACATCTCCCATCGTCTTCTAGACGTTGCACGAATTTCCGACAAGTGTTTGGCAGGAAGAAAAGAAAAGTTGTCCAAAACAGCTTCCAATCGAATGTTCATGTGACTGGAAAAGTCAGGAGAGTGCAAAAGTACTGTTTTCTAATAGTTGGCAAGGTGCGCACACAATCCCAGTGTTGTACAGCTTGCTTCTTCACCTTCCCGAAGCTGCCGCTCTACCCGGCTCCCGGAGCCGAAGAAGCGGCTTCTTCGCGCAAAGACGATTGTGCCGCTCACAGTGCTCTCCTTAGCGCGGCTTCTGCCGAAAGACGCCCGGGAGCGGCTCTTAGCTCCGGACAGCATCCTACCTTCGTCTTTAGCGCCTCTTCTCATCTACATCTTGGCAAAAAGCTTTTCCACTATGTCTGGCTCGGAAAAACTGCCAGAACTGAAAACATCTCCCATCGTGTTCTAGACGTTGCACGGATATCTGCCAAGTGTTTGGCAGGAAGAAAAGAAAAGTTGTCCAAAACAGCTTCCAATCGAACGTTCATGTGATTGGAAAAGTCAGGAGAGTGCAAAAGTACTGTTTTCTAATAGTTGGCAAGGTGCGCACACAATCCCAGTGTTGTACAGCTTGCTTCTTCACCTTCCCGAAGCTGCCGCTCTCTCCGGCTCCCAGAGCCGAAGATGCAGCTTCTTCGCGCAAAGACGATTGTGCCGCTCACAGTGCTCTCCTTAGCGCGGCTTCTGCCGAAAGACGCCCGGGAGCGGCTCTTAGCTCCGGACAGCATCCTACCGTCGTCTTTAGCGCCTCTTCTCATCTACATCTCGGCAAAAAGCTTTTCCACTATGTCTGGCTCGGAAAAACTGTGCCAGCACAGAAAACATCTCCCATCGTCTTCTAGACGTTGCACGAATTTCCGCCAAGTGTTTGGCAGGAAGAAAAGAAAAGTTGTCCAAAACAGCTTCCAATCGAATGTTCATGTGACTGGAAAAGTCAGGAGAGTGCAAAAGTACTGTTTTCTATCAGTTGGCAAGGTGCGCACACAATCCCAGTGTTGTACAGCTTGCTTCTTCACCTTCCCGAAGCTGCCGCTCTCTCCGGCTCCCGGAGCCGAAGAAGCGGCTTCTTCGCGCAAAGACAATTGTGCCGCTCACAGTGCTCTCCTTAGCGCGGCTTCTGCCGAAAGACACCCGGGAGCGGCTCTTAGCTCCGGACAGCATCCTACCTTCGTCTTTAGCGCCTCTTCTCATCTACATCTCGGCAAAAAGCTTTTCCACTATGTCTGGCTCGGAAAAACTGTGCCAGCACAGAAAACATCTCCCATCGTGTTCTAGACGTTGCACGGATTTCTGCCAAGTGTTTGGCAGGAAGAAAAGAAAAGTTGTCCAAAACAGCTTCCAATCGAATGTTCATGTGACTGGAAATGTCAGGAGAGTGCAAAAGTACTGTTTTCTAATAGTTGGCAAGGTGCGCACACAATCCCAGTGTTGTACAGCTTGCTTCTTCACCTTCCCGAAGCTGCCGCTCTCTCCGGCTCCCGGAGCCGAAGAAGCGGCATCTTCGCGCAAAGACAATTGTGTCGCTCACAGTGCTCTCCTTAGCGCAGCTTCTGCCGAAAGACTCCGGGGAGCGGCTCTTAGCTCCGGAGAGCATCCTACCTTCGTCTTTAGCGTCTCTTCTCATCTACATCTCGGCAAAAAGCTTTTCCACTATGTCTGGCTAGGAAAAACTGTGCCAGCACTGAAAACATCTCCCATCGTGTTCTAGACGTTGCACGGATGTCTGCCAAGTGTTTGGCAGGAAGAAAAGAAAAGTTGTCCAAAACAGCTTCCAATCGAATGTTCATGTGACTGGAAAAGTCAGGAGAGTGCAAAAGTACTGTTTTGTATCAGTTGGCAAGGTGCGCACACAATCCCAGTGTTGTACAGCTTGCTTCTTCACCTTCCCGAAGCTGCCGCTCTCTCCGGCTCCCGGAGCCGAAGATGCGGCTTCTTCACGCAAAGACGATTGTGCCGCTCACAGTGCTCTCCTTAGCGCGGCTTCTGCCGAAAGACGCCCGGGAGCGGCTCTTAGCTCCGGACAGCATCCTACCTTCGTCTTTAACGCCTCTTCTCATCTACATCTCGGCAAAAAGCTTTTCCACTATGTCTGCTAGGAAAAACTGTGCCAGCACAGAAAACATCTCCCATCGTGTTCTAGACGTTGCACGGATGTCTGCCAAGTGTTTGGCAGGAAGAAAGGAAAGTTGTCCAAAACGGCTTCCAATCGAATGTTCATGTGACTGGAAAAGTCAGGAGAGTGCAAAAGTACTGTTTTCTATCAGTTGGCAAGGTGCGCACACAATCCCAGTGTTGTACAGCTTGCTTCTTCACCTTTCCGAAGCTGCCGCTCTCTCCGGCTCCCGGAGCCGAAGAAGCGGCTTCTTCACGCAAAGACGATTGTGCCGCTCACAGTGCTCTCCTTAGCGCGGCTTCTGCCGAAAGACGCCCGGGAGCGGCTCTTAGCTCCGGACAGCATCCTACCTTCGTCTTTAGCGCCTCTTCTCATCTACATCTCGGCAAAAAGCTTTTCTACTATGTCTGCTAGGAAAAACTGTGCCAGCACAGAAAACATCTCCCATCGTGTTCCAGACGTTGCACGGATGTCTGCCAAGTGTTTGGCAGGAAGAAAAGAAAAGTTGTCCAAAACAGCTTCTAATCGAATGTTCATGTGACTGGAAAAGTCAGGAGAGTGCAAAAGTACTGTTTTCTATCAGTTGGCAAGGTGCGCACACAATCCCAGTGTTGTACAGCTTGCTTCTTCACCTTTCCGAAGCTGCCGCTCTCTCCGGCTCCCGGAGCCGAAGAAGCGGCTTCTTCACGCAAAGACGATTGTGCCGCTCACAGTGCTCTCCTTAGCGCGGCTTCTGCCGAAAGACGCCCGGGAGCGGCTCTTAGCTCCGGACAGCATCCTACCTTCGTCTTTAGCGCCTCTTCTCATCTACATTTCGGCAAAAAGCTTTTCCATATGTCTGGCTCGGAAAAACTGTGCCAGCACAGAAAACATCTCCCATCGTGTTCTAGACGTTGCACGGATTTCTGCCAAGTGTTTGGCAGGAAGAAAAAAAAAGTTGTCCAAAACAGCTTCCAATCGAATGTTCATGTGACTGGAAAAGTCAGTAGAGTGCAAAAGTACTGTTTTCTAAGAGTTGGCAAGGTGCGCACACAATCCCAGTGTTGTACAGCTTGCTTCTTAACATTTTCCAAGTTGCCGCTTTACCCGGCTCCCGGAGCCGAAGAAGCGGCTTCTTCGCGCAAAGACGATTGTGCCGCTCACAGTGCTCTCCTTAGCGCGGCTTCTGCCGAAAGACGCCCCGGAGCGGCTCTTAGCTCCTGACAGCATCCTACCTTCGTCTTTAGCGCCTCTTCTCATCTACATCTCAGCAAAAAGCTTTTCCACTATGTCTGGCTAGGAAAAACTGTGCCAGCACAGAAAACATCTCCCATCGTGTTCTAGACGTTGCACGCATGTCTGCCAAGTGTTTGGCAGGAAGAAAAGAAAAGTTGTCCAAAACAGCTTCCAATCGAACGTTCATGTGACTGGAAAAGTCAGGAGAGTGCAAAAGTACTGTTTTCTAATAGTTGGCAAGGTGCGCACACAATCCCAGTGTTGTACAGCTTGCTTCTTCACCTTCCCGAAGCTGCCGCTCTCTCCGGCTCCCGGAGCCGAAGATGCGGCTTCTTCGCGCAAAGACGATTGTGCCACTCACAGTGCTCTCCTTAGCGCGGTTTCTGCCGAAAGACGCCCGGGAGCGGCTCTTAGCTCCGGAGAGCATCCTACCTTCGTCTTTAGCGCCTCTTCTCATCTACATCTCGGCAAAAAGCTTTTCCACTATGTCTGGCTCGGAAAAACTGTGCCAGCACTGAAAACATCTCCCATCGTGTTCTAGACGTTGCACGGATGTCTGCCAAGTGTTTGGCAGGAAGAAAAGAAAAGTTGTCCAAAACAGCTTCCAATCGAACGTTCATGTGATTGGAAAAGTCAGGAGAGTGCAAAAGTACTGTTTTGTATCAGTTGGCAAGGTGCGCACACAATCCCAGTGTTGTACAGCTTGCTTCTTCACCTTCCCGAAGCTGCCGCTCTCTCCGGCTCCCGGAGCCGAAGATGCGGCTTCTTCGTGCAAAGACAATTGTGCCGCTCACAGTGCTCTCCTTAGCGCGGCTTCTGCCGAAGGACGCCCGGGAGCGGCTCTTAGCTCCGGACAGCATCCTACCTTCGTCTTTAGCGCCTCTTCTCATCTACATTTCGGCAAAAAGCTTTTCCACTATGTCTGGCTCGGAAAAACTGTGCCAGCACTGAAAACATCTCCAATCGTGTTCTAGACGTTGCACGGATGTCTGCCAAGTGTTTGACAGGAAGAAAAGTTATCCAAAACAGCTTCCAATCGAATGTTCATGTGACTGGAAAAGTCAGGAGAGTGCAAAAGTACTGTTTTGTATCAGTTGGCAAGGTGCGCACACAATCCCAGTGTTGTACAGCTTGCTTCTTCACCTTTCCGAAGCTGCCGCTCTCTCCGGCTCCCCGAGCCGAAGAAGCGGCTTCTTCGCGCAAAGATGATTGTGCCGCTCACAGTGCTCTCCTTAATGCGGCTTCTGCCGAAAGACGCCCGGGAGCGGCTCTTAGCTCCGGACAGCATCCAACCTTCGTCTTTAGCGCCTCTTCTCATCTACATCTCGGCAAAAAGCTTTTCCACTATGTCTGCTAGGAAAAACTGTGCCAGCACAGAAAACATCTCCCATCATATTCCAGACGTTGCACGGATGTCTGCCAAGTGTTTGGCAGGAAGAAAAGAAAAGTTGTCCAAAACAGCTTCTAATTGAATGTTCATGTGACTGGAAAAGTCAGGAGAGTGCAAAAGTACTGTTTTCTATCAGTTGGCAAGCTGCGCACACAATCCCAGTGTTGTACAGCTTGCTTCTTCACCTTCCCGAAGCTGCCGCTCTCTCCGGCTCCCGGAGCCGAAGAAGCGGCTTCTTCGCGCAAAGACGATTGTGCCGCTCACAGTGCTCTCCTTAGCGCGGCTTCTGCCGAAAGGCGCCCGGGAGCGGCTCTTAGCTCCGGACAGCATCCTACCTTCGTCTTTAGCGCCTCTTCTCATCTACATCTCAGCAAAAAGCTTTTCCACTATGTCTGGCTCGGAAAAACTGTGCCAGCACAGAAAACATCTCCCATCGTGTTCTAGACGTTGCACGGATGTCTGCCAAGTGTTTGGCAGGAAGAAAAGAAAAGTTGTCCAAAACAGCTTCCAATCGAACGTTCATGAGATTGGAAAAGTAAGAGAGTGCAAAAGTACTGTTTTCTAATAGTTGGCAAGGTGCGCACACAATCCCAATGTTGTACAGCTTGCTTCTTCACCTTCCCGAAGCTGCCGGTCTCTCCGGCTCCCGGAGCCGAAGATGCGGCTTCTTCGCGCAAAGACGATTGTGCCGCTCACAGTGCTCTCCTTAGCGCGGCTTCTGCCGAAGGACGCCCGGGAGCGGCTCTTAGCTCCGGACAGCATCCTACCTTCATCTTTAGCGCCTCTTCTCATCTACATTTCGGCAAAAAGCTTTTCCACTATGTCTGGCTCGGAAAAACTGTGCCAGCACAGAAAACATCTCCCATCGTGTTCTAGACGTTGCACGGATTTCTGCCAAGTGTTTGGCAGCAAGAAAAGAAAAGTTGTCCAAAACAGCTTCCAATCGAATGTTCATGTGACTGGAAAAGTGAGGAGAGTGCAAAAGTACTCTTTTGTATCAGTTGGCAAGGTGCGCACACAGTCCCAGTGTTGTACAGCTTGCTTCTTCACCATTCCGAAGCTGCCGCTCTACCCGGCTCCCGGAGCCGAAGAATGGGCTTCTTCGCGCAAAGACGATTGTGCCGCTCACAGTGCTCTCCTTAGCGCGGCTTCTGCCGAAAGACGCCCGGGAGCGGCTCTTAGCTCCGGACAGCATCCTACCTTCGTCTTTAGCGCCTCTTCTCATCTACATCTCGGCAAAAAGCTTTTCCACTATGTCTGGCTCGGAAAAACTGTGCCAGCACAGAAAACATCTCCCATCGTGTTCTAGACGTTGCACAGATGTCTGCCAAGTGTTTGGCAGGAAGAAAAGGAAAGTTGTCCAAAACAGCTTCTAATCGAATGTTCATGTGACTGGAAAAGTCAGGAGAGTGCAAAAGTACTTTTTTGTATCAGTTGGCAAGGTGCGCACACAATCTCAGTGTTGTACAGCTTGCTTCTTCACCTTCCCGAAGCTGCCGCTCTCTCCGGCTCCCGGAGCCGAAGAAGCGGCTTCTTCGCGCAAAGACGATTGTGCCGCTCACAGTGCTCTCCTTAGCGCGGCTTCTGCCGAAAGACGCCCGGGAGCGGCTCTTAGCTCCGGACAGCATCCTACCTTCGTCTTTAGCGCCTCTTCTCATCTACATCTCAGCAAAAAGCTTTTCCACTATGTCTGGCTAGGAAAAACTGTGCCAGCACAGAAAACATCTCCAATTGTGTTCTAGACGTTGCACGGATGTCTGCCAAGTGTTTGGCAGGAAGAAAAGAAAAGTTGTCCAAAACAGCTTCCAATCGAATGTTCATGTGATTGGAAAAGTCAGGAGAGTGCAAAAGTACTGTTTTCTAATAGTTGGCAAGGTGCGCACACAATCCCAGTGTTGTACAGCTTGCTTCTTCACCTTCCCGAAGCTGCCGCTCTCTCCGGCTCCCGGAGCCGAAGATGCGGCTTCTTCACGCAAAGACGATTGTGCCGCTCACAGTGCTCTCCTTAGCGCGGCTTCTGCCGAAGGACGCCCGGGAGCGGCTCTTAGCTCCGGACAGCATCCTACCTTCGTCTTTAGCGCCTCTTCTCATCTACATCTCGGCAAAAAGCTTTTCCACTATGTCTGGCTAGGAAAAACTGTGCCAGCACAGAAAACATCTCCCATCGTCTTCTAGACGTTGCACGGATGTCTGCCAAGTGTTTGGCAGGAAGAAAAGAAAAGTTGTCCAAAACAGCTTCCGATCGAATGTTCATGTGATTGGAAAAGTCAGGACAGTGCAAAAGTACTGTTTTCTAACAGTTGGCAAGGTGCGCACACAATCCCAGTGTTGTACAGCTTGCTTCTTCACCTTCCCGAAGCTGCCGCTCTCTCTGGCTCCCGGAGCCGAAGATGCGGCTTCTTCGCGCAAAGACGATTGTGCCGCTCACAGTGCTCTCCTTAGCGCGGCTTCTGCCGAAGGACGCCCGGGAGCGGCTCTTAGCTCCGGACAGCATCCTACCTTCGTCTTTAGCGCCTCTTCTCATCTACATTTCGGCAAAAAGCTTTTCCACTATGCCTGGTTTGGAAAAACTGTGCCAGCACAGAAAACATCTCCCATCGTGTTCTAGACGTTGCACGGATTTCTGCCAAGTGTTTGGCAGGAAGAAAAAAAAAGTTGTCCAAAACAGCTTCCAATCGAACGTTCATGTGACTGGAAAAGTCAGGAGAGTGCAAAAGTACTGTTTTCTAATAGTTGGCAAGGTGCGCACACAATCCCAGTGTTGTACAGCTTGCTTCTTTACCTTTTCCAAGTTGCCGCTCTACCCGGCTCCCGGAGCCGAAGAAGCGGCTTCTTCGCGCAAAGACGATTGTGCCACTCACAGTGCTCTCCTTAGCGCAGCTTCTGCCGAAAGACGCCCGGGAGCGGCTCTTAGCTCCGGACAGCATCCTACCTTCGTCTTTAGTGCCTCTTCTCATCTACATCTCGGCAAAAAGCTTTTCCACTATGCCTGGTTTGGAAAAACTGTGCCAGCACAGAAAACATCTCCCATCGTGTTCTAGACGTTGCACGGATGTCTGCCAAGTGTTTGGCAGGAAGAAAAGAAAAGTTGTCCAAAACAGCTTCCAATCGAATGTTCATGTGACTGGAAAAGTCAGGAGAGTGCAAAAGTACTGTTTTGTATCAGTTGGCAAGGTGCGCACACAATCCCAGTGTTGTACAGCTTACTTCTTCACCTTTCCGAAGCTGCCGCTCTCTCCGGCTCCCGGAGCCGAAAATGCGGCTTCTTCGCGCAAAGACGATTGTGCCGCTCACAGTGCTCTCCTTAGCGCGGCTTCTGCCGAAAGACGCCCGGGACCGGCTCTTAGCTCCGGACAGCATCCTACCTTCGTCTTTAGCGCCTCTTCTCATCTACATCTCGGCAAAAAGCTTTTCCACTATGCCTGGCTAGGAAAAACTGTGCCAGCACAGAAAACATCTCCGATCGTCTTCTAGACGTTGCACGGATGTCTGCCAAGTGTTTGGCAGGAAGAAAAGAAAAGTTGTCCAAAACAGCTTCCAATCGAATGTTCATGTGATTGGAAAAGTCAGGAGAGTGCAAAAGTACTGTTTTCTAATTGTTGGCAAGGTGCGCACACAATCCCAGTGTTGTACAGCTTGCTTCTTTACCTTCCCGAAGCTGCCGCTCTCTCCGGCTCCCGGAGCCGAAGAAGCGGCTTCTTCGCGCAAAGACGATTGCGCCGCTCACAGTGCTCTCCTTAGCGCGGCTTCTGCCGAAAGACGCCCGGGAGCGGCTCTTAGCTCCGGACAGCATCCTACCTTCGTCTTTAGCGCCTCTTCTCATCTACATCTCGGCAAAAAGCTTTTCCACTATGTCTGGCTAGGAAAAACTGTGCCAGCACAGAAAACATCTCCCATCGTGTTCTAGACGTTGCACAGATGTCTGCCAAGTGTTTGGCAGGAAGAAAAGAAAAGTCGTCCAAAACAGCTTCCAATCGAACGTTCATGTGATTGGAAAAGTGAGGAGTGTGCAAAAGTACTGTTTTGTATCAGTTGGCAAGGTGCGCACACAATCCCAGTGTTGTACAGCTTGCTTCTTCACCTTCCCGAAGCTGCCGCTCTCTCCGGCTCCCGGAGCCGAAGAAGCGGCTTCTTCGCGCAAAGACGATTGTGCCGCTCACAGTGCTCTCCTTAGCGCGGCTTCTGCCGAAAGACGCCCGGGAGCGGCTCTTAGCTCCGGACAGCATCCTACCTTCGTCTTTAGCGCCTCTTCTCATCTACATCTCGGCAAAAAGCTTTTCCACTATGTCTGGCTAGGAAAAACTGTGCCAGCACAGAAAACATCTCCAATCGTGTTCTAGACGTTGCACGGATGTCTGCCAAGTGTTTGGCAGGAAGAAAAGAAAAGTTGTCCAAAACAGCTTCCAATCGAACGTTCATGTGATTGGAAAAGTCAGGAGAGTGCAAAAGTACTGTTTTCTAATAGTTGGCAAGGTGCGCACACAATCCCAGTGTTGTACAGCTTGCTTCTTTACCTTTTCCAAGTTGCCGCTCTACCCGGCTCCCGGAGCCGAAGAAGCGGCTTCTTCGCGCAAAGACGATTGTGCCCCTCACAGTGCTCTCCTTAGCGCGGCTTCTGCCGAAAGACGCCCCGGAGCGGCTCTTAGCTCCGGACAGCATCCTACCTTCGTCTTTAGCGCGTCTTCTCGTTTACATCTCGGCAAAAAGCTTTTCCACTATGTCTGGCTAGGAAAAACTGTGCCAGCACAGAAAACATCTCCCATCGTGTTCTGGACGTTGCACGGATGTCTGCCAAGTGTTTGGCAGGAAGAAAAGAAAAGTTGTCCAAAACAGCTTCCAATCGAACGTTCATGTGATTGGAAAAGTCAGGAGAGTGCAAAAGTACTGTTTTGTATCAGTTGGCAAGGTGCGCACACAATCCCAATGTTGTACAGCTTGCTTCTTCACCTTCCCGAAGCTGTCGCTCTCTCCGGCTCCCGGAGCCGAAGATGCGGCTTCTTCGCGCAACGACGATTGTGCCGCTCACAGTGCTCTCCTTAGCGCGGCTTCTGCCGAAAGACGCCCCGAAGCGGCTCTTAGCTCCGGACAGCATCCTACCTTCGTCTTTAGCGCCTCTTCTAATTTACATCTCGGCAAAAAGCTTTTCCACTATGTCTGGCTAGGAAAAACTGTGCCAGCACAGAAAACATCTCCCATCGTGTTCTAGACGTTGCACGGATGTCTGCCAAGTGTTTGGCAGGAAGAAAAGAAAAGTCGTCCAAAACAGCTTCCAATCGAACGTTCATGTGATTGGAAAAGTCAGGACAGTGCAAAAGTACTGTTTTCTAATAGTTGGCAAGGTGCGCACACAATCCCAGTGTTGTACAGCTTGCTTCTTCACCTTCCCGAAGCTGCCGCTCTCTCCGGCTCCCGGAGCTGAAGAAGCGGCTTCTTTGCGCAAAGACGATTGTGTCGCCCTCAGTGCTCTCCTTAGCGCGGCTTCTGCCGTAAGACGCCCGGGAGCGGCTCTTAGCTCCGGACAGCATCCAACCTTCGTCTTTAGCGCCTCTTCTCATCTACATCTCGGCAAAAAGCTTTTCCACTATGCCTGGCTAGGAAAAACTGTGCCAGCACAGAAAACATCTCCCATCGTGTTCTAGACGTTGCACGGATGTCTGCCAAGTGTTTGGCAGGAAGAAAAGAAAAGTTGTCCAAAACAGCTTCCGATCGAATGTTCATGTGATTGGAAAAGTCAGGACAGTGCAAAAGTACTGTTTTCTAATAGTTGGCAAGGTGCGCACACAATCCCAGTGTTGTACAGCTTGCTTCTTCACCTTCCCGAAGCTGCCGCTCTCCCCGGCTCCCGGAGCCGAAGATGCGGCTTCTTCGCGCAAAGACGATTGAGCGGCTCACAGTGCTCTCCTTAGCGCGGCTTCTGCCGAAGGACGCCCGGGAGCGGCTCTTAGCTCCGGACAGCATCCTACCTTCGTCTTTAGCGCCTCTTCTCATCTACATCTCAGCAAAAAGCTTTTCCACTATGCCTGGCTAGGAAAAACTGTGCCAGCACAGAAAACATCTCCCATCGTGTTCTAGACGTTGCACGGATGTCTGCCAAGTGTTTGGCAGGAAGAAAAGAAAAGTTGTCCAAAACAGCTTCTGATCGAATGTTCATGTGATTGGAAAAGTCAGGACAGTGCAAAAGTACTGTTTTCTAATAGTTGGCAAGGTGCGCACACAATCCCAGTGTTGTACAGCTTGCTTCTTCACCTTCCCGAAGCTGCCGCTCTCCCCGGCTCCCGGAGCCGAAGAAGCGGCTTCTTCGCGCAAAGACGATTGTGCCGCTCACAGTGCTCTCCTTAGCGCGGCTTCTGCCGAAAGACGCCCCGGAGCGGCTCTTAGCTCCGGACAGCATCCTACCTTCGTCTTTAGCGCCTCTTCTCATCTACATCTCGGCAAAAAGCTTTTCCAATATGCCTGGCTAGGAAAAACTGTGCCAGCACAGAAAACATCTCCCATCGTCTTCTAGACGTTGCACGGATGTCTGCCAAGTGTTTGGCAGGAAGCAAAGAAAAGTTTTCCAAAACAGCTTCCGATCGAATGGTCATGTGATTGGAAAAGTCAGGACAGTGCAAAAGTACTGTTTTCTAATAGTTGGCAAGGTGCGCACACAATCCCAGTGTTGTACAGCTTGCTTCTTCACCTTGCCGAAGCTGCCGCTCTCTCCGGCTCCCGGAGCCGAAGATGCGGCTTCTTCGCGCAAAGACGATTGTGCCGCTCACAGTGCTCTCCTTAGCGCGGCTTCTGCCGAAAGACGCCCGGGAGCGGCTCTTAGCTCCGGACAGCATCCTACCTTCGTCTTTAGCGCCTCTTCTCATCTACATCTCGGCAAAAAGCTTTTCCACTATGTCTGGCTAGGAAAAACTGTGCCAGCACAGAAAACATCTCCAATCGTGTTCTAGACGTTGCACGGATGTCTGCCAAGTGTTTGGCAGGAAGAAAAGAAAAGTTGTCCAAAACAGCTTCCAATCGAACGTTCATGTGATTGGAAAAGTCAGGAGAGTGCAAAAGTACTGTTTTCTAATAGTTGGCAAGGTGCGCACACAATCCCAGTGTTGTACAGCTTGCTTCTTTACCTTTTCCAAGTTGCCGCTCTACCCGGCTCCCGGAGCCGAAGAAGCGGCTTCTTCGCGCAAAGACGATTGTGCCGCTCACAGTGCTCTCCTTAGCGCGGCTTCTGCCGAAAGACGCCCCGGAGCGGCTCTTAGCTCCGGACAGCATCCTACCTTCGTCTTTAGCGCCTCTTCTCATCTACATCTCGGCAAAAAGCTTTTTCACTATGTCTGGCTAGGAAAAACTGTGCCAGCACAGAAAACATCTCCCATCGTGTTCTAGACGTTGCACAGATGTCTGCCAAGTGTTTGGCAGGAAGAAAAGAAAAGTTGTCCAAAACAGCTTCCAATCGAACGTTCATGTGATTGGAAAAGTCAGGAGAGTGCAAAAGTACTGTTTTCTAATAGTTGGCAAGGTGCGCACACAATCCCAGTGTTGTACAGCTTGCTTCTTCACCTTCCCGAAGCTGCCGCTCTCTCCGGCTCCCGGAGCCGAAGATGCGGCTTCTTCGCGCAAAGACGATTGTGCCGCTCACAGTGCTCTCCTTAGCGCGGCTTCTGCATAAAGACGCCCGGGAGCGGCTCTTAGCTCCGGACAGCATCCAACCTTTATCTTTAGCGCCTCTTCTCATCTACGTCTCGGCAAAAAGCTTTTCCACTATGCCTGGCTAGGAAAAACTGTGCCAGCACAGAAAACATCTCCCATCGTCTTCTAGGCGTTGCACGGATGTCTGCCAAGTGTTTGGCAGGAAGAAAAGAAAAGTTGTCCAAAACAGCTTCCGATCAAATGTTCATGTGATTGGAAAAGTCAGGACAGTGCAAAAGTACTGTTTTCTAATAGTTGGCAAGGTGCGCACACAATCCCAGTGTTGTACAGCTTCCTTCTTCACCTTCCCGAAGCTGCCGCTCTCTCCGGCTCCGGGAGCCGAAGATGCGGCTTCTTCGCGCAAAGACGATTGTGGCGCACACAGTGCTCTCCTTAGCGCGGCTTCTGCCGAAAGACGCCCGGGAGCGGCTCTTAGCTCCGGACAGCATCCTACCTTCGTCTTTAGCGCCTCTTCTCATCTACATCTCGGCAAAAAGCTTTTCCACTATGTCTGGCTAGGAAAAACTGTGCCAGCACAGAAAACATCTCCCATCGTGTTCTAGACGTTGCACGGATGTCTGCCAAGTGTTTGGCAGGAAGAAAAGAAAAGTTGTCCAAAACAGCTTCCAATCGAATGTTCATGTGATTGGAAAAGTCAAGAGAGTGCAAAAGTACTCTTTTGTATCAGTTGGCAAGGTGCGCACACAATCCCAGTGTTGTACAGCTTGCTTCTTCACCTTCCCGAAGCTGCCGCTCTCTCCGGCTCCCGGAGCCGAAGAAGCGGCTTCTTTGCGCAAAGACGATTGTGCCGCTCACAGTGCTCTCCTTAGCGCGGCTTCTGCCGAAAGACGCCCGGGAGCGGCTCTTAGCTCCGGACAGCATCCTACCTTCGTCTTTAGCGCCTCTTCTCATCTACATCTCAGCAAAGAGCTTTTCCACTATGTCTGGCTCGGAAAAACTGTGCCAGGACTGAAAACATCTCCCATCGTGTTCTAGACGTTGCACGGATTTCTGCCAAGTGTTTGGCAGGAAGAAAAGTTGTCCAAAACAGCTTCCAATCGAATGTTCATGTGACTGGAAAAGTCAGGAGAGTGCAAAAGTACTGTTTTCTAATAGTTGGCAAGGTGCGCACACAATCCCAGAGTTTTACAGCTTGCTTCTTTACCTTTTCCAAGCTGCCGCTCTCCCCGGCTCACGGAGCCGAAGAAGCGGCTTCTTCGCGCAAAGACGATTGTGCCGCTCACAGTGCTCTCCTTTGCGCGGCTTCTGCCGAAAGACGCCCTGGAGCGGCTCTTCGCTCCGGACAGCATCCCACCTTCGTCTTTAGCGCATCTTCTCATCTACATTTCAGCAAAAAGCTTTTCCACTATGTCTGGCTCGGAAAAACTGTGCCAGCACAGAAAACATCTCCCATCGTGTTCTAGACGTTGCACAGATGTCTGCCAAGTGTTTGGCAGGAAGAAAAGTTGTCCAAAACAGCTTCCAATCGAACGTTCATGTGATTGGAAAAGTCAGGAGAGTGCAAAAGTACTGTTTTGTAATAGTTGGCAAGGTGCGCACACAATCCCAGTGTTGTACATCTTGCTTCTTCACCTTCCCGAAGCTGCCGCTCTCTCCGGCTCCCGGAGCTAAAGAAGCGGCTTCTTCGCGCAAAGACGATTGTGCCGCTCACAGTGCTCTCCTTAGCGCGGCTTCTGTCGAAGGACGCCCGGGAGCGGCTCTTAGCTCCGGACAGCATCCTACCTTCGTCTTTAGCGCCTCTTCTCATCTACATCTCGGCAAAAAGCTTTTCCACTATGCCTGGCTAGGAAAAACTGTGCCAGCACAGAAAACATCTCCCATCGTGGTCTAGACGTTGCACGGATGTCTGCCAAGTGTTTGGCAGGAAGAAAAGAAAAGTTGTCCAAAACAGCTTCCAATCGAATGTTCATGTGATTGGAAAAGTCAGGACAGTGCAAAAGTACTGTTTTCTAATAATTGGCAAGGTGCGCACACAATCCCAGTGTTGTACAGCTTGCTTCTTCACCTTCCCGAAGCTGCCGCTCTCTCCGGCTCCCGGAGCTGAAGATGGGGCTTCTTTGCGCAAAGACGATTGTGTCGCCCACAGTGCTCTCCTTAGCGCGGCTTCTGCCGAAAGACGCCCGGGAGCGGCTCTTAGCTCCGGACAGCATCCTACCTTCGTCTTTAGCGCCTCTTCTCATCTACATCTCAGCAAAAAGCTTTTCCACTATGTCTGGCTCGGAAAAAATGTGCCAGCACAGAAAACACCTCCCATCGTGTTCTAGACGTTGCACGGATGTCTGCCAAGTGTTTGGCAGGAAGAAAAGAAAAGTCGTCCAAAACAGCTTCCAATCGAATGTTCATGTGCCTGGAAAAGTCAGGAGAGTGCAAAAGTACTGTTTTCTAATAGTTGGCAAGGTGTGCACACAATCCCAGTGTTGTACAGCTTGCTTCTTTACCTTTTCCAAGTTGCCGCTCTACCCGGCTCCCGGAGCCGAAGAAGCGGCTTCTTCGCGCAAAGACGGTTGTGCCGCTCACAGTGCTCTCCTTAGCGCGGCTTCTGCCGAAAGACGCCCCGGAGCGGCTCTTAGCTCCGGACAGCCTCCTACCTTCGTCTTTAGCGCCTCTTCTCATTTACATCTCGGCAAAAAGCTTTTCCACTATGTCTGGCTAGGAAAAACTGTGCCAGCACAGAAAACATCTCCAATCGTGTTCTAGACGTTGCACGGATGTCTGCCAAGTGTTTGGCAGGAAGAAAAGAAAAGTTGTCCAAAACAGCTTCCAATCGAACGTTTATGTGATTGGAAAAGTCAGGAGAGTGCAAATGTACTGTTTTCTAATAGTTGGCAAGGTGCGCACACAATCCCAGTGTTGTACAGCTTGCTTCTTCACCTTCCCGAAGCTGCCGCTCTCCCCGGCTCCCGGAGCCGAAGATGCGGCTTCTTCGCGCAAAGACGATTGTGCCGCTCACAGTGCTCTCCTTAGCGCGGCTTCTGCCGAAGGACGCCCGGGAGCGGCTCTTAGCTCCGGACAGCATCCTACCTTCGTCTTTAGCGCCTCTTCTCATCTACATTTCGGCAAAAAGCTTTTCCACTATGCCTGGTTTGGAAAAACTGTGCCAGCACAGAAAACATCTCCCATCGTGTTCTAGACGTTGCACGGATTTCTGCCAAGTGTTTGGCAGGAAGAAAAAAAAAGTTGTCCAAAACAGCTTCCAATCGAACGTTCATGTGACTGGAAAAGTCAGGAGAGTGCAAAAGTACTGTTTTCTAATAGTTGGCAAGGTGCGCACACAATCCCAGTGTTGTACAGCTTGCTTCTTTACCTTTTCCAAGTTGCCGCTCTACCCGGCTCCCGGAGCCGAAGAAGCGGCTTCTTCGCGCAAAGACGATTGTGCCACTCACAGTGCTCTCCTTAGCGCAGCTTCTGCCGAAAGACGCCCGGGAGCGGCTCTTAGCTCCGGACAGCATCCTACCTTCGTCTTTAGTGCCTCTTCTCATCTACATCTCGGCAAAAAGCTTTTCCACTATGCCTGGTTTGGAAAAACTGTGCCAGCACAGAAAACATCTCCCATCGTGTTCTAGACGTTGCACGGATGTCTGCCAAGTGTTTGGCAGGAAGAAAAGAAAAGTTGTCCAAAACAGCTTCCAATCGAATGTTCATGTGACTGGAAAAGTCAGGAGAGTGCAAAAGTACTGTTTTGTATCAGTTGGCAAGGTGCGCACACAATCCCAGTGTTGTACAGCTTACTTCTTCACCTTTCCGAAGCTGCCGCTCTCTCCGGCTCCCGGAGCCGAAAATGCGGCTTCTTCGCGCAAAGACGATTGTGCCGCTCACAGTGCTCTCCTTAGCGCGGCTTCTGCCGAAAGACGCCCGGGACCGGCTCTTAGCTCCGGACAGCATCCTACCTTCGTCTTTAGCGCCTCTTCTCATCTACATCTCGGCAAAAAGCTTTTCCACTATGCCTGGCTAGGAAAAACTGTGCCAGCACAGAAAACATCTCCGATCGTCTTCTAGACGTTGCACGGATGTCTGCCAAGTGTTTGGCAGGAAGAAAAGAAAAGTTGTCCAAAACAGCTTCCAATCGAATGTTCATGTGATTGGAAAAGTCAGGAGAGTGCAAAAGTACTGTTTTCTAATTGTTGGCAAGGTGCGCACACAATCCCAGTGTTGTACAGCTTGCTTCTTTACCTTCCCGAAGCTGCCGCTCTCTCCGGCTCCCGGAGCCGAAGAAGCGGCTTCTTCGCGCAAAGACGATTGCGCCGCTCACAGTGCTCTCCTTAGCGCGGCTTCTGCCGAAAGACGCCCGGGAGCGGCTCTTAGCTCCGGACAGCATCCTACCTTCGTCTTTAGCGCCTCTTCTCATCTACATCTCGGCAAAAAGCTTTTCCACTATGTCTGGCTAGGAAAAACTGTGCCAGCACAGAAAACATCTCCCATCGTGTTCTAGACGTTGCACAGATGTCTGCCAAGTGTTTGGCAGGAAGAAAAGAAAAGTCGTCCAAAACAGCTTCCAATCGAACGTTCATGTGATTGGAAAAGTGAGGAGTGTGCAAAAGTACTGTTTTGTATCAGTTGGCAAGGTGCGCACACAATCCCAGTGTTGTACAGCTTGCTTCTTCACCTTCCCGAAGCTGCCGCTCTCTCCGGCTCCCGGAGCCGAAGAAGCGGCTTCTTCGCGCAAAGACGATTGTGCCGCTCACAGTGCTCTCCTTAGCGCGGCTTCTGCCGAAAGACGCCCGGGAGCGGCTCTTAGCTCCGGACAGCATCCTACCTTCGTCTTTAGCGCCTCTTCTCATCTACATCTCGGCAAAAAGCTTTTCCACTATGTCTGGCTAGGAAAAACTGTGCCAGCACAGAAAACATCTCCAATCGTGTTCTAGACGTTGCACGGATGTCTGCCAAGTGTTTGGCAGGAAGAAAAGAAAAGTTGTCCAAAACAGCTTCCAATCGAACGTTCATGTGATTGGAAAAGTCAGGAGAGTGCAAAAGTACTGTTTTCTAATAGTTGGCAAGGTGCGCACACAATCCCAGTGTTGTACAGCTTGCTTCTTTACCTTTTCCAAGTTGCCGCTCTACCCGGCTCCCGGAGCCGAAGAAGCGGCTTCTTCGCGCAAAGACGATTGTGCCCCTCACAGTGCTCTCCTTAGCGCGGCTTCTGCCGAAAGACGCCCCGGAGCGGCTCTTAGCTCCGGACAGCATCCTACCTTCGTCTTTAGCGCGTCTTCTCGTTTACATCTCGGCAAAAAGCTTTTCCACTATGTCTGGCTAGGAAAAACTGTGCCAGCACAGAAAACATCTCCCATCGTGTTCTGGACGTTGCACGGATGTCTGCCAAGTGTTTGGCAGGAAGAAAAGAAAAGTTGTCCAAAACAGCTTCCAATCGAACGTTCATGTGATTGGAAAAGTCAGGAGAGTGCAAAAGTACTGTTTTGTATCAGTTGGCAAGGTGCGCACACAATCCCAATGTTGTACAGCTTGCTTCTTCACCTTCCCGAAGCTGCCGCTCTCTCCGGCTCCCGGAGCCGAAGATGCGGCTTCTTCGCGCAACGACGATTGTGCCGCTCACAGTGCTCTCCTTAGCGCGGCTTCTGCCGAAAGACGCCCCGAAGCGGCTCTTAGCTCCGGACAGCATCCTACCTTCGTCTTTAGCGCCTCTTCTAATTTACATCTCGGCAAAAAGCTTTTCCACTATGTCTGGCTAGGAAAAACTGTGCCAGCACAGAAAACATCTCCCATCGTGTTCTAGACGTTGCACGGATGTCTGCCAAGTGTTTGGCAGGAAGAAAAGAAAAGTTGTCCAAAACAGCTTCTGATCGAATGTTCATGTGATTGGAAAAGTCAGGACAGTGCAAAAGTACTGTTTTCTAATAGTTGGCAAGGTGCGCACACAATCCCAGTGTTGTACAGCTTGCTTCTTCACCTTCCCGAAGCTGCCGCTCTCCCCGGCTCCCGGAGCCGAAGAAGCGGCTTCTTCGCGCAAAGACGATTGTGCCGCTCACAGTGCTCTCCTTAGCGCGGCTTCTGCCGAAAGACGCCCCGGAGCGGCTCTTAGCTCCGGACAGCATCCTACCTTCGTCTTTAGCGCCTCTTCTCATCTACATCTCGGCAAAAAGCTTTTCCAATATGCCTGGCTAGGAAAAACTGTGCCAGCACAGAAAACATCTCCCATCGTCTTCTAGACGTTGCACGGATGTCTGCCAAGTGTTTGGCAGGAAGCAAAGAAAAGTTTTCCAAAACAGCTTCCGATCGAATGGTCATGTGATTGGAAAAGTCAGGACAGTGCAAAAGTACTGTTTTCTAATAGTTGGCAAGGTGCGCACACAATCCCAGTGTTGTACAGCTTGCTTCTTCACCTTCCCGAAGCTGCCGCTCTCTCCGGCTCCCGGAGCCGAAGATGCGGCTTCTTCGCGCAAAGACGATTGTGCCGCTCACAGTGCTCTCCTTAGCGCGGCTTCTGCCGAAAGACGCCCGGGAGCGGCTCTTAGCTCCGGACAGCATCCTACCTTCGTCTTTAGCGCCTCTTCTCATCTACATCTCGGCAAAAAGCTTTTCCACTATGTCTGGCTAGGAAAAACTGTGCCAGCACAGAAAACATCTCCAATCGTGTTCTAGACGTTGCACGGATGTCTGCCAAGTGTTTGGCAGGAAGAAAAGAAAAGTTGTCCAAAACAGCTTCCAATCGAACGTTCATGTGATTGGAAAAGTCAGGAGAGTGCAAAAGTACTGTTTTCTAATAGTTGGCAAGGTGCGCACACAATCCCAGTGTTGTACAGCTTGCTTCTTTACCTTTTCCAAGTTGCCGCTCTACCCGGCTCCCGGAGCCGAAGAAGCGGCTTCTTCGCGCAAAGACGATTGTGCCGCTCACAGTGCTCTCCTTAGCGCGGCTTCTGCCGAAAGACGCCCCGGAGCGGCTCTTAGCTCCGGACAGCATCCTACCTTCGTCTTTAGCGCCTCTTCTCATCTACATCTCGGCAAAAAGCTTTTTCACTATGTCTGGCTAGGAAAAACTGTGCCAGCACAGAAAACATCTCCCATCGTGTTCTAGACGTTGCACAGATGTCTGCCAAGTGTTTGGCAGGAAGAAAAGAAAAGTTGTCCAAAACAGCTTCCAATCGAACGTTCATGTGATTGGAAAAGTCAGGAGAGTGCAAAAGTACTGTTTTCTAATAGTTGGCAAGGTGCGCACACAATCCCAGTGTTGTACAGCTTGCTTCTTCACCTTCCCGAAGCTGCCGCTCTCTCCGGCTCCCGGAGCCGAAGATGCGGCTTCTTCGCGCAAAGACGATTGTGCCGCTCACAGTGCTCTCCTTAGCGCGGCTTCTGCCCAAAGACGCCCGGGAGCGGCTCTTAGCTCCGGACAGCATCCAACCTTTATCTTTAGCGCCTCTTCTCATCTACGTCTCGGCAAAAAGCTTTTCCACTATGCCTGGCTAGGAAAAACTGTGCCAGCACAGAAAACATCTCCCATCGTCTTCTAGGCGTTGCACGGATGTCTGCCAAGTGTTTGGCAGGAAGAAAAGAAAAGTTGTCCAAAACAGCTTCCGATCAAATGTTCATGTGATTGGAAAAGTCAGGACAGTGCAAAAGTACTGTTTTCTAATAGTTGGCAAGGTGCGCACACAATCCCAGTGTTGTACAGCTTCCTTCTTCACCTTCCCGAAGCTGCCGCTCTTTCCGGCTCCGGGAGCCGAAGATGCGGCTTCTTCGCGCAAAGACGATTGTGGCGCACACAGTGCTCTCCTTAGCGCGGCTTCTGCCGAAAGACGCCCGGGAGCGGCTCTTAGCTCCGGACAGCATCCTACCTTCGTCTTTAGCGCCTCTTCTCATCTACATCTTGGCAAAAAGCTTTTCCACTATGTCTGGCTAGGAAAAACTGTGCCAGCACAGAAAACATCTCCCATCGTGTTCTAGACGTTGCACGGATGTCTGCCAAGTGTTTGGCAGGAAGAAAAGAAAAGTTGTCCAAAACAGCTTCCAATCGAATGTTCATGTGATTGGAAAAGTCAAGAGAGTGCAAAAGTACTCTTTTGTATCAGTTGGCAAGGTGCGCACACAATCCCAGTGTTGTACAGCTTGCTTCTTCACCTTCCCGAAGCTGCCGCTCTCTCCGGCTCCCGGAGCCGAAGAAGCGGCTTCTTTGCGCAAAGACGATTGTGCCGCTCACAGTGCTCTCCTTAGCGCGGCTTCTGCCGAAAGACGCCCGGGAGCGGCTCTTAGCTCCGGACAGCATCCTACCTTCGTCTTTAGCGCCTCTTCTCATCTACATCTCAGCAAAGAGCTTTTCCACTATGTCTGGCTCGGAAAAACTGTGCCAGGACTGAAAACATCTCCCATCGTGTTCTAGACGTTGCACGGATTTCTGCCAAGTGTTTGGCAGGAAGAAAAGTTGTCCAAAACAGCTTCCAATCGAATGTTCATGTGACTGGAAAAGTCAGGAGAGTGCAAAAGTACTGTTTTCTAATAGTTGGCAAGGTGCGCACACAATCCCAGAGTTTTACAGCTTGCTTCTTTACCTTTTCCAAGCTGCCGCTCTCCCCGGCTCACGGAGCCGAAGAAGCGGCTTCTTCGCGCAAAGACGATTGTGCCGCTCACAGTGCTCTCCTTAGCGCGGCTTCTGCCGAAAGACGCCCTGGAGCGGCTCTTCGCTCCGGACAGCATCCCACCTTCGTCTTTAGCGCATCTTCTCATCTACATTTCAGCAAAAAGCTTTTCCACTATGTCTGGCTCGGAAAAACTGTGCCAGCACAGAAAACATCTCCCATCGTGTTCTAGACGTTGCACAGATGTCTGCCAAGTGTTTGGCAGGAAGAAAAGTTGTCCAAAACAGCTTCCAATCGAACGTTCATGTGATTGGAAAAGTCAGGAGAGTGCAAAAGTACTGTTTTGTAATAGTTGGCAAGGTGCGCACACAATCCCAGTGTTGTACATCTTGCTTCTTCACCTTCCCGAAGCTGCCGCTCTCTCCGGCTCCCGGAGCTAAAGAAGCGGCTTCTTCGCGCAAAGACGATTGTGCCGCTCACAGTGCTCTCCTTAGCGCGGCTTCTGTCGAAGGACGCCCGGGAGCGGCTCTTAGCTCCGGACAGCATCCTACCTTCGTCTTTAGCGCCTCTTCTCATCTACATCTCGGCAAAAAGCTTTTCCACTATGCCTGGCTAGGAAAAACTGTGCCAGCACAGAAAACATCTCCCATCGTGGTCTAGACGTTGCACGGATGTCTGCCAAGTGTTTGGCAGGAAGAAAAGAAAAGTTGTCCAAAACAGCTTCCAATCGAATGTTCATGTGATTGGAAAAGTCAGGACAGTGCAAAAGTACTGTTTTCTAATAATTGGCAAGGTGCGCACACAATCCCAGTGTTGTACAGCTTGCTTCTTCACCTTCCCGAAGCTGCCGCTCTCTCCGGCTCCCGGAGCTGAAGATGGGGCTTCTTTGCGCAAAGACGATTGTGTCGCCCACAGTGCTCTCCTTAGCGCGGCTTCTGCCGAAAGACGCCCGGGAGCGGCTCTTAGCTCCGGACAGCATCCTACCTTCGTCTTTAGCGCCTCTTCTCATCTACATCTCAGCAAAAAGCTTTTCCACTATGTCTGGCTCGGAAAAAATGTGCCAGCACAGAAAACACCTCCCATCGTGTTCTAGACGTTGCACGGATGTCTGCCAAGTGTTTGGCAGGAAGAAAAGAAAAGTCGTCCAAAACAGCTTCCAATCGAATGTTCATGTGCCTGGAAAAGTCAGGAGAGTGCAAAAGTACTGTTTTCTAATAGTTGGCAAGGTGTGCACACAATCCCAGTGTTGTACAGCTTGCTTCTTTACCTTTTCCAAGTTGCCGCTCTACCCGGCTCCCGGAGCCGAAGAAGCGGCTTCTTCGCGCAAAGACGGTTGTGCCGCTCACAGTGCTCTCCTTAGCGCGGCTTCTGCCGAAAGACGCCCCGGAGCGGCTCTTAGCTCCGGACAGCCTCCTACCTTCGTCTTTAGCGCCTCTTCTCATTTACATCTCGGCAAAAAGCTTTTCCACTATGTCTGGCTAGGAAAAACTGTGCCAGCACAGAAAACATCTCCAATCGTGTTCTAGACGTTGCACGGATGTCTGCCAAGTGTTTGGCAGGAAGAAAAGAAAAGTTGTCCAAAACAGCTTCCAATCGAACGTTCATGTGATTGGAAAAGTCAGGAGAGTGCAAATGTACTGTTTTCTAATAGTTGGCAAGGTGCGCACACAATCCCAGTGTTGTACAGCTTGCTTCTTCACCTTCCCGAAGCTGCCGCTCTCCCCGGCTCCCGGAGCCGAAGATGCGGCTTCTTCGCGCAAAGACGATTGTGCCGCTCACAGTGCTCTCCTTAGCGCGGCTTCTGCCGAAGGACGCCCGGGAGCGGCTCTTAGCTCCGGACAGCATCCTACCTTCGTCTTTAGCGCCTCTTCTCATCTACATTTCGGCAAAAAGCTTTTCCACTATGCCTGGTTTGGAAAAACTGTGCCAGCACAGAAAACATCTCCCATCGTGTTCTAGACGTTGCACGGATTTCTGCCAAGTGTTTGGCAGGAAGAAAAAAAAAGTTGTCCAAAACAGCTTCCAATCGAACGTTCATGTGACTGGAAAAGTCAGGAGAGTGCAAAAGTACTGTTTTCTAATAGTTGGCAAGGTGCGCACACAATCCCAGTGTTGTACAGCTTGCTTCTTTACCTTTTCCAAGTTGCCGCTCTACCCGGCTCCCGGAGCCGAAGAAGCGGCTTCTTCGCGCAAAGACGATTGTGCCACTCACAGTGCTCTCCTTAGCGCAGCTTCTGCCGAAAGACGCCCGGGAGCGGCTCTTAGCTCCGGACAGCATCCTACCTTCGTCTTTAGTGCCTCTTCTCATCTACATCTCGGCAAAAAGCTTTTCCACTATGCCTGGTTTGGAAAAACTGTGCCAGCACAGAAAACATCTCCCATCGTGTTCTAGACGTTGCACGGATGTCTGCCAAGTGTTTGGCAGGAAGAAAAGAAAAGTTGTCCAAAACAGCTTCCAATCGAATGTTCATGTGACTGGAAAAGTCAGGAGAGTGCAAAAGTACTGTTTTGTATCAGTTGGCAAGGTGCGCACACAATCCCAGTGTTGTACAGCTTACTTCTTCACCTTTCCGAAGCTGCCGCTCTCTCCGGCTCCCGGAGCCGAAAATGCGGCTTCTTCGCGCAAAGACGATTGTGCCGCTCACAGTGCTCTCCTTAGCGCGGCTTCTGCCGAAAGACGCCCGGGACCGGCTCTTAGCTCCGGACAGCATCCTACCTTCGTCTTTAGCGCCTCTTCTCATCTACATCTCGGCAAAAAGCTTTTCCACTATGCCTGGCTAGGAAAAACTGTGCCAGCACAGAAAACATCTCCGATCGTCTTCTAGACGTTGCACGGATGTCTGCCAAGTGTTTGGCAGGAAGAAAAGAAAAGTTGTCCAAAACAGCTTCCAATCGAATGTTCATGTGATTGGAAAAGTCAGGAGAGTGCAAAAGTACTGTTTTCTAATTGTTGGCAAGGTGCGCACACAATCCCAGTGTTGTACAGCTTGCTTCTTTACCTTCCCGAAGCTGCCGCTCTCTCCGGCTCCCGGAGCCGAAGAAGCGGCTTCTTCGCGCAAAGACGATTGCGCCGCTCACAGTGCTCTCCTTAGCGCGGCTTCTGCCGAAAGACGCCCGGGAGCGGCTCTTAGCTCCGGACAGCATCCTACCTTCGTCTTTAGCGCCTCTTCTCATCTACATCTCGGCAAAAAGCTTTTCCACTATGTCTGGCTAGGAAAAACTGTGCCAGCACAGAAAACATCTCCCATCGTGTTCTAGACGTTGCACAGATGTCTGCCAAGTGTTTGGCAGGAAGAAAAGAAAAGTCGTCCAAAACAGCTTCCAATCGAACGTTCATGTGATTGGAAAAGTGAGGAGTGTGCAAAAGTACTGTTTTGTATCAGTTGGCAAGGTGCGCACACAATCCCAGTGTTGTACAGCTTGCTTCTTCACCTTCCCGAAGCTGCCGCTCTCTCCGGCTCCCGGAGCCGAAGAAGCGGCTTCTTCGCGCAAAGACGATTGTGCCGCTCACAGTGCTCTCCTTAGCGCGGCTTCTGCCGAAAGACGCCCGGGAGCGGCTCTTAGCTCCGGACAGCATCCTACCTTCGTCTTTAGCGCCTCTTCTCATCTACATCTCGGCAAAAAGCTTTTCCACTATGTCTGGCTAGGAAAAACTGTGCCAGCACAGAAAACATCTCCAATCGTGTTCTAGACGTTGCACGGATGTCTGCCAAGTGTTTGGCAGGAAGAAAAGAAAAGTTGTCCAAAACAGCTTCCAATCGAACGTTCATGTGATTGGAAAAGTCAGGAGAGTGCAAAAGTACTGTTTTCTAATAGTTGGCAAGGTGCGCACACAATCCCAGTGTTGTACAGCTTGCTTCTTTACCTTTTCCAAGTTGCCGCTCTACCCGGCTCCCCGAGCCGAAGAAGCGGCTTCTTCGCGCAAAGACGATTGTGCCCCTCACAGTGCTCTCCTTAGCGCGGCTTCTGCCGAAAGACGCCCCGGAGCGGCTCTTAGCTCCGGACAGCATCCTACCTTCGTCTTTAGCGCGTCTTCTCGTTTACATCTCGGCAAAAAGCTTTTCCACTATGTCTGGCTAGGAAAAACTGTGCCAGCACAGAAAACATCTCCCATCGTGTTCTGGACGTTGCACGGATGTCTGCCAAGTGTTTGGCAGGAAGAAAAGAAAAGTTGTCCAAAACAGCTTCCAATCGAACGTTCATGTGATTGGAAAAGTCAGGAGAGTGCAAAAGTACTGTTTTGTATCAGTTGGCAAGGTGCGCACACAATCCCAATGTTGTACAGCTTGCTTCTTCACCTTCCCGAAGCTGCCGCTCTCTCCGGCTCCCGGAGCCGAAGATGCGGCTTCTTCGCGCAACGACGATTGTGCCGCTCACAGTGCTCTCCTTAGCGCGGCTTCTGCCGAAAGACGCCCCGAAGCGGCTCTTAGCTCCGGACAGCATCCTACCTTCGTCTTTAGCGCCTCTTCTAATTTACATCTCGGCAAAAAGCTTTTCCACTATGTCTGGCTAGGAAAAACTGTGCCAGCACAGAAAACATCTCCCATCGTGTTCTAGACGTTGCACGGATGTCTGCCAAGTGTTTGGCAGGAAGAAAAGAAAAGTCGTCCAAAACAGCTTCCAATCGAACGTTCATGTGATTGGAAAAGTCAGGACAGTGCAAAAGTACTGTTTTCTAATAGTTGGCAAGGTGCGCACACAATCCCAGTGTTGTACAGCTTGCTTCTTCACCTTCCCGAAGCTGCCGCTCTCTCCGGCTCCCGGAGCTGAAGAAGCGGCTTCTTTGCGCAAAGACGATTGTGTCGCCCTCAGTGCTCTCCTTAGCGCGGCTTCTGCCGTAAGACGCCCGGGAGCGGCTCTTAGCTCCGGACAGCATCCAACCTTCGTCTTTAGCGCCTCTTCTCATCTACATCTCGGCAAAAAGCTTTTCCACTATGCCTGGCTAGGAAAAACTGTGCCAGCACAGAAAACATCTCCCATCGTGTTCTAGACGTTGCACGGATGTCTGCCAAGTGTTTGGCAGGAAGAAAAGAAAAGTTGTCCAAAACAGCTTCCGATCGAATGTTCATGTGATTGGAAAAGTCAGGACAGTGCAAAAGTACTGTTTTCTAATAGTTGGCAAGGTGCGCACACAATCCCAGTGTTGTACAGCTTGCTTCTTCACCTTCCCGAAGCTGCCGCTCTCCCCGGCTCCCGGAGCCGAAGATGCGGCTTCTTCGCGCAAAGACGATTGAGCGGCTCACAGTGCTCTCCTTAGCGCGGCTTCTGCCGAAGGACGCCCGGGAGCGGCTCTTAGCTCCGGACAGCATCCTACCTTCGTCTTTAGCGCCTCTTCTCATCTACATCTCAGCAAAAAGCTTTTCCACTATGCCTGGCTAGGAAAAACTGTGCCAGCACAGAAAACATCTCCCATCGTGTTCTAGACGTTGCACGGATGTCTGCCAAGTGTTTGGCAGGAAGAAAAGAAAAGTTGTCCAAAACAGCTTCTGATCGAATGTTCATGTGATTGGAAAAGTCAGGACAGTGCAAAAGTACTGTTTTCTAATAGTTGGCAAGGTGCGCACACAATCCCAGTGTTGTACAGCTTGCTTCTTCACCTTCCCGAAGCTGCCGCTCTCCCCGGCTCCCGGAGCCGAAGAAGCGGCTTCTTCGCGCAAAGACGATTGTGCCGCTCACAGTGCTCTCCTTAGCGCGGCTTCTGCCGAAAGACGCCCCGGAGCGGCTCTTAGCTCCGGACAGCATCCTACCTTCGTCTTTAGCGCCTCTTCTCATCTACATCTCGGCAAAAAGCTTTTCCAATATGCCTGGCTAGGAAAAACTGTGCCAGCACAGAAAACATCTCCCATCGTCTTCTAGACGTTGCACGGATGTCTGCCAAGTGTTTGGCAGGAAGCAAAGAAAAGTTTTCCAAAACAGCTTCCGATCGAATGGTCATGTGATTGGAAAAGTCAGGACAGTGCAAAAGTACTGTTTTCTAATAGTTGGCAAGGTGCGCACACAATCCCAGTGTTGTACAGCTTGCTTCTTCACCTTCCCGAAGCTGCCGCTCTCTCCGGCTCCCGGAGCCGAAGATGCGGCTTCTTCGCGCAAAGACGATTGTGCCGCTCACAGTGCTCTCCTTAGCGCGGCTTCTGCCGAAAGACGCCCGGGAGCGGCTCTTAGCTCCGGACAGCATCCTACCTTCGTCTTTAGCGCCTCTTCTCATCTACATCTCGGCAAAAAGCTTTTCCACTATGTCTGGCTAGGAAAAACTGTGCCAGCACAGAAAACATCTCCAATCGTGTTCTAGACGTTGCACGGATGTCTGCCAAGTGTTTGGCAGGAAGAAAAGAAAAGTTGTCCAAAACAGCTTCCAATCGAACGTTCATGTGATTGGAAAAGTCAGGAGAGTGCAAAAGTACTGTTTTCTAATAGTTGGCAAGGTGCGCACACAATCCCAGTGTTGTACAGCTTGCTTCTTTACCTTTTCCAAGTTGCCGCTCTACCCGGCTCCCGGAGCCGAAGAAGCGGCTTCTTCGCGCAAAGACGATTGTGCCGCTCACAGTGCTCTCCTTAGCGCGGCTTCTGCCGAAAGACGCCCCGGAGCGGCTCTTAGCTCCGGACAGCATCCTACCTTCGTCTTTAGCGCCTCTTCTCATCTACATCTCGGCAAAAAGCTTTTTCACTATGTCTGGCTAGGAAAAACTGTGCCAGCACAGAAAACATCTCCCATCGTGTTCTAGACGTTGCACAGATGTCTGCCAAGTGTTTGGCAGGAAGAAAAGAAAAGTTGTCCAAAACAGCTTCCAATCGAACGTTCATGTGATTGGAAAAGTCAGGAGAGTGCAAAAGTACTGTTTTCTAATAGTTGGCAAGGTGCGCACACAATCCCAGTGTTGTACAGCTTGCTTCTTCACCTTCCCGAAGCTGCCGCTCTCTCCGGCTCCCGGAGCCGAAGATGCGGCTTCTTCGCGCAAAGACGATTGTGCCGCTCACAGTGCTCTCCTTAGCGCGGCTTCTGCCCAAAGACGCCCGGGAGCGGCTCTTAGCTCCGGACAGCATCCAACCTTTATCTTTAGCGCCTCTTCTCATCTACGTCTCGGCAAAAAGCTTTTCCACTATGCCTGGCTAGGAAAAACTGTGCCAGCACAGAAAACATCTCCCATCGTCTTCTAGGCGTTGCACGGATGTCTGCCAAGTGTTTGGCAGGAAGAAAAGAAAAGTTGTCCAAAACAGCTTCCAATCAAATGTTCATGTGATTGGAAAAGTCAGGACAGTGCAAAAGTACTGTTTTCTAATAGTTGGCAAGGTGCGCACACAATCCCAGTGTTGTACAGCTTCCTTCTTCACCTTCCCGAAGCTGCCGCTCTCTCCGGCTCCGGGAGCCGAAGATGCGGCTTCTTCGCGCAAAGACGATTGTGGCGCACACAGTGCTCTCCTTAGCGCGGCTTCTGCCGAAAGACGCCCGGGAGCGGCTCTTAGCTCCGGACAGCATCCTACCTTCGTCTTTAGCGCCTCTTCTCATCTACATCTTGGCAAAAAGCTTTTCCACTATGTCTGGCTAGGAAAAACTGTGCCAGCACAGAAAACATCTCCCATCGTGTTCTAGACGTTGCACGGATGTCTGCCAAGTGTTTGGCAGGAAGAAAAGAAAAGTTGTCCAAAACAGCTTCCAATCGAATGTTCATGTGATTGGAAAAGTCAAGAGAGTGCAAAAGTACTCTTTTGTATCAGTTGGCAAGGTGCGCACACAATCCCAGTGTTGTACAGCTTGCTTCTTCACCTTCCCGAAGCTGCCGCTCTCTCCGGCTCCCGGAGCCGAAGAAGCGGCTTCTTTGCGCAAAGACGATTGTGCCGCTCACAGTGCTCTCCTTAGCGCGGCTTCTGCCGAAAGACGCCCGGGAGCGGCTCTTAGCTCCGGACAGCATCCTACCTTCGTCTTTAGCGCCTCTTCTCATCTACATCTCAGCAAAGAGCTTTTCCACTATGTCTGGCTAGGAAAAACTGTGCCAGCACAGAAAACATCTCCCATCGTGTTCTAGACGTTGCACGGATGTCTGCCAAGTGTTTGGCAGGAAGAAAAGAAAAGTTGTCCAAAACAGCTTCCGATCGAATGTTCATGTGATTGGAAAAGTCAGGACAGTGCAAAAGTACTGTTTTCTAATAATTGGCAAGGTGCGCACACAATCCCAGTGTTGTACAGCTTGCTTCTTCACCTTCCCGAAGCTGCCGCTCTCTCCGGCTCCCGGAGCCGAAGAGGCGGCTTCTTTGCGCAAAGACGATTGTGTCGCCCACAGTGCTCTCCTTAGCGCGGCTTCTGCCGTAAGACGCCCGGGAGCGGCTCTTAGCTCCGGACAGCATCCAACCTTTGTCTTTAGCGCCTCTTCTCATCTACATCTCGGCAAAAAGCTTTTCCACTATGCCTGGCTAGGAAAAACTGTGCCAGCACAGAAAACATCTCCCATCGTGTTCTAGACGTTGCACGGATGTCTGCCAAGTGTTTGGCAGGAAGAAAAGAAAAGTTGTCCAAAACAGCTTCTGATCGAATGTTCATGTGATTGGAAAAGTCAGGAGAGTGCAAAAGTACTGTTTTCTAATAGTTGGCAAGGTGCGCACACAATCCCAGTGTTGTACAGCTTGCTTCTTTACCTTTTCCAAGTTGCCGCTCTACCCGGCTCCCGGAGCCAAAGAAGCGGCTTCTTCGCGCAAAGACGATTGAGCCCCTCACAGTGCTCTCCTTAGCGCGGCTTCTGCCGAAAGACGCCCCGGAGCGGCTCTTAGCTCCGGACAGCATCCTACCTTCGTCTTTAGCGCGTCTTCTCATTTACATCTCGGCAAAAAGCTTTTCCACTATGTCTGGCTAGGAAAAACTGTGCCAGCACAGAAAACATCTCCCATCGTGTTCTGGACGTTGCACGGATGTCTGCCAAGTGTTTGGCAGGAAGAAAAGAAAAGTTGTCCAAAACAGCTTCCAATCGAACGTTCATGTGATTGGAAAAGTCAGGAGAGTGCAAAAGTACTGTTTTGTATCAGATGGCAAGGTGCGCACAAAATCCCAGTGTTGTACAGCTTGCTTCTTCACCTTCCCGAAGCTGCCGCTCTCTCCGGCTCCCGGAGCCGAAGATGCGGCTTCTTCGCGCAACGACGATTGTGCCGCTCACAGTGCTCTCCTTAGCGCGACTTCTGCCGAAAGACGCCCCGAAGCGGCTCTTAGCTCCGGACAGCATCCTACCTTCGTCTTTAGCGCCTCTTCTCATCTACATCTCGGCAAAAAGCTTTTCCACTATGTCTGGCTAGGAAAAACTGTGCCAGCACAGAAAACATCTCCCATCGTGTTCTAGACGTTGCACGGATGTCTGCCAAGTGTTTGGCAGGAAGAAAAGAAAAGTCGTCCAAAACAGCTTCCAATCGAACGTTCATGTGATTGGAAAAGTCAGGAGAGTGCAAAAGTACTGTTTTCTAATAGTTGGCAAGGTGCGCACACAATCCCAGTGTTGTACAGCTTGCTTCTTCACCTTCCCGAAGCTGCCGCTCTCTCCGGCTCCCGGAGCTGAAGAAGCGGCTTCTTTGCGCAAAGACGATTGTGTCGCCCTCAGTGCTCTCCTTAGCGCGGCTTCTGCCGTAAGACGCCCGGGAGCGGCTCTTAGCTCCGGACAGCATCCAACCATCGTCTTTAGCGCCTCTTCTCATCTACATCTCGGCAAAAAGCTTTTCCACTATGCCTGGCTAGGAAAAACTGTGCCAGCACAGAAAACATCTCCCATCGTGTTCTAGACGTTGCACGGATGTCTGCCAAGTGTTTGGCAGGAAGAAAAGAAAAGTTGTCCAAAACAGCTTCCGATCGAATGTTCATGTGATTGGAAAAGTCAGGACAGTGCAAAAGTACTGT
The DNA here is from genome assembly GCF_028018845.1 of Melospiza georgiana. Lineage (NCBI taxonomy): Eukaryota > Metazoa > Chordata > Aves > Passeriformes > Passerellidae > Melospiza > Melospiza georgiana. Next base: position 19,729,068 of record NC_080464.1, on the reverse strand, counting down.
TTTCTAATAGTTGGCAAGGTGCGCACACAATCCCAGTGTTGTACAGCTTGCTTCTTCACCTTCCCGAAGCTGCCGCTCTCCCCGGCTCCCGGAGCCGAAGATGCGGCTTCTTCGCGCAAAGACGATTGTGCGGCTCACAGTGCTCTCCTTAGCGCGGCTTCTGCCGAAGGACGCCCGGGAGCGGCTCTTAGCTCCGGACAGCATCCAACCTTCGTCTTTAGCGCCTCTTCTCATCTACATCTCAGCAAAAAGCTTTTCCACTATGCCTGGCTAGGAAAAACTGTGCCAGCACAGAAAACATCTCCCATCGTGTTCAAGACGTTGCACGGATGTCTGCCAAGTGTTTGGCAGGAAGAAAAGAAAAGTTGTCCAAAACAGCTTCTGATCGAATGTTCATGTGATTGGAAAAGTCAGGACAGTGCAAAAGTACTGTTTTCTAATAGTTGGCAAGGTGCGCACACAATCCCAGTGTTGTACACCTTGCTTCTTCACCTTCCCGAAGCTGCCGCTCTCTCCGGCTCCCGGAGCCGAAGAAGCGGCTTCTTCGCGCAAAGACGATTGTGCCGCTCACAGTGCTCTCCTTAGCGCGGCTTCTGCCGAAAGACGCCCGGGAGCGGCTCTTAGCTCCGGACAGCATCCTACCTTCGTCTTTAGCGCCTCTTCTCATCTACATCTCGGCAAAAAGCTTTTCCACTATGTCTGGCTAGGAAAAACTGTGCCAGCACAGAAAACATCTCCAATCGTGTTCTAGACGTTGCACGGATGTCTGCCAAGTGTTTGGCAGGAAGAAAAGAAAAGTTGTCCAAAACAGCTTCCAATCGAACGTTCATGTGATTGGAAAAGTCAGGAGAGTGCAAAAGTACTGTTTTCTAATAGTTGGCAAGGTGCGCACACAATCCCAGTGTTGTACAGCTTGCTTCTTTACCTTTTCCAAGTTGCCGCTCTACCCGGCTCCCGGAGCCAAAGAAGCGGCTTCTTCGCGCAAAGACGATTGTGCCCCTCACAGTGCTCTCCTTAGCGCGGCTTCTGCCGAAAGACGCCCGGGAGCGGCTCTTAGCTCCGGACAGCATCCTACCTTCGTCTTTAGCGCGTCTTCTCATTTACATCTCGGCAAAAAGCTTTTCCACTATGTCTGGCTAGGAAAAACTGTGCCAGCACAGAAAACATCTCCCATCGTGTTCTAGACGTTGCACGGATGTCTGCCAAGTGTTTGGCAGGAAGAAAAGAAAAGTCGTCTAAAACAGCTTCCAATCGAACGTTCATGTGATTGGAAAAGTCAGGAGAGTGCAAAAGTACTGTTTTCTAATAGTTGGCAAGGTGCGCACACAATCCCAGTGTTGTACAGCTTGCTTCTTCACCTTCCCGAAGCTGCCGCTCTCTCCGGCTCCCGGAGCTGAAGAAGCGGCTTCTTTGCGCAAAGACAATTGTGTCGCCCTCAGTGCTCTCCTTAGCGCGGCTTCTGCCGAAAGACGCCCGGGAGCGGCTCTTAGCTCCGGACAGCATCCAACCTTCGTCTTTAGCGCCTCTTCTCATCTACATCTCGGCAAAAAGCTTTTCCACTATGCCTGGCTAGGAAAAACTGTGCCAGCACAGAAAACATCTCCCATCTGGTTCTAGACATTGCACGGATGTCTGCCAAGTGTTTGGCAGGAAGAAAAGAAAAGTTGTCCAAAACAGCTTCCGATCGAATGTTCATGTGATTGGAAAAGTCAGGACAGTGCAAAAGTACTGTTTTCTAATAGTTGGCAAGGTGCGCACACAATCCCAGTGTTGTACACCTTGCTTCTTCACCTTCCCGAAGCTGCCGCTCTCTCCGGCTCCCGGAGCCGAAGAAGCGGCTTCTTCGCGCAAAGACGATTGTGCCGCTCACAGTGCTCTCCTTAGCGCGGCTTCTGCCGAAAGACGCCCGGGAGCGGCTCTTAGCTCCGGACAGCATCCTACCTTCGTCTTTAGCGCCTCTTCTCATCTACATCTCGGCAAAAAGCTTTTCCACTATGTCTGGCTAGGAAAAACTGTGCCAGCACAGAAAACATCTCCAATCGTGTTCTAGACGTTGCACGGATGTCTGCCAAGTGTTTGGCAGGAAGAAAAGAAAAGTTGTCCAAAACAGCTTCCAATCGAACGTTCATGTGATTGGAAAAGTCAGGAGAGTGCAAAAGTACTGTTTTCTAATAGTTGGCAAGGTGCGCACACAATCCCAGTGTTGTACAGCTTGCTTCTTTACCTTTTCCAAGTTGCCGCTCTACCCGGCTCCCGGAGCCAAAGAAGCGGCTTCTTCGCGCAAAGACGATTGTGCCCCTCACAGTGCTCTCCTTAGCGCGGCTTCTGCCGAAAGACGCCCGGGAGCGGCTCTTAGCTCCGGACAGCATCCTACCTTCGTCTTTAGCGCGTCTTCTCATTTACATCTCGGCAAAAAGCTTTTCCACTATGTCTGGCTAGGAAAAACTGTGCCAGCACAGAAAACATCTCCCATCGTGTTCTAGACGTTGCACGGATGTCTGCCAAGTGTTTGGCAGGAAGAAAAGAAAAGTCGTCTAAAACAGCTTCCAATCGAACGTTCATGTGATTGGAAAAGTCAGGAGAGTGCAAAAGTACTGTTTTCTAATAGTTGGCAAGGTGCGCACACAATCCCAGTGTTGTACAGCTTGCTTCTTCACCTTCCCGAAGCTGCCGCTCTCTCCGGCTCCCGGAGCTGAAGAAGCGGCTTCTTTGCGCAAAGACAATTGTGTCGCCCTCAGTGCTCTCCTTAGCGCGGCTTCTGCCGAAAGACGCCCGGGAGCGGCTCTTAGCTCCGGACAGCATCCAACCTTCGTCTTTAGCGCCTCTTCTCATCTACATCTCGGCAAAAAGCTTTTCCACTATGCCTGGCTAGGAAAAACTGTGCCAGCACAGAAAACATCTCCCATCTGGTTCTAGACATTGCACGGATGTCTGCCAAGTGTTTGGCAGGAAGAAAAGAAAAGTTGTCCAAAACAGCTTCCGATCGAATGTTCATGTGATTGGAAAAGTCAGGACAGTGCAAAAGTACTGTTTTCTAATAGTTGGCAAGGTGCGCACACAATCCCAGTGTTGTACAGCTTGCTTCTTCACCTTCCCGAAGCTGCCGCTCTCCCCGGCTCCCGGAGCCGAAGATGCGGCTTCTTCGCGCAAAGACGATTGTGCGGCTCACAGTGCTCTCCTTAGCGCGGCTTCTGCCGAAGGACGCCCGGGAGCGGCTCTTAGCTCCGGACAGCATCCAACCTTCGTCTTTAGCGCCTCTTCTCATCTACATCTCAGCAAAAAGCTTTTCCACTATGCCTGGCTAGGAAAAACTGTGCCAGCACAGAAAACATCTCCCATCGTGTTCTAGACGTTGCACGGATGTCTGCCAAGTGTTTGGCAGGAAGAAAAGAAAAGTTGTCCAAAACAGCTTCTGATCGAATGTTCATGTGATTGGAAAAGTCAGGACAGTGCAAAAGTACTGTTTTCTAATAGTTGGCAAGGTGCGCACACAATCCCAGTGTTGTACAGCTTGCTTCTTCACCTTCCCGAAGCTGCCGCTCTCTCCGGCTCCCGGAGCTAAAGAAGCGGCTTCTTCGCGCAAAGACCATTGTGCCGCTCACAGTGCTCTCCTTAGCGCGGCTTCTGCCGAAAGACGCCCGGGAGCGGCTCTTAGCTCCGGACAGCATCCTAGCTTCGTCTTTAGCGCCTCTTCTCATCTACATCTCGGCAAAAAGCTTTTCCAATATGCCTGGCTAGGAAAAACTGTGCCAGCACAGAAAACATCTCCCATCGTGTTCTAGACGTTGCACGGATGTCTGCCAAGTGTTTGGCAGGAAGCAAAGAAAAGTTTTCCAAAACAGCTTCCGATCGAATGTTCATGTCATTGGAAAAGTCAGGACAGTGCAAAAGTACTGTTTTCTAATAGTTGGCAAGGTGCGCACACAATCCCAGTGTTGTACAGCTTGCTTCTTCACCTTCCCGAAGCTGCCGCTCTCTCCGGCTCCCGGAGTCGAAGATGCGGCTTCTTCGCGCAAAGACGATTGTGCCGCTCACAGTGCTCTCCTTAGCGCGGCTTCTGCCGAAGGACGCCCGGGAGCGGCTCTTAGCTCCGGACAGCATCCTACCTTCGTCTTTAGCGCCTCTTCTCATCTACATTTCGGCAAAAAGCTTTTCCACTATGTCTGGCTCGGAAAAAATGTGCCAGCACAGAAAAAATCTCCCATCGTGTTCTAGACGTTGCACGGATTTCTGCAAAGTGTTTGGCAGGAAGAAAAAAAAAGTTGTCCAAAACAGCTTCCAATCGAATGTTCATGTGACTGGAAAAGTCAGGAGAGTGCAAAAGTACTGTTTTCTAATATTTGGCAAGGTGCGCACACAATCCCAGTGTTGTACAGCTTGCTTCTTTACCTTTTCCAAGTTGCCGCTCTACCCGGCTCCCGGAGCCGAAGAAGCGGCTTCTTCGCGCAAAGACGATCGTGCCGCTCACAGTGCTCTCCTTAGCGCGGCTTCTGCCGAAAGCTGCCCCGGAGCGGCTCTTAGCTCCGGACAGCATCCTACCTTCGTCTTTAGCGCCTCTTCTCATCTACATCTCGGCAAAAAGCTTTTCCACTATGTCTGGCTAGGAAAAACTGTGCCAGCACAGAAAACATCTCCCATCGTGTTCTAGACGTTGCACAGATGTCTGCCAAGTGTTTGGCAGGAAGAAAAGAAAAGTCGTCCAAAACAGCTTCCAATCGAACGTTCATGTGATTGGAAAAGTGAGGAGTGTGCAAAAGTACTGTTTTGTATCAGTTGGCAAGGTGCGCACACAATCCCAGTGTTGTACAGCTTGCTTCTTCACCTTCCCGAAGCTGCCGCTCTCTCCGGCTCCCGGAGCCGAAGAAGCGGCTTCTTCACGCAAAGACGATTGTGCCGCTCACAGTGCTCTCCTTAGCGCGGCTTCTGCCGAAGGACGCCCGGGAGCGGCTCTTAGCTCCGGACAGCATCCTACCTTCGTCTTTAGCGCCTCTTCTCATCTACATTTCGGCAAAAAGCTTTTCCATATGTCTGGCTCGGAAAAACTGTGCCAGCACAGAAAACATCTCCCATCGTGTTCTAGACGTTGCACGGATTTCTGCCAAGTGTTTGGCAGGAAGAAAAGAAAAGTTGTCCAAAACAGCTTCCAATCGAATGTTCATGTGACTGGAAAAGTCAGTAGAGTGCAAAAGTACTGTTTTCTAAGAGTTGGCAAGGTGCGCACACAATCCCAGTGTTGTACAGCTTGCTTCTTCACCTTCCCGAAGCTGCCGCTCTCTCCGGCTCCCGGAGCCGAAGAAGCGGCTTCTTCGCGCAAAGACGATTGTGCCGCTCACAGTGCTCTCCTTAGCGCGGCTTCTGCCGAAAGACGCCCGGGAGCGGCTCTTAGCTCCGGAGAGCATCCTACCTTCATCTTTAGCGCCTCTTCTCATCTACATCTCAGCAAAAAGCTTTTCCACTATGTCTGGCTAGGAAAAACTGTGCCAGCACAGAAAACATCTCCAATTGTGTTCTAAATGTTGCACGGATGTCTGCCAAGTGTTTGGCAGGAAGATAAGAAAAGTTGTCCAAAACAGCTTCCAATCGAACGTTCATGTGATTGGAAAAGTCAGGAGAGTGCAAAAGTACTGTTTTCTAATAGTTGGCAAGGTGCGCACACAATCCCAGTGTTGTACAGCTTGCTTCTTCACCTTCCCGAAGCTGCCGCTCTCTCCGGCTCCCGGAGCCGAAGATGCGGCTTCTTCACGCAAAGACGATTGTGCCGCTCACAGTGCTCTCCTTAGCGCGGCTTCTGCCGAAGGACGCCCGGGAGCGGCTCTTAGCTCCGGACAGCATCCTACCTTCGTCTTTAGCGCCTCTTCTCATCTACATTTCGGCAAAAAGCTTTTCCATATGTCTGGCTCGGAAAAACTGTGCCAGCACAGAAAACATCTCCCATCGTGTTCTAGACGTTGCACGGATTTCTGCCAAGTGTTTGGCAGGAAGAAAAGAAAAGTTGTCCAAAACAGCTTCCAATCGAATGTTCATGTGACTGGAAAAGTCAGTAGAGTGCAAAAGTACTGTTTTCTAAGAGTTGGCAAGGTGCGCACACAATCCCAGTGTTGTACAGCTTGCTTCTTTACCTTTTCCAAGTTGCCGCTCTCTCCGGCTCCCGGAGCCGAAGATGCGGCTTCTTCACGCAAAGACGATTGTGCCGCTCACAGTGCTCTCCTTAGCGCGGCTTCTGCCGAAGGACGCCCGGGAGCGGCTCTTAGCTCCGGACAGCATCCTACCTTCGTCTTTAGCGCCTCTTCTCATCTACATTTCGGCAAAAAGCTTTTCCACTATGTCTGGCTCGGAAAAACTGTGCCAGCACAGAAAACATCTCCCATCGTGTTCTAGACGTTGCACGGATGTCTGCCAAGTGTTTGGCAGGAAGAAAAGAAAAGTTGTCCAAAACAGCTTCCGATCGAATGTTCATGTGATTGGAAAAGTCAGGACAGTGCAAAAGTACTGTTTTCTAATAGTTGGCAAGGTGCGCACACAATCCCAGTGTTGTACAGCTTGCTTCTTTACCTTTTCCAAGTTGCCGCTCTCTCCGGCTCCCGGAGCCGAAGATGCGGCTTCTTCACGCAAAGACGATTGTGCCGCTCACAGTGCTCTCCTTAGCGCGGCTTCTGCCGAAGGACGCCCGGGAGCGGCTCTTAGCTCCGGACAGCATCCTACCTTCGTCTTTAGCGCCTCTTCTCATCTACATTTCGGCAAAAAGCTTTTCCACTATGTCTGGCTCGGAAAAACTGTGCCAGCACAGAAAACATCTCCCATCGTGTTCTAGACGTTGCACGGATGTCTGCCAAGTGTTTGGCAGGAAGAAAAGAAAAGTTGTCCAAAACAGCTTCCGATCGAATGTTCATGTGATTGGAAAAGTCAGGACAGTGCAAAAGTACTGTTTTCTAATAGTTGGCAAGGTGCGCACACAATCCCAGTGTTGTACAGCTTGCTTCTTCACCTTCCCGAAGCTGCCGCTCTCTCCGGCTCCCGGAGCCGAAGATGCGGCTTCTTCGCGCAAAGACGATTGTGCCGCTCACAGTGCTCTCCTTAGCGCGGCTTCTGCCGAAGGACGCCCGGGAGCGGCTCTTAGCTCCGGACAGCATCCTACCTTCGTCTTTAGCGCCTCTTCTCATCTACATTTCGGCAAAAAGCTTTTCCACTATGTCTGGCTCGGAAAAACTGTGCCAGCACAGAAAACATCTCCCATCGTGTTCTAGACGTTGCACGGATGTCTGCCAAGTGTTTGGCAGGAAGAAAAGAAAAGTTGTCCAAAACAGCTTCCAATCGAACCTTCATGTGATTGGAAAAGTCAGGAGAGTGCAAAAGTACTGTTTTCTAATAGTTGGCAAGGTGCGCACACAATCCCAGTGTTGTACAGCTTGCTTCTTCACCTTCCCGAAGCTGCCGCTCTCTCCGGCTCCCGGAGCTAAAGAAGCGGCTTCTTCGCGCAAAGACGATTGTGCCGCTCACAGTGCTCTCCTTAGCGCGGCTTCTGCCGAAAGACGCCCGGGAGCGGCTCTTAGCTCCGGACAGCATCCTACCTTCGTCTTTAGCGCCTCTTCTCATCTACATCTCGGCAAAAAGCTTTTCCACTATGTCTGCAGGGAAAAACTGTGCCAGCACAGAAAACATCTCCCATCGTGTTCCAGACGTTGCACGGATGTCTGCCAAGTGTTTGGCAGGAAGAAAAGGAAAGTTGTCCAAAACAGCTTCTAATCGAATGTTCATGTGACTGGAAAAGTCAGGAGAGTGCAAAAGTACTATTTTGTATCAGTTGGCAAGGATGCGCACGCAATCCCAGTGTTGTACAGCTTGCTTCTTCACCTTCCCGAAGCTGCCGCTCTCTCCGGCTCCCGGAGCCGAAGATGCGGCTTCTTCACGCAAAGACGATGGTGCCGCTCACAGTGCTCTCCTTAGCGCGGCTTCTGCCGAAAGACGCCCGGGAGCGGCTCTTAGCTCCGGAGAGCATCCTACCTTCATCTTTAGCGCCTCTTCTCATCTACATTTCGGCAAAAAGCTTTTCCACTATGTCTGGCTAGGAAAAACTGTGCCAGCACAGAAAACATCTCCCATCGTGTTCTAGACGTTGCACGGATGTCTGCCAAGTGTTTGGCAGGAAGAAAAGAAAAGTTGTCCAAAACAGCTTCCGATCGAATGTTCATGTGATTGGAAAAGTCAGGACAGTGCAAAAGTACTGTTTTCTAATAGTTGGCAAGGTGCGCACACAATCCCAGTGTTGTACAGCTTGCTTCTTCACCTTCCCGAAGCTGCCGCACTCTCCGGCTCCCGGAGCCGAAGATGCGGCTTCTTCGCGCAAAGACGATTGTGCCGCTCACAGTGCTCTCCTTAGCGCGGCTTCTGCCGAAGGACGCCCGGGAGCGGCTCTTAGCTCCGGACAGCATCCTACCTTCGTCTTTAGCGCCTCTTCTCATCTACATTTCGGCAAAAAGCTTTTCCACTATGTCTGGCTCGGAAAAACTGTGCCAGCACAGAAAAAATCTCCCATCGTGTTCTAGACGTTGCACGGATGTCTGCCAAGTGTTTGGCAGGAAGAAAAATTGTCCAAAACAGCTTCCGATCGAATGTTCATGTGATTGGAAAAGTCAGGACAGTGCAAAAGTACTGTTTTCTAATAGTTGGCAAGGTGCGCACACAATCCCAGTGTTGTACAGCTTGCTTCTTCACCTTCCCGAAGCTGCCGCTCTCTCCGGCTCCCGGAGCCGAAGATGCGGCTTCTTCGCGCAAAGACGATTGTGCCGCTCACAGTGCTCTCCTTAGCGCGGCTTCTGCCGAAGGACGCCCGGGAGCGGCTCTTAGCTCCGGACAGCATCCTAGCTTCGTCTTTAGCGCCTCTTCTCATCTACATTTCGGCAAAAAGCTTTTCCACTATGTCTGGCTCGGAAAAACTGTGCCAGCACTGAAAACATCTCCCATCGTGTTCTAGACGTTGCACGGATGTCTGCCAAGTGTTTGGCAGGAAGAAAAGAAAAGTCGTCCAAAACAGCTTCCAATCGAACGTTCATGTGATTGGAAAAGTCAGGAGAGTGCAAAAGTACTGTTTTCTAATAGTTGGCAAGGTGCGCACACAATCCCAGTGTTGTACAGCTTGCATCTTTACCTTTTCCAAGTTGCCGCTCTACCCGGCTCCCGGAGCCGAAGAAGCGGCTTCTTCGCGCAAAGACGATTGTGCCCCTCACAGTGCTCTCCTTAGCGCGGCTTCTGCCGAAAGACGCCCCGGAGCGGCTCTTAGCTCCGGACAGCATCCTACCTTCATCTTTAGCGCCTCTTCTCATCTACATCTCGGCAAAAAGCTTTTCCACTATGTCTGGCTAGGAAAAACTGTGCCAGCACAGAAAACATCTCCCATCGTGTTCTAGACGTTGCACAGATGTCTGCCAAGTGTTTGGCAGGAAGAAAAGTTGTCCAAAACAGCTTCCGATCGAATGTTCATGTGATTGGAAAAGTCAGGACAGTGCAAAAGTACTGTTTTCTAATAGTTGGCAAGGTGCGCCCACAATCCCAGTGTTGTACAGCTTGCTTCTTCACCTTCCCGAAGCTGCCGCTCTCTCCGGCTCCCGGAGCCGAAGAAGCGGCTTCTTCGCGCAAAGACGATTGTGCCGCTCACAGTGCTCTCCTTAGCGCGGCTTCTGCCGAAAGACGCCCGGGAGCGGCTCTTAGCTCCGGACAGCATCCTACCTTCGTCTTTAGCGCCTCTTCTCATCTACATCTCGGCAAAAAGCTTTTCCACTATGTCTGGCTAGGAAAAACTGTGCCAGCACAGAAAACATCTCCAATCGTGTTCTAGACGTTGCACGGATGTCTGCCAAGTGTTTGGCAGGAAGAAAAGAAAAGTTGTCCAAAACAGCTTCCAATCGAACGTTCATGTGATTGGAAAAGTCAGGAGAGTGCAAAAGTACTGTTTTCTAATAGTTGGCAAGGTGCGCACACAATCCCAGTGTTGTACAGCTTGCTTCTTTACCTTTTCCAAGTTGCCGCTCTACCCGGCTCCCGGAGCCGAAGAAGCGGCTTCTTCGCGCAAAGACGATTGTGCCCCTCACAGTGCTCTCCTTAGCGCGGCTTCTGCCGAAAGACGCCCCGGAGCGGCTCTTAGCTCCGGACAGCATCCTACCTTCGTTTTTAGCGCGTCTTCTCATTTACATCTCGGCAAAAAGCTTTTCCACTATGTCTGGCTAGGAAAAACTGTGCCAGCACAGAAAACATCTCCCATCGTGTTCTGGACGTTGCACGGATGTCTGCCAAGTGTTTGGCAGGAAGAAAAGAAAAGTTGTCCAAAACAGCTTCCAATCGAACGTTCATGTGATTGGAAAAATCAGGAGAGTGCAAAAGTACTGTTTTGTATCAGTTGGCAAGGTGCGCACACAATCCCAGTGTTGTACAGCTTGCTTCTTCACCTTCCCGAAGCTGCCGCTCTCTCCGGCTCCCGGAGCCGAAGATGCGGCTTCTTCGCGCAACGACGATTGTGCCGCTCACAGTGCTCTCCTTAGCGCGGCTTCTGCCGAAAGACGCCCCGAAGCGGCTCTTAGCTCCGGACAGCATCCTACCTTCGTCTTTAGCGCCTCTTCTAATTTACATCTCGGCAAAAAGCTTTTCCACTATGTCTGGCTAGGAAAAACTGTGCCAGCACAGAAAACATCTCCCATCGTGTTCTAGACGTTGCACGGATGTCTGCCAAGTGTTTGGCAGGAAGAAAAGAAAAGTCGTCCAAAACAGCTTCCGATCGAACGTTCATGTGATTGGAAATGTGAGGAGAGTGCAAAAGTACTGTTTTCTAATAGTTGGCAAGGTGCGCACACAATCCCAGTGTTGTACAGCTTGCTTCTTCACCTTCCCGAAGCTGCCGCTCTCTCCGGCTCCCGGAGCTGAAGAAGCGGCTTCTTTGCGCAAAGACGATTGTGTCGCCCTCAGTGCTCTCCTTAGCGCGGCTTCTGCCGTAAGACGCCCGGGAGCGGCTCTTAGCTCCGGACAGCATCCAACCTTCGTCTTTAGCGCCTCTTCTCATCTACATCTCGGCAAAAAGCTTTTCCACTATGCCTGGCTAGGAAAAACTGTGCCAGCACAGAAAACATCTCCCATCGTGTTCTAGACGTTGCACGGATGTCTGCCAAGTGTTTGGCAGGAAGAAAAGAAAAGTTGTCCAAAACAGCTTCCGATCGAATGTTCATGTGATTGGAAAAGTCAGGAGAGTGCAAAAGTACTGTTTTCTAATAGTTGGCAAGGTGCGCACACAATCCCAGTGTTGTACAGCTTGCTTCTTCACCTTCCCGAAGCTGCCGCTCTCCCCGGCTCCCGGAGCCAAAGATGCGGCTTCTTCGCGCAAAGACGATTGTGCGGCTCACAGTGCTCTCCTTAGCGCAGCTTCTGCCGAAGGACGCCCGGGAGCGGCTCTTAGCTCCGGACAGCATCCAACCTTCGTCTTTAGCGCCTCTTCTCATCTACATCTCAGCAAAAAGCTTTTCCACTATGCCTGGCTAGGAAAAACTGTGCCAGCACAGAAAACATCTCCCATCGTGTTCTAGACGTTGCACGGATTTCTGCCAAGTGTTTGGCAGGAAGAAAAAAAAAGTTGTCCAAAACAGCTTCCAATCGAATGTTCATGTGACTGGAAAAGTCAGGAGAGTGCAAAAGTACTGTTTTCTAATATTTGGCAAGGTGCGCACACAATCCCAGTGTTGTACAGCTTGCTTCTTTACCTTTTCCAAGTTGCCGCTCTACCCGGCTCCCGGAGCCGAAGAAGCGGCTTCTTCGCGCAAAGACGATTGTGCCGCTCACAGTGCTCTCCTTAGCGCGGCTTCTGCCGAAAGACGCCCCGGAGCGGCTCTTAGCTCCGGACAGCATCCTACCTTCGTCTTTAGCGCCTCTTCTCATCTACATCTCGGCAAAAAGCTTTTTCACTATGTCTGGCTAGGAAAAACTGTGCCAGCACAGAAAACATCTCCCATCGTGTTCTAGACGTTGCACAGATGTCTGCCAAGTGTTTGGCAGGAAGAAAAGAAAAGTTGTCCAAAACAGCTTCCAATCGAACGTTCATGTGATTGGAAAAGTCAGGAGAGTGCAAAAGTACTGTTTTCTAATAGTTGGCAAGGTGCGCACACAATCCCAGTGTTGTACAGCTTGCTTCTTCACCTTCCCGAAGCTGCCGCTCTCTCCGGCTCCCGGAGCCGAAGATGCGGCTTCTTCGCGCAAAGACGATTGTGCCGCTCACAGTGCTCTCCTTAGCGCGGCTTCTGCCCAAAGACGCCCGGGAGCGGCTCTTCGCTCCAGACAGCATCCAACCTTTATCTTTAGCGCCTCTTCTCATCTACGTCTCGGCAAAAAGCTTTTCCACTATGCCTGGCTAGGAAAAACTGTGCCAGCACAGAAAACATCTCCCATCGTGTTCTAGACGTTGCACGGATGTCTGCCAAGTGTTTGGCAGGAAGAAAAGAAAAGTTGTCCAAAACAGCTTCCAATCGAATGTTCATGTGATTGGAAAAGTCAAGAGAGTGCAAAAGTACTCTTTTGTATCAGTTGGCAAGGTGCGCACGCAATCCCAGTGTTGTACAGCTTGCTTCTTCACCTTCCCGAAGCTGCCGCTCTCTCCGGCTCCCGGAGCCGAAGAAGCGGCTTCTTTGCGCAAAGACGATTGTTCCGCTCACAGTGCTCTCCTTAGCGCGGCTTCTGCCGAAAGACGCCCGGGAGCGGCTCTTAGCTCCGGACAGCATCCTACCTTCGTCTTTAGCGCCTCTTCTCATCTACATCTCAGCAAAAAGCTTTTCCACTATGTCTGGCTCGGAAAAACTGTGCCAGGACTGAAAACATCTCCCATCGTGTTCTAGACGTTGCACGGATTTCTGCCAAGTGTTTGGCAGGAAGAAAAGTTGTCCAAAACAGCTTCCAATCGAATGTTCATGTGACTGGAAAAGTCAGGAGAGTGCAAAAGTACTGTTTTCTAATAGTTGGCAAGGTGCGCACACAATCCCAGAGTTTTACAGCTTGCTTCTTTACCTTTTCCAAGCTGCCGCTCATCCCGGCTCACGGAGCCGAAGAAGCGGCTTCTTCGCGCAAAGACGATTGTGCCGCTCACAGTGCTCTCCTTAGCGCGGCTTCTGCCGAAAGACGCCCTGGAGCGGCTCTTAGCTCCGGACAGCATCCCACCTTCGTCTTTAGCGCATCTTCTCATCTACATTTTAGCAAAAAGCTTTTCCACTATGTCTGGCTCGGAAAAACTGTGCCAGCACAGAAAACATCTCCCATCGTGTTCTAGACGTTGCACAGATGTCTGCCAAGTGTTTGGCAGGAAGAAAAGAAAAGTTGTCCAAAACAGCTTCCAATCGAACGTTCATGTGATTGGAAAAGTCAGGAGAGTGCAAAAGTACTGTTTTGTAATAGTCTGCAAGGTGCGCACACAATCCCAGTGTTGTACATCTTGCTTCTTCACCTTCCCGAAGCTGCCGCTCTCTCCGGATCCCGGAGCTAAAGAAGCGGCTTCTTCGCGCAAAGACGATTGTGCCGCTCACAGTGCTCTCCTTAGCGCGGCTTCTGCCGAAAGACGCCCGGGAGCGGCTCTTAGCTCCGGACAGCATCCTACCTTCGTCTTTAGCGCCTCTTCTCATCTACATCTCGGCAAAAAGCTTTTCCAATATGCCTGGCTAGGAAAAACTGTGCCAGCACAGAAAACATCTCCCATCGTGTTCTAGACGTTGCACGGATGTCTGCCAAGTGTTTGGCAGGAAGAAAAGAAAAGTTGTCCAAAACAGCTTCCGATCGAATGTTCATGTGATTGGAAAAGTCAGGACAGTGCAAAAGTACTGTTTTCTAATAGTTGGCAAGGTGCGCACACAATCCCAGTGTTGTACAGCTTGCTTCTTCACCTTCCCGAAGCTGCCGCTCTCTCCGGCTCCCGGAGCCGAAGATGCGGCTTCTTCGCGCAAAGACGATTGTGCCGCTCACAGTGCTCTCCTTAGCGCGGCTTCTGCCCAAAGACGCCCGGGAGCGGCTCTTAGCTCCGGACAGCATCCAACCTTTATCTTTAGCGCCTCTTCTCATCTACGTCTCGGCAAAAAGCTTTTCCACTATGCCTGGCTAGGAAAAACTGTGCCAGCACAGAAAACATCTCCCATCGTCTTCTAGGCGTTGCACGGATGTCTGCCAAGTGTTTGGCAGGAAGAAAAGAAAAGTTGTCCAAAACAGCTTCCAATCGAACGTTCATGTGATTGGAAAAGTCAGGACAGTGCAAAAGTACTGTTTTCTAATAGTTGGCAAGGTGCGCACACAATCCCAGTGTTGTACAGCTTCCTTCTTCACCTTCCCGAAGCTGCCGCTCTCTCCGGCTCTGGGAGCCGAAGATGCGGCTTCTTCGCGCAAAGACGATTGTGGCGCACACAGTGCTCTCCTTAGCGCGGCTTCTGCCGAAAGACGCCCGGGAGCGGCTCTTAGCTCCGGACAGCATCCTACCGTCGTCTTTAGCGCCTCTTCTCATCTACATCTCGGCAAAAAGCTTTTCCACTATGTCTGGCTCGGAAAAACTGTGCCAGCACAGAAAACATCTCCCATCGTGTTCTAGACGTTGCACGGATGTCTGCCGAGTGTTTGGCAGGAAGAAAAGAAAAGTTGTCCAAAACAGCTTCCAATCGAACGTTCATGTGATTGGAAAAGTCAAGAGAGTGCAAAAGTACTCTTTTGTATCAGTTGGCAAGGTGCGCACACAATCCCAGTGTTGTACAGCTTGCTTCTTCACCTTCCCGAAGCTGCCGCTCTCTCCGGCTCCCGGAGCCGAAGAAGCGGCTTCTTTGCGCAAAGACGATTGTGCCGCTCACAGTGCTCTCCTTAGCGCGGCTTCTGCCGAAAGACGCCCGGGAGCGGCTCTTAGCTCCGGACAGCATCCAACCTTCGTCTTTAGCGCCTCTTCTCATCTACATCTGGGCAAAAAGCTTTTCCACTATGCCTGGCTAGGAAAAACTGTGCCAGCACAGAAAACATCTCCCATCGTGTTCTAGACGTTGCACGGATGTCTGCCAAGTGTTTGGCAGGAAGAAAAGAAAAGTTGTCCAAAACAGCTTCCAATCGAACGTTCATGTGATTGGAAAAGTCAGGACAGTGCAAAAGTACTGTTTTCTAATAGTCGGCAAGGTGCGCACACAATCCCAGTGTTGTACAGCTTGCTTCTTCACCTTACCGAAGCTGCCGCTCTCTCCGGCTCCCGGAGCCGAAGATGCGGCTTCTTCGCCAAAGACGATTGTGCCGCTCACAGTGCTCTCCTTAGCGCGGCTTCTGCCGAAAGACGCCCGGGAGCGGCTCTTAGCTCCGGACAGCATCCTACCTTCGTCTTAACGCCTCTTCTCATCTACATTTCGGCAAAAAGCTTTTCCACTATGTCTGGCTCGGAAAAAGTGTGCCAGCACAGAAAACATCTCCCATCGTGTTCTAGACGTTGCACGGATGTCTGCCAAGTGTTTGGCAGGAAGAAAAGAAAAGTTGTCCAAAACAGCTTCCAATCGAACGTTCATGTGATTGGAAAAGTCAGGAGAGTGCCAAAGTACTGTTTTCTAATAGTTGGCAAGGTGCGCACACAATCCCAGTGTTGTACAGCTTGCTTCTTCACCTTCCCGAAGCTGCCGCTCTCTCCGGCTCCCAGAGCTAAAGAAGCGGCTTCTTCGCGCAAAGACGATTGTGCCGCTCACAGTGCTCTCCTAAGCGCGGCTTCTGCCGAAAGACGCCCGGGAGCGGCTCTTAGCTCCGGACAGCATCCTACCTTCGTCTTTAGCGCCTCTTCTCATCTACATTTCGGCAAAAAGCTTTTCCACTATGTCTGGCTCGGAAAAACTGTGCCAGCACAGAAAACATCTCCCATCGTGTTCTAGACGTTGCACGGATTTCTGCCAAGTGTTTGGCAGGAAGAAAAAAAAAGTTGTCCAAAACAGCTTCCAATCGAATGTTCATGTGACTGGAAAAGTCAGGAGAGTGCAAAAGTACTGTTTTCTAATAGTTGGCAAGGTGCGCACACAATCCCAGTGTTGTACAGCTTGCTTCTTTACCTTTTCCAAGTTGCCGCTCTCCCCGGCTCCCAGATACAAAGAAGCGGCTTCTTCGCGCAAAGACGATTGTGCCGCTCACAGTGCTCTCCTTAGCGCGGCTTCTGCCGAAAGACGCCCGGGAGCGGCTCTTAGCTCCGGAGAGCATCCTACCTTCGTCTTTAGCGCCTCTTCTCATCTACATCTCGGCAAAAAGCTTTTCCACTATGCCTGGCTAGGAAAAACTGTGCCAGCACAGAAAACATCTCCCATCGTGTTCTAGACGTTGCACGGATGTCTGCCAAGTGTTTGGCAGGAAGAAAAGAAAAGTTGTCCAAAACAGCTTCCAATCGAATGTTCATGTGATTGGAAAAGTCAAGAGAGTGCAAAAGTACTCTTTTGTATCAGTTGGCAAGGTGCGCACGCAATCCCAGTGTTGTACAGCTTGCTTCTTCACCTTCCCGAAGCTGCCGCTCTCTCCGGCTCCCGGAGCCGAAGAAGCGGCTTCTTTGCGCAAAGACGATTGTGCCGCTCACAGTGCTCTCCTTAGCGCGGCTTCTGCCGAAAGACGCCCGGGAGCGGCTCTTAGCTCCGGACAGCATCCTACCTTCGTCTTTAGCGCCTCTTCTCATCTACATCTCAGCAAAAAGCTTTTCCACTATGTCTGGCTCGGAAAAACTTTGCCAGCACTGAAAACATCTCCCATCGTGTTCTAGACGTTGCACGGATTTCTGCCAAGTGTTTGGCAGGAAGAAAAGAAAAGTTGTCCAAAACAGCTTCCAATCGAATGTTCATGTGACTGGAAAAGTCAGGACAGTGCAAAAGTACTGTTTTCTAATAGTTGGCAAGGTGCGCACACAATCCCAGAACTTTACAGCTTGCTTCTTTACCTTTTCCAAGTTTCCGCTCTACCCGGCTCCCGGAGCCGAAGAAGCGGCTTCTTCGCGCAAAGACGATTGTGCCGCTCACAGTGCTCTCCTTAGCGCGGCTTCTGCCGAAAGACGCCCCGGAGCGGCTCTTAGCTCCGGACAGCATCCTACCTTCGTCTTTAGCGCCTCTTCTCATTTACATCTCGGCAAAAAGCTTTTCCACTATGTCTGGCTAGGAAAAACTGTGCCAGCACAGAAAACATCTCCCATCGTGTTCTAGATGTTGCACGGATGTCTGCCAAGTGTTTGGCAGGAAGAAAAGAAAAGTTGTCCAAAACAGCTTCCAATCGAACGTTCATGTGATTGGAAAAGTCAGGAGAGTGCAAAAGTACTGTTTTGTATCAGTTGGCAAGGTGCGCACACAATCCCAGTGTTGTACAGCTTGCTTCTTCACCTTCCCGAAGCTGCCGCTCTCTCCGGCTCCCGGAGCCGAAGATGCGGCTTCTTCGCGCAAAGACGATTGTGCCGCTCACAGTGCTCTACTTAGCGCGGCTTCTGCCGAAAGACGCCCGGAAGCGGCTCTTAGCTCCGGACAGCATCCTACCTTCGTCTTTAGCGCCTCTTCTCATTTACATCTCGGCAAAAAGCTTTTCCACTATGTCTGGCTAGGAAAAACTGTGCCAGCACAGAAAACATCTCCCATCGTGTTCTAGACGTTGCACGGATGTCTGCAAAGTGTTTGGCAGGAAGAAAAGAAAAGTCGTCCAAAACAGCTTCCAATCGAATGTTCATGTGACTGGAAAAGTCAGGACAGTGCAAAAGTACTGTTTTCTAATAGTTGGCAAGGTGCGCACACAATCCCAGAACTTTACAGCTTGCTTCTTTACCTTTTCCAAGTTTCCGCTCTACCCGGCTCCCGGAGCCGAAGAAGCGGCTTCTTCGCGCAAAGACGATTGTGCCGCTCACAGTGCTCTCCTTAGCGCGGCTTCTGCCGAAGGACGCCCGGGAGCGGCTCTTAGCTCCTGACAGCATCCTACCTTCGTCTTTAGCGCCTCTTCTCATCTACATTTCGGCAAAAAGCTTTTCCACTATGTCTGGCTCGGATAAAACTGTGCCAGCACAGAAAACATCTCCCATCGTGTTCTAGACGTTGCACGGATTTCTGCCAAGTGTTTGGCAGGAAGAAAAAAAAAGTTGTCCAAAACAGCTTCCAATCGAATGTTCATGTGACTGGAAAAGTCAGGAGAGTGCAAAAGTACTGTTTTCTAATAGTTGGCAAGGTGCGCACACAATCCCAGTGTTGTACAGCTTGCTTCTTTACCTTTTCCAAGTTGCCGCTCTACCCGGCTCCCGGAGCCGAAGAAGCGGCTTCTTCGCGCAAAGACGATTGTGCCGCTCACAGTGCTCTACTTAGCGCGGCTTCTGCCGAAAGACGCCCGGAAGCGGCTCTTAGCTCCGGACAGCATCCTACCTTCGTCTTTAGCGCCTCTTCTCATTTACATCTCGGCAAAAAGCTTTTCCACTATGTCTGGCTAGGAAAAACTGTGCCAGCACAGAAAACATCTCCCATCGTGTTCTAGACGTTGCACGGATGTCTGCAAAGTGTTTGGCAGGAAGAAAAGAAAAGTCGTCCAAAACAGCTTCCAATCGAACGTTCATGTGATTGGAAAAGTCAGGAGAGTGCAAAAGTACTGTTTTCTAATAGTTGGCAAGGTGCGCACACAATCCCAGTGTTGTACAGCTTGCTTCTTCACCTTCCCGAAGCTGCCGCTCTCTCCGGCTCCCGGAGCCGAAGAAGCGGCTTCTTTGCGCAAAGACGATTGTGTCGCCCACAGTGCTCTCCTTAGCGCGGCTTCTGCCGAAAGACGCCCGGGAGCGACTCTTAGCTCCGGACAGCATCCAACCTTCGTCTTTAGCGCCTCTTCTCATCTACATTTCGGCAAAAAGCTTTTCCACTATGCCTGGCTCGGAAAAACTGTGCCAGCACAGAAAACATCTCCCATCGTGTTCTAGACGTTGCACGGATTTCCGCCAAGTGTTTGGCAGGAAGAAAAAAAAAGTTGTCCAAAACAGCTTCCAATCGAATGTTCATGTGACTGGAAAAGTCAGGAGAGTGCAAAAGTACTGTTTTCTAATAGTTGGCAAGGTGCGCACACAATCCCAGTGTTGTACAGCTTGCTTCTTCACCTTCCCGAAGCTGCCGCTCTCTCCGGCTCCCGGAGCTGAAGAAGCGGCTTCTTCACCAAAGACGATTGTGCCGCTCACAGTGCTCTCCTTAGCGCGGCTTCTGCCGAAGGACGCCCGGGAGCGGCTCTTAGCTCCGGACAGCATCCTACCTTCGTCTTTAGCGCCTCTTCTCATCTACATTTCGGCAAAAAGCTTTTCCACTATGTCTGGCTCGGAAAAACTGTGCCAGCACAGAAAACATCTCCCATCGTGTTCTAGACGTTGCACGGATTTCCGCCAAGTGTTTGGCAGGAAGAAAAAAAAGGTTGTCCAAAACAGCTTCCAATCGAATGTTCATGTGACTGGAAAAGTCAGGAGAGTGCAAAAGTACTGTTTTCTAATAGTTGGCAAGGTGCGCACACAATCCCAGTGTTGTACAGCTTGCTTCTTCACCTTCCCGAAGCTGCCGCTCTCTCCGGCTCCCGGAGCTGAAGAAGCGGCTTCTTTGCGCAAAGACGATTGTGTCGCCCACAGTGCTCTCCTTAGCGCGGCTTCTGCCGAAAGACGCCCGGGAGCGGCTCTTAGCTCCGGACAGCATCCTACCTTCGTCTTTAGCGCCTCTTCTCATCTACATCTCGGCAAAAAGCTTTTCCACTATGCCTGGCTAGGAAAAACTGTGCCAGCACAGAAAACATCTCCCATCGTGTTCTAGACGTTGCACGGATGTCTGCCAAGTGTTTGGCAGGAAGAAAAGAAAAGTTGTCCAAAACAGCTTCCAATCGAATGTTCATGTGATTGGAAAAGTCAAGAGAGTGCAAAAGTACTGTTTTCTATCAGTTGGCAAGGTGCGCACACAATCCCAGTGTTGTACAGCTTGCTTCTTCACCTTCCCGAAGCTGCCGCTCTCTCCGGCTCCCGGAGCCGAAGAAGCGGCTTCTTCGCGCAAAGACGATTGTGCCGCTCACAGTGCTCTCCTTAGCGCGGCTTCTGCCGAAAGACGCCCGGGAGCGGCTCTTGGCTCCGGACAGCATCCTACCTTCGTCTTTAGCGCCTCTTCTCATCTACATCTCAGCAAAAAGCTTTTCCACTATGTCTGGCTCGGAAAAACTGTGCCAGCACTGAAAACATCTCCCATCGTGTTCTAGACGTTGCACGGATTTCTGCCAAGTGTTTGGCAGGAAGAAAAGTTGTCCAAAACAGATTCCAATCGAATGTTCATGTGACTGGAAAAGTCAGGACAGTGCAAAAGTACTGTTTACTAATAGTTTGCAAGGTGCGCACACAATCCCAGTGTTGTACAGCTTGCTTCTTCACCTTCCCGAAGCTGCCGCTCTCTCCGGCTCCCGGAGCCGAAGAAGCGGCTTCTTCGCGCAAAGACGATTGTGCCGCTCACAGTGCTCTCCTTAGCGCGACTTCTGCCGAAAGACGCCCTGGAGCGGCTCTTAGCTCCGGACAGCATCCTACCTTCGTCTTTAGCGCATCTTCTCATCTACATCGTGGCAAAAAGCTTTTCCACTATGTCTGGCTAGGAAAAACTGTGCCAGCACAGAAAACATCTTCCATCGTGTTCTAGACGTTGCACGGATGTCTGCCAAGTGTTTGGCAGGAAGAAAAGAAAAGTTGTCCAAAACAGCTTCCAATCGAACGTTCATGTGATTGGAAAAGTCAGGAGAGTGCAAAAGTACTGTTTTCTAATAGTTGGCAAGGTGCGCACGCAATCCCAGTGTTGTACAGCTTGCTTCTTCACCTTCCCGAAGCTGCCGCTCTCTCCGGCTCCCGGAGCCGAAGATGCGGCTTCTTCGCGCAAAGACGATTGTGCCGCTCACAGTGCTCTCCTTAGCGCGGCTTCTGCTGAGGGACGCCCGGGAGCGGCTCTTAGCTCCGGACAGCATCCTACCTTCGTCTTTAGCGCCTCTTCTCATCTACATTTCGGCAAAAAGCTTTTCCACTATGTCTGGCTCGGAAAAACTGTGCCAGCACAGAAAACATCTTCCATCGTGTTCTAGACGTTGCACGGATTTCTGCCAAGTGTTTGGCAGGAAGAAAAAAAAAATTGTCCAAAACAGCTTCCAATCGAATGTTCATGTGACTGGAAAAGTCAGTAGAGTGCAAAAGTACTGTTTTGTATCAGTTGGCAAGGTGCGCACACAATCCCAGTGTTGTACAGCTTGCTTCTTCACCTTCCCGAAGCTGCCGCTCTCTCCGGCTCCCGGAGCTGAAGAAGCGGCTTCTTTGCGCAAAGACGATTGCGTCGCCCACAGTGCTCTCCTTAGCGCGGCTTCTGCCGAAAGACGCCCGGGAGCGGCTCTTAGCTCCGGACAGCATCCAACCTTCGTCTTTAGCGCCTCTTCTCATCTACATCTGGGCAAAAAGCTTTTCCACTATGTCTGGCTCGGAAAAACTGTGCCAGCACAGAAAACATCTCCCATCGTGTTCTAGACGTTGCACGGATGTCTGCCAAGTGTTTGGCAGGAAGAAAAGAAAAGTTGTCCAAAACAGCTTCCAATCGAACGTTCATGTGAATGGAAAAGTCAGGAGAGTGCAAAAGTACTGTTTTCTAATAGTTGGCAAGGTGCGCACACAATCCCAGTGTTGTACAGCTTGCTTCTTCACCTTCCCGAAGCTGCCGCTCTCTCTGGCTCCCGGAGCCGATGATGCGGCTTCTTCGCGCAAAGACGATTGTGCCGCTCACAGTGCTCTCCTTAGCGCGGCTTCTGCCGAAGGACGCCCGGGAGCGGCTCTTAGCTCCGGACAGCATCCTACCTTCGTCTTTAGCGCCTCTTCTCATCTACATTTCGGCAAAAAGCTTTTCCACTATGTCTGGCTCGGAAAAACTGTGCCAGCACAGAAAACATCTCCCATCGTGTTCTAGACGTTGCACGGATGTCTGCCAAGTGTTTGGCAGGAAGAAAAGAAAAGTTGTCCAAAACAGCTTCCAATCGAACGTTCATGTGATTGGAAAAGTCAGGAGAGTGCAAAAGTACTGTTTTCTAATAGTTGGCAAGGTGCGCACACAATCCCAGTGTTGTACAGCTTGCTTCTTCACCTTCCCGAAGCTGCCGCTCTCTCCGGCTCCCGGAGCTAAAGAAGCGGCTTCTTCGCGCAAAGACGATTGTGCCGCTCACAGTGCTCTCCTTAGCGCGGCTTCTGCCGAAAGACGCCCGGGAGCGGCTCTTAGCTCCGGACAGCATCCTACCTTCGTCTTTAGCGCCTCTTCTCATCTACATCTCGGCAAAAAGCTTTTCCACTATGTCTGGCTCGGAAAAACTGTGCCAGCACAGAAAAAATCTCCCATCGTGTTCTAGACGTTGCACGGATTTCTGCCAAGTGTTTGGCAGGAAGAAAAAAAAAGTTGTCCAAAACAGCTTCCAAGCGAATGTTCATGTGACTGGAAAAGTCAGGAGAGTGCAAAAGTACTGCTTTCTAATAGTTGGCAAGGTGCGCACACAATCCCAGTGTTGTACAGCTTGCTTCTTCACCTTCCCGAAGCTGCCGCTCTCTCCGGCTCCCGGAGCTGAAGAAGCGGCTTCTTTGCGCAAAGACGATTGTGTCGCCCACAGTGCTCTCCTTAGCGCGGCTTCTGCCGAAAGACGCCCGGGAGCGGCTCTTAGCTCCGGACAGCATCCTACCTTCGTCTTTAGCGCCTCTTCTCATCTACATCTCGGCAAAAAGCTTTTCCACTATGCCTGGCTAGGAAAAACTGTGCCAGCACAGAAAACATCTCCCATCGTGTTCTAGACGTTGCACGGATGTCTGCCAAGTGTTTGGCAGGAAGAAAAGAAAAGTTGTCCAAAACAGATTCCGCTCGAATGTTCATGTGACTGGAAAAGTCAGGACAGTGCAAAAGTACTGTTTTCTAATAGTTGGCAAGGTGCGCACACAATCCCAGTGTTGTACAGCTTGCTTCTTCACCTTCCCGAAGCTGCCGCTCTCTCCGGCTCCCGGAGCCGAAGATGCGGCTTCTTCGCGCAAAGACGATTGTGCCGCTCACAGTGCTCTCCTTAGCGCGGCTTCTGCCGAAAGACGCCCGGGAGCGGCTCTTAGCTCCGGACAGCATCCTACCTTCGTCTTTAGCGCCTCTTCTCATCTACATTTCGGCAAAAAGCTTTTCCATTATGTCTGGCTCGGAAAAACTGTGCCAGCACTGAAAACATCTCCCATCGTGTTCTAGACGTTGCACGGATGTCTGCCAAGTGTTTGGCAGGAAGAAAAGAAAAGTTGTCCAAAACAGCTTCCAATCGAACGTTCATGTGATTGGAAAAGTCAGGAGAGTGCAAAAGTACTGTTTTCTAATAGTTGGCAAGGTGCGCACACAATCCCAGTGTTGTACAGCTTGCTTCTTTACCTTTTCCAAGTTGCCGCTCTACCCGGCTCCCGGAGCCGAAGAAGCGGCTTCTTCGCGCGAAGACGATTGTGCCGCTCACAGTGCTCTCCTAAGCGCGGCTTCTGCCGAAAGACGCCCGGGAGCGGCTCTTAGCTCCGGACAGCATCCTACCTTCGTCTTTAGCGCCTCTTCTCATCTACATCTCGGCAAAAAGCTTTTCCACTATGTCTGGCTAGGAAAAACTGTGCCAGCACAGAAAACATCTCCCATCGTGTTCTAGACGTTGCACGGATATCTGCCAAGTGTTTGGCAGGAAGAAAAGAAAAGTTGTCCAAAACAGCTTCCAATCGAATGTTCATGTGATTGGAAAAGTCAAGAGAGTGCAAAAGTACTGTTTTCTAATAGTTGGCAAGGTGCGCACACAATCCCAGTGTTGTACAGCTTGCTTCTTCACCTTCCCGAAGCTGTCGCTCTCTCCGGCTCCAGGAGCCGAAGATGCGGCTTCTTCGCGCAAAGACGATTGTGCCACTCACAGTGCTCTCCTTAGCGCAGCTTTTGCCGAAAGACGCCCCGGAGCGGCTCTTAGTTCCAGACAGCATCCTACCTTCGTCTTTAGCATCTCTTCTTCTCTAAATCTCGGCAAAAAGCTTTTCTACTATGTCTGGCTCGGAAAAACTGTGCCAGCACAGAAAACATCTCCCATCGTGTTCTAGACATTGCACGGATTTCTGCCAAGTGTTTGGCAGGAAGAAAAGAAAAGTTGTCCAAAACAGCTTCCAATCGAATGTTCATGTGACTGGAAAAGTCAGGAGAGTGAAAAAGTACTGTTTTCTAATAGTTGGCAAAGTGCGCACACAATCCCAGTGTTGTACAGCTTGCTTCTTTACCTTTTCCAAGTTGCCGCTCTCCCCGGCTCCCGGAGCCGAAGAAGCGGCTTCTTCGCGCGAAGACGATTGTGGCGCTCACAGTGCTCTCCTTAGCGCGGCTTCTGCCGAAAGACGCCCGGGAGCGGCTCTTAGCTCCGGACAGCATCCTACCTTCGTCTTTAGCGCCTCTTCTCATCTACATCTTGGCAAAAAGCTTTTCCACTATGTCTGGCTCGGAAAAACTGCCAGAACTGAAAACATCTCCCATCGTGTTCTAGACGTTGCACGGATGTCTGCCAAGTGTTTGGCAGGAAGAAAAGAAAAGTTGTCCAAAACAGCTTCCAATCGAACATTCATGTGATTGGAAAAGTCAGGAGAGTGCAAAAGTACTGTTTTCTAATAGTTGGCAAGGTGCGCACACAATCCCAGTGTTGTACAGCTTGCTTCTTCACCTTCCCGAAGCTGCCGCTCTCTCCGGCTCCCAGAGCCGAAGATGCAGCTTCTTCGCGCAAAGACGATTGTGCCGCTCACAGTGCTCTCCTTAGCGCGGCTTCTGCCGAAAGACGCCCGGGAGCGGCTCTTAGCTCCGGACAGCATCCTACCGTCGTCTTTAGCGCCTCTTCTCATCTACATCTCGGCAAAAAGCTTTTCCACTATGTCTGGCTCGGAAAAACTGTGCCAGCACAGAAAACATCTCCCATCGTCTTCTAGACGTTGCACGAATTTCCGACAAGTGTTTGGCAGGAAGAAAAGAAAAGTTGTCCAAAACAGCTTCCAATCGAATGTTCATGTGACTGGAAAAGTCAGGAGAGTGCAAAAGTACTGTTTTCTAATAGTTGGCAAGGTGCGCACACAATCCCAGTGTTGTACAGCTTGCTTCTTCACCTTCCCGAAGCTGCCGCTCTACCCGGCTCCCGGAGCCGAAGAAGCGGCTTCTTCGCGCAAAGACGATTGTGCCGCTCACAGTGCTCTCCTTAGCGCGGCTTCTGCCGAAAGACGCCCGGGAGCGGCTCTTAGCTCCGGACAGCATCCTACCTTCGTCTTTAGCGCCTCTTCTCATCTACATCTCGGCAAAAAGCTTTTCCACTATGTCTAGCTAGGAAAAACTGTGCCAGCACAGAAAACATCTCCCATCGTGTTCTAGACGTTGCACGGATATCTGCCAAGTGTTTGGCAGGAAGAAAAGAAAAGTTGTCCAAAACAGCTTCCAATCGAATGTTCATGTGATTGGAAAAGTCAAGAGAGTGCAAAAGTACTGTTTTCTAATAGTTGGCAAGGTGCGCACACAATCCCAGTGTTGTACAGCTTGCTTCTTCACCTTCCCGAAGCTGTCGCTCTCTCCGGCTCCAGGAGCCGAAGATGCGGCTTCTTCGCGCAAAGACGATTGTGCCACTCACAGTGCTCTCCTTAGCGCAGCTTCTGCCGAAAGACGCCCCGGAGCGGTTCTTAGTTCCAGACAGCATCCTACCTTCGTCTTTAGCACCTCTTCTTCTCTAAATCTCGGCAAAAAGCTTTTCCACTATGTCTGGCTCGGAAAAACTGTGCCAGCACAGAAAATATCTCCCATCGTGTTCTAGACATTGCACGGATTTCTGCCAAGTGTTTGGCAGGAAGAAAAGAAAAGTTGTCCAAAACAGCTTCCAATCGAATGTTCATGTGACTGGAAAAGTCAGGAGAGTGAAAAAGTACTGTTTTCTAATAGTTGGCAAAGTGCGCACACAATCCCAGTGTTGTACAGCTTGCTTCTTTACCTTTTCCAAGTTGCCGCTCTCCCCGGCTCCCGGAGCCGAAGAAGCGGCTTCTTCGCGCGAAGACGATTGTGCCGCTCACAGTGCTCTCCTTAGCGCGGCTTCTGCCGAAAGACGCCCGGGAGCGGCTCTTAGCTCCGGACAGCATCCTACCTTCGTCTTTAGCGCCTCTTCTCATCTACATCTTGGCAAAAAGCTTTTCCACTATGTCTGGCTCGGAAAAACTGCCAGAACTGAAAACATCTCCCATCGTGTTCTAGACGTTGCACGGATGTCTGCCAAGTGTTTGGCAGGAAGAAAAGAAAAGTTGTCCAAAACAGCTTCCAATCGAACGTTCATGTGATTGGAAAAGTCAGGAGAGTGCAAAAGTACTGTTTTCTAATAGTTGGCAAGGTGCGCACACAATCCCAGTGTTGTACAGCTTGCTTCTTCACCTTCCCGAAGCTGCCGCTCTCTCCGGCTCCCAGAGCCGAAGATGCAGCTTCTTCGCGCAAAGACGATTGTGCCGCTCACAGTGCTCTCCTTAGCGCAGCTTCTGCCGAAAGACGCCCGGGAGCGGCTCTTAGCTCCGGACAGCATCCTACCGTCGTCTTTAGCGCCTCTTCTCATCTACATCTCGGCAAAAAGCTTTTCCACTATGTCTGGCTCGGAAAAACTGTGCCAGCACAGAAAACATCTCCCATCGTCTTCTAGACGTTGCACGAATTTCCGCCAAGTGTTTGGCAGGAAGAAAAGAAAAGTTGTCCAAAACAGCTTCCAATCGAATGTTCATGTGACTGGAAAAGTCAGGAGAGTGCAAAAGTACTGTTTTCTATCAGTTGGCAAGGTGCGCACACAATCCCAGTGTTGTACAGCTTGCTTCTTCACCTTCCCGAAGCTGACGCTCTCTCCGGCTCCCGGAGCTGAAGAAGCGGCTTCTTCGCGCAAAGACAATTGTGCCGCTCACAGTGCTCTCCTTAGCGCGGCTTCTGCCGAAAGACGCCCGGGAGCGGCTCTTAGCTCCGGACAGCATCCTACCTTCGTCTTTAGCGCCTCTTCTCATCTACATCTCGGCAAAAAGCTTTTCCACTATGTCTGGCTCGGAAAAACTGTGCCAGCACAGAAAACATCTCCCATCGTGTTCTAGACGTTGCACGGATTTCTGCCAAGTGTTTGGCAGGAAGAAAAGAAAAGTTGTCCAAAACAGCTTCCAATCGAATGTTCATGTGACTGGAAATGTCAGGAGAGTGCAAAAGTACTGTTTTCTAATAGTTGGCAAGGTGCGCACACAATCCCATGGTTGTACAGCTTGCTTCTTCACCTTCCCGAAGCTGCCGCTCTCTCCGGCTCCCGGAGCCGAAGAAGCGGCATCTTCGCGCAAAGACAATTGTGTCGCTCACAGTGCTCTCCTTAGCGCAGCTTCTGCCGAAAGACTCCGGGGAGCGGCTCTTAGCTCCGGAGAGCATCCTACCTTCGTCTTTAGTGTCTCTTCTCATCTACATCTCGGCAAAAAGCTTTTCCACTATGTCTGGCTAGGAAAAACTGTGCCAGCACTGAAAACATCTCCCATCGTGTTCTAGACGTTGCACGGATGTCTGCCAAGTGTTTGGCAGGAAGAAAAGAAAAGTTGTCCAAAACAGCTTCCAATCGAATGTTCATGTGACTGGAAAAGTCAGGAGAGTGCAAAACTACTGTTTTGTATCAGTTGGCAAGGTGCGCACACAATCCCAGTGTTGTACAGCTTGCTTCTTCACCTTCCCGAAGCTGCCGCTCTCTCCGGCTCCCGGAGCCGAAGATGCGGCTTCTTCACGCAAAGACGATTGTGCCGCTCACAGTGCTCTCCTTAGCGCAGCTTCTGCCGAAAGACTCCGGGGAGCGGCTCTTAGCTCCGGAGAGCATCCTACCTTCGTCTTTAGCGTCTCTTCTCATCTACATCTCGGCAAAAAGCTTTTCCACTATGTCTGGCTAGGAAAAACTGTGCCAGCACTGAAAACATCTCCCATCGTGTTCTAGACGTTGCACGGATGTCTGCCAAGTGTTTGGCAGGAAGAAAAGAAAAGTTGTCCAAAACAGCTTCCAATCGAATGTTCATGTGACTGGAAAAGTCAGGAGAGTGCAAAACTACTGTTTTGTATCAGTTGGCAAGGTGCGCACACAATCCCAGTGTTGTACAGCTTGCTTCTTCACCTTCCCGAAGCTGCCGCTCTCTCCGGCTCCCGGAGTCGAAGATGCGGCTTCTTCACGCAAAGACGATTGTGCCGCTCACAGTGCTCTCCTTAGCGCGGCTTCTGCCGAAAGACGCCCGGGAGCGGCTCTTAGCTCCGGACAGCATCCTACCTTCGTTTTTAACGCCTCTTCTCATCTACATCTCGGCAAAAAGCTTTTCCACTATGTCTGCTAGGAAAAACTGTGCCAGCACAGAAAACATCTCCCATCGTGTTCTAGACGTTGCACGGATGTCTGCCAAGTGTTTGGCAGGAAGAAAAGAAAAGTTGTCTAAAACAGCTTCCAATCGAATGTTCATGTGACTGGAAAAGTCAGGAGAGTGCAAAAGTACTGTTTTCTATCAGTTGGCAAGGTGCGCACGCAATCCCAGTGTTGTACAGCTTGCTTCTTCACCTTTCCGAAGCTGCCGCTCTCTCCGGCTCCCGGAGCCGAAGAAGCGGCTTCTTCACGCAAAGACGATTGTGCCGCTCACAGTGCTCTCCTTAGCGCGGCTTCTGCCGAAAGACGCCCGGGAGCGGCTCTTAGCTCCGGACAGCATCCTACCTTCGTCTTTAGCGCCTCTTCTCATCTACATCTCGGCAAAAAGCTTTTCTACTATGTCTGCTAGGAAAAACTGTGCCAGCACAGAAAACATCTCCCATCGTGTTCCAGACGTTGCACGGATGTCTGCCAAGTGTTTGGCAGGAAGAAAAGAAAAGTTGTCCAAAACAGCTTCTAATCGAATGTTCATGTGACTGGAAAAGTCAGGAGAGTGCAAAAGTACTGTTTTGTATCAGTTGGCAAAGTGCGCACGCAATCCCAGTGTTGTACAGCTTGCTTCTTCACCTTCCCGAAGCTGCCGCTCTCCCCGGCTCCCGGAGCTGAAGAAGCGGCTTCTTCACGCAAAGACGATTGTGCCGCTCACAGTGCTCTCCTTAGCGCGGCTTCTGCCGAAAGACGCCCGGGAGCGGCTCTTAGCTCCGGACAGCATCCTACCTTCGTCTTTAGCGCATCTTCTCATCTACATCTCGGCAAAAAGCTTTTCCACTATGTCTGGCTAGGAAAAACTGTGCCAGCACAGAAAACATCTCCCATCGTGTTCTAGACGTGTCGCGGATGTCTGCCAAGTGTTTGGCAGGAAGAAAAAAAAAGTTGTCCAAAACAGCTTCCAATCGAACGTTCATGTGATTGGAAAAGTCAGGAAAGTGCAAAAGTACTGTTTTCTAATAGTTGGCAAGGTGCGCACACAATCCCAGTGTTGTACAGCTTGCTTCTTCACCTTCCCGAAGCTGCCGCTCTCTCCGGCTCCCGGAGCCGAAGATGCGGCTTCTTCACGCAAAGACGATTGTTCCGCTCACAGTGCTCTCCTTAGCGCGGCTTCTGCCGAAGGACGGCCGGGAGCGGCTCTTAGCTCCGGACAGCATCCTACCTTCGTCTTTAGCGCCTCTTCTCATCTACATTTCGGCAAAAAGCTTTTCCACTATGTCTGGCTCGGAAAAACTGTGCCAGCACAGAAAACATCTCCCATCGTGTTCTAGACGTTGCAAGGATTTCTGCCAAGTGTTTGGAAGGAAGAGAAAAAAAGTTGTCCAAAACAGCTTCCAATCGAATGTTCATGTGACTGGAAAAGTCAGGAGAGTGCAAAAGTACTGTTTTCTAATAGTTGGCAAGGTGCGCACACAATCCCAGTGTTGTACAGCTTGCTTCTTAACATTTTCCAAGTTGCCGCTTTACCCGGCTCCCGGAGCCGAAGAAGCGGCTTCTTCGCGCAAAGACGATTGTGCCGCTCACAGTGCTCTCCTTAGCGCGGCTTCTGCCGAAAGACGCCCCGGAGCGGCTCTTAGCTCCTGACAGCATCCTACCTTCGTCTTTAGCGCCTCTTCTCATCTACATCTCAGCAAAAAGCTTTTCCACTATGCCTGGCTAGGAAAAACTGTGCCAGCACAGAAAACATCTCCCATCGTGTTCTAGACGTTGCACGGATGTCTGCCAAGTGTTTTGCAGGAAGAAAAGAAAAGTTGTCCAAAACAGCTTCCAATCGAACGTTCATGTGATTGGAAAAGTCGGGAGAGTGCAAAAGTACTGTTTTCTAATAGTTGGCAAGGTGCGCACACAATCCCAGTGTTGTACAGGTTGCTTCTTCACCTTCCCGAAGCTGCCGCTCTCTCCGGCTCCCGGAGCCGAAGATGCGGCTTCTTCGCGCAAAGACGATTGTGCCACTCACAGTGCTCTCCTTAGCGCGGTTTCTGCCGAAAGACGCCCGGGAGCGGCTCTTAGCTCCGGAGAGCATCCTACCTTCGTCTTTAGCGCCTCTTCTCATCTACATCTCGGCAAAAAGCTTTTCCACTATGTCTGGCTCGGAAAAACTGTGCCAGCACTGAAAACATCTCCCATCGTGTTCTAGACGTTGCACGGATGTCTGCCAAGTGTTTGGCAGGAAGAAAAGAAAAGTTGTCCAAAACAGCTTCCAATCAAATGTTCATGTGACTGGAAAAGTCAGGAGAGTGCAAAAGTACTGTTTTGTATCAGTTGGCAAAGTGCGCACACAATCCCAGTGTTGTACAGCTTGCTTCTTCACCTTTCCGAAGCTGCCGCTCTCTCCGGCTCCCCGAGCCGAAGAAGCGGCTTCTTCGCGCAAAGACGATTGTGCCGCTCACAGTGCTCTCCTTAGCGCGGCTTCTGCCGAAGGACGCCCGGGAGCGGCTCTTAGCTCCGGACAGCATCCTACCTTCGTCTTTAGCGCCTCTTCTCATCTACATTTCGGCAAAAAGCTTTTCCACTATGTCTGGCTCGGAAAAACTGTGCCAGCACAGAAAAAATCTCCTATCGTGTTCTAGACGTTGCACGGATTTCTGCCAAGTGTTTGGCAGGAAGAGAAAAAAAGTTGTCCAAAACAGCTTCCAATCGAATGTTCATGTGACTGGAAAAGTCAGGAGAGTGCAAAAGTACTGTTTTCTAATAGTTGGCAAGGTGCGCACACAATCCCAGTGTTGTACAGCTTGCTTCTTACATTTTCCAAGTTGCCACTCTACCCGGCTCCCGGAGCCGAAGAAGCGGCTTCTTCGCGCAAAGACGATTGTGCCGCTCACAGTGCTCTCCTTAGCGCGGCTTCTGCCGAAAGACGCCCCGGAGCGGCTCTTAGCTCCGGACAGCATCCTACCTTCGTCTTTAGCGCCTCTTCTCATCTACATTTCGGCAAAAAGCTTTTCCACTATGTCTGGCTCGGAAAAACTGTGCCAGCACTGAAAACATCTCCAATCGTGTTCTAGACGTTGCACGGATGTCTGCCAAGTGTTTGACAGGAAGAAAAGTTATCCAAAACAGCTTCCAATCGAATGTTCATGTGACTGGAAAAGTCAGGAGAGTGCAAAAGTACTGTTTTCTATCAGTTGGCAAGGTGCGCACACAATCCCAGTGTTGTACAGCTTGCTTCTTCACCTTTCCGAAGCTGCCGCTCTCTCCGGCTCCCCGAGCCGAAGAAGCGGCTTCTTCGCGCAAAGATGATTGTGCCGCTCACAGTGCTCTCCTTAATGCGGCTTCTGCCGAAAGACGCCCGGGAGCGGCTCTTAGCTCCGGACAGCATCCAACCTTCGTCTTTAGCGCCTCTTCTCATCTACATCTCGGCAAAAAGCTTTTCCACTATGTCTGCTAGGAAAAACTGTGCCAGCACAGAAAACATCTCCCATCATGTTCCAGACGTTGCACGGATGTCTGCCAAGTGTTTGGCAGGAAGAAAAGAAAAGTTGTCCAAAACAGCTTCTAATTGAATGTTCATGTGACTGGAAAAGTCAGGAGAGTGCAAAAGTACTGTTTTCTATCAGTTGGCAAGCTGCGCACACAATCCCAGTGTTGTACAGCTTGCTTCTTCACCTTCCCGAAGCTGCCGCTCTCTCCGGCTCCCGCAGCCGAAGAAGCGGCTTCTTCGCGCAAAGACGATTGTGCCGCTCACAGTGCTCTCCTTAGCGCGGCTTCTGCCGAAAGGCGCCCGGGAGCGGCTCCTAGCTCCGGACAGCATCCTACCTTCGTCTTTAGCGCCTCTTCTCATCTACATCTCAGCAAAAAGCTTTTCCACTATGTCTGGCTCGGAAAAACTGTGCCAGCACAGAAAACATCTCCCATCGTGTTCTAGACGTTGCACGGAGGTCTGCCAAGTGTTTGGCAGGAAGAAAAGAAAAGTTGTCCAAAACAGCTTCCAATCGAACGTTCATGAGATTGGAAAAGTAAGAGAGTGCAAAAGTACTGTTTTCTAATAGTTGGCAAGGTGCGCACACAATCCCAATGTTGTACAGCTTGCTTCTTCACCTTCCCGAAGCTGCCGGTCTCTCCGGCTCCCGGAGCCGAAGATGCGGCTTCTTCGCGCAAAGACGATTGTGCCGCTCACAGTGCTCTCCTTAGCGCGGCTTCTGCCGAAAGACGCCCGGGAGCGGCTCTTAGCTCCGGACAGCATCCTACCTTCATCTTTAGCGCCTCTTCTCATCTACATTTCGGCAAAAAGCTTTTCCACTATGTCTGGCTCGGAAAAACTGTGCCAGCACAGAAAACATCTCCCATCCTGTTCTAGACGTTGCACGGATTTCTGCCAAGTGTTTGGCAGGAAGAAAAAAAAAGTTGTCCAAAACAGCTTCCAGTCGAATGTTCATGTGACTGGAAAAGTGAGGAGAGTGCAAAAGTACTCTTTTGTATCAGTTGGCAAGGTGCGCACACAGTCCCAGTGTTGTACAGCTTGCTTCTTCACCATTCCGAAGCTGCCGCTCTACCCGGCTCCCGGAGCCGAAGAATGGGCTTCTTCGCGCAAAGACGATTGTGCCGCTCACAGTGCTCTCCTTAGCGCGGCTTCTGCCGAAAGACGCCCGGGAGCGGCTCTTAGCTCCGGACAGAATCCTACCTTCTTCTTTAGCGCCTCTTCTCATCTACATCTCGGCAAAAAGCTTTTCCACTATGTCTGCTAGGAAAAACTGTGCCAGCACAGAAAACATCTCCCATCGTGTTCCAGACGTTGCACGGATGTCTGCCAAGTGTTTGGCAGGAAGAAAAGACAAGTTGTCCAAAACAGCTTCTAATCGAATGTTCATGTGACTGGAACAGTCAGGAGAGTGCAAAAGTACTGTTTTGTATCAGTTGGCAAGGTGCGCACGCAATCCCAGTGTTGTACAGCTTGCTTCTTCACCTTCCCGAAGCTGCCGCTCTCTCCGGCTCCCGGAGCCGAAAAAGCGGCTTCTTCGCGCAAAGACGATTGTGCCGCTCACAGTGCTCTCCTTAGCGCGGCTTCTCCTGAAAGACGCCCCGGAGCGGCTCTTAGCTCCGGACAGCATCCTACCTTCGTCTTTAGCGCCTCTTCTCATCTACATCTCAGCAAAAAGCTTTTCCACTATGTCTGGCTCGGAAAAACTGTGCCAGCACAGAAAACATCGCCAATCATGTTCTAGACGTTGCACGGATGTCTGCCAAGTGTTTGGCAGGAAGAAAAGTTGTCCAAAACAGCTTCCAATCGAATGTTCATGTGACTGGAAAAGTCAGGACAGTGCAAAAGTACTGTTTTCTAATAGTTGGCAAGGTGCGCACACAATCCCAGAGTTGTACAGCTTGCTTCTTTACCTTTTCCAAGCTGCCGCTCTCTCCGGCTCCCGGAGCCGAAGAAGCGGCTTCTTCGCGCAAAGACGATTGTGCCGCTCACAGTGCTCTCCTTAGCGCGGCTTCTGCCGAAAGACGCCCCGGTGCGGCTCTTAGCTCCGGACAGCATCCTACCTTCGTCTTTAGCGCCTCTTCTCATCTACGTCTCGGCAAAAAGCTTTTCCACTATGCCTGGCTAGGAAAAACTGTGCCAGCACAGAAAACATCTCCCATCGTGTTCTAGACGTTGCATGGATGTCTGCCAAGTGTTTGGCAGGAAGAAAAGAAAAGTTGTCCAAAACAGCTTCCGATCGAATGTTCATGTGATTGGAAAAGTCAGGACAGTGCAAAAGTACTGTTTTCTAATAGTTGGCAAGGTGCGCACACAATCCCAGTGTTGTACAGCTTGCTTCTTCACCTTCCCGAAGCTGCCGCTCTCTCCGGCTCCCGGAGCCGAAGATGCGGCTTCTTCGCGCAAAGACGATTGTGCCGCTCACAGTGCTCTCCTTAGCGCGGCTTCTGCCGAAAGACGCCCGGGAGCGGCTCTTAGCTCCAGACAGCATCCTACCTTCGTCTTTACCGCCTCTTCTCCTCTACATATCGGCAAAAAGCTTTTCCACTATGTCTGGCTCGGAAAAACTGTGCCAGCACAGAAAACATCTCCCATCGTGTTCTAGACATTGCACGGATTTCTGCCAAGTGTTTGGCAGGAAGAAAAGAAAAGTTGTCCAAAACAGCTTCCAATCGAATGTTCATGTTACTGGAAAAGTCAGGAGAGTGCAAAAGTACTGTTTTCTAATAGTTGCCAAAGTGCGCACACAATCCCAGTGTTGTACAGCTTGCTTCTTTACCTTTTCCAAGTTTCCGCTCTCCCCGGCTCCCGGAGCCGAAGAAGCGGCTTCTTCGCGCAAAGACGATTCTGCCGCTCACAGTGCTCTCCTTAGCGGGGCTTCTGCCGAAAGACGCCCGGTAGCGGCTCTTAGCTCCGGACAGCATCTTACCTTCGTCTTTACCGCCTCTTCTCTTCTTCATCTTGGCAAAAAGCTTTTCCACTATGTCTGGCTCGGAAAAACTGTGCCAGCACTGAAAACATCTCCCATCGTGTTCTAGACGTTGCACGGATGTCTGCCAAGTGTTTGGCAGGAAGAAAAGTTGTCCAAAACAGCTTCCAATCGAATGTTCATGTGATTGGAAAAGTCAAGAGAGTGCAAAATTACTCTTTTGTATCAGTTGGCAAGGTGCGCACACAATCCCAGTGTTGTACAGCTTGCTTCTTCACCTTCCCGAAGCTGCCGCTCTCTCCGGCTCCCGGAGCTGAAGAAGCGGCTTCTTCGCGCAAAGACGATTGTGTCGCTCACAGTGCTCTCCTTAGCGCGGCTTCTGCCGAAAGACGCCCGGGAGCGGCTCTTAGCTCCGGACAGGATCCAACCTTCGTCTTTAGCGCCTCTTCTCATCTACATCTCGGCAAAAAGCTTTTCCACTATGTCTGGCTAGGAAAAACTGTGCCAGCACAGAAAACATCTCCCATCGTGTTCTAGACATTGCACGGATGTCTGCCAAGTGTTTGGCAGGAAGAAAAGAAAAGTTGTCCAAAACAGCTTCCAATCGAACGTTCATGTGATTGGAAAAGTCAGGAGAGTGCAAAAGTACTGTTTTCTGATAGTTGGCAAGGTGCGCACACAATCCCAGTGTTGTACAGCTTGCTTCTTCACCTTCCCGAAGCTGCCGCTCTCTCCGGCTCCCCGAGCCGAAGAAGCGGCTTCTTCACGCAAAGACGATTGTGCTGCTCACAGTGCTCTCCTTAGCGCGGCTTCTGCCGAAAGACGCCCGGGAGTGGCTCTTAGCTCCGGACAGCATCCTACCTTCGACTTTAGCGCCTCTTCTCATCTACATCTCGGCAAAAAGCTTTTCCACTATGTCTGCAGGGAAAAACTGTGCCAGCACAGAAAACATCTCCCATCGTGTTCTAGACGTTGCACGGATTTCTGCCAAGTGTTTGGCAGGAAGAAAAGAAAAGTTGTCCAAAACAGCTTCCAATCGAATGTTCATGTGACTGGAAAAGTCAGGACATTTCAAAAGTACTGTTTTCTAATAGTTGGTAGGATGCGCACACAATCCCAGTGTTGTACAGCTTGCTTCTTTACCTTTTCCAAGTTGCCGCTCTCTCCGGCTCGAGGAGCCGAAGGAGCGGCTTCTTCGCGCAAAGACGATTGTGCCGCTCACAGTGCTCTCCTTAGCGCGGCTTCTGCCGAAAGACGCCCGGGAGCGGCTCTTAGCTCCGGACAGCATCCTACCTTCGTCTTTAGCGCCTCTTCTCATCTGCATCTCGGCAAAAAGCTTTTCCACTATGTCTGCTAGGAAAAACTGTGCCAGCACAGAAAACATCTCCCATCGTGTTCCAGACATTGCACGGATGTCTGCCAAGTGTTTGGCAGGAAGAAAAGAGAAGTTGTCCAAAACAGCTTCCAATCGAATGTTCATGTGACTGGAAAAGTGAGGAGAGTGCAAAAGTACTGTTTTGTATCAGTTGGCAAGGTGCGCACACAATCCCAGTGTTGTACAGCTTGCTTCTTCACCATTCCGAAGCTGCCGCTCTCTCCGGCTCCCGGAACCGAAGATGCGGCTTCTTCGCGCAAAGACGATTGTGCCGCTCACAGTGCTCTCCTTAGCGCGGCTTCTGCCGAAAGACGCCCGGGAGCGGCTCTTAGCTCCGGACAGCATCCTACCTTCTTCTTTAGCGCCTCTTCTCATCTACATCTCGGCAAAAAGCTTTTCCACTATGTCTGGCTCGGAAAAACTGTGCCAGCACTGAAAACATCTCCCATCGTGTTCTAGACGTTGCACGGATGTCTGCCAAGTGTTTGACAGGAAGAAAAGAAAAGTTGTCCAAAACAGCTTCCAATCGAATGTTCATGTGACTGGAAAAGTCAGGAGAGTGCAAAAGTACTGTTTTCTAATAGTTGGCAAGGTGCGCACACAATCCCAGTGTTGTACAGCTTGCTTCTTCACCTTTCCGAAGCTGCCGCTCTCTCCGGCTCCCGGAGCCGAAGAAGCGGCTTCTTCGCGCAAAGACGATTGTGCCGCTCACAGTGCTCTCCTTAGCGCGGCTTCTGCCGAAAGACGCCCGGGAGCGGCTCTTAGCTCCGGACAGCATCCTACCTTCGTCTTTAGCGCCTCTTCTCATCTACATCTCGGCAAAAAGCTTTTCCACTATGTCTGCAAGGAAAAACTGTGCCAGCACAGAAAACATCTCCCATCGTGTTCCAGACGTTGCACGGATGTCTGCCAAGTGTTTGGCAGGAAGAAAAGAAAAGTTGTCCAAAACAGCTTCAATCGGATGTTCATGTGATTGGAAAAGTCAGGAGAGTGCAAAAGTACTGTTTTCTAATAGTGGGCAAGGTGCGCACACAATCCCAGTGTTGTACAGCTTGCTTCTTCACCTTCCCGAAGCTGCCGCTCTCCCCGGCTCCCTGATCCAAAGAAGCGGCTTCTTCGCGCAAAGACGATTGTTCCGCTCACAGTGCTCTCCTTAGCGCGGCTTCTGCCGAAAGACGCCCGGGAGCGGCTCTTAGCTCCGGACAGCATCCTACCTTCGTCTTTAGCGCCTCTTCTCATCTACATCTCGGCAAAAAGCTTTTCCACTATGTCTGGCTAGGAAAAACTGTGCCAGCACAGAAAACATCTCCCATCGTGTTCTAGACGTTGCACGGATGTCTGCCAAGTGTTTGGCAGGAAGAAAAGAAAAGTTGTCCAAAACAGCTTCCAATCGAATGTTCATGTGATTGGAAAAGTCAAGAGAGTGCAAAAGTACTCTTTTGTATCAGTTGGCAAGGTGCGCACGCAATCCCAGTGTTGTACAGCTTGCTTCTTCACCTTCCCGAAGCTGCCGCTCTCTCCGGCTCCCAGAGCCGAAGAAGCGACTTCTTCGCGCAAAGACGATTGTGCCGCTCACAGTGCTCTCCTTAGCGCGGCTTCTGCCGAAAGACGCCCGGAAGCGGCTCTTAGCTCCGGACAGCATCCTACCTTCGTCTTTAGCGCATCTTCTCATCTACATCTTGGCAAAAAGCTTTTCCACTATGTCTGGCTAGGAAAAACTGTGCCAGCACAGAAAACATCTCCCATCGTGTTCTAGACGTTGCACGGATGTCTGCCAAGTGTTTGGCAGGAAGAAAAGACAAGTTGTCCAAAACAGCTTCCAATCGAACGTTCATGTGATTGGAAAAGTCAGGAGAGTGCAAAAGTACTGTTTTCTAATAGTTGGCAAGGTGCGCACACAATCCCAGTGTTGTACAGCTTGCTTCTTCACCTTCCCGAAGCTGTCGCTCTCTCCGGCTCCCGGAGTCAAAGATGCGGCTTCTTCGCGCAAAGACTATTGTGCCCTCACAGTGCTCTCCTTAGCGCGGCTTCTGCCGAAAGACGCCCGGGAGCGGCTCTTAGCTCCGGACAGCATCCTACCTTCGTCTTTAGCGCCTCTTCTCATCTACATCTCGGCAAAAGGCTTTTCCACTATGTCTGGCTAGGAAAAACTGTGCCAGCACAGAAAACATCTCCCATCGTGTTCTAGACGTTGCACGGATGTCTGCCAAGTGTTTGGCAGGAAGAAAAGAAAAGTTGTCCAAAACAGCTTCCAATCGAACGTTCATGTGATTGGAAATGTCAGGAGAGTGCAAAAGTACTGTTTTCTAATAGTTGGCAAGGTGCGCACACAATCCCAGTGTTGTACAGCTTGCTTCTTTACCTTTTCCAAGTTGCCGCTCTACCCGCCTCCCGGAGCCAAAGAAGCGGCTTCTTCGCGCAAAGACGATTGTGCCGCTCCCAGTGCTCTCCTTAGCGCGGCTTCTGCCGAAAGACGCCCCGGAGTGGCTCTTAGCTCCGGACAGCATCCTACCTTCATCTTTAGCGCCTCTTCTCATCTACATCTCGGCAAAAAGCTTTTCCACTATGTCTGGCTAGGAAAAACTGTGCCAGCACAGAAAACATCTCCCATCGTGTTCTAGACGTTGCACAGATGTCTGCCAAGTGTTTGGCAGGAAGAAAAGAAAAGTTGTCCAAAACAGCTTCCGATCGAATGTTCATGTGATTGGAAAAGTCAGGACAGTGCAAAAGTACTGTTTTCTAATAGTTGGCAAGGTGCGCACACAATCCCAGTGTTGTACAGCTTGCTTCTTCACCTTCCCGAAGCTGCCGCTCTCTCCGGCTCCCGGAGCCGAAGATGCGGCTTCTTCGCGCTAAGACGATTGTGCTGCTCACAGTGCTCTCCTTAGCGCGGCTTCTGCCGAAAGACGCCCGGGAGCGGCTCTTAGCTCCGGACAGCATCCTACCTTCGTCTTTAGCGCCTCTTCTCATCTACATCTCGGCAAAAAGCTTTTCCACTATGTCTGGCTAGGGAAAACTGTGCCAGCACAGAAAACATCTCCCATCGTGTTCTAGACGTTGCACGGATATCTGCCAAGTGTTTGGCAGGAAGAAAAGAAAAGTTGTCCAAAACAGCTTCCAATCGAACGTTCATGTGATTGGAAAAGTCAGGAGAGTGCAAAAGTACTGTTTTGTATCAGTTGGCAAGGTGCGCACACAATCCCAGTGTTGTACAGCTTGCTTCTTCACCTTCCCGAAGCTGCCGCTCTCTCCGGCTCCCAGAGCCGAAGATGCGGCTTCTTCGCGCAAAGACGATTGTGCCGCTCACAGTGCTCTCCTTAGCGCGGCTTCTGCCGAAAGACGCCCGGGAGCGGCTCTTAGCTCCGGACAGCATCCTACCTTCGTCTTTAGCGCCTCTTCTCATCTACATCTCGGCAAAAAGCTTTTCCACTATGTCTGGCTAGGAAAAACTGGGCCAGCACAGAAAAAATCTCCCATCGTGTTCCAGACGTTGCACGGTTGTCTGCCAAGTGTTTGGCAGGAAGAAAAGGAAAGTTGTCCAAAACAGCTTCTAATCGAATGTTCATGTGACTGGAAAAGTCAGGAGAGTGCAAAAGTACTGTTTTGTATCAGTTGGCAAGGTGCGCACGCAATCCCAGTGTTGTACAGCTTGCTTCTTCACCATTCCGAAGCTGCCGCTCTCTCCGGCTCCCGGAGCCGAAGAAGCGGCTTCTTCGCGCAAAGACGATTGTGCCGCTCACAGTGCTCTCCTTAGCGCGGCTTCTGCCGAAAGACGCCCTGGAGCGGCTCTTAGCTCCGGACAGCATCCTACCTTCGTCTTTAGCGCATCTTCTCATCTACATCTTGGCAAAAAGCTTTTCCACTATGTCTGGCTAGGAAAAACTGTGCCAGCACAGAAAACATCTCCCATCGTGTTCTAGACGTTGCACGGATGTCTGCCAAGTGTTTGGCAGGAAGAAAAGAAAAGTTGTCCAAAACAGCTTCCAATCGAACGTTCATGTGATTGGAAAAGTCAGGAGAGTGCAAAAGTACTGTTTTCTAATAGTTGGCAAGGTGCGCACGCAATCCCAGTGTTGTACAGCTTGCTTCTTCACCTTCCCGAAGCTGCCGCTCTCTCCGGCTCCCGGAGCCGAAGAAGCGGCTTCTTCGCGCAAAGACGATTGTGCCGCTCACAGTGCTCTCCTTAGCGCGGCTTCTGCCGAAGGACGCCCGGGAGCGGCTCTTAGCTCCGGACAGCATCCTACCTTCGTCTTTAGCGCCTCTTCTCATCTACATTTCGGCAAAAAGCTTTTCCACTATGTCTGGCTCGGAAAAACTGTGCCAGCACAGAAAAAATCTCCCATCGTGTTCTAGACGTTGCACGGATTTCTGCCAAGTGTTTGGCAGGAAGAAAAAAAAAGTTGTCCAAAACAGCTTCCAATCGAATGTTCATGTGACTGGAAAAGTCAGGAGAGTGCAAAAGTACTGTTTTCTAATAGTTGGCAAGGTGCGCACACAATCCCAGTGTTGTACAGCTTGCTTCTTCACCTTCCCGAAGCTGCCGCTCTCTCCGGCTCCCGGAGCAGAAGAAGCGGCTTCTTTGCGCAAAGACGATTGTGTCGCCCACAGTGCTCTCCTTAGCGCGGCTTCTGCCGAAAGACGCCCGGGAGCGGCTCTTAGCTCCGGACAGCATCCAACCTTCGTCTTTAGCGCCTCTTCTCATCTACATCTCTGCAAAAAGCTTTTCCACTATGCCTGGCTAGGAAAAACTGTGCCAGCACTGAAAACATCTCC
Source organism: Melospiza georgiana (assembly GCF_028018845.1). NCBI lineage: Eukaryota > Metazoa > Chordata > Aves > Passeriformes > Passerellidae > Melospiza > Melospiza georgiana. The sequence goes on along the minus strand of NC_080464.1, from coordinate 19,688,115 downwards.
CATTGTGTTCTAGACGTTGCACGGATGTCTGCCAAGTGTTTGGCAGGAAGAAAAGAAAAGTTGTCCAAAACAGCTTCCGATCGAATGTTCATGTGACTGGAAAAGTCAGGACAGTGCAAAAGTACTGTTTTCTAATAGTTGGCAAGGTGCGCACACAATCCCAGTGTTGTACAGCTTGCTTCTTCACCTTCCCAAAGCTGCCGCTCTCTCCGGCTCCCGGAGCCGAAGATGCGGCTTCTTCGCGCAAAGACAATTGTGCCGCTCACAGTGCTCTCCTTAGCGCGGCTTCTGCCGAAGGACGCCCGGGAGCGGCTCTTAGCTCCGGACAGCATCCTACCTTCGTCTTTAGCGCCTCTTCTCATCTACATTTCGGCAAAAAGCTTTTCCATTATGTCTGGCTTGGAAAAACTGTGCCAGCACTGAAAACATTTCCCATCGTGTTCTAGACGTTGCACGGATGTCTGCCAAGTGTTTGGCAGGAAGAAAAGAAAAGTTGTCCAAAACAGCTTCCAATCGAACGTTCATGTGATTGGAAAAGTCAGGAGAGTGCAAAAGTACTGTTTTCTAATAGTTGGCAAGGTGCGCACACAATCCCAGTGTTGTACAGCTTGCTTCTTTACCTTTTCCAAGTTGCCGCTCTACCCGGCTCCCGGAGCCGAAGAAGCGGCTTCTTCGCGCAAAGACGATTGTGCCGCTCACAGTGCTCTCCTTAGCGCGGGTTCTGCCGAAAGACGCCCGGGAGCGGCTCTTAGCTCCGGACAGCATCCTACCTTCGTCTTTAGCGCCTCTTCTCATCTACATCTCGGCAAAAAGCTTTTCCACTATGTCTGGCTAGGAAAAACTGTGCCAGCACAGAAAACATCTCCCATCGTGTTCTAGACGTTGCACGGATATCTGCCAAGTGTTTGGCAGGAAGAAAAGAAAAGTTGTCCAAAACAGCTTCCAATCGAATGTTCATGTGATTGGAAAAGTCAAGAGAGTGCAAAAGTACTGTTTTCTAATAGTTGGCAAGGTGCGCACACAATCCCAGTGTTGTACAGCTTGCTTCTTCACCTTCCCGAAGCTGCCGCTCTCTCCGGCTCCAGGAGCCGAAGATGCGGCTTCTTCGCGCAAAGACGATTGTGCCACTCACAGTGCTCTCCTTAGCGCAGCTTCTGCCGAAAGACGCCCCGGAGCGGCTCTTAGTTCCAGACAGCATCCTACCTTCGTCTTTAGCACCTCTTCTCCTCTAAATCTCGGCAAAAAGCTTTTCCACTATGTCTGGCTCGGAAAAACTGTGCCAGCACTGAAAACATCTCCCATCGTGTTCTAGACATTGCACGGATTTCTGCCAAGTGTTTGGCAGGAAGAAAAGAAAAGTTGTCCAAAACAGCTTCCAATCGAATGTTCATGTGACTGGAAAAGTGAGGAGAGTGCAAAAGTACTGTTTTCTAATAGTTGGCAAAGTGCGCACACAATCCCAGTGTTGTACAGCTTGCTTCTTTACCTTTTCCAAGTTGCCGCTCTCTCCGGCTCGAGGAGCCGAAGAAGCGGCTTCTTCGCGCAAAGACGATTGTGCCGCTCACAGTGCACTCCTTAGCGCGGCTTCTGCCGAAAGACGCCCGGGAGCGGCTCTTAGATCCGGACAGCATCCTACCTTCGTCTTTAGCGCCTCTTCTCATCTACATTTCGGCAAAAAGCTTTTCCACTATGTCTGGCTCGGAAAAACTGTGCCAGCACTGAAAACATTTCCCATCGTGTTCTAGACGTTGCACGGATGTCTGCCAAGTGTTTGGCAGGAAGAAAAGAAAAGTTGTCCAAAACAGCTTCCAATCGAACGTTCATGTGATTGGAAAAGTCAGGAGCGTGCAAAAGTACTGTTTTCTAATAGTTGGCAAGGTGCGCACACAATCCCAGTGTTGTACAGCTTGCTTCTTTACCTTTTCCAAGTTGCCGCTCTCTCCGGCTCGAGGAGCCGAAGAAGCGGCTTCTTCGCGCAAAGACGATTGTGCCGCTCACAGTGCACTCCTTAGCGCGGCTTCTGCCGAAAGACGCCCGGGAGCGGCTCTTAGATCCGGACAGCATCCTACCTTCGTCTTTAGCGCCTCTTCTCATCTACATTTCGGCAAAAAGCTTTTCCACTATGTCTGGCTCGGAAAAACTGTGCCAGCACTGAAAACATTTCCCATCGTGTTCTAGACGTTGCACGGATGTCTGCCAAGTGTTTGGCAGGAAGAAAAGAAAAGTTGTCCAAAACAGCTTCCAATCGAACGTTCATGTGATTGGAAAAGTCAGGAGAGTGCAAAAGTACTGTTTTCTAATAGTTGGCAAGGTGCGCACACAATCCCAGTGTTGTACAGCTTGCTTCTTTACCTTTTCCAAGGTGCCGCTCTACCCGGCTCCCGGAGCCGAAGAAGCGGCTTCTTCGCGCAAAGACGATTGTGCCGCTCACAGTGCTCTCCTTAGCGCGGCTTCTGCCGAAAGACTCCCGGGAGCGGCTCTTAGCTCCGGAGAGCATCCTACCTTCGTCTTTAGCGTCTCTTCTCATCTACATCTCAGCAAAAAGCTTTTCCACTATGTCTGGCTAGGAAAAACTGTGCCAGCACAGAAAACATCTCCCATCGTGTTCTAGACGTTGCACGGAGGTCTGCCAAGTGTTTGGCAGGAAGAAAAGAAAAGTTGTCCAAAACAGCTTCCAATCGAATGTTCATGTGACTGGAAAAGTTAGGAGAGTGCAAAAGTATTGTTTTCTAATAGTTGGCAAGGTGCGCACACAATCCCAGTGTTGTACAGCTTGCTTCTTTACCTTTTCCAAGTTGCCGCTCTCTCCGGCTCGAGGAGCCGAAGAAGCGGCTTCTTCGCGCAAAGACGATTGTGCCGTTCACAGTGTTCTCCTTAGCGCGGCTTCTGCCGAAAGACGCCCGGGAGCGGCTCTTAGATCCGGACAGCATCCTACCTTCGTCTTTAGCGCCTCTTCTCATCTACATCTCGGCAAAAAGCTTTTCCACTATGTCTGGCTAGGAAAAACTGTGCCAGCACAGAAAACATCTCCCATTGTGTTCTAGACGTTGCACGGATGTCTGCCAAGTGTTTGGCCGGAAGAAAAGAAAAGTTGTCCAAAATAGCTTCCAATCGAACATTCATGTGATTGGAAAAGTTAGGAGAGTGCAAAAGTATTGTTTTCTAATAGTTGGCAAGGTGCGCACACAATCCCAGTGTTGTACAGCTTGCTTCTTTACCTTTTCCAAGTTGCCGCTCTCCCCGGCTCCCGGAGCCGAAGAAGCGGCTTCTTCGCGCAAAGACGATTGTGCCGCTCACAGTGCTCTCCTTAGCGTGGCTTCTGCCGAAAGACGCCCGGGAGCGGCTCTTAGCTCCGGACAGCATCCTACCTTCGTCTTTAGCACCTCTTCTCATCTACATCTTGGCAAAAAGCTTTTCCACTATGTCTGGCTAAGAAAAACTGTGCCAGCACAGAAAACATCTCCCATCGTGTTCTAGACGTTGCACGGATGTCTGCCAAGTGTTTGGCAGGGAGAAAAGAAAAGTTGTCCAAAACAGCTTCCAATCGAATGTTCATGTGATTGGAAAAGTCAGGAGAGTGCAAAGGTACTGTTTTCCGTCAGTTGGCAAGGTGCGCACACAATCCCAGTGTTGTACAGCTTGCTTCTTCACCTTTCCGAAGCTGCCGCTCTCCCCGGCTCCCGGAGCCGAAGAAGCGGCTTCTTCGCGCAAAGACGATTGTGCCGCTCACAGTGCTCTCATTAGCGTGGCTTCTGCCGAAAGACGCCCGGGAGCGGCTCTTAGCTCCGGACAGCATCCTACCTTCGTCTTTAGCGCCTCTTCTCATCTACATCTCGGCAAAAAGCTTTTCCACTATGTCTGGCTAAGAAAAACTGTGCCAGCACAGAAAACATCTCCCATCGTGTTCAAGACGTTGCACGGATTTCTGCCAAGTGTTTGGCAGGAAGAAAAGAAAAGTTGTCCAAAACAGTTTCCAATCGAATGTTCATGTGACTGGAAAAGTCAGGAGAGTGCAAAAGTACTGTTTTCTATCAGTTGGCAAGGTGCGCACACAATCCCAGTGTTGTACAGCTTGCTTCTTTACCTTTTCGAAGTTGCCGCTCTCTCCGGCTCCCGGAGCCGAAGAAGCGGCTTCTTCGCGAAAAGACGATTGTGCCGCTCACAGTGCTCTCCTTAGCGCGGCTTCTGCCGAAAGACGCCCGGGAGCGGCTCTTAGCTCCGGACAGCATCCTACCTTCGTCTTTAGCGCCTCTTCTCATCTACATCTCGGCAAAAAGCTTTTCCACTATGTCTGGCTAAGAAAAACTGTGCCAGCACAGAAAACATCTCCCATCGTGTTCAAGACGTTGCACGGATTTCTGCCAAGTGTTTGGCAGGAAGAAAAGAAAAGTTGTCCAAAACAGTTTCCAATCGAATGTTCATGTGACTGGAAAAGTCAGGAGAGTGCAAAAGTACTGTTTTCTATCAGTTGGCAAGGTGCGCACACAATCCCAGTGTTGTACAGCTTGCTTCTTTACCTTTTCGAAGTTGCCACTCTCTCCGGCTCCCGGAGCCGAAGAAGCGGCTTCTTCGCGAAAAGACGATTGTGCCGCTCACAGTGCTCTCCTTAGCGCGGCTTCTGCCGAAAGACGCCCGGGAGCGGCTCTTAGCTCCGGACAGCATCCTACCTTCGTCTTTAGCGCCTCTTCTCATCTACATCTCGGCAAAAAGCTTTTCCACTATTTCTGGCTAGGAAAAACTGTGCCAGCACAGAAAACATCTCCCATCGTGTTCTAGACGTTGCACGGATGTCTGCCAAGTGTTTGGCAGGAAGAAAAGAAAAGTTGTCCAAAACAGCTTCTAATCGAATGTTCATGTGACTGGAAAAGTCAGGAGAGTGCAAAAGTACTGTTTTCTAATAGTTGGCAAGGTGCGCACACAATCCCAGTGTTGTACAGCTTGCTTCTATACATTTTCCAAGTTGCCGCTCTCTCCGGCTCCCGGAGCCGAAGAAGCGGCTTCTTCGCGCAAAGACGATTGTGCCGCTCACAGTGCTCTCCTTAGCGCGGCTTCTGCCGAAAGACGCCCGGGAGCGCCTCTTAGCTCCGGACAGCATCCTACCTTCGTCTTTAGCGCCTCTTCTCATCTACAACTCGGCAAAAAGCTTTTCCGCTATGTCTGGCTAGGAAAAACTGTGCCAGCACAGAAAACATCTCCCATTGTGTTCTAGACGTTGCACGGATGTCTGCCAAGTGTTTGGCAGGAAGAAAAGAAAAGTTGTCCAAAACAGCTTCCAATCAAATGTTCATGTGATTGGAAAAGTCAGGAGAGTGCAAAAGTACTGTTTTCCGTCAGTTGGCAAGGTGCGCACGCAATCCCAGTGTTGTACAGCTTGCTTCTTCACCTATCCAAAGCTGCCGCTCTCCCCGGCTCCCAGAGCCGAAGATGCGGCTTCTTCGCGCAAAGACGATTGTGCCGCTCACAGTGCTCTCCTTAGCGTGGCTTCTGCCGAAAGACGCCCGGGAGCGGCTCTTAGCTCCGGACAGCATCCTACCTTCGTCTTTAGCGCCTCTTCTCATCTACATCTCGGCAAAAAGCTTTTCCACTATGTCTGGCTAAGAAAAACTGTGCCAGCACAGAAAACATCTCCCATCGTGTTCTAGACGTTGCACGGATGTCTGCCAAGTGTTTGGCAGGGAGAAAAGAAAAGTTGTCCAAAACAGCTTCCAATCGAATGTTCATGTGACTGGAAAAGTCAGGAGAGTGCAAAGGTACTGTTTTCCGTCAGTTGGCAAGGTGCGCACACAATCCCAGTGTTGTACAGCTTGCTTCTTCACCTATCCAAAGCTGCCGCTCTCCCCGGCTCCCAGAGCCGAAGATGCGGCTTCTTCGCGCAAAGACGATTGTGCCGCTCACAGTGCTCTCCTTAGCGCGGCTTCTGCCGAAAGACGCCCGGGAGCGGCTCTTAGCTCCGGACAGCATCCTACCTTCGTCTTTAGCGCCTCTTCTCATCTACATCTCAGCAAAAAGCTTTTCCACTATGTCTGGCTAGGAAAAACTGTGCCAGCACAGAAAACATCTCCCATCGTGTTCTAGACGTTGCACGGATGTCTGCCAAGTGTTTGGCAGGAAGAAAAGAAAAGTTGTCCAAAACAGTTTCCAATCGAATGTTCATGTGACTGGAAAAGTCAGGAGAGTGCCAAAGTACTGTTTTCTATCAGTTGGCAAGGTGCGCACACAATCCCAGTGTTGTACAGCTTGCTTCTTGCTCCCGGAGCCGAAGAAGCGGCTTCTTCGCGCAAAGACGATTGTGCCGCTCTCAGTGCTCTCCTTAGCGCGGCTTCTGCCGAAAGACGCCCGGGAGCGGCTCTTAGCTCCGGACAGCATCCTACCTTCGTCTTTAGCGCCTCTTCTCATCTACATCTCGGCAAAAAGCTTTTCCGCTATGTCTGGCTAGGAAAAACTGTGCCAGCACAGAAAACATCTCCCATCGTGTTCTAGACATTGCACGGATTTCTGCCAAGTGTTTGGCAGGAAGAAAAGTTGTCCAAAACAGCTTCCAATCGAATGTTCATGTGACTGGAAAAGTCAGGAGAGTGCAAAAGTACTGTTTTCTAATAGTCGGAAAGGTGCGCACACAATCCCAGTGTTGCACAGCTTGCTTCTTCACCTTTCCGAAGCTGCCGCTCTCCCCGGCTCCCGGCGCCGAAGAAGCGGCTTCTTCGCGCAAAGACGATTGTGCCGCTCATAGGGCTCTCCTTAGCGCTGCTTCTGCCGAAAGACGCCCGGGAGCGGCTCTTAGCTTTGGACAGCATCCTACCTTCGTCTTTAGCGCCTCTTCTCATCTACATCTCAGCAAAAAGCTTTTCCACTATGTCTGGCTAGGAAAAACTGTGCCAGCACAGAAAACAATTCCCATCGTGTTCTAGACGTTGCAGAGATGTCTGCCAAGTGTTTGGCAGGAAGAAAAGAAAAGTTGTCCAAAACAGCTTCCAATCGAATGTTCATGTGACTGGAAAAGTCAAGAGAGTGCAAAAGTACTGTTTTCTAATAGTTGGCAAGGTGCGCACACAATCCCAGTGTTGTACAGCTTGCTTCTATACATTTTCCAAGTTGCCGCTCTCTCCGGCTCCCGGAGCCGAAGAAGCGGCTTCTTCGCGCAAAGACGATTGTGCCGCTCACAGTGCTCTCCTTAGCGTGGCTTCTGCCGAAAGACGCCCGGGAGCGGCTCTTAGCTCCGGACAGCATCCTACCTTCGTCTTTAGCGCCTCTTCTCATCTACATCTCGGCAAAAAGCTTTTCCACTATGTCTGGCTAGGAAAAACTGTGCCAGCACAGAAAACATCTCCCATCGTGTTCTAGACGTTGCACGGATGTCTGCCAAGTGTTTGGCAGGAAGAAAAGAAAAGTTGTCCAAAACAGCTTCCAATCGGATGTTCATGTGATTGGAAAAGTCAGGAGAGTTCAAAAGTACTGTTTTCTAATAGTTGGCAAGGTGCGCACACAATCCCAGTGTTGTACAGCTTGCTTCTTCACCTTCCCGAAGCTGCCGCTCTCTCCGGCTCCCGGAGCCGAAGATGCGGCTTCTTCGCGCAAAGACGATTGTGCTGCTCACAGTGCTCTCCTTAGCGCGGCTTCTGCCGAAAGACGCCCAGGAGCGGCTCTTAGCTCCGGACAGCATCCTACCTTCGTCTTTAGCGCCTCTTCTCATCTACATCTCGGCAAAAAGCTTTTCCACTATGTCTGGCTAAGAAAAACTGTGCCAGCACAGAAAACATCTCCCATCGTGTTCTAGACGTTGCACGGATGTCTGCCAAGTGTTTGGCAGGGAGAAAAGAAAAGTTGTCCAAAACAGCTTCCAATCGAATGTTCATGTGACTGGAAAAGTCAGGAGAGTGCAAAGGTACTGTTTTCCGTCAGTTGGCAAGGTGCGCACACAATCCCAGTGTTGTACAGCTTGCTTCTTCACCTATCCAAAGCTGCCGCTCTCCCCGGCTCCCAGAGCCGAAGATGCGGCTTCTTCGCGCAAAGACGATTGTGCCGCTCACAGTGCTCTCCTTAGCGCGGCTTCTGCCGAAAGACGCCCGGGAGCGGCTCTTAGCTCCGGACAGCATCCTACCTTCGTCTTTAGCACCTCTTCTCATCTACATCTCAGCAAAAAGCTTTTCCACTATGTCTGGCTAGGAAAAACTGTGCCAGCACAGAAAACATCTCCCATCGTGTTCTAGACGTTGCACGGATGTCTGCCAAGTGTTTGGCAGGAAGAAAAGAAAAGTTGTCCAAAACAGTTTCCAATCGAATGTTCATGTGACTGGAAAAGTCAGGAGAGTGCCAAAGTACTGTTTTCTATCAGTTGGCAAGGTGCGCACACAATCCCAGTGTTGTACAGCTTGCTTCTTGCTCCCGGAGCCGAAGAAGCGGCTTCTTCGCGCAAAGACGATTGTGCCGCTCTCAGTGCTCTCCTTAGCGCGGCTTCTGCCGAAAGACGCCCGGGAGCGGCTCTTAGCTCCGGACAGCATCCTACCTTCGTCTTTAGCGCCTCTTCTCATCTACATCTCGGCAAAAAGCTTTTCCGCTATGTCTGGCTAGGAAAAACTGTGCCAGCACAGAAAACATCTCCCATCGTGTTCTAGACATTGCACGGATTTCTGCCAAGTGTTTGGCAGGAAGAAAAGTTGTCCAAAACAGCTTCCAATCGAATGTTCATGTGACTGGAAAAGTCAGGAGAGTGCAAAAGTACTGTTTTCTAATAGTCGGAAAGGTGCGCACACAATCCCAGTGTTGTACAGCTTGCTTCTTCACCTTTCCGAAGCTGCCGCTCTCCCCGGCTCCCGGCGCCGAAGAAGCGGCTTCTTCGCGCAAAGACGATTGTGCCGCTCATAGGGCTCTCCTTAGCGCGGCTTCTGCCGAAAGACGCCCGGGAGCGGCTCTTAGCTTTGGACAGCATCCTACCTTCGTCTTTAGCGCCTCTTCTCATCTACATCTCAGCAAAAAGCTTTTCCACTATGTCTGGCTAGGAAAAACTGTGCCAGCACAGAAAACAATTCCCATCGTGTTCTAGACGTTGCAGAGATGTCTGCCAAGTGTTTGGCAGGAAGAAAAGAAAAGTTGTCCAAAACAGCTTCCAATCGAATGTTCATGTGACTGGAAAAGTCAAGAGAGTGCAAAAGTACTGTTTTCTAATAGTTGGCAAGGTGCGCACACAATCCCAGTGTTGTACAGCTTGCTTCTATACATTTTCCAAGTTGCCGCTCTCTCCGGCTCCCGGAGCCGAAGAAGCGGCTTCTTCGCGCAAAGACGATTGTGCCGCTCACAGTGCTCTCCTTAGCGTGGCTTCTGCCGAAAGACGCCCGGGAGCGGCTCTTAGCTCCGGACAGCATCCTACCTTCGTCTTTAGCGCCTCTTCTCATCTACATCTCGGCAAAAAGCTTTTCCACTATGTCTGGCTAGGAAAAACTGTGCCAGCACAGAAAACATCGCCCATCGTGTTCTAGACGTTGCACGGATGTCTGCCAAGTGTTTGGCAGGAAGAAAAGAAAAGTTGTCCAAAACAGCTTCCAATCGGATGTTCATGTGATTGGAAAAGTCAGGAGAGTTCAAAAGTACTGTTTTCTAATAGTTGGCAAGGTGCGCACACAATCCCAGTGTTGTACAGCTTGCTTCTTCACCTTCCCGAAGCTGCCGCTCTCTCCGGCTCCCGGAGCCGAAGATGCGGCTTCTTCGCGCAAAGACGATTGTGCTGCTCACAGTGCTCTCCTTAGCGCGGCTTCTGCCGAAAGACGCCCGGGAGCGGCTCTTAGCTCCGGACAGCATCCTACCTTCGTCTTTAGCGCCTCTTCTCATCTACATCTCGGCAAAAAGCTTTTCCACTATGTCTGGCTAGGGAAAACTGTGCCAGCACAGAAAACATCTCCCATCGTGTTCTAGACGTTGCACGGATATCTGCCAAGTGTTTGGCAGGAAGAAAAGAAAAGTTGTCCAAAACAGCTTCCAATCGAATGTTCATGTGATTGGAAAAGTCAGGAGAGTGCAAAAGTACTGTTTTGTATCAGTTGGCAAGGTGCGCAAACAATCCCAGTGTTGTACAGCTTGCTTCTTCACCTTCCCGAAGCTGCCGCTCTCTCCGGCTCCCAGAGCCGAAGATGCGGCTTCTTCGCGCAAAGACGATTGTGCCGCTCACAGTGCTCTCCTTAGCGCGGCTTCTGCCGAAAGACGCCCGGGAGCGGCTCTTAGCTCCGGACAGCATCCTACCTTCGTCTTTAGCGCCTCTTCTCATCTACATCTCGGCAAAAAGCTTTTCCACTATGTCTGGCTAGGGAAAACTGTGCCAGCACAGAAAACATCTCCCATCGTGTTCTAGACATTGCACGGATTTCTGCCAAGTGTTTGGCAGGAAGAAAAAAAAAGTTGTCCAAAACAGCTTCCAATCGAATGTTCATGTGACTGGAAAAGTCAGGAGAGTGCAAAAGTACTGTTTTCTAATAGTTGGCAAGGTGCGCACACAATCCCAGTGTTGTACAGCTTGCTTCTTTACCTTTTCCAAGTTGCCGCTCTCCCCGGCTCCCGGAGCCGAAGAAGCGGCTTCTTCGCGCAAAGACGATTGTGCCGCTCACAGTGCTCTCCTTAGCGCGGCTTCTGCCGAAGGACGCCCTGGAGCGGCTCTTAGCTCCGGACAGCATCCTACCTTCTTCTTTAGCGCCTCTTCTCATCTACATCTCGGCAAAAAGCTTTTCCACTATGTCTGGCTAGGAAAAACTGTGCCAGCACTGAAAACATCTCCAATCGTGTTCTAGACGTTTCACGGATGACTGCCAAGTGTTTGGCAGGAAGAAAAGAAAAGTTGTCAAAAACAGCTTCCAATCGAATGTTCATGTGACTGGAAAAGTCAGGAGAGTGCAAAAGTACTGTTTTGTATCAGTTGGCAAGGTGCGCACACAATCCCAGTGTTGTACAGCTTGCTTCTTCACCTTTCCGAAGCTGCCGCTCTCTCCGGCTCCCGGAGCCGAAGAAGCGGCTTCTTCGCGCAAAGGCGATTGTGCCGCTCACAGTGCTCTCCTTAGCGCGGCTTCTGCCGAAAGACGCCCGGGAGCGGCTCTTAGCTCCGGACAGCATCCTACCTTCGTCTTTAGCGCCTCTTCTCATCTACATCTCGGCAAAAAGCTTTTCCACTATGTCTGGCTAGGAAAAACTGGGCCAGCACAGAAAAAATCTCCCATCGTGTTCCAGACGTTGCACGGTTGTCTGCCAAGTGTTTGGCAGGAAGAAAAGGAAAGTTGTCCAAAACAGCTTCTAATCGAATGTTCATGTGACTGGAAAAGTCAGGAGAGTGCAAAAGTACTGTTTTGTATCAGTTGGCAAGGTGCGCACGCAATCCCAGTGTTGTACAGCTTGCTTCTTCACCATTCCGAAGCTGCCGCTCTCTCCGGCTCCCGGAGCCGAAGAAGCGGCTTCTTCGCGCAAAGACGATTGTGCCGCTCACAGTGCTCTCCTTAGCGCGGCTTCTGCCGAAGGACGCCCTGGAGCGGCTCTTAGCTCCGGACAGCATCCTACCTTCGTCTTTAGCGCATCTTCTCATCTACATCTTGGCAAAAAGCTTTTCCACTATGTCTGGCTAGGAAAAACTGTGCCAGCACAGAAAACATCTCCCATCGTGTTCTAGACGTTGCACGGATGTCTGCCAAGTGTTTGGCAGGAAGAAAAGAAAAGTTGTCCAAAACAGCTTCCAATCGAACGTTCATGTGATTGGAAAAGTCAGGAGAGTGCAAAAGTACTGTTTTCTAATAGTTGGCAAGGTGCGCACGCAATCCCAGTGTTGTACAGCTTGCTTCTTCACCTTTTCCAAGTTGCCGCTCTCTCCGGCTCCCGGAGCCGAAGAAGCGGCTTCTTCGCGCAAAGACGATTGTGCCGCTCACAGTGCTCTCCTTAGCGCGGCTTCTGCCGAAGGACGCCCGGGAGCGGCTCTTAGCTCCGGACAGCATCCTACCTTCGTCTTTAGCGCCTCTTCTCATCTACATTTCGGCAAAAAGCTTTTCCACTATGTCTGGCTCGGAAAAACTGTGCCAGCACAGAAAAAATCTCCCATCGTGTTCTAGACGTTGCACGGATTTCTGCCAAGTGTTCGGCAGGAAGAAAAAAAAAGTTGTCCAAAACAGCTTCCAATCGAATGTTCATGTGACTGGAAAAGTCAGGAGAGTGCAAAAGTACTGTTTTCTAATAGTTGGCAAGGTGCGCACACAATCCCAGTGTTGTACAGCTTGCTTCTTCACCTTCCCGAAGCTGCCGCTCTCTCCGGCTCCCGGAGCAGAAGAAGCGGCTTCTTTGCGCAAAGACGATTGTGTCGCCCACAGTGCTCTCCTTAGCGCGGCTTCTGCCGAAAGACGCCCGGGAGCGGCTCTTAGCTCCGGACAGCATCCTACCTTCGTCTTTAGCGCCTCTTCTCATATACATTTCGGCAAAAAGCTTTTCCATTATGTCTGGCTCGGAAAAACTGTGCCAGCACTGAAAACATTTCCCATCGTGTTCTAGACGTTGCACGGATGTCTGCCAAGTGTTTGGCAGGAAGAAAAGAAAAGTTGTCCAAAACAGCTTCCAATCGAACGTTCATGTGATTGGAAAAGTCAGGAGAGTGCAAAAGTACTGTTTTCTAATAGTTGGCAAGGTGCGCACACAATCCCAGTGTTGTACAGCTTGCTTCTTTACCTTTTCCAAGTTGCCGCTCTCTCCGGCTCCCGGAGCCGAAGAAGCGGCTTCTTCGCGCAAAGACGATTGTGCCGCTCACAGTGCTCTCCTTAGCGCGGCTTCTGCCGAAAGACGCCCGGGAGCGGCTCTTAGCTCCGGACAGCATCCTACCTTCGTCTTTAGCGCCTCTTCTCATATACATTTCGGCAAAAAGCTTTTCCATTATGTCTGGCTCGGAAAAACTGTGCCAGCACTGAAAACATTTCCCATCGTGTTCTAGACGTTGCACGGATGTCTGCCAAGTGTTTGGCAGGAAGAAAAGAAAAGTTGTCCAAAACAGCTTCCAATCGAACGTTCATGTGATTGGAAAAGTCAGGAGAGTGCAAAAGTACTGTTTTCTAATAGTTGGCAAGGTGCGCACACAATCCCAGTGTTGTACAGCTTGCTTCTTTACCTTTTCCAAGTTGCCGCTCTCTCCGGCTCCCGGAGCCGAAGAAGCGGCTTCTTCGCGCAAAGACGATTGTGCCGCTCACAGTGCTCTCCTTAGCGCGGCTTCTGCCGAAAGACGCCCGGGAGCGGCTCTTAGCTCCGGACAGCATCCTACCTTCGTCTTTAGCGCCTCTTCTCATCTACATCTCAGCAAAAAGCTTTTCCACTATGTCTGGCTAGGAAAAACTGTGCCAGCACAGAAAACATCTCCCATCGTGTTCTAGACATTGCACGGATATCTGCCAAGTGTTTGGCAGGAAGAAAAGAAAAGTTGTCCAAAACAGCTTCCAATCGAATGTTCATGTGATTGGAAAAGTCAAGAGAGTGCAAAAGTACTGTTTTCTAATAGTTGGCAAGGTGCGCACACAATCCCAGTGTTGTACAGCTTGCTTCTTCACCTTCCCGAAGCTGCCGCTCTCTCCGGCTCCAGGAGCCGAAGATGCGGCTTCTTCGCGCAAAGACGATTGTGCCACTCACAGTGCTCTCCTTAGCGCAGCTTCTGCCGAAAGACGCCCCGGAGCGGCTCTTAGTTCCAGACAGCATCCTACTTTCGTCTTTAGCACCTCTTCTCCTCTAAATCTCGGCAAAAAGCTTTTCCACTATGTCTGGCTCGGAAAAACTGTGCCAGCACAGAAAACATTTCCCATCGTGTTCTAGACGTTGCACGGATGTCTGCCAAGTGTTTGGCAGGAAGAAAAGAAAAGTTGTCCAAAACAGCTTCCAATCGAACGTTCATGTGATTGGAAAAGTCAGGAGAGTGCAAAAGTACTGTTTTCTAATAGTTGGCAAGGTGCGCACACAATCCCAGTGTTGTACAGCTTGCTTCTTTACCTTTTCCAAGTTGCCGCTCTACCCGGCTCCCGGAGCCGAAGAAGCGGCTTCTTCGCGCAAAGAGGATTGTGCCGCTCACAGTGCTCTCCTTAGCGCGGCTTCTGCCGAAAGACTCCCGGGAGCGGCTCTTAGCTCCGGAGAGCATCCTACCTTCGTCTTTAGCGTCTCTTCTCATCTACATCTCAGCAAAAAGCTTTTCCACTATGTCTGGCTAGGAAAAACTGTGCCAGCACAGAAAACATCTCCCATCGTGTTCTAGACGTTGCACGGAGGTCTGCCAAGTGTTTGGCAGGAAGAAAAGAAAAGTTGTCCAAAACAGCTTCCAATCGAATGTTCATGTGACTGGAAAAGTCAGGAGAGTGCAAAAGTACTGTTTTCTAATAGTTGGCAAGGTGCGCACACAATCCCAGTGTTGTACAGCTTGCTTCTTTACCTTTTCCAAGTTGCCGCTCTCCCCGGCTCCCGGAGCCGAAGAAGCGGCTTCTTCGCGCAAAGACGATTGTGCCGCTCACAGTGCTCTCCTTATCGCGGCTTCTGCCGAAAGACGCCCGGGAGCGGCTCTTAACTCCGGACAGCATCCTACCTTCGTCTTTAGCGCCTCTTCTCATATATATCTCGGCAAAAAGCTTTTCCACTATGTCTGGCTCGGAAAAACTGTGCCAGCACAGAAAACATCTCCCATCGTGTTCTAGACGTTGCACGGATGTCTGCCAAGTGTTTGGCAGGAAGAAAAGAAAAGTTGTCCAAAACAGCTTCCAATCGAACGTTCATGTGATTGGAAAAGTCAGGAGAGTGCAAAAGTACTGTTTTCTAATAGTTGGCAAGGTGCGCACACAATCCCAGTGTTGTACAGCTTGCTTCTTTACCTTTTCCAAGTTGCCGCTCTCTCCGGCTCCCGGAGCCGAAGATGCGGCTTCTTCGCGCAAAGACGATTGTGCCGCTCACAGTGCTCTCCTTAGCGCGGCTTCTGCCGAAAGACGCCCGGGAGCGGCTCTTAGCTCCGGACAGCATCCTACCTTCGTCTTTAGCGCCTCTTCTCATCTACATCTCAGCAAAAAGCTTTTCCACTATGTCTGGCTAGGAAAAACTGTGCCAGCACAGAAAACATCTCCCATCGTGTTCTAGACGTTGCAGAGATGTCTGCCAAGTGTTTGGCAGGAAGAAAAGAAAAATCGTCCAAAACAGCTTCCAATCGAATGTTCATGTGATTGGAAAATTCAGGCGAGTGCAAAGGTACTGTTTTCTGTGAGTTGGCAAGGTGCGCACACAATCCCAGTGTTGTACAGCTTGCTTCTTCACCTTTCCGAAGCTGCTGCTCTCCCCGGATCCCGGAGCCGAAGAAGGGGCTTCTTCGCGCAAAGACAATTGTGCCGCTCACAGTGCACTCCTTAGCGCGGCTTCTGCCGAAAGACGCCCGGGAGCGGCTCTTAGATCCGGACAGCATCCTACCTTCGTCTTTAGCGCCTCTTCTCATCTACATCTCGGCAAAAAGCTTTTCCACTATGTCTGGCTGGGAAAAACTGTGCCAGCACAGAAAACATCTCCCATTGTGTTCTAGACGTTGCACGGATGTCTGCCAAGTGTTTGGCCGGAAGAAAAGAAAAGTTGTCCAAAATAGCTTCCAATCGAACGTTCATGTGATTGGAAAAGTTAGGAGAGTGCAAAAGTATTGTTTTCTAATAGTTGGCAAGGTGCGCACACAATCCCAGTGTTGTACAGCTTGCTTCTTTACCTTTTCCAAGTTGCCGCTCTCTCCGGCTCGAGGAGCCGAAGAAGCGGCTTCTTCGCGCAAAGACGATTGTGCCGCTCACAGTGCACTCCTTAGCGCGGCTTCTGCCGAAAGACGCCCGGGAGCGGCTCTTAGCTCCGGACAGCATCCTACCTTCGTCTTTAGCGCCTCTTCTCATCTACATCTCGGCAAAAAGCTTTTCCACTATGTCTGGCTAGGAAAAACTGTGCCAGCACAGAAAACATCTCCCATCGTGTTCTAGACGTTGCACGGATTTCTGCCAAGTGTTTGGCAGGAAGAAAAGAAAAGTTGTCCAAAACAGCTTCCAATCGAATGTTCATGTGACTGGAAAAGTCAGGAGAGTGAAAAAGTACTGTTTTCTAATAGTTGGCAAGGTGCGCACACAATCCCAGTGTTGTACAGCTTGCTTCTTTACCTTTTCCAAGTTGCCGCTCTCTCCGGCTCGAGGAGCCGAAGAAGCGGCTTCTTCGCGCAAAGACGATTGTGCCGCTCACAGTGCACTCCTTAGCGCGGCTTCTGCCGAAAGACGCCCGGGAGCGGCTCTTAGATCCGGACAGCATCCTACCTTCGTCTTTAGCGCCTCTTCTCATCTACATCTCGGCAAAAAGCTTTTCCACTATGTCTGGCTCGGAAAAACTGTGCCAGCACTGAAAACATCTCCAATCGTGTTCTAGACGTTGCACGGATGTCTGCCAAGTGTTTGGCAGGGAGAAAAGAAAAGTTGTCCAAAACAGCTTCCAATCGAATGTTCATGTGACTGGAAATGTCAGGAGAGTGCAAAAGTACTGTTTTCTAATAGTTGGCAAGGTGCGCACACAATCCCATGGTTGTACAGCTTGCTTCTTCACCTTCCCGAAGCTGCCGCTCTCTCCGGCTCCCGGAGCCGAAGAAGCGGCATCTTCGCGCAAAGACAATTGCGTCGCTCACAGTGCTCTCCTTAGCGCAGCTTCTGCCGATAGACTCCCGGGAGCGGCTCTTAGCTCCGGAGAGCATCCTACCTTCGTCTTTAGCGTCTCTTCTCATCTACATCTCAGCAAAAAGCTTTTCCACTATGTCTGGCTAGGAAAAACTGTGCCAGCACAGAAAACATCTCCCATCGTGTTCTAGACGTTGCACGGAGGTCTGCCAAGTGTTTGGCAGGAAGAAAAGAAAAGTTGTCCAAAACAGCTTCCAATCGAATGTTCATGTGACTGGAAAAGTCAGGAGAGTGCAAAAGTACTGTTTTCTAATAGTTGGCAAGGTGCGCACACAATCCCAGTGTTGTACAGCTTGCTTCTTTACCTTTTCCAAGTTGCCGCGCTCCCCGGCTCCCTGAGCCGAAGAAGCGGCTTCTTCGCGCAAAGACGATTGTGCCGCTCACAGTGCTCTCCTTAGCGTGGCTTCTGCCGAAAGACGCCCGGGAGCGACTCTTAGCTCCGGACAGCATCCTACCTTCGTCTTTAGCGCCTCTTCTCATCTACATCTCGGCAAAAAGCTTTTCCACTATGTCTGGCTAGGAAAAACTGTGCCAGCACAGAAAACATCTCCCATCGTGTTCTAGACGTTGCACGGATGTCTGCCAAGTGTTTGGCAGGAAGAAAAGAAAAGTTGTCCAAAACAGCTTCCAATCGAATGTTCATGTGACTGGAAAAGTCAGGACAGTGCAAAAGTACTGTTTTCTAATAGTTGGCAAGGTGCGCACACAATCCCAGTGTTGTACAGCTTGCTTCTTTACCTTTTCGAAGTTGCCGCTCTCTCCGGCTCCCGGAGCCGAAGAAGCGGCTTCTTCGCGAAAAGACGATTGTGCCGCTCACAGTGCTCTCCTTAGCGCGGCTTCTGCCGAAAGACGCCCGGGAGCGGCTCTTAGCTCCGGACAGCATCCTACCTTCGTCTTTAGCACCTCTTCTCATCTACATCTCGGCAAAAAGCTTTTCCACTATGTCTGGCTAGGAAAAACTGTGCCAGCACAGAAAACATCTCCCATCGTGTTCTAGACATTGCACGGATGTCTGCCAAGTGTTTGGCAGGAAGAAAAGAAAAGTTGTGCAAAACTGCTTCCAATCGAATGTTCATGTGATTGGAAAAGTCAGGAGAGTGCAAAAGTACTGTTTTCTATCAGTTGGCAAGGTGCGCACACAATCCCAGTGTTGTACAGCTTGCTTCTTCACTTTTCCGAAGCTGCCGCTCTCCCCGGCTCCCGGAGCCGAAGAAGCGGCTTCTTCGCGCAATGACGATTGTGCCGCTCTCAGTGCTCTCCTTAGCGCGGCTTCTGCCGAAAGACGCCCGGGAGCGGCTCTTAGCTCCGGACAGCATCCTACCTTCGTCTTTAGCGCCTCTTCTCATCTACATCTCGGCAAAAAGCTTTTCCACTATGTCTGGCTAGGAAAAACTGTGCCAGCACAGAAAACATCTCCCATCGTGTTCTAGACGTTGCACGGATGTCTGCCAAGTGTTTGGCAGGAAGAAAAGAAAAGTTGTCCAAAACAGCTTCCAATCGAACGTTCATGTGATTGGAAAAGTCAGGAGAGTGCAAAAGTACTGTTTTCTAATAGTTGGCAAGGTGCGCACACAATCCCAGTGTTGTACAGCTTGCTTCTTTACCTTTTCCAAGTTGCCGCTCTCTCCGGCTCCCGGAGCCGAAGAAGCGGCTTCTTCGCGCAAAGACGATTGTGCCGCTCACAGTGCTCTCCTTAGCGCGGCTTCTGCCAAAAGACGCCCCGGAGCGGCTCTTAGCTCCGGACAGCATCCTACCTTCGTCTTTAGCGCCTCTTCTCATCTACATCTTGGCAAAAAGCTTTTCCACTATGTCTGGCTAGGAAAAACTGTGCCAGCACAGAAAACATCTCCCATCGTGTTCTAGACGTTGCAGAGATGTCTGCCAAGTGTTTGGCAGGAAGAAAAGAAAAATCGTCCAAAACAGCTTCCAATCGAATGTTCATGTGATTGGAAAATTCAGGCGAGTGCAAAGGTACTGTTTTCTGTGAGTTGGCAAGGTGCGCACACAATCCCAGTGTTGTACAGCTTGCTTCTTCACCTTTCCGAAGCTGCTGCTCTCCCCGGATCCCGGAGCCGAAGAAGGGGCTTCTTCGCGCAAAGACAATTGTGCCGCTCACAGTGCTCTCCTTAGCGCGGCTTCTGCCGAAAGACGCCCGGGAGCGGCTCTTAGCTCCGGACAGCATCCTACCTTCGTCTTTAGCGCCTCTTCTCATCTACATCTCGGCAAAAAGCTTTTCCACTATGTCTGGCTCGGAAAAACTGTACCAGCACAGAAAACATCTCCCATCGTGTTCTAGACGTTGCAGGGATGTCTGCCAAGTGTTTGGCAGGAAGAAAAGAAAAATCGTCCAAAACAGCTTCCAATCGAATGTTCATGTGACTGGAAAAGTTAGGAGAGTGCAAAAGTATTGTTTTCTAATAGTTGGCAAGGTGCGCACACAATCCCAGTGTTGTACAGCTTGCTTCTTTACCTTTTCCAAGTTGCCGCTCTCTCCGGCTCGAGGAGCCGAAGAAGCGGCTTCTTCGCGCAAAGACGATTGTGCCGCTCACAGTGCACTCCTTAGCGCGGCTTCTGCCGAAAGACGCCCGGGAGCGGCTCTTAGATCCGGACAGCATCCTACCTTTGTCTTTAGCGCCTCTTCTCATCTACATCTCGGCAAAAAGCTTTTCCACTATGTCTGGCTGGGAAAAACTGTGCCAGCACAGAAAACATCTCCCATTGTGTTCTAGACGTTGCACGGATGTCTGCCAAGTGTTTGGCCGGAAGAAAAGAAAAGTTGTCCAAAATAGCTTCCAATCGAACGTTCATGTGCTTGGAAAAGTCAGGAGAGTGCAAAAGTATTGTTTTCTAATAGTTGGCAAGGTGCGCACACAATCCCAGTGTTGTACAGCTTGCTTCTTTACCTTTTCCAAGTTGCCGCTCTCTCCGGCTCGAGGAGCCGAAGAAGCGGCTTCTTCGCGCAAAGACGATTGTGCCGCTCACAGTGCACTCCTTAGCGCGGCTTCTGCCGAAAGACGCCCGGGAGCGGCTCTTAGCTCCGGACAGCATCCTACCTTCGTCTTTAGCGCCTCTTCTCATCTACATCTCGGCAAAAAGCTTTTCCACTATGTCTGGCTAGGAAAAACTGTGCCAGCACAGAAAACATCTCCCATCGTGTTCTAGACGTTGCACGGATGTCTGCCAAGTGTTTGGCAGGAAGAAAAGAAAAGTTGTCCAAAACAGCTTCCAATCGAACGTTCATGTGCTTGGAAAAGTCAGGAGAGTGCAAAAGTACTGTTTTCTAACAGTTGGCAAGGTGCGCACACAATCCCAGTGTTGTACAGCTTGCTTCTTCACCTTCCCGAAGCTGCCGCTCTCTCCGGCTCCCGGAGCCGAAGAAGCGGCTTCTTCGCGCAAAGACGATTGTGCCGCTCACAGTGCTCTCCTTAGCGCGGCTTCTGCCGAAGGACGCCCGGGAGCGGCTCTTAGCTCCGGACAGCATCCTACCTTCGTCTTTAGCGCCTCTTCTCATCTACATTTCGGCAAAAAGCTTTTCCATTATGTCTGGCTCGGAAAAACTGTGCCAGCACTGAAAACATTTCCCATCGTGTTCTAGACGTTGCACGGATGTCTGCCAAGTGTTTGGCAGGAAGAAAAGAAAAGTTGTCCAAAACAGCTTCCAATCGAACGTTCATGTGATTGGAAAAGTCAGGAGAGTGCAAAAGTACTGTTTTCTAATAGTTGGCAAGGTGCGCACGCAATCCCAGTGTTGTACAGCTTGCTTCTTTACCTTTTCCAAGTTGCCGCTCTCTCCGGCTCGAGGAGCCGAAGAAGCGGCTTCTTCGCGCAAAGACGATTGTGCCGCTCACAGTGCTCTCCTTAGCGCGGCTTCTGCCGAAAGACGCCCGGGAGCGGCTCTTAGCTCCGGACAGCATCCTACCTTCGTCTTTAGCGCCTCTTCTCATCTACATCTCAGCAAAAAGCTTTTCCACTATGTCTGGCTAGGAAAAACTGTGCCAGCACAGAAAACATCTCCCATCGTGTTCTAGACGTTGCACGGATGTCTGCCAAGTGTTTGGCAGGAAGAAAAGAAAAGTTGTCCAAAACAGCTTCCAATCGAATGTTCATGTGATTGGAAAAGTCAGGAGAGTGCAAAGGTACTGTTTTCCGTCAGTTGGCAAGGTGCGCACACAATCCCAGTGTTGTACAGCTTGCTTCTTCACCTATCCAAAGCTGCCGCTCTCCCCGGCTCCCGGAGCCGAAGATGCGGCTTCTTCGCGCAAAGACGATTGTGCCGCTCACAGTGCTCTCCTTAGCGCGGCTTCTGCCGAAAGACGCCCGGGAGTGGCTCTTAGCTCCGGACAGCATCCTACCTTCGTCTTTAGCGCCTCTTCTCATCTACATCTCAGCAAAAAGCTTTTCCACTATGTCTGGCTAGGAAAAACTGTGCCAGCACAGAAAACATCTCCCATCGTGTTCTAGACGTTGCACGGATGTCTGCCAAGTGTTTGGCAGGAAGAAAAGAAAAGTTGTCCAAAACAGCTTCCAATCGGATGTTCATGTGATTGGAAAAGTCAGGAGAGTGCAAAGGTACTGTTTTCTAATAGTTGGCAAGGTGCGCACACAATCCCAGTGTTGTACAGCTTGCTTCTTCACCTTTCCGAACCTGCCGCTCTCCCCGGCTCCCGGAGCCGAAGAAGTGGCTTCTTCGCGCAAAGACGATTGTGCCGCTCTCAGTGCTCTCCTTAGCGCGGCTTCTGCCGAAAGACGCCCAGGAGCGACTCTTAGCTCCGGACAGCATCCTACCTTCGTCTTTAGCGCCTCTTCTCATCTACATCTCGGCAAAAAGCTTTTCCACTATGTCTGGCTAGGAAAAACTGTGCCAGCACAGAAAACATCTCCCATCGTGTTCTAGACGTTGCACGGATGTCTGCCAAGTGTTTGGCAGGAAGAAAAGAAAAGTTGTCCAAAACAGCTTCCAATCAAATGTTCATGTGACTGGAAAAGTCAGGAGAGTGCAAAAGTACTGTTTTCTAATAGTTGGCAAGGTGCGCACACAACCCCAGTGTTGTACAGCTTGCTTCTATACATTTTCCAAGTTGCCGCTCTCTCCGGCTCCCGGAGCCGAAGAAGCGGCTTCTTCGCGCAAAGATGATTGTGCCGCTCACAGTGCTCTCCTTAGCGTGGCTTCTGCCGAAAGACGCACGGGAGCGACTCTTTGCTCCGGACAGCATCCTACCTTCGTCTTTAGCGCCTCTTCTCATCTACATCTCGGCAAAAAGCTTTTCCACTATGTCTGGCTAGGAAAAACTGTGCCAGCTCAGAAAACATCTCCCATCGTGTTCTAGACGTTGCACGGATGTCTGCCAAGTGTTTGGCAGGAAGAAAAGTAAAGTTGTCCAAAACAGCTTCCAATCGAATGTTCATGTGACTGGAAAAGTCAGGAGAGTTCAAAAGTACTGTTTTCTAATAGTTGGCAAGGTGCGCACACAATCCCAGTGTTGAACAGCTTGCTTCTTCACCTTTCCGAAGCTGCCACTCTCCCCGACTCCCAGAGCCGAAGAAGCGGCTTCTTCGCGCAAAGACGATTGTGCCGCTCACAGTGCTCTCCTTTGCGCGGCTTCTGCCGAAAGACGCCCGGGAGCGGCTCTTAGCTCCGGACAGCATCCTACCTTCGTCTTTAGCGCCTCTTCTCATCTACATCTCGGCAAAAAGCTTTTCCGCTATGTCTGGCTAGGAAAAACTGTGCCAGCACAGAAAACATCTCCCATCGTGTTCTAGACGTTGCACGGATGTCTGCCAAGTGTTTGGCAGGAAGAAAAGAAAAGTTGTCCAAAACAGCTTCCAATCGAATGTTCATGTGATTGGAAAAGTCAGGAGAGTGCAAAAGTACTGTTTTCTAATAGTTGGCAAGGTGCGCACACAATCCCAGTGTTGTACAGCTTGCTTCTTCACCTTTCCGAAGCTGCCGCTCTCCACGGATCCCGGAGCCGAAGAAGCGGCTTCTTCGCCCAAAGACGATTGTGCCGCTCACAGTGCTCTCCTTAGCGCGGCTTCTGCCGAAAGACGCCCCGGAGCGGCTCTTAGCTCCGGACAGCATCCTACCTTCGTCTTTAGCGCCTCTTCTCATCTACATCTCGGCAGAAAGCTTTTCCACTATGTCTGGTATGGGAAAACAGTGCCAGCACAGAAAACATCTCCCATCGTGTTCTAGACGTTGCACGGATGTCTGCCAAGTGTTTGGCAGGAAGAAAAGAAAAGTTGTCCAAAACAGCTTCCAATCGAATGTTCATGTGATTGGAAAAGTCAGGAGAGTGCAAAGGTACTGTTTTCCGTCAGTTGGCAAGGTGCGCACACAATCCCAGTGTTGTACAGCTTGCTTCTTCACCTATCCAAAGCTGCCGCTCTCCCCGGCTCCCGGAGCCGAAGATGCGGCTTCTTCGCGCAAAGACGATTGTGCCGCTCACAGTGCCCTCCTTAGCGCGGCTTCTGCCGAAAGACGCCCGGGAGCGGCTCTTAGCTCCGGACAGCATCCTACCTTCGTCTTTAGCGCCTCTTCTCATCTACATCTCAGCAAAAAGCTTTTCCACTATGTCTGGCTAGGAAAAACTGTGCCAGCACAGAAAACATCTCCCATCGTGTTCTAGACGTTGCACGGATGTCTGCCAAGTGTTTGGCAGGAAGAAAAGAAAAGTTGTCCAAAACTGCTTCCAATCGAACGTTCATGTGCTTGGAAAAGTCAGGAGAGTGCAAAAGTACTGTTTTCTAACAGTTGGCAAGGTGCGCACACAATCCCAGTGTTGTACAGCTTGCTTCTTCACCTTCCCGAAGCTGCCGCTCTCTCCGGCTCCCGGAGCCGAAGAAGCGGCTTCTTCGCGCAAAGACGATTGTGCCGCTCACAGTGCTCTCCTTAGCGCGGCTTCTGCCGAAGGACGCCCGGGAGCGGCTCTTAGCTCCGGACAGCATCCTACCTTCGTCTTTAGCGCCTCTTCTCATCTACATTTCGGCAAAAAGCTTTTCCATTATGTCTGGCTCGGAAAAACTGTGCCAGCACTGAAAACATTTCCCATCGTGTTCTAGACGTTGCACGGATGTCTGCCAAGTGTTTGGCAGGAAGAAAAGAAAAGTTGTCCAAAACAGCTTCCAATCGAACGTTCATGTGATTGGAAAAGTCAGGAGAGTGCAAAAGTACTGTTTTCTAATAGTTGGCAAGGTGCGCACGCAATCCCAGTGTTGTACAGCTTGCTTCTTTACCTTTTCCAAGTTGCCGCTCTCTCCGGCTCGAGGAGCCGAAGAAGCGGCTTCTTCGCGCAAAGACGATTGTGCCGCTCACAGTGCTCTCCTTAGCGCGGCTTCTGCCGAAAGACGCCCGGGAGCGGCTCTTAGCTCCGGACAGCATCCTACCTTCGTCTTTAGCGCCTCTTCTCATCTACATCTCGGCAAAAAGCTTTTCCACTATGTCTGGCTCGGAAAAACTGTGCCAGCACAGAAAACATCTCCCATCGTGTTCTAGACGTTGCACGGATTTCTGCCAAGTGTTTGGCAGGAAGAAAAGAAAAGTTGTCCAAAACAGCTTCCAATCGAATGTTCATGTGACTGGAAAAGTCAGGAGAGTGAAAAAGTACTGTTTTCTAATAGTTGGCAAAGTGCGCACACAATCCCAGTGTTGTACAGCTTGCTTCTTTACCTTTTCCAAGTTGCCGCTCTCTCCGGCTCGAGGAGCCGAAGAAGCGGCTTCTTCGCTCAAAGACGATTGTGCCGCTCACAGTGCACTCCTTAGCGCGGCTTCTGCCGAAAGATGCCCGGGAGCGGCTCTTAGATCCGGACAGCATCCTACCTTCGTCTTTAGCGCCTCTTCTCATCTACATCTCGGCAAAAAGCTTTTCCACTATGTCTGGCTCGGAAAAACTGTGCCAGCACAGAAAATATCTCCAATCGTGTTCTAGACGTTGCACGGATGTCTGCCAAGTGTTTGGCAGGGAGAAAATAAAAGTTGTCCAAAACAGCTTCCAATCGAATGTTCATGTGACTGGAAATGTCAGGAGAGTGCAAAAGTACTGTTTTCTAATAGTTGGCAAGGTGCGCACACAATCCCATGGTTGTACAGCTTGCTTCTTCACCTTCCCGAAGCTGCCGCTCTCTCCGGCTCCCGGAGCCGAAGAAGCGGCATCTTCGCGCAAAGACAATTGCGTCGCTCACAGTGCTCTCCTTAGCGCAGCTTCTGCCGAAAGACGCCCGGGAGCGGCTCTAAGCTCCGGACAGCATCCTACCTTCGTCTTTAGCGTCTCTTCTCATCTACATCTCAGCAAAAAGCTTTTCCACTATGTCTGGCTAGGAAAAACTGTGCCAGCACAGAAAACATCTCCCATCGTGTTCTAGACGTTGCACGGAGGTCTGCCAAGTGTTTGGCAGGAAGAAAAGAAAAGTTGTCCAAAACAGCTTCCAATCGAATGTTCATGTGACTGGAAAAGTCAGGAGAGTGCAAAAGTACTGTTTTGTATCAGTTGGCAAGGTGCGCACACAATCCCAGTGTTGTACAGCTTGCTTCTTTACCTTTTCCAAGTTGCCGCTCTCCCCGGCTCCCGGAGCCGAAGAAGCGGCTTCTTCGCGCAAAGACGATTGTGCCGCTCACAGTGCTCTCCTTAGCGTGGCTTCTGCCGAAAGACGCCCGGGAGCGGCTCTTAGCTCCGGACAGCATCCTACCTTCGTCTTTAGCACCTCTTCTCATCTACATCTTGGCAAAAAGCTTTTCCACTATGTCTGGCTAAGAAAAACTGTGCCAGCACAGAAAACATCTCCCATCGTGTTCTAGACGTTGCACGGATGTCTGCCAAGTGTTTGGCAGGGAGAAAAGAAAAGTTGTCCAAAACAGCTTCCAATCGAATGTTCATGTGATTGGAAAAGTCAGGAGAGTGCAAAGGTACTGTTTTCCGTCAGTTGGCAAGGTGCGCACACAATCCCAGTGTTGTACAGCTTGCTTCTTCACCTTTCCGAAGCTGCCGCTCTCCACGGCTCCCGGAGCCGAAGAAGCGGCTTCTTCGCGCAAAGACGATTGTGCCGCTCACAGTGCTCTCCTTAGCGTGGCTTCTGCCGAAAGACGCCCGGGAGCGACTCTTAGCTCCGGACAGCATCCTACCTTCGTCTTTAGCGCCTCTTCTCATCTACATCTCGGCAAAAAGCTTTTCCACTATGTCTGGCTAGGAAAAACTGTGCCAGCACAGAAAACATCTCCCATCGTGTTCTAGACGTTGCACGGATGTCTGCCAAGTGTTTGGCAGGAAGAAAAGAAAAGTTGTCCAAAACAGCTTCCAATCGAATGTTCATGTGACTGGAAAAGTCAGGACAGTGCAAAAGTACTGTTTTCTAATAGTTGGCAAGGTGCGCACACAATCCCAGTGTTGTACAGCTTGCTTCTTTACCTTTTCGAAGTTGCCGCTCTCTCCGGCTCCCGGAGCCGAAGAAGCGGCTTCTTCGCGAAAAGACGATTGTGCCGCTCACAGTGCTCTCCTTAGCGCGGCTTCTGCCGAAAGACGCCCGGGAGCGGCTCTTAGCTCCGGACAGCATCCTACCTTCGTCTTTAGCGCCTCTTCTCATCTACATCTCGGCAAAAAGCTTTTCCACTATGTCTGGCTAGGAAAAACTGTGCCAGCACAGAAAACATCTCCCATCGTGTTCTAGACGTTGCACGGATGTCTGCCAAGTGTTTGGCAGGAAGAAAAGAAAAGTTGTCCAAAACTGCTTCCAATCGAATGTTCATGTGATTGGAAAAGTCAGGAGAGTGCAAAAGTACTGTTTTCTATCAGTTGGCAAGGTGCGCACACAATCCCAGTGTTGTACAGCTTGCTTCTTCACTTTTCCGAAGCTGCCGCTCTCCCCGGCTCCCGGAGCCGAAGAAGCGGCTTCTTCGCGCAATGACGATTGTGCCGCTCTCAGTGGTCTCCTTAGCGCGGCTTCTGCCGAAAGACGCCCGGGAGCGGCTCTTAGCTCCGGACAGCATCCTACCTTCGTCTTTAGCGCCTCTTCTCATCTACATCTCGGCAAAAAGCTTTTCCACTATGTCTGGCTAGGAAAAACTGTGCCAGCACAGAAAACATCTCCCATCGTGTTCTAGACGTTGCACGGATGTCTGCCAAGTGTTTGGCAGGAAGAAAAGAAAAGTTGTCCAAAACAGCTTCCAATCGAATGTTCATGTGACTGGAAAAGTCAGGAGAGTGCAAAAGTACTGTTTTCTAATAGTTGGCAAGGTGCGCACACAATCCCAGTGTTGTACAGCTTGCTTCTATACATTTTCCAAGTTGCCGCTCTCTCCGGCTCCCGGAGCCGAAGAAGCGGCTTCTTCGCGCAAAGACGATTGTGCCGCTCACAGTGCTCTCCTTAGCGCGGCTTCTGCCGAAAGACGCCCGGGAGCGGCTCTTAGCTCCGGACAGCATCCTACCTTCGTCTTTAGCGCCTCTTCTCATCTACATCTCGGCAAAAAGCTTTTCCACTATGTCTGGCTAGGAAAAACTGTGCCAGCACAGAAAACATCTCCCATCGTGTTCTAGACGTTGCACGGATGTCTGCCAAGTGTTTGGCAGGAAGAAAAGAAAAGTTGTCCAAAACAGCTTCCAATCGAATGTTCATGTGACTGGAAAAGTCAGGAGAGTGCAAAAGTACTGTTTTCTAATAGTTGGCAAGGTGCGCACACAATCCCAGTGTTGTACAGCTTGCTTCTATACATTTTCCAAGTTGCCGCTCTCTCCGGCTCCCGGAGCCGAAGAAGTGGCTTCTTCGCGCAAAGACGATTGTGCCGCTCACAGTGCTCTCCTTAGCGCGGCTTCTGCCGAAAGACGCCCGGGAGCGGCTCTTAGCTCCGGACAGCATGCTACCTTCGTCTTTAGCGCCTCTTCTCATCTACAACTCGGCAAAAAGCTTTTCCGCTATGTCTGGCTCGGAAAAACTGTGCCAGCACAGAAAACATCTCCCATCGTGTTCTAGACGTTGCACGGATGTCTGCCAAGTGTTTGGCAGGAAGAAAAGAAAAGTTGTCCAAAACAGCTTCCAATCGAATGTTCATGTGACTGGAAAAGTCAGGAGAGTGCAAAAGTACTGTTTTGTATCAGTTGGCAAGGTGCGCACACAATCCCAGTGTTGTACAGCTTGCTTCTTCACCTTTCCGAAGCTGCCGCTCTCCCCGGCTCCCGGAGCCGAAGAAGCGGCTTCTTCGCGCAAAGACGATTGTGCCGCTCACAGTGCTCTCATTAGCGTGGCTTCTGCCGAAAGACGCCCGGGAGCGGCTCTTAGCTCCGGACAGCATCCTACCTTCGTCTTTAGCGCCTCTTCTCATCTACATCTCGGCAAAAAGCTTTTCCACTATGTCTGGCTAAGAAAAACTGTGCCAGCACAGAAAACATCTCCCATCGTGTTCAAGACGTTGCACGGATTTCTGCCAAGTGTTTGGCAGGAAGAAAAGAAAAGTTGTCCAAAACAGTTTCCAATCGAATGTTCATGTGACTGGAAAAGTCAGGAGAGTGCAAAAGTACTGTTTTCTAATAGTTGGCAAGGTGCGCACACAATCCCAGTGTTGTACAGCTTGCTTCTTTACCTTTTCGAAGTTGCCGCTCTCTCCGGCTCCCGGAGCCGAAGAAGCGGCTTCTTCGCGAAAAGACGATTGTGCCGCTCACAGTGCTCTCCTTAGCGCGGCTTCTGCCGAAAGACGCCCGGGAGCGGCTCTTAGCTCCGGACAGCATCCTACCTTCGTCTTTAGCGCCTCTTCTCATCTACATCTCGGCAAAAAGCTTTTCCACTATGTCTGGCTAGGAAAAACTGTGCCAGCACAGAAAACATTTCCCATCGTGTTCTAGAAGTTGAAGAGATGTCTCCCAAGTGTTTGGCAGGAAGAAAAGAAAAGTTGTCCAAAACTGCTTCCAATCGAATGTTCATGTGATTGGAAAAGTCAGGAGAGTTCCAAAGTACTGTTTTCTATCAGTTGGCAAGGTGCGCACACAATCCCAGTGTTGTACAGCTTGCTTCTTCACTTTTCCGAAGCTGCCGCTCTCCCCGGCTCCCGGAGCCGAAGAAGCGGCTTCTTCGCGCAATGACGATTGTGCCGCTCTCAGTGCTCTCCTTAGCGCGGCTTCTGCCGAAAGACGCCCAGGAGCGGCTCTTAGCTCCGGACAGCATCCTACCTTCGTCTTTAGCGCCTCTTCTCATCTACATCTCGGCAAAAAGCTTTTCCACTATGTCTGGCTAAGAAAAACTGTGCCAGCACAGAAAACATCTCCCATCGTGTTCTAGACGTTGCACGGATGTCTGCCAAGTGTTTGGCAGGAAGAAAAGAAAAGTTGTCCAAAACAGCTTCCAATCGAATGTTCATGTGACTGGAAAAGTCAGGAGAGTGCAAAAGTACTGTTTTCTAATAGTTGGCAAGGTGCGCACACAATCCCAGTGTTGTACAGCTTGCTTCTATACATTTTCCAAGTTGCCGCTCTCTCCGGCTCCCGGAGCCGAAGAAGCGGCTTCTTCGCGCAAAGACGATTGTGCCGCTCACAGTGCTCTCCTTAGCGCGGCTTATGCCGAAAGACGCCCGGGAGCGGCTCTTAGCTCTGGACAGCATCCTACCTTCGTCTTTAGCGCCTCTTCTCATCTACAACTCGGCAAAAAGCTTTTCCGCTATGTCTGGCTAGGAAAAACTGTGCCAGCACAGAAAACATCTCCCATTGTGTTCTAGACGTTGCACGGATGTCTGCCAAGTGTTTGGCAGGAAGAAAAGGAAAGTTGTCCAAAACAGCTTCCAATCGAATGTTCATGTGACTGGAAAAGTCAGGAGAGTGCAAAAGTACTGTTTTGTATCAGTTGGCAAGGTGCGCACACAATCCCAGTGTTGTACAGCTTGCTTCTTCACCTTCCCGAAGCTGCCGCTCTCTCCGGCTCCCGGAGCCGAAGATGCGGCTTCTTCGCGCAAGACGATTGTGCCGCTCACAGTGCTCTCCTTAGCGCGGCTTCTGCCGAAAGACGCCCGGGAGCGGCTCTTAGCTCCGGACAGCATCCTACCTTCGTCTTTAGCGCCTCTTCTCATCTACATCTCGGCAAAAAGCTTTTCCACTATGTCTGGCTCGGAAAAACTGTGCCAGCACAGAAAACATCTCCCATCGTGTTCTAGACATTGCACGGATTTCTGCCAAGTGTTCGGCAGGAAGAAAAGAAAAGTTGTCCAAAACAGCTTCCAATCGGATGTTCATGTGATTGGAAAAGTCAGGAGAGTGCAAAAGTACTGTTTTCTAATAGTTGGCAAGGTGCGCACACAATCCCAGTGTTGTACAGCTTGCTTCTTCACCTTTCCGTAGCTGCCGCTCTCCCCGGCTCCCGGAGCTGAAGAAGCGGCTTCTTCGCGCAAAGACGATTGTGCCGCTCACAGTGCTCTCCTTAGCGCGGCTTCTGCCGAAAGACGCCCGGGAGCGGCTCTTAGCTCCGGACAGCATCCTACCTTCGTCTTTAGCGCCTCTTGTCATCTACATCTCGGCAAAAAGCTTTTCCACTATTTCTGGCTAGGAAAAACTGTGCCAGCACAGAAAACATCTCCCATCGTGTTTGAGACGTTGCACGGATGTCTGCCAAGTGTTTGGCAGGAAGAAAAGAAAAGTTGTCCAAAACAGCTTCCAATCGAATGTTCATGTGATTGGAAAAGTCAAGAGAGTGCAAAGGTACTGTTTTCTAATAGTTGGCAAGGTGCGCACACAATCCCAGTGTTGTACAGCTTGCTTCTTCACTTTTCCGAAGCTGCCGCTCTCCCCGGCTCCCGGAGCCGAAGAAGCGGCTTCTTCGCGCAAAGACGATTGTGCGGCTCTCAGTGCTCTCCTTAGCGTGGCTTCTGCCGAAAGACGCCTGGGAGCGGCTCTTAGCTCCGGACAGCATCCGACCTTCGTCTTTAGCGCCTCTTCTCATCTACATCTCGGCAAAAAGCTATTCCACTATGTCTGGCTAGGAAAAACTGTGCCAGCACAGAAAACATCTCCCATCGTGTTCTAGACGTTGCACGGATGTCTGCCAAGTGTTTGGCAGGAAGAAAAGAAAAGTTGTCCAAAACAGCTTCCAATCGAATGTTCATGTGACTGGAAAAGTCAGGAGAGTGCAAAAGTACTGTTTTCTAATAGTTGGCAAGGTGCGCACACAATCCCAGTGTTGTACAGCTTGCTTCTATACATTTTCCAAGTTTCCGCTCTCTCCGGCTCCTGGAGCCGAAGAAGCGGCTTCTTCGCGCAAAGACGATTGTGCCGCTCACAGTGCTCTCCTTAGCGTGGCTTCTGCCGAAAGACGCCCGGGAGCGGCTCTTAGCTCCGGACAGCATCCTACCTTCGTCTTTAGCGCCTCTTCTCATCTACATCTCGGCAAAAAGCTTTTCCACTATGTCTGGCTAAGAAAAACTGTGCCAGCACAGAAAACATCTCCCATCGTGTTCTAGACGTTGCACGGATGTCTGCCAAGTGTTTGGCAGGGAGAAAAGAAAAGTTGTCCAAAACAGCTTCCAATCGAATGTTCATGTGACTGGAAAAGTCAGGAGAGTGCAAAAGTACTGTTTTCCGTCAGTTGGCAAGGTGCGCACACAATCCCAGTGTTGTACAGCTTGCTTCTTCACCTATCCAAAGCTGCCGCTCTCCCCGGCTCCCGGAGCCGAAGAAGCGGCTACTTCGCGAAAAGACGATTGTGCCGCTCACAGTGCTCTCCTTAGCGTGGCTTCTGCCGAAAGACGCCCGGGAGCGGCTCTTAGCTCCGGACAGCATCCTACCTTCGTCTTTAGCGCCTCTTCTCATCTACATCTCGGCAAAAAGCTTTTCCACTATGTCTGGCTAAGAAAAACTGTGCCAGCACAGAAAACATCTCCCATCGTGTTCTAGACGTTGCACGGATGTCTGCCAAGTGTTTGGCAGGGAGAAAAGAAAAGTTGTCCAAAACAGCTTCCAATCGAATGTTCATGTGACTGGAAAAGTCAGGAGAGTGCAAAGGTACTGTTTTCCGTCAGTTGGCAAGGTGCGCACACAATCCCAGTGTTGTACAGCTTGCTTCTTCACCTATCCAAAGCTGCCGCTCTCCCCGGCTCCCAGAGCCGAAGATGCGGCTTCTTCGCGCAAAGACGATTGTGCCGCTCACAGTGCTCTCCTTAGCGCGGCTTCTGCCGAAAGACGCCCGGGAGCGGCTCTTAGCTCCGGACAGCATCCTACCTTCGTCTTTAGCGCCTCTTCTCATCTACATCTCAGCAAAAAGCTTTTCCACTATGTCTGGCTAGGAAAAACTGTGCCAGCACAGAAAACATCTCCCATCGTGTTCTAGACGTTGCACGGATGTCTGCCAAGTGTTTGGCAGGAAGAAAAGAAAAGTTGTCCAAAACAGTTTCCAATCGAATGTTCATGTGACTGGAAAAGTCAAGAGAGTGCAAAAGTACTGTTTTCTAATAGTTGGCAAGGTGCGCACACAATCCCAGTGTTGTACAGCTTGCTTCTATACATTTTCCAAGTTGCCGCTCTCTCCGGCTCCCGGAGCCGAAGAAGCGGCTTCTTCGCGCAAAGACGATTGTGCCGCTCACAGTGCTCTCCTTAGCGTGGCTTCTGCCGAAAGACGCCCGGGAGCGGCTCTTAGCTCCGGACAGCATCCTACCTTCGTCTTTAGCGCCTCTTCTCATCTACATCTCGGCAAAAAGCTTTTCCACTATGTCTGGCTAGGAAAAACTGTGCCAGCACAGAAAACATCTCCCATCGTGTTCTAGACGTTGCACGGATGTCTGCCAAGTGTTTGGCAGGAAGAAAAGAAAAGTTGTCCAAAACAGCTTCCAATCGGATGTTCATGTGATTGGAAAAGTCAGGAGAGTGCAAAAGTACTGTTTTCTAATAGTTGGCAAGGTGCGCACACAATCCCAGTGTTGTACAGCTTGCTTCTTCACCTTTCCGAAGCTGCCGCTCTCTCCGGCTCCCGGAGCCGAAGAAGGGGCTTCTTCGCGCAAAGACGATTGTGCCGCTCACAGTGCTCTCCTTAGCGCGGCTTCTGCCGAAAGACGCCTGGGAGCGGCTCTTTGCTCCGGACAGCATCCTACCTTCGTCTTTAGCGCCTCTTCTCATCTACTTCTTGGCAGAAAGCTTTTCCACTATGTCTGGCTAGGAAAAACTGTGCCAGCACAGAAAACATCTCCCATCGTGTTCAAGACGTTGCACGGATTTCTGCCAAGTATTTGGCAGGAAGAAAAGAAAAGTTGTCCAAAACAGTTTCCAATCGAATGTTCATGTGACTGGAAAAGTCAGGAGAGTGCCAAAGTACTGTTTTCTATCAGTTGGCAAGGTGCGCACACAATCCCAGTGTTGTACAGCTTGCTTCTTGCTCCCGGAGCCGAAGAAGCGGCTTCTTCGCGCAAAGACGATTGTGCCGCTCTCAGTGCTCTCCTTAGCGCGGCTTCTGCCGAAAGACGCCCGGGAGCGGCTCTTAGCTCCGGACAGCATCCTACCTTCGTCTT
This sequence comes from Melospiza georgiana, assembly GCF_028018845.1. Classification (NCBI taxonomy): domain Eukaryota; kingdom Metazoa; phylum Chordata; class Aves; order Passeriformes; family Passerellidae; genus Melospiza; species Melospiza georgiana. Next base: position 19,654,956 of record NC_080464.1, on the reverse strand, counting down.
TAGCGCCTCTTCTCATCTACATCTCGGCAAAAAGCTTTTCCACTATTTCTGGCTAGGAAAAACTGTGCCAGCACAGAAAACATCTCCCATCGTGTTCTAGACGTTTCACGGATGTCTGCCAAGTGTTTGGCAGGAAGAAAAGAAAAGTTGTCCAAAACAGCTTCCAATCGAATGTTCACGTGACTGGAAAAGTCAGGAGAGTGCAAAAGTACTGTTTTCTAATAGTTGGCAAGGTGCGCACACAATCCCAGTGTTGTACAGCTTGCTTCTATACATTTTCCAAGTTGCCGCTCTCTCCGGCTCCCGGAGCCGAAGAAGCGGCTTCTTCGCGCAAAGACGATTGTGCCGCTCACAGTGCTCTCCTTAGCGCGGCTTCTGCCGAAAGACGCCCGGGAGCGGCTCTTAGCTCCGGACAGCATCCTACCTTCGTCTTTAGCGCCTCTTCTCATCTACATCTCGGCAAAAAGCTTTTCCGCTATGTCTGGCTAGGAAAAACTGTGCCAGCACAGAAAACATCTCCCATTGTGTTCTAGACGTTGCACGGATGTCTGCCAAGTGTTTGACAAGAAGAAAAGTTGTCCAAAACAGCTTCCAATCGAATGTTCATGTGACTGGAAAAGTCAGGAGAGTGCAAAAGTACTGTTTTGTATCAGTTGGCAAGGTGCGCACACAATCCCAGTGTTGTACAGCTTGCTTCTTCACCTTTCCGAAGCTGCCGCTCTCTCCGGCTCCCGGAGCCGAAGAAGCGGCTTCTTCGCGCAAAGACGATTGTGCCGCTCACAGTGCTCTCCTTAGCGCGGCTTCTGCCGAAAGACGCCTGGGAGCGGCTCTTTGCTCCGGACAGCATCCTACCTTCGTCTTTAGCGCCTCTTCTCATCTACTTCTTGGCAGAAAGCTTTTCCACTATGTCTGGCTAGGAAAAACTGTGCCAGCACAGAAAACATCTCCCATCATGTTCAAGACGTTGCACGGATTTCTGCCAAGTGTTTGGCAGGAAGAAAAGAAAAGTTGTCCAAAACAGTTTCCAATCGAATGTTCATGTGACTGGAAAAGTCAGGAGAGTGCCAAAGTACTGTTTTCTATCAGTTGGCAAGGTGCGCACACAATCCCAGTGTTGTACAGCTTGCTTCTTGCTCCCGGAGCCGAAGAAGCGGCTTCTTCGCGCAAAGACGATTGTGCCGCTCTCAGTGCTCTCCTTAGCGCGGCTTCTGCCGAAAGACGCCCGGGAGCGGCTCTTAGCTCCGGACAGCATCCTACCTTCGTCTTTAGCGCCTCTTCTCATCTACATCTCGGCAAAAAGCTTTTCCACTATTTCTGGCTAGGAAAAACTGTGCCAGCACAGAAAACATCTCCCATCGTGTTCTAGACGTTTCACGGATGTCTGCCAAGTGTTTGGCAGGAAGAAAAGAAAAGTTGTCCAAAACAGCTTCTAATCGAATGTTCATGTGACTGGAAAAGTCAGGAGAGTGCAAAAGTACTGTTTTCTAATAGTTGGCAAGGTGCGCACACAATCCCAGTGTTGTACAGCTTGCTTCTATACATTTTCCAAGTTGCCGCTCTCTCCGGTTTCCCAGAGCCGAAGAAGCGGCTTCTTCGCGCAAAGACGATTGTGCGGCTCACAGTGCTCTCCTTAGCGCGGCTTCTGCCGAAAGACGCCCGGGAGCGGCTCTTAGCTCCGGACAGCATCCTACCTTCGTCTTTAGCGCCTCTTCTCATCTACATCTCGACAAAAAGCTTTTCAACTATCTGGCTAGGAAAAACTGTGCCAGCACAGAAAACATCTCCCATCGTGTTCTACACGTTGCAGAGATGTCTGCCAAGTGTTTGGCTGGAAGAAAAGAAAAGTTGTCCAAAACAGCTTCCAATCGAATGTTCATGTGATTGGAAAAGTCAAGAGAGTGGAAAGGTACTGTTTTCTAATAGTTGGCAAGGTGCGCACACAATCCCAGTGTTGTACAGCTTGTTTCTTCACCTTTCTGAAGCTGCCGCCCTCTCCGGCTCCCGGAGCCGAAGAAGCAGCTTCTTCGCGCAAAGACGATTGTGCCGCTCACAGTGCTCTCCTTAGCGCGGCTTCTGCCGAAAGACGCCCGGGAGCGGCTCTTAGCTCCGGACAGCATCCTACCTTCGTCTTTAGCGCCTCTTCTCATCTACATCTCGGCAAAAAGCTTTTCCACTATGTCTGGCTAAGAAAAACTGTGCCAGCACAGAAAACATCTCCCATCGTGTTCTAGACGTTGCACGGATGTCTGCCAAGTGTTTGGCAGGAAGAAAAGGAAAGTTGTCCAAAACAGCTTCCAATCAAATGTTCATGTGATTGGAAAAGTCAGGAGAGTGCAAAAGTACTGTTTTCTAATAGTTGGCAAGGTGCGCACACAATCCCAGTGTTGTACAGCTTGCTTCTTCACCTTTCCGAAGCTGCCGCTCTCCACGGCTCCCATAGCCGAAGAAGCGGCTTCTTCGCGCAAAGACGATTGTGCCACTCACAGTGCTCTCCTTAGTGCGGCTTCTGCCGAAAGACGCCCCGGAGCGGCTCTTAGCTCCGGACAGCATCCTACCTTCGTCTTTAGCGCCTCTTCTCATCTACATCTCGGCAGAAAGCTTTTCCACTATGTCTGGCTAGGAAAAACTGTGCCAGCACAGAAAACATCTCCCTTTGTGTTCTAGACGTTGCACGGATTTCTGCCAAGTGTTTGGCAGGAAGAAAAGAAAAGTTGTCCAAAACAGTTTCCAATCGAATGTTCATGTGACTGGAAAAGTCAGGAGAGTGCAAAAGTACTGTTTTCTAATAGTTGGCAAGGTGCGCACACAATCCCAGTGTTGTACAGCTTGCTTCTTTACCTTTTCGAAGTTGCCGCTCTCTCCGGCTCCCGGAGCCGAAGAAGCGGCTACTTCGCGAAAAGACGATTGTGCCGCTCACAGTGCTCTCCTTAGCGCGGCTTCTGTCGAAAGACGCCCGGGAGCGGCTCTTAGCTCCGGACAGCATCCTACCTTTGTCTTTAGCGCCTCTTCTCATCTACATCTCGGCAAAAAGCTTTTCCACTATGTCTGGCTAGGAAAAACTGTGCCAGCACAGAAAACATCTCCCATCGTGTTCTAGACGTTGCACGGATGTCTGCCAAGTGTTTGGCAGGAAGAAAAGAAAAGTTGTCCAAAACAGCTTCCAATCGAATGTTCATGTGACTGGAAAAGTCAGGAGAGTGCAAAAGTACTGTTTTCTATCAGTTGGCAAGGTGCGCACACAATCCCAGTGTTGTACAGCTTGCTTCTATACATTTTCCAAGTTGCCGCTCTCTCCGGCTCTCGGAGCCGAAGAAGCGGCTTCTTCGCGCAAAGACAATTGTGCCGCTCACAGCGCTCTGCTTAGCGCGGCTTCTGCCGAAAGACGCCCGGGAGCGGCTCTTAGCTCCGGACAGCATCCTACCTTCGTCTTTAGCGCCTCTTCTCATCTACAACTCGGCAAAAAGCTTTTCCGCTATGTCTGGCTAGGAAAAACTGTGCCAGCACAGAAAACATCTCCCATTGTGTTCTAGACATTGCACGGATTTCTGCCAAGTGTTTGGCAGGAAGAAAAGAAAAGTTGTCCAAAACAGCTTCCAATCGAATGTTCATGTGACTGGAAAAGTCAGGAGAGTGCAAAAGTACTGTTTTCTAATAGTTGGCAAGGTGCGCACACAATCCCAGTGTTGTACAGCTTGCTTCTTCACCTTTCCGAAGTTGCCTCTCTCCCCGGCTCCCGTAGCCGAAGAAGCGGCTTCTTCGCGCAAAGACGATTGTGCCGCTCACAGTGCTCTCCTTAGCGCGGCTTCTGCCGAAAGACGCCCGGGAGCGGCTCTTAGCTCCGGACAGCATCCTACCTTCGTCTTTAGCGCCTCTTCTCATCTACACCTCGGCAAAAAGCTTTTCCACTATGTCTGGCTAGGAAAAACTGTGCCAGCACAGAAAACATCTCCCATCGTGTTCTAGACGTTGCACGGATGTCTGCCAAGTGTTTGGCAGGAAGAAAAGAAAAGTTGTCCAAAACAGCTTCCAATCGAAAGTTCATGTGATTGGAAAAGTCAAGAGAGTGCAAAGGTACTGTTTTCTAATAGTTGGCAAGGTGTGCACACAATCCCAGTGTTGTACAGCTTGTTTCTTCACCTTTCTGAAGCTGCCGCCCTCTCCGGCTCCCGGAGCCGAAGAAGCGGCTTCTTCGCGCAAAGACGATTGTGCCGCTCACAGTGCTCTCCTTAGCGCGGCTTCTGCCGAAAGACGCCCGGGAGCGGCTCTTAGCTCCGGACAGCATCCTACCTTCGTCTTTAGCGCCTCTTCTCATCTACATCTCGGCAAAAAGCTTTTCCACTATGTCTGGCTAGGAAAAACTGTGCCAGCACAGAAAACATCTCCCATCGTGTTCTAGACATTGCACGGATTTCTGCCAAGTGTTTGGCAGGAAGAAAAGAAAAGTTGTCCAAGACAGCTTCCAATCGAATGTTCATGTGACTGGAAAAGTCAGGAGAGTGCAAAAGTACTGTTTTCTAATAGTTGGCAAGGTGCGCACACAATCCCAGTGTTGTACAGCTTGCTTCTTCACCTTTTCCGAGTTGCCTCTCTCCCCGGCTCCCGGAGCCGAAGAAGCGGCTTCTTCGCGCAAAGACGATTGTGCCGCTCACAGTGCTCTCCTTAGCGCGGCTTCTGCCGAAAGACGCCCCGGAGCGGCTCTTAGCTCCGGACAGCATCCTACCTTCGTCTTTAGCGCCTCTTCTCATCTACATCTCGGCAGAAAGCTTTTCCACTATGTCTGGCTAGGAAAAACTGTGCCAGCACAGAAAACATCTCCCATCGTGTTCTAGACGTTGCACGGATTTCTGCCAAGTGTTTGGCAGGAAGAAAAGAAAAGTTGTCCAAAACAGTTTCCAATCGAATGTTCATGTGACTGGAAAAGTCAGGAGAGTGCCAAAGTACTGTTTTCTATCAGTTGGCAAGGTGCGCACACAATCCCAGTGTTGTACAGCTTGCTTCTTCACTTTTCCGAAGCTGCCGCTCTCCCCGGCTCCCGGAGCCGAAGAAGCGGCTTCTTCGCGCAAAGACGATTGTGCCGCTCTCAGTGCTCTCCTTAGCGCGGCTTCTGCCGAAAGACGCCCGGGAGCGGCTCTTAGCTCCGGACAGCATCCTACCTTCGTCTTTAGCGCCTCTTCTCATCTACATCTCGGCAAAAAGCTTTTCCACTATGTCTGGCTAAGAAAAACTGTGCCAGCACAGAAAACATCTCCCATCGTGTTCTAGACGTTGCACGGATGTCTGCCAAGTGTTTGGCAGGAAGAAAAGAAAAGTTGTCCAAAACTGCTTCCAATCGAATGTTCATGTGATTGGAAAAGTCATGAGAGTGCCAAAGTACTGTTTTCTAATAGTTGGCAAGGTGCGCACACAATCCCAGTGTTGTACAGCTTGCTTCTTCACCTTCCCGAAGCTGCCGCTCTCCCCGGCTCCCGTAGCCGAAGAAGCGGCTTCTTCGCGCAAAGACGATTGTGCCGCTCACAGTGCTCTCCTTAGCGCGGCTTCTGCCGAAAGACGCCCGGGAGCGGCTCTTAGCTCCGGACAGCATCCTACCTTCGTCTTTAGCGCCTCTTCTCATCTACATCTCGGCAAAAAGCTTTTCCACTATGTCTGGCTAGGAAAAACTGTGCCAGCACAGAAAACATCTCCCATCGTGTTCTAGACGTTGCACGGATGTCTGCCAAGTGTTTGGCAGGAAGAAAAGAAAAGTTGTCCAAAACAGCTTCCAATCGAATGTTCATGTGACTGGAAAAGTCAGGAGAGTGCAAATGTACTGTTTTCTAATAGTTGGCAAGGTGCGCACACAATCCCAGTGTTGTACAGCTTGCTTCTATACATTTTCCAAGTTGCCGCTCTCTCCGGCTCCCGGAGCCGAAGAAGCGGCTTCTTCGCGCAAAGACGATTGTGCCGCTCACAGTGCTCTCCTTAGCGCGGCTTCTGCCGAAAGACGCCCGGGAGCGGCTCTTAGCTCCGGACAGCATCCTACCTTCGTCTTTAGCGCCTCTTCTCATCTACATCTCGGCAAAAAGCTTTTCCACTATGTCTGGCTAAGAAAAACTGTGCCAGCACAGAAAACATCTCCCATTGTGTTCTAGACGTTGCACAGATGTCTGCCAAGTGTTTGGCCGGAAGAAAAGAATAGTTGTCCAAAACAGCTTCCAATCGAACGTTCATGTGATTGGAAAAGTCAGGAGAGTGCAAAAGTACTGTTTTCTAATAGTTGGCAAGGTGCGCACACAATCCCAGTGTTGTACAGCTTGCTTCTTTACCTTTCCGAAGCTGCCGCTCTCTCCGGCTCCCGGAGCCGAAGAAGCGGCTTCTTCGCGCAAAGACGATTGTGCCGCTCACAGTGCTCTCCTTAGCGCGGCTTCTGCCGAAAGACGCCCGGGAGCGGCTCTTAGCTCCGGACAGCATCCTACCTTCGTCTTTAGCGCCTCTTCTCATCTACATCTCGGCAAAAAGCTTTTCCACTATGTCTGGCTAGGAAAAACTGTGCCAGCACAGAAAACATCGCCCATCGTGTTCTAGACGTTGCACGGATGTCTGCCAAGTGTTTGACAGGGAGAAAAGAATAGTTGCCCACAACAGCTTCCAATCGAATGTTCATGTGACTGGAAAAGTCAGGAGAGTGCAAAAGTACTGTTTTCTAATAGTTGGCAAGGTGCGCACACAATCCCAGTGTTGTACAGCTTGCTTCTTTACCTTTTCCGAGTTGCCGCTCTCCCCGGCTCCCAGAGCCGAAGAAGCGGCTTCTTCGCGAAAAGACGATTGTGCCGCTCACAGTGCTCTCCTTAGCGCGGCTTCTGCCGAAAGACGCCCGGGAGCGGCTCTTAGCTCCGGACAGCATCCTACCTTCGTCTTTAGCGCCTCTTCTCATCTACATCTCGGCAAAAAACTTTTCCACTATCTGGCTAGGAAAAACTGTGCCAGCACAGAAAACATCTCCCATCGTGTTCTAGACGTTGCACGGATTTCTGCCAAGTGTTTGGCAGGAAGAAAAGAATAGTTGTCCAAAACAGCTTCCAATCGAATGTTCATGTGACTGGAAAAGTCAGGAGAGTGCAAAAGTACTGTTTTCTAATAGTTGGCAAGGTGCGCACACAATCCCAGTGTTGTACAGCTTGCTTCTTCACTTTTCCGAATCTGCTGCTCTCTCCGGCTCCCGGAGCCGAAGAAGCGGCTTCTTCGCGCAAAGACGATTGTGCCGCTCACAGTGCTCTCCTTAGCGCGACTTCTGCCGAAAGACGCCCGGGAGCGGCTCTTAGCTCCGGACAGCATCCTACCTTCGTCTTTAGCGCCTCTTCTCATCTACAACTCGACAAAAAGCTTTTCCGCTATGTCTGGCTAGGAAAAACTGTGCCAGCACAGAAAACATCTCCCATTGTGTTCTAGACGTTGCACGGATGTCTGCCAAGTGTTTGACAGGAAGAAAAGTTGTCCAAAACAGCTTCCAATCGAATGTTCATGTGACTGGAAAAGTCAGGAGAGTGCAAAAGTGCTGTTTTGTATCAGTTGGCAAGGTGCGCGCACAATCCCAGTGTTGTACAGTTTACTTCTTCACCTTCCCGAAGCAGCCGCTCTCTCCGGCTCCCGGAGCCGAAGATGCGACTTCTTCGCGCAAGACGATTGTGCCGCTCACAGTACTCTCCTCAGCGCGGCTTCTGCCGAAAGACGCCCGGGAGCGGCTCTTAGCTCCGGACAGCATCCTACCTTCGTCTTTAGCGCCTCTTCTCATCTACATCTCGGCAAAAAGCTTTTCCACTATGTCTGGCTAAGAAAAACTGTGCCAGCACAGAAAACATCTCCCATCGTGTTCTAGACGTTGCACGGATGTCTGCCAAGTGTTTGGCAGGAAGAAAAGAAAAGTTGTCCAAAACAGCTTCCAATCGAATGTTCATGTGATTGGAAAAGTCAGGAGAGTGCAAAAGTACTGTTTTCTATCAGTTGGCAAGCTGCGCACACAATCCCAGTGTTGTACAGCTTGCTTCTTCACCTTTCCGAAGCTGCCGCTCTCCACGGCTCCCGGAGCCGAAGAAGCGGCTTCTTCGCGCAAAGACGATTGTGCCGCTCACAGTGCTCTCCTTAGCGCGGCTTCTGCCAAAAGACGCCCCGGAGCGGCTCTTAGCTCCGGACAGCATCCTACCTTCGTCTTTAGCGCCTCTTCTCATCTACATCTCGGCAAAAAGCTTTTCCACTATGTATGGCTAGGAAAAACTGTGCCAGCACAGAAAACATCTCCCATCGTGTTCTAGACGTTGCACGGATGTCTGCCAAGTGTTTGGCAGGAAGAAAAGAAAAGTTGTCCAAAACAGCTTCCAATCGAATGTTCATGTGACTGGAAAAGTCAGGAGAGTGCAAAAGTACTGTTTTCTAATAGTTGGCAAGGTGCGCACACAATCCCAGTGTTGTACAGCTTGCTTCTATACATTTTCTGAGTTGCCGCTCTCTCCGGCTCCCAGAGCCGAAGAAGCAGCTTCTTCGCACAAAGACGATTGTGCCGCTCACAGTGCTCTCCTTAGCGCGGCTTCTGCCGAAAGACGCCCGGGAGCGGCTCTTAGCTCCGGACAGCATCCTACCTTCGTCTTTAGCGCCTCTTCTCATCTACATCTCAGCAAAAAGCTTTTCCACTATGTCTGGCTAGGAAAAACTGTGCCAGCACAGAAAACATCTCCCATCGTGTTCTAGACGTTGCACGGATGTCTGCCAAGTGTTTGGCAGGAAGAAAAGAAAAGTTGTCCAAAACTGCTTCCAATCGAATGTTCATGTGATTGGAAAAGTCAGGAGAGTGCCAAAGTACTGTTTTCTAATAGTTGGCAAGGTGCGCACACAATCCCAGTGTTGTACATCTTGCTTCTTCACTTTTCCGAATCTGCTGCTCTCTCCGGCTCCCGGAGCCGAAGAAGCGGCTTCTTCGCGCAAAGACGATTGTGCCGCTCACAGTGCTCTCCTTAGCGCGGCTTCTGCCGAAAGACGCCCGGGAGCGGCTCTTAGCTCCGGACAGCATCCTACCTTCGTCTTTAGCGCCTCTTCTCATCTACAACTCGACAAAAAGCTTTTCCGCTATGTCTGGCTAGGAAAAACTGTGCCAGCACAGAAAACATCTCCCATTGTGTTCTAGACGTTGCACGGATGTCTGCCAAGTGTTTGACAGGAAGAAAAGTTGTCCAAAACAGCTTCCAATCGAATGTTCATGTGACTGGAAAAGTCAGGAGAGTGCAAAAGTGCTGTTTTGTATCAGTTGGCAAGGTGCGCGCACAATCCCAGTGTTGTACAGTTTGCTTCTTCACCTTCCCGAAGCTGCCGCTCTCTCCGGCTCCCGGAGCCGAAGATGCGACTTCTTCGCGCAAGACGATTGTGCCGCTCACAGTGCTCTCCTCAGCGCGGCTTCTGCCGAAAGACGCCCGGGAGCGGCTCTTAGCTCCGGACAGCATCCTACCTTCGTCTTTAGCGCCTCTTCTCATCTACATCTCGGCAAAAAGCTTTTCCACTATGTCTGGCTAAGAAAAACTGTGCCAGCACAGAAAACATCTCCCATCGTGTTCTAGACGTTGCACGGATGTCTGCCAAGTGTTTGGCAGGAAGAAAAGAAAAGTTGTCCAAAACAGCTTCCAATCGAATGTTCATGTGATTGGAAAAGTCAGGAGAGTGCAAAAGTACTGTTTTCTATCAGTTGGCCAGCTGCGCACACAATCCCAGTGTTGTACAGCTTGCTTATTCACCTTTCCGAAGCTGTCGCTCTCCACGGCTCCCGGAGCCGAAGAAGCGGCTTCTTCGCGCAAAGACGATTGTGCCGCTCACAGTGCTCTCCTTAGCGCGGCTTCTGCCGAAAGACGCCCCGGAGCGGCTCTTAGCTCCGGACAGCATCCTACCTTCGTCTTTAGCGCCTCTTCTCATCTACATCTCGGCAAAAAGCATTTCCACTATGTCTGGCTAGGAAAAACTGTGCCAGCACAGAAAACATCTCCCATCGTGTTCTAGACGTTGCACGGATGTCTGCCAAGTGTTTGGCAGGAAGAAAAGAAAAGTTGTCCAAAACAGCTTCCAATCGAATGTTCATGTGACTGGAAAAGTCAGGAGAGTGCAAATGTACTGTTTTCTAATAGTTGGCAAGGTGCGCACACAATCCCAGTGTTGTACAGCTTGCTTCTATACATTTTCCAAGTTGCCGCTCTCTCCGGCTCCCGGAGCCGAAGAAGCGGCTTCTTCGCGCAAAGACGATTGTGCCGCTCACAGTGCTCTCCTTAGCGCGGCTTCTGCCGAAAGACGCCCGGGAGCGGCTCTTAGCTCCGGACAGCATCCTACCTTCGTCTTTAGCGCCTCTTCTCATCTACATCTCGGCAAAAAGCTTTTCCACTATGTCTGGCTAAGAAAAACTGTGCCAGCACAGAAAACATCTCCCATTGTGTTCTAGACGTTGCACAGATGTCTGCCAAGTGTTTGGCCGGAAGAAAAGAAAAGTTGTCCAAAACAGCTTCCAATCGAACGTTCATGTGATTGGAAAAGTCAGGAGAGTGCAAAAGTACTGTTTTCTAATAGTTGGCAAGGTGCGCACACAATCCCAGTGTTGTACAGCTTGCTTCTTTACCTTTCCGAAGCTGCCGCTCTCTCCGGCTCCCGGAGCCGAAGAAGCGGCTTCTTCGCGCAAAGACGATTGTGCCGCTCACAGTGCTCTCCTTAGCGCGGCTTCTGCCGAAAGAGGCCCGGGAGCGGCTCTTAGCTCCGGACAGCATCCTACCTTCGTCTTTAGCGCCTCTTCTCATCTACATCTCGGCAAAAAGCTTTTCCACTATGTCTGGCTAGGAAAAACTGTGCCAGCACAGAAAACATCGCCCATCGTGTTCTAGACGTTGCACGGATGTCTGCCAAGTGTTTGACAGGGAGAAAAGAATAGTTGTCCAAAACAGCTTCCAATCGAATGTTCATGTGACTGGAAAAGTCAGGAGAGTGCAAAAGTACTGTTTTCTAATAGTTGGCAAGGTGCGCACACAATCCCAGTGTTGTACAGCTTGCTTCTTTACCTTTTCCGAGTTGCCGCTCTCTCCGGCTCCCAGAGCCGAAGAAGCGGCTTCTTCGCGAAAAGACGATTGTGCCGCTCACAGTGCTCTCCTTAGCGCGGCTTCTGCCGAAAGACGCCCGGGAGCGGCTCTTAGCTCCGGACAGCATCCTACCTTCGTCTTTAGCGCCTCTTCTCATCTACATCTCGGCAAAAAACTTTTCCACTATCTGGCTAGGAAAAACTGTGCCAGCACAGAAAACATCTCCCATCGTGTTCTAGACGTTGCACGGATTTCTGCCAAGTGTTTGGCAGGAAGAAAAGAATAGTTGTCCAAAACAGCTTCCAATCGAATGTTCATGTGACTGGAAAAGTCAGGAGAGTGCAAAAGTACTGTTTTCTAATAGTTGGCAAGGTGCGCACACAATCCCAGTGTTGTACAGCTTGCTTCTTTACCTTTTCTGAGTTGCCGCTCTCTCCGGCTCCCAGAGCCGAAGAAGCGGCTTCTTCGCGAAAAGACGATTGTGCCGCTCACAGTGCTCTCCTTAGCGCGGCTTCTGCCGAAAGACGCCCGGGAGCGGCTCTTAGCTCCGGACAGCATCCTACCTTCGTCTTTAGCGCCTCTTCTCATCTACATCTCGGCAAAAAACTTTTCCACTATCTGGCTAGGAAAAACTGTGCCAGCACAGAAAACATCTCCCATTGTGTTCTAGACGTTGCACGGATGTCTGCCAAGTGTTTGACAGGAAGAAAAGTTGTCCAAAACAGCTTCCAATCGAATGTTCATGTGACTGGAAAAGTCAGGAGAGTGCAAAAGTGCTGTTTTGTATCAGTTGGCAAGGTGCGCGCACAATCCCAGTGTTGTACAGTTTGCTTCTTCACCTTCCCGAAGCTGCCGCTCTCTCCGGCTCCCGGAGCCGAAGATGCGGCTTCTTCGCGCAAGACGATTGTGCCGCTCACAGTGCTCTCCTTAGCGCGGCTTCTGCCGAAAGACGCCCGGGAGCGGCTCTTAGCTCCGGACAGCATCCTACCTTCGTCTTTAGCGCCTCTTCTCATCTACATCTCGGCAAAAAGCTTTTCCACTATGTCTGGCTAAGAAAAACTGTGCCAGCACAGAAAACATCTCCCATCGTGTTCTAGACGTTGCACGGATGTCTGCCAAGTGTTTGGCAGGAAGAAAAGAAAAGTTGTCCAAAACAGCTTCCAATCGAATGTTCATGTGATTGGAAAAGTCAGGAGAGTGCCAAAGTACTGTTTTCTGTCAGTTGGCAAGCTGCGCACACAATCCCAGTGTTGTACAGCTTGCTTCTTCACCTTTCCGAAGCTGCCGCTCTCCCCGGCTCCCGGAGCCGAAGAAGCGGCTTCTTCGCGCAAAGACGATTGTGCCACTCACAGTGCTCTCCTTAGCGCGGCTTCTGCCAAAAGACGCCCCGGAACGGCTCTTAGCTCCGGACAGCATCCTACCTTCGTCTTTAGCGCCTCTTCTCATCTACATCTCGGCAAAAAGCTTTTCCACTATGTCTGGCTAGGAAAAACTGTGCCAGCACAGAAAACATCTCCCATCGTGTTCTAGATGTTGCACGGATGTCTGCCAAGTGTTTGGCAGGAAGAAAAGAAAAGTTGTCCAAAACAGCTTCCAATCGAATGTTCATGTGACTGGAAAAGTCAGGAGAGTGCAAAAGTACTGTTTTCTAATAGTTGGCAAGGTGCGCACACAATCCCAGTGTTGTACAGCTTGCTTCTATACATTTTCCGAGTTGCCGCTCTCTCCGGCTCCCAGAGCCGAAGAAGCAGCTTCTTCGCGCAAAGACGATTGTGCCGCTCACAGTGCTCTCCTTAGCGCGGCTTCTGCCGAAAGACGCCCGGGAGCGACTCTTAGCTCCGGACAGCATCCTACCTTCGTCTTTAGCGCCTCTTCTCATCTACATCTCGGCAAAAAGCTTTTCCACTATGTCTGGCTAGGAAAAACTGTGCCAGCACAGAAAACATCGCCCATCGTGTTCTAGACGTTGCACGGATGTCTGCCAAGTGTTTGACAGGGAGAAAAGAATAGTTGTCCAAAACAGCTTCCAATCGAATGTTCATGTGACTGGAAAAGTCAGGAGAGTGCAAAAGTACTGTTTTCTAATAGTTGGCAAGGTGCGCACACAATCCCAGTGTTGTACAGCTTGCTTCTTTACCTTTTCCGAGTTGCCGCTCTCTCCGGCTCCCAGAGCCGAAGAAGCGGCTTCTTCGCGAAAAGACGATTGTGCCGCTCACAGTGCTCTCCTTAGCGCGGCTTCTGCCGAAAGACGCCCGGGAGCGGCTCTTAGCTCCGGACAGCATCCTACCTTCGTCTTTAGCGCCTCTTCTCATCTACATCTCGGCAAAAAACTTTTCCACTATCTGGCTAGGAAAAACTGTGCCAGCACAGAAAACATCTCCCATCGTGTTCTAGACGTTGCACGGATTTCTGCCAAGTGTTTGGCAGGAAGAAAAGAATAGTTGTCCAAAACAGCTTCCAATCGAATGTTCATGTGACTGGAAAAGTCAGGAGAGTGCAAAAGTACTGTTTTCTAATAGTTGGCAAGGTGCGCACACAATCCCAGTGTTGTACAGCTTGCTTCTTTACCTTTTCCGAGTTGCCGCTCTCTACGGCTCCCAGAGCCGAAGAAGCGGCTTCTTCGCGAAAAGACGATTGTGCCGCTCACAGTGCTCTCCTTAGCGCGGCTTCTGCCGAAAGACGCCCGGGAGCGGCTCTTAGCTCCGGACAGCATCCTACCTTCGTCTTTAGCGCCTCTTCTCATCTACATCTCGGCAAAAAACTTTTCCACTATCTGGCTAGGAAAAACTGTGCCAGCACAGAAAACATCTCCCATTGTGTTCTAGACGTTGCACGGATGTCTGCCAAGTGTTTGACAGGAAGAAAAGTTGTCCAAAACAGCTTCCAATCGAATGTTCATGTGACTGGAAAAGTCAGGAGAGTGCAAAAGTGCTGTTTTGTATCAGTTGGCAAGGTGCGCGCACAATCCCAGTGTTGTACAGTTTGCTTCTTCACCTTCCCGAAGCTGCCGCTCTCTCCGGCTCCCGGAGCCGAAGATGCGGCTTCTTCGCGCAAGACGATTGTGCCGCTCACAGTGCTCTCCTTAGCGCGGCTTCTGCCGAAAGACGCCCGGGAGCGGCTCTTAGCTCCGGACAGCATCCTACCTTCGTCTTTAGCGCCTCTTCTCATCTACATCTCGGCAAAAAGCTTTTCCACTATGTCTGGCTAAGAAAAACTGTGCCAGCACAGAAAACATCTCCCATCGTGTTCTAGACGTTGCACGGATGTCTGCCAAGTGTTTGGCAGGAAGAAAAGAAAAGTTGTCCAAAACAGCTTCCAATCGAATGTTCATGTGACTGGAAAAGTCAGGAGAGTGCAAAAGTACTGTTTTCTAATAGTTGGCAAGGTGCGCACACAATCCCAGTGTTGTACAGCTTGCTTCTATACATTTTCCGAGTTGCCGCTCTCTCCGGCTCCCAGAGCCGAAGAAGCAGCTTCTTCGCACAAAGACGATTGTGCCGCTCACAGTGCTCTCCTTAGCGCGGCTTCTGCCGAAAGACGCCCGGGAGCGGCTCTTAGCTCCGGACAGCATCCTACCTTCGTCTTTAGCGCCTCTTCTCATCTACATCTCGGCAAAAAGCTTTTCCACTATGTCTGGCTAGGAAAAACTGTGCCAGCACAGAAAACATCTCCCATCGTGTTCTAGACGTTGCACGGATGTCTGCCAAGTGTTTGGCAGGAAGAAAAGAAAAGTTGTCCAAAACTGCTTCCAATCGAATGTTCATGTGATTGGAAAAGTCAGGAGAGTGCCAAAGTACTGTTTTCTAATAGTTGGCAAGGTGCGCACACAATCCCAGTGTTGTACAGCTTGCTTCTTCACTTTTCCGAAGCTGCCGCTCTCTCCGGCTCCCGGAGCCGAAGAAGCGGCTTCTTCGCGCAAAGACGATTGTGCCGCTCACAGTGCTCTCCTTAGCGCGACTTCTGCCGAAAGACGCCCGGGAGCGGCTCTTAGCTCCGGACAGCATCCTACCTTCGTCTTTAGCGCCTCTTCTCATCTATAACTCGACAAAAAGCTTTTCCGCTATGTCTGGCTAGGAAAAACTGTGCCAGCACAGAAAACATCTCCCATCGTGTTCTAGACGTTGCACGGATGTCTGCCAAGTGTTTGACAGGAAGAAAAGTTGTCCAAAACAGCTTCCAATCGAATGTTCATGTGACTGGAAAAGTCAGGAGAGTGCAAAAGTGCTGTTTTGTATCAGTTGGCAAGGTGCGCACACAATCCCAGTGTTGTATAGTTTGCTTCTTCACCTTCCCGAAGCTGCCGCTCTCTCCGGCTCCCGGAGCCGAAGATGCGGCTTCTTCGCGCAAGACGATTGTGCCGCTCACAGTGCTCTCCTTAGCGCGGCTTCTGCCGAAAGACGCCCGGGAGCGGCTCTTAGCTCCGGACAGCATCCTACCTTCGTCTTTAGCGCCTCTTCTCATCTACATCTCGGCAAAAAGCTTTTCCACTATGTCTGGCTAGGAAAAACTGTGCCAGCACAGAAAACATCTCCCATCGTGTTCTAGACGTTGCACGGATGTCTGCCAAGTGTTTGGCAGGAAGAAAAGAAAAGTTGTCCAAAACAGCTTCCAATCGAACGTTCATGTGATTGGAAAAGTCAGGAGAGTGCAAAAGTACTGTTTTGTATCAGTTGGCAAGGTGCACACACAATCCCAGTGTTGTACAGCTTGCTTCTTTACCTTTCCGAAGCTGCCGCTCTCTCTGGCTCCCGGAGCCGAAGAAGCGGCTTCTTCGCGCAAAGACGATTGTGCCGCTCACAGTGCTCTCCTTAGCGCGGCTTCTGCCGAAAGACGCCCGGGAGCGGCTCTTAGCTCCGGACAGCATCCTACCTTCGTCTTTAGCGCCTCTTCTCATCTACATCTCGGCAAAAAGCTTTTCCACTATGTCTGGCTAGGAAAACTGTGCCAGCTCAGAAAACATCTCCCATCATGTTCTAGACGTTGCACGGATGTCTGCCAAGTGTTTGGCAGGAAGAAAAGAAAAGTTGTCCAAAACAGCTTCCAATCGAATGTTCATGTGACTGGAAAAGTCAGGAGAGTGCAAAAGTACTGTTTTCTATCAGTTGGCAAGGTGCGCACACAATCCCAGTGTTGTACAGCTTGCTTCTTCACTTTTCCGAAGCTGCCGCTCTCCCCGGCTCCCGGAGCCGAAGAAGCGGCTTCTTCGCGCAAAGACGATTGTGCCGCTCACAGTGCTCTCCTTAGCGCCGCTTCTGCCGAAAGACGCCCGGGAGCGGCTCTTAGCTCCGGACAGCATCCTACCTTCGTCTTTAGTGCCTCTTCTCATCTACATCTCGGCAAAAAGCTTTTCCACTATGTCTGGCTAGGAAAAACTGTGCCAGCACAGAAAACATCTCCCATCGTGTTCTAGACGTTGCACGGATGTCTGCCAAGTGTTTGGCAGGAAGAAAAGAAAAGTTGTCCAAAACAGCTTCCAATCGAATGTTCATGTGACTGGAAAAGTCAGGAGAGTGCAAAAGTACTGTTTTCTATCAGTTGGCAAGGTGCGCACACAATCCCAGTGTTGTACAGCTTGCTTCTATACATTTTCCAAGTTGCCGCTCTCTCCGGCTCTCGGAGCCGAAGAAGCGGCTTCTTCGCGCAAAGACGATTGTGCCGCTCACAGTGCTCTCCTTAGCGCGGCTTCTGCCGAAAGACGCCCGGGAGCGGCTCTTAGCTCCGGACAGCATTATACCTTCGTCTTTAGCGCCTCTTCTCATCTACAACTCGACAAAAAGCTTTTCCGCTATGTCTGGCTAGGAAAAACTGTGCCAGCACAGAAAACATCTCCCATTGTGTTCTAGACATTGCACGGATTTCTGCCAAGTGTTTGGCAGGAAGAAAAGAAAAGTTGTCTAAACTGCTTCCAATCGAATGTTCATGTGATTGGAAAAGTCAGGAGCGTGCAAAAGTACTGTTTTCTATCAGTTGGCAAGGTGCGCACACAATCCCAGTGTTGTACAGCTTGCTTCTTCACCTTTCCGAAGCTTCCGCTCTCCCTGGCTCCCGGAGCCGAAGAAGCGGCTTCTTCGCGCAAAGACGATTGTGCCGCTCTCAGTGCTCTCCTTAGCGCAGCTTCTGCCGAAAGACGCCCGGGAGCGGCTCTTAGCTCCGGACAGCATCCTACCTTCGTCTTTAGCGCCTCTTCTCATCTACAACTCGGCAAAAAGCTTTTCCACTATGTCTGGCTAGGAAAAACTGTGCCAGCAAAGAAAACATCTCCCATCGTGTTCTAGACGTTGCACGGATGTCTGCCAAGTGTTTGGCAGGAAGAAAAGAAAAGTTGTCCAAAACAGCTTCCAATCGAATGTTCATGTGACTGGAAAAGTCAGGAGAGTGCAAAAGTACTGTTTTCTAATAGTTGGCAAGGTGCGCACACAATCCCAGTGTTGTGCAGCTTGCTTCTATACATTTTCAAGGTTGCCGCTCTCTCCGGCTCCCGGAGCCGGAGAAGCGGCTTCTTCGCGCAAAGACGATTGTGCCGCTCACAGTGCTCTCCTTAGCGCGGCTTCTGCCGAAAGACGCCCGGGAGCGGCTCTTAGCTCCGGACAGCATCCTACCTTCGTCTTTAGCGCCTCTTCTCATCTACATCTCGGCAAAAAGCTTTTCCACTATCTGGCTAGGAAAAACTGTGCCAGCACAGAAAACATCTCCCATCGTGTTCTAGACGTTGCACGGATTTCTGCCAAGTGTTTGGCAGGAAGAAAAGAAAAGTTGTCCAAAACAGCTTCCAATCGAATGTTCATGTGACTGGAAAAGTCAGGAGAGTGCAAAAGTGCTGTTTTGTATCAGTTGGCAAGGTGCGCACACAATCCCAGTGTTGTATAGTTTGCTTCTTCACCTTCCCGAAGCTGCCGCTCTCTCCGGCTCCCGGAGCCGAAGATGCGGCTTCTTCGCGCAAGACGATTGTGCCGCTCACAGTGCTCTCCTTAGCGCGGCTTCTGCCGAAAGACGCCCGGGAGCGGCTCTTAGCTCCGGACAGCATCCTACCTTCGTCTTTAGCGCCTCTTCTCATCTACATCTCGGCAAAAAGCTTTTCCACTATGTCTGGCTAGGAAAAACTGTGCCAGCACAGAAAACATCTCCCATCGTGTTCTAGACGTTGCACGGATGTCTGCCAAGTGTTTGGCAGGAAGAAAAGAAAAGTTGTCCAAAACAGCTTCCAATCGAACGTTCATGTGATTGGAAAAGTCAGGAGAGTGCAAAAGTACTGTTTTGTATCAGTTGGCAAGGTGCACACACAATCCCAGTGTTGTACAGCTTGCTTCTTTACCTTTCCGAAGCTGCCGCTCTCTCCGGCTCCCGGAGCCGAAGAAGCGGCTTCTTCGCGCAAAGACGATTGTGCCGCTCACAGTGCTCTCCTTAGCGCGGCTTCTGCCGAAAGACGCCCGGGAGCGGCTCTTAGCTCCGGACAGCATCCTACCTTCGTCTTTAGCGCCTCTTCTCATCTACATCTCGGCAAAAAGCTTTTCCACTATGTCTGGCTAGGAAAACTGTGCCAGCTCAGAAAACATCTCCCATCATGTTCTAGACGTTGCACGGATGTCTGCCAAGTGTTTGGCAGGAAGAAAAGAAAAGTTGTCCAAAACTGCTTCCAATCGAATGTTCATGTGATTGGAAAAGTCAGGAGAGTGCCAAAGTACTGTTTTCTAATAGTTGGCAAGGTGCGCACACAATCCCAGTGTTGTACAGCTTGCTTCTTCACTTTTCCGAAGCTGCCGCTCTCTCCGGCTCCCGGAGCCGAAGAAGCGGCTTCTTCGCGCAAAGACGATTGTGCCGCTCACAGTGCTCTCCTTAGCGCGACTTCTGCCGAAAGACGCCCGGGAGCGGCTCTTAGCTCCGGACAGCATCCTACCTTCGTCTTTAGCGCCTCTTCTCATCTATAACTCGACAAAAAGCTTTTCTGCTATGTCTGGCTAGGAAAAACTGTGCCAGCACAGAAAACATCTCCCATCGTGTTCTAGACGTTGCACGGATGTCTGCCAAGTGTTTGACAGGAAGAAAAGTTGTCCAAAACAGCTTCCAATCGAATGTTCATGTGACTGGAAAAGTCAGGAGAGTGCAAAAGTGCTGTTTTGTATCAGTTGGCAAGGTGCGCACACAATCCCAGTGTTGTATAGTTTGCTTCTTCACCTTCCCGAAGCTGCCGCTCTCTCCGGCTCCCGGAGCCGAAGATGCGGCTTCTTCGCGCAAAGACGATTGTGCCGCTCACAGTGCTCTCCTTAGCGCGGCTTCTGCCGAAAGACGCCCGGGAGCGGCTCTTAGCTCCGGACAGCATCCTACCTTCGTCTTTAGCGCCTCTTCTCATCTACATCTCGGCAAAAAGCTTTTCCACTATGTCTGGCTAGGAAAAACTGTGCCAGCACAGAAAACATCTCCCATCGTGTTCTAGACGTTGCACGGATGTCTGCCAAGTGTTTGGCAGGAAGAAAAGAAAAGTTGTCCAAAACAGCTTCCAATCGAACGTTCATGTGATTGGAAAAGTCAGGAGAGTGCAAAAGTACTGTTTTGTATCAGTTGGCAAGGTGCACACACAATCCCAGTGTTGTACAGCTTGCTTCTTTACCTTTCCGAAGCTGCCGCTCTCTCTGGCTCCCGGAGCCGAAGAAGCGGCTTCTTCGCGCAAAGACGATTGTGCCGCTCACAGTGCTCTCCTTAGCGCGGCTTCTGCCGAAAGACGCCCGGGAGCGGCTCTTAGCTCCGGACAGCATCCTACCTTCGTCTTTAGCGCCTCTTCTCATCTACATCTCGGCAAAAAGCTTTTCCACTATGTCTGGCTAGGAAAACTGTGCCAGCTCAGAAAACATCTCCCATCATGTTCTAGACGTTGCACGGATGTCTGCCAAGTGTTTGGCAGGAAGAAAAGAAAAGTTGTCCAAAACAGCTTCCAATCGAATGTTCATGTGACTGGAAAAGTCAGGAGAGTGCAAAAGTACTGTTTTCTATCAGTTGGCAAGGTGCGCACACAATCCCAGTGTTGTACAGCTTGCTTCTTCACTTTTCCGAAGCTGCCGCTCTCCCCGGCTCCCGGAGCCGAAGAAGCGGCTTCTTCGCGCAAAGACGATTGTGCCGCTCACAGTGCTCTCCTTAGCGCCGCTTCTGCCGAAAGACGCCCGGGAGCGGCTCTTAGCTCCGGACAGCATCCTACCTTCGTCTTTAGCGCCTCTTCTCATCTACATCTCGGCAAAAAGCTTTTCCACTATGTCTGGCTAGGAAAAACTGTGCCAGCACAGAAAACATCTCCCATCGTGTTCTAGACGTTGCACGGATGTCTGCCAAGTGTTTGGCAGGAAGAAAAGAAAAGTTGTCCAAAACAGCTTCCAATCGAATGTTCATGTGACTGGAAAAGTCAGGAGAGTGCAAAAGTACTGTTTTCTATCAGTTGGCAAGGTGCGCACACAATCCCAGTGTTGTACAGCTTGCTTCTATACATTTTCCAAGTTGCCGCTCTCTCCGGCTCTCGGAGCCGAAGAAGCGGCTTCTTCGCGCAAAGACGATTGTGCCGCTCACAGTGCTCTCCTTAGCGCGGCTTCTGCCGAAAGACGCCCGGGAGCGGCTCTTAGCTCCGGACAGCATTATACCTTCGTCTTTAGCGCCTCTTCTCATCTACAACTCGACAAAAAGCTTTTCCGCTATGTCTGGCTAGGAAAAACTGTGCCAGCACAGAAAACATCTCCCATTGTGTTCTAGACATTGCACGGATTTCTGCCAAGTGTTTGGCAGGAAGAAAAGAAAAGTTGTCTAAACTGCTTCCAATCGAATGTTCATGTGATTGGAAAAGTCAGGAGCGTGCAAAAGTACTGTTTTCTATCAGTTGGCAAGGTGCGCACACAATCCCAGTGTTGTACAGCTTGCTTCTTCACCTTTCCGAAGCTTCCGCTCTCCCTGGCTCCCGGAGCCGAAGAAGCGGCTTCTTCGCGCAAAGACGATTGTGCCGCTCTCAGTGCTCTCCTTAGCGCAGCTTCTGCCGAAAGACGCCCGGGAGCGGCTCTTAGCTCCGGACAGCATCCTACCTTCGTCTTTAGCGCCTCTTCTCATCTACAACTCGGCAAAAAGCTTTTCCACTATGTCTGGCTAGGAAAAACTGTGCCAGCAAAGAAAACATCTCCCATCGTGTTCTAGACGTTGCACGGATGTCTGCCAAGTGTTTGGCAGGAAGAAAAGAAAAGTTGTCCAAAACAGCTTCCAATCGAATGTTCATGTGACTGGAAAAGTCAGGAGAGTGCAAAAGTACTGTTTTCTAATAGTTGGCAAGGTGCGCACACAATCCCAGTGTTGTGCAGCTTGCTTCTATACATTTTCAAGGTTGCCGCTCTCTCCGGCTCCCGGAGCCGGAGAAGCGGCTTCTTCGCGCAAAGACGATTGTGCCGCTCACAGTGCTCTCCTTAGCGCGCCTTCTGCCGAAAGACGCCCGGGAGCGGCTCTTAGCTCCGGACAGCATCCTACCTTCGTCTTTAGCGCCTCTTCTCATCTACATCTCGGCAAAAAGCTTTTCCACTATGTCTGGCTAGGAAAAACTGTGCCAGCACAGAAAACATCTCCCATCGTGTTCTAGACGTTGCACGGATATCTGCCAAGTGTTTGGCAGGAAGAAAATAAAAGTTGTCTAAACTGCTTCCAATCGAATGTTCATGTGATTGGAAAAGTCAGGAGCGTGCAAAAGTGCTGTTTTCTATCAGTTGGCAAGGTGCGCACACAATCCCAGTGTTGTACAGCTTGCTTCTTTACCTTTTCCGAGTTGCCGCTCTCCCCGGCTCCCAGGGCCAAAGAAGCGGCTTCTTCGCGCAAAGACGATTGTGCCGCTCACAGTGCTCTCCTTAGCGCGGCTTCTGCCGAAAGACGCCCGGGAGCGGCTCTTAGCTCCGGAGAGCATCCTACCTTCGTCTTTAGCGCCTCTTCTCATCTACATCTCGGCAAAAAACTTTTCCAATATCTGGCTAGGAAAAACTGTGCCAGCACAGAAAACTTCTCCCATCGTGTTCTAGACGTTGCACGGATTTCTGCCAAGTGTTTGGCAGGAAGAAAAGAAAAGTTGTCCAAAACAGCTTTCAATCGAATGTTCATGTGATTGGAAAAGACAGGAGAGTGCAAAGGTACTGTTTTCTAATAGTTGGCAAGGTGCGCACACAATCCCAGTGTTGTACAGCTTGTTTCTTCACCTTTCTGAAGCTGCCGCTCTCTCCGGCTCCCAGGGCCGAAGAAGCGGCTTCTTCGCGCAAAGACGATTGTGCCGCTCACAGTGCTCTCCTTAGCGCGCCTTCTGCCGAAAGACGCCCGGGAGCGGCTCTTAGCTCCGGACAGCATCCTACCTTCGTCTTTAGCGCCTCTTCTCATCTACATCTCGGCAAAAAGCTTTTCCACTATGTCTGGCTAGGAAAAACTGTGCCAGCACAGAAAACATCTCCCATCGTGTTCTAGACGTTGCACGGATGTCTGCCAAGTGTTTGGCAGGAAGAAAAGAAAAGTTGTCTAAACTGCTTCCAATCGAATGTTCATGTGATTGGAAAAGTCAGGAGCGTGCAAAAGTACTATTTTCTATCAGTTGGCAAGGTGCGCACACAATCCCAGTGTTGTACAGCTTGCTTCTTCACCTTTCCGAAGCTTCCGCTCTCCCCGGCTCCCGGAGCCGAAGAAGCGGCTTCTCCGCGCAAAGACGATTGTGCCGCTCTCAGTGCTCTCCTTAGCGCAGCTTCTGCCGAAAGACGCCCAGGAGCGGCTCTTAGCTCCGGACAGCATCCTACCTTCGTCTTTAGCGCCTCTTCTCATCTACATCTCGGCAAAAAGCTTTTCCACTATGTCTGGCTAGGAAAAACTGTGCCAGCAAAGAAAACATCTCCCATCGTGTTCTAGACGTTGCACGGATGTCTGCCAAGTGTTTGGCAGGAAGAAAAGAAAAGTTGTCCAAAACAGCTTCCAATCGAATGTTCATGTGACTGGAAAAGTCAGGAGAGTGCAAAAGTACTGTTTTCTAATAGTTGGCAAGGTGCGCACACAATCCCAGTGTTGTACAGCTTGTTTCTTCACCTTTCTGAAGCTGCCGCCCTCTCCGGCTCCCGGAGCCGAAGAAGCGGCTTCTTCGCGCAAAGACGATTGTGACGCTCTCAGTGCTCTCCTTAGCGCAGCTTCTGCCGAAAGACGCCCGGGAGCGGCTCTTAGCTCCGGACAGCATCCTACCTTCGTCTTTAGCGCCTCTTCTCATCTACAACTCGGCAAAAAGCTTTTCCGCTATGTCTGGCTAGTAAAAACTGTGCCAGCACAGAAAACATCTCCCATCGTGTTCTAGACGTTGCACGGATGTCTGACAAGTTTTTGGCAGGGAGAAAAGAAAAGTTGTCCAAAACAGCTTCCAATCGAATGTTCATGTGACTGGAAAAGTCAGGAGAGTGCAAAAGTACTGTTTTCTAATAGTTGGCAAGGTGCGCACACAATCCCAGTGTTGTACAGCTTGCTTCTTTACCTTTTCCGAGTTGCCGCTCTCCCCGGCTCCCAGGGCCGAAGAAGCGGCTTCTTCGCGCAAAGACGATTGTGCCGCTCACAGTGCTCTCCTTAGCGCGGCTTCTGCCGAAAGACGCCCGGGAGCGGCTCTTAGCTCCGGACAGCATCCTACCTTCGTCTTTAGCGCCTCTTCTCATCTACATCTCGGCAAAAAACTTTTCCAATATCTGGCTAGGAAAAACTGTGCCAGCACAGAAAACATCTCCCATCGTGTTCTAGACGTTGCACGGATTTCTGCCAAGTGTTTGGCAGGAAGAAAAGAAAAGTTGTCCAAAACAGCTTTCAATCGAATGTTCATGTGATTGGAAAAGACAGGAGAGTGCAAAGGTACTGTTTTCTAATAGTTGGCAAGGTGCGCACACAATCCCAGTGTTGTACAGCTTGTTTCTTCACCTTTCTGAAGCTGCCGCTCTCTCCGGCTCCCAGGGCCGAAGAAGCGGCTTCTTCGCGCAAAGACGATTGTGCCGCTCACAGTGCTCTCCTTAGCGCGGCTTCTGCCGAAAGACGCCCGGGAGCGGCTCTTACCTCCGGACAGCATCCTACCTTCGTCTTTAGCACCTCTTCTCATCTACATCTCGGCAAAAAGCTTTTCCACTATGTCTGGCTAGGAAAAACTGTGCCAGCACAGAAAACATCTCCCATCGTGTTCTAGACGTTGCACGGATATCTGCCAAGTGTTTGGCAGGAAGAAAAGAAAAGTTGTCTAAACTGCTTCCAATCGAATGTTCATGTGATTGGAAAAGTCAGGAGCGTGCAAAAGTACTGTTTTCTATCAGTTGGCAAGGTGCGCACACAATCCCAGTGTTGTACAGCTTGCTTCTTCACCTTTCCGAAGCTTCCGCTCTCCCCGGCTCCCGGAGCCAAAGAAGCGGCTTCTTCGCGCAAAGACGATTGTGCCGCTCACAGTGCTCTCCTTAGCGCGGCTTCTGCCGAAAGACGCCCGGGAGCGGCTCTTAGCTCCGGACAGCATCCTACCTTCGTCTTTAGCGCCTCTTCTCATCTACATCTCGGCAAAAAGCTTTTCCACTATGTCTGGCTAGGAAAAAGCTGTGCCAGCACAGAAAACATCTCCCATCGTGTTCTAGACGTTGCACGGATATCTGCCAAGTGTTTGGCAGGAAGAAAAGAAAAGTTGTCTAAACTGCTTCCAATCGTATGTTAATGTGATTGGAAAAGTCAGGAGCGTGCAAAAGTACTGTTTTCTATCAGTTGGCAAGGTGCGTACACAATCCCAGTGTTGTACAGCTTGCTTCTTCACCTTTCCGAAGCTTCCGCTCTCCCCGGCTCCCGGAGCCGAAGAAGCGGCTTCTTCGCGCAAAGACGATTGTGCCGCTCTCAGTGCTCTCCTTAGCGCGGCTTCTGCCGAAAGACGCCCGGGAGCGGCTCTTTGCTCCGGACAGCATCCTACCTTCGTCTTTAGCGCCTCTTCTCATCTACATCTCGGCAAAAAGCTTTTCCACTATGTCTGGCTAGGAAAAACTGTGCCAGCACAGAAAACATTTCCCATCGTGTTCTAGACGTTGCACGGATGTCTGCCAAGTGTTTGGCAGGAAGAAAAGAAAAGTTGTCCAAAACAGCTTCCAATCGAATGTTCATGTGACTGGAAAAGTCAGGAGAGTGCAAAGGTACTGTTTTCCGTCAGTTGGCAAGGTGCGCACACAATCCCAGTGTTGTACAGCTTGCTTCTTCACCTATCCAAAGCTTCCGCTCTCCCCGGCTCCCGGAGCCGAAGAAGCGGCTTCTTCGCGCAAAGACGATTGTGCCGCTCACAGTGCTCTCCTTAGCGCGGCTTCTGCCGAAAGACGCCCGGGAGCGGCTCTTAGCTCCGGACAGCATCCTACCTTCGTCTTTAGCGCCTCTTCTCATCTACATCTCAGCAAAAAGCTTTTCCACTATGTCTGGCTAGGAAAAACTGTGCCAGCACAGAAAACATCTCCCATCGTGTTCTAGACGTTGCACGGATATCTGCCAAGTGTTTGGCAGGAAGAAAAGAAAAGTTGTCTAAACTGCTTCCAATCGAATGTTCATGTGATTGGAAAAGTCAGGAGCGTGCAAAAGTACTGTTTTCTATCAGTTGGCAAGGTGCGCACACAATCCCAGTGTTGTACAGCTTGCTTCTTCACCTTTCCGAAGCTTCTGCTCTCCCCGGCTCCCGGAGCCGAAGAAGCGGCTTCTTCGCGCAAAGACGATTGTGCCGCTCACAGTGCTCTCCTTAGCGCGGCTTCTGCCGAAAGACGCCCGGGAGCGGCTCTTAGCTCCGGACAGCATCCTACCTTCGTCTTTAGCGCCTCTTCTCATCTACATCTCGGCAAAAAGCTTTTCCACTATGTCTGGCTAGGAAAAACTGTGCCAGCACAGAAAACATCTCCCATCGTGTTCTAGACGTTGCACGGATTTCTGCCAAGTGTTTGGCAGGAAGAAAAGAAAAGTTGTCCAAAACAGCTTTCAATCGAATGTTCATGTGATTGGAAAAGACAGGAGAGTGCAAAGGTACTGTTTTCTAATAGTTGGCAAGGTGCGCACACAATCCCAGTGTTGTACAGCTTGTTTCTTCACCTTTCTGAAGCTGCCGCTCTCTCCGGCTCCCAGGGCCGAAGAAGCGGCTTCTTCGCGCAAAGACGATTGTGCCGCTCACAGTGCTCTCCTTAGCGCGCCTTCTGCCGAAAGACGCCCGGGAGCGGCTCTTAGCTTTGGACAGCATCCTACCTTCGTCTTTAGCACCTCTTCTCATCTACATCTCGGCAAAAAGGTTTTCCACTATGTCTGGCTAGGAAAAACTGTGCCAGCACAGAAAACATCTCCCATCGTGTTCTAGACGTTGCACGGATATCTGCCAAGTGTTTGGCAGGAAGAAAAGAAAAGTTGTCTAAACTGCTTCCAATCGAATGTTCATGTGATTGGAAAAGTCAGGAGCGTGCAAAAGTACTGTTTTCTATCAGTTGGCAAGGTGCGCACACAATCCCAGTGTTGTACAGCTTGCTTCTTCACCTTTCCGAAGCTTCTGCTCTCCCCGGCTCCCGGAGCCGAAGAAGCGGCTTCTTCGCGCAAAGACGATTGTGCCGCTCACAGTGCTCTCCTTAGCGCGGCTTCTGCCGAAAGACGCCCGGGAGCGGCTCTTAGCTCCGGACAGCATCCTACCTTCGTCTTTAGCGCCTCTTCTCATCTACATCTCGGCAAAAAGCTTTTCCACTATGTCTGGCTAGGAAAAACTGTGCCAGCACAGAAAACATCTCCCATCGTGTTCTAGACGTTGCACGGATATCTGCCAAGTGTTTGGCAGGAAGAAAAGAAAAGTTGTCTAAACTGCTTCCAATCGTATGTTAATGTGATTGGAAAAGTCAGGAGCGTGCAAAAGTACTGTTTTCTATCAGTTGGCAAGGTGCGCACACAATCCCAGTGTTGTACAGCTTGCTTCTTCACCTTTCCGAAGCTTCTGCTCTCCCCGGCTCCCGGAGCCGAAGATGCGGCTTCTTCGCGCAAGACGATTGTGCCGCTCACAGTGCTCTCCTTAGCGCGGCTTCTGCCGAAAGACGCCCGGGAGCGGCTCTTAGCTCCGGACAGCATCCTACCTTCGTCTTTAGCGCCTCTTCTCATCTACATCTCGGCAAAAAGCTTTTCCACTATGTCTGGCTAGGAAAAACTGTGCCAGCACAGAAAACATCTCCCATCGTGTTCTAGACGTTGCACGGATGTCTGCCAAGTGTTTGGCAGGAAGAAAAGAAAAGTTGTCCAAAACAGCTTCCAATCGAACGTTCATGTGATTGGAAAAGTCAGGAGAGTGCAAAAGTACTGTTTTGTATCAGTTGGCAAGGTGCACACACAATCCCAGTGTTGTACAGCTTGCTTCTTTACCTTTCCGAAGCTGCCGCTCTCTCTGGCTCCCGGAGCCGAAGAAGCGGCTTCTTCGCGCAAAGACGATTGTGCCGCTCACAGTGCTCTCCTTAGCGCGGCTTCTGCCGAAAGACGCCCGGGAGCGGCTCTTAGCTCCGGACAGCATCCTACCTTCGTCTTTAGCGCCTCTTCTCATCTACATCTCGGCAAAAAGCTTTTCCACTATGTCTGGCTAGGAAAACTGTGCCAGCTCAGAAAACATCTCCCATCATGTTCTAGACGTTGCACGGATGTCTGCCAAGTGTTTGGCAGGAAGAAAAGAAAAGTTGTCCAAAACAGCTTCCAATCGAATGTTCATGTGACTGGAAAAGTCAGGAGAGTGCAAAAGTACTGTTTTCTATCAGTTGGCAAGGTGCGCACACAATCCCAGTGTTGTACAGCTTGCTTCTTCACTTTTCCGAAGCTGCCGCTCTCCCCGGCTCCCGGAGCCGAAGAAGCGGCTTCTTCGCGCAAAGACGATTGTGCCGCTCACAGTGCTCTCCTTAGCGCCGCTTCTGCCGAAAGACGCCCGGGAGCGGCTCTTAGCTCCGGACAGCATCCTACCTTCGTCTTTAGTGCCTCTTCTCATCTACATCTCGGCAAAAAGCTTTTCCACTATGTCTGGCTAGGAAAAACTGTGCCAGCACAGAAAACATCTCCCATCGTGTTCTAGACGTTGCACGGATGTCTGCCAAGTGTTTGGCAGGAAGAAAAGAAAAGTTGTCCAAAACAGCTTCCAATCGAATGTTCATGTGACTGGAAAAGTCAGGAGAGTGCAAAAGTACTGTTTTCTATCAGTTGGCAAGGTGCGCACACAATCCCAGTGTTGTACAGCTTGCTTCTATACATTTTCCAAGTTGCCGCTCTCTCCGGCTCTCGGAGCCGAAGAAGCGGCTTCTTCGCGCAAAGACGATTGTGCCGCTCACAGTGCTCTCCTTAGCGCGGCTTCTGCCGAAAGACGCCCGGGAGCGGCTCTTAGCTCCGGACAGCATTATACCTTCGTCTTTAGCGCCTCTTCTCATCTACAACTCGACAAAAAGCTTTTCCGCTATGTCTGGCTAGGAAAAACTGTGCCAGCACAGAAAACATCTCCCATTGTGTTCTAGACATTGCACGGATTTCTGCCAAGTGTTTGGCAGGAAGAAAAGAAAAGTTGTCTAAACTGCTTCCAATCGAATGTTCATGTGATTGGAAAAGTCAGGAGCGTGCAAAAGTACTGTTTTCTATCAGTTGGCAAGGTGCGCACACAATCCCAGTGTTGTACAGCTTGCTTCTTCACCTTTCCGAAGCTTCCGCTCTCCCTGGCTCCCGGAGCCGAAGAAGCGGCTTCTTCGCGCAAAGACGATTGTGCCGCTCTCAGTGCTCTCCTTAGCGCAGCTTCTGCCGAAAGACGCCCGGGAGCGGCTCTTAGCTCCGGACAGCATCCTACCTTCGTCTTTAGCGCCTCTTCTCATCTACAACTCGGCAAAAAGCTTTTCCACTATGTCTGGCTAGGAAAAACTGTGCCAGCAAAGAAAACATCTCCCATCGTGTTCTAGACGTTGCACGGATGTCTGCCAAGTGTTTGGCAGGAAGAAAAGAAAAGTTGTCCAAAACAGCTTCCAATCGAATGTTCATGTGACTGGAAAAGTCAGGAGAGTGCAAAAGTACTGTTTTCTAATAGTTGGCAAGGTGCGCACACAATCCCAGTGTTGTGCAGCTTGCTTCTATACATTTTCAAGGTTGCCGCTCTCTCCGGCTCCCGGAGCCGGAGAAGCGGCTTCTTCGCGCAAAGACGATTGTGCCGCTCACAGTGCTCTCCTTAGCGCGGCTTCTGCCGAAAGACGCCCGGGAGCGGCTCTTAGCTCCGGACAGCATCCTACCTTCGTCTTTAGCGCCTCTTCTCATCTACATCTCGGCAAAAAGCTTTTCCACTATCTGGCTAGGAAAAACTGTGCCAGCACAGAAAACATCTCCCATCGTGTTCTAGACGTTGCACGGATTTCTGCCAAGTGTTTGGCAGGAAGAAAAGAAAAGTTGTCCAAAACAGCTTCCAATCGAATGTTCATGTGACTGGAAAAGTCAGGAGAGTGCAAAAGTGCTGTTTTGTATCAGTTGGCAAGGTGCGCACACAATCCCAGTGTTGTATAGTTTGCTTCTTCACCTTCCCGAAGCTGCCGCTCTCTCCGGCTCCCGGAGCCGAAGATGCGGCTTCTTCGCGCAAGACGATTGTGCCGCTCACAGTGCTCTCCTTAGCGCGGCTTCTGCCGAAAGACGCCCGGGAGCGGCTCTTAGCTCCGGACAGCATCCTACCTTCGTCTTTAGCGCCTCTTCTCATCTACATCTCGGCAAAAAGCTTTTCCACTATGTCTGGCTAGGAAAAACTGTGCCAGCACAGAAAACATCTCCCATCGTGTTCTAGACGTTGCACGGATGTCTGCCAAGTGTTTGGCAGGAAGAAAAGAAAAGTTGTCCAAAACAGCTTCCAATCGAACGTTCATGTGATTGGAAAAGTCAGGAGAGTGCAAAAGTACTGTTTTGTATCAGTTGGCAAGGTGCACACACAATCCCAGTGTTGTACAGCTTGCTTCTTTACCTTTCCGAAGCTGCCGCTCTCTCCGGCTCCCGGAGCCGAAGAAGCGGCTTCTTCGCGCAAAGACGATTGTGCCGCTCACAGTGCTCTCCTTAGCGCGGCTTCTGCCGAAAGACGCCCGGGAGCGGCTCTTAGCTCCGGACAGCATCCTACCTTCGTCTTTAGCGCCTCTTCTCATCTACATCTCGGCAAAAAGCTTTTCCACTATGTCTGGCTAGGAAAACTGTGCCAGCTCAGAAAACATCTCCCATCATGTTCTAGACGTTGCACGGATGTCTGCCAAGTGTTTGGCAGGAAGAAAAGAAAAGTTGTCCAAAACTGCTTCCAATCGAATGTTCATGTGATTGGAAAAGTCAGGAGAGTGCCAAAGTACTGTTTTCTAATAGTTGGCAAGGTGCGCACACAATCCCAGTGTTGTACAGCTTGCTTCTTCACTTTTCCGAAGCTGCCGCTCTCTCCGGCTCCCGGAGCCGAAGAAGCGGCTTCTTCGCGCAAAGACGATTGTGCCGCTCACAGTGCTCTCCTTAGCGCGACTTCTGCCGAAAGACGCCCGGGAGCGGCTCTTAGCTCCGGACAGCATCCTACCTTCGTCTTTAGCGCCTCTTCTCATCTATAACTCGACAAAAAGCTTTTCTGCTATGTCTGGCTAGGAAAAACTGTGCCAGCACAGAAAACATCTCCCATCGTGTTCTAGACGTTGCACGGATGTCTGCCAAGTGTTTGACAGGAAGAAAAGTTGTCCAAAACAGCTTCCAATCGAATGTTCATGTGACTGGAAAAGTCAGGAGAGTGCAAAAGTGCTGTTTTGTATCAGTTGGCAAGGTGCGCACACAATCCCAGTGTTGTATAGTTTGCTTCTTCACCTTCCCGAAGCTGCCGCTCTCTCCGGCTCCCGGAGCCGAAGATGCGGCTTCTTCGCGCAAAGACGATTGTGCCGCTCACAGTGCTCTCCTTAGCGCGGCTTCTGCCGAAAGACGCCCGGGAGCGGCTCTTAGCTCCGGACAGCATCCTACCTTCGTCTTTAGCGCCTCTTCTCATCTACATCTCGGCAAAAAGCTTTTCCACTATGTCTGGCTAGGAAAAACTGTGCCAGCACAGAAAACATCTCCCATCGTGTTCTAGACGTTGCACGGATGTCTGCCAAGTGTTTGGCAGGAAGAAAAGAAAAGTTGTCCAAAACAGCTTCCAATCGAACGTTCATGTGATTGGAAAAGTCAGGAGAGTGCAAAAGTACTGTTTTGTATCAGTTGGCAAGGTGCACACACAATCCCAGTGTTGTACAGCTTGCTTCTTTACCTTTCCGAAGCTGCCGCTCTCTCTGGCTCCCGGAGCCGAAGAAGCGGCTTCTTCGCGCAAAGACGATTGTGCCGCTCACAGTGCTCTCCTTAGCGCGGCTTCTGCCGAAAGACGCCCGGGAGCGGCTCTTAGCTCCGGACAGCATCCTACCTTCGTCTTTAGCGCCTCTTCTCATCTACAACTCGGCAAAAAGCTTTTCCACTATGTCTGGCTAGGAAAAACTGTGCCAGCAAAGAAAACATCTCCCATCGTGTTCTAGACGTTGCACGGATGTCTGCCAAGTGTTTGGCAGGAAGAAAAGAAAAGTTGTCCAAAACAGCTTCCAATCGAATGTTCATGTGACTGGAAAAGTCAGGAGAGTGCAAAAGTACTGTTTTCTAATAGTTGGCAAGGTGCGCACACAATCCCAGTGTTGTGCAGCTTGCTTCTATACATTTTCAAGGTTGCCGCTCTCTCCGGCTCCCGGAGCCGGAGAAGCGGCTTCTTCGCGCAAAGACGATTGTGCCGCTCACAGTGCTCTCCCTAGCGCGCCTTCTGCCGAAAGACGCCCGGGAGCGGCTCTTAGCTCCGGACAGCATCCTACCTTCGTCTTTAGCGCCTCTTCTCATCTACATCTCGGCAAAAAGCTTTTCCACTATGTCTGGCTAGGAAAAACTGTGCCAGCACAGAAAACATCTCCCATCGTGTTCTAGACGTTGCACGGATATCTGCCAAGTGTTTGGCAGGAAGAAAATAAAAGTTGTCTAAACTGCTTCCAATCGAATGTTCATGTGATTGGAAAAGTCAGGAGCGTGCAAAAGTGCTGTTTTCTATCAGTTGGCAAGGTGCGCACACAATCCCAGTGTTGTACAGCTTGCTTCTTTACCTTTTCCGAGTTGCCGCTCTCCCCGGCTCCCAGGGCCAAAGAAGCGGCTTCTTCGCGCAAAGACGATTGTGCCGCTCACAGTGCTCTCCTTAGCGCGGCTTCTGCCGAAAGACGCCTGGGAGCGGCTCTTAGCTCCGGACAGCATCCTACCTTCGTCTTTAGCGCCTCTTCTCATCTACATCTCGGCAAAAAACTTTTCCAATATCTGGCTAGGAAAAACTGTGCCAGCACAGAAAACTTCTCCCATCGTGTTCTAGACGTTGCACGGATTTCTGCCAAGTGTTTGGCAGGAAGAAAAGAAAAGTTGTCCAAAACAGCTTTCAATCGAATGTTCATGTGATTGGAAAAGACAGGAGAGTGCAAAGGTACTGTTTTCTAATAGTTGGCAAGGTGCGCACACAATCCCAGTGTTGTACAGCTTGTTTCTTCACCTTTCTGAAGCTGCCGCTCTCTCCGGCTCCCAGGGCCGAAGAAGCGGCTTCTTCGCGCAAAGACGATTGTGCCGCTCACAGTGCTCTCCTTAGCGCGCCTTCTGCCGAAAGACGCCCGGGAGCGGCTCTTAGCTCCGGACAGCATCCTACCTTCGTCTTTAGCGCCTCTTCTCATCTACATCTCGGCAAAAAGCTTTTCCACTATGTCTGGCTAGGAAAAACTGTGCCAGCACAGAAAACATCTCCCATCGTGTTCTAGACGTTGCACGGATGTCTGCCAAGTGTTTGGCAGGAAGAAAAGAAAAGTTGTCTAAACTGCTTCCAATCGAATGTTCATGTGATTGGAAAAGTCAGGAGCGTGCAAAAGTACTATTTTCTATCTGTTGGCAAGGTGCGCACACAATCCCAGTGTTGTACAGCTTGCTTCTTCACCTTTCCGAAGCTTCCGCTCTCCCCGGCTCCCGGAGCCGAAGAAGCGGCTTCTCCGCGCAAAGACGATTGTGCCGCTCTCAGTGCTCTCCTTAGCGCAGCTTCTGCCGAAAGACGCCCAGGAGCGGCTCTTAGCTCCGGACAGCATCCTACCTTCGTCTTTAGCGCCTCTTCTCATCTACATCTCGGCAAAAAGCTTTTCCACTATGTCTGGCTAGGAAAAACTGTGCCAGCAAAGAAAACATCTCCCATCGTGTTCTAGACGTTGCACGGATGTCTGCCAAGTGTTTGGCAGGAAGAAAAGAAAAGTTGTCCAAAACAGCTTCCAATCGAATGTTCATGTGACTGGAAAAGTCAGGAGAGTGCAAAAGTACTGTTTTCTAATAGTTGGCAAGGTGCGCACACAATCCCAGTGTTGTACAGCTTGTTTCTTCACCTTTCTGAAGCTGCCGCCCTCTCCGGCTCCCGGAGCCGAAGAAGCGGCTTCTTCGCGCAAAGACGATTGTGACGCTCTCAGTGCTCTCCTTAGCGCAGCTTCTGCCGAAAGACGCCCGGGAGCGGCTCTTAGCTCCGGACAGCATCCTACCTTCGTCTTTAGCGCCTCTTCTCATCTACAACTCGGCAAAAAGCTTTTCCGCTATGTCTGGCTAGTAAAAACTGTGCCAGCACAGAAAACATCTCCCATCGTGTTCTAGACGTTGCACGGATGTCTGACAAGTTTTTGGCAGGGAGAAAAGAAAAGTTGTCCAAAACAGCTTCCAATCGAATGTTCATGTGACTGGAAAAGTCAGGAGAGTGCAAAAG
Organism: Melospiza georgiana; assembly: GCF_028018845.1. Classification (NCBI taxonomy): domain Eukaryota; kingdom Metazoa; phylum Chordata; class Aves; order Passeriformes; family Passerellidae; genus Melospiza; species Melospiza georgiana. Next base: position 19,621,086 of record NC_080464.1, on the reverse strand, counting down.
TACTGTTTTCTAATAGTTGGCAAGGTGCGCACACAATCCCAGTGTTGTACAGCTTGCTTCTTTACCTTTTCCGAGTTGCCGCTCTCCCCGGCTCCCAGGGCCGAAGAAGCGGCTTCTTCGCGCAAAGACGATTGTGCCGCTCACAGTGCTCTCCTTAGCGCGGCTTCTGCCGAAAGACGCCCGGGAGCGGCTCTTAGCTCCGGACAGCATCCTACCTTCGTCTTTAGCGCCTCTTCTCATCTACATCTCGGCAAAAAACTTTTCCAATATCTGGCTAGGAAAAACTGTGCCAGCACAGAAAACATCTCCCATCGTGTTCTAGACGTTGCACGGATTTCTGCCAAGTGTTTGGCAGGAAGAAAAGAAAAGTTGTCCAAAACAGCTTTCAATCGAATGTTCATGTGATTGGAAAAGACAGGAGAGTGCAAAGGTACTGTTTTCTAATAGTTGGCAAGGTGCGCACACAATCCCAGTGTTGTACAGCTTGTTTCTTCACCTTTCTGAAGCTGCCGCTCTCTCCGGCTCCCAGGGCCGAAGAAGCGGCTTCTTCGCGCAAAGACGATTGTGCCGCTCACAGTGCTCTCCTTAGCGCGGCTTCTGCCGAAAGACGCCCGGGAGCGGCTCTTACCTCCGGACAGCATCCTACCTTCGTCTTTAGCACCTCTTCTCATCTACATCTCGGCAAAAAGCTTTTCCACTATGTCTGGCTAGGAAAAACTGTGCCAGCACAGAAAACATCTCCCATCGTGTTCTAGACGTTGCACGGATATCTGCCAAGTGTTTGGCAGGAAGAAAAGAAAAGTTGTCTAAACTGCTTCCAATCGAATGTTCATGTGATTGGAAAAGTCAGGAGCGTGCAAAAGTACTGTTTTCTATCAGTTGGCAAGGTGCGCACACAATCCCAGTGTTGTACAGCTTGCTTCTTCACCTTTCCGAAGCTTCCGCTCTCCCCGGCTCCCGGAGCCGAAGAAGCGGCTTCTTCGCGCAAAGACGATTGTGCCGCTCACAGTGCTCTCCTTAGCGCGGCTTCTGCCGAAAGACGCCCGGGAGCGGCTCTTAGCTCCGGACAGCATCCTACCTTCGTCTTTAGCGCCTCTTCTCATCTACATCTCGGCAAAAAGCTTTTCCACTATGTCTGGCTAGGAAAAAGCTGTGCCAGCACAGAAAACATCTCCCATCGTGTTCTAGACGTTGCACGGATATCTGCCAAGTGTTTGGCAGGAAGAAAAGAAAAGTTGTCTAAACTGCTTCCAATCGTATGTTAATGTGATTGGAAAAGTCAGGAGCGTGCAAAAGTACTGTTTTCTATCAGTTGGCAAGGTGCGTACACAATCCCAGTGTTGTACAGCTTGCTTCTTCACCTTTCCGAAGCTTCCGCTCTCCCCGGCTCCCGGAGCCGAAGAAGCGGCTTCTTCGCGCAAAGACGATTGTGCCGCTCTCAGTGCTCTCCTTAGCGCGGCTTCTGCCGAAAGACGCCCGGGAGCGGCTCTTTGCTCCGGACAGCATCCTACCTTCGTCTTTAGCGCCTCTTCTCATCTACATCTCGGCAAAAAGCTTTTCCACTATGTCTGGCTAGGAAAAACTGTGCCAGCACAGAAAACATTTCCCATCGTGTTCTAGACGTTGCACGGATGTCTGCCAAGTGTTTGGCAGGAAGAAAAGAAAAGTTGTCCAAAACAGCTTCCAATCGAATGTTCATGTGACTGGAAAAGTCAGGAGAGTGCAAAGGTACTGTTTTCCGTCAGTTGGCAAGGTGCGCACACAATCCCAGTGTTGTACAGCTTGCTTCTTCACCTATCCAAAGCTTCCGCTCTCCCCGGCTCCCGGAGCCGAAGAAGCGGCTTCTTCGCGCAAAGACGATTGTGCCGCTCACAGTGCTCTCCTTAGCGCGGCTTCTGCCGAAAGACGCCCGGGAGCGGCTCTTAGCTCCGGACAGCATCCTACCTTCGTCTTTAGCGCCTCTTCTCATCTACATCTCAGCAAAAAGCTTTTCCACTATGTCTGGCTAGGAAAAACTGTGCCAGCACAGAAAACATCTCCCATCGTGTTCTAGACGTTGCACGGATATCTGCCAAGTGTTTGGCAGGAAGAAAAGAAAAGTTGTCTAAACTGCTTCCAATCGAATGTTCATGTGATTGGAAAAGTCAGGAGCGTGCAAAAGTACTGTTTTCTATCAGTTGGCAAGGTGCGCACACAATCCCAGTGTTGTACAGCTTGCTTCTTCACCTTTCCGAAGCTTCTGCTCTCCCCGGCTCCCGGAGCCGAAGAAGCGGCTTCTTCGCGCAAAGACGATTGTGCCGCTCACAGTGCTCTCCTTAGCGCGGCTTCTGCCGAAAGACGCCCGGGAGCGGCTCTTAGCTCCGGACAGCATCCTACCTTCGTCTTTAGCGCCTCTTCTCATCTACATCTCGGCAAAAAGCTTTTCCACTATGTCTGGCTCGGAAAAACTGTGCCAGCACAGAAAACATCTCCCATCGTGTTCTAGACGTTGCACGGATTTCTGCCAAGTGTTTGGCAGGAAGAAAAGAAAAGTTGTCCAAAACAGCTTTCAATCGAATGTTCATGTGATTGGAAAAGACAGGAGAGTGCAAAGGTACTGTTTTCTAATAGTTGGCAAGGTGCGCACACAATCCCAGTGTTGTACAGCTTGTTTCTTCACCTTTCTGAAGCTGCCGCTCTCTCCGGCTCCCAGGGCCGAAGAAGCGGCTTCTTCGCGCAAAGACGATTGTGCCGCTCACAGTGCTCTCCTTAGCGCGCCTTCTGCCGAAAGACGCCCGGGAGCGGCTCTTAGCTTTGGACAGCATCCTACCTTCGTCTTTAGCACCTCTTCTCATCTACATCTCGGCAAAAAGCTTTTCCACTATGTCTGGCTAGGAAAAACTGTGCCAGCACAGAAAACATCTCCCATCGTGTTCTAGACGTTGCACGGATATCTGCCAAGTGTTTGGCAGGAAGAAAAGAAAAGTTGTCTAAACTGCTTCCAATCGAATGTTCATGTGATTGGAAAAGTCAGGAGCGTGCAAAAGTACTGTTTTCTATCAGTTGGCAAGGTGCGCACACAATCCCAGTGTTGTACAGCTTGCTTCTTCACCTTTCCGAAGCTTCTGCTCTCCCCGGCTCCCGGAGCCGAAGAAGCGGCTTCTTCGCGCAAAGACGATTGTGCCGCTCACAGTGCTCTCCTTAGCGCGGCTTCTGCCGAAAGACGCCCGGGAGCGGCTCTTAGCTCCGGACAGCATCCTACCTTCGTCTTTAGCGCCTCTTCTCATCTACATCTCGGCAAAAAGCTTTTCCACTATGTCTGGCTAGGAAAAACTGTGCCAGCACAGAAAACATCTCCCATCGTGTTCTAGACGTTGCACGGATATCTGCCAAGTGTTTGGCAGGAAGAAAAGAAAAGTTGTCTAAACTGCTTCCAATCGTATGTTAATGTGATTGGAAAAGTCAGGAGCGTGCAAAAGTACTGTTTTCTATCAGTTGGCAAGGTGCGTACACAATCCCAGTGTTGTACAGCTTGCTTCTTCACCTTTCCGAAGCTTCCGCTCTCCCCGGCTCCCGGAGCCGAAGAAGCGGCTTCTTCGCGCAAAGACGATTGTGCCGCTCTCAGTGCTCTCCTTAGCGCGGCTTCTGCCGAAAGATGCCCGGGAGCGGCTCTTTGCTCCGGACAGCATCCTACCTTCGTCTTTAGCGCCTCTTCTCATCTACATCTCGGCAAAAAGCTTTTCCACTATGTCTGGCTAGGAAAAACTGTGCCAGCACAGAAAACATTTCCCATCGTGTTCTAGACGTTGCACGGATGTCTGCCAAGTGTTTGGCAGGAAGAAAAGAAAAGTTGTCCAAAACAGCTTCCAATCGAATGTTCATGTGACTGGAAAAGTCAGGAGAGTGCAAAGGTACTGTTTTCCGTCAGTTGGCAAGGTGCGCACACAATCCCAGTGTTGTACAGCTTGCTTCTTCACCTATCCAAAGCTTCCGCTCTCCCCGGCTCCCGGAGCCGAAGAAGCGGCTTCTTCGCGCAAAGACGATTGTGCCGCTCACAGTGCTCTCCTTAGCGCGGCTTCTGCCGAAAGACGCCCGGGAGCGGCTCTTAGCTCCGGACAGCATCCTACCTTCGTCTTTAGCGCCTCTTCTCATCTACATCTCAGCAAAAAGCTTTTCCACTATGTCTGGCTAGGAAAAACTGTGCCAGCACAGAAAACATCTCCCATCGTGTTCTAGACGTTGCACGGATGTCTGCCAAGTGTTTGGCAGGAAGAAAAGAAAAGTTGTCCAAAACAGCTTCCAATCGGATGTTCATGTGATTGGAAAAGTCAGGAGAGTGCAAAAGTACTGTTTTCTAATAGTTGGCAAGGTGCGCACACAATCCCAGTGTTGTACAGCTTGCTTCTTCACCTTTCCGAAGCTGCCGCTCTCCCCGGCTCCCGGAGCCGAAGAAGCGGCTTCTTCGCGCAAAGACGATTGTGCCGCTCACAGTGCTCTCCTTAGCGCGGCTTCTGCCGAAAGACGCCCGGGAGCGGCTCTTAGCTCCGGACAGCATCCTACCTTCGTCTTTAGCGCCTCTTCTCATGACATCTCGGCAAAAAGCTTTTCCACTATCTGGCTAGGAAAAACTGTGCCAGCACAGAAAACATCTCCCATCGTGTTCTAGACGTTGCAGAGATGTCTGCCAAGTGTTTGGCAGGAAGAAAAGAAAAGTTGTCCAAAACAGCTTCCAATCGAATGTTCATGTGACTGGAAAAGTCAGGAGAGTGCAAAAGTACTGTTTTGTATCAGTTGGCAAGGTGCGCACACAATCCCAGTGTTGTACAGCTTGCTTCTTCACCTTCCCGAAGCTGCCGCTCTCTCCGGCTCCCGGAGCCGAAGATGCGGCTTCTTCGCGCAAGACGATTGTGCCGCTCACAGTGCTCTCCTTAGCGCGGCTTCTGCCGAAAGACGCCCGGGAGCGGCTCTTAGCTCCGGACAGCATCCTACCTTCGTCTTTAGCGCCTCTTCTCATCAACATCTCGGCAAAAAGCTTTTCCACTATGTCTGGCTAGGAATAACTGTCCCCGCACAGAAAACTTCTCCCATCGTGTTCTAGACATTGCACGGATGTCTGCCAAGTGTTTGGCAGGAAGAAAAGAAAAGTTGTCCAAAACAGCTTCCAATCGGATGTTCATGTGACTGGAAAAGTCAGGAGAGTTCAAAAGTACTGTTTTCTAATAGTTGGCAAGGTGCGCACACAATCCCAGTGTTGTACAGCTTGCTTCTTTACCTTTCCGAAGCTGCCGCTCTCCCCGACTCCCAGAGCCGAAGAAGCGGCTTCTTCGCGCAAAGACGATTGTGCCACTCACAGTGCTCTCCTTAGCGCGGCTTCTGCCGAAAGACGCCCGGGAGCGGCTCTTTGCTCCGGACAGCATCCTACCTTCGTCTTTAGCGCCTCTTCTCATCTAAATCTCGGCAAAATGCTTTTCCACTATGTCTGGCTAGGAAAAACTGTGCCAGCACAGAAAACTTCTCCCATCGTGTTCTAGACATTGCACGGATGTCTGCCAAGTGTTTGGCAGGAAGAAAAGAAAAGTTGTCCAAAACAGCTTCCAATCGAATGTTCATGTGACTGGTAAAGTCAGGAGAGTGCAAAAGTACTGTTTTCTAATAGTTGGCAAGGTGCGCACACAATTCCAGTGTTGTACAGCTTGCTTCTTTACCTTTTCCGAGTTGCCTCTCTCCCCAGCTCCCGGAGCCGAAGAAGCGGCTTCTTCGCGCAAAGACGATTGTGCCGCTCACAGTGCTCTCCTTAGCGCGGCTTCTGCCGAAAGACGCCCGGGAGCGGCTCTTAGCTCCGGACAGCATCCTACCTTCGTCTTTAGCGCCTCTTCTCATCTACATCTCGGCAAAAAGCTTTTCCACTATGTCTGGCTAGGAAAAACTGTGCCAGCACAGAAAACATCTCCCATCGTGTTCTAGAAGTTGCAGAGATATCTCCCAAGTGTTTGGCAGGAAGAAAAGAAAAGTTGTCCAAAACAGCTTCAATCGGATGTTCATGTGATTGGAAAAGTCAGGAGAGTGCAAAAGTACTGTTTTCTAATAGTTGGCAAGGTGCGCACACAATCCCAGTGTTGTACAGCTTGCTTCTTCACCTTTCCGAAGCTGCCGCTCTCCCCGGCTCCCGGAGCCGAAGAAGCGGCTTCTTCGCGCAAAGACGATTGTGCCGCTCACAGTGCTCTCCTTAGCGCGGCTTCTGCCGAAAGACGCCCGGGAGCGGCTCTAAGCTCCGGACAGCATCCTACCTTCGTCTTTAGCGCCTCTTCTCATCTACATCTCGGCAAAAAGCTTTTCCACTATGTCTGGCTAGTAAAAACTGTGCCAGCACAGAAAACATCTCCCATCGTGTTCTAGAAGTTGAAGAGATGTCTCCCAAGTGTTTGGCAGGAAGAAAAGAAAAGTTGTCCAAAACAGCTTCAATCGGATGTTCATGTGATTGGAAAAGTCAGAAGAGTGCAAAAGTACTGTTTTCTATCAGTTTGCAAGGTGCGCACACAATCCCAGTGTTGTACAGCTTGCTTCTTTACCTTTCCGAAGCTGCCGCTCTCCCCGGCTCCCGGAGCCGAAGAAGCGGCTTCTTCGCGCAAAGACGATTGTGCCGCTCACAGTGCTCTCCTTAGCGCGGCTTCTGCCGAAAGACGCCCGGGAGCGGCTCTTAGCTCCGGACAGCATCCTACCTTCATCTTTAGCGCCTCTTCTCATCTACATCTCAGCAAAAAGCTTTTCCACTATGTCTGGCTCGGAAAAACTGTGCCAGCACAGAAAACATCTCCCATCGTGTTCTAGACGTTGCACGGATGTCTGCCAAGTGTTTGGCAGGAAGAAAAGAAAAGTTGTCCAAAACAGCTTCCAATCGGATGTTCATGTGATTGGAAAAGTCAGGAGAGTGCAAAAGTACTGTTTTCTAATAGTTGGCAAGGTGCGCACACAATCCCAGTGTTGTACAGCTTGCTTCTTCACCTTTCCGAAGCTGCCGCTCTCCCCGGCTCCCGGAGCCGAAGAAGCGGCTTCTTCACGCAAAGACGATTGTGCCGCTCACAGTGCTCTCCTTAGCGCGGCTTCTGCCGAAAGACGCCCGGGAGCGGCTCTTAGCTCCGGACAGCATCCTACCTTCGTCTTTAGCGCCTCTTCTCATGACATCTCGGCAAAAAGCTTTTCCACTATCTGGCTAGGAAAAACTGTGCCAGCACAGAAAACATCTCCCATCGTGTTCTAGACGTTGCAGAGATGTCTGCCAAGTGTTTGGCAGGAAGAAAAGAAAAGTTGTCCAAAACAGCTTCCAATCGAATGTTCATGTGACTGGAAAAGTCAGGAGAGTGCAAAAGTACTGTTTTGTATCAGTTGGCAAGGTGCGCACACAATCCCAGTGTTGTACAGCTTGCTTCTTCACCTTCCCGAAGCTGCCGCTCTCTCCGGCTCCCGGAGCCGAAGATGCGGCTTCTTCGCGCAAGACGATTGTGCCGCTCACAGTGCTCTCCTTAGCGCGGCTTCTGCCGAAAGACGCCCGGGAGCGGCTCTTAGCTCCGGACAGCATCCTACCTTCGTCTTTAGCGCCTCTTCTCATCAACATCTCGGCAAAAAGCTTTTCCACTATGTCTGGCTAGGAAAAACTGTCCCCGCACAGAAAACATCTCCCATCGTGTTCTAGAAGTTGCAGAGATGTCTCCAAAGTGTTTGGCAGGAAGAAAAGAAAAGTTGTCCAAAACAGCTTCCAATCGGATGTTCATGTGACTGGAAAAGTCAGGAGAGTTCAAAAGTACTGTTTTCTAATAGTTGGCAAGGTGCGCACACAATCCCAGTGTTGTACAGCTTGCTTCTTTACCTTTCCGAAGCTGCCGCTCTCCCCGACTCCCGGAGCCGAAGAAGCGGCTTCTTCGCGCAAAGACGATTGTGCCACTCACAGTGCTCTCCTTAGCGCGGCTTCTGCCGAAAGACGCCCGGGAGCGGCTCTTAGCTCCGGACAGCATCCTACCTTCGTCTTTAGCGCCTCTTCTCATCTACATCTCGGCAAAATGCTTTTCCACTATGTCTGGCTAGGAAAAACTGTGCCAGCACAGAAAACTTCTCCCATCGTGTTCTAGACGTTGCACGGATGTCTGCCAAGTGTTTGGCAGGAAGAAAAGAAAAGTTGTCCAAAACAGCTTCCAATCGAATGTTCATGTGACTGGAAAAGTCAGGAGAGTGCAAAAGTACTGTTTTCTAATAGTTGGCAAGGTGCGCACACAATCCCAGTGTTGTACAGCTTGCTTCTTTACCTTTCCGAAGCTGCCGCTCTCCCCGGCTCCCGGAGCCGAAGAAGCGGCTTCTTCGCGCAAAGACGATTGTGCCGCTCTCAGTGCTCTCCTTAGCGCGGCTTCTGCCGAAAGATGCCCGGGAGCGGCTCTTTGCTCCGGACAGCATCCTACCTTCGTCTTTAGCGCCTCTTCTCATCTACATCTCGGCAAAAAGCTTTTCCACTATGTCTGGCTAGGAAAAACTGTGCCAGCACAGAAAACATTTCCCATCGTGTTCTAGACGTTGCACGGATGTCTGCCAAGTGTTTGGCAGGAAGAAAAGAAAAGTTGTCCAAAACAGCTTCCAATCGAATGTTCATGTGACTGGAAAAGTCAGGAGAGTGCAAAAGTACTGTTTTCCGTCAGTTGGCAAGGTGCGCACACAATCCCAGTGTTGTACAGCTTGCTTCTTCACCTATCCAAAGCTTCCGCTCTCCCCGGCTCCCGGAGCCGAAGAAGCGGCTTCTTCGCGCAAAGACGATTGTGCCGCTCACAGTGCTCTCCTTAGCGCGGCTTCTGCCGAAAGACGCCCGGGAGCGGCTCTTAGCTCCGGACAGCATCCTACCTTCGTCTTTAGCGCCTCTTCTCATCTACATCTCAGCAAAAAGCTTTTCCACTATGTCTGGCTAGGAAAAACTGTGCCAGCACAGAAAACATCTCCCATCGTGTTCTAGACGTTGCACGGATGTCTGCCAAGTGTTTGGCAGGAAGAAAAGAAAAGTTGTCCAAAACAGCTTCCAATCGGATGTTCATGTGATTGGAAAAGTCAGGAGAGTGCAAAAGTACTGTTTTCTAATAGTTGGCAAGGTGCGCACACAATCCCAGTGTTGTACAGCTTGCTTCTTCACCTTTCCGAAGCTGCCGCTCTCCCCGGCTCCCGGAGCCGAAGAAGCGGCTTCTTCGCGCAAAGACGATTGTGCCGCTCACAGTGCTCTCCTTAGCGCGGCTTCTGCCGAAAGACGCCCGGGAGCGGCTCTTAGCTCCGGACAGCATCCTACCTTCGTCTTTAGCGCCTCTTCTCATGACATCTCGGCAAAAAGCTTTTCCACTATCTGGCTAGGAAAAACTGTGCCAGCACAGAAAACATCTCCCATCGTGTTCTAGACGTTGCAGAGATGTCTGCCAAGTGTTTGGCAGGAAGAAAAGAAAAGTTGTCCAAAACAGCTTCCAATCGAATGTTCATGTGACTGGAAAAGTCAGGAGAGTGCAAAAGTACTGTTTTGTATCAGTTGGCAAGGTGCGCACACAATCCCAGTGTTGTACAGCTTGCTTCTTCACCTTCCCGAAGCTGCCGCTCTCTCCGGCTCCCGGAGCCGAAGATGCGGCTTCTTCGCGCAAGACGATTGTGCCGCTCACAGTGCTCTCCTTAGCGCGGCTTCTGCCGAAAGACGCCCGGGAGGGGCTCTTAGCTCCGGACAGCATCCTACCTTCGTCTTTAGCGCCTCTTCTCATCAACATCTCGGCAAAAAGCTTTTCCACTATGTCTGGCTAGGAATAACTGTCCCCGCACAGAAAACATCTCCCATCGTGTTCTAGAAGTTGCAGAGATGTCTCCAAAGTGTTTGGCAGGAAGAAAAGAAAAGTTGTCCAAAACAGCTTCCAATCGGATGTTCATGTGACTGGAAAAGTCAGGAGAGTTCAAAAGTACTGTTTTCTAATAGTTGGCAAGGTGCGCACACAATCCCAGTGTTGTACAGCTTGCTTCTTTACCTTTCCGAAGCTGCCGCTCTCCCCGACTCCCAGAGCCGAAGAAGCGGCTTCTTCGCGCAAAGACGATTGTGCCACTCACAGTGCTCTCCTTAGCGCGGCTTCTGCCGAAAGACGCCCGGGAGCGGCTCTTTGCTCCGGACAGCATCCTACCTTCGTCTTTAGCGCCTCTTCTCATCTACATCTCGGCAAAATGCTTTTCCACTATGTCTGGCTAGGAAAAACTGTGCCAGCACAGAAAACTTCTCCCATCGTGTTCTAGACATTGCACGGATGTCTGCCAAGTGTTTGGCAGGAAGAAAAGAAAAGTTGTCCAAAACAGCTTCCAATCGAATGTTCATGTGACTGGTAAAGTCAGGAGAGTGCAAAAGTACTGTTTTCTAATAGTTGGCAAGGTGCGCACACAATTCCAGTGTTGTACAGCTTGCTTCTTTACCTTTTCCGAGTTGCCTCTCTCCCCAGCTCCCGGAGCCGAAGAAGCGGCTTCTTCGCGCAAAGACGATTGTGCCGCTCACAGTGCTCTCCTTAGCGCGGCTTCTGCCGAAAGACGCCCGGGAGCGGCTCTTAGCTCCGGACAGCATCCTACCTTCGTCTTTAGCGCCTCTTCTCATCTACATCTCGGCAAAAAGCTTTTCCACTATGTCTGGCTAGGAAAAACTGTGCCAGCACAGAAAACATCTCCCATCGTGTTCTAGAAGTTGCAGAGATATCTCCCAAGTGTTTGGCAGGAAGAAAAGAAAAGTTGTCCAAAACAGCTTCAATCGGATGTTCATGTGATTGGAAAAGTCAGGAGAGTGCAAAAGTACTGTTTTCTAATAGTTGGCAAGGTGCGCACACAATCCCAGTGTTGTACAGCTTGCTTCTTCACCTTTCCGAAGCTGCCGCTCTCCCCGGCTCCCGGAGCCGAAGAAGCGGCTTCTTCGCGCAAAGACGATTGTGCCGCTCACAGTGCTCTCCTTAGCGCGGCTTCTGCCGAAAGACGCCCGGGAGCGGCTCTAAGCTCCGGACAGCATCCTACCTTCGTCTTTAGCGCCTCTTCTCATCTACATCTCGGCAAAAAGCTTTTCCACTATGTCTGGCTAGTAAAAACTGTGCCAGCACAGAAAACATCTCCCATCGTGTTCTAGAAGTTGAAGAGATGTCTCCCAAGTGTTTGGCAGGAAGAAAAGAAAAGTTGTCCAAAACAGCTTCAATCGGATGTTCATGTGATTGGAAAAGTCAGAAGAGTGCAAAAGTACTGTTTTCTATCAGTTTGCAAGGTGCGCACACAATCCCAGTGTTGTACAGCTTGCTTCTTTACCTTTCCGAAGCTGCCGCTCTCCCCGGCTCCCGGAGCCGAAGAAGCGGCTTCTTCACGCAAAGACGATTGTGCCGCTCACAGTGCTCTCCTTAGCGCGGCTTCTGCCGAAAGACGCCCGGGAGCGGCTCTTAGCTCCGGACAGCATCCTACCTTCGTCTTTAGCGCCTCTTCTCATGACATCTCGGCAAAAAGCTTTTCCACTATCTGGCTAGGAAAAACTGTGCCAGCACAGAAAACATCTCCCATCGTGTTCTAGACGTTGCAGAGATGTCTGCCAAGTGTTTGGCAGGAAGAAAAGAAAAGTTGTCCAAAACAGCTTCCAATCGAATGTTCATGTGTCTGGAAAAGTCAGGAGAGTGCAAAAGTACTGTTTTGTATCAGTTGGCAAGGTGCGCACACAATCCCAGTGTTGTACAGCTTGCTTCTTCACCTTCCCGAAGCTGCCGCTCTCTCCGGCTCCCGGAGCCGAAGATGCGGCTTCTTCGCGCAAGACGATTGTGCCGCTCACAGTGCTCTCCTTAGCGCGGCTTCAGCCGAAAGACGCCCGGGAGCGGCTCTTAGCTCCGGACAGCATCCTACCTTCGTCTTTAGCGCCTCTTCTCATCAACATCTCGGCAAAAAGCTTTTCCACTATGTCTGGCTAGGAAAAACTGTCCCCGCACAGAAAACATCTCCCATCGTGTTCTAGAAGTTGCAGAGATGTCTCCAAAGTGTTTGGCAGGAAGAAAAGAAAAGTTGTCCAAAACAGCTTCCAATCGGATGTTCATGTGACTGGAAAAGTCAGGAGAGTTCAAAAGTACTGTTTTCTAATAGTTGGCAAGGTGCGCACACAATCCCAGTGTTGTACAGCTTGCTTCTTTACCTTTCCGAAGCTGCCGCTCTCCCCGACTCCCGGAGCCGAAGAAGCGGCTTCTTCGCGCAAAGACGATTGTGCCACTCACAGTGCTCTCCTTAGCGCGGCTTCTGCCGAAAGACGCCCGGGAGCGGCTCTTAGCTCCGGACAGCATCCTACCTTCGTCTTTAGCGCCTCTTCTCATCTACATCTCGGCAAAATGCTTTTCCACTATGTCTGGCTAGGAAAAACTGTGCCAGCACAGAAAACTTCTCCCATCGTGTTCTAGACGTTGCACGGATGTCTGCCAAGTGTTTGGCAGGAAGAAAAGAAAAGTTGTCCAAAACAGCTTCCAATCGAATGTTCATGTGACTGGAAAAGTCAGGAGAGTGCAAAAGTACTGTTTTCTAATAGTTGGCAAGGTGCGCACACAATCCCAGTGTTGTACAGCTTGCTTCTTTACCTTTCCGAAGCTGCCGCTCTCCCCGGCTCCCGGAGCCGAAGAAGCGGCTTCTTCGCGCAAAGACGATTGTGCCGCTCACAGTGCTCTCCTTAGCGCGGCTTCTGCCGAAAGACGCCCGGGAGCGGCTCTAAGCTCCGGACAGCATCCTACCTTCGTCTTTAGCGCCTCTTCTCATCTACATCTCGGCAAAAAGCTTTTCCACTATGTCTGGCTAGGAAAAACTGTGCCAGCACAGAAAACATCTCCCATCGTGTTCTAGAAGTTGAAGAGATGTCTCCCAAGTGTTTGGCAGGAAGAAAAGAAAAGTTGTCCAAAACAGCTTCAATCGGATGTTCATGTGATTGGAAAAGTCAGGAGAGTGCAAAAGTACTGTTTTCTATCAGTTTGCAAGGTGCGCACACAATCCCAGTGTTGTACAGCTTGCTTCTTTACCTTTCCGAAGCTGCCGCTCTCCCCGGCTCCCGGAGCCGAAGAAGCAGCTTCTTCGCGCAAAGACGATTGTGCCGCTCACAGTGCTCTCCTTAGCGCGGCTTCTGCCGAAAGACGCCCGGGAGCGGCTCTTAGCTCCGGACAGCATCCTACCTTCGTCTTTAGCGCCTCTTCTCATCTACATCTCAGCAAAAAGCTTTTCCACTATGTCTGGCTCGGAAAAACTGTGCCAGCACAGAAAACATCTCCCATCGTGTTCTAGACGTTGCACGGATGTCTGCCAAGTGTTTGGCAGGAAGAAAAGAAAAGTTGTCCAAAACTGCTTCCAATCGAATGTTCATGTGATTGGAAAAGTCAGGAGAGTGCCAAAGTACTGTTTTCTATCAGTTGGCAAGGTGCGCACACAATCCCAGTGTTGTACAGCTTGCTTCTTCACCTTTCCGAAGCTGCCGCTCTCCCCGGCTCCCGGAGTCGAAGAAGCGGCTTCTTCGCGCAAAGACGATTGTGCCGCTCACAGTGCTCTCCTTAGCGCGGCTTCTGCCGAAAGACGCCCGGGAGCGGCTCTTAGCTCCGGACAGCATCCTACCTTCGTCTTTAGCGCCTCTTCCCATCTACAACTCGGCAAAAAGCTTTTCCGCTATGTCTGGCTAGGAAAAACTGTGCCAGCACAGAAAACATCTCCCATTGTGTTCTAGACGTTGCACGGATGTCTGCAAAGTGTTTGGCAGGAAGAAAAGAAAAGTTGTCCAAAACAGCTTCCAATCGAATGTTCATGTGACTGGAAAAGTCAGGAGAGTGCAAAAGTACTGTTTTCTAATAGTTGGCAAGGTGCGCACACAATCCCAGTGTTGTACAGCTTGATTCTTTACCTTTTCCGAGTTGCCGCTCTCCCCGGCTCCCGGAGCCGAAGAAGCGGCTTCTTCGCGCAAAGACGATTGTGCCGCTCACAGTGCTCTCCTTTGCGCGGCTTCTGCCGAAAGACGCCCGGGAGCGGCTCTTAGCTCCGGACAGCATCCTACCTTCGTCTTTAGCGCCTCTTCTCATCTACAACTCGGCAAAAAGCTTTTCCGCTATGTCTGGCTCGGAAAAACTGTGCCAGCACAGAAAACATCTCCCATTGTGTTCTAGACGTTGCACGGATGTCTGCCAAGTGTTTGGCAGGAAGAAAAGAAAAGTTGTCCAAAACAGCTTCCAATCGAATGTTCATGTGACTGGAAAAGTCAGGAGAGTGCAAAAGTACTGTTTTGTATCAGTTGGCAAGGTGCGCACACAATCCCAGTGTTGTACAGCTTGCTTCTTCACCTTCCCGAAGCTACCGCTCTCTCTGGCTCCCGGAGCCGAAGATGCGGCTTCTTCGCGCAAGACGATTGTGCCGCTCACAGTGCTCTCCTTAGCGCGGCTTCAGCCGAAAGACGCCCGGGAGCGGCTCTTAGCTCCGGACAGCATCCTACCTTCGTCTTTAGCGCCTCTACTCATCTACATCTCGGCAAAAAGCTTTTCCACTATGTCTGGCTACGAAAAACTGTGCCAGCACAGAAAACATCTCCCATCGTGTTCTAGAAGTTGCAGAGATGTCTCCAAAGTGTTTGGCAGGAAGAAAAGAAAAGTTGTCCAAAACAGCTTCAATCGGATGTTCATGTGATTGGAAAAGTCAGGAGAGTGCAAAAGTACTGTTTTCTATCAGTTTGCAAGGTGCGCACACAATCCCAGTGTTGTACAGCTTGCTTCTTCACCTTTCCGAAGCTGCTGCTCTCCCCGGCTCCCGGAGCCGAAGAAGCGGCTTCTTCACGCAGAGACGATTGTGCCGCTCACAGTGCTCTCCTTAGCGCGGCTTCTGCCGAAAGACGCCCCGGAGCGGCTCTTAGCTCCGGACAGCATCCTACCTTCGTTTTTAGCGCCTCTTCTCATCTACATCTCGGCAAAAAGCTTTTCCACTATCTGGCTAGGAAAAACTGTGCCAGCACAGAAAACATCTCCCATCATGTTCTAGACATTGCAGAGATGTCTGCCAAGTGTTTGGCAGGAAGAAAAGAAAAGTTGTCCAAAACAGTTTCCAATCGAATGTTCATGTGACTGGAAAAGTCAGGAGAGTGCAAAAGTACTGTTTTCTAATAGTTGGCAAGGTGCGCACACAATCCCAGTGTTGTACAGCTTGCTTCTTCACCTTTCCGAAGCTGCCGCTCTCCCCGGCTCCCGGAGCCGAAGAAGCGGCTTCTTCGCGCAAAGACGATTGTGCCGCTCACAGTGCTCTCCTTAGCCCGGCTTCTGCCGAAAGACGCCCGGGAGCGGCTCTTAGCTCCGGACAGCATCCTACCTTCGTCTTTAGCGCCTCTTCTCATCTACATCTCAGCAAAAAGCTTTTCCACTATGTCTGGCTCGGAAAAACTGTGCCAGCACAGAAAACATCTCCCATCGTGTTCTAGACGTTGCACGGATGTCTGCCAAGTGTTTGGCAGGAAGAAAAGAAAAGTTGTCCAAAACTGCTTCCAATCGAATGTTCATGTGATTGGAAAAGTCAGGAGAGTGCCAAAGTACTGTTTTCTATCAGTTGGCAAGGTGCGCACACAATCCCAGTGTTGTACAGCTTGCTTCTACACCTTTCCGAAGCTGCCGCTCTCCCCGGCTCCCGGAGTCGAAGAAGCGGCTTCTTCGCGCAAAGACGATTGTGCCGCTCACAGTGCTCTCCTTAGCGCGGCTTCTGCCGAAAGACGCCCGGGAGCGGCTCTTAGCTCCGGACAGCATCCTACCTTCGTCTTTAGCGCCTCTTCTCATCTACATCTCAGCAAAAAGCTTTTTCACTATGTCTGGCTAGGAAAAACTGTGCCAGCACAGAAAACATCTCCCATCGTGTTCTAGACGTTGCACGGATGTCTGCCAAGTGTTTGGCAGGAAGAAAAGAAAAGTTGTCCAAAACAGCTTCCAATCGAATGTTCATGTGACTGGAAAAGTCAGGAGAGTGCAAAAGTACTGTTTTCTAATAGTTGGCAAGGTGCGCACACAATCCCAGTCTTGTACAGCTTGCTTCTATACATTTTCCAAGTTGCCGCTCTCTCCGGCTCCCGGAGCCGAAGAAGCGGCTTCTTCGCGCAAAGACGATTGTGCCGCTCACAGTGCTCTCCTTAGCGTGGCTTCTGCCGAAAGACGCCCGGGAGCGGCTCTTTGCTCCGGACAGCATCCTACCTTCGTCTTTAGCGCCTCTTCTCATCTACATCTCGGCAAAAAGCTTTTCCACTATGTCTGGCTAGGAAAAACTGTGTCAGCTCAGAAAACATCTCCCATCGTGTTCTAGACGTTGCACGGATGTCTGCCAAGTGTTTGGCAGGAAGAAAAGAAAAGTTGTCCAAAACAGCTTCCAATCGAATGTTCATGTGACTGGAAAAGTCAGGAGAGTGCAAAAGTACTGTTTTCTAATAGTTGGCAAGGTGCGCACACAATCCCAGTGTTGTACAGCTTGATTATTTACCTTTTCCGAGTTGCCGCTGTCCCCGGCTCCCGGAGCCGAAGAAGCGGCTTCTTCGCGCAAAGACGATTGTGCCGCTCACAGTGCTCTCCTTAGCGCGGCTTCTTCCGAAAGACGCCCCGGAGCGGCTCTTAGCTCCGGACAGCATCCTACCTTCGTCTTTAGCGCCTCTTCTCATCTACATCTTGGCAAAAAGCTTTTCCACTATGTCTGGCTAGGAAAAACTGTGCCAGCACAGAAAACATCGCCCATCGTGTTCTAGACGTTGCACGGATGTCTGCCAAGTGTTTGGCAGGGAGAAAAGAAAAGTTGTCCAAAACAGCTTCCAATCGAATGTTCATGTGATTGGAAAAGTCAGGAGAGTGCAAAAGTACTGTTTTCAAATAGCTGGCAAGGTGCGCACACAATCCCAGTGTTGTACAGCTTGCTTCTTTACCTTTTCCGAGTTGCCGCTCTCCCCGGCTCCCGGAGCCGAAGAAGCGGCTTCTTCGCGCAAAGACGATTGTGCCGCTCACAGTGCTCTCCTTAGCGCGGCTTCTGCCGAAAGACGCCCGGGAGCGGCTCTTAGCTCCGGACAGCATCCTACCTTCGTGTTTAGCGCCTCTTCTCATCTACAACTCGGCAAAAAGCTTTTCCGCTATGTCTGGCTCGGAAAAACTGTGCCAGCACAGAAGACATCTCCCATTGTGTTCTAGACGTTGCACGGATGTCTGCCAAGTGTTTGGCAGGAAGAAAAGAAAAGTTGTCCAAAACAGCTTCCAATCGAATGTTCATGTGACTGGAAAAGTCAGGAGAGTGCAAAAGTACTCTTTTGTATCAGTTGGCAAGGTGCGCACACAATCCCAGTGTTGTACAGCTTGCTTCTTCACCTTCCCGAAGCTGCCGCTCTCTCCGGCTCCCGGAGCCGAAGATGCGGCTTCTTCGCGCAAGACGATTGTGCCGCTCACAGTGCTCTCCTTAGCGCGGCTTCTGCCGAAAGACGCCCGGGAGCGGCTCTTAGCTCCGGACAGCATCCTACCTTCGTCTTTAGCGCCTCTTCTCATCAACATCTCGGCAAAAAGCTTTTCCACTATGTCTGGCTCGGAAAAACTGTGCCAGCACAGAAAACATCTCCCATCGTGTTCTAGACGTTGCAGAGATGTCTGCCAAGTGTTTGGCAGGAAGAAAAGAAAAGTTGTCAAAAACAGCTTCCAATCGAATGTTCATGTGATTGGAAAAGTCAGGAGAGTGCAAAGGTACTGTTTTCTAATAGTTGGCAAGGTGCGCACACAATCCCAGTGTTGTAAAGCTTGTTTCTACACCTTTCCGAAGCTGCCGCTCTCCCCGACTCCCAGAGCCGAAGATGCGGCTTCTTCGCGCAAAGACGATTGTGCCGCTCACAGTGCTCTCCTTTGCGCGGCTTCTGCCGAAAGACGCCCGGGAGCGGCTCTTAGCTCCGGACAGCATCCTACCTTCGTCTTTAGCGCCTCTTCTCATCTACAACTCGGCAAAAAGCTTTTCCGCTATGTCTGGCTAGGAAAAACTGTGCCAGCACAGAAAACATCGCCCATCGTGTTCTAGACGTTGCACGGATGTCTGCCAAGTGTTTGACAGGGAGAAAAGAATAGTTGCCCACAACAGCTTCCAATCGAATGTTCATGTGACTGGAAAAGTCAGGAGAGTGCAAAAGTACTGTTTTCTAATAGTTGGCAAGGTGCGCACACAATCCCAGTGTTGTACAGCTTGCTTCTATACATTTTCCAAGTTGCCGCTCTCTCCGGTTTCCCGGAGCCGAAGAAGCGGCTTCTTCGTGCAAAGACGATTGTGCCGCTCACAGTGCTCTCCTTAGCGCGGCTTCTGCCGAAAGACGCCCGGGAGCGCCTCTTAGCTCCGGACAGCATCCTACCTTCGTCTTTAGCGCCTCTTCTCATCTACATCTCAGCAAAAAGCTTTTCCACTATCTGGCTAGGAAAAACTGTGCCAGCACAGAAAACATCTCCCATCGTGTTCTAGACGTTGCAGAGATGTCTGCCAAGTGTTTGGCAGGAAGAAAAGAAAAGTTGTCCAAAACAGCTTCCAATCGAATGTTCATGTGATTGGAAAAGTCAGGAGAGTGCAAAGGTACTGTTTTCTAATAGTTGGCAAGGTGCGCACACAATCCCAGTGTTGTACAGCTTGCTTCTTAACCTTTCCGAAGCTGCCGCTCTCCCCGGCTCCCGGAGCCGAAGAAGCGGCTTCTTCGCGCAAAGACGATTGTGGTGCTCACAGTGCTCTCCTTAGCGCGGCTTCTGCCGAAAGACGCCCGGGAGCGGCTCTTAGCTCCGGACAGCATCCTACCTTCGTCTTTAGCGCCTCTTCTCATCTACAACTCGGCAAAAAGCTTTTCCGCTATGTCTGGCTCGGAAAAACTGTGCCAGCACAGAAAACATCTCCCATTGTGTTCTAGACGTTGCACGGATGTCTGCCAAGTGTTTGGCAGGAAGAAAAGAAAAGTTGTCCAAAACAGCTTCCAATCGAATGTTCATGTGACTGGAAAAGTCAGGAGAGTGCAAAAGTACTGTTTTGTATCAGTTGGCAAGGTGCGCACACAATCCCAGTGTTGTACAGCTTGCTTCTTCACCTTCCCGAAGCTGCCGCTCTCTCTGGCTCCCGGAGCCGAAGATGCGGCTTCTTCGCGCAAGACGATTGTGCCGCTCACAGTGCTCTCCTTAGCGCGGCTTCTGCCGAAAGACGCCCGGGAGCGGCTCTTAGCTCCGGACAGCATCCTACCTTCGTCTTTAGCGCCTCTTCTCATCTACATCTCGGCAAAAAGCTTTTCCACTATGTCTGGCTACGAAAAACTGTGCCAGCACAGAAAACATCTCCCATCGTGTTCTAGAAGTTGCAGAGATGTCTCCAAAGTGTTTGGCAGGAAGAAAAGAAAAGTTGTCCAAAACAGCTTCAATCGGATGTTCATGTGATTGGAAAAGTCAGGAGAGTGCAAAAGTACTGTTTTCTATCAGTTTGCAAGGTGCGCACACAATCCCAGTGTTGTACAGCTTGCTTCTTCACCTTTCCGAAGCTGCTGCTCTCCCCGGCTCCCGGAGCCGAAGAAGCGGCTTCTTCACGCAGAGACGATTGTGCCGCTCACAGTGCTCTCCTTAGCGCGGCTTCTGCCGAAAGACGCCCGGGAGCGGCTCTTAGCTCCGGACAGCATCCTACCTTCGTTTTTAGCGCCTCTTCTCATCTACATCTCGGCAAAAAGCTTTTCCACTATCTGGCTAGGAAAAACTGTGCCAGCACAGAAAACATCTCCCATCATGTTCTAGACATTGCAGAGATGTCTGCCAAGTGTTTGGCAGGAAGAAAAGAAAAGTTGTCCAAAACAGTTTCCAATCGAATGTTCATGTGACTGGAAAAGTCAGGAGAGTGCAAAAGTACTGTTTTCTAATAGTTGGCAAGGTGCGCACACAATCCCAGTGTTGTACAGCTTGCTTCTTCACCTTTCCGAAGCTGCCGCTCTCCCCGGCTCCCGGAGCCGAAGAAGCGGCTTCTTCGCGCAAAGACGATTGTGCCGCTCACAGTGCTCTCCTTTACCCGGCTTCTGCCGAAAGACGCCCGGGAGCGGCTCTTAGCTCCGGACAGCATCCTACCTTCGTCTTTAGCGCCTCTTCTCATCTACATCTCAGCAAAAAGCTTTTCCACTATGTCTGGCTCGGAAAAACTGTGCCAGCACAGAAAACATCTCCCATCGTGTTCTAGACGTTGCACGGATGTCTGCCAAGTGTTTGGCAGGAAGAAAAGAAAAGTTGTCCAAAACTGCTTCCAATCGAATGTTCATGTGATTGGAAAAGTCAGGAGAGTGCCAAAGTACTGTTTTCTATCAGTTGGCAAGGTGCGCACACAATCCCAGTGTTGTACAGCTTGCTCCTACACCTTTCCGAAGCTGCAGCTCTCCCCGGCTCCCGGAGTCGAAGAAGCGGCTTCTTCGCGCAAAGACGATTGTGCCGCTCACAGTGCTCTCCTTAGCGCGGCTTCTGCCGAAAGACGCCCGGGAGCGGCTCTTAGCTCCGGACAGCATCCTACCTTCGTCTTTAGCGCCTCTTCTCATCTACATCTCAGCAAAAAGCTTTTCCACTATGTCTGGCTAGGAAAAACTGTGCCAGCACAGAAAACATCTCCCATCGTGTTCTAGACGTTGCACGGATGTCTGCCAAGTGTTTGGCAGGAAGAAAAGAAAAGTTGTCCAAAACAGCTTCCAATCGAATGTTCATGTGGCTGGAAAAGTCAGGAGAGTGCAAAAGTACTGTTTTCTAATAGTTGGCAAGGTGCGCACACAATCCCAGTGTTGTACAGCTTGCTTCTATACATTTTCCAAGTTGCCGCTCTCTCCGGCTCCCGGAGCCGAAGAAGCGGCTTCTTCGCGCAAAGACGATTGTGCCGCTCACAGTGCTCTCCTTAGCGTGGCTTCTGCCGAAAGACGCCCGGGAGCGGCTCTTTGCTCCGGACAGCATCCTACCTTCGTCTTTAGCGCCTCTTCTCATCTACATCTCGGCAAAAAGCTTTTCCACTATGTCTGGCTAGGAAAAACTGTGCCAGCTCAGAAAACATCTCCCATCGTGTTCTAGACGTTGCACGGATGTCTGCCAAGTGTTTGGCAGGAAGAAAAGAAAAGTTGTCCAAAACAGCTTCCAATCGAATGTTCATGTGACTGGAAAAGTCAGGAGAGTGCAAAAGTACTGTTTTCTAATAGTTGGCAAGGTGCGCACACAAACCCAGTGTTGTACAGCTTGATTATTTACCTTTTCCGAGTTGCCGCTCTCCCCGGCTCCCGGAGCCGAAGAAGCGGCTTCTTCGCGCAAAGACGATTGTGCCGCTCACAGTGCTCTCCTTAGCGCGGCTTCTTCCGAAAGACGCCCCGGAGCGGCTCTTAGCTCCGGACAGCATCCTACCTTCGTCTTTAGCGCCTCTTCTCATCTACATCTTGGCAAAAAGCTTTTCCACTATGTCTGGCTAGGAAAAACTGTGCCAGCACAGAAAACATCGCCCATCGTGTTCTAGACGTTGCACGGATGTCTGCCAAGTGTTTGGCAGGGAGAAAAGAAAAGTTGTCCAAAACAGCTTCCAATCGAATGTTCATGTGATTGGAAAAGTCAGGAGAGTGCAAAAGTACTGTTTTCAAATAGCTGGCAAGGTGCGCACACAATCCCAGTGTTGTACAGCTTGCTTCTTTACCTTTTCCGAGTTGCCGCTCTCCCCGGCTCCCGGAGCCGAAGATGCGGCTTCTTCGCGCAAAGACGATTGTGCCGCTCACAGTGCTCTCCTTAGCGCGGCTTCTGCCGAAAGACGCCCGGGAGCGGCTCTTAGCTCCGGACAGCATCCTACCTTCGTCTTTAGCGCCTCTTCTCATCTACAACTCGGCAAAAAGCTTTTCCGCTATGTCTGGCTCGGAAAAACTGTGCCAGCACAGAAGACATCTCCCATTGTGTTCTAGACGTTGCACGGATGTCTGCCAAGTGTTTGGCAGGAAGAAAAGAAAAGTTGTCCAAAACAGCTTCCAATCGAATGTTCATGTGACTGGAAAAGTCAGGAGAGTGCAAAAGTACTGTTTTGTATCAGTTGGCAAGGTGCGCACACAATCCCAGTGTTGTACAGCTTGCTTCTTCACCTTCCCGAAGCTGCCGCTCTCTCCGGCTCCCGGAGCCGAAGATGCGGCTTCTTCGCGCAAGACGATTGTGCCGCTCACAGTGCTCTCCTTAGCGCGGCTTCTGCCGAAAGACGCCCGGGAGCGGCTCTTAGCTCCGGACAGCATCCTACCTTCGTCTTTAGCGCCTCTTCTCATCAACATCTCGGCAAAAAGCTTTTCCACTATGTCTGGCTCGGAAAAACTGTGCCAGCACAGAAAACATCTCCCATCGTGTTCTAGACGTTGCAGAGATGTCTGCCAAGTGTTTGGCAGGAAGAAAAGAAAAGTTGTCCAAAACAGCTTCCAATCGAATGTTCATGTGATTGGAAAAGTCAGGAGAGTGCAAAGGTACTGTTTTCTAATAGTTGGCAAGGTGCGCACACAATCCCAGTGTTGTAAAGCTTGTTTCTACACCTTTCCGAAGCTGCCGCCCTCTCCGGCTCCCGGAGCCGAAGAAGCGGCTTCTTCGCGCAAAGACGTTTGTGCCGCTCACAGTGCTCTCCTTAGCGCGGCTTCTGCCGAAAGACGCCCGGGAGCGGCTCTTAGCTCCGGACAGCATCCCACCTTCGTCTTTAGCGCCTCTTCTCATCTACATCTCGGCAAAAAGCTTTTCCACTATGTCTGGCTAGGAAAAACTGTGCCAGCACAGAAAACATCTCTCATCGTGTTCTAGACGTTGCACGGATGTCTGCCAAGTGTTTGGCAGGAAGAAAAGAAAAGTTGTCCAAAACAGCTTCCAATCGAATGTTCATGTGACTGGAAAAGTCAGGAGAGTGCAAAAGTACAGTTTTCTAATAGTTGGCACGGTGCGCACACAATCCCAGTGTTGTACAGCTTGCTTCTATACATTTTCCAAGTTGCCGCTCTCTCCGGTTTCCCGGAGCCGAAGAAGCGGCTTCTTCGTGCAAAGATGATTGTGCCGCTCACAGTGCTCTCCTTAGCGCGGCTTCTGCCGAAAGACGCCCGGGAGCGGCTCTTAGCTCCGGACAGCATCCTACCTTCGTCTTTAGCGCCTCTTCTCATCTACATCTCAGCAAAAAGCTTTTCCACTATCTGGCTAGGAAAAACTGTGCCAGCACAGAAAACATCTCCCATCGTGTTCTAGACGTTGCAGAGATGTCTGCCAAGTGTTTGGCAGGAAGAAAAGAAAAGTTGTCCAAAACAGCTTCCAATCGAATGTTCATGTGATTGGAAAAGTCAGGAGAGTGCAAAGGTACTGTTTTCTAATAGTTGGCAAGGTGCGCACACAATCCCAGTGTTGTACAGCTTGCTTCTTAACCTTTCCGAAGCTGCCGCCCTCTCCGGCTCCCGGAGCCGAAGAAGCGGCTTCTTCGCGCAAAGACGATTGTGCCGCTCACAGTGCTCTCCTTAGCGCGGCTTCTGCCGAAAGACGCCCGGGAGCGGCTCTTAGCTCCGGACAGCATCCTACCTTCGTCTTTAGCACCTCTTCTCATCTACATCTCGGCAAAAAGCTTTTCCACTATGTCTGGCTAAGAAAAACTGTACCAGCACAGAAAACATCTCCCATCATGTTCTAGACGTTGCACGGATGTCTGCCAAGTGTTTGGCAGGAAGAAAAGAAAAGTTGTCCAAAACAGCTTCCAATCGAATGTTCATGTGATTGGAAAAGTCAGGAGACTGCAAAAGTACTGTTTTCTATGAGTTGGCAAGGTGCGCACACAATCCCAGTGTTGTACAGCTTGCTTCTTCACCTTTCCGAAGCTGCCGCTCTCCACGGATCCCGGAGCCAAAGAAGCGGCTTCTTCGCGCAAAGACGATTGTGCCGCTCACAGTGCTCTCCTTAGCGCGGCTTCTGCCGAAAGACGCCCCGGAGCGGCTCTTAGCTCCGGACAGCATCCTACCTTCGTCTTTAGCGCCTCTTCTCATCTACATCTCGGCAGAAAGCTTTTCCACTATGTCTGGCTAGGAAAAACTGTGCCAGCACAGAAAACATCTCCCATCGTGTTCTAGACGTTGCACGGATTTCTGTCAATTGTTTGGCAGGAAGAAAAGAAAAGTTGTCCAAAACAGTTTCCAATCGAATGTTCATGTGACTGGAAAAGTCAGGAGAGTGCAAAAGTACTGTTTTCTAATAGTTGACAAGGTGCGCACGCAATCCCAGTGTTGTACAGCTTGCTTCTTCACCTTTCCGAAGCTGCCCCTCTCTCCGGCTCCCGGAGCCGAAGAAGCAGCTTCTTTGCGAAAAGACGATTGTGCCGCTCACAGTGCTCTCCTTAGCGCGGCTTCTGGCGAAAGACGCCCGGGAGCGGCTCTTAGCTCCGGACAGCATCCTACCTTCGTCTTTAGCGCCTCTTCTCATCTACATCTCGGCAAAAAGCTTTTCCACTATGTCTGGCTAAGAAAAACTGTGCCAGCATAGAAAACATCTCCCATCGTGTTCTAGACGTTGCACGGATGTCTGCCAAGTGTTTGGCAGGAAGAAAAGAAAAGTTGTCCAAAACAGCTTCCAATCGAATGTTCATGTGATTGGAAAAGTCAGGAGAGTGCAAAAGTACTGTTTTCCGTCAGTTGGCAAGGTGCGCACACAATCCCAGTGTTGTACAGCTTGCTTCTTCACCTATCCAAAGCTGGCGCTCTCCCCGGCTCCCGGAGCCGAAGATGCGGCTTCTTCGCGCAAAGACGATTGTGCCGCTCACAGTGCTCTCCTTTGCGCGGCTTCTGCCGAAAGACGCCCGGGAGCGGCTCTTAGCTCCGGACAGCATCCTACCTTCGTCTTTAGCGCCTCTTCTCATCTACAACTCGGCAAAAAGCTTTTCCGCTATGTCTGGCTAGGAAAAACTGTGCCAGCACAGAAAACATCGCCCATCGTGTTCTAGACGTTGCACGGATGTCTGCCAAGTGTTTGACAGGGAGAAAAGAATAGTTGCCCACAACAGCTTCCAATCGAATGTTCATGTGACTGGAAAAGTCAGGAGAGTGCAAAAGTACTGTTTTCTAATAGTTGGCAAGGTGCGCACACAATCCCAGTGTTGTACAGCTTGCTTCTATACATTTTCCAAGTTGCCGCTCTCTCCGGTTTCCCGGAGCCGAAGAAGCGGCTTCTTCGTGCAAAGATGATTGTGCCGCTCACAGTGCTCTCCTTTGCGCGGCTTCTGCCGAAAGACGCCCGGGAGCGGCTCTTAGCTCCGGACAGCATCCTACCTTCGTCTTTAGCGCCTCTTCTCATCTACAACTCGGCAAAAAGCTTTTCCGCTATGTCTGGCTCGGAAAAACTGTGCCAGCACAGAAAACATCTCCCATTGTGTTCTAGACGTTGCACGGATGTCTGCCAAGTGTTTGGCAGGAAGAAAAGAAAAGTTGTCCAAAACAGCTTCCAATCGAATGTTCATGTGACTGGAAAAGTCAGGAGAGTGCAAAAGTACTGTTTTGTATCAGTTGGCAAGGTGCGCACACAATCCCAGTGTTGTACAGCTTGCTTCTTCACCTTCCCGAAGCTGCCGCTCTCTCTGGCTCCCGGAGCCGAAGATGCGGCTTCTTCGCGCAAGACGATTGTGCCGCTCACAGTGCTCTCCTTAGCGCGGCTTCTGCCGAAAGACGCCCGGGAGCGGCTCTTAGCTCCGGACAGCATCCTACCTTCGTCTTTAGCGCCTCTTCTCATCTACATCTCGGCAAAAAGCTTTTCCACTATGTCTGGCTACGAAAAACTGTGCCAGCACAGAAAACATCTCCCATCGTGTTCTAGAAGTTGCAGAGATGTCTCCAAAGTGTTTGGCAGGAAGAAAAGAAAAGTTGTCCAAAACAGCTTCAATCGGATGTTCATGTGATTGGAAAAGTCAGGAGAGTGCAAAAGTACTGTTTTCTATCAGTTTGCAAGGTGCGCACACAATCCCAGTGTTGTACAGCTTGCTTCTTCACCTTTCCGAAGCTGCTGCTCTCCCCGGCTCCCGGAGCCGAAGAAGCGGCTTCTTCACGCAGAGACGATTGTGCCGCTCACAGTGCTCTCCTTAGCGCGGCTTCTGCCGAAAGACGCCCCGGAGTGGCTCTTAGCTCCGGACAGCATCCTACCTTCGTTTTTAGCGCCTCTTCTCATCTACATCTCGGCAAAAAGCTTTTCCACTATCTGGCTAGGAAAAACTGTGCCAGCACAGAAAACATCTCCCATCATGTTCTAGACATTGCAGAGATGTCTGCCAAGTGTTTGGCAGGAAGAAAAGAAAAGTTGTCCAAAACAGTTTCCAATCGAATGTTCATGTGACTGGAAAAGTCAGGAGAGTGCAAAAGTACTGTTTTCTAATAGTTGGCAAGGTGCGCACACAATCCCAGTGTTGTACAGCTTGCTTCTTCACCTTTCCGAAGCTGCCGCTCTCCCCGGCTCCCGGAGCCGAAGAAGCGGCTTCTTCGCGCAAAGACGATTGTGCCGCTCACAGTGCTCTCCTTAGCCCGGCTTCTGCCGAAAGACGCCCGGGAGCGGCTCTTAGCTCCGGACAGCATCCTACCTTCGTCTTTAGCGCCTCTTCTCATCTACATCTCAGCAAAAAGCTTTTCCACTATGTCTGGCTCGGAAAAACTGTGCCAGCACTGAAAACATCTCCCATCGTGTTCTAGACGTTGCACGGATGTCTGCCAAGTGTTTGGCAGGAAGAAAAGAAAAGTTGTCCAAAACTGCTTCCAATCGAATGTTCATGTGATTGGAAAAGTCAGGAGAGTGCCAAAGTACTGTTTTCTATCAGTTGGCAAGATGCGCACACAATCCCAGTGTTGTACAGCTTGCTTCTACACCTTTCCGAAGCTGCAGCTCTCCCCGGCTCCCGGAGTCGAAGAAGCGGCTTCTTCGCGCAAAGACGATTGTGCCGCTCACAGTGCTCTCCTTAGCGCGGCTTCTGCCGAAAGACGCCCGGGAGCGGCTCTTAGCTCCGGACAGCATCCTACCTTCGTCTTTAGCGCCTCTTCTCATCTACATCTCAGCAAAAAGCTTTTCCACTATGTCTGGCTAGGAAAAACTGTGCCAGCACAGAAAACATCTCCCATCGTGTTCTAGACGTTGCACGGATGTCTGCCAAGTGTTTGGCAGGAAGAAAAGAAAAGTTGTCCAAAACAGCTTCCAATCGAATGTTCATGTGACTGGAAAAGTCAGGAGAGTGCAAAAGTACTGTTTTCTAATAGTTGGCAAGGTGCGCACACAATCCCAGTGTTGTACAGCTTGCTTCTATACATTTTCCAAGTTGCCGCTCTCTCCGGCTCCCGGAGCCGAAGAAGCGGCTTCTTCGCGCAAAGACGATTGTGCCGCTCACAGTGCTCTCCTTAGCGTGGCTTCTGCCGAAAGACGCCCGGGAGCGGCTCTTAGCTCCGGACAGCATCCTACCTTCGTCTTTAGCGCCTCTTCTCATCTACATCTCGGCAAAAAGCTTTTCCACTATGTCTGGCTAGGAAAAACTGTGCCAGCTCAGAAAACATCTCCCATCGTGTTCTAGACGTTGCACGGATGTCTGCCAAGTGTTTGGCAGGAAGAAAAGAAAAGTTGTCCAAAACAGCTTCCAATCGAATGTTCATGTGACTGGAAAAGTCAGGAGAGTGCAAAAGTACTGTTTTCTAATAGTTGGCAAGGTGCGCACACAATCCCAGTGTTGTACAGCTTGATTATTTACCTTTTCCGAGTTGCCGCTCTCCCCGGCTCCCGGAGCCGAAGAAGCGGCTTCTTCGCGCAAAGACGATTGTGCCGCTCACAGTGCTCTCCTTAGCGCGGCTTCTTCCGAAAGACGCCCCGGAGCGGCTCTTAGCTCCGGACAGCATCCTACCTTCGTCTTTAGCGCCTCTTCTCATCTACATCTTGGCAAAAAGCTTTTCCACTATGTCTGGCTAGGAAAAACTGTGCCAGCACAGAAAACATCGCCCATCGTGTTCTAGACGTTGCACGGATGTCTGCCAAGTGTTTGGCAGGGAGAAAAGAAAAGTTGTCCAAAACAGCTTCCAATCGAATGTTCATGTGATTGGAAAAGTCAGGAGAGTGCAAAAGTACTGTTTTCAAATAGCTGGCAAGGTGCGCACACAATCCCAGTGTTGTACAGCTTGCTTCTTTACCTTTTCCGAGTTGCCGCTCTCCCCGGCTCCCGGAGCCGAAGATGCGGCTTCTTCGCGCAAAGACGATTGTGCCGCTCACAGTGCTCTCCTTAGCGCGGCTTCTGCCGAAAGACGCCCGGGAGCGGCTCTTAGCTCCGGACAGCATCCTACCTTCGTCTTTAGCGCCTCTTCTCATCTACAACTCGGCAAAAAGCTTTTCCGCTATGTCTGGCTCGGAAAAACTGTGCCAGCACAGAAGACATCTCCCATTGTGTTCTAGACGTTGCACGGATGTCTGCCAAGTGTTTGGCAGGAAGAAAAGAAAAGTTGTCCAAAACAGCTTCCAATCGAATGTTCATGTGACTGGAAAAGTCAGGAGAGTGCAAAAGTACTGTTTTGTATCAGTTGGCAAGGTGCGCACACAATCCCAGTGTTGTACAGCTTGCTTCTTCACCTTCCCGAAGCTGCCGCTCTCTCCGGCTCCCGGAGCCGAAGATGCGGCTTCTTCGCGCAAGACGATTGTGCCGCTCACAGTGCTCTCCTTAGCGCGGCTTCTGCCGAAAGACGCCCGGGAGCGGCTCTTAGCTCCGGACAGCATCCTACCTTCGTCTTTAGCGCCTCTTCTCATCAACATCTCGGCAAAAAGCTTTTCCACTATGTCTGGCTCGGAAAAACTGTGCCAGCACAGAAAACATCTCCCATCGTGTTCTAGACGTTGCAGAGATGTCTGCCAAGTGTTTGGCAGGAAGAAAAGAAAAGTTGTCCAAAACAGCTTCCAATCGAATGTTCATGTGATTGGAAAAGTCAGGAGAGTGCAAAGGTACTGTTTTCTAATAGTTGGCAAGGTGCGCACACAATCCCAGTGTTGTAAAGCTTGTTTCTACACCTTTCTGAAGCTGCCGCCCTCTCCGGCTCCCGGAGCCGAAGAAGCGGCTTCTTCGCGCAAAGACGTTTGTGCCGCTCACAGTGCTCTCCTTAGCGCGGCTTCTGCCGAAAGACGCCCGGGAGCGGCTCTTAGCTCCGGACAGCATCCCACCTTCGTCTTTAGCGCCTCTTCTCATCTACATCTCGGCAAAAAGCTTTTCCACTATGTCTGGCTAGGAAAAACTGTGCCAGCACAGAAAACATCTCTCATCGTGTTCTAGACGTTGCACGGATGTCTGCCAAGTGTTTGGCAGGAAGAAAAGAAAAGTTGTCCAAAACAGCTTCCAATCGAATGTTCATGTGACTGGAAAAGTCAGGAGAGTGCAAAAGTACAGTTTTCTAATAGTTGGCACGGTGCGCACACAACCCCAGTGTTGTACAGCTTGCTTCTATACATTTTCCAAGTTGCCGCTCTCTCCGGTTTCCCGGAGCCGAAGAAGCGGCTTCTTCGTGCAAAGACGATTGTGCCGCTCACAGTGCTCTCCTTAGCGCGGCTTCTGCCGAAAGACGCCCGGGAGCGGCTCTTAGCTCCGGACAGCATCCTACCTTCGTCTTTAGCGCCTCTTCTCATCTACATCTCAGCAAAAAGCTTTTCCACTATCTGGCTAGGAAAAACTGTGCCAGCACAGAAAACATCTCCCATCGTGTTCTAGACGTTGCAGAGATGTCTGCCAAGTGTTTGGCAGGAAGAAAAGAAAAGTTGTCCAAAACAGCTTCCAATCGAATGTTCATGTGATTGGAAAAGTCAGGAGAGTGCAAAGGTACTGTTTTCTAATAGTTGGCAAGGTGCGCACACAATCCCAGTGTTGTACAGCTTGCTTCTTAACCTTTCCGAAGCTGCCGCCCTCTCCGGCTCCCGGAGCCGAAGAAGCGGCTTCTTCGCGCAAAGACGATTGTGCCGCTCACAGTGCTCTCCTTAGCGCGGCTTCTGCCGAAAGACGCCCGGGAGCGGCTCTTAGCTCCGGACAGCATCCTACCTTCGTCTTTAGCACCTCTTCTCATCTACATCTCGGCAAAAAGCTTTTCCACTATGTCTGGCTAAGAAAAACTGTACTAGCACAGAAAACATCTCCCATCATGTTCTAGACGTTGCACGGATGTCTGCCAAGTGTTTGGCAGGAAGAAAAGAAAAGTTGTCCAAAACAGCTTCCAATCGAATGTTCATGTGATTGGAAAAGTCAGGAGACTGCAAAAGTACTGTTTTCTATGAGTTGGCAAGGTGCGCACACAATCCCAGTGTTGTACAGCTTGCTTCTTCACCTTTCCGAAGCTGCCGCTCTCCACGGATCCCGGAGCCAAAGAAGCGGCTTCTTCGCGCAAAGACGATTGTGCCGCTCACAGTGCTCTCCTTAGCGCGGCTTCTGCCGAAAGACGCCCCGGAGCGGCTCTTAGCTCCGGACAGCATCCTACCTTCGTCTTTAGCGCCTCTTCTCATCTACAACTCGGCAAAAAGCTTTTCCGCTATGTCTGGCTAGGAAAAACTGTGCCAGCACAGAAAACATCGCCCATCGTGTTCTAGACGTTGCACGGATGTCTGCCAAGTGTTTGACAGGGAGAAAAGAATAGTTGCCCACAACAGCTTCCAATCGAATGTTCATGTGACTGGAAAAGTCAGGAGAGTGCAAAAGTACTGTTTTCTAATAGTTGGCAAGGTGCGCACACAATCCCAGTGTTGTACAGCTTGCTTCTATACATTTTCCAAGTTGCCGCTCTCTCCGGTTTCCCGGAGCCGAAGAAGCGGCTTCTTCGTGCAAAGATGATTGTGCCGCTCACAGTGCTCTCCTTAGCGCGGCTTCTGCCGAAAGACGCCCGGGAGCGGCTCTTAGCTCCGGACAGCATCCTACCTTCGTCTTTAGCGCCTCTTCTCATCTACATCTCAGCAAAAAGCTTTTCCACTATCTGGCTAGGAAAAACTGTGCCAGCACAGAAAACATCTCCCATCGTGTTCTAGACGTTGCAGAGATGTCTGCCAAGTGTTTGGCAGGAAGAAAAGAAAAGTTGTCCAAAACAGCTTCCAATCGAATGTTCATGTGATTGGAAAAGTCAGGAGAGTGCAAAGGTACTGTTTTCTAATAGTTGGCAAGGTGCGCACACAATCCCAGTGTTGTACAGCTTGCTTCTTAACCTTTCCGAAGCTGCCGCCCTCTCCGGCTCCCGGAGCCGAAGAAGCGGCTTCTTCGCGCAAAGACGATTGTGGTGCTCACAGTGCTCTCCTTAGCGCGGCTTCTGCCGAAAGACGCCCGGGAGCGGCTCTTAGCTCCGGACAGCATCCTACCTTCGTCTTTAGCGCCTCTTCTCATCTACATCTTGGCAAAAAGCTTTTCCACTATGTCTGGCTAGGAAAAACTGTGCCAGCACAGAAAACATCGCCCATCGTGTTCTAGACGTTGCACGGATGTCTGCCAAGTGTTTGGCAGGAAGAAAAGAAAAGTTGTCCAAAACAGCTTCCAATCGAATGTTCATGTGACTGGAAAAGTCAGGAGAGTGCAAAAGTACTGTTTTCTAATAGTTGGCAAGGTGCGCACACAATCCCAGTGTTGTACAGCTTGCTTCTTCACCTTTCCGAAGCTGCCGCTCTCCCCGACTCCCAGAGCCGAAGATGCGGCTTCTTCGCGCAAAGACGATTGTGCCGCTCACAGTGCTCTCCTTTGCGCGGCTTCTGCCGAAAGACGCCCGGGAGCGGCTCTTAGCTCCGGACAGCATCCTACCTTCGTCTTTAGCGCCTCTTCTCATCTACAACTCGGCAAAAAGCTTTTCCGCTATGTCTGGCTCGGAAAAACTGTGCCAGCACAGAAAACATCTCCCATTGTGTTCTAGACGTTGCACGGATGTCTGCCAAGTGTTTGGCAGGAAGAAAAGAAAAGTTGTCCAAAACAGCTTCCAATCGAATGTTCATGTGACTGGAAAAGTCAGGAGAGTGCAAAAGTACTGTTTTGTATCAGTTGGCAAGGTGCGCACACAATCCCAGTGTTGTACAGCTTGCTTCTTCACCTTCCCGAAGCTGCCGCTCTCTCCGGCTCCCGGAGCCGAAGATGCGGCTTCTTCGCGCAAGACGATTGTGCCGCTCACAGTGCTCTCCTTAGCGCGGCTTCTGCCGAAAGACGCCCGGGAGCGGCTCTTAGCTCCGGACAGCATCCTACCTTCATCTTTAGCGCCTCTTCTCATCAACATCTCGGCAAAAAGCTTTTCCACTATGTCTGGCTCGGAAAAACTGTGCCAGCACAGAAAACATCTCCCATCGTGTTCTAGACGTTGCAGAGATGTCTGCCAAGTGTTTGGCAGGAAGAAAAGAAAAGTTGTCCAAAACAGCTTCCAATCGAATGTTCATGTGATTGGAAAAGTCAGGAGAGTGCAAAGGTACTGTTTTCTAATAGTTGGCAAGGTGCGCACACAATCCCAGTGTTGTAAAGCTTGTTTCTACACCTTTCCGAAGCTGCCGCTCTCCCCGACTCCCAGAGCCGAAGATGCGGCTTCTTCGCGCAAAGACGATTGTGCCGCTCACAGTGCTCTCCTTTGCGCGGCTTCTGCCGAAAGACGCCCGGGAGCGGCTCTTAGCTCCGGACAGCATCCTACCTTCGTCTTTAGCGCCTCTTCTCATCTACAACTCGGCAAAAAGCTTTTCCGCTATGTCTGGCTAGGAAAAACTGTGCCAGCACAGAAAACATCGCCCATCGTGTTCTAGACGTTGCACGGATGTCTGCCAAGTGTTTGACAGGGAGAAAAGAATAGTTGCCCACAACAGCTTCCAATCGAATGTTCATGTGACTGGAAAAGTCAGGAGAGTGCAAAAGTACTGTTTTCTAATAGTTGGCAAGGTGCGCACACAATCCCAGTGTTGTACAGCTTGCTTCTATACATTTTCCATGTTGCCGCTCTCTCCGGTTTCCCGGAGCCGAAGAAGCGGCTTCTTCGTGCAAAGATGATTGTGCCGCTCACAGTGCTCTCCTTAGCGCGGCTTCTGCCGAAAGACGCCCGGGAGCGGCTCTTAGCTCCGGACAGCATCCTACCTTCGTCTTTAGCGCCTCTTCTCATCTACATCTCAGCAAAAAGCTTTTCCACTATCTGGCTAGGAAAAACTGTGCCAGCACAGAAAACATCTCCCATCGTGTTCTAGACGTTGCAGAGATGTCTGCCAAGTGTTTGGCAGGAAGAAAAGAAAAGTTGTCCAAAACAGCTTCCAATCGAATGTTCATGTGATTGGAAAAGTCAGGAGAGTGCAAAGGTACTGTTTTCTAATAGTTGGCAAGGTGCGCACACAATCCCAGTGTTGTACAGCTTGCTTCTTAACCTTTCCGAAGCTGCCGCCCTCTCCGGCTCCCGGAGCCGAAGAAGCGGCTTCTTCGCGCAAAGACGATTGTGGTGCTCACAGTGCTCTCCTTAGCGCGGCTTCTGCCGAAAGACGCCCGGGAGCGGCTCTTAGCTCCGGACAGCATCCTACCTTCGTCTTTAGCGCCTCTTCTCATCTACATCTTGGCAAAAAGCTTTTCCACTATGTCTGGCTAGGAAAAACTGTGCCAGCACAGAAAACATCGCCCATCGTGTTCTAGACGTTGCACGGATGTCTGCCAAGTGTTTGGCAGGAAGAAAAGAAAAGTTGTCCAAAACAGCTTCCAATCGAATGTTCATGTGACTGGAAAAGTCAGGAGAGTGCAAAAGTACTGTTTTCTAATAGTTGGCAAGGTGCGCACACAATCCCAGTGTTGTACAGCTTGCTTCTTCACCTTTCCGAAGCTGCCGCTCTCCCCGACTCCCAGAGCCGAAGATGCGGCTTCTTCGCGCAAAGACGATTGTGCCGCTCACAGTGCTCTCCTTTGCGCGGCTTCTGCCGAAAGACGCCCGGGAGCGGCTCTTAGCTCCGGACAGCATCCTACCTTCGTCTTTAGCGCCTCTTCTCATCTACAACTCGGCAAAAAGCTTTTCCGCTATGTCTGGCTCGGAAAAACTGTGCCAGCACAGAAAACATCTCCCATTGTGTTCTAGACGTTGCACGGATGTCTGCCAAGTGTTTGGCAGGAAGAAAAGAAAAGTTGTCCAAAACAGCTTCCAATCGAATGTTCATGTGACTGGAAAAGTCAGGAGAGTGCAAAAGTACTGTTTTGTATCAGTTGGCAAGGTGCGCACACAATCCCAGTGTTGTACAGCTTGCTTCTTCACCTTCCCGAAGCTGCCGCTCTCTCTGGCTCCCGGAGCCGAAGATGCGGCTTCTTCGCGCAAGACGATTGTGCCGCTCACAGTGCTCTCCTTAGCGCGGCTTCTGCCGAAAGACGCCCGGGAGCGGCTCTTAGCTCCGGACAGCATCCTACCTTCGTCTTTAGCGCCTCTTCTCATCTACATCTCGGCAAAAAGCTTTTCCACTATGTCTGGCTACGAAAAACTGTGCCAGCACAGAAAACATCTCCCATCGTGTTCTAGAAGTTGCAGAGATGTCTCCAAAGTGTTTGGCAGGAAGAAAAGAAAAGTTGTCCAAAACAGCTTCAATCGGATGTTCATGTGATTGGAAAAGTCAGGAGAGTGCAAAAGTACTGTTTTCTATCAGTTTGCAAGGTGCGCACACAATCCCAGTGTTGTACAGCTTGCTTCTTCACCTTTCCGAAGCTGCTGCTCTCCCCGGCTCCCGGAGCCGAAGAAGCGGCTTCTTCACGCAGAGACGATTGTGCCGCTCACAGTGCTCTCCTTAGCGCGGCTTCTGCCGAAAGACGCCCCGGAGCGGCTCTTAGCTCCGGACAGCATCCTACCTTCGTTTTTAGCGCCTCTTCTCATCTACATCTCGGCAAAAAGCTTTTCCACTATCTGGCTAGGAAAAACTGTGCCAGCACAGAAAACATCTCCCATCATGTTCTAGACATTGCAGAGATGTCTGCCAAGTGTTTGGCAGGAAGAAAAGAAAAGTTGTCCAAAACAGTTTCCAATCGAATGTTCATGTGACTGGAAAAGTCAGGAGAGTGCAAAAGTACTGTTTTCTAATAGTTGACAAGGTGCGCACACAATCCCAGTGTTGTACAGCTTGCTTCTTCACCTTTCCGAAGCTGCCGCTCTCCCCGGCTCCCGGAGCCGAAGAAGCGGCTTCTTCGCGCAAAGACGATTGTGCCGCTCACAGTGCTCTCCTTAGCCCGGCTTCTGCCGAAAGACGCCCGGGAGCGGCTCTTAGCTCCGGACAGCATCCTACCTTCGTCTTTAGCGCCTCTTCTCATCTACATCTCAGCAAAAAGCTTTTCCACTATGACTGGCTCGGAAAAACTGTGCCAGCACAGAAAACATCTCCCATCGTGTTCTAGACGTTGCACGGATGTCTGCCAAGTGTTTGGCAGGAAGAAAAGAAAAGTTGTCCAAAACTGCTTCCAATCGAATGTTCATGTGATTGGAAAAGTCAGGAGAGTGCCAAAGTACTGTTTTCTATCAGTTGGCAAGCTGCGCACACAATCCCAGTGTTGTACAGCTTGCTTCTACACCTTTCCGAAGCTGCAGCTCTCCCCGGCTCCCGGAGTCGAAGAAGCGGCTTCTTCGCGCAAAGACGATTGTGCCGCTCACAGTGCTCTCCTTAGCGCGGCTTCTGCCGAAAGACGCCCGGGAGCGGCTCTTAGCTCCGGACAGCATCCTACCTTCGTCTTTAGCGCCTCTTCTCATCTACATCTCAGCAAAAAGCTTTTCCACTATGTCTGGCTAGGAAAAACTGTGCCAGCACAGAAAACATCTCCCATCGTGTTCTAGACGTTGCACGGATGTCTGCCAAGTGTTTGGCAGGAAGAAAAGAAAAGTTGTCCAAAACAGCTTCCAATCGAATGTTCATGTGACTGGAAAAGTCAGGAGAGTGCAAAAGTACTGTTTTCTAATAGTTGGCAAGGTGCGCACACAATCCCAGTGTTGTACAGCTTGCTTCTATACATTTTCCAAGTTGCCGCTCTCTCCGGCTCCCGGAGCCGAAGAAGCGGCTTCTTCGCGCAAAGACGATTGTGCCGCTCACAGTGCTCTCCTTAGCGCGGCTTCTGCCGAAAGACGCCCGGGAGCGGCTCTTTGCTCCGGACAGCATCCTACCTTCGTCTTTAGCGCCTCTTCTCATCTACATCTCGGCAAAAAGCTTTTCCACTATGTCTGGCTAGGAAAAACTGTGCCAGCTCAGAAAACATCTCCCATCGTGTTCTAGACGTTGCACGGATGTCTGCCAAGTGTTTGGCAGGAAGAAAAGAAAAGTTGTCCAAAACAGCTTCCAATCGAATGTTCATGTGACTGGAAAAGTCAGGAGAGTGCAAAAGTACTGTTTTCTAATAGTTGGCAAGGTGCGCACACAATCCCAGTGTTGTACAGCTTGATTATTTACCTTTTCCGAGTTGCCGCTCTCCCCGGCTCCCGGAGCCGAAGAAGCGGCTTCTTCGCGCAAAGACGATTGTGCCGCTCACAGTGCTCTCCTTAGCGCGGCTTCTTCCGAAAGACGCCCCGGAGCGGCTCTTAGCTCCGGACAGCATCCTACCTTCGTCTTTAGCGCCTCTTCTCATCTACATCTTGGCAAAAAGCTTTTCCACTATGTCTGGCTAGGAAAAACTGTGCCAGCACAGAAAACATCGCCCATCGTGTTCTAGACGTTGCACGGATGTCTGCCAAGTGTTTGGCAGGGAGAAAAGAAAAGTTGTCCAAAACAGCTTCCAATCGAATGTTCATGTGATTGGAAAAGTCAGGAGAGTGCAAAAGTACTGTTTTCAAATAGCTGGCAAGGTGCGCACACAATCCCAGTGTTGTACAGCTTGCTTCTTTACCTTTTCCGAGTTGCCGCTCTCCCCGGCTCCCGGAGCCGAAGATGCGGCTTCTTCGCGCAAAGACGATTGTGCCGCTCACAGTGCTCTCCTTAGCGCGGCTTCTGCCGAAAGACGCCCGGGAGCGGCTCTTAGCTCCGGACAGCATCCTACCTTCGTCTTTAGCGCCTCTTCTCATCTACAACTCGGCAAAAAGCTTTTCCGCTATGTCTGGCTCGGAAAAACTGTGCCAGCACAGAAGACATCTCCCATTGTGTTCTAGACGTTGCACGGATGTCTGCCAAGTGTTTGGCAGGAAGAAAAGAAAAGTTGTCCAAAACAGCTTCCAATCGAATGTTCATGTGACTGGAAAAGTCAGGAGAGTGCAAAAGTACTGTTTTGTATCAGTTGGCAAGGTGCGCACACAATCCCAGTGTTGTACAGCTTGCTTCTTCACCTTCCCGAAGCTGCCGCTCTCTCCGGCTCCCGGAGCCGAAGATGCGGCTTCTTCGCGCAAGACGATTGTGCCGCTCACAGTGCTCTCCTTAGCGCGGCTTCTGCCGAAAGACGCCCCGGAGCGGCTCTTAGCTCCGGACAGCATCCTACCTTCGTCTTTAGCGCCTCTTCTCATCAACATCTCGGCAAAAAGCTTTTCCACTATGTCTGGCTCGGAAAAACTGTGCCAGCACAGAAAACATCTCCCATCGTGTTCTAGACGTTGCAGAGATGTCTGCCAAGTGTTTGGCAGGAAGAAAAGAAAAGTTGTCCAAAACAGCTTCCAATCGAATGTTCATGTGATTGGAAAAGTCAGGAGAGTGCAAAGGTACTGTTTTCTAATAGTTGGCAAGGTGCGCACACAATCCCAGTGTTGTAAAGCTTGTTTCTACACCTTTCCGAAGCTGCCGCCCTCTCCGGCTCCCGGAGCCGAAGAAGCGGCTTCTTCGTGCAAAGATGATTGTGCCGCTCACAGTGCTCTCCTTAGCGCGGCTTCTGCCGAAAGACGCCCGGGAGCGGCTCTTAGCTCCGGACAGCATCCTACCTTCGTCTTTAGCGCCTCTTCTCATCTACATCTCAGCAAAAAGCTTTTCCACTATCTGGCTAGGAAAAACTGTGCCAGCACAGAAAACATCTCCCATCGTGTTCTAGACGTTGCAGAGATGTCTGCCAAGTGTTTGGCAGGAAGAAAAGAAAAGTTGTCCAAAACAGCTTCCAATCGAATGTTCATGTGATTGGAAAAGTCAGGAGAGTGCAAAGGTACTGTTTTCTAATAGTTGGCAAGGTGCGCACACAATCCCAGTGTTGTACAGCTTGCTTCTTAACGTTTCCGAAGCTGCCGCCCTCTCCGGCTCCCGGAGCCGAAGAAGCGGCTTCTTCGCGCAAAGACGATTGTGCCGCTCACAGTGCTCTCCTTAGCGCGGCTTCTGCCGAAAGACGCCCGGGAGCGGCTCTTAGCTCCGGACAGCATCCTACCTTCGTCTTTAGCACCTCTTCTCATCTACATCTCGGCAAAAAGCTTTTCCACTATGTCTGGCTAAGAAAAACTGTACCAGCACAGAAAACATCTCCCATCATGTTCTAGACGTTGCACGGATGTCTGCCAAGTGTTTGGCAGGAAGAAAAGAAAAGTTGTCCAAAACAGCTTCCAATCGAATGTTCATGTGATTGGAAAAGTCAGGAGACTGCAAAAGTACTGTTTTCTATGAGTTGGCAAGGTGCGCACACAATCCCAGTGTTGTACAGCTTGCTTCTTCACCTTTCCGAAGCTGCCGCTCTCCACGGATCCCGGAGCCAAAGAAGCGGCTTCTTCGCGCAAAGACGATTGTGCCGCTCACAGTGCTCTCCTTAGCGCGGCTTCTGCCGAAAGACGCCCGGGAGCGGCTCTTAGCTCCGGACAGCATCCTACCTTCGTCTTTAGCGCCTCTTCTCATCTACATCTCGGCAGAAAGCTTTTCCACTATGTCTGGCTAGGAAAAACTGTGCCAGCACAGAAAACATCTCCCATCGTGTTCTAGACGTTGCACGGATTTCTGTCAATTGTTTGGCAGGAAGAAAAGAAAAGTTGTCCAAAACAGTTTCCGATCGAATGTTCATGTGATTGGAAAAGTCAGGAGAGTGCAAAAGTACTGTTTTCTAATAGTTGGCAAGGTGCGCACACAATCCCAGTGTTGTACAGCTTGCTTCTTCACCTTCCCGAAGCTGCCCCTCTCTCCGGCTTCCGGAGCCGAAGAAGCGGCTTCTTTGCGAAAAGACGATTGTGCCGCTCACAGTGCTCTCCTTAGCGCGGCTTCTGGCGAAAGACGCCCGGGAGCGGCTCTTAGCTCCGGACAGCATCCTACCTTCGTCTTTAGCGCCTCTTCTCATCTACATCTCGGCAAAAAGCTTTTCCACTATGTCTGGCTAAGAAAAACTGTGCCAGCATAGAAAACATCTCCCATCGTGTTCTAGACGTTGCACGGATGTCTGCCAAGTGTTTGGCAGGAAGAAAAGAAAAGTTGTCCAAAACAGCTTCCAATCGAATGTTCATGTGATTGGAAAAGTCAGGAGAGTGCAAAAGTACTGTTTTCCGTCAGTTGGCAAGGTGCGCACACAATCCCAGTGTTGTACAGCTTGCTTCTTCACCTATCCAAAGCTGGCGCTCTCCCCGGCTCCCGGAGCCGAAGATGCGGCTTCTTCGCGCAAAGACGATTGTGCCGCTCACAGTGCTCTCCTTTGCGCGGCTTCTGCCGAAAGACGCCCGGGAGCGGCTCTTAGCTCCGGACAGCATCCTACCTTCGTCTTTAGCGCCTCTTCTCATCTACAACTCGGCAAAAAGCTTTTCCGCTATGTCTGGCTAGGAAAAACTGTGCCAGCACAGAAAACATCGCCCATCGTGTTCTAGACGTTGCACGGATGTCTGCCAAAATTTTGACAGGGAGAAAAGAATAGTTGCCCACTACAGCTTCCAATCGAATGTTCATGTGACTGGAAAAGTCAGGAGAGTGCAAAAGTACTGTTTTCTAATAGTTGGCAAGGTGCGCACACAATCCCAGTGTTGTACAGCTTGCTTCTATACATTTTCCAAGTTGCCGCTCTCTCCGGTTTCCCGGAGCCGAAGAAGCGGCTTCTTCGTGCAAAGATGATTGTGCCGCTCACAGTGCTCTCCTTAGCGCGGCTTCTGCCGAAAGACGCCCCGGAGCGGCTCTTAGCTCCGGACAGCATCCTACCTTCGTTTTTAGCGCCTCTTCTCATCTACATCTCGGCAAAAAGCTTTTCCACTATCTGGCTAGGAAAAACTGTGCCAGCACAGAAAACATCTCCCATCATGTTCTAGACATTGCAGAGATGTCTGCCAAGTGTTTGGCAGGAAGAAAAGAAAAGTTGTCCAAAACAGTTTCCAATCGAATGTTCATGTGACTGGAAAAGTCAGGAGAGTGCAAAAGTACTGTTTTCTAATAGTTGGCAAGGTGCGCACACAATCCCAGTGTTGTACAGCTTGCTTCTTCACCTTTCCGAAGCTGCCGCTCTCCCCGGCTCCCGGAGCCGAAGAAGCGGCTTCTTCGCGCAAAGACGATTGTGCCGCTCACAGTGCTCTCCTTAGCCCGGCTTCTGCCGAAAGACGCCCGGGAGCGGCTCTTAGCTCCGGACAGCATCCTACCTTCGTCTTTAGCGCCTCTTCTCATCTACATCTCAGCAAAAAGCTTTTCCACTATGTCTGGCTCGGAAAAACTGTGCCAGCACAGAAAACATCTCCCATCGTGTTCTAGACGTTGCACGGATGTCTGCCAAGTGTTTGGCAGGAAGAAAAGAAAAGTTGTCCAAAACTGCTTCCAATCGAATGTTCATGTGATTGGAAAAGTCAGGAGAGTGCCAAAGTACTGTTTTCTATCAGTTGGCAAGGTGCGCACACAATCCCAGTGTTGTACAGCTTGCTTCTACACCTTTCCGAAGCTGCAGCTCTCCCCGGCTCCCGGAGTCGAAGAAGCGGCTTCTTCGCGCAAAGACGATTGTGCCGCTCACAGTGCTCTCCTTAGCGCGGCTTCTGCCGAAAGACGCCCGGGAGCGGCTCTTAGCTCCGGACAGCATCCTACCTTCGTCTTTAGCGCCTCTTCTCATCTACATCTCAGCAAAAAGCTTTTCCACTATGTCTGGCTAGGAAAAACTGTGCCAGCACAGAAAACATCTCCCATCGTGTTCTAGACGTTGCACGGATGTCTGCCAAGTGTTTGGCAGGAAGAAAAGAAAAGTTGTCCAAAACAGCTTCCAATCGAATGTTCATGTGACTGGAAAAGTCAGGAGAGTGCAAAAGTACTGTTTTCTAATAGTTGGCAAGGTGCGCACACAATCCCAGTGTTGTACAGCTTGCTTCTATACATTTTCCAAGTTGCCGCTCTCTCCGGCTCCCGGAGCCGAAGAAGCGGCTTCTTCGCGCAAAGACGATTGTGCCGC
Source organism: Melospiza georgiana (assembly GCF_028018845.1). Taxonomy (NCBI): domain Eukaryota; kingdom Metazoa; phylum Chordata; class Aves; order Passeriformes; family Passerellidae; genus Melospiza; species Melospiza georgiana. The sequence continues at coordinate 19,579,866 of NC_080464.1, read as the reverse complement.
TCACAGTGCTCTCCTTAGCGTGGCTTCTGCCGAAAGACGCCCGGGAGCGGCTCTTTACTCCGGACAGCATCCTACCTTCGTCTTTAGCGCCTCTTCTCATCTACATCTCGGCAAAAAGCTTTTCCACTATGTCTGGCTAGGAAAAACTGTGCCAGCTCAGAAAACATCTCCCATCGTGTTCTAGACGTTGCACGGATGTCTGCCAAGTGTTTGGCAGGAAGAAAAGAAAAGTTGTCCAAAACAGCTTCCAATCGAATGTTCATGTGACTGGAAAAGTCAGGAGAGTGCAAAAGTACTGTTTTCTAATAGTTGGCAAGGTGCGCACACAATCCCAGTGTTGTACAGCTTGATTATTTACCTTTTCCGAGTTGCCGCTCTCCCCGGCTCCCGGAGCCGAAGAAGCGGCTTCTTCGCGCAAAGACGATTGTGCCGCTCACAGTGCTCTCCTTAGCGCGGCTTCTTCCGAAAGACGCCCCGGAGCGGCTCTTAGCTCCGGACAGCATCCTACCTTCGTCTTTAGCGCCTCTTCTCATCTACATCTTGGCAAAAAGCTTTTCCACTATGTCTGGCTAGGAAAAACTGTGCCAGCACAGAAAACATCGCCCATCGTGTTCTAGACGTTGCACGGATGTCTGCCAAGTGTTTGGCAGGGAGAAAAGAAAAGTTGTCCAAAACAGCTTCCAATCGAATGTTCATGTGATTGGAAAAGTCAGGAGAGTGCAAAAGTACTGTTTTCAAATAGCTGGCAAGGTGCGCACACAATCCCAGTGTTGTACAGCTTGCTTCTTTACCTTTTCCGAGTTGCCGCTCTCCCCGGCTCCCGGAGCCGAAGATGCGGCTTCTTCGCGCAAAGACGATTGTGCCGCTCACAGTGCTCTCCTTAGCGCGGCTTCTGCCGAAAGACGCCCGGGAGCGGCTCTTAGCTCCGGACAGCATCCTACCTTCGTCTTTAGCGCCTCTTCTCATCTACAACTCGGCAAAAAGCTTTTCCGCTATGTCTGGCTCGGAAAAACTGTGCCAGCACAGAAGACATCTCCCATTGTGTTCTAGACGTTGCACGGATGTCTGCCAAGTGTTTGGCAGGAAGAAAAGAAAAGTTGTCCAAAACAGCTTCCAATCGAATGTTCATGTGACTGGAAAAGTCAGGAGAGTGCAAAAGTACTGTTTTGTATCAGTTGGCAAGGTGCGCACACAATCCCAGTGTTGTACAGCTTGCTTCTTCACCTTCCCGAAGCTGCCGCTCTCTCCGGCTCCCGGAGCCGAAGATGCGGCTTCTTCGCGCAAGACGATTGTGCCGCTCACAGTGCTCTCCTTAGCGCGGCTTCTGCCGAAAGACGCCCCGGAGCGGCTCTTAGCTCCGGACAGCATCCTACCTTCGTCTTTAGCGCCTCTTCTCATCAACATCTCGGCAAAAAGCTTTTCCACTATGTCTGGCTCGGAAAAACTGTGCCAGCACAGAAAACATCTCCCATCGTGTTCTAGACGTTGCAGAGATGTCTGCCAAGTGTTTGGCAGGAAGAAAAGAAAAGTTGTCCAAAACAGCTTCCAATCGAATGTTCATGTGATTGGAAAAGTCAGGAGAGTGCAAAGGTACTGTTTTCTAATAGTTGGCAAGGTGCGCACACAATCCCAGTGTTGTAAAGCTTGTTTCTACACCTTTCCGAAGCTGCCGCCCTCTCCGGCTCCCGGAGCCGAAGAAGCGGCTTCTTCGTGCAAAGATGATTGTGCCGCTCACAGTGCTCTCCTTAGCGCGGCTTCTGCCGAAAGACGCCCGGGAGCGCCTCTTAGCTCCGGACAGCATCCTACCTTCGTCTTTAGCGCCTCTTCTCATCTACATCTCAGCAAAAAGCTTTTCCACTATCTGGCTAGGAAAAACTGTGCCAGCACAGAAAACATCTCCCATCGTGTTCTAGACGTTGCAGAGATGTCTGCCAAGTGTTTGGCAGGAAGAAAAGAAAAGTTGTCCAAAACAGCTTCCAATCGAATGTTCATGTGATTGGAAAAGTCAGGAGAGTGCAAAGGTACTGTTTTCTAATAGTTGGCAAGGTGCGCACACAATCCCAGTGTTGTACAGCTTGCTTCTTAACGTTTCCGAAGCTGCCGCCCTCTCCGGCTCCCGGAGCCAAAGAAGCGGCTTCTTCGCGCAAAGACGATTGTGCCGCTCACAGTGCTCTCCTTAGCGCGGCTTCTGCCGAAAGACGCCCGGGAGCGGCTCTTAGCTCCGGACAGCATCCTACCTTCGTCTTTAGCACCTCTTCTCATCTACATCTCGGCAAAAAGCTTTTCCACTATGTCTGGCTAAGAAAAACTGTACCAGCACAGAAAACATCTCCCATCATGTTCTAGACGTTGCACGGATGTCTGCCAAGTGTTTGGCAGGAAGAAAAGAAAAGTTGTCCAAAACAGCTTCCAATCGAATGTTCATGTGATTGGAAAAGTCAGGAGACTGCAAAAGTACTGTTTTCTATGAGTTGGCAAGGTGCGCACACAATCCCAGTGTTGTACAGCTTGCTTCTTCACCTTTCCGAAGCTGCCGCTCTCCACGGATCCCGGAGCCAAAGAAGCGGCTTCTTCGCGCAAAGACGATTGTGCCGCTCACAGTGCTCTCCTTAGCGCGGCTTCTGCCGAAAGACGCCCCGGAGCGGCTCTTAGCTCCGGACAGCATCCTACCTTCGTCTTTAGCGCCTCTTCTCATCTACATCTCGGCAGAAAGCTTTTCCACTATGTCTGGCTAGGAAAAACTGTGCCAGCACAGAAAACATCTCCCATCGTGTTCTAGACGTTGCACGGATTTCTGTCAATTGTTTGGCAGGAAGAAAAGAAAAGTTGTCCAAAACAGTTTCCGATCGAATGTTCATGTGATTGGAAAAGTCAGGAGAGTGCAAAAGTACTGTTTTCTAATAGTTGGCAAGGTGCGCACACAATCCCAGTGTTGTACAGCTTGCTTCTTCACCTTCCCGAAGCTGCCCCTCTCTCCGGCTTCCGGAGCCGAAGAAGCGGCTTCTTTGCGAAAAGACGATTGTGCCGCTCACAGTGCTCTCCTTAGCGCGGCTTCTGGCGAAAGACGCCCGGGAGCGGCTCTTAGCTCCGGACAGCATCCTACCTTCGTCTTTAGCGCCTCTTCTCATCTACATCTCGGCAAAAAGCTTTTCCACTATGTCTGGCTAAGAAAAACTGTGCCAGCATAGAAAACATCTCCCATCGTGTTCTAGACGTTGCACGGATGTCTGCCAAGTATTTGGCAGGAAGAAAAGAAAAGTTGTCCAAAACAGCTTCCAATCGAATGTTCATGTGATTGGAAAAGTCAGGAGAGTGCAAAAGTACTGTTTTCCGTCAGTTGGCAAGGTGCGCACACAATCCCAGTGTTGTACAGCTTGCTTCTTCACCTATCCAAAGCTGGCGCTCTCCCCGGCTCCCGGAGCCGAAGATGCGGCTTCTTCGCGCAAAGACGATTGTGCCGCTCACAGTGCTCTCCTTTGCGCGGCTTCTGCCGAAAGACGCCCGGGAGCGGCTCTTAGCTCCGGACAGCATCCTACCTTCGTCTTTAGCGCCTCTTCTCATCTACAACTCGGCAAAAAGCTTTTCCGCTATGTCTGGCTAGGAAAAACTGTGCCAGCACAGAAAACATCGCCCATCGTGTTCTAGACGTTGCACGGATGTCTGCCAAGTGTTTGACAGGGAGAAAAGAATAGTTGCCCACAACAGCTTCCAATCGAATGTTCATGTGACTGGAAAAGTCAGGAGAGTGCAAAAGTACTGTTTTCTAATAGTTGGCAAGGTGCGCACACAATCCCAGTGTTGTACAGCTTGCTTCTATACATTTTCCAAGTTGCCGCTCTCTCCGGTTTCCCGGAGCCGAAGAAGCGGCTTCTTCGTGCAAAGATGATTGTGCCGCTCACAGTGCTCTCCTTAGCGCGGCTTCTGCCGAAAGACGCCCCGGAGCGGCTCTTAGCTCCGGACAGCATCCTACCTTCGTTTTTAGCGCCTCTTCTCATCTACATCTCGGCAAAAAGCTTTTCCACTATCTGGCTAGGAAAAACTGTGCCAGCACAGAAAACATCTCCCATCATGTTCTAGACATTGCAGAGATGTCTGCCAAGTGTTTGGCAGGAAGAAAAGAAAAGTTGTCCAAAACAGTTTCCAATCGAATGTTCATGTGACTGGAAAAGTCAGGAGAGTGCAAAAGTACTGTTTTCTAATAGTTGGCAAGGTGCGCACACAATCCCAGTGTTGTACAGCTTGCTTCTTCACCTTTCCGAAGCTGCCGCTCTCCCCGGCTCCCGGAGCCGAAGAAGCGGCTTCTTCGCGCAAAGACGATTGTGCCGCTCACAGTGCTCTCCTTAGCCCGGCTTCTGCCGAAAGACGCCCGGGAGCGGCTCTTAGCTCCGGACAGCATCCTACCTTCGTCTTTAGCGCCTCTTCTCATCTACATCTCAGCAAAAAGCTTTTCCACTATGTCTGGCTCGGAAAAACTGTGCCAGCACAGAAAACATCTCCCATCGTGTTCTAGACGTTGCACGGATGTCTGCCAAGTGTTTGGCAGGAAGAAAAGAAAAGTTGTCCAAAACTGCTTCCAATCGAATGTTCATGTGATTGGAAAAGTCAGGAGAGTGCCAAAGTACTGTTTTCTATCAGTTGGCAAGGTGCGCACACAATCCCAGTGTTGTACAGCTTGCTTCTACACCTTTCCGAAGCTGCAGCTCTCCCCGGCTCCCGGAGTCGAAGAAGCGGCTTCTTCGCGCAAAGACGATTGTGCCGCTCACAGTGCTCTCCTTAGCGCGGCTTCTGGCGAAAGACGCCCGGGAGCGGCTCTTAGCTCCGGACAGCATCCTACCTTCGTCTTTAGCGCCTCTTCTCATCTACATCTCAGCAAAAAGCTTTTCCACTATGTCTGGCTAGGAAAAACTGTGCCAGCACAGAAAACATCTCCCATCGTGTTCTAGACGTTGCACGGATGTCTGCCAAGTGTTTGGCAGGAAGAAAAGAAAAGTTGTCCAAAACAGCTTCCAATCGAATGTTCATGTGACTGGAAAAGTCAGGAGAGTGCAAAAGTACTGTTTTCTAATAGTTGGCAAGGTGCGCACACAATCCCAGTGTTGTACAGCTTGCTTCTATACATTTTCCAAGTTGCCGCTCTCTCCGGCTCCCGGAGCCGAAGAAGCGGCTTCTTCGCGCAAAGACGATTGTGCCGCTCACAGTGCTCTCCTTAGCGTGGCTTCTGCCGAAAGACGCCCGGGAGCGGCTCTTTGCTCCGGACAGCATCCTACCTTCGTCTTTAGCGCCTCTTCTCATCTACATCTTGGCAAAAAGCTTTTCCACTATGTCTGGCTAGGAAAAACTGTGCCAGCACAGAAAACATCGCCCATCGTGTTCTAGACGTTGCACGGATGTCTGCCAAGTGTTTGGCAGGGAGAAAAGAAAAGTTGTCCAAAACAGCTTCCAATCGAATGTTCATGTGATTGGAAAAGTCAGGAGAGTGCAAAAGTACTGTTTTCAAATAGCTGGCAAGGTGCGCACACAATCCCAGTGTTGTACAGCTTGCTTCTTTACCTTTTCCGAGTTGCCGCTCTCCCCGGCTCCCGGAGCCGAAGATGCGGCTTCTTCGCGCAAAGACGATTGTGCCGCTCACAGTGCTCTCCTTAGCGCGGCTTCTGCCGAAAGACGCCCGGGAGCGGCTCTTAGCTCCGGACAGCATCCTACCTTCGTCTTTAGCGCCTCTTCTCATCTACAACTCGGCAAAAAGCTTTTCCGCTATGTCTGGCTCGGAAAAACTGTGCCAGCACAGAAGACATCTCCCATTGTGTTCTAGACGTTGCACGGATGTCTGCCAAGTGTTTGGCAGGAAGAAAAGAAAAGTTGTCCAAAACAGCTTCCAATCGAATGTTCATGTGACTGGAAAAGTCAGGAGAGTGCAAAAGTACTGTTTTGTATCAGTTGGCAAGGTGCGCACACAATCCCAGTGTTGTACAGCTTGCTTCTTCACCTTCCCGAAGCTGCCGCTCTCTCCGGCTCCCGGAGCCGAAGATGCGGCTTCTTCGCGCAAGACGATTGTGCCGCTCACAGTGCTCTCCTTAGCGCGGCTTCTGCCGAAAGACGCCCGGGAGCGGCTCTTAGCTCCGGACAGCATCCTACCTTCGTCTTTAGCGCCTCTTCTCATCAACATCTCGGCAAAAAGCTTTTCCACTATGTCTGGCTCGGAAAAACTGTGCCAGCACAGAAAACATCTCCCATCGTGTTCTAGACGTTGCAGAGATGTCTGCCAAGTGTTTGGCAGGAAGAAAAGAAAAGTTGTCCAAAACAGCTTCCAATCGAATGTTCATGTGATTGGAAAAGTCAGGAGAGTGCAAAGGTACTGTTTTCTAATAGTTGGCAAGGTGCGCACACAATCCCAGTGTTGTAAAGCTTGTTTCTACACCTTTCCGAAGCTGCCGCCCTCTCCGGCTCCCGGAGCCGAAGAAGCGGCTTCTTCGCGCAAAGACGTTTGTGCCGCTCACAGTGCTCTCCTTAGCGCGGCTTCTGCCGAAAGACGCCCGGGAGCGGCTCTTAGCTCCGGACAGCATCCCACCTTCGTCTTTAGCGCCTCTTCTCATCTACATCTCGGCAAAAAGCTTTTCCACTATGTCTGGCTAGGAAAAACTGTGCCAGCACAGAAAACATCTCTCATCGTGTTCTAGACGTTGCACGGATGTCTGCCAAGTGTTTGGCAGGAAGAAAAGAAAAGTTGTCCAAAACAGCTTCCAATCGAATGTTCATGTGACTGGAAAAGTCAGGAGAGTGCAAAAGTACAGTTTTCTAATAGTTGGCACGGTGCGCACACAATCCCAGTGTTGTACAGCTTGCTTCTATACATTTTCCAAGTTGCCGCTCTCTCCGGTTTCCCGGAGCCGAAGAAGCGGCTTCTTCGTGCAAAGATGATTGTGCCGCTCACAGTGCTCTCCTTAGCGCGGCTTCTGCCGAAAGACGCCCGGGAGCGGCTCTTAGCTCCGGACAGCATCCTACCTTCGTCTTTAGCGCCTCTTCTCATCTACATCTCAGCAAAAAGCTTTTCCACTATCTGGCTAGGAAAAACTGTGCCAGCACAGAAAACATCTCCCATCGTGTTCTAGACGTTGCAGAGATGTCTGCCAAGTGTTTGGCAGGAAGAAAAGAAAAGTTGTCCAAAACAGCTTCCAATCGAATGTTCATGTGATTGGAAAAGTCAGGAGAGTGCAAAGGTACTGTTTTCTAATAGTTGGCAAGGTGCGCACACAATCCCAGTGTTGTACAGCTTGCTTCTTAACCTTTCCGAAGCTGCCGCCCTCTCCGGCTCCCGGAGCCGAAGAAGCGGCTTCTTCGCGCAAAGACGATTGTGCCGCTCACAGTGCTCTCCTTAGCGCGGCTTCTGCCGAAAGACGCCCGGGAGCGGCTCTTAGCTCCGGACAGCATCCTACCTTCGTCTTTAGCACCTCTTCTCATCTACATCTCGGCAAAAAGCTTTTCCACTATGTCTGGCTAAGAAAAACTGTACCAGCACAGAAAACATCTCCCATCATGTTCTAGACGTTGCACGGATGTCTGCCAAGTGTTTGGCAGGAAGAAAAGAAAAGTTGTCCAAAACAGCTTCCAATCGAATGTTCATGTGATTGGAAAAGTCAGGAGACTGCAAAAGTACTGTTTTCTATGAGTTGGCAAGGTGCGCACACAATCCCAGTGTTGTACAGCTTGCTTCTTCACCTTTCCGAAGCTGCCGCTCTCCACGGATCCCGGAGCCAAAGAAGCGGCTTCTTCGCGCAAAGACGATTGTGCCGCTCACAGTGCTCTCCTTAGCGCGGCTTCTGCCGAAAGACGCCCCGGAGCGGCTCTTAGCTCCGGACAGCATCCTACCTTCGTCTTTAGCGCCTCTTCTCATCTACATCTCGGCAGAAAGCTTTTCCACTATGTCTGGCTAGGAAAAACTGTGCCAGCACAGAAAACATCTCCCATCGTGTTCTAGACGTTGCACGGATTTCTGTCAATTGTTTGGCAGGAAGAAAAGAAAAGTTGTCCAAAACAGTTTCCAATCGAATGTTCATGTGACTGGAAAAGTCAGGAGAGTGCAAAAGTACTGTTTTCTAATAGTTGGCAAGGTGCGCACACAATCCCAGTGTTGTACAGCTTGCTTCTTCACCTTCCCGAAGCTGCCGCTCTCTCCGGCTCCCGGAGCCGAAGAAGCGGCTTCTTTGCGAAAAGACGATTGTGCCGCTCACAGTGCTCTCCTTAGCGCGGCTTCTGCCGAAAGACGCCCGGGAGCGGCTCTTAGCTCCGGACAGCATCCTACCTTCGTCTTTAGCGCCTCTTCTCATCTACATCTCGGCAAAAAGCTTTTCCACTATCTGGCTAGGAAAAACTGTGCCAGCACAGAAAACATCTCCCATCGTGTTCTAGACATTGCAGAGATGTCTGCCAAGTGTTTGGCAGGAAGAAAAGAAAAGTTGTCCAAAACTGCTTCCAATCGAATGTTCATGTGATTGGAAAAGTCAGGAGAGTGCAAAGGTACTGTTTTCTAATAGTTGGCAAGGTGCGCACACCATCCCAGTGTTGTACAGCTTGCTTCTTCACCTATCCAAAGCTGGCGCTCTCCCCGGCTCCCGGAGCCGAAGAAGCGGCTTCTTCGCGCAAAGACGATTGTGCCGCTCACAGTGCTCTCCTTAGCGCGGCTTCTGCCGAAAGACGCCCCGGAGCGGCTCTTAGCTCCGGACAGCATCCTACCTTCGTCTTTAGCGCCTCTTCTCATCTACATCTCGGCAGAAAGCTTTTCCACTGTCTGGCTAGGAAAAACTGTGCCAGCACAGAAAACATCTCCCATCGTGTTCTAGACGTTGCACGGATTTCTGTCAATTGTTTGGCAGGAAGAAAAGAAAAGTTGTCCAAAACAGTTTCCAATCGAATGTTCATGTGACTGGAAAAGTCAGGAGAGTGCAAAAGTACTGTTTTCTAATAGTTGGCAAGGTGCGCACACAATCCCAGTGTTGTACAGCTTGCTTCTTCACCTTTCCGAAGCTGCCCCTCTCTCCGGCTCCCGGAGCCGAAGAAGCGGCTTCTTTGCGAAAAGACGATTGTGCCGCTCACAGTGCTCTCCTTAGCGCGGCTTCTGGCGAAAGACGCCCGGGAGCGGCTCTTAGCTCCGGACAGCATCCTACCTTCGTCTTTAGCGCCTCTTCTCATCTACATCTCGGCAAAAAGCTTTTCCACTATGTCTGGCTAGGAAAAACTGTGCCAGCACAGAAAACATCTCCCATCGTGTTCTAGACGTTGCACGGATGTCTGCCAAGTGTTTGGCAGGAAGAAAAGAAAAGTTGTCCAAAACAGCTTCCAATCGAATGTTCATGTGATTGGAAAAGTCAGGAGAGTGCAAAGGTACTGTTTTCCGTCAGTTGGCAAGGTGCGCACACAATCCCAGTGTTGTACAGCTTGCTTCTTCACCTATCCAAAGCTACCGCTCTCCCCGGCTCCCGGAGCCGAAGATGCGGCTTCTTCGCGCAAAGACGATTGTGCCGCTCACAGTGCCCTCCTTAGCGCGGCTTCTGCCGAAAGACGCCCGGGAGCGGCTCTTAGCTCCGGACAGCATCCTACCTTCGTCTTTAGCGCCTCTTCTCATCTACATCTCAGCAAAAAGCTTTTCCACTATGTCTGGCTAGGAAAAACTGTGCCAGCACAGAAAACATCTCCCATCGTGTTCTAGACGTTGCACGGATGTCTGCCAAGTGTTTGGCAGGAAGAAAAGAAAAGTTGTCCAAAACAGCTTCCAATCGGATGTTCATGTGATTGGAAAAGTCAGGAGAGTGCAAAAGTACTTTTTTCTAATAGTTGGCAAGGTGCGCACACAATCCCAGTGTTGTACAGCTTGCTTCTATACATTTTCCAAGTTGCCGCTCTCTCCGGCTCCCGGAGCCGAAGAAGCGGCTTCTTCGCGCAAAGACGATTGTGCCGCTCACAGTGCTCTCCTTAGCGCGGCTTCTGCCGAAAGACGCCCGGGAGCGGCTCTTAGCTCCGGACAGCATCCTACCTTCGTCTTTAGCGCCTCTTCTCATCTACAACTCGGCAAAAAGCTTTTCCGCTATGTCTGGCTAGGAAAAACTGTGCCAGCACAGAAAACATCTCCCATTGTGTTCTGGACGTTGCACGGATGTCTGCCAAGTGTTTGGCAGGAAGAAAAGAAAAGTTGTCCAAAACAGCTTCCAATCGAATGTTCATGTGACTGGAAAAGTCAGGAGAGTGCAAAAGTACTGTTTTGTATCAGTTGGCAAGGTGCGCACACAATCCCAGTGTTGTACAGCTTGCTTCTTCACCTTCCCGAAGCTGCCGCTCTGTCCGGCTCCCGGAGCCGAAGATGCGGCTTCTTCGCGCAAGACGATTGTGCCGCTCACAGTGCTCTCCTTAGCGCGGCTTCTGCCGAAAGACGCCCGGGAGCGGCTCTTAGCTCTGGACAGCATCCTACCTTCGTCTTTAGCGCCTCTTCTCATCTACATCTCGGCAAAAAGCTTTTCCACTATGTCTGGCTAGGAAAAACTGTGCCAGCACAGAAAACATCTCCCATCGTGTTCTAGACGTTGCACGGATGTCTGCCAAGTGTTTGGCAGGAAGAAAAGAAAAGTTGTCCAAAACAGCTTCCAATCGAACGTTCATGTGATTGGAAAAGTCAGGAGAGTGCAAAGGTACTGTTTTCTAATAGTTGGCAAGGTGCGCACACAATCCCAGTGTTGTACAGCTTGCTTCTATACATTTTCCAAGTTGCCGCTCTCCCCGGCTCCCGGAGCCGAAGAAGCGGCTTCTTCGCGCGGAGACGATTGTGCCGCTCACAGTGCTCTCCTTAGCGCGGCTTCTGCCGAAAGACGCCCGGGAGCGGCTCTTAGCTCCGGACAGCATCCTACCTTCGTCTTTAGCGCCTCTTCTCATCTACATCTCAGCAAAAAGCTTTTCCACTATGTCTGGCTAGGAAAAACTGTGCCAGCACAGAAAACATCTCCCATCGTGTTCTAGACGTTGCACGTATGTCTGCCAAGTGTTTGGCAGGAAGAAAAGAAAAGTTGTCCAAAACAGCTTCCAATCGAATGTTCATGTGACTGGAAAAGTCAGGAGAGTTCAAAAGTACTGTTTTCTAATAGTTGGCAAGGTGCGCACACAATCCCAGTGTTGTACAGCTTGCTTCTTTACCTTTTCCGAGTTGCCTCTCTCCCCAGCTCCCGGAGCCGAAGAAGCGGCTTCTTCGCGCAAAGACGATTGTGCCACTCACAGTGCTCTCCTTAGCGCGGCTTCTGCCGAAAGATGCCCGGGAGCGGCTCTTAGCTCCGGACAGCATCCTACCTTCGTCTTTAGCGCCTCTTCTCATCTACATCTCGGCAAAAAGCTTTTCCACTATGTCTGCTAGGAAAAACTGTGCCAGCACAGAAAACATCTCCCATCGTGTTCTAGACGTTGCACGGATGTCTGCCAAGTGTTTGGCAGGAAGAAAAGTTGTCCAAAACAGCTTCCAATCGAATGTTCATGTGACTGGAAAAGTCAGGAGAGTGCAAAAGTACTGTTTTCTAATAGTTGGCAAGGTGCGCACACAATCCCAGTGTTGTACAGCTTGCTTCTATACATTTTCCAAGTTGCCGCTCTCTCCGGCTCCCGGAGCCGAAGAAGCGGCTTCTTCGCGCAAAGACGATTGTGCCGCTCACAGTGCTCTCCTTAGCGCGGCTTCTGCCGAAAGACGCCCGGGAGCGGCTCTTAGCTCCGGACAGCATCCTACCTTCGTCTTTAGCGCCTCTTCTCATCTACATCTCGGCAAAAAGCTTTTCCACTATGTCTGGCTACGAAAAACTGTGCCAGCACAGAAAACATCTCCCATCGTGTTCTAGAAGTTGCAGAGATGTCTCCCAAGTGTTTGGCAGGAAGAAAAGAAAAGTTGTCCAAAACAGCTTCAATCGGATGTTCATGTGATTGGAAAAGTCAGGAGAGTGCAAAAGTACTGTTTTCTAATAGTTGGCAAGGTGCGCACACAATCCCAGTGTTGTACAGCTTGCTTCTTCACCTTTCCGAAGCTGCTGCTCTCCCCGGCTCCCGGAGCCGAAGAAGCGGCTTCTTCGCGCAGAGACGATTCTGCCGCTCACAGTGCTCTCCTTAGCGCGGCTTCTGCCGAAGGACGCCCGGGAGCGGCTCTTAGCTCCGGACAGCATCCTACCTTCGTTTTTAGCGCCTCTTCTCATCTACATCTCGGCAAAAAGCTTTTCCACTATCTGGCTAGGAAAAACTGTGCCAGCACAGAAAACATCTCCCATCATGTTCTAGACATTGCAGAGATGTCTGCCAAGTGTTTGGCAGGAAGAAAAGAAAAGTTGTCCAAAACAGTTTCCAATCGAATGTTCATGTGACTGGAAAAGTCAGGAGAGTGCAAAAGTACTGTTTTCTAATAGTTGGCAAGGTGCGCACACAATCCCAGTGTTGTACAGCTTGCTTCTTTACCTTTTCCGAGTTGCCTCTCTCCCCAGCTCCCGGAGCCGAAGAAGCGGCTTCTTCGCGCAAAGACGATTGTGCCGCTCACAGTGCTCTCCTTAGCGCGGCTTCTGCCGAAAGACGCCCGGGAGCGGCTCTTAGCTCCGGACAGCATCCTACCTTCGTCTTTAGCGCCTCTTCTCATCTACATCTCGGCAAAAAGCTTTTCCACTATGTCTGGCTAGGAAAAACTGTGCCAGCACAGAAAACATCTCCCATCGTGTTCTAGAAGTTGCAGAGATGTCTCCCAAGTGTTTGGCAGGAAGAAAAGAAAAGTTGTCCAAAACAGCTTCAATCGGATGTTCATGTGATTGGAAAAGTCAGGAGAGTGCAAAAGTACTGTTTTCTAATAGTTGGCAAGGTGCGCACACAATCCCAGTGTTGTACAGCTTGCTTCTTCACCTTTCCGAAGCTGCTGCTCTCCCCGGCTCCCGGAGCCGAAGAAGCGGCTTCTTCGCGCAAAGACGATTGTGCCGCTCACAGTGCTCTCCTTAGCGCGGCTTCTGCCGAAAGACGCCCAGGAGCGGCTCTTAGCTCCGGACAGCATCCTACCTTCGTCTTTAGTGCCTCTTCTCATCTACATCTCGGCAAAAAGCTTTTCCACTATGTCTGGCTACGAAAAACTGTGCCAGCACAGAAAACATCTCCCATCGTGTTCTAGAAGTTGCAGAGATGTCTCCCAAGTGTTTGGCAGGAAGAAAAGAAAAGTTGTCCAAAACAGCTTCAATCGGATGTTCATGTGATTGGAAAAGTCAGGAGAGTGCAAAAGTACTGTTTTCTAATAGTTGGCAAGGTGCGCACACAATCCCAGTGTTGTACAGCTTGCTTCTTCACCTTTCCGAAGCTGCTGCTCTCCCCGGCTCCCGGAGCCGAAGAAGCGGCTTCTTCGCGCAGAGACGATTCTGCCGCTCACAGTGCTCTCCTTAGCGCGGCTTCTGCCGAAAGACGCCCAGGAGCGGCTCTTAGCTCCGGACAGCATCCTACCTTCGTTTTTAGCGCCTCTTCTCATCTACATCTCGGCAAAAAGCTTTTCCACTATCTGGCTAGGAAAAACTGTGCCAGCACAGAAAACATCTCCCATTGTGTTCTAGACGTTGCACGGATGTCTGCCAAGTGTTTGGCAGGAAGAAAAGAAAAGTTGTCCAAAACAGCTTCCGATCGAATGTTCATGTGACTGGAAAAGTCAGGAGAGTGCAAAAGTACTGTTTTGTATCAGTTGGCAAGGTGCGCACACAATCCCAGTGTTGTACAGCTTGCTTCTTCACCTTCCCGAAGCTGCCGCTCTCTCCGGCTCCCGGAGCCGAAGAAGCGGCTTCTTCGCGCAAGACGATTGTGCCGCTCACAGTGCTCTCCTTAGCGCGGCTTCTGCCGAAAGACGCCCGGGAGCGGCTCTTAGCTCCGGACAGCATCCTACCTTCGTCTTTAGCGCCTCTTCTCATCTACATCTCAGCAAAAAGCTTTTCCACTATGTCTGGCTAGGAAAAACTGTGCCAGCACAGAAAGCATCTCCCATCGTGTTCTAGACGTTGCACGGATGTCTGCCAAGTGTTTGGCAGGAAGAAAAGAAAAGTTGTCCAAAACAGCTTCCAATCCAATGTTCATGTGACTGGAAAAGTCAGGAGAGTGCAAAAGTACTGTTTTCTAATAGTTGGCAAGGTGCGCACACAATCCCAGTGTTGTACAGCTTGCTTCTTCACCTTCCCGAAGCTGCCGCTCTCTCCGGCTCCCGGAGCCGAAGAAGCGGCTTCTTCGCGCAAGACGATTGTGCCGCTCACAGTGCTCTCCTTAGCGCGGCTTCTGCCGAAAGACGCCCGGGAGCGGCTCTTAGCTCCGGACAGCATCCTACCTTCGTCTTTAGCGCCTCTTCTCATCTACATCTCAGCAAAAAGCTTTTCCACTATGTCTGGCTAGGAAAAACTGTGCCAGCACAGAAAACATCTCCCATCGTGTTCTAGACGTTGCACGGATGTCTGCCAAGTGTTTGGCAGGAAGAAAAGAAAAGTTGTCCAAAACAGCTTCCAATCGGATGTTCATGTGATTGGAAAAGTCAGGAGAGTGCAAAAGTACTGTTTTCTAATAGTTGGCAAGGTGCGCACACAATCCCAGTGTTGTACAGCTTGCTTCTTCACCTTTCCGAAGCTGCCGCTCTCCCCGGCTCCCGGAGCCGAAGAAGCGGCTTCTTCGCGCAAAGACGATTGTGCCGCTCTCAGTGCTCTCCTTAGCGCGGCTTCTGCCGAAAGACGCCCGCGAGCGCCTCTTCGCTCCGGACAGCATCCTACCTTCGTCTTTAGCGCCTCTTCTCATCTACATCTCGGCAAAAAGCTTTTCCACTATGTCTGGCTAGGAAAAACTGTGCCAGCACAGAAAACATCTCCCATCGTGTTCTAGACGTTGCACGGATGTCTGCCAAGTGTTTGGCAGGAAGAAAAGAAAAGGTTTCCAAAACAGCTTCCAATCCAATGTTCATGTGACTGGAAAAGTCAGGAGAGTGCAAAAGTACTGTTTTCTAATAGTTGGCAAGGTGCGCACACAATCCCAGTGTTGTACAGCTTGCTTCTGTACATTTTCCAAGTTGCCGCTCTCTCCGGCTCCCGGAGCCGAAGAAGCGGCTTCTTCGCGCAAAGACGATTGTGCCGCTCACAGTGCTCTCCTTAGCGCGGCTTCTGCCGAAAGACGCCCGGGAGCGGCTCTTAGCTCCGGACAGCATCCTACCTTCGTCTTTAGCGCCTCTTCTCATCTACATTTCGGCAAAAAGCTTTTCCGCTATGTCTGGCTAGGAAAAACTGTGCCAGCACAGAAAACATCTCCCATTGTGTTCTAGACGTTGCACGGATGTCTGCCAAGTGTTTGGCAGGAAGAGAAGAAAAGTTGTCCAAAACAGCTTCCAATCGAATGTTCATGTGACTGGAAAAGTCAGGAGAGTGCAAAAGTACTGTTTTCTAATAGTTGGCAAGGTGCGCACACAATCCCAGTGTTGTACAGCTTGCTTCTTCACCTTCCCGAAGCTGCCGCTCTCTCCGGCTCCTGGAGCCGAAGATGCGGCTTCTTCGCGCAAGACGATTGTGCCGCTCACAGTGCTCTCCTTAGCGCGGCTTCTGCCGAAAGACGCCCGGGAGCGGCTCTTAGCTCCGGACAGCATCCTACCTTCGTCTTTAGCGCCTCTTCTCATCTACATCTCGGCAAAAAGCTTTTCCACTATGTCTGGCTAGGAAAAACTGTGCCAGCACAGAAAACATCGCCCATCGTGTTCTAGACGTTGCAAGGATGTCTGCCAAGTGTTTGGCAGGGAGAAATAAAAGTTGTCCAAAACAGCTTCCAATCGAATGTTCATGTGATTGGAAAAGTCAGGAGAGTGCAAAAGTACTGTTTTCTAATAGCTGGCAAGGTGCGCACACAATCCCAGTGTTGTACAGCTTGCTTCTTTACCTTTTCCGAGTTGCCGCTCTCCCCGGCTCCCGGAGCCGAAGAAGCGGCTTCTTCGCGCAAAGACGATTGTGCCGCTCACAGTGCTCTCCTTAGCGCGGCTTCTGCCGAAAGACGCCCGGGAGCGGCTCTTAGCTCCGGACAGCATCCTACCTTCGTCTTTAGCGCCTCTTCTCATCTACATCTCGGCAAAAAGCTTTTCCACTATGTCTGGCTACGAAAAACTGTGCCAGCACAGAAAACATCTCCCATCGTGTTCTAGAAGTTGCAGAGATGTCTCCCAAGTGTTTGGCAGGAAGAAAAGAAAAGTTGTCCAAAACAGCTTCAATCGGATGTTCATGTGATTGGAAAAGTCAGGAGAGTGCAAAAGTACTGTTTTCTATCAGTTTGCAAGGTGCGCACACAATCCCAGTGTTGTACAGCTTGCTTCTTCACCTTTCCGAAGCTGCTGCTCTCCCCGGCTCCCGGAGCCGAAGAAGCGGCTTCTTCGCGCAGAGACGATTCTGCCGCTCACAGTGCTCTCCTTAGCGCGGCTTCTGCCGAAAGACGCCCGGGAGCGGCTCTTAGCTCCGGACAGCATCCTACCTTCGTTTTTAGCGCCTCTTCTCATCTACATCTCGGCAAAAAGCTTTTCCACTATCTGGCTAGGAAAAACTGTGCCAGCACAGAAAACATCTCCCATCATGTTCTAGACATTGCAGAGATGTCTGCCAAGTGTTTGGCAGGAAGAAAAGAAAAGTTGTCCAAAACAGTTTCCAATCGAATGTTCATGTGACTGGAAAAGTCAGGAGAGTGCAAAAGTACTGTTTTCTAATAGTTGGCAAGGTGCGCACACAATCCCAGTGTTGTACAGCTTGCTTCTTTACCTTTTCCGAGTTGCCTCTCTCCCCAGCTCCCGGAGCCGAAGAAGCGGCTTCTTCGCGCAAAGACGATTGTGCCACTCACAGTGCTCTCCTTAGCGCGGCTTCTGCCGAAAGACGCCCGGGAGCGGCTCTTAGCTCTGGACAGCATCCTACCTTCGTCTTTAGCGCCTCTTCTCATCTACATCTCGGCAAAAAGCTTTTCCACTATGTCTGGCTAGGAAAAACTGTGCCAGCACAGAAAACATCTCCCATCGTGTTCTAGAAGTTGCAGAGATGTCTCCCAAGTGTTTGGCAGGAAGAAAAGAAAAGTTGTCCAAAACAGCTTCAATCGGATGTTCATGTGATTGGAAAAGTCAGGAGAGTGCAAAAGTACTGTTTTCTAATAGTTGGCAAGGTGCGCACACAATCCCAGTGTTGTACAGCTTGCTTCTTCACCTTTCCGAAGCTGCTGCTCTCCCCGGCTCCCGGAGCCGAAGAAGCGGCTTCTTCGCGCAAAGACGATTGTGCCGCTCACAGTGCTCTCCTTAGCGCGGCTTCTGCCGAAAGACGCCCGGGAGCGGCTCTAAGCTCCGGACAGCATCCTACCTTCGTCTTTAGCGCCTCTTCTCATCTACATCTCGGCAAAAAGCTTTTCCACTATGTCTGGCTAGGAAAAACTGTGCCAGCACAGAAAACATCTCCCATCGTGTTCTAGACGTTGCACGGATGTCTGCCAAGTGTTTGGCAGGAAGAAAAGTTGTCCAAAACAGCTTCCAATCGAATGTTCATGTGACTGGAAAAGTCAGGAGAGTGCAAAAGTACTGTTTTCTAATAGTTGGCAAGGTGCGCACACAATCCCAGTGTTGTACAGCTTGCTTCTATACATTTTCCAAGTTGCCGCTCTCTCCGCCTCCCGGAGCCGAAGAAGCGGCTTCTTCGCGCAAAGACGATTGTGCCGCTCACAGTGCTCTCCTTAGCACGGCTTCTGCCGAAAGACGCCCGGGAGCGGCTCTTAGCTCCGGACAGCATCCTACCTTCGTCTTTAGCGCCTCTTCTCATCTACATCTCGGCAAAAAGCTTTTCCACTATGTCTGGCTACGAAAAACTGTGCCAGCACAGAAAACATCTCCCATCGTGTTCTAGAAGTTGCAGAGATGTCTCCCAAGTGTTTGGCAGGAAGAAAAGAAAAGTTGTCCAAAACAGCTTCAATCGGATGTTCATGTGATTGGAAAAGTCAGGAGAGTGCAAAAGTACTGTTTTCTAATAGTTGGCAAGGTGCGCACACAATCCCAGTGTTGTACAGCTTGCTTCTTCACCTTTCCGAAGCTGCTGCTCTCCCCGGCTCCCGGAGCCGAAGAAGCGGCTTCTTCGCGCAGAGACGATTCTGCCGCTCACAGTGCTCTCCTTAGCGCGGCTTCTGCCGAAAGACGCCCAGGAGCGGCTCTTAGCTCCGGACAGCATCCTACCTTCGTCTTTAGCGCCTCTTCTCATCTACATCTCGGCAAAAAGCTTTTCCACTATGTCTGGCTAGGAAAAACTGTGCCAGCACAGAAAACATCTCCCATCGTGTTCTAGACGTTGCACGGATGTCTGCCAAGTGTTTGGCAGGAAGAAAAGAAAAGTTGTCCAAAACAGCTTCCAATCGAATGTTCATGTGACTGGAAAAGTCAGGAGAGTGCAAAAGTACTGTTTTCTAATAGTTGGCAAGGTGCGCACACAATCCCAGTGTTGTACAGCTTGCTTCTATACATTTTCCAAGTTGCCGCTCTCTCTGGCTCCCGGAGCCGAAGAAGCGGCTTCTTCGTGCAAAGACGATTGTGCCGCTCACAGTGCTCTCCTTAGCGCGGCTTCTGCCGAATGACGCCCGGGAGCGGCTCTTAGCTCCGGACAGCATCCTACCTTCGTCTTTAGCGCCTCTTCTCATCTACAACTCGGCAAAAAGCTTTTCCGCTATGTCTGGCTAGGAAAAACTGTGCCAGCACAGAAAACATCTCCCATTGTGTCCTAGACGTTGCACGGATGTCTGCCAAGTGTTTGGCAGGAAGAAAAGAAAAGTTGTCCAAAACAGCTTCCAATCGAATGTTCATGTGACTGGAAAAGTCAGGAGAGTGCAAAAGTACTGTTTTGTATCAGTTGGCAAGGTGCGCACACAATCCCAGTGTTGTACAGCTTGCTTCTTCACCTTCCCGAAGCTGCCGCTCTCTCCGGCTCCCGGAGCCGAAGAAGCGGCTTCTTCGCGCAAGACGATTGTGCCGCTCACAGTGCTCTCCTTAGCGCGGCTTCTGCCGAAAGACGCCCGGGAGCGGCTCTTAGCTCCGGACAGCATCCTACCTTCGTCTTTAGCGCCTCTTCTCATCTACATCTCGGCAAAAAGCTTTTCCACTATGTCTGGCTAGGAAAAACTGTGCCAGCACAGAAAACATCGCCCATCGTGTTCTAGACGTTGCACGGATGTCTGCCAAGTGTTTGGCAGGGAGAAATAAAAGTTGTCCAAAACAGCTTCCAATCGAATGTTCATGTGATTGGAAAAGTCAGGAGAGTGCAAAAGTACTGTTTTCTAATAGCTGGCAAGGTGCGCACACAATCCCAGTGTTGTACAGCTTGCTTCTTTACCTTTTCCGAGTTGCCGCTCTCCCCGGCTCCCGGAGCCGAAGAAGCGGCTTCTTCGCGCAAAGACGATTGTGCCGCTCACAGTGCTCTCCCTAGCGCGGCTTCTGCCGAAAGACGCCCGGGAGCGGCTCTTAGCTCCGGACAGCATCCTACCTTCGTCTTTAGCGCCTCTTCTCATCAACATCTCGGCAAAAAGCTTTTCCACTATGTCTGGCTAGGAAAAACTGTCCCCGCACAGAAAACATCTCCCATCGTGTTCTAGACGTTACATGTATTTCTGCCAAGTGTTTGGCAGGAAGAAAAGAAAAGTTGTCCAAAACAGCTTCCAATCGAATGTTCATGTGACTGGAAAAGTCAGGAGAGTGCAAAAGTACTGTTTTCTAATAGTTGGCAAGGTGCGCACACAATCCCAGTGTTGTACAGCTTGCTTCTTCACCTTTCAGAAGCTGCCGCTCTCCCCGACTCCCAGAGCCGAAGAAGCGGCGTCTTCACGCAAAGACGATTGTGCCGCTCACAGTGCTCTCCTTTGCGCGGCTTCTGCCGAAAGACGCCCGGGAGCGGCTCTTAGCTCCGGACAGCATCCTACCTTCGTCTTTAGCGCCTCTTCTCATCTACAACTCGGCAAAAAGCTTTTCCACTATGTCTGGCTCGGAAAAACTGTGCCAACACATAAAACATCTCCCATTGTGTTCTAGACGTTGCACGGATGTCTGCCAAGTGTTTGGCAGGAAGAAAAGAAAAGTTGTCCAAAACAGCTTCCAATCGAATGTTCATGTGACTGGAAAAGTCAGGAGAGTGCAAAAGTACTGTTTTGTATCAGTTGGCAAGGTGCGCACACAATCCCAGTGTTGTACAGCTTGCTTCTTCACCTTCCCGAAGCTGCCGCTCTCTCCGGCTCCCGGAGCCGAAGATGCGGCTTCTTCGCGCAAGACGATTGTGCCGCTCACAGTGCTCTCCTTAGCGCGGCTTCTGCCGAAAGACGCCCGGGAGCGGCTCTTAGCTCCGGACAGCATCCTACCTTCGTCTTTAGCGCCTCTTCTCATCTACATCTCGGCAAAAAGCTTTTCCACTATGTCTGGCTCGGAAAAACTGTGCCAGCACAGAAAACATCTCCCATCGTGTTCTAGACGTTGCACGGATGTCTGCCAAGTGTTTGGCAGGAAGAAAAGAAAAGTTGTCCAAAACAGCTTCCAATCGAACGTTCATGTGATTGGAAAAGTCAGGAGAGTGCAAAAGTACTGTTTTCTATCAGTTGGCAAGGTGCGCACACAATCCCAGTGTTGTACAGCTTGCTTCTTCACCTTTCCGAAGCTGCCGCTCTCCCCGGCTCCCGGAGCCGAAGATGCGGCTTCTTCGCGCAAAGACGATTGTGCCGCTCACAGTGCTCTCCTTAGCGCGGCTTCTGCCGAAAGACGCCCGGGAGCGGCTCTTAGCTCCGGACAGCATCCTACCTTCGTCTTTAGCGCCTCTTCTCATCTACATCTCGGCAAAAAGCTTTTCCACTATCTGGCTAGGAAAAACTGTGCCAGCACAGAAAACATCTCCCATCGTGTTCTAGACGTTGCAGAGATGTCTGCCAAGTGTTTGGCAGGAAGAAAAGAAAAGTTGTCCAAAACTGCTTCCAATCGAATGTTCATGTGATTGGAAAAGTCAGGAGAGTGCAAAGGTACTGTTTTCTAATAGTTGGCAAGGTGCGCACACCATCCCAGTGTTGTACAGCTTGCTTCTTCACTGTTCCGAAGCTGCCGCTCTCCACGGCTTCCGGAGCCGAAGAAGCGGCTTCTTCGCGCAAAGACGATTGTGCCGCTCACAGTGCTCTCCTTAGCGCGGCTTCTGCCGAAAGACGCCCCGGAGCGGCTCTTAGCTCCGGACAGCATCCTACCTTCGTCTTTAGCGCCTCTCCTCATCTACATCTCGGCAGAAAGCTTTTCCACTATGTCTGGCTAGGAAAAACTCTGCCAGCACAGAAAACATCGCCCATCGTGTTCTAGACGTTGCACGGATGTCTGCCAAGTGTTTGGCAGGGAGAAATAAAAGTTGTCCAAAACAGCTTCCAATCGAATGTTCATGTGATTGGAAAAGTCAGGAGAGTGCAAAAGTACTGTTTTCTAATAGCTGGCAAGGTGCGCACACAATCCCAGTGTTGTACAGCTTGCTTCTTTACCTTTTCCGAGTTGCCGCTCTCCCCGGCTCCCGGAGCCGAAGAAGCGGCTTCTTCGCGCAAAGACGATTGTGCCGCTCACAGTGCTCTCCCTAGCGCGGCTTCTGCCGAAAGACGCCCGGGAGCGGCTCTTAGCTCCGGACAGCATCCTACCTTCGTCTTTAGCGCCTCTTCTCATCAACATCTCGGCAAAAAGCTTTTCCACTATGTCTGGCTAGGAAAAACTGTCCCCGCACAGAAAACATCTCCCATCGTGTTCTAGACGTTACATGTATTTCTGCCAAGTGTTTGGCAGGAAGAAAAGAAAAGTTGTCCAAAACAGCTTCCAATCGAATGTTCATGTGACTGGAAAAGTCAGGAGAGTGCAAAAGTACTGTTTTCTAATAGTTGGCAAGGTGCGCACACAATCCCAGTGTTGTACAGCTTGCTTCTTCACCTTTCAGAAGCTGCCGCTCTCCCCGACTCCCAGAGCCGAAGAAGCGGCGTCTTCACGCAAAGACGATTGTGCCGCTCACAGTGCTCTCCTTTGCGCGGCTTCTGCCGAAAGACGCCCGGGAGCGGCTCTTAGCTCCGGACAGCATCCTACCTTCGTCTTTAGCGCCTCTTCTCATCTACAACTCGGCAAAAAGCTTTTCCACTATGTCTGGCTCGGAAAAACTGTGCCAACACATAAAACATCTCCCATTGTGTTCTAGACGTTGCACGGATGTCTGCCAAGTGTTTGGCAGGAAGAAAAGAAAAGTTGTCCAAAACAGCTTCCAATCGAATGTTCATGTGACTGGAAAAGTCAGGAGAGTGCAAAAGTACTGTTTTGTATCAGTTGGCAAGGTGCGCACACAATCCCAGTGTTGTACAGCTTGCTTCTTCACCTTCCCGAAGCTGCCGCTCTCTCCGGCTCCCGGAGCCGAAGATGCGGCTTCTTCGCGCAAGACGATTGTGCCGCTCACAGTGCTCTCCTTAGCGCGGCTTCTGCCGAAAGACGCCCGGGAGCGGCTCTTAGCTCCGGACAGCATCCTACCTTCGTCTTTAGCGCCTCTTCTCATCTACATCTCGGCAAAAAGCTTTTCCACTATGTCTGGCTCGGAAAAACTGTGCCAGCACAGAAAACATCTCCCATCGTGTTCTAGACGTTGCACGGATGTCTGCCAAGTGTTTGGCAGGAAGAAAAGAAAAGTTGTCCAAAACAGCTTCCAATCGAACGTTCATGTGATTGGAAAAGTCAGGAGAGTGCAAAAGTACTGTTTTCTATCAGTTGGCAAGGTGCGCACACAATCCCAGTGTTGTACAGCTTGCTTCTTCACCTTTCCGAAGCTGCCGCTCTCCCCGGCTCCCGGAGCCGAAGATGCGGCTTCTTCGCGCAAAGACGATTGTGCCGCTCACAGTGCTCTCCTTAGCGCGGCTTCTGCCGAAAGACGCCCGGGAGCGGCTCTTAGCTCCGGACAGCATCCTACCTTCGTCTTTAGCGCCTCTTCTCATCTACATCTCGGCAAAAAGCTTTTCCACTATCTGGCTAGGAAAAACTGTGCCAGCACAGAAAACATCTCCCATCGTGTTCTAGACGTTGCAGAGATGTCTGCCAAGTGTTTGGCAGGAAGAAAAGAAAAGTTGTCCAAAACTGCTTCCAATCGAATGTTCATGTGATTGGAAAAGTCAGGAGAGTGCAAAGGTACTGTTTTCTAATAGTTGGCAAGGTGCGCACACCATCCCAGTGTTGTACAGCTTGCTTCTTCACTGTTCCGAAGCTGCCGCTCTCCACGGCTTCCGGAGCCGAAGAAGCGGCTTCTTCGCGCAAAGACGATTGTGCCGCTCACAGTGCTCTCCTTAGCGCGGCTTCTGCCGAAAGACGCCCCGGAGCGGCTCTTAGCTCCGGACAGCATCCTACCTTCGTCTTTAGCGCCTCTCCTCATCTACATCTCGGCAGAAAGCTTTTCCACTATGTCTGGCTAGGAAAAACTCTGCCAGCACAGAAAACATCTCCCATCGTGTTCTAGACGTTGCACGGATTTCTGCCAATTGTTTGGCAGGAAGAAAAGAAAAGTTGTCCAAAACAGTTTCCAATCGAATGTTCATGTGACTGGAAAAGTCAGGAGAGTGCAAAAGTACTGTTTTCTAATAGTTGGCAAGGTGCGCACACAATCCCAGTGTTGTACAGCTTGCTTCTTCACCTTTCCGAAGCTGCCCCTCTCTCCGGCTCCCGGAGCCGAAGATGCGGCTTCTTCGCGCAAAGACGATTGTGCCGCTCACAGTGCTCTCCTTAGCGCGGCTTCTGGCGAAAGACGCCCGGGAGCGGCTCTTAGCTCCGGACAGCATCCTACCTTCGTCTTTAGCGCCTCTTCTCATCTACATCTCGGCAAAAAGCTTTTCCACTATGTCTGGCTAAGAAAAACTGTGCCAGCACAGAAAACATCTCCCATCGTGTTCTAGACGTTGCACGGATGTCTGCCAAGTGTTTGGCAGGAAGAAAAGAAAAGTTGTCCAAAACAGCTTCCAATCGAATGTTCATGTGATTGGAAAAGTCAGGAGAGTGCAAAGGTACTGTTTTCCGTCAGTTGGCAAGGTGCGCACACAATCCCAGTGTTGTACAGCTTGCTTCTTCACCTATCCAAAGCTGCCGCTCTCCCCGGCTCCCGGAGCCGAAGATGCGGCTTCTTCGCGCAAAGACGATTGTGCCGCTCACAGTGCTCTCCTTAGCGCGGCTTCTGCCGAAAGACGCCCGGGAGCGGCTCTTAGCTCCGGACAGCATCCTACCTTCGTCTTTAGCGCCTCTTCTCATCTACATCTCAGCAAAAAGCTTTTCCACTATGTCTGGCTAGGAAAAACTGTGCCAGCACAGAAAGCATCTCCCATCGTGTTCTAGACGTTGCACAGATGTCTGCCAAGTGTTTGGCAGGAAGAAAAGAAAAGTTGTCCAAAACAGATTCCAATCGGATGTTCATGTGATTGG
Organism: Melospiza georgiana; assembly: GCF_028018845.1. Classification (NCBI taxonomy): domain Eukaryota; kingdom Metazoa; phylum Chordata; class Aves; order Passeriformes; family Passerellidae; genus Melospiza; species Melospiza georgiana. The sequence goes on along the minus strand of NC_080464.1, from coordinate 19,555,394 downwards.
AAAAGTCAGGAGAGTGCAAAAGTACTGTTTTCTAATAGTTGGCAAGGTGCGCACACCATCCCAGTGTTGTACAGCTTGCTTCTTCACCTTTCCGAAGCTGCCGCTCCCCCCGGCTCCCGGAGCCGAAGAAGCGGCTTCTTCGCGCAAAGACGATTGTGCCGCTCTCAGTGCTCTCCTTAGCGCGGCTTCTGCCGAAAGACGCCCAGGAGCGACTCTTAGCTCCGGACAGCATCCTACCTTTGTCTTTAGCGCCTCTTCTCATCTACATCTCAGCAAAAAGCTTTTCCACTATGTCTGGCTAGGAAAAACTGTGCCAGCACAGAAAACATCTCCCATCGTGTTCTAGACGTTGCACGGATGTCTGCCAAGTGTTTGGCAGGAAGAAAAGAAAAGTTGTCCAAAACAGCTTCCAATCAAATGTTCATGTGACTGGAAAAGTCAGGAGAGTGCAAAAGTACTGTTTTGTATCAGTTGGCAAGGTGCGCACACAATCCCAGTGTTGTACAGCTTGCTTCTTCACCTTTCCGAAGATGCCGCTCTCTCCGGCCCCCGAAGCCGAAGATGCGGCTTCTTCGCGCAAGACGATTGTGCCGCTCACAGTGCTCTCCTTAGCGCAGCTTCTGCCGAAAGACACCCGGGAGCGGCTCTTAGCTCCGGACAGCATCCTACCTTCGTCTTTAGCGCCTCTTCTCATCTACATCTCGGCAAAAAGCTTTTCCACTATGTCTGGCTAAGAAAAACTGTGCCAGCACAGAAAACATCTCCCATCGTGTTCTAGACGTTGCACGGATGTCTGCCAAGTGTTTGGCAGGAAGAAAAGAAAAGTTGTCCAAAACAGCTTCCAATCGAATGTTCATGTGACTGGAAAAGTCAGGAGAGTTCAAAAGTACTGTTTTCTAATAGTTGGCAAGGTGCGCACACAATCCCAGTGTTGTACAGCTTGCTTCTTCACCTTTCCGAAGCTGCCGCTCTCCCCGACTCCCGGAGCCGAAGAAGCGGCTTCTTCGCGCAAAGACGATTGTGCCGCTCACAGTGCTCTCCTTTGCGCGGCTTCTGCCGAAAGACGCCCGGGAGCGGCTCTTAGCTCCGGACAGCATCCTACCTTCGTCTTTAGCGCCTCTTCTCATCTACAACTCGGCAAAAAGCTTTTCCGCTATGTCTGGTTAGGAAAAACTGTGCCACCACAGAAAACATCTCCCATCGTGTTCTAGACGTTGCACGGATGTCTGCCAAGTGTTTGGCAGGAAGAAAAGAAAAGTTGTCCAAAACAGCTTCCAATCGAATGTTCATGTGACTGGAAAAGTCAGGAGAGTGCAAAAGTACTGTTTTCTAATAGTTGGCAAGGTGCGCACACAATCCCAGTGTTGTGCAGCTTGCTTCTTTACCTTTTCCGAGTTGCCTCTCTCCCCAGCTCCCGGAGCCGAAGAAGCGGCTTCTTCGCGCAAAGACGATTGTGCCGCTCACAGTGCTCTCCTTAGCGCGGCTTCTGCCGAAAGACGCCCGGGAGCGGCTCTTAGCTCCGGACAGCATCCTACCTTCGTCTTTAGCGCCTCTTCTCATCTACATCTCAGCAAAAAGCTTTTCCACTATGTCTGGCTAGGAAAAACTGTGCCAGCACAGAAAACATCGCCCATCGTGTTCTAGAAGTTGCAGAGATGTCTCCCAAGTGTTTGGCAGGAAGAAAAGAAAAGTTGTCCAAAACAGCTTCAATCGGATGTTCATGTGATTGGAAAAGTCAGGAGAGTGCAAAAGTACTGTTTTCTAATAGTTGGCAAGGTGCGCACACAATCCCAGTGTTGTACAGCTTGCTTCTTCACCTTTCCGAAGCTGCCGCTCTCCCCGGCTCCCGGAGTCGAAGAAGCGGCTTCTTCGCGCAAAGACGATTGTGCCGCTCACAGTGCTCTCCTTAGCGCGGCTTCTGCCGAAAGACGCCCCGAAGCGGCTCTTAGCTCCGGACAGCATCCTACCTTCGTCTTTAGCGCCTCTTCTCATCTACATCTCGGCAAAAAGCTTTTCCACTATGTCTGGCTAGGAAAAACTGTGCCAGCACAGAAAACGTCTCCCATCGTGTTCTAGACGTTGCACAGATGTCTGCCATGTGTTTGGCAGGAAGAAAAGAAAAGTTGTCCAAAACAGCTTCCAATCGAACGTTCATGTGATTGGAAAAGTGAGGAGTGTGCAAAAGTACTGTTTTGTATCAGTTGGCAAGGTGCGCACACAATCCCAGTGTTGTACAGCTTGCTTCTTCACCTTCCCGAAGCTGCCGCTCTCTCCGGCTCCCGGAGCCGAAGAAGCGGCTTCTTCGCGCAAAGACGATTGTGCCGCTCACAGTGCTCTCCTTAGCGCGGCTTCTGCCGAAGGACGCCCGGGAGCGGCTCTTAGCTCCGGACAGCATCCTACCTTCGTCTTTAGCGCCTCTTCTCATCTACATCTCGGCAAAAAGCTTTTCCACTATGTCTGGCTAGGAAAAACTGTGCCAGCACAGAAAACATCTCCCATCGTGTTCTAGACGTTGCACGGATGTCTGCCAAGTGTTTGGCAGGAAGAAAAGAAAAGTTGTCCAAAACAGCTTCCAATCGAACGTTCATGTGATTGGAAAAGTCAGGAGAGTGCAAAAGTACTGTTTTCTAATAGTTGGCAAGGTGCGCACACAATCCCAGTGTTGTACAGCTTGCTTCTTTACCTTTTCCAAGTTGCCGCTCTACCCGGCTCCCGGAGCCGAAGAAGCGGCTTCTTCGCGCAAAGACGATTGTGCCGCTCACAGTGCTCTCCTTAGCGCGGCTTCTGCCGAAAGACGCCCCGGAGCGGCTCTTAGCTCCGGACAGCATCCTACCTTCGTCTTTAGCGCGTCTTCTCATTTACATCTCGGCAAAAAGCTTTTCCACTATGTCTGGCTAGGAAAAACTGTGCCAGCACAGAAAACATCTCCCATCGTGTTCTGGACGTTGCACGGATGTCTGCCAAGTGTTTGGCAGGAAGAAAAGAAAAGTTGTCCAAAACAGCTTCCAATCGAACGTTCATGTGATTGGAAAAGTCAGGAGAGTGCAAAAGTACTGTTTTGTATCAGTTGGCAAGGTGCGCACACAATCCCAGTGTTGTACAGCTTGCTTCTTCACCTTCCCGAAGCTGCCGCTCTCTCCGGCTCCCGGAGCCGAAGATGCGGCTTCTTCGCGCAACGACGATTGTGCCGCTCACAGTGCTCTCCTTAGCGCGGCTTCTGCCGAAAGACGCCCGGGAGCGGCTCTTAGCTCCGGACAGCATCCTACCTTCGTCTTTAGCGCTTCTTCTCATCTACATCTCAGCAAAAAGCTTTTCCACTATGTCTGGCTAGGAAAAACTGTGCCAGCACAGAAAACATTTTCAATCGTGTTCCAGACGTTGCACGGATGTCTGCCAAGTGTTTGGCAGGAAGAAAAGAAAAGTTGTCCAAAACAGCTTCCAATTGTACGTTCATGTGATTGGAAAAGTCAGGAGAGTGCAAAAGTACTGTTTTCTAATAGTTGGCAAGGTGCGCACACAATCCCAGTGTTGTACAGCTTGCTTCTTTACCTTTTCCAAGTTGCCGCTCTACCCGGCTCCCGGAGCCGAAGAAGCGGCTTCTTCGCGCAAAGACGATTGTGCCGCTCACAGTGCTCTCCTTAGTGCGGCTTCTGCCGAAAGACGCCCCGAAGCGGCTCTTAGCTCCGGACAGCATCCTACCTTCGTCTTTAGCGCCTCTTCTCATTTACATCTCGGCAAAAAGCTTTTCCACTATGTCTGGCTAGGAAAAACTGTGCCAGCACAGAAAACATCTCCCATCGTGTTCTAGACGTTGCACGGATGTCTGCCAAGTGTTTGGCAGGAAGAAAAGAAAAGTCGTCCAAAACAGCTTCCAATCGAACGTTCATGTGATTGGAAAAGTCAGGAGAGTGCAAAAGTACTGTTTTCTAATAGTTGGCAAGGTGCGCACACAATCCCAGTGTTGTACAGCTTGCTTCTTCACCTTCCCGAAGCTGCCGCTCTCTCCGGCTCCCGGAGCTGAAGAAGCGGCTTCTTTGCGCAAAGACGATTGTGTCGCCCACAGTGCTCTCCTTAGCGCGGCTTCTGCCGAAAGACGCCCGGGAGCGGCTCTTAGCTCCGGACAGCATCCAACCTTCGTCTTTAGCGCCTCTTCTCATCTACATCTCGGCAAAAAGCTTTTCCACTATGCCTGGCTAGGAAAAACTGTGCCAGCACAGAAAACATCTCCCATCGTGTTCTAGACGTTGCACGGATGTCTGCCAAGTGTTTGGCAGGAAGAAAAGAAAAGTTGTCCAAAACAGCTTCCGATCGAATGTTCATGTGATTGGAAAAGTCAGGACAGTGCAAAAGTACTGTTTTCTAATAGTTGGCAAGGTGCGCACACAATCCCAGTGTTGTACAGCTTGCTTCTTCACCTTCCCGAAGCTGCCGCTCTCCCCGGCTCCCGGAGCCGAAGAAGCGGCTTCTTCGCGCAAAGACGATTGTGCCGCTCACAGTGCTCTCCTTAGCGCGGCTTCTGCCGAAGGACACCCGGGAGCGGCTCTTAGCTCCGGACAGCATCCTACCTTCGTCTTTAGCGCCCCTTCTCATCTACATTTCGGCAAAAAGCTTTTCCACTATGTCTGGCTCGGAAAAACTGTGCCAGCACAGAAAATATCTCCCATCGTGTTCTAGACGTTGCACAGATGTCTGCCAAGTGTTTGGCAGGAAGAAAAGAAAAGTTGTCCAAAACAGCTTCCAATCGAACGTTCATGTGATTGGAAAAGTCAGGAGAGTGCAAAAGTACTGGTTTCTAATAGTTGGCAAGGTGCGCACACAATCCCAGTGTTGTACAGCTTGCTTCTTCACCTTCCCGAAGCTGCCGCTCTCTCCGGCTCCCGGAGCCGAAGAAGCGGCTTCTTCGCGCAAAGACGATTGTGCCGCTCACAGTGCTCTCCTTAGCGCGGCTTCTGCCGAAAGACGCCCCGGAGCGGCTCTTAGCTCCGGACAGCATCCTACCTTCGTCTTTAGCGCCTCTTCTCATCTACATCTCGGCAAAAAGCTTTTCCACTATGTCTGGCTAGGAAAAACTGTGCCAGCACAGAAAACATCTCCCATCGTGTTCTAGACGTTGCACAGATGTCTGCCAAGTGTTTGGCAGGAAGAAAAGAAAAGTCGTCCAAAACAGCTTCCAATCGAACGTTCATGTGATTGGAAAAGTGAGGAGTGTGCAAAAGTACTGTTTTGTATCAGTTGGCAAGGTGCGCTCCCAATCCCAGTGTTGTACAGCTTGCTTCTTCACCTTCCCGAAGCTGCCGCTCTCTCCGGCTCCCGGAGCCGAAGAAGCGGCTTCTTCGCGCAAAGACGATTGTGCCGCTCACAGTGCTCTCCTTAGCGCGGCTTCTGCCGAAAGACGCCCGGGAGCGGCTCTTAGCTCCGGACAGCATCCTACCTTCGTCTTTAGCGCCTCTTCTCATCTACATCTCGGCAAAAAGCTTTTCCACTATGTCTGCTAGGAAAAACTGTGCCAGCACAGAAAACATCTCCCATCGTGTTCTAGACGTTGCACGGATGTCTGCCAAGTGTTTGGCAGGAAGAAAAGAAAAGTTGTCCAAAACAGCTTCCAATCGAACGTTCATGTGATTGGAAAAGTCAGGAGAGTGCAAAAGTACTGTTTTGTATCAGTTGGCAAGGTGCGCACACAATCCCAGTGTTGTACAGCTTGCTTCTTTACCTTTTCCAAGTTGCCGCTCTACCCGGCTCCCGGAGCCGAAGAAGCGGCTTCTTCGCGCAAAGACGATTGTGCCCCTCACAGTGCTCTCCTTAGCGCGGCTTCTGCCGAAAGACGCCCCGGAGCGGCTCTTAGCTCCGGACAGCATCCTACCTTCGTCTTTAGCGCGTCTTCTCATTTACATCTCGGCAAAAAGCTTTTCCACTATGTCTGGCTAGGAAAAACTGTGCCAGCACAGAAAACATCTCCCATCGTGTTCTGGACGTTGCACGGATGTCTGCCAAGTGTTTGGCAGGAAGAAAAGAAAAGTTGTCCAAAACAGCTTCCAATCGAACGTTCATGTGATTGGAAAAGTCAGGAGAGTGCAAAAGTACTGTTTTGTATCAGTTGGCAAGGTGCGCACACAATCCCAGTGTTGTACAGCTTGCTTCTTCACCTTCCCGAAGCTGCCGCTCTCTCCGGCTCCCGGAGCCGAAGATGCGGCTTCTTCGCGCAACGACGATTGTGCCGCTCACAGTGCTCTCCTTAGCGCGGCTTCTGCCGAAAGACGCCCCGAAGCGGCTCTTAGCTCCGGACAGCATCCTACCTTCGTCTTTAGCGCCTCTTCTCATCTACATCTCGGCAAAAAGCTTTTCCACTATGTCTGGCTCGGAAAAACTGTGCCAGCACAGAAAACATCTCCCATCGTGTTCTAGACGTTGCACGGATGTCTGCCAAGTGTTTGGCAGGAAGAAAAGAAAAGTCGTCCAAAACAGCTTCCAATCGAACGTTCATGTGATTGGAAAAGTCAGGAGAGTGCAAAAGTACTGTTTTCTAATAGTTGGCAAGGTGCGCACACAATCCCAGTGTTGTACAGCTTGCTTCTTCACCTTCCCGAAGCTGCCGCTCTCTCCGGCTCCCGGAGCTGAAGAAGCGGCTTCTTTGCGCAAAGACAATTGTGTCGCCCTCAGTGCTCTCCTTAGCGCGGCTTCTGCCGTAAGACGCCCGGGAGCGGCTCTTAGCTCCGGACAGCATCCAACCTTCGTCTTTAGCGCCTCTTCTCATCTACATCTCGGCAAAAAGCTTTTCCACTATGCCTGGCTAGGAAAAACTGTGCCAGCACAGAAAACATCTCCCATCGTGTTCTAGACGTTGCACGGATGTCTGCCAAGTGTTTGGCAGGAAGAAAAGAAAAGTTGTCCAAAACAGCTTCCGATCGAATGTTCATGTGATTGGAAAAGTCAGGAGAGTGCAAAAGTACTGTTTTCTAATAGTTGGCAAGGTGCGCACACAATCCCAGTGTTGTACAGCTTGCTTCTTCACCTTCCCGAAGCTGCCGCTCTCTCCGGCTCCCGGAGCCGAAGAAGCGGCTTCTTCGCGCAAAGACGATTGTGCCGCTCACAGTGCTCTCCTTAGCGCGGCTTCTGCCGAAAGACGCCCCGGAGCGGCTCTTAGCTCCGGACAGCATCCTACCTTCGTCTTTAGCGCCTCTTCTCATCTACATCTCGGCAAAAAGCTTTTCCACTATGTCTGGCTAGGAAAAACTGTGCCAGCACAGAAAACATCTCCCATCGTGTTCTAGACGTTGCACAGATGTCTGCCAAGTGTTTGGCAGGAAGAAAAGAAAAGTCGTCCAAAACAGCTTCCAATCGAACGTTCATGTGATTGGAAAAGTGAGGAGTGTGCAAAAGTACTGTTTTGTATCAGTTGGCAAGGTGCGCACCCAATCCCAGTGTTGTACAGCTTGCTTCTTCACCTTCCCGAAGCTGCCGCTCTCTCCGGCTCCCGGAGCCGAAGAAGCGGCTTCTTCGCGCAAAGACGATTGTGCCGCTCACAGTGCTCTCCTTAGCGCGGCTTCTGCCGAAAGACGCCCGGGAGCGGCTCTTAGCTCCGGACAGCATCCTACCTTCGTCTTTAGCGCCTCTTCTCATCTACATCTCGGCAAAAAGCTTTTCCACTATGTCTGCTAGGAAAAACTGTGCCAGCACAGAAAACATCTCCAATCGTGTTCTAGACGTTGCACGGATGTCTGCCAAGTGTTTGGCAGGAAGAAAAGAAAAGTTGTCCAAAACAGCTTCCAATCGAACGTTCATGTGATTGGAAAAGTCAGGAGAGTGCAAAAGTACTGTTTTGTATCAGTTGGCAAGGTGCGCACACAATCCCAGTGTTGTACAGCTTGCTTCTTTACCTTTTCCAAGTTGCCGCTCTACCCGGCTCCCGGAGCCGAAGAAGCGGCTTCTTCGCGCAAAGACGATTGTGCCCCTCACAGTGCTCTCCTTAGCGCGGCTTCTGCCGAAAGACGCCCCGGAGCGGCTCTTAGCTCCGGACAGCATCCTACCTTCGTCTTTAGCGCGTCTTCTCATTTACATCTCGGCAAAAAGCTTTTCCACTATGTCTGGCTAGGAAAAACTGTGCCAGCACAGAAAACATCTCCCATCGTGTTCTGGACGTTGCACGGATGTCTGCCAAGTGTTTGGCAGGAAGAAAAGAAAAGTTGTCCAAAACAGCTTCCAATCGAACGTTCATGTGATTGGAAAAGTCAGGAGAGTGCAAAAGTACTGTTTTGTATCAGTTGGCAAGGTGCGCACACAATCCCAGTGTTGTACAGCTTGCTTCTTCACCTTCCCGAAGCTGCCGCTCTCTCCGGCTCCCGGAGCCGAAGATGCGGCTTCTTCGCGCAACGACGATTGTGCCGCTCACAGTGCTCTCCTTAGCGCGGCTTCTGCCGAAAGACGCCCCGAAGCGGCTCTTAGCTCCGGACAGCATCCTACCTTCGTCTTTAGCGCCTCTTCTCATCTACATCTCGGCAAAAAGCTTTTCCACTATGTCTGGCTCGGAAAAACTGTGCCAGCACAGAAAACATCTCCCATCGTGTTCTAGACGTTGCACGGATGTCTGCCAAGTGTTTGGCAGGAAGAAAAGAAAAGTCGTCCAAAACAGCTTCCAATCGAACGTTCATGTGATTGGAAAAGTCAGGAGAGTGCAAAAGTACTGTTTTCTAATAGTTGGCAAGGTGCGCACACAATCCCAGTGTTGTACAGCTTGCTTCTTCACCTTCCCGAAGCTGCCGCTCTCTCCGGCTCCCGGAGCTGAAGAAGCGGCTTCTTTGCGCAAAGACAATTGTGTCGCCCTCAGTGCTCTCCTTAGCGCGGCTTCTGCCGTAAGACGCCCGGGAGCGGCTCTTAGCTCCGGACAGCATCCAACCTTCGTCTTTAGCGCCTCTTCTCATCTACATCTCGGCAAAAAGCTTTTCCACTATGCCTGGCTAGGAAAAACTGTGCCAGCACAGAAAACATCTCCCATCGTGTTCTAGACGTTGCACGGATGTCTGCCAAGTGTTTGGCAGGAAGAAAAGAAAAGTTGTCCAAAACAGCTTCCGATCGAATGTTCATGTGATTGGAAAAGTCAGGACAGTGCAAAAGTACTGTTTTCTAATAGTTGGCAAGGTGCGCACACAATCCCAGTGTTGTACAGCTTGCTTCTTCACCTTCCCGAAGCTGCCGCTCTCCCCGGCTCCCGGAGCCGAAGATGCGGCTTCTTCGCGCAAAGATGATTGTGCGGCTCACAGTGCTCTCCTTAGCGCGGCTTCTGCCGAAGGACGCCCGGGAGCGGCTCTTAGCTCCGGACAGCATCCAACCTTCGTCTTTAGCGCCTCTTCTCATCTACATCTCGGCAAAAAGCTTTTCCACTATGTCTGGCTAGGAAAAACTGTGCCAGCACAGAAAACATCTCCCATCGTGTTCTAGACGTTGCACGGATGTCTGCCAAGTGTTTGGCAGGAAGAAAAGAAAAGTTGTCCAAAACAGCTTCTGATCGAATGTTCATGTGATTGGAAAAGTCAGGACAGTGCAAAAGTACTGTTTTCTAATAGATGGCAAGGTGCGCACACAATCCCAGTGTTGTACAGCTTGCTTCTTCACCTTCCCGAAGCTGCCGCTCTCTCCGGCTCCCGGAGCTAAAGAAGCGGCTTCTTCGCGCAAAGACCATTGTGCCGCTCACAGTGCTCTCCTTAGCGCGGCTTCTGCCGAAAGACGCCCGGGAGCGGCTCTTAGCTCCGGACAGCATCCTAGCTTCGTCTTTAGCGCCTCTTCTCATCTACATCTCGGCAAAAAGCTTTTCCAATATGCCTGGCTAGGAAAAACTGTGCCAGCACAGAAAACATCTCCCATCGTGTTCTAGACGTTGCACGGATGTCTGCCAAGTGTTTGGCAGGAAGCAAAGAAAAGTTTTCCAAAACAGCTTCCGATCGAATGTTCATGTGATTGGAAAAGTCAGGACAGTGCAAAAGTACTGTTTTCTAATAGTTGGCAAGGTGCGCACACAATCCCAGTGTTGTACAGCTTGCTTCTTCACCTTCCCGAAGCTGCCGCTCTCTCCGGCTCCCGGAGCCGAAGATGCGGCTTCTTCGCGCAAAGACGATTGTGCCGCTCACAGTGCTCTCCTTAGCGCGGCTTCTGCCGAAAGACGCCCCAGAGCGGCTCTTAGCTCCGGACAGCATCCTACCTTCGTCTTTAGCGCCTCTTCTCATCTACATCTCGGCAAAAAGCTTTTCCACTATGTCTGGCTAGGTAAAACTGTGCCAGCACAGAAAACGTCTCCCATCGTGTTCTAGACGTTGCACAGATGTCTGCCAAGTGTTTGGCAGGAAGAAAAGAAAAGTCGTCCAAAACAGCTTCCAATCGAACGTTCATGTGATTGGAAAAGTGAGGAGTGTGCAAAAGTACTGTTTTGTATCAGTTGGCAAGGTGCGCACACAATCCCAGTGTTGTACAGCTTGCTTCTTCACCTTCCCGAAGCTGCCGCTCTCTCCGGCTCCCGGAGCCGAAGAAGCGGCTTCTTCGCGCAAAGACGATTGTGCCGCTCACAGTGCTCTCCTTAGCGCGGCTTCTGCCGAAAGACGCCCGGGAGCGGCTCTTAGCTCCGGACAGCATCCTACCTTCGTCTTTAGCGCCTCTTCTCATCTACATCTCGGCAAAAAGCTTTTCCACTATGTCTGGCTAGGAAAAACTGTGCCAGCACAGAAAACATCTCCAATCGTGTTCTAGACGTTGCACGGATGTCTGCCAAGTGTTTGGCAGGAAGAAAAGAAAAGTTGTCCAAAACAGCTTCCAATCGAATGTTCATGTGATTGGAAAAGTCAGGAGAGTGCAAAAGTACTGTTTTCTAATAGTTGGCAAGGTGCGCACACAATCCCAGTGTTGTACAGCTTGCTTCTTTACCTTTTCCAAGTTGCCGCTCTACCCGGCTCCCGGAGCCGAAGAAGCGGCTTCTTCGCGCAAAGACGATTGTGCCCCTCACAGTGCTCTCCTTAGCGCGGCTTCTGCCGAAAGACGCCCCGGAGCGGCTCTTAGCTCCGGACAGAATCCTACCTTCGTCTTTTGCGCGTCTTCTCATTTACATCTCGGCAAAAAGCTTTTCCACTATGTCTGGCTAGGAAAAACTGTGCCAGCACAGAAAACATCTCCCATCGTGTTCTGGACGTTGCACGGATGTCTGCCAAGTGTTTGGCAGGAAGAAAAGAAAAGTTGTCCAAAACAGCTTCCAATCGAACGTTCATGTGATTGGAAAAGTCAGGAGAGTGCAAAAGTACTGTTTTGTATCAGTTGGCAAGGTGCGCACACAATCCCAGTGTTGTACAGCTTGCTTCTTCACCTTCCCGAAGCTGCCGCTCTCTCCGGCTCCCGGAGCCGAAGATGCGGCTTCTTCGCGCAACGACGATTGTGCCGCTCACAGTGCTCTCCTTAGCGCGGCTTCTGCCGAAAGACGCCCCGAAGCGGCTCTTAGCTCCGGACAGCATCCTACCTTCGTCTTTAGCGCCCCTTCTCATCTACATTTCGGCAAAAAGCTTTTCCACTATGTCTGGCTCGGAAAAACTGTGCCAGCACAGAAAACATCTCCCATCGTGTTCTAGACGTTGCACAGATGTCTGCCAAGTGTTTGGCAGGAAGAAAAGAAAAGTCGTCCAAAACAGCTTCCAATCGAACGTTCATGTGATTGGAAAAGTGAGGAGTGTGCAAAAGTACTGTTTTGTATCAGTTGGCAAGGTGCGCACACAATCCCAGTGTTGTACAGCTTGCTTCTTCACCTTCCCGAAGCTGCCGCTCTCTCCGGCTCCCGGAGCCGAAGAAGCGGCTTCTTCGCGCAAAGACGATTGTGCCCCTCACAGTGCTCTCCTTAGCGCGGCTTCTGCCGAAAGACGCCCCGGAGCGGCTTTTAGCTCCGGACAGAATCCTACCTTCGTCTTTAGCGCGTCTTCTCATTTACATCTCGGCAAAAAGCTTTTCCACTATGTCTGGCTAGGAAAAACTGTGCCAGCACAGAAAACATCTCCCATCGTGTTCTGGACGTTGCACGGATGTCTGCCAAGTGTTTGGCAGGAAGAAAAGAAAAGTTGTCCAAAACAGCTTCCAATCGAACGTTCATGTGATTGGAAAAGTCAGGAGAGTGCAAAAGTACTGTTTTGTATCAGTTGGCAAGGTGCGCACACAATCCCAGTGTTGTACAGCTTGCTTCTTCACCTTCCCGAAGCTGCCGCTCTCTCCGGCTCCCGGAGCCGAAGATGCGGCTTCTTCGCGCAACGACGATTGTGCCGCTCACAGTGCTCTCCTTAGCGCGGCTTCTGCCGAAAGACGCCCCGAAGCGGCTCTTAGCTCCGGACAGCATCCTACCTTCGTCTTTAGCGCCCCTTCTCATCTACATTTCGGCAAAAAGCTTTTCCACTATGTCTGGCTCGGAAAAACTGTGCCAGCACAGAAAACATCTCCCATCGTGTTCTAGACGTTGCACAGATGTCTGCCAAGTGTTTGGCAGGAAGAAAAGAAAAGTCGTCCAAAACAGCTTCCAATCGAATGTTCATGTGATTGGAAAAGTGAGGAGTGTGCAAAAGTACTGTTTTGTATCAGTTGGCAAGGTGCGCACACAATCCCAGTGTTGTACAGCTTGCTTCTTCACCTTCCCGAAGCTGCCGCTCTCTCCGGCTCCCGGAGCCGAAGAAGCGGCTTCTTCGCGCAAAGACGATTGTGCCGCTCACAGTGCTCTCCTTAGCGCGGCTTCTGCCGAAAGACGCCCGGGAGCGGCTCTTAGCTCCGGACAGCATCCTACCTTCGTCTTTAGCGCCTCTTCTCATCTACATCTCAGCAAAAAGCTTTTCCACTATGTCTGGCTAGGAAAAACTGTGCCAGCACAGAAAACATTTTCAATCGTGTTCTAGACGTTGCACGGATGTCTGCCAAGTGTTTGGCAGGAAGAAAAGAAAAGTTGTCCAAAACAGCTTCCAATTGTACGTTCATGTGATTGGAAAAGTCAGGGGAGTGCAAAAGTACTGTTTTCTAATAGTTGGCAAGGTGCGCACACAATCCCAGTGTTGTACAGCTTGCTTCTTTACCTTTTCCAAGTTGCCGCTCTACCCGGCTCCCGGAGCCGAAGAAGCGGCTTCTTCGCGCAAAGACGATTGTGCCGCTCACAGTGCTCTCCTTAGTGCGGCTTCTGCCGAAAGACGCCCCGAAGCGGCTCTTAGCTCCGGACAGCATCCTACCTTCGTCTTTAGCGCCTCTTCTCATTTACATCTCGGCAAAAAGCTTTTCCACTATGTCTGACTAGGAAAAACTGTGCCAGCACAGAAAACATCTCCCATCGTGTTCTAGACGTTGCACGGATGTCTGCCAAGTGTTTGGCAGGAAGAAAAGAAAAGTTGTCCAAAACAGCTTCCAATCGAACGTTCATGTGATTGGAAAAGTCAGGAGAGTGCAAAAGTACTGTTTTCTAATAGTTGGCAAGGTGCGCACACAATCCCAGTGTTGTACAGCTTGCTTCTTTACCTTTTCCAAGTTGCCGCTCTACCCGGCTCCCGGAGCCGAAGAAGCGGCTTCTTCGCGCAAAGACGATTGTGCCCCTCACAGTGCTCTCCTTAGCGCGGCTTCTGCCGAAAGACGCCCCGGAGCGGCTCTTAGCTCCGGACGGCATCCTACCTTCGTCTTTAGCGCGTCTTCTCATTTACATCTCGGCAAAAAGCTTTTCCACTATGTCTGGCTAGGAAAAACTGTGCCAGCACAGAAAACATCTCCCATCGTGTTCTGGACGTTGCACGGATGTCTGCCAAGTGTTTGGCAGGAAGAAAAGAAAAGTTGTCCAAAACAGCTTCCAATCGAACGTTCATGTGATTGGAAAAGTCAGGAGAGTGCAAAAGTACTGTTTTGTATCAGTTGGCAAGGTGCGCACACAATCCCAGTGTTGTACAGCTTGCTTCTTCACCTTCCCGAAGCTGCCGCTCTCTCCGGCTCCCGGAGCCGAAGATGCGGCTTCTTCGCGCAACGACGATTGTGCCGCTCACAGTGCTCTCCTTAGCGCGGCTTCTGCCGAAAGACGCCCCGAAGCGGCTCTTAGCTCCGGACAGCATCCTACCTTCGTCTTTAGCGCCTCTTCTCATCTACATCTCGGCAAAAAGCTTTTCCACTATGTCTGGCTAGGAAAAACTGTGCCAGCACAGAAAACATCTCCCATCGTGTTCTAGACGTTGCACGGATGTCTGCCAAGTGTTTGGCAGGAAGAAAAGAAAAGTCGTCCAAAACAGCTTCCAATCGAACGTTCATGTGATTGGAAAAGTCAGGAGAGTGCAAAAGTACTGTTTTCTAATAGTTGGCAAGGTGCGCACACAATCCCAGTGTTGTACAGCTTGCTTCTTCACCTTCCCGAAGCTGCCGCTCTCTCCGGCTCCCGGAGCTGAAGAAGCGGCTTCTTTGCGCAAAGACGATTGTGTCGCCCTCAGTGCTCTCCTTAGCGCGGCTTCTGCCGAAAGACGCCCCGAAGCGGCTCTTAGCTCCGGACAGCATCCAACCTTCGTCTTTAGCGCCTCTTCTCATCTACATCTCGGCAAAAAGCTTTTCCAATATGCCTGGCTAGGAAAAACTGTGCCAGCACAGAAAACATCTCCCATCGTGTTCTAGACGTTGCACGGATGTCTGCCAAGTGTTTGGCAGGAAGAAAAGAAAAGTTGTCCAAAACAGCTTCCGATCGAATGTTCATGTGATTGGAAAAGTCAGGACAGTGCAAAAGTACTGTTTTCTAATAGTTGGCAAGGTGCGCACACAATCCCAGTGTTGTACAGCTTGCTTCTTCACCTTCCCGAAGCTGCCGCTCTCCCCGGCTCCCGGAGCCGAAGATGCGGCTTCTTCACGCAAAGACGATTGTGCCGCTCACAGTGCTCTCCTTAGCGCGGCTTCTGCCGAAAGACGCCCCGGAGCGGCTCTTAGCTCCGGACAGCATCCTACCTTCGTCTTTAGCGCCTCTTCTCATCTACATCTCGGCAAAAAGCTTTTCCACTATGTCTGGCTCGGAAAAACTGTGCCAGCACAGAAAACATCTCCAATCGTGTTCTAGACGTTGCACGGATGTCTGCCAAGTGTTTGGCAGGAAGAAAAGAAAAGTTGTCCAAAACAGCTTCCAATCGAACGTTCATGTGATTGGAAAAGTCAGGAGAGTGCAAAAGTACTGTTTTCTAATAGTTGGCAAGGTGCGCACACAATCCCAGTGTTGTACAGCTTGCTTCTTTACCTTTTCCAAGTTGCCGCTCTACCCGGCTCCCGGAGCCGAAGAAGCGGCTTCTTCGCGCAAAGACGATTGTGCCCCTCACAGTGCTCTCCTTAGCGCGGCTTCTGCCGAAAGACGCCCCGGAGCGGCTCTTAGCTCCGGACAGAATCCTACCTTCGTCTTTAGCGCGTCTTCTCATTTACATCTCGGCAAAAAGCTTTTCCACTATGTCTGGCTAGGAAAAACTGTGCCAGCACAGAAAACATCTCCCATCGTGTTCTGGACGTTGCACGGATGTCTGCCAAGTGTTTGGCAGGAAGAAAAGAAAAGTTGTCCAAAACAGCTTCCAATCGAACGTTCATGTGATTGGAAAAGTCAGGAGAGTGCAAAAGTACTGTTTTGTATCAGTTGGCAAGGTGCGCACACAATCCCAGTGTTGTACAGCTTGCTTCTTCACCTTCCCGAAGCTGCCGCTCTCTCCGGCTCCCGGAGCCGAAGATGCGGCTTCTTCGCGCAACGACGATTGTGCCGCTCACAGTGCTCTCCTTAGCGCGGCTTCTGCCGAAAGACGCCCCGAAGCGGCTCTTAGCTCCGGACAGCATCCTACCTTCGTCTTTAGCGCCCCTTCTCATCTACATTTCGGCAAAAAGCTTTTCCACTATGTCTGGCTCGGAAAAACTGTGCCAGCACAGAAAACATCTCCCATCGTGTTCTAGACGTTGCACAGATGTCTGCCAAGTGTTTGGCAGGAAGAAAAGAAAAGTCGTCCAAAACAGCTTCCAATCGAACGTTCATGTGATTGGAAAAGTGAGGAGTGTGCAAAAGTACTGTTTTGTATCAGTTGGCAAGGTGCGCACACAATCCCAGTGTTGTACAGCTTGCTTCTTCACCTTCCCGAAGCTGCCGCTCTCTCCGGCTCCCGGAGCCGAAGAAGCGGCTTCTTCGCGCAAAGACGATTGTGCCCCTCACAGTGCTCTCCTTAGCGCGGCTTCTGCCGAAAGACGCCCCGGAGCGGCTTTTAGCTCCGGACAGAATCCTACCTTCGTCTTTAGCGCGTCTTCTCATTTACATCTCGGCAAAAAGCTTTTCCACTATGTCTGGCTAGGAAAAACTGTGCCAGCACAGAAAACATCTCCCATCGTGTTCTGGACGTTGCACGGATGTCTGCCAAGTGTTTGGCAGGAAGAAAAGAAAAGTTGTCCAAAACAGCTTCCAATCGAACGTTCATGTGATTGGAAAAGTCAGGAGAGTGCAAAAGTACTGTTTTGTATCAGTTGGCAAGGTGCGCACACAATCCCAGTGTTGTACAGCTTGCTTCTTCACCTTCCCGAAGCTGCCGCTCTCTCCGGCTCCCGGAGCCGAAGATGCGGCTTCTTCGCGCAACGACGATTGTGCCGCTCACAGTGCTCTCCTTAGCGCGGCTTCTGCCGAAAGACGCCCCGAAGCGGCTCTTAGCTCCGGACAGCATCCTACCTTCGTCTTTAGCGCCCCTTCTCATCTACATTTCGGCAAAAAGCTTTTCCACTATGTCTGGCTCGGAAAAACTGTGCCAGCACAGAAAACATCTCCCATCGTGTTCTAGACGTTGCACAGATGTCTGCCAAGTGTTTGGCAGGAAGAAAAGAAAAGTCGTCCAAAACAGCTTCCAATCGAACGTTCATGTGATTGGAAAAGTGAGGAGTGTGCAAAAGTACTGTTTTGTATCAGTTGGCAAGGTGCGCACACAATCCCAGTGTTGTACAGCTTGCTTCTTCACCTTCCCGAAGCTGCCGCTCTCTCCGGCTCCCGGAGCCGAAGAAGCGGCTTCTTCGCGCAAAGACGATTGTGCCGCTCACAGTGCTCTCCTTAGCGCGGCTTCTGCCGAAAGACGCCCGGGAGCGGCTCTTAGCTCCGGACAGCATCCTACCTTCGTCTTTAGCGCTTCTTCTCATCTACATCTCAGCAAAAAGCTTTTCCACTATGTCTGGCTAGGAAAAACTGTGCCAGCACAGAAAACATTTTCAATCGTGTTCTAGACGTTGCACGGATGTCTGCCAAGTGTTTGGCAGGAAGAAAAGAAAAGTTGTCCAAAACAGCTTCCAATTGTACGTTCATGTGATTGGAAAAGTCAGGGGAGTGCAAAAGTACTGTTTTCTAATAGTTGGCAAGGTGCGCACACAATCCCAGTGTTGTACAGCTTGCTTCTTTACCTTTTCCAAGTTGCCGCTCTACCCGGCTCCCGGAGCCGAAGAAGCGGCTTCTTCGCGCAAAGATGATTGTGCCGCTCACAGTGCTCTCCTTAGTGCGGCTTCTGCCGAAAGACGCCCCGAAGCGGCTCTTAGCTCCGGACAGCATCCTACCTTCGTCTTTAGCGCCTCTTCTCATTTACATCTCGGCAAAAAGCTTTTCCACTATGTCTGACTAGGAAAAACTGTGCCAGCACAGAAAACATCTCCCATCGTGTTCTAGACGTTGCACGGATGTCTGCCAAGTGTTTGGCAGGAAGAAAAGAAAAGTTGTCCAAAACAGCTTCCAATCGAACGTTCATGTGATTGGAAAAGTCAGGAGAGTGCAAAAGTACTGTTTTCTAATAGTTGGCAAGGTGCGCACACAATCCCAGTGTTGTACAGCTTGCTTCTTTACCTTTTCCAAGTTGCCGCTCTACCCGGCTCCCGGAGCCGAAGATGCGGCTTCTTCGCGCAACGACGATTGTGCCGCTCACAGTGCTCTCCTTAGCGCGGCTTCTGCCGAAAGACGCCCCGAAGCGGCTCTTAGCTCCGGACAGCATCCTACCTTCGTCTTTAGCACCTCTTCTCATCTACATCTCGGCAAAAAGCTTTTCCACTATGTCTGGCTAGGAAAAACTGTGCCAGCACAGAAAACATCTCCCATCGTGTTCTAGACGTTGCACGGATGTCTGCCAAGTGTTTGGCAGGAAGAAAAGAAAAGTCGTCCAAAACAGCTTCCAATCGAACGTTCATGTGATTGGAAAAGTCAGGAGAGTGCAAAAGTACTGTTTTCTAATAGTTGGCAAGGTGCGCACACAATCCCAGTGTTGTACAGCTTGCTTCTTCACCTTCCCGAAGCTGCCGCTCTCTCCGGCTCCCGGAGCTGAAGAAGCGGCTTCTTTGCGCAAAGACGATTGTGTCGCCCTCAGTGCTCTCCTTAGCGCGGCTTCTGCCGTAAGACGCCCGGGAGCGGCTCTTAGCTCCGGACAGCATCCAACCTTCGTCTTTAGCGCCTCTTCTCATCTACATCTCGGCAAAAAGCTTTTCCAATATGCCTGGCTAGGAAAAACTGTGCCAGCACAGAAAACATCTCCCATCGTGTTCTAGACGTTGCACGGATGTCTGCCAAGTGTTTGGCAGGAAGAAAAGAAAAGTTGTCCAAAACAGCTTCCGATCGAATGTTCATGTGATTGGAAAAGTCAGGACAGTGCAAAAGTACTGTTTTCTAATAGTTGGCAAGGTGCGCACACAATCCCAGTGTTGTACAGCTTGCTTCTTCACCTTCCCGAAGCTGCCGCTCTCCCCGGCTCCCGGAGCCGAAGATGCGGCTTCTTCACGCAAAGACGATTGTGCCGCTCACAGTGCTCTCCTTAGCGCGGCTTCTGCCGAAAGACGCCCCGGAGCGGCTCTTAGCTCCGGACAGCATCCTACCTTCGTCTTTAGCGCCTCTTCTCATCTACATCTCGGCAAAAAGCTTTTCCACTATGTCTGGCTCGGAAAAACTGTGCCAGCACAGAAAACATCTCCCATCGTGTTCTAGACGTTGCACAGATGTCTGCCAAGTGTTTGGCAGGAAGAAAAGAAAAGTCGTCCAAAACAGCTTCCAATCGAACGTTCATGTGATTGGAAAAGTCAGGAGAGTGCAAAAGTACTGTTTTGTATCAGTTGGCAAGGTGCGCACACAATCCCAGTGTTGTACAGCTTGCTTCTTCACCTTCCCGAAGCTGCCGCTCTCTCCGGCTCCCGGAGCCGAAGAAGCGGCTTCTTCGCGCAAAGACGATTGTGCCCCTCACAGTGCTCTCCTTAGCGCGGCTTCTGCCGAAAGACGCCCCGGAGCGGCTCTTAGCTCCGGACAGAATCCTACCTTCGTCTTTAGCGCGTCTTCTCATTTACATCTCGGCAAAAAGCTTTTCCACTATGTCTGGCTAGGAAAAACTGTGCCAGCACAGAAAACATCTCCCATCGTGTTCTGGACGTTGCACGGATGTCTGCCAAGTGTTTGGCAGGAAGAAAAGAAAAGTTGTCCAAAACAGCTTCCAATCGAACGTTCATGTGATTGGAAAAGTCAGGAGAGTGCAAAAGTACTGTTTTGTATCAGTTGGCAAGGTGCGCACACAATCCCAGTGTTGTACAGCTTGCTTCTTCACCTTCCCGAAGCTGCCGCTCTCTCCGGCTCCCGGAGCCGAAGATGCGGCTTCTTCGCGCAACGACGATTGTGCCGCTCACAGTGCTCTCCTTAGCGCGGCTTCTGCCGAAAGACGCCCCGAAGCGGCTCTTAGCTCCGGACAGCATCCTACCTTTGTCTTTAGCGCCTCTTCTCATCTACATCTCGGCAAAAAGCTTTTCCACTATGTCTGGCTAGGAAAAACTGTGCCAGCACAGAAAACATCTCCCATCGTGTTCTAGACGTTGCACGGATGTCTGCCAAGTGTTTGGCAGGAAGAAAAGAAAAGTCGTCCAAAACAGCTTCCAATCGAACGTTCATGTGATTGGAAAAGTCAGGAGAGTGCAAAAGTACTGTTTTCTAATAGTTGGCAAGGTGCGCACACAATCCCAGTGTTGTACAGCTTGCTTCTTCACCTTCCCGAAGCTGCCGCTCTCTCCGGCTCCCGGAGCTGAAGAAGCGGCTTCTTTGCGCAAAGACGATTGTGTCGCCCTCAGTGCTCTCCTTAGCGCGGCTTCTGCCGTAAGACGCCCGGGAGCGGCTCTTAGCTCCGGACAGCATCCAACCTTCGTCTTTAGCGCCTCTTCTCATCTACATCTCGGCAAAAAGCTTTTCCAATATGCCTGGCTAGGAAAAACTGTGCCAGCACAGAAAACATCTCCCATCGTGTTCTAGACGTTGCACGGATGTCTGCCAAGTGTTTGGCAGGAAGAAAAGAAAAGTTGTCCAAAACAGCTTCCGATCGAATGTTCATGTGATTGGAAAAGTCAGGACAGTGCAAAAGTACTGTTTTCTAATAGTTGGCAAGGTGCGCACACAATCCCAGTGTTGTACAGCTTGCTTCTTCACCTTCCCGAAGCTGCCGCTCTCCCCGGCTCCCGGAGCCGAAGATGCGGCTTCTTCGCGCAAAGATGATTGTGCGGCTCACAGTGCTCTCCTTAGCGCGGCTTCTGCCGAAAGACGCCCCGGAGCGGCTCTTAGCTCCGGACAGCATCCTACCTTTGTCTTTAGCGCCTCTTCTCATCTACATCTCGGCAAAAAGCTTTTCCACTATGTCTGGCTCGGAAAAACTGTGCCAGCACAGAAAACATCTCCCATCGTGTTCTAGACGTTGCACAGATGTCTGCCAAGTGTTTGGCAGGAAGAAAAGAAAAGTCGTCCAAAACAGCTTCCAATCGAACGTTCATGTGATTGGAAAAGTGAGGAGTGTGCAAAAGTACTGTTTTGTATCAGTTGGCAAGGTGCGCACACAATCCCAGTGTTGTACAGCTTGCTTCTTCACCTTCCCGAAGCTGCCGCTCTCTCCGGCTCCCGGAGCCGAAGAAGCGGCTTCTTCGCGCAAAGACGATTGTGCCGCTCACAGTGCTCTCCTTAGCGCGGCTTCTGCCGAAAGACGCCCCGGTGCGGCTCTTAGCTCCGGACAGAATCCTACCTTCGTCTTTAGCGCGTCTTCTCATTTACATCTCGGCAAAAAGCTTTTCCACTATGTCTGGCTAGGAAAAACTGTGCCAGCACAGAAAACATCTCCCATCGTGTTCTGGACGTTGCACGGATGTCTGCCAAGTGTTTGGCAGGAAGAAAAGAAAAGTTGTCCAAAACAGCTTCCAATCGAACGTTCATGTGATTGGAAAAGTCAGGAGAGTGCAAAAGTACTGTTTTGTATCAGTTGGCAAGGTGCGCACACAATCCCAGTGTTGTACAGCTTGCTTCTTCACCTTCCCGAAGCTGCCGCTCTCTCCGGATCCCGGAGCCGAAGATGCGGCTTCTTCGCGCAACGACGATTGTGCCGCTCACAGTGCTCTCCTTAGCGCGGCTTCTGCCGAAAGACGCCCCGAAGCGGCTCTTAGCTCCGGACAGCATCCTACCTTCGTCTTTAGCGCCCCTTCTCATCTACATTTCGGCAAAAAGCTTTTCCACTATGTCTGGCTCGGAAAAACTGTGCCAGCACAGAAAACATCTCCCATCGTGTTCTAGACGTTGCACAGATGTCTGCCAAGTGTTTGGCAGGAAGAAAAGAAAAGTCGTCCAAAACAGCTTCCAATCGAACGTTCATGTGATTGGAAAAGTGAGGAGTGTGCAAAAGTACTGTTTTGTATCAGTTGGCAAGGTGCGCACACAATCCCAGTGTTGTACAGCTTGCTTCTTCACCTTCCCGAAGCTGCCGCTCTCTCCGGCTCCCGGAGCCGAAGAAGCGGCTTCTTCGCGCAAAGACGATTGTGCCGCTCACAGTGCTCTCCTTAGCGCGGCTTCTGCCGAAAGACGCCCGGGAGCGGCTCTTAGCTCCGGACAGCATCCTACCTTCGTCTTTAGCGCTTCTTCTCATCTACATCTCAGCAAAAAGCTTTTCCACTATGTCTGGCTAGGAAAAACTGTGCCAGCACAGAAAACATTTTCAATCGTGTTCGAGACGTTGCACGGATGTCATCCAAGTGTTTGGCAGGAAGAAAAGAAAAGTTGTCCAAAACAGCTTCCAATCGAATGTTCATGTGATTGGAAAAGTCAGGGGAGTGCAAAAGTACTGTTTTCTAATAGTTGGCAAGGTGCGCACACAATCCCAGTGTTGTACAGCTTGCTTCTTTACCTTTTCCAAGTTGCCGCTCTACCCGGCTCCCGGAGCCGAAGAAGCGGCTTCTTCGCGCAAAGACGATTGTGCCGCTCACAGTGCTCTCCTTAGTGCGGCTTCTGCCGAAAGACGCCCCGAAGCGGCTCTTAGCTCCGGACAGCATCCTACCTTCGTCTTTAGCGCCTCTTCTCATTTACATCTCGGCAAAAAGCTTTTCCACTATGTCTGACTAGGAAAAACTGTGCCAGCACAGAAAACATCTCCCATCGTGTTCTAGACGTTGCACGGATGTCTGCCAAGTGTTTGGCAGGAAGAAAAGAAAAGTCGTCCAAAACAGCTTCCAATCGAACGTTCATGTGATTGGAAAAGTCAGGAGAGTGCAAAAGTACTGTTTTCTAATAGTTGGCAAGGTGCGCACACAATCCCAGTGTTGTACAGCTTGCTTCTTCACCTTCCCGAAGCTGCCGCTCTCTCCGGCTCCCGGAGCTGAAGAAGCGGCTTCTTTGCGCAAAGACGATTGTGTCGCCCACAGTGCTCTCCTTAGCGCGGCTTCTGCCGAAAGACGCCCGGGAGCGGCTCTTAGCTCCGGACAGCATCCAACCTTCGTCTTTAGCGCCTCTTCTCATCTACATCTCGGCAAAAAGCTTTTCCACTATGCCTGGCTAGGAAAAACTGTGCCAGCACAGAAAACATCTCCCATCGTGTTCTAGACGTTGCACGGATGTCTGCCAAGTGTTTGGCAGGAAGAAAAGAAAAGTTGTCCAAAACAGCTTCCGATCGAATGTTCATGTGATTGGAAAAGTCAGGAGAGTGCAAAAGTACTGTTTTCTAATAGTTGGCAAGGTGCGCACACAATCCCAGTGTTGTACAGCTTGCTTCTTCACCTTCCCGAAGCTGCCGCTCTCTCCGGCTCCCGGAGCTGAAGAAGCGGCTTCTTTGCGCAAAGACGATTGTGTCGCCCACAGTGCTCTCCTTAGCGCGGCTTCTGCCGAAAGACGCCCGGGAGCGGCTCTTACCTCCGGACAGCATCCAACCTTCGTCTTTAGCGCCTCTTCTCATCTACATCTCGGCAAAAAGCTTTTCCACTATGCCTGGCTAGGAAAAACTGTGCCAGCACAGAAAACATCTCCCATCGTGTTCTAGACGTTGCACGGATGTCTGCCAAGTGTTTGGCAGGAAGAAAAGAAAAGTTGTCCAAAACAGCTTCCGATCGAATGTTCATGTGATTGGAAATGTCAGGACAGTGCAAAAGTACTGTTTTCTAATAGTTGGCAAGGTGCGCACACAATCCCAGTGTTGTACAGCTTGCTTCTTCACCTTCCCGAAGCTGCCGCTCTCCCCGGCTCCCGGAGCCGAAGATGCGGCTTCTTCACGCAAAGACGATTGTGCCGCTCACAGTGCTCTCCTTAGCGCGGCTTCTGTCGAAGGACGCCCGGGAGCGGCTCTTAGCTCCGGACAGCATCCAACCTTCGTCTTTAGCGCCTCTTCTCATCTACATCTCGGCAAAAAGCTTTTCCACTATGTCTGGCTAGGAAAAACTGTGCCAGCACAGAAAACATCTCCCATCGTGTTCTAGACGTTGCACGGATGTCTGCCAAGTGTTTGGCAGGAAGAAAAGAAAAGTTGTCCAAAAAAGCTTCCAATCGAATGTTCATGTGCCTGGAAAAGTCAGGAGACTGCAAAAGTACTGTTTTGTATCAGTTGGCAAGGTGCGCACACAATCCCAGTGTTGTACAGCTTGCTTCTTCACCTTCCCGAAGCTGCCGCTCTCCCCGGCTCCCGGAGCCGAAGAAGTGGCTTCTTCGCGCAAAGACGATTGTGCCGCTCACAGTGCTCTCCTTAGCGCGGCTTCTGCCGAAGGACACCCGGGAGCGGCTCTTAGCTCCGGACAGCATCCTACCTTCGTCTTTAGCGCCCCTTCTCATCAACATTTCGGCAAAAAGCTTTTCCACTATGTCTGGCTCGGAAAAACTGTGCCAGCACAGAAAACATCTCCCATCGTGTTCTAGACGTTGCACAGATGTCTGCCAAGTGTTTGGCAGGAAGAAAAGAAAAGTTGTCCAAAACAGCTTCCAATCGAACGTTCATGTGATTGGAAAAGTCAGGAGAGTGCAAAAGTACTGTTTTCTAATAGTTGGCAAGGTGCGCACACAATCCCAGTGTTGTACAGCTTGCTTCTTCACCTTCCCGAAGCTGCCGCTCTCTCCGGCTCCCGGAGCCGAAGAAGCGGCTTCTTCGCGCAAAGACGATTGTGCCGCTCACAGTGCTCTCCTTAGCGCGGCTTCTGCCGAAAGACGCCCCGGAGCGGCTCTTAGCTCCGGACAGCATCCTACCTTCGTCTTTAGCGCCTCTTCTCATCTACATCTCGGCAAAAAGCTTTTCCACTATGTCTGGCTAGGAAAAACTGTGCCAGCACAGAAAACATCTCCCATAGTGTTCTAGACGTTGCACAGATATCTGCCAAGTGTTTGGCAGGAAGAAAAGAAAAGTCGTCCAAAATAGCTTCCAATCGAACGTTCATGTGATTGGAAAAGTGAGGAGTGTGCAAAAGTACTGTTTTGTATCAGGTGGCAAGGTGCGCACACAATCCCAGTGTTGTACAGCTTGCTTCTTCACCTTCCCGAAGCTGCCGCTCTCTCCGGCTCCCGGAGCCGAAGAAGCGGCTTCTTCGCGCAAAGACGATTGTGCCGCTCACAGTGCTCTCCTTAGCGCGGCTTCTGCCGAAAGACGCCCGGGAGCGGCTCTTAGCTCCGGACAGCATCCTACCTTCGTCTTTAGCGCCTCTTCTCATCTACATCTCGGCAAAAAGCTTTTCCACTATGTCTGGCTAGGAAAAACTGTGCCAGCACAGAAAACATCTCCAATCGTGTTCTAGACGTTGCACGGATGTCTGCCAAGTGTTTGGCAGGAAGAAAAGAAAAGTTGTCCAAAACAGCTTCCAATCGAACGTTCATGTGATTGGAAAAGTCAGGAGAGTGCAAAAGTACTGTTTTCTAATAGTTGGCAAGGTGCGCACACAATCCCAGTGTTGTACAGCTTGCTTCTTTACCTTTTCCAAGTTGCCGCTCTACCCGGCTCCCGGAGCCGAAGAAGCGGCTTCTTCGCGCAAAGACGATTGTGCCCCTCACAGTGCTCTCCTTAGCGCGGCTTCTGCCGAAAGACGCCCCGGAGCGGCTCTTAGCTCCGGACAGCATCCTACCTTCGTCTTTAGCGTGTCTTCTCATTTACATCTCG
The DNA here is from genome assembly GCF_028018845.1 of Melospiza georgiana. Lineage (NCBI taxonomy): Eukaryota > Metazoa > Chordata > Aves > Passeriformes > Passerellidae > Melospiza > Melospiza georgiana. The sequence continues at coordinate 19,530,012 of NC_080464.1, read as the reverse complement.
GCAAAAAGCTTTTCCACTATGTCTGGCTAGGAAAAACTGTGCCAGCACAGAAAACATCTCCCATCGTGTTCTGGACGTTGCACGGATGTCTGCCAAGTGTTTGGCAGGAAGAAAAGAAAAGTTGTCCAAAACAGCTTCCAATCGAACGTTCATGTGATTGGAAAAGTCAGGAGAGTGCAAAAGTACTGTTTTGTATCAGTTGGCAAGGTGCGCACACAATCCCAGTGTTGTACAGCTTGCTTCTTCACCTTCCCGAAGCTGCCGCTCTCTCCGGCTCCCGGAGCCGAAGATGCGGCTTCTTCGCGCAACGACGATTGTGCCGCTCACAGTGCTCTCCTTAGCGCGGCTTCTGCCGAAAGACGCCCCGAAGCGGCTCTTAGCTCCGGACAGCATCCTACCTTCGTCTTTAGCGCCTCTTCTCATCTACATCTCGGCAAAAAGCTTTTCCACTATGTCTGGCTAGGAAAAACTGTGCCAGCACAGAAAACATCTCCCATCGTGTTCTAGACGTTGCACGGATGTCTGCCAAGTGTTTGGCAGGAAGAAAAGAAAAGTCGTCCAAAACAGCTTCCAATCGAACGTTCATGTGATTGGAAAAGTCAGGAGAGTGCAAAAGTACTGTTTTCTAATAGTTGGCAAGGTGCGCACACAATCCCAGTGTTGTACAGCTTGCTTCTTCACCTTCCCGAAGCTGCCGCTCTCTCCGGCTCCCGGAGCCGAAGAAGCGGCTTCTTTGCGCAAAGACGATTGTGTCGCCCTCAGTGCTCTCCTTAGCGCGGCTTCTGCCGTAAGACGCCCGGGAGCGGCTCTTAGCTCCGGACAGCATCCAACCTTCGTCTTTAGCGCCTCTTCTCATCTACATCTCGGCAAAAAGCTTTTCCAATATGCCTGGCTAGGAAAAACTGTGCCAGCACAGAAAACATCTCCCATCGTGTTCTAGACGTTGCACGGATGTCTGCCAAGTGTTTGGCAGGAAGAAAAGAAAAGTTGTCCAAAACAGCTTCCGATCGAATGTTCATGTGATTGGAAAAGTCAGGACAGTGCAAAAGTACTGTTTTCTAATAGTTGGCAAGGTGCGCACACAATCCCAGTGTTGTACAGCTTGCTTCTTCACCTTCCCGAAGCTGCCGCTCTCCCCGGCTCCCGGAGCCGAAGATGCGGCTTCTTCGCGCAAAGATGATTGTGCGGCTCACAGTGCTCTCCTTAGCGCGGCTTCTGCCGAAGGACGCCCGGGAGCGGCTCTTAGCTCCGGACAGCATCCAACCTTCGTCTTTAGCGCCTCTTCTCATCTACATCTCAGCAAAAAGCTTTTCCACTATGCCTGGCTAGGAAAAACTGTGCCAGCACAGAAAACATCTCCCATCGTGTTCTAGACGTTGCACGGATGTCTGCCAAGTGTTTGGCAGGAAGAAAAGAAAAGTTGTCCAAAACAGCTTCCAATCGAACGTTCATGTGATTGGAAAAGTCAGGAGAGTGCAAAAGTACTGTTTTCTAATAGTTGGCAAGGTGCGCACACAATCCCAGTGTTGTACAGCTTGCTTCTTCACCTTCCCGAAGCTGCCGCTCTCTCCGGCTCCCGGAGCCGAAGAAGCGGCTTCTTCGCGCAAAGACGATTGTGCCGCTCACAGTGCTCTCCTTAGCGCGGCTTCTGCCGAAAGACGCCCCGGAGCGGCTCTTAGCTCCGGACAGCATCCTACCTTCGTCTTTAGCGCCTCTTCTCATCTACATCTCGGCAAAAAGCTTTTCCACTATGTCTGGCTAGGAAAAACTGTGCCAGCACAGAAAACATCTCCCATCGTGTTCTAGACGTTGCACAGATGTCTGCCAAGTGTTTGGCAGGAAGAAAAGAAAAGTCGTCCAAAACAGCTTCCAATCGAACGTTCATGTGATTGGAAAAGTGAGGAGTGTGCAAAAGTACTGTTTTGTATCAGTTGGCAAGGTGCGCACACAATCCCAGTGTTGTACAGCTTGCTTCTTCACCTTCCCGAAGCTGCCGCTCTCTCCGGCTCCCGGAGCCGAAGAAGCGGCTTCTTCGCGCAAAGACGATTGTGCCGCTCACAGTGCTCTCCTTAGCGCGGCTTCTGCCGAAAGACGCCCGGGAGCGGCTCTTAGCTCCGGACAGCATCCTACCTTCGTCTTTAGCGCCTCTTCTCATCTACATCTCGGCAAAAAGCTTTTCCACTATGTCTGGCTAGGAAAAACTGTGCCAGCACAGAAAACATCTCCAATCGTGTTCTAGACGTTGCACGGATGTCTGCCAAGTGTTTGGCAGGAAGAAAAGAAAAGTTGTCCAAAACAGCTTCCAATCGAACGTTCATGTGATTGGAAAAGTCAGGAGAGTGCAAAAGTACTGTTTTCTAATAGTTGGCAAGGTGCGCACACAATCCCAGTGTTGTACAGCTTGCTTCTTTACCTTTTCCAAGTTGCCGCTCTACCCGGCTCCCGGAGCCGAAGAAGCGGCTTCTTCGCGCAAAGACGATTGTGCCCCTCACAGTGCTCTCCTTAGCGCGGCTTCTGCCGAAAGACGCCCCGGAGCGGCTCTTAGCTCCGGACAGCATCCTACCTTCGTCTTTAGCGCGTCTTCTCATTTACATCTCGGCAAAAAGCTTTTCCACTATGTCTGGCTAGGAAAAACTGTGCCAGCACAGAAAACATCTCCCATCGTGTTCTGGACGTTGCACGGATGTCTGCCAAGTGTTTGGCAGGAAGAAAAGTTGTCCAAAACAGCTTCCAATCGAACGTTCATGTGATTGGAAAAGTCAGGACAGTGCAAAAGTACTGTTTTCTAATAGTTGGCAAGGTGCGCACACAATCCCAGTGTTGTACAGCTTGCTTCTTCACCTTCCCGAAGCTGCCGCTCTCCCCGGCTCCCGGAGCCGAAGATGCGGCTTCTTCGCGCAAAGACGATTGTGCGGCTCACAGTGCTCTCCTTAGCGCGGCTTCTGCCGAAGGACGCCCGGGAGCGGCTCTTAGCTCCGGACAGCATCCAACCTTCGTCTTTAGCGCCTCTTCTCATCTACATCTTGGCAAAAAGCTTTTCCACTATGCCTGGCTAGGAAAAACTGTGCCAGCACAGAAAACATCTCCCATCGTGTTCTAGACGTTGCACGGATGTCTGCCAAGTGTTTGGCAGGAAGAAAAGAAAAGTTGTCCAAAACAGCTTCTGATCGAATGGTCATGTGATTGGAAAAGTCAGGACAGTGCAAAAGTACTGTTTTCTAATAGTTGGCAAGGTGCGCACACAATCCCAGTGTTGTACAGCTTGCTCCTTCACCTTCCCGAAGCTGCCGCTCTCTCCGGCTCCCGGAGCCGAAGATGCGGCTTCTTCGCGCAAAGACGATTGTGCCGCTCACAGTGCTCTCCTTAGCGCGGCTTCTGCCGAAGGACGCCCGGGAGCGGCTCTTAGCTCCGGACAGCATCCTACCTTCGTCTTTAGCGCCTCTTCTCATCTACATTTCGGCAAAAAGCTTTTCCACTATGTCTGGCTCGGAAAAAATGTGCCAGCACAGAAAAAATCTCCCATCGTGTTCTAGACGTTGCACGGATTTCTGCCAAGTGTTTGGCAGGAAGAAAAGAAAAGTCGTCCAAAACAGCTTCCAATCGAACGTTCATGTGATTGGAAAAGTCAGGAGAGTGCAAAAGTACTGTTTTCTAATAGTTGGCAAGGTGCGCACACAATCCCAGTGTTGTACAGCTTGCTTCTTCACCTTCCCGAAGCTGCCGCTCTCTCCGGCTCCCGGAGCCGAAGAAGCGGCTTCTTCGCGCAAAGACGATTGTGCCGCTCACAGTGCTCTCCTTAGCGCGGCTTCTGCCGAAAGACGCCCCGGAGCGGCTCTTAGCTCCGGACAGCATCCTACCTTCGTCTTTAGCGCCTCTTCTCATCTACATCTCGGCAAAAAGCTTTTCCACTATGTCTGGCTAGGAAAAACTGTGCCAGCACAGAAAACATCTCCCATCGTGTTCTAGACGTTGCACAGATGTCTGCCAAGTGTTTGGCAGGAAGAAAAGAAAAGTCGTCCAAAACAGCTTCCAATCGAACGTTCATGTGATTGGAAAAGTGAGGAGTGTGCAAAAGTACTGTTTTGTATCAGTTGGCAAGGTGCGCACACAATCCCAGTGTTGTACAGCTTGCTTCTTCACCTTCCCGAAGCTGCCGCTCTCTCCGGCTCCCGGAGCCGAAGAAGCGGCTTCTTCGCGCAAAGACGATTGTGCCGCTCACAGTGCTCTCCTTAGCGCGGCTTCTGCCGAAAGACGCCCGGGAGCGGCTCTTAGCTCCGGACAGCATCCTACCTTCGTCTTTAGCGCCTCTTCTCATCTACATCTCGGCAAAAAGCTTTTCCACTATGTCTGGCTAGGAAAAACTGTGCCAGCACAGAAAACATCTCCAATCGTGTTCTAGACGTTGCACGGATGTCTGCCAAGTGTTTGGCAGGAAGAAAAGAAAAGTTGTCCAAAACAGCTTCCAATCGAACGTTCATGTGATTGGAAAAGTCAGGAGAGTGCAAAAGTACTGTTTTCTAATAGTTGGCAAGGTGCGCACACAATCCCAGTGTTGTACAGCTTGCTTCTTTACCTTTTCCAAGTTGCCGCTCTACCCGGCTCCCGGAGCCGAAGAAGCGGCTTCTTCGCGCAAAGACGATTGTGCCCCTCACAGTGCTCTCCTTAGCGCGGCTTCTGCCGAAAGACGCCCCGGAGCGGCTCTTAGCTCCGGACAGCATCCTACCTTCGTCTTTAGCGCGTCTTCTCATTTACATCTCGGCAAAAAGCTTTTCCACTATGTCTGGCTAGGAAAAACTGTGCCAGCACAGAAAACATCTCCCATCGTGTTCTGGACGTTGCACGGATGTCTGCCAAGTGTTTGGCAGGAAGAAAAGTTGTCCAAAACAGCTTCCAATCGAACGTTCATGTGATTGGAAAAGTCAGGACAGTGCAAAAGTACTGTTTTCTAATAGTTGGCAAGGTGCGCACACAATCCCAGTGTTGTACAGCTTGCTTCTTCACCTTCCCGAAGCTGCCGCTCTCCCCGGCTCCCGGAGCCGAAGATGCGGCTTCTTCGCGCAAAGACGATTGTGCGGCTCACAGTGCTCTCCTTAGCGCGGCTTCTGCCGAAGGACGCCCGGGAGCGGCTCTTAGCTCCGGACAGCATCCAACCTTCGTCTTTAGCGCCTCTTCTCATCTACATCTTGGCAAAAAGCTTTTCCACTATGCCTGGCTAGGAAAAACTGTGCCAGCACAGAAAACATCTCCCATCGTGTTCTAGACGTTGCACGGATGTCTGCCAAGTGTTTGGCAGGAAGAAAAGAAAAGTTGTCCAAAACAGCTTCTGATCGAATGGTCATGTGATTGGAAAAGTCAGGACAGTGCAAAAGTACTGTTTTCTAATAGTTGGCAAGGTGCGCACACAATCCCAGTGTTGTACAGCTTGCTCCTTCACCTTCCCGAAGCTGCCGCTCTCTCCGGCTCCCGGAGCCGAAGATGCGGCTTCTTCGCGCAAAGACGATTGTGCCGCTCACAGTGCTCTCCTTAGCGCGGCTTCTGCCGAAGGACGCCCGGGAGCGGCTCTTAGCTCCGGACAGCATCCTACCTTCGTCTTTAGCGCCTCTTCTCATCTACATTTCGGCAAAAAGCTTTTCCACTATGTCTGGCTCGGAAAAAATGTGCCAGCACAGAAAAAATCTCCCATCGTGTTCTAGACGTTGCACGGATTTCTGCCAAGTGTTTGGCAGGAAGAAAAGAAAAGTCGTCCAAAACAGCTTCCAATCGAACGTTCATGTGATTGGAAAAGTCAGGACAGTGCAAAAGTACTGTTTTCTAATAGTTGGCAAGGTGCGCACACAATCCCAGTGTTGTACAGCTTGCTTCTTTACCTTTTCCAAGTTGCCGCTCTACCCGGCTCCCGGAGCCGAAGAAGCGGCTTCTTCGCGCAAAGACGATTGTGCCGCTCACAGTGCTCTCCTTAGCGCGGCTTCTGCCGAAAGACGCCCCGGAGCGGCTCTTAGCTCCGGACAGCATCCTACCTTCGTCTTTAGCGCCTCTTCTCATCTACATCTCGGCAAAAAGCTTTTTCACTATGTCTGGCTAGGAAAAACTGTGCCAGCACAGAAAACATCTCCCATCGTGTTCTAGACGTTGCACAGATGTCTGCCAAGTGTTTGGCAGGAAGAAAAGAAAAGTTGTCCAAAACAGCTTCCAATCGAACGTTCATGTGATTGGAAAAGTCAGGAGAGTGCAAAAGTACTGTTTTCTAATAGTTGGCAAGGTGCGCACACAATCCCAGTGTTGTACAGCTTGCTTCTTCACCTTCCCGAAGCTGCCGCTCTCTCCGGCTCCCGGAGCCGAAGATGCGGCTTCTTCGCGCAAAGACGATTGTGCCGCTCACAGTGCTCTCCTTAGCGCGGCTTCTGCCCAAAGACGCCCGGGAGCGGCTCTTAGCTCCGGACAGCATCCAACCTTTATCTTTAGCGCCTCTTCTCATCTACGTCTCGGAAAAAAGCTTTTCCACTATGCCTGGCTAGGAAAAACTGTGCCAGCACAGAAAACATCTCCCATCGTCTTCTAGGCGTTGCACGGATGTCTGCCAAGTGTTTGGCAGGAAGAAAAGAAAAGTTGTCCAAAACAGCTTCCGATCAAATGTTCATGTGATTGGAAAAGTCAGGACAGTGCAAAAGTACTGTTTTCTAATAGTTGGCAAGGTGCGCACACAATCCCAGTGTTGTACAGCTTCCTTCTTCACCTTCCCGAAGCTGCCGCTCTCTCCGGCTCCGGGAGCCGAAGATGCGGCTTCTTCGCGCAAAGACGATTGTGGCGCACACAGTGCTCTCCTTAGCGCGGCTTCTGCCGAAAGACGCCCGGGAGCGGCTCTTAGCTCCGGACAGCATCCTACCTTCGTCTTTAGCGCCTCTTCTCATCTACATCTTGGCAAAAAGCTTTTCCACTATGTCTGGCTAGGAAAAACTGTGCCAGCACAGAAAACATCTCCCATCGTGTTCTAGACGTTGCGCGGAAGTCTGCCAAGTGTTTGGCAGGAAGAAAAGAAAAGTTGTCCAAAACAGCTTCCAATCGAATGTTCATGTGATTGGAAAAGTCAAGAGAGTGCAAAAGTACTCTTTTGTATCAGTTGGCAAGGTGCGCACGCAATCCCAGTGTTGTACAGCTTGCTTCTTCACCTTCCCGAAGCTGCCGCTCTCTCCGGCTCCCGGAGCCGAAGAAGCGGCTTCTTTGCGCAAAGACGATTGTGCCGCTCACAGTGCTCTCCTTAGCGCGGCTTCTGCCGAAAGACGCCCGGGAGCGGCTCTTAGCTCCGGACAGCATCCTACCTTCGTCTTTAGCGCCTCTTCTCATCTACATCTCAGCAAAGAGCTTTTCCACTATGTCTGGCTCGGAAAAACTGTGCCAGGACTGAAAACATCTCCCATCGTGTTCTAGACGTTGCACGGATTTCTGCCAAGTGTTTGGCAGGAAGAAAAGTTGTCCAAAACAGCTTCCAATCGAATGTTCATGTGACTGGAAAAGTCAGGAGAGTGCAAAAGTACTGTTTTCTAATAGTTGGCAAGGTGCGCACACAATCCCAGAGTTTTACAGCTTGCTTCTTTACCTTTTCCAAGCTGCCGCTCTCCCCGGCTCACGGAGCCGAAGAAGCGGCTTCTTCGCGCAAAGACGATTGTGCCGCTCACAGTGCTCTCCTTAGCGCGGCTTCTGTCGAAAGACGCCCTGGAGCGGCTCTTCGCTCCGGACAGCATCCCACCTTCGTCTTTAGCGCATCTTCTCATCTACATTTCAGCAAAAAGCTTTTCCACTATGTCTGGCTCGGAAAAACTGTGCCAGCACAGAAAACATCTCCCATCGTGTTCTAGACGTTGCACAGATGTCTGCCAAGTGTTTGGCAGGAAGAAAAGAAAAGTTGTCCAAAACAGCTTCCAATCGAACGTTCATGTGATTGGAAAAGTCAGGAGAGTGCAAAAGTACTGTTTTGTAATAGTTGGCAAGGTGCGCACACAATCCCAGTGTTGTACATCTTGCTTCTTCACCTTCCCGAAGCTGCCGCTCTCTCCGGCTCCCGGAGCTAAAGAAGCGGCTTCTTCGCGCAAAGACGATTGTGCCGCTCACAGTGCTCTCCTTAGCGCGGCTTCTGTCGAAGGACGCCCGGGAGCGGCTCTTAGCTCCGGACAGCATCCAACCTTCGTCTTTAGCGCCTCTTCTCATCTACATCTCGGCAAAAAGCTTTTCCACTATGCCTGGCTAGGAAAAACTGTGCCAGCACAGAAAACATCTCCCATCGTGTTCTAGACGTTGCACGGATGTCTGCCAAGTGTTTGGCAGGAAGAAAAGAAAAGTTGTCCAAAACAGCTTCCAATCGAATGTTCATGTGATTGGAAAAGTCAGGACAGTGCAAAAGTACTGTTTTCTAATAATTGGCAAGGTGCGCACACAATCCCAGTGTTGTACAGCTTGCTTCTTCACCTTCCCGAAGCTGCCGCTCTCTCCGGCTCCCGGAGCTGAAGACGGGGCTTCTTTGCGCAAAGACGATTGTGTCGCCCACAGTGCTCTCCTTAGCGCGGCTTCTGCCGAAAGACGCCCGGGAGCGGCTCTTAGCTCCGGACAGCATCCTACCTTCGTCTTTAGCGCCTCTTCTCATCTACATCTCGGCAAAAAGCTTTTCCACTATGTCTGGCTAGGAAAAACTGTGCCAGCACAGAAAACATCTCCCATCGTGTTCTAGACGTTGCACGGATGTCTGCCAAGTGTTTGGCAGGAAGAAAAGAAAAGTTGTCCAAAACAGCTTCCAATCGAATGTTCATGTGCCTGGAAAAGTCAGGAGACTGCAAAAGTACTGTTTTGTATCAGTTGGCAAGGTGTGCACACAATCCCAGTGTTGTACAGCTTGCTTCTTTACCTTTTCCAAGTTGCCGCTCTACCCGGCTCCCGGAGCCGAAGAAGCGGCTTCTTCGCGCAAAGACGGTTGTGCCGCTCACAGTGCTCTCCTTAGCGCGGCTTCTGCCGAAGGACGCCCGGGAGCGGCTCTTAGCTCCGGACAGCATCCTACCTTCGTCTTTAGCGCCTCTTCTCATCTACATCTCGGCAAAAAGCTTTTCCACTATGACTGGCTAGGAAAAACTGTGCCAGCACAGAAAACATCTCCAATCGTGTTCTAGACGTTGCACGGATGTCTGCCAAGTGTTTGGCAGGAAGAAAAGAAAAGTTGTCCAAAACAGCTTCCAATCGAACGTTCATGTGATTGGAAAAGTCAGGAGAGTGCAAAAGTACTGTTTTCTAATAGTTGGCAAGGTGCGCACACAATCCCAGTGTTGTACAGCTTGCTTCTTTACCTTTTTGAAGTTGCCGCTCTCTCCGGCTCGAGGAGCCGAAGAAGCCGCTTCTTCGCGCAAAGACGATTGTGCCCCTCACAGTGCTCTCCTTAGCGCGGCTTCTGCCGAAAGACGCCCCGGAGCGGCTCTTAGCTCCGGACAGCATCCTACCTTCGTCTTTAGCGCCTCTTCTCATTTACATCTCGGCAAAAAGCTTTTCCACTATGTCTGGCTAGGAAAAACTGTGCCAGCACAGAAAACATCTCCCATCGTGTTCTAGACGTTGCACGGATGTCTGCCAAGTGTTTGGCAGGAAGAAAAGAAAAGTTGTCCAAAACAGCTTCCAATCGAACGTTCATGTGATTGGAAAAGTCAGGAGAGTGCAAAAGTACTGTTTTGTATCAGTTGGCAAGGTGCGCACACAATCCCAGTGTTGTACAGCTTGCTTCTTCACCTTCCCGAAGCTGCCGCTCTCTCCGGCTCCCGGAGCTGAAGAAGCGGCTTCTTTGCGCAAAGACGATTGTGTCGCCCACAGTGCTCTCCTTAGCGCGGCTTCTGCCGTAAGACGCCCGGGAGCGGCTCTTAGCTCCGGACAGCATCCAACCTTCGTCTTTAGCGCCTCTTCTCATCTACATCTCGGCAAAAAGCTTTTCCACTATGCCTGGCTAGGAAAAACTGTGCCAGCACAGAAAACATCTCCCATCGTGTTCTAGACGTTGCACGGATGTCTGCCAAGTGTTTGGCAGGAAGAAAAGAAAAGTTGTCCAAAACAGCTTCTGATCGAATGTTCATGTGATTGGAAAAGTCAGGACAGTGCAAAAGTACTGTTTTCTAATAGTTGGCAAGGTGCGCACACAATCCCAGTGTTGTACAGCTTGCTTCTTCACCTTCCCGAAGCTGCCGCTCTCCCCGGCTCCCGGAGCCGAAGAAGCGGCTTCCTAGCGCAAAGACGATTGTGCCGCTCACAGTGCTCTCCTTAGCGCGGCTTCTGCCGAAAGACGCCCCGAAGCGGCTCTTAGCTCCGGACAGCATCCTACCTTCGTCTTTAGCGCCTCTTCTCATTTACATCTCGGCAAAAAGCTTTTCCACTATGTCTGGCTAGGAAAAACTGTGCCAGCACAGAAAACATCTCCCATCGTGTTCTAGACGTTGCACGGATGTCTGCCAAGTGTTTGGCAGGAAGAAAAGAAAAGTCGTCCAAAACAGCTTCCAATCGAACGTTCATGTGATTGGAAAAGTCAGGAGAGTGCAAAAGTACTGTTTTCTAATAGTTGGCAAGGTGCGCACACAATCCCAGTGTTGTACAGCTTGCTTCTTCACCTTCCCGAAGCTGCCGCACTCTCCAGCTCCCGGAGCTGAAGAAGCGGCTTCTTTGCGCAAAGACGATTGTGTCGCCCACAGTGCTCTCCTTAGCGCGGCTTCTGCCGAAAGACGCCCGGGAGCGGCTCTTAGCTCCGGACAGCATCCAACCTTCGTCTTTAGCGCCTCTTCTCATCTACATCTCGGCAAAAAGCTTTTCCACTATGCCTGGCTAGGAAAAACTGTGCCAGCACAGAAAACATCTCCCATCGTGTTCTAGACGTTGCACGGATGTCTGCCAAGTGTTTGGCAGGAAGAAAAGAAAAGTTGTCCAAAACAGCTTCCGATCGAATGTTCATGTTATTGGAAAAGTCAGGACAGTGCAAAAGTACTGTTTTCTAATAGTTGGCAAGGTGCGCACACAATCCCAGTGTTGTACAGCTTGCTTCTTCACCTTCCCGAAGCTGCCGCTCTCCCCGGCTCCCGGAGCCGAAGATGCGGCTTCTTCGCGCAAAGACGATTGTGCCGCTCACAGTGCTCTCCTTAGCGCGGCTTCTGCCGAAGGACGCCCGGGAGCGGCTCTTAGCTCCGGACAGCATCCTACCTTCGTCTTTAGCGCCCCTTCTCATCTACATTTCGGCAAAAAGCTTTTCCACTATGTCTGGCTCGGAAAAACTGTGCCAGCACTGAAAACATCTCCCATCGTGTTCTAGACGTTGCACAGATGTCTGCCAAGTGTTTGGCAGGAAGAAAAGAAAAGTTGTCCAAAACAGCTTCCAATCGAACGTTCATGTGATTGGAAAAGTCAGGAGAGTGCAAAAGTACTGTTTTCTAATAGTTGGCAAGGTGCGCACACAATCCCAGTGTTGTACAGCTTGCTTCTTCACCTTCCCGAAGCTGCCGCTCTCTCCGGCTCCCGGAGCTAAAGAAGCGGCTTCTTCGCGCAAAGACCATTGTGCCGCTCACAGTGCTCTCCTTAGCGCGGCTTCTGCCGAAAGACGCCCGGGAGCGGCTCTTAGCTCCGGACAGCATCCTACCTTCGTCTTTAGCGCCTCTTCTCATCTACATCTCGGCAAAAAGCTTTTCCAATATGTCTGGCTAGGAAAAACTGTGCCAGCACAGAAAACATCTCCCATCGTCTTCTAGACGTTGCACGGATGTCTGCCAAGTGTTTGGCAGGAAGCAAAGAAAAGTTTTCCAAAACAGCTTCCGATCGAATGTTCATGTGATTGGAAAAGTCAGGACAGTGCAAAAGTACTGTTTTCTAATAGTTGGCAAGGTGCGCACACAATCCCAGTGTTGTACAGCTTGCTTCTTCACCTTCCCGAAGCTGCCGCTCTCTCCGGCTCCCGGAGCCGAAGATGCGGCTTCTTCGCGCAAAGACGATTGTGCCGCTCACAGTGCTCTCCTTAGCGCGGCTTCTGCCGAAGGACGCCCGGGAGCGGCTCTTAGCTCCGGACAGCATCCTACCTTCGTCTTTAGCGCCTCTTCTCATCTACATTTCGGCAAAAAGCTTTTCCACTATGTCTGACTCGGAAAAAATGTGCCAGCACAGAAAAAATCTCCCATCGTGTTCTAGACGTTGCACGGATTTCTGCAAAGTGTTTGGCAGGAAGAAAAAAAAAGTTGTCCAAAACAGCTTCCAATCGAATGTTCATGTGACTGGAAAAGTCAGGAGAGTGCAAAAGTACTGTTTTCTAATATTTGGCAAGGTGCGCACACAATCCCAGTGTTGTACAGCTTGCTTCTTTACCTTTTCCAAGTTGCCGCTCTACCCGGCTCCCGGAGCCGAAGAAGCGGCTTCTTCGCGCAAAGACGATTGTGCCGCTCACAGTGCTCTCCTTAGCGCGGCTTCTGCCGAAAGACGCCCCGGAGCGGCTCTTAGCTCCGGACAGCATCCTACCTTCGTCTTTAGCGCCTCTTCTCATCTACATCTCGGCAAAAAGCTTTTCCACTATGTCTGGCTAGGAAAAACTGTGCCAGCACAGAAAACATCTCCCATCGTGTTCTAGACGTTGCACAGATGTCTGCCAAGTGTTTGGCAGGAAGAAAAGAAAAGTCGTCCAAAACAGCTTCCAATCGAACGTTCATGTGATTGGAAAAGTGAGGAGTGTGCAAAAGTACTGTTTTGTATCAGTTGGCAAGGTGCGCACACAATCCCAGTGTTGTACAGCTTGCTTCTTCACCTTCCCGAAGCTGCCGCTCTCTCCGGCTCCCGGAGCCGAAGAAGCGGCTTCTTCGCGCAAAGACGATTGTGCCGCTCACAGTGCTCTCCTTAGCGCGGCTTCTGCCGAAAGACGCCCGGGAGCGGCTCTTAGCTCCGGACAGCATCCTACCTTCGTCTTTAGCGCCTCTTCTCATCTACATCTCGGCAAAAAGCTTTTCCACTATGTCTGGCTAGGAAAAACTGTGCCAGCACAGAAAACATCTCCAATCGTGTTCGAGACGTTGCACAGATGTCTGCCAAGTGTTTGGCAGGAAGAAAAGAAAAGTTGTCCAAAACAGCTTCCAATCGAACGTTCATGTGATTGGAAAAGTCAGGAGAGTGCAAAAGTACTGTTTTCTAATAGTTGGCAAGGTGCGCACACAATCCCAGTGTTGTACAGCTTGCTTCTTCACCTTCCCGAAGCTGCCGATCTCTCCGGCTCCCGGAGCCGAAGATGCGGCTTCTTCGCGCAGAGACGATTGTGCCGCTCACAGTGCTCTCCTTAGCGCGGCTTCTGCCCAAAGACGCCCGGGAGCGGCTCTTCGCTCCGGACAGCATCCAACCTTTATCTTTAGCGCCTCTTCTCATCTACGTCTCGGCAAAAAGCTTTTCCACTATGCCTGGCTCGGAAAAACTGTGCCAGCACAGAAAACATCTCCCATCGTGTTCTAGACATTGCACGGATGTCTGCCAAGTGTTTGGCAGGAAGAAAAGAAAAGTTGTCCAAAACAGCTTCCAATCGAATGTTCATGTGACTGGAAAAGTCAGGAGAGTGCAAAAGTACTGTTTTCTAATAGTTGGCAAGGTGCGCACACAATCCCAGAGTTTTACAGCTTGCTTCTTTACCTTTTCCAAGCTGCCGCTCATCCCGGCTCACGGAGCCGAAGAAGCGGCTTCTTCGCGCAAAGACGATTGTGCCGCTCACAGTGCTCTCCTTAGCGCGGCTTCTGCCGAAGGACGCCCTGGAGCGGCTCTTAGCTCCGGACAGCATCCCACCTTCGTCTTTAGCGCATCTTCTCATCTACATTTCAGCAAAAAGCTTTTCCACTATGTCTGGCTCGGAAAAACTGTGCCAGCACAGAAAACATCTCCCATCGTGTTCTAGACGTTGCACAGATGTCTGCCAAGTGTTTGGCAGGAAGAAAAGAAAAGTTGTCCAAAACAGCTTCCAATCGAACGTTCATGTGATTGGAAAAGTCAGGAGAGTGCAAAAGTACTGTTTTGTAATAGTTGGCAAGGTGCGCACACAATCCCAGTGTTGTACATCTTGCTTCTTCACCTTCCCGAAGCTGCCGCTCTCTCCGGCTCCCGGAGCTAAAGAAGCGGCTTCTTCGCGCAAAGACGATTGTGCCGCTCACAGTGCTCTCCTTAGCGCGGCTTCTGCCGAAAGACGCCCGGGAGCGGCTCTTAGCTCCGGACAGCATCCTACCTTCGTCTTTAGCGCCTCTTCTCATCTACATCTCGGCAAAAAGCTTTTCCAATATGCCTGGCTAGGAAAAACTGTGCCAGCACAGAAAACATCTCCCATCGTCTTCTAGACGTTGCACGGATGTCTGCCAAGTGTTTGGCAGGAAGAAAAGAAAAGTTGTCCAAAACAGCTTCCGATCGAACGTTCATGTGATTGGAAAAGTCAGGACAGTGCAAAAGTACTGTTTTCTAATAGTTGGCAAGGTGCGCACACAATCCCAGTGTTGTACAGCTTGCTTCTTCACCTTCCCGAAGCTGCCGCTCTCTCCGGCTCCCGGAGCCGAAGATGCGGCTTCTTCGCGCAAAGACGATTGTGCCGCTCACAGTGCTCTCCTTAGCGCGGCTTCTGCCCAAAGACGCCCGGGAGCGGCTCTTAGCTCCGGACAGCATCCAACCTTTATCTTTAGCGCCTCTTCTCATCTACGTCTCGGCAAAAAGCTTTTCCACTATGCCTGGCTAGGAAAAACTGTGCCAGCACAGAAAACATCTCCCATCGTCTTCTAGGCGTTGCACGGATGTCTGCCAAGTGTTTGGCAGGAAGAAAAGAAAAGTTGTCCAAAACAGCTTCCGATCAAATGTTCATGTGATTGGAAAAGTCAGGACAGTGCAAAAGTACTGTTTTCTAATAGTTGGCAAGGTGCGCACACAATCCCAGTGTTGTACAGCTTCCTTCTTCACCTTCCCGAAGCTGCCGCTCTCTCCGGCTCCGGGAGCCGAAGATGCGGCTTCTTCGCGCAAAGACGATTGTGGCGCACACAGTGCTCTCCTTAGCGCGGCTTCTGCCGAAAGACGCCCGGGAGCGGCTCTTAGCTCCGGACAGCATCCTACCGTCGTCTTTAGCGCCTCTTCTCATCTACATCTCGGCAAAAAGCTTTTCCACTATGTCTGGCTAGGAAAAACTGTGCCAGGACTGAAAACATCTCCCATCGTGTTCTAGACGTTGCACGGATTTCTGCCAAGTTTTTGGCAGGAAGAAAAGTTGTCCAAAACAGCTTCCAATCGAATGTTCATGTGACTGGAAAAGTCAGGAGAGTGCAAAAGTACTGTTTTCTAATAGTTGGCAAGGTGCGCACACAATCCCAGAGTTTTACAGCTTGCTTCTTTACCTTTTCCAAGCTGCCGCTCATCCCGGCTCACGGAGCCGAAGAAGCGGCTTCTTCGCGCAAAGACGATTGTGCCGCTCACAGTGCTCTCCTTAGCGCGGCTTCTGCCGAAGGACGCCCTGGAGCGGCTCTTAGCTCCGGACAGCATCCTACCTTCGTCTTTAGCGCATCTTCTCATCTACATTTCAGCAAAAAGCTTTTCCACTATGTCTGGCTCGGAAAAACTGTGCCAGCACAGAAAACATCTCCCATCGTGTTCTAGACGTTGCACAGATGTCTGCCAAGTGTTTGGCAGGAAGAAAAGAAAAGTTGTCCAAAACAGCTTCCAATCGAACGTTCATGTGATTGGAAAAGTCAGGAGAGTGCAAAAGTACTGTTTTCTAATAGTTGGCAAGGTGCGCACACAATCCCAGAGTTTTACAGCTTGCTTCTTTACCTTTTCCAAGCTGCCGCTCTCCCCGGCTCACGGAGCCGAAGAAGCGGCTTCTTCGCGCAAAGACGATTGTGCCGCTCACAGTGCTCTCCTTAGCGCGGCTTCTGCCGAAAGACGCCCGGGAGCGGCTCTTAGCTCCGGACAGCATCCAACCTTCGTCTTTAGCGCCTCTTCTCATCTACATCTCAGCAAAAAGCTTTTCCACTATGTCTGGCTCGGAAAAACTGTGCCAGGACTGAAAACATCTCCCATCGTGTTCTAGACGTTGCACGGATTTCTGCCAAGTGTTTGGCAGGAAGAAAAGTTGTCCAAAACAGCTTCCAATCGAATGTTCATGTGACTGGAAAAGTCAGGAGAGTGCAAAAGTACTGTTTTCTAATAGTTGGCAAGGTGCGCACACAATCCCAGAGTTTTACAGCTTGCTTCTTTACCTTTTCCAAGCTGCCGCTCATCCCGGCTCACGGAGCCGAAGAAGCGGCTTCTTCGCGCAAAGACGATTGTGCCGCTCACAGTGCTCTCCTTAGCGCGGCTTCTGCCGAAGGACGCCCTGGAGCGGCTCTTAGCTCCGGACAGCATCCCACCTTCGTCTTTAGCGCATCTTCTAATCTACATTTCAGCAAAAAGCTTTTCCACTATGTCTGGCTCGGAAAAACTGTGCCAGCACAGAAAACATCTCCCATCGTGTTCTAGACGTTGCACAGATGTCTGCCAAGTGTTTGGCAGGAAGAAAAGAAAAGTTGTCCAAAACAGCTTCCAATCGAACGTTCATGTGATTGGAAAAGTCAGGAGAGTGCAAAAGTACTGTTTTGTAATAGTTGGCAAGGTGCGCACACAATCCCAGTGTTGTACATCTTGCTTCTTCACCTTCCCGAAGCTGCCGCTCTCTCCGGCTCCCGGAGCTAAAGAAGCGGCTTCTTCGCGCAAAGACGATTGTGCCGCTCACAGTGCTCTCCTTAGCGCGGCTTCTGCCGAAAGACGCCCGGGAGCGGCTCTTAGCTCCGGACAGCATCCTACCTTCGTCTTTAGCGCCTCTTCTCATCTACATCTCGGCAAAAAGCTTTTCCAATATGCCTGGCTAGGAAAAACTGTGCCAGCACAGAAAACATCTCCCATCGTCTTCTAGGCGTTGCACGGATGTCTGCCAAGTGTTTGGCAGGAAGAAAAGAAAAGTTGTCCAAAACAGCTTCCGATCGAACGTTCATGTGATTGGAAAAGTCAGGACAGTGCAAAAGTACTGTTTTCTAATAGTTGGCAAGGTGCGCACACAATCCCAGTGTTGTACAGCTTGCTTCTTCACCTTCCCGAAGCTGCCGCTCTCTCCGGCTCCCGGAGCCGAAGATGCGGCTTCTTCGCGCAAAGACGATTGTGCCGCTCACAGTGCTCTCCTTAGCGCGGCTTCTGCCCAAAGACGCCCGGGAGCGGCTCTTAGCTCCGGACAGCATCCAACCTTTATCTTTAGCGCCTCTTCTCATCTACGTCTCGGCAAAAAGCTTTTCCACTATGCCTGGCTAGGAAAAACTGTGCCAGCACAGAAAACATCTCCCATCGTCTTCTAGGCGTTGCACGGATGTCTGCCAAGTGTTTGGCAGGAAGAAAAGAAAAGTTGTCCAAAACAGCTTCCGATCAAATGTTCATGTGATTGGAAAAGTCAGGACAGTGCAAAAGTACTGTTTTCTAATAGTTGGCAAGGTGCGCACACAATCTCAGTGTTGTACAGCTTGCTTCTTCACCTTCCCGAAGCTGCCGCTCTCTCCGGCTCCCGGAGCCGAAGAAGCGGCTTCTTCGCGCAAAGACGATTGTGGCGCACACAGTGCTCTCCTTAGCGCGGCTTCTGCCGAAAGACGCCCGGGAGCGGCTCTTAGCTCCGGACAGCATCCTACCGTCGTCTTTAGCGCCTCTTCTCATCTACATCTCGGCAAAAAGCTTTTCCACTATGTCTGGCTAGGAAAAACTGTGCCAGCACAGAAAACATCTCCCATCGTGTTCTAGACGTTGCACGGATGTCTGCCAAGTGTTTGGCAGGAAGAAAAGAAAAGTTGTCCAAAACAGCTTCCAATCGAATGTTCATGTGATTGGAAAAGTCAAGAGAGTGCAAAAGTACTCTTTTGTATCAGTTGGCAAGGTGCGCACGCAATCCCAGTGTTGTACAGCTTGCTTCTTCACCTTCCCGAAGCTGCCGCTCTCTCCGGCTCCCGGAGCCGAAGAAGCGGCTTCTTTGCGCAAAGACGATTGTGCCGCTCACAGTGCTCTCCTTAGCGCGGCTTCTGCCGAAAGACGCCCCGAAGCGGCTCTTAGCTCCGGACAGCATCCTACCTTCGTCTTTAGCGTCTCTTCTCATCTACATCTCAGCAAAAAGCTTTTCCACTATGTCTGGCTCGGAACAACTGTGCCAGCACTGAAAACATCTCCCATCGTGTTCTAGACGTTGCACGGATTTCTGCCAAGTGTTTGGCAGGAAGAAAAGTTGTCCAAAACAGCTTCCAATCGAATGTTCATGTGACTGGAAAAGTCAGGAGAGTGCAAAAGTACTGTTTTCTAATAGTTGGCAAGGTGCGCACACAATCCCAGAGTTTTACAGCTTGCTTCTTTACCTTTTCCAAGCTGCCGCTCTCCCCGGCTCACGGAGCCGAAGAAGCGGCTTCTTCGCGCAAAGACGATTGTGCCGCTCACAGTGCTCTCCTTAGCGCGGCTTCTGCCGAAAGACGCCCGGGAGCGGCTCTTAGCTCCGGACAGCATCCAACCTTCGTCTTTAGCGCCTCTTCTCATCTACATCTGGGCAAAAAGCTTTTCCACTATGCCTGGCTAGGAAAAACTGTGCCAGCACAGAAAACATCTCCCATCGTGTTCTAGACGTTGCACGGATGTCTGCCAAGTGTTTGGCAGGAAGAAAAGAAAAGTTGTCCAAAACAGCTTCCGATCGAATGTTCATGTGATTGGAAAAGTCAGGACAGTGCAAAAGTACTGTTTTCTAATAGTCGGCAAGGTGCGCACACAATCCCAGTGTTGTACAGCTTGCTTCTTCACCTTACCGAAGCTGCCGCTCTCTCCGGCTCCCGGAGCCGAAGATGCGGCTTCTTCGCCAAAGACGATTGTGCCGCTCACAGTGCTCTCCTTAGCGCGGCTTCTGCCGAAGGACGCCCGGGAGCGGCTCTTAGCTCCGGACAGCATCCTACCTTCGTCTTAACGCCTCTTCTCATCTACATTTCGGCAAAAAGCTTTTCCACTATGTCTGGCTAGGAAAAACTGTGCCAGCACAGAAAACATCTCCCATCGTGTTCTAGACGTTGCACGGATGTCTGCCAAGTGTTTGGCAGGAAGAAAAGAAAAGTTGTCCAAAACAGCTTCCAATCGAACGTTCATGTGATTGGAAAAGTCAGGAGAGTGCCAAAGTACTGTTTTCTAATAGTTGGCAAGGTGCGCACACAATCCCAGTGTTGTACAGCTTGCTTCTTCACCTTCCCGAAGCTGCCGCTCTCTCCGGCTCCCAGAGCTAAAGAAGCGGCTTCTTCGCGCAAAGACGATTGTGCCGCTCACAGTGCTCTCCTAAGCGCGGCTTCTGCCGAAAGACGCCCGGGAGCGGCTCTTAGCTCCGGACAGCATCCTACCTTCGTCTTTAGCGCCTCTTCTCATCTACATCTCGGCAAGAAGCTTTTCCACTATGCCTGGCTAGGAAAAACTGTGCCAGCACAGAAAACATCTCCCATCGTCTTCTAGACGTTGCACGGATGTCTGCCAAGTGTTTGGCAGGAAGAAAAGAAAAGTTGTCCAAAACAGCTTCCGATCGAATGTTCATGTGATTGGAAAAGTCAGGAGAGTGCAAAAGTACTGTTTTCTAATAGTTGGCAAGGTGCGCACACAATCCCAGTGTTGTACAGCTTGCTTCTTCACCTTCCCGAAGCTGCCGCTCTCTCCGGCTCCCGGAGCCGAAGATGCGGCTTCTTCGCGCAAAGACGATTGTGCCGCTCACAGTGCTCTCCTTAGCGCGGCTTCTGCCGAAGGACGCCCGGGAGCGGCTCTTAGCTCCGGACAGCATCCTACCTTCGTCTTTAGCGCCTCTTCTCATCTACATTTCGGCAAAAAGCTTTTCCACTATGTCTGGCTCGGAAAAACTGTGCCAGCACAGAAAACATCTCCCATCGTGTTCTAGACGTTGCACGGATTTCTGCCAAGTGTTTGGCAGGAAGAAAAAAAAAGTTGTCCAAAACAGCTTCCAATCGAATGTTCATGTGACTGGAAAAGTCAGGAGAGTGCAAAAGTACTGTTTTCTAATAGTTGGCAAGGTGCGCACACAATCCCAGTGTTGTACAGCTTGCTTCTTTACCTTTTCCAAGTTGCCGCTCTCCCCGGCTCCCAGATACAAAGAAGCGGCTTCTTCGCGCAAAGACGATTGTGCCGCTCACAGTGCTCTCCTTAGCGCGGCTTCTGCCGAAAGACGCCCGGGAGCGGCTCTTAGCTCCGGAGAGCATCCTACCTTCGTCTTTAGCGCCTCTTCTCATCTACATCTCGGCAAAAAGCTTTTCCAATATGCCTGGCTAGGAAAAACTGTGCCAGCACAGAAAACATCTCCCATCGTCTTCTAGGCGTTGCACGGATGTCTGCCAAGTGTTTGGCAGGAAGAAAAGAAAAGTTGTCCAAAACAGCTTCCGATCGAACGTTCATGTGATTGGAAAAGTCAGGAGAGTGCAAAAGTACTGTTTTCTAATAGTTGGCAAGGTGCGCACACAATCCCAGTGTTGTACAGCTTGCTTCTTCACCTTCCCGAAGCTGCCGCTCTCTCCGGCTCCCGGAGCCGAAGATGCGGCTTCTTCGCGCAAAGACGATTGTGCCGCTCACAGTGCTCTCCTTAGCGCGGCTTCTGCCCAAAGACGCCCGGGAGCGGCTCTTAGCTCCGGACAGCATCCAACCTTTATCTTTAGCGCCTCTTCTCATCTACGTCTCGGCAAAAAGCTTTTCCACTATGCCTGGCTAGGAAAAACTGTGCCAGCACAGAAAACATCTCCCATCGTCTTCTAGGCGTTGCACGGATGTCTGCCAAGTGTTTGGCAGGAAGAAAAGAAAAGTTGTCCAAAACAGCTTCCGATCAAATGTTCATGTGATTGGAAAAGTCAGGACAGTGCAAAAGTACTGTTTTCTAATAGTTGGCAAGGTGCGCACACAATCTCAGTGTTGTACAGCTTGCTTCTTCACCTTCCCGAAGCTGCCGCTCTCTCCGGCTCCCGGAGCCGAAGATGCGGCTTCTTCGCGCAAAGACGATTGTGGCGCACACAGTGCTCTCCTTAGCGCGGCTTCTGCCGAAAGACGCCCGGGAGCGGCTCTTAGCTCCGGACAGCATCCTACCGTCGTCTTTAGCGCCTCTTCTCATCTACATCTCGGCAAAAAGCTTTTCCACTATGTCTGGCTAGGAAAAACTGTGCCAGCACAGAAAACATCTCCCATCGTGTTCTAGACGTTGCACGGATGTCTGCCAAGTGTTTGGCAGGAAGAAAAGAAAAGTTGTCCAAAACAGCTTCCAATCGAATGTTCATGTGATTGGAAAAGTCAAGAGAGTGCAAAAGTACTCTTTTGTATCAGTTGGCAAGGTGCGCACGCAATCCCAGTGTTGTACAGCTTGCTTCTTCACCTTCCCGAAGCTGCCGCTCTCTCCGGCTCCCGGAGCCGAAGAAGCGGCTTCTTTGCGCAAAGACGATTGTGCCGCTCACAGTGCTCTCCTTAGCGCGGCTTCTGCCGAAAGACGCCCCGAAGCGGCTCTTAGCTCCGGACAGCATCCTACCTTCGTCTTTAGCGCCTCTTCTCATCTACATCTCAGCAAAAAGCTTTTCCACTATGTCTGGCTCGGAACAACTGTGCCAGCACTGAAAACATCTCCCATCGTGTTCTAGACGTTGCACGGATTTCTGCCAAGTGTTTGGCAGGAAGAAAAGTTGTCCAAAACAGCTTCCAATCGAATGTTCATGTGACTGGAAAAGTCAGGAGAGTGCAAAAGTACTGTTTTCTAATAGTTGGCAAGGTGCGCACACAATCCCAGAGTTTTACAGCTTGCTTCTTTACCTTTTCCAAGCTGCCGCTCTCCCCGGCTCACGGAGCCGAAGAAGCGGCTTCTTCGCGCAAAGACGATTGTGCCGCTCACAGTGCTCTCCTTAGCGCGGCTTCTGCCGAAAGACGCCCGGGAGCGGCTCTTAGCTCCGGACAGCATCCAACCTTCGTCTTTAGCGCCTCTTCTCATCTACATCTGGGCAAAAAGCTTTTCCACTATGCCTGGCTAGGAAAAACTGTGCCAGCACAGAAAACATCTCCCATCGTGTTCTAGACGTTGCACGGATGTCTGCCAAGTGTTTGGCAGGAAGAAAAGAAAAGTTGTCCAAAACAGCTTCCGATCGAATGTTCATGTGATTGGAAAAGTCAGGACAGTGCAAAAGTACTGTTTTCTAATAGTCGGCAAGGTGCGCACACAATCCCAGTGTTGTACAGCTTGCTTCTTCACCTTACCGAAGCTGCCGCTCTCTCCGGCTCCCGGAGCCGAAGATGCGGCTTCTTCGCCAAAGACGATTGTGCCGCTCACAGTGCTCTCCTTAGCGCGGCTTCTGCCGAAGGACGCCCGGGAGCGGCTCTTAGCTCCGGACAGCATCCTACCTTCGTCTTAACGCCTCTTCTCATCTACATTTCGGCAAAAAGCTTTTCCACTATGTCTGGCTAGGAAAAACTGTGCCAGCACAGAAAACATCTCCCATCGTGTTCTAGACGTTGCACGGATGTCTGCCAAGTGTTTGGCAGGAAGAAAAGAAAAGTTGTCCAAAACAGCTTCCAATCGAACGTTCATGTGATTGGAAAAGTCAGGAGAGTGCCAAAGTACTGTTTTCTAATAGTTGGCAAGGTGCGCACACAATCCCAGTGTTGTACAGCTTGCTTCTTCACCTTCCCGAAGCTGCCGCTCTCTCCGGCTCCCAGAGCTAAAGAAGCGGCTTCTTCGCGCAAAGACGATTGTGCCGCTCACAGTGCTCTCCTAAGCGCGGCTTCTGCCGAAAGACGCCCGGGAGCGGCTCTTAGCTCCGGACAGCATCCTACCTTCGTCTTTAGCGCCTCTTCTCATCTACATCTCGGCAAGAAGCTTTTCCACTATGCCCGGCTAGGAAAAACTGTGCCAGCACAGAAAACATCTCCCATCGTCTTCTAGACGTTGCACGGATGTCTGCCAAGTGTTTGGCAGGAAGAAAAGAAAAGTTGTCCAAAACAGCTTCCGATCGAATGTTCATGTGATTGGAAAAGTCAGGAGAGTGCAAAAGTACTGTTTTCTAATAGTTGGCAAGGTGCGCACACAATCCCAGTGTTGTACAGCTTGCTTCTTCACCTTCCCGAAGCTGCCGCTCTCTCCGGCTCCCGGAGCCGAAGATGCGGCTTCTTCGCGCAAAGACGATTGTGCCGCTCACAGTGCTCTCCTTAGCGCGGCTTCTGCCGAAGGACGCCCGGGAGCGGCTCTTAGCTCCGGACAGCATCCTACCTTCGTCTTTAGCGCCTCTTCTCATCTACATTTCGGCAAAAAGCTTTTCCACTATGTCTGGCTAGGAAAAACTGTGCCAGCACAGAAAACATCTCCCATCGTGTTCTAGACGTTGCACGGATTTCTGCCAAGTGTTTGGCAGGAAGAAAAAAAAAGTTGTCCAAAACAGCTTCCAATCGAATGTTCATGTGACTGGAAAAGTCAGGAGAGTGCAAAAGTACTGTTTTCTAATAGTTGGCAAGGTGCGCACACAATCCCAGTGTTGTACAGCTTGCTTCTTTACCTTTTCCAAGTTGCCGCTCTCCCCGGCTCCCAGATACAAAGAAGCGGCTTCTTCGCGCAAAGACGATTGTGCCGCTCACAGTGCTCTCCTTAGCGCGGCTTCTGCCGAAAGACGCCCGGGAGCGGCTCTTAGCTCCGGAGAGCATCCTACCTTCGTCTTTAGCGCCTCTTCTCATCTACATCTCGGCAAAAAGCTTTTCCACTATGTCTGGCTAGGAAAAACTGTGCCAGCACAGAAAACATCTCCCATCGTGTTCTAGACGTTGCACGGATGTCTGCCAAGTGTTTGGCAGGAAGAAAAGAAAAGTTGTCCAAAACAGCTTCCAATCGAATGTTCATGTGATTGGAAAAGTCAAGAGAGTGCAAAAGTACTCTTTTGTATCAGTTGGCAAGGTGCGCACGCAATCCCAGTGTTGTACAGCTTGCTTCTTCACCTTCCCGAAGCTGCCGCTCTCTCCGGCTCCCGGAGCCGAAGAAGCGGCTTCTTTGCGCAAAGACGATTGTGCCGCTCACAGTGCTCTCCTTAGCGCGGCTTCTGCCGAAAGACGCCCGGGAGCGGCTCTTAGCTCCGGACAGCATCCTACCTTCGTCTTTAGCGCCTCTTCTCATCTACATCTCAGCAAAAAGCTTTTCCACTATGTCTGGCTCGGAAAAACTTTGCCAGCACTGAAAACATCTCCCATCGTGTTCTAGACGTTGCACGGATTTCTGCCAAGTGTTTGGCAGGAAGAAAAGAAAAGTTGTCCAAAACAGCTTCCAATCGAATGTTCATGTGACTGGAAAAGTCAGGACAGTGCAAAAGTACTGTTTTCTAATAGTTGGCAAGGTGCGCACACAATCCCAGAACTTTACAGCTTGCTTCTTTACCTTTTCCAAGCTGCCGCTCTCCCCGGCTCCCGGAGCCGAAGAAGCGGCTTCTTCGCGCAAAGACGATTGTGCCGCTCACAGTGCTCGCCTTAGCGTGGCTTCTGCCGAAAGACGCCCTGGAGCGGCTCTTAGCTTCGGACAGCATCCCACCTTCGTCTTTAGCGCACCTTCTCATCTACATCTTGGCAAAAAGCTTTTCCACTATGTCTGGCTAGGAAAAACTGTGCCAGCACAGAAAACATCTCCCATCGTGTTCTAGACGTTGCACGGATGTCTGCCAAGTGTTTGGCAGGAAGAAAAGAAAAGTTGTCCAAAACAGCTTCCAATCGAACGTTCATGTGATTGGAAAAGTCAGGAGAGTGCAAAAGTACTGTTTTCTAATAGTTGGCAAGGTGCGCACACAATCCCAGTGTTGTACAGCTTGCTTCTTTACCTTCCCGAAGCTGCCGCTCTCTCCGGCTCCCGGAGCCGAAGATGCGGCTTCTTCGCGCAAAGACGATTGTGCCGCTCACAGTGCTCTCCTTAGCGCGGCTTCTGCCGAAGGACGCCCGGGAGCGGCTCTTAGCTCCGGACAGCATCCTACCTTCGTCTTTAGCGCCTCTTCTCATCTACATTTCGGCAAAAAGCTTTTCCACTATGTCTGGCTCCGAAAAACTGTGCCAGCACAGAAAACATCTCCCATCGTGTTCTAGACGTTGCACGGATTTCTGCCAAGTGTTTGGCAGGAATAAAAAAAAAGTTGTTTAAAACAGCTTCCAATCGAATGTTCATGCGACTGGAAAAGTCAGTAGAGTGCAAAAGTACTGTTTTCTAATAGTTGGCAAGGTGCGCACACAATCCCAGTGTTGTACAGCTTGCTTCTTCACCTTCCCGAAGCTGCCGCTCTCTCCGGCTCCCAGAGCTGAAGAAGCGGCTTCTTTGCGCAAAGACGATTGTGTCGCCCACAGTGCTCTCCTTAGCGCGGCTTCTGCCGAAAGACGCCCGGGAGCGGCTCTTAGCTCCGGACAGCATCCAACCTTCGTCTTTAGCGCCTCTTCTCATCTACATCTGGGCAAAAAGCTTTTCCACTATGTCTGGCTAGGAAAAACTGTGCCAGCACAGAAAACATCTCCCATCGTGTTCTAGACGTTGCACGGATGTCTGCCAAGTGTTTGGCGGGAAGAAAAGAAAAGTTGTCCAAAACAGCTTCCGATCGAATGTTCATGTGATTGGAAAAGTCAGGACAGTGCAAAAGTACTGTTTTCTAATAGTTGGCAAGGTGCGCACACAATCCCAGTGTTGTACAGCTTGCTTCTTCACCTTCCCGAAGCTGCCGCTCTCTCCGGCTCCCGGAGCCGAAGATGCGGCTTCTTCGCGCAAAGACGATTGTGCCGCTCACAGTGCTCTCCTTAGCGCGGCTTCTGCCGAAGGACGCCCGGGAGCGGCTCTTAGCTCCGGACAGCATCCTACCTTCGTCTTTAGCGCCTCTTCTCATCTACATTTCGGCAAAAAGCTTTTCCACTATGTCTGGCTCGGAAAAACTGTGCCAGCACAGAAAACATCTCCCATCGTGTTCTAGACGTTGCACGGATGTCTACCAAGTGTTTGGCAGGAAGAAAAGAAAAGTTGTCCAAAACAGCTTCCAATCGAATGTTCATGTGACTGGAAAAGTCAGGAGAGTGCAAAAGTACTATTTTGTATCAGTTGGCAAGGTGCGCACGCAATCCCAGTGTTGTACAGCTTGCTTCTTCACCTTCCCGAAGCTGCCGCTCTCTCCGGCTCCCGGAGCCGAAGAAGCGGCTTCTTCGCGCAAAGACGATTGTGCCGCTCACAGTGCTCTCCTTAGCGCGGCTTCTGCCGAAAGACGCCCGGGAGCGGCTCTTAGCTCCGGAGAGCATCCTACCTTCATCTTTAGCGCCTCTTCTCATCTACATCTCAGCAAAAAGCTTTTCCACTATGTCTGGCTCGGAAAAACTGTGCCAGCACAGAAAACATCTCCAATTGTGTTCTAAATGTTGCACGGATGTCTGCCAAGTGTTTGGCAGGAAGATAAGAAAAGTTGTCCAAAACAGCTTCCAATCGAACGTTCATGTGATTGGAAAAGTCAGGAGAGTGCAAAAGTTCTGTTTTCTAATAGTTGGCAAGGTGCGCACACAATCCCAGTGTTGTACAGCTTGCTTCTTCACCTTCCCGAAGCTGCCGCTCTCTCCGGCTCCCGGAGCCGAAGATGCGGCTTCTTCACGCAAAGACGATTGTGCCGCTCACAGTGCTCTCCTTAGCGCGGCTTCTGCCGAAGGACGCCCGGGAGCGGCTCTTAGCTCCGGACAGCATCCTACCTTCGTCTTTAGCGCCTCTTCTCATCTACATTTCGGCAAAAAGCTTTTCCATATGTCTGGCTCGGAAAAACTGTGCCAGCACAGAAAACATCTCCCATCGTGTTCTAGACGTTGCACGGATTTCTGCCAAGTGTTTGGCAGGAAGAAAAAAAAAGTTGTCCAAAACAGCTTCCAATCGAATGTTCATGTGACTGGAAAAGTCAGTAGAGTGCAAAAGTACTGTTTTCTAATAGTTGGCAAGGTGCGCACACAATCCCAGTGTTGTACAGCTTGCTTCTTTACCTTTTCCAAGTTGCCGCTCTCTCCGGCTCCCGGAGCCGAAGATGCGGCTTCTTCACGCAAAGACGATTGTGCCGCTCACAGTGCTCTCCTTAGCGCGGCTTCTGCCGAAGGACGCCCGGGAGCGGCTCTTAGCTCCGGACAGCATCCTACCTTCGTCTTTAGCGCCTCTTCTCATCTACATTTCGGCAAAAAGCTTTTTCACTATGTCTGGCTCGGAAAAACTGTGCCAGCACAGAAAACATCTCCCATCGTGTTCTAGACGTTGCACGGATGTCTGCCAAGTGTTTGGCAGGAAGAAAAGAAAAGTTGTCCAAAACAGCTTCCGATCGAATGTTCATGTGATTGGAAAAGTCAGGACAGTGCAAAAGTACTGTTTTCTAATAGTTGGCAAGGTGCGCACACAATCCCAGTGTTGTACAGCTTGCTTCTTCACCTTCCCGAAGCTGCCGCTCTCTCCGGCTCCCGGAGCCGAAGATGCGGCTTCTTCGCGCAAAGACGATTGTGCCGCTCACAGTGCTCTCCTTAGCGCGGCTTCTGCCGAAGGACGCCCGGGAGCGGCTCTTAGCTCCGGACAGCATCCTACCTTCGTCTTTAGCGCCTCTTCTCATCTACATTTCGGCAAAAAGCTTTTCCACTATGTCTGGCTCGGAAAAACTGTGCCAGCACAGAAAACATCTCCCATCGTGTTCTAGACGTTGCACGGATGTCTGCCAAGTGTTTGGCAGGAAGAAAAGAAAAGTTGTCCAAAACAGCTTCCAATCGAACCTTCATGTGATTGGAAAAGTCAGGAGAGTGCAAAAGTACTGTTTTCTAATAGTTGGCAAGGTGCGCACACAATCCCAGTGTTGTACAGCTTGCTTCTTCACCTTCCCGAAGCTGCCGCTCTCTCCGGCTCCCGGAGCTAAAGAAGCGGCTTCTTCGCGCAAAGACGATTGTGCCGCTCACAGTGCTCTCCTTAGCGTGGCTTCTGCCGAAGGACGCCCGGGAGCGGCTCTTAGCTCCGGACAGCATCCTACCTTCGTCTTTAGCGCCTCTTCTCATCTACATCTCGGCAAAAAGCTTTTCCACTATGTCTGCAGGGA
Source organism: Melospiza georgiana (assembly GCF_028018845.1). Classification (NCBI taxonomy): domain Eukaryota; kingdom Metazoa; phylum Chordata; class Aves; order Passeriformes; family Passerellidae; genus Melospiza; species Melospiza georgiana. The sequence goes on along the minus strand of NC_080464.1, from coordinate 19,501,876 downwards.
AAAACGGTGCCAGCACAGAAAACATCTCCCATCGTGTTCCAGACGTTGCACGGATGTCTGCCAAGTGTTTGGCAGGAAGAAAAGGAAAGTTGTCCAAAACAGCTTCTAATCGAATGTTCATGTGACTGGAAAAGTCAGGAGAGTGCAAAAGTACTATTTTGTATCAGTTGGCAAGGTGCGCACGCAATCCCAGTGTTGTACAGCTTGCTTCTTCACCTTCCCGAAGCTGCCGCTCTCTCCGGCTCCCGGAGCCGAAGAAGCGGCTTCTTCGCGCAAAGACGATTGTGCCGCTCACAGTGCTCTCCTTAGCGCGGCTTCTGCCGAAAGACGCCCGGGAGCGGCTCTTAGCTCCGGAGAGCATCCTACCTTCATCTTTAGCGCCTCTTCTCATCTACATCTCAGCAAAAAGCTTTTCCACTATGTCTGGCTCGGAAAAACTGTGCCAGCACAGAAAACATCTCCCATCGTGTTCTAGACGTTGCACGGATGTCTGCCAAGTGTTTGGCAGGAAGAAAAGAAAAGTTGTCCAAAACAGCTTCCGATCGAATGTTCATGTGATTGGAAAAGTCAGGACAGTGCAAAAGTACTGTTTTCTAATAGTTGGCAAGGTGCGCACACAATCCCAGTGTTGTACAGCTTGCTTCTTCACCTTCCCGAAGCTGCCGCTCTCTCCGGCTCCCGGAGCCGAAGATGCGGCTTCTTCGCGCAAAGACGATTGTGCTGCTCACAGTGCTCTCCTTAGCGCGGCTTCTGCCGAAGGACGCCCGGGAGCGGCTCTTAGCTCCGGACAGCATCCTAGCTTCGTCTTTAGCGCCTCTTCTCATCTACATTTCGGCAAAAAGCTTTTCCACTATGTCTGGCTCGGAAAAACTGTGCCAGCACTGAAAACATCTCCCATCGTGTTCTAGACGTTGCACGGATGTCTGCCAAGTGTTTGGCAGGAAGAAAAGAAAAGTCGTCCAAAACAGCTTCCAATCGAACGTTCATGTGATTGGAAAAGTCAGGAGAGTGCAAAAGTACTGTTTTCTAATAGTTGGCAAGGTGCGCACACAATCCCAGTGTTGTACAGCTTGCATCTTTACCTTTTCCAAGTTGCCGCTCTACCCGGCTCCCGGAGCCGAAGAAGCGGCTTCTTCGCGCAAAGACGATTGTGCCGCTCACAGTGCTCTCCTTAGCGCGGCTTCTGCCGAAAGACGCCCCGGAGCGGCTCTTAGCTCCGGACAGCATCCTACCTTCATCTTTAGCGCCTCTTCTCACCTACATCTCGGCAAAAAGCTTTTCCACTATGTCTGGCTAGGAAAAACTGTGCCAGCACAGAAAACATCTCCCATTGTGTTCTAGACGTTGCACAGATGTCTGCCAAGTGTTTGGCAGGAAGAAAAGTTGTCCAAAACAGCTTCCGATCGAATGTTCATGTGATTGGAAAAGTCAGGACAGTGCAAAAGTACTGTTTTCTAATAGTTGGCAAGGTGCGCCCACAATCCCAGTGTTGTACAGCTTGCTTCTTCACCTTCCCGAAGCTGCCGCTCTCTCCGGCTCCCGGAGCCGAAGATGCGGCTTCTTCGCGCAAAGACGATTGTGCCGCTCACAGTGCTCTCCTTAGCGCGGCTTCTGCCGAAAGACGCCCGGGAGCGGCTCTTAGCTCCGGACAGCATCCTACCTTCGTCTTTAGCGCCTCTTCTCATCTACATATCGGCAAAAAGCTTTTCCACTATGTCTGGCTAGGGAAAACTGTGCCAGCACAGAAAACATCTCCCATCGTGTTCTAGACGTTGCACGGATGACTGCCAAGTGTTTGGCAGGAAGAAAAAAAAAGTTGTCCAAAACAGCTTCCAATCGAATGTTCATGTGACTGGAAAAGTCAGGAGAGTGCAAAAGTACTGTTTTCTAATAGTTGGCAAGGTGCGCACACAATCCCAGTGTTGTACAGCTTGCTTCTTTACCTTTTCCAAGTTGCCGCTCTACCCGGCTCCCGGAGCCGAAGAAGCGGCTTCTTCGCGCAAAGACGATTGTGCCGCTCACAGTGTTCTCCTTAGCGCGGCTTCTGCCGAAAGACGCCCGGGAGCGGCTCTTAGCTCAGGACAGCATCCTACCTACTTCTTTAGCGCCTCTTCTCATCTACATCTCGGCAAAAAGCTTTTCCACTATGTCTGGCTAGGAAAAACTGTGCCAGCACAGAAAACATCTCCCATCGTGTTCTAGACGTTGCACGGATGACTGCCAAGTGTTTGGCAGGAAGAAAAGAAAAGTTGTCAAAAACAGCTTCCAATCGAATGTTCATGTGACTGGAAAAGTCAGGAGAGTGCAAAAGTACTGTTTTGTATCAGTTGGCAAGGTGCGCACACAATCCCAGTGTTGTACAGCTTGCTTCTTCACCTTTCCGAAGCTGCCGCTCTCTCCGGCTCCCGGAGCCGAAGAAGCGGCTTCTTCGCGCAAAGGCGATTGTGCCGCTCACAGTGCTCTCCTTAGCGCGGCTTCTGCCGAAAGACGCCCGGGAGCGGCTCTTAGCTCCGGACAGCATCCTAGCTTCGTCTTTAGCGCCTCTTCTCATCTACATCTCGGCAAAAAGCTTTTCCACTATGTCTGGCTAGGAAAAACTGGGCCAGCACAGAAAACATCTCCCATCGTGTTCCAGACGTTGCACGGTTGTCTGCCAAGTGTTTGGCAGGAAGAAAAGAAAAGTTGTCCAAAACAGCTTCCGATCGAATGTTCATGTGATTGGAAAAGTCAGGACAGTGCAAAAGTACTGTTTTCTAATAGTTGGCAAGGTGCGCACGCAATCCCAGTGTTGTACAGCTTGCTTCTTCACCTTCCCGAAGCTGCCGCTCTCTCCGGCTCCCGGAGCCGAAGAAGCGGCTTCTTCGCGCAAAGACGATTGTGCCGCTCACAGTGCTCTCCTTAGCGCGGCTTCTGCCGAAAGACGCCCGGGAGCGGCGCTTAGCTCCGGACAGCATCCTAGCTTCGTCTTTAGCGCCTCTTCTCCTCTACATCTCAGCAAAAAACTTTTCCACTATGTCTGGCTAGGAACAACTGTGCCAGCAAAGAAAACATCTCCAATCGTGTTCTAGACGTTGCACGGATGTCTGCCAAGTGTTTGGCAGGAAGAAAAGAAAAGTTGTCCAAAACAGCTTCCAATCGAACGTTCATGTGATTGGAAAAGTCAGGAGAGTGCAAAAGTACTGTTTTCTAATAGTTGGCAAGGTGCGCACACAATCTCAGTGTTGTACAGCTTGCTTCTTCACCTTCCCGAAGCTGCCGCTCTCTCCGGCTCCCGGAGCCGAAGATGCGGCTTCTTCACGCAAAGACGATTGTGCCGCTCACAGTGCTCTCCTTAGCGCGGCTTCTGCCGAAAGACGCCCGGGAGCGGCTCTTAGCTCCGGACAGCATCCTACCTTCGTCTTTAGTGCCTCTTCTCATCTACATTTCGGCAAAAAGCTTTTCCACTATGCCTGGCTCGGAAAAACTGTGCCAGCACAGAAAACATCTCCCATCGTGTTCTAGACGTTGCACGGATTTCTGCCAAGTGTTTGGCAGGAAGAAAAACAAAGTTGTCCAAAACAGCTTCCAATCGAATGTTCACGTGACTCGAAAAGTCAGTAGAGTGCAAAAGTACTGTTTTCTAATAGTTGGCAAGGTGCGCACACAATCCCAGTGTTGTACAGCTTGCTTCTTTACCTTTTCCAAGTTTCCGCTCTACCCGGCTCCCGGAGCCGAAGAAGCGGCTTCTTCGCGCAAAGACGATTGTGCCGCTCACAGTGCTCTCCTTAGCGCGGCTTCTGCCGAAAGACGCCCCGGAGCGGCTCTTAGCTCCGGACAGCATCCTACCTTCGTCTTTAGCGCCTCTTCTCATTTACATCTCGGCAAAAAGCTTTTCCATTATGTCTGGCTAGGAAAAACTGTGCCAGCACAGAAAACATCTCCCATCGTGTTCTAGACGTTGCACGGATGTCTGCCAAGTGTTTGGCAGGAAGAAAAGAAAAGTCGTCCAAAACAGCTTCCAATCGAACGTTCATGTGATTGGAAAAGTCAGGAGAGTGCAAAAGTACTGTTTTCTAATACTTGGCAAGGTGCGCACACAATCCCAGTGTTGTACAGCTTGCTTCTTCACCTTCCCGAAGCTGCCGCTCTCTCCGGCTCCCGGAGCTGAAGAAGCGGCTTCTTTGCGCAAAGACGATTGTGTCGCCCACAGTGCTCTCCTTAGCGCGGCTTCTGCCGAAAGACGCCCGGGAGCGACTCTTAGCTCCGGACAGCATCCAACCTTCGTCTTTAGCGCCTCTTCTCATCTACATTTCGGCAAAAAGCTTTTCCACTATGCCTGGCTCGGAAAAACTGTGCCAGCACAGAAAACATCTCCCATCGTGTTCTAGACGTTGCAGGGATTTCCGCCAAGTGTTTGGCAGGAAGAAAAAAAAAGTTGTCCAAAACAGCTTCCAATCGAATGTTCATGTGACTGGAAAAGTCAGGAGAGTGCAAAAGTACTGTTTTCTAATAGTTGGCAAGGTGCGCACACAATCCCAGTGTTGTACAGCTTGCTTCTTCACCTTCCCGAAGCTGCCGCTCTCTCCGGCTCCCGGAGCTGAAGAAGCGGCTTCTTCACGCAAAGACGATTGTGCCGCTCACAGTGCTCTCCTTAGCGCGGCTTCTGCCGAAGGACGCCCGGGAGCGGCTCTTAGCTCCGGACAGCATCCTCCCTTCGTCTTTAGCGCCTCTTCTCATCTACATTTCGGCAAAAAGCTTTTCCACTATGTCTGGCTCGGAAAAACTGTGCCAGCACAGAAAACATCTCCCATCGTGTTCTAGACGTTGCACGGATTTCCGCCAAGTGTTTGGCAGGAAGAAAAAAAAAGTTGTCCAAAACAGCTTCCAATCGAATGTTCATGTGACTGGAAAAGTCAGGAGAGTGCAAAAGTACTGTTTTCTAATAGTTGGCAAGGTGCGCACACAATCCCAGTGTTGTACAGCTTGCTTCTTCACCTTCCCGAAGCTGCCGCTCTCTCCGGCTCCCGGAGCCGAAGATGCGGCTTCTTCGCGCAAAGACGATTGTGCTGCTCACAGTGCTCTCCTTAGCGCGGCTTCTGCCGAAGGACGCCCGGGAGCGGCTCTTAGCTCCGGACAGCATCCTAGCTTCGTCTTTAGCGCCTCTTCTCATCTACATTTCGGCAAAAAGCTTTTCCACTATGTCTGGCTCGGAAAAACTGTGCCAGCACTGAAAACATCTCCCATCGTGTTCTAGACGTTGCACGGATGTCTGCCAAGTGTTTGGCAGGAAGAAAAGAAAAGTCGTCCAAAACAGCTTCCAATCGAACGTTCATGTGATTGGAAAAGTCAGGAGAGTGCAAAAGTACTGTTTTCTAATAGTTGGCAAGGTGCGCACACAATCCCAGTGTTGTACAGCTTGCATCTTTACCTTTTCCAAGTTGCCGCTCTACCCGGCTCCCGGAGCCGAAGAAGCGGCTTCTTCGCGCAAAGACGATTGTGCCGCTCACAGTGCTCTCCTTAGCGCGGCTTCTGCCGAAAGACGCCCCGGAGCGGCTCTTAGCTCCGGACAGCATCCTACCTTCATCTTTAGCGCCTCTTCTCACCTACATCTCGGCAAAAAGCTTTTCCACTATGTCTGGCTAGGAAAAACTGTGCCAGCACAGAAAACATCTCCCATTGTGTTCTAGACGTTGCACAGATGTCTGCCAAGTGTTTGGCAGGAAGAAAAGTTGTCCAAAACAGCTTCCGATCGAATGTTCATGTGATTGGAAAAGTCAGGACAGTGCAAAAGTACTGTTTTCTAATAGTTGGCAAGGTGCGCCCACAATCCCAGTGTTGTACAGCTTGCTTCTTCACCTTCCCGAAGCTGCCGCTCTCTCCGGCTCCCGGAGCCGAAGATGCGGCTTCTTCGCGCAAAGACGATTGTGCCGCTCACAGTGCTCTCCTTAGCGCGGCTTCTGCCGAAAGACGCCCGGGAGCGGCTCTTAGCTCCGGACAGCATCCTACCTTCGTCTTTAGCGCCTCTTCTCATCTACATATCGGCAAAAAGCTTTTCCACTATGTCTGGCTAGGGAAAACTGTGCCAGCACAGAAAACATCTCCCATCGTGTTCTAGACGTTGCACGGATGACTGCCAAGTGTTTGGCAGGAAGAAAAAAAAAGTTGTCCAAAACAGCTTCCAATCGAATGTTCATGTGACTGGAAAAGTCAGGAGAGTGCAAAAGTACTGTTTTCTAATAGTTGGCAAGGTGCGCACACAATCCCAGTGTTGTACAGCTTGCTTCTTTACCTTTTCCAAGTTGCCGCTCTACCCGGCTCCCGGAGCCGAAGAAGCGGCTTCTTCGCGCAAAGACGATTGTGCCGCTCACAGTGTTCTCCTTAGCGCGGCTTCTGCCGAAAGACGCCCGGGAGCGGCTCTTAGCTCAGGACAGCATCCTACCTACTTCTTTAGCGCCTCTTCTCATCTACATCTCGGCAAAAAGCTTTTCCACTATGTCTGGCTAGGAAAAACTGTGCCAGCACTGAAAACATCTCCAATCGTGTTCTAGACGTTGCACGGATGACTGCCAAGTGTTTGGCAGGAAGAAAAGAAAAGTTGTCAAAAACAGCTTCCAATCGAATGTTCATGTGACTGGAAAAGTCAGGAGAGTGCAAAAGTACTGTTTTGTATCAGTTGGCAAGGTGCGCACACAATCCCAGTGTTGTACAGCTTGCTTCTTCACCTTTCCGAAGCTGCCGCTCTCTCCGGCTCCCGGAGCCGAAGAAGCGGCTTCTTCGCGCAAAGGCGATTGTGCCGCTCACAGTGCTCTCCTTAGCGCGGCTTCTGCCGAAAGACGCCCGGGAGCGGCTCTTAGCTCCGGACAGCATCCTAGCTTCGTCTTTAGCGCCTCTTCTCATCTACATCTCGGCAAAAAGCTTTTCCACTATGTCTGGCTAAGAAAAACTGGGCCAGCACAGAAAACATCTCCCATCGTGTTCCAGACGTTGCACGGTTGTCTGCCAAGTGTTTGGCAGGAAGAAAAGAAAAGTTGTCCAAAACAGCTTCCGATCGAATGTTCATGTGATTGGAAAAGTCAGGACAGTGCAAAAGTACTGTTTTCTAATAGTTGGCAAGGTGCGCACGCAATCCCAGTGTTGTACAGCTTGCTTCTTCACCTTCCCGAAGCTGCCGCTCTCTCCGGCTCCCGGAGCCGAAGAAGCGGCTTCTTCGCGCAAAGACGATTGTGCCGCTCACAGTGCTCTCCTTAGCGCGGCTTCTGCCGAAAGACGCCCGGGAGCGGCGCTTAGCTCCGGACAGCATCCTACCTTCGTCTTTAGCGCCTCTTCTCCTCTACATCTCAGCAAAAAACTTTTCCACTATGTCTGGCTAGGAACAACTGTGCCAGCAAAGAAAACATCTCCAATCGTGTTCTAGACGTTGCACGGATGTCTGCCAAGTGTTTGGCAGGAAGAAAAGAAAAGTTGTCCAAAACAGCTTCCAATCGAACGTTCATGTGATTGGAAAAGTCAGGAGAGTGCAAAAGTACTGTTTTCTAATAGTTGGCAAGGTGCGCACACAATCTCAGTGTTGTACAGCTTGCTTCTTCACCTTCCCGAAGCTGCCGCTCTCTCCGGCTCCCGGAGCCGAAGATGCGGCTTCTTCACGCAAAGACGATTGTGCCGCTCACAGTGCTCTCCTTAGCGCGGCTTCTGCCGAAAGACGCCCGGGAGCGGCTCTTAGCTCCGGACAGCATCCTACCTTCGTCTTTAGTGCCTCTTCTCATCTACATTTCGGCAAAAAGCTTTTCCACTATGCCTGGCTCGGAAAAACTGTGCCAGCACAGAAAACATCTCCCATCGTGTTCTAGACGTTGCACGGATTTCTGCCAAGTGTTTGGCAGGAAGAAAAACAAAGTTGTCCAAAACAGCTTCCAATCGAATGTTCACGTGACTCGAAAAGTCAGTAGAGTGCAAAAGTACTGTTTTCTAATAGTTGGCAAGGTGCGCACACAATCCCAGTGTTGTACAGCTTGCTTCTTTACCTTTTCCAAGTTTCCGCTCTACCCGGCTCCCGGAGCCGAAGAAGCGGCTTCTTCGCGCAAAGACGATTGTGCCGCTCACAGTGCTCTCCTTAGCGCGGCTTCTGCCGAAAGACGCCCCGGAGCGGCTCTTAGCTCCGGACAGCATCCTACCTTCGTCTTTAGCGCCTCTTCTCATTTACATCTCGGCAAAAAGCTTTTCCACTATGTCTGGCTAGGAAAAACTGTGCCAGCACAGAAAACATCTCCCATCGTGTTCTAGACGTTGCACGGATGTCTGCCAAGTGTTTGGCAGGAAGAAAAGAAAAGTCGTCCAAAACAGCTTCCAATCGAACGTTCATGTGATTGGAAAAGTCAGGAGAGTGCAAAAGTACTGTTTTCTAATACTTGGCAAGGTGCGCACACAATCCCAGTGTTGTACAGCTTGCTTCTTCACCTTCCCGAAGCTGCCGCTCTCTCCGGCTCCCGGAGCTGAAGAAGCGGCTTCTTTGCGCAAAGACGATTGTGTCGCCCACAGTGCTCTCCTTAGCGCGGCTTCTGCCGAAAGACGCCCGGGAGCGACTCTTAGCTCCGGACAGCATCCAACCTTCGTCTTTAGCGCCTCTTCTCATCTACATTTCGGCAAAAAGCTTTTCCACTATGCCTGGCTCGGAAAAACTGTGCCAGCACAGAAAACATCTCCCATCGTGTTCTAGACGTTGCAGGGATTTCCGCCAAGTGTTTGGCAGGAAGAAAAAAAAAGTTGTCCAAAACAGCTTCCAATCGAATGTTCATGTGACTGGAAAAGTCAGGAGAGTGCAAAAGTACTGTTTTCTAATAGTTGGCAAGGTGCGCACACAATCCCAGTGTTGTACAGCTTGCTTCTTCACCTTCCCGAAGCTGCCGCTCTCTCCGGCTCCCGGAGCTGAAGAAGCGGCTTCTTCACGCAAAGACGATTGTGCCGCTCACAGTGCTCTCCTTAGCGCGGCTTCTGCCGAAGGACGCCCGGGAGCGGCTCTTAGCTCCGGACAGCATCCTCCCTTCGTCTTTAGCGCCTCTTCTCATCTACATTTCGGCAAAAAGCTTTTCCACTATGTCTGGCTCGGAAAAACTGTGCCAGCACAGAAAACATCTCCCATCGTGTTCTAGACGTTGCACGGATTTCCGCCAAGTGTTTGGCAGGAAGAAAAAAAAAGTTGTCCAAAACAGCTTCCAATCGAATGTTCATGTGACTGGAAAAGTCAGGAGAGTGCAAAAGTACTGTTTTCTAATAGTTGGCAAGGTGCGCACACAATCCCAGTGTTGTACAGCTTGCTTCTTCACCTTCCCGAAGCTGCCGCTCTCTCCGGCTCCCGGAGCTGAAGAAGCGGCTTCTTTGCGCAAAGACGATTGTGTCGCCCACAGTGCTCTCCTTAGCGCGGCTTCTGCCGAAAGACGCCCGGGAGCGGCTCTTAGCTCCGGACAGCATCCTACCTTCGTCTTTAGCGCCTCTTCTCATCTACATCTCGGCAAAAAGCTTTTCCACTATGCCTGGCTAGGAAAAACTGTGCCAGCACAGAAAACATCTCCCATCGTGTTCTAGACGTTGCACGGATGTCTGCCAAGTGTTTGGCAGGAAGAAAAGAAAAGTTGTCCAAAACAGCTTCCAATCGAATGTTCATGTGATTGGAAAAGTCAGGAGAGTGCCAAAGTACTGTTTTCTATCAGTTGGCAAGGTGCGCACACAATCCCAGTGTTGTACAGCTTGCTTCTTCACCTTCCCGAAGCTGCCGCTCTCTCCGGCTCCCGGAGCCGAAGAAGCGGCTTCTTCGCGCAAAGACGATTGTGCCGCTCACAGTGCTCTCCTTAGCGCGGCTTCTGCCGAAAGACGCCCGGGAGCGGCTCTTGGCTCCGGACAGCATCCTACCTTCGTCTTTAGCGCCTCTTCTCATCTACATCTCAGCAAAAAGCTTTTCCACTATGTCTGGCTCGGAAAAACTGTGCCAGCACTGAAAACATCTCCCATCGTGTTCTAGACGTTGCACGGATTTCTGCCAAGTGTTTGGCAGGAAGAAAAGTTGTCCAAAACAGCTTCCAATCGAATGTTCATGTGACTGGAAAAGTCAGGACAGTGCAAAAGTACTGTTTACTAATAGTTGGCAAGGTGCGCACACAATCCCAGTGTTGTACAGCTTGCTTCTTCACCTTCCCGAAGCTGCCGCTCTCTCCGGCTCCCGGAGCCGAAGAAGCGGCTTCTTCGCGCAAAGACGATTGTGCCGCTCACAGTGCTCTCCTTAGCGCGGCTTCTGCCGAAAGACGCCCTGGAGCGGCTCTTAGCTCCGGACAGCATCCTACCTTCGTCTTTAGCGCATCTTCTCATCTACATCGTGGCAAAAAGCTTTTCCACTATGTCTGGCTAGGAAAAACTGTGCCAGCACAGAAAACATCTTCCATCGTGTTCTAGACGTTGCACGGATGTCTGCCAAGTGTTTGGCAGGAAGAAAAGAAAAGTTGTCCAAAACAGCTTCCAATCGAATGTTGATGTGATTGGAAAAGTCAGGAGAGTGCAAAAGTACTGTTTTCTAATAGTTGGCAAGGTGCGCACGCAATCCCAGTGTTGTACAGCTTGCTTCTTCACCTTCCCGAAGCTGCCGCTCTCTCCGGCTCCCGGAGCCGAAGATGCGGCTTCTTCGCGCAAAGACGATTGTGCCGCTCACAGTGCTCTCCTTAGCGCGGCTTCTGCTGAGGGACGCCCGGGAGCGGCTCTTAGCTCCGGACAGCATCCTACCTTCGTCTTTAGCGCCTCTTCTCATCTACATTTCGGCAAAAAGCTTTTCCACTATGTCTGGCTCGGAAAAACTGTGCCAGCACAGAAAACATCTTCCATCGTGTTCTAGACGTTGCACGGATTTCTGCCAAGTGTTTGGCAGGAAGAAAAAAAAAGTTGTCCAAAACAGCTTCCAATCGAATGTTCATGTGACTGGAAAAGTCAGTAGAGTGCAAAAGTACTGTTTTGTATCAGTTGGCAAGGTGCGCACACAATCCCAGTGTTGTACAGCTTGCTTCTTCACCTTCCCGAAGCTGCCGCTCTCTCCGGCTCCCGGAGCTGAAGAAGCGGCTTCTTTGCGCAAAGACGATTGTGTCGCCCACAGTGCTCTCCTTAGCGCGGCTTCTGCCGAAAGACACCCGGGAGCGGCTCTTAGCTCCGGACAGCATCCAACCTTCGTCTTTAGCGCCTCTTCTCACCTACATCTGTGCAAAAAGCTTTTCCACTATGTCTGGCTCAGAAAAACTGTGCCAGCACAGAAAACATCTCCCATCGTGTTCTAGACGTTGCACGGATGTCTGCCAAGTGTTTGGCAGGAAGAAAAGAAAAGTTGTCCAAAACAGCTTCCAATCGAACGTTCATGTGAATGGAAAAGTCAGGAGAGTGCAAAAGTACTGTTTTCTAATAGTTGGCAAGGTGCGCACACAATCCCAGTGTTGTACAGCTTGCTTCTTCACCTTCCCGAAGCTGCCGCTCTCTCCGGCTCCCGGAGCTAAAGAAGCGGCTTCTTCGCGCAAAGACGATTGTGCCGCTCACAGTGCTCTCCTTAGCGCGGCTTCTGCCGAAAGACGCCCGGGAGCGGCTCTTAGCTCCGGACAGCATCCTACCTTCGTCTTTAGCGCCTCTTCTCATCTACATCTCGGCAAAAAGCTTTTCCACTATGTCTGGCTCGGAAAAACTGTGCCAGCACAGAAAAAATCTCCCATCGTGTTCTAGACGTTGCACGGATTTCTGCCAAGTGTTTGGCAGGAAGAAAAAAAAAGTTGTCCAAAACAGCTTCCAATCGAATGTTCATGTGACTGGAAAAGTCAGGAGAGTGCAAAAGTACTGTTTTCTAATAGTTGGCAAGGTGCGCACACAATCCCAGTGTTGTACAGCTTGCTTCTTCACCTTCCCGAAGCTGCCGCTCTCTCCGGCTCCCGGAGCAGAAGAAGCGGCTTCTTTGCGCAAAGACGATTGTGTCGCCCACAGTGCTCTCCTTAGCGCGGCTTCTGCCGAAAGACGCCCGGGAGCGGCTCTTAGCTCCGGACAGCATCCAACCTTCGTCTTTAGCGCCTCTTCTCATCTACATCTCGGCAAAAAGCTTTTCCACTATGCCTGGCTAGGAAAAACTGTGCCAGCACAGAAAACATCTCCCATCGTGTTCTAGACGTTGCACGGATGTCTGCCAAGTGTTTGGCAGGAAGAAAAGAAAAGTTGTCCAAAACAGCTTCCAATCGAACGTTCATGTGATTGGAAAAGTCAGGACAGTGCAAAAGTACTGTTTTGAATCAGTTGGCAAGGTGCGCACACAATCCCAGTGTTGTACAGCTTGCTTCTTCACCTTCCCGAAGCTGCCGCTCTCTCCGGCTCCCGGAGCCGAAGATGCGGCTTCTTCGCGCAAAGACGATTGTGCCGCTCACAGTGCTCTCCTTAGCGCGGCTTCTGCCGAAGGACGCCCGGGAGCGGCTCTTAGCTCCGGACAGCATCCTACCTTCGTCTTTAGCGCCTCTTCTCATCTACATTTCGGCAAAAAGCTTTTCCACTATGTATGGCTCGGAAAAACTGTGCCAGCACAGAAAACATCTCCCATCGTGTTCTAGACGTTGCACGGATTTCTGCAAAGTGTTTGGCAGGAAGAAAAGAAAAGTTGTCCAAAACAGCTTCCAATCGAATGTTCATGTGACTGGAAAAGTCAGGAGAGTGCAAAAGTACTGTTTTCTAATAGTTGGCAAGGTGCGCACACAATCCCAGTGTTGTACAGCTTGCTTCTTTACCTTTTCCAAGTTGCCGCTCTACCCGGCTCCCGGAGCCGAAGAAGCGGCTTCTTCGCGCAAAGACGATTGTGCCGCTCACAGTGCTCTCCTTAGCGCGGCTTCTGCTGAAAGACGCCCCGAAGCGGCTCTTAGCTCCGGACAGCATCCTACCTTCGTCTTTAGCGCCTCTTCTCATTTACATCTCGGCAAAAAGCTTTTCCACTATGTCTGGCTAGGAAAAACTGTGCCAGCACAGAAAACATCTCCCATCGTGTTCTAGACGTTGCACGGATGTCTGCAAAGTGTTTGGCAGGAAGAAAAGAAAAGTCGTCCAAAACAGCTTCCAATCGAACGTTCATGTGATTGGAAAAGTCAGGAGAGTGCAAAAGTACTGTTTTCTAATAGTTGGCAAGGTGCGCACACAATCTCAGTGTTGTACAGCTTGCTTCTTCACCTTCCCGAAGCTGCCGCTCTCTCCGGCTCCCGGAGCCGAAGATGCGGCTTCTTCACGCAAAGACGATTGTGCCGCTCACAGTGCTCTCCTTAGCGCGGCTTCTGCCGAAGGACGCCCGGGAGCGGCTCTTAGCTCCGGACAGCATCCTACCTTCGTCTTTAGTGCCTCTTCTCATCTACATTTCGGCAAAAAGCTTTTCCACTATGCCTGGCTCGGAAAAACTGTGCCAGCACAGAAAACATCTCCCATCGTGTTCTAGACGTTGCACGGATTTCTGCCAAGTGTTTGGCAGGAAGAAAAACAAAGTTGTCCAAAACAGCTTCCAATCGAATGTTCACGTGACTCGAAAAGTCAGTAGAGTGCAAAAGTACTGTTTTCTAATAGTTGGCAAGGTGCGCACACAATCCCAGTGTTGTACAGCTTGCTTCTTTACCTTTTCCAAGTTTCCGCTCTACCCGGCTCCCGGAGCCGAAGAAGCGGCTTCTTCGCGCAAAGACGATTGTGCCGCTCACAGTGCTCTCCTTAGCGCGGCTTCTGCCGAAAGACGCCCCGGAGCGGCTCTTAGCTCCGGACAGCATCCTACCTTCGTCTTTAGCGCCTCTTCTCATTTACATCTCGGCAAAAAGCTTTTCCACTATGTCTGGCTAGGAAAAACTGTGCCAGCACAGAAAACATCTCCCATCGTGTTCTAGACGTTGCAGGGATTTCCGCCAAGTGTTTGGCAGGAAGAAAAAAAAAGTTGTCCAAAACAGCTTCCAATCGAATGTTCATGTGACTGGAAAAGTCAGGAGAGTGCAAAAGTACTGTTTTCTAATAGTTGGCAAGGTGCGCACACAATCCCAGTGTTGTACAGCTTGCTTCTTCACCTTCCCGAAGCTGCCGCTCTCTCCGGCTCCCGGAGCTGAAGAAGCGGCTTCTTCACGCAAAGACGATTGTGCCGCTCACAGTGCTCTCCTTAGCGCGGCTTCTGCCGAAGGACGCCCGGGAGCGGCTCTTAGCTCCGGACAGCATCCTCCCTTCGTTTTTAGCGCCTCTTCTCATCTACATTTCGGCAAAAAGCTTTTCCACTATGTCTGGCTCGGAAAAACTGTGCCAGCACAGAAAACATCTCCCATCGTGTTCTAGACGTTGCACGGATTTCCGCCAAGTGTTTGGCAGGAAGAAAAAAAAAGTTGTCCAAAACAGCTTCCAATCGAATGTTCATGTGACTGGAAAAGTCAGGACAGTGCAAAAGTACTGTTTACTAATAGTTTGCAAGGTGCGCACACAATCCCAGTGTTGTACAGCTTGCTTCTTCACCTTCCCGAAGCTGCCGCTCTCTCCGGCTCCCGGAGCCGAAGAAGCGGCTTCTTCGCGCAAAGACGATTGTGCCGCTCACAGTGCTCTCCTTAGCGCGGCTTCTGCCGAAAGACGCCCTGGAGCGGCTCTTAGCTCCGGACAGCATCCTACCTTCGTCTTTAGCGCATCTTCTCATCTACATCGTGGCAAAAAGCTTTTCCACTATGTCTGGCTAGGAAAAACTGTGCCAGCACAGAAAACATCTTCCATCGTGTTCTAGACGTTGCACGGATGTCTGCCAAGTGTTTGGCAGGAAGAAAAGAAAAGTTGTCCAAAACAGCTTCCAATCGAACGTTCATGTGATTGGAAAAGTCAGGAGAGTGCAAAAGTACTGTTTTCTAATAGTTGGCAAGGTGCGCACGCAATCCCAGTGTTGTACAGCTTGCTTCTTCACCTTCCCGAAGCTGCCGCTCTCTCCGGCTCCCGGAGCCGAAGAAGCGGCTTCTTCGCGCAAAGACGATTGTGCCGCTCACAGTGCTCTCCTTAGCGCGGCTTCTGCCGAAAGACGCCCGGGAGCGGCGCTTAGCTCCGGACAGCATCCTACCTTCGTCTTTAGCGCCTCTTCTCCTCTACATCTCAGCAAAAAACTTTTCCACTATGTCTGGCTAGGAACAACTGTGCCAGCAAAGAAAACATCTCCAATCGTGTTCTAGACGTTGCACGGATGTCTGCCAAGTGTTTGGCAGGAAGAAAAGAAAAGTTGTCCAAAACAGCTTCCAATCGAACGTTCATGTGATTGGAAAAGTCAGGAGAGTGCAAAAGTACTGTTTTCTAATAGTTGGCAAGGTGCGCACACAATCTCAGTGTTGTACAGCTTGCTTCTTCACCTTCTTGAAGCTGCCGCTCTCTCCGGCTCCCGGAGCCGAAGATGCGGCTTCTTCACGCAAAGACGATTGTGCCGCTCACAGTGCTCTCCTTAGCGCGGCTTCTGCCGAAAGACGCCCGGGAGCGGCTCTTAGCTCCGGACAGCATCCTACCTTCGTCTTTAGTGCCTCTTCTCATCTACATTTCGGCAAAAAGCTTTTCCACTATGCCTGGCTCGGAAAAACTGTGCCAGCACAGAAAACATCTCCCATCGTGTTCTAGACGTTGCACGGATTTCTGCCAAGTGTTTGGCAGGAAGAAAAACAAAGTTGTCCAAAACAGCTTCCAATCGAATGTTCACGTGACTCGAAAAGTCAGTAGAGTGCAAAAGTACTGTTTTCTAATAGTTGGCAAGGTGCGCACACAATCCCAGTGTTGTACAGCTTGCTTCTTTACCTTTTCCAAGTTTCCGCTCTACCCGGCTCCCGGAGCCGAAGAAGCGGCTTCTTCGCGCAAAGACGATTGTGCCGCTCACAGTGCTCTCCTTAGCGCGGCTTCTGCCGAAAGACGCCCCGGAGCGGCTCTTAGCTCCGGACAGCATCCTACCTTCGTCTTTAGCGCCTCTTCTCATTTACATCTCGGCAAAAAGCTTTTCCACTATGTCTGGCTAGGAAAAACTGTGCCAGCACAGAAAACATCTCCCATCGTGTTCTAGACGTTGCACGGATGTCTGCCAAGTGTTTGGCAGGAAGAAAAGAAAAGTCGTCCAAAACAGCTTCCAATCGAACGTTCATGTGATTGGAAAAGTCAGGAGAGTGCAAAAGTACTGTTTTCTAATACTTGGCAAGGTGCGCACACAATCCCAGTGTTGTACAGCTTGCTTCTTCACCTTCCCGAAGCTGCCGCTCTCTCCGGCTCCCGGAGCTGAAGAAGCGGCTTCTTTGCGCAAAGACGATTGTGTCGCCCACAGTGCTCTCCTTAGCGCGGCTTCTGCCGAAAGACGCCCGGGAGCGACTCTTAGCTCCGGACAGCATCCAACCTTCGTCTTTAGCGCCTCTTCTCATCTACATTTCGGCAAAAAGCTTTTCCACTATGCCTGGCTCGGAAAAACTGTGCCAGCACAGAAAACATCTCCCATCGTGTTCTAGACGTTGCAGGGATTTCCGCCAAGTGTTTGGCAGGAAGAAAAAAAAAGTTGTCCAAAACAGCTTCCAATCGAATGTTCATGTGACTGGAAAAGTCAGGAGAGTGCAAAAGTACTGTTTTCTAATAGTTGGCAAGGTGCGCACACAATCCCAGTGTTGTACAGCTTGCTTCTTCACCTTCCCGAAGCTGCCGCTCTCTCCGGCTCCCGGAGCTGAAGAAGCGGCTTCTTCACGCAAAGACGATTGTGCCGCTCACAGTGCTCTCCTTAGCGCGGCTTCTGCCGAAGGACGCCCGGGAGCGGCTCTTAGCTCCGGACAGCATCCTCCCTTCGTCTTTAGCGCCTCTTCTCATCTACATTTCGGCAAAAAGCTTTTCCACTATGTCTGGCTCGGAAAAACTGTGCCAGCACAGAAAACATCTCCCATCGTGTTCTAGACGTTGCACGGATTTCCGCCAAGTGTTTGGCAGGAAGAAAAAAAAAGTTGTCCAAAACAGCTTCCAATCGAATGTTCATGTGACTGGAAAAGTCAGGAGAGTGCAAAAGTACTGTTTTCTAATAGTTGGCAAGGTGCGCACACAATCCCAGTGTTGTACAGCTTGCTTCTTCACCTTCCCGAAGCTGCCGCTCTCTCCGGCTCCCGGAGCTGAAGAAGCGGCTTCTTTGCGCAAAGACGATTGTGTCGCCCACAGTGCTCTCCTTAGCGCGGCTTCTGCCGAAAGACGCCCGGGAGCGGCTCTTAGCTCCGGACAGCATCCTACCTTCGTCTTTAGCGCCTCTTCTCATCTACATCTCGGCAAAAAGCTTTTCCACTATGCCTGGCTAGGAAAAACTGTGCCAGCACAGAAAACATCTCCCATCGTGTTCTAGACGTTGCACGGATGTCTGCCAAGTGTTTGGCAGGAAGAAAAGAAAAGTTGTCCAAAACAGCTTCCAATCGAATGTTCATGTGATTGGAAAAGTCAGGAGAGTGCCAAAGTACTGTTTTCTATCAGTTGGCAAGGTGCGCACACAATCCCAGTGTTGTACAGCTTGCTTCTTCACCTTCCCGAAGCTGCCGCTCTCTCCGGCTCCCGGAGCCGAAGAAGCGGCTTCTTCGCGCAAAGACGATTGTGCCGCTCACAGTGCTCTCCTTAGCGCGGCTTCTGCCGAAAGACGCCCGGGAGCGGCTCTTGGCTCCGGACAGCATCCTACCTTCGTCTTTAGCGCCTCTTCTCATCTACATCTCAGCAAAAAGCTTTTCCACTATGTCTGGCTCGGAAAAACTGTGCCAGCACTGAAAACATCTCCCATCGTGTTCTAGACGTTGCACGGATTTCTGCCAAGTGTTTGGCAGGAAGAAAAGTTGTCCAAAACAGCTTCCAATCGAATGTTCATGTGACTGGAAAAGTCAGGACAGTGCAAAAGTACTGTTTACTAATAGTTGGC
This sequence comes from Melospiza georgiana, assembly GCF_028018845.1. NCBI lineage: Eukaryota > Metazoa > Chordata > Aves > Passeriformes > Passerellidae > Melospiza > Melospiza georgiana. The sequence goes on along the minus strand of NC_080464.1, from coordinate 19,483,971 downwards.
AAGGTGCGCACACAATCCCAGTGTTGTACAGCTTGCTTCTTCACCTTCCCGAAGCTGCCGCTCTCTCCGGCTCCCGGAGCCGAAGAAGCGGCTTCTTCGCGCAAAGACGATTGTGCCGCTCACAGTGCTCTCCTTAGCGCGGCTTCTGCCGAAAGACGCCCTGGAGCGGCTCTTAGCTCCGGACAGCATCCTACCTTCGTCTTTAGCGCATCTTCTCATCTACATCGTGGCAAAAAGCTTTTCCACTATGTCTGGCTAGGAAAAACTGTGCCAGCACAGAAAACATCTTCCATCGTGTTCTAGACGTTGCACGGATGTCTGCCAAGTGTTTGGCAGGAAGAAAAGAAAAGTTGTCCAAAACAGCTTCCAATCGAATGTTGATGTGACTGGAAAAGTCAGGAGAGTGCAAAAGTACTGTTTTCTAATAGTTGGCAAGGTGCGCACACAATCCCAGTGTTGTACAGCTTGCTTCTTCACCTTCCCGAAGCTGCCGCTCTCTCCGGCTCCCGGAGCAGAAGAAGCGGCTTCTTTGCGCAAAGACGATTGTGTCGCCCACAGTGCTCTCCTTAGCGCGGCTTCTGCCGAAAGACGCCCGGGAGCGGCTCTTAGCTCCGGACAGCATCCAACCTTCGTCTTTAGCGCCTCTTCTCATCTACATCTCGGCAAAAAGCTTTTCCACTATGCCTGGCTAGGAAAAACTGTGCCAGCACAGAAAACATCTCCCATCGTGTTCTAGACGTTGCACGGATGTCTGCCAAGTGTTTGGCAGGAAGAAAAGAAAAGTTGTCCAAAACAGCTTCCAATCGAACGTTCATGTGATTGGAAAAGTCAGGACAGTGCAAAAGTACTGTTTTGAATCAGTTGGCAAGGTGCGCACACAATCCCAGTGTTGTACAGCTTGCTTCTTCACCTTCCCGAAGCTGCCGCTCTCTCCGGCTCCCGGAGCCGAAGATGCGGCTTCTTCGCGCAAAGACGATTGTGCCGCTCACAGTGCTCTCCTTAGCGCGGCTTCTGCCGAAGGACGCCCGGGAGCGGCTCTTAGCTCCGGACAGCATCCTACCTTCGTCTTTAGCGCCTCTTCTCATCTACATTTCGGCAAAAAGCTTTTCCACTATGTATGGCTCGGAAAAACTGTGCCAGCACAGAAAACATCTCCCATCGTGTTCTAGACGTTGCACGGATTTCTGCAAAGTGTTTGGCAGGAAGAAAAGAAAAGTTGTCCAAAACAGCTTCCAATCGAATGTTCATGTGACTGGAAAAGTCAGGAGAGTGCAAAAGTACTGTTTTCTAATAGTTGGCAAGGTGCGCACACAATCCCAGTGTTGTACAGCTTGCTTCTTTACCTTTTCCAAGTTGCCGCTCTACCCGGCTCCCGGAGCCGAAGAAGCGGCTTCTTCGCGCAAAGACGATTGTGCCGCTCACAGTGCTCTCCTTAGCGCGGCTTCTGCTGAAAGACGCCCCGAAGCGGCTCTTAGCTCCGGACAGCATCCTACCTTCGTCTTTAGCGCCTCTTCTCATTTACATCTCGGCAAAAAGCTTTTCCACTATGTCTGGCTAGGAAAAACTGTGCCAGCACAGAAAACATCTCCCATCGTGTTCTAGACGTTGCACGGATGTCTGCAAAGTGTTTGGCAGGAAGAAAAGAAAAGTCGTCCAAAACAGCTTCCAATCGAACGTTCATGTGATTGGAAAAGTCAGGAGAGTGCAAAAGTACTGTTTTCTAATAGTTGGCAAGGTGCGCACACAATCTCAGTGTTGTACAGCTTGCTTCTTCACCTTCCCGAAGCTGCCGCTCTCTCCGGCTCCCGGAGCCGAAGATGCGGCTTCTTCACGCAAAGACGATTGTGCCGCTCACAGTGCTCTCCTTAGCGCGGCTTCTGCCGAAGGACGCCCGGGAGCGGCTCTTAGCTCCGGACAGCATCCTACCTTCGTCTTTAGTGCCTCTTCTCATCTACATTTCGGCAAAAAGCTTTTCCACTATGCCTGGCTCGGAAAAACTGTGCCAGCACAGAAAACATCTCCCATCGTGTTCTAGACGTTGCACGGATTTCTGCCAAGTGTTTGGCAGGAAGAAAAACAAAGTTGTCCAAAACAGCTTCCAATCGAATGTTCACGTGACTCGAAAAGTCAGTAGAGTGCAAAAGTACTGTTTTCTAATAGTTGGCAAGGTGCGCACACAATCCCAGTGTTGTACAGCTTGCTTCTTTACCTTTTCCAAGTTTCCGCTCTACCCGGCTCCCGGAGCCGAAGAAGCGGCTTCTTCGCGCAAAGACGATTGTGCCGCTCACAGTGCTCTCCTTAGCGCGGCTTCTGCCGAAAGACGCCCCGGAGCGGCTCTTAGCTCCGGACAGCATCCTACCTTCGTCTTTAGCGCCTCTTCTCATTTACATCTCGGCAAAAAGCTTTTCCACTATGTCTGGCTAGGAAAAACTGTGCCAGCACAGAAAACATCTCCCATCGTGTTCTAGACGTTGCAGGGATTTCCGCCAAGTGTTTGGCAGGAAGAAAAAAAAAGTTGTCCAAAACAGCTTCCAATCGAATGTTCATGTGACTGGAAAAGTCAGGAGAGTGCAAAAGTACTGTTTTCTAATAGTTGGCAAGGTGCGCACACAATCCCAGTGTTGTACAGCTTGCTTCTTCACCTTCCCGAAGCTGCCGCTCTCTCCGGCTCCCGGAGCTGAAGAAGCGGCTTCTTCACGCAAAGACGATTGTGCCGCTCACAGTGCTCTCCTTAGCGCGGCTTCTGCCGAAGGACGCCCGGGAGCGGCTCTTAGCTCCGGACAGCATCCTCCCTTCGTTTTTAGCGCCTCTTCTCATCTACATTTCGGCAAAAAGCTTTTCCACTATGTCTGGCTCGGAAAAACTGTGCCAGCACAGAAAACATCTCCCATCGTGTTCTAGACGTTGCACGGATTTCCGCCAAGTGTTTGGCAGGAAGAAAAAAAAAGTTGTCCAAAACAGCTTCCAATCGAATGTTCATGTGACTGGAAAAGTCAGGACAGTGCAAAAGTACTGTTTACTAATAGTTTGCAAGGTGCGCACACAATCCCAGTGTTGTACAGCTTGCTTCTTCACCTTCCCGAAGCTGCCGCTCTCTCCGGCTCCCGGAGCCGAAGAAGCGGCTTCTTCGCGCAAAGACGATTGTGCCGCTCACAGTGCTCTCCTTAGCGCGGCTTCTGCCGAAAGACGCCCTGGAGCGGCTCTTAGCTCCGGACAGCATCCTACCTTCGTCTTTAGCGCATCTTCTCATCTACATCGTGGCAAAAAGCTTTTCCACTATGTCTGGCTAGGAAAAACTGTGCCAGCACAGAAAACATCTTCCATCGTGTTCTAGACGTTGCACGGATGTCTGCCAAGTGTTTGGCAGGAAGAAAAGAAAAGTTGTCCAAAACAGCTTCCAATCGAACGTTCATGTGATTGGAAAAGTCAGGAGAGTGCAAAAGTACTGTTTTCTAATAGTTGGCAAGGTGCGCACGCAATCCCAGTGTTGTACAGCTTGCTTCTTCACCTTCCCGAAGCTGCCGCTCTCTCCGGCTCCCGGAGCCGAAGAAGCGGCTTCTTCGCGCAAAGACGATTGTGCCGCTCACAGTGCTCTCCTTAGCGCGGCTTCTGCCGAAAGACGCCCGGGAGCGGCGCTTAGCTCCGGACAGCATCCTACCTTCGTCTTTAGCGCCTCTTCTCCTCTACATCTCAGCAAAAAACTTTTCCACTATGTCTGGCTAGGAACAACTGTGCCAGCAAAGAAAACATCTCCAATCGTGTTCTAGACGTTGCACGGATGTCTGCCAAGTGTTTGGCAGGAAGAAAAGAAAAGTTGTCCAAAACAGCTTCCAATCGAACGTTCATGTGATTGGAAAAGTCAGGAGAGTGCAAAAGTACTGTTTTCTAATAGTTGGCAAGGTGCGCACACAATCTCAGTGTTGTACAGCTTGCTTCTTCACCTTCTTGAAGCTGCCGCTCTCTCCGGCTCCCGGAGCCGAAGATGCGGCTTCTTCACGCAAAGACGATTGTGCCGCTCACAGTGCTCTCCTTAGCGCGGCTTCTGCCGAAAGACGCCCGGGAGCGGCTCTTAGCTCCGGACAGCATCCTACCTTCGTCTTTAGTGCCTCTTCTCATCTACATTTCGGCAAAAAGCTTTTCCACTATGCCTGGCTCGGAAAAACTGTGCCAGCACAGAAAACATCTCCCATCGTGTTCTAGACGTTGCACGGATTTCTGCCAAGTGTTTGGCAGGAAGAAAAACAAAGTTGTCCAAAACAGCTTCCAATCGAATGTTCACGTGACTCGAAAAGTCAGTAGAGTGCAAAAGTACTGTTTTCTAATAGTTGGCAAGGTGCGCACACAATCCCAGTGTTGTACAGCTTGCTTCTTTACCTTTTCCAAGTTTCCGCTCTACCCGGCTCCCGGAGCCGAAGAAGCGGCTTCTTCGCGCAAAGACGATTGTGCCGCTCACAGTGCTCTCCTTAGCGCGGCTTCTGCCGAAAGACGCCCCGGAGCGGCTCTTAGCTCCGGACAGCATCCTACCTTCGTCTTTAGCGCCTCTTCTCATTTACATCTCGGCAAAAAGCTTTTCCACTATGTCTGGCTAGGAAAAACTGTGCCAGCACAGAAAACATCTCCCATCGTGTTCTAGACGTTGCACGGATGTCTGCCAAGTGTTTGGCAGGAAGAAAAGAAAAGTCGTCCAAAACAGCTTCCAATCGAACGTTCATGTGATTGGAAAAGTCAGGAGAGTGCAAAAGTACTGTTTTCTAATACTTGGCAAGGTGCGCACACAATCCCAGTGTTGTACAGCTTGCTTCTTCACCTTCCCGAAGCTGCCGCTCTCTCCGGCTCCCGGAGCTGAAGAAGCGGCTTCTTTGCGCAAAGACGATTGTGTCGCCCACAGTGCTCTCCTTAGCGCGGCTTCTGCCGAAAGACGCCCGGGAGCGACTCTTAGCTCCGGACAGCATCCAACCTTCGTCTTTAGCGCCTCTTCTCATCTACATTTCGGCAAAAAGCTTTTCCACTATGCCTGGCTCGGAAAAACTGTGCCAGCACAGAAAACATCTCCCATCGTGTTCTAGACGTTGCAGGGATTTCCGCCAAGTGTTTGGCAGGAAGAAAAAAAAAGTTGTCCAAAACAGCTTCCAATCGAATGTTCATGTGACTGGAAAAGTCAGGAGAGTGCAAAAGTACTGTTTTCTAATAGTTGGCAAGGTGCGCACACAATCCCAGTGTTGTACAGCTTGCTTCTTCACCTTCCCGAAGCTGCCGCTCTCTCCGGCTCCCGGAGCTGAAGAAGCGGCTTCTTCACGCAAAGACGATTGTGCCGCTCACAGTGCTCTCCTTAGCGCGGCTTCTGCCGAAGGACGCCCGGGAGCGGCTCTTAGCTCCGGACAGCATCCTCCCTTCGTCTTTAGCGCCTCTTCTCATCTACATTTCGGCAAAAAGCTTTTCCACTATGTCTGGCTCGGAAAAACTGTGCCAGCACAGAAAACATCTCCCATCGTGTTCTAGACGTTGCACGGATTTCCGCCAAGTGTTTGGCAGGAAGAAAAAAAAAGTTGTCCAAAACAGCTTCCAATCGAATGTTCATGTGACTGGAAAAGTCAGGAGAGTGCAAAAGTACTGTTTTCTAATAGTTGGCAAGGTGCGCACACAATCCCAGTGTTGTACAGCTTGCTTCTTCACCTTCCCGAAGCTGCCGCTCTCTCCGGCTCCCGGAGCTGAAGAAGCGGCTTCTTTGCGCAAAGACGATTGTGTCGCCCACAGTGCTCTCCTTAGCGCGGCTTCTGCCGAAAGACGCCCGGGAGCGGCTCTTAGCTCCGGACAGCATCCTACCTTCGTCTTTAGCGCCTCTTCTCATCTACATCTCGGCAAAAAGCTTTTCCACTATGCCTGGCTAGGAAAAACTGTGCCAGCACAGAAAACATCTCCCATCGTGTTCTAGACGTTGCACGGATGTCTGCCAAGTGTTTGGCAGGAAGAAAAGAAAAGTTGTCCAAAACAGCTTCCAATCGAATGTTCATGTGATTGGAAAAGTCAGGAGAGTGCCAAAGTACTGTTTTCTATCAGTTGGCAAGGTGCGCACACAATCCCAGTGTTGTACAGCTTGCTTCTTCACCTTCCCGAAGCTGCCGCTCTCTCCGGCTCCCGGAGCCGAAGAAGCGGCTTCTTCGCGCAAAGACGATTGTGCCGCTCACAGTGCTCTCCTTAGCGCGGCTTCTGCCGAAAGACGCCCGGGAGCGGCTCTTGGCTCCGGACAGCATCCTACCTTCGTCTTTAGCGCCTCTTCTCATCTACATCTCAGCAAAAAGCTTTTCCACTATGTCTGGCTCGGAAAAACTGTGCCAGCACTGAAAACATCTCCCATCGTGTTCTAGACGTTGCACGGATTTCTGCCAAGTGTTTGGCAGGAAGAAAAGTTGTCCAAAACAGCTTCCAATCGAATGTTCATGTGACTGGAAAAGTCAGGACAGTGCAAAAGTACTGTTTACTAATAGTTGGCAAGGTGCGCACACAATCCCAGTGTTGTACAGCTTGCTTCTTCACCTTCCCGAAGCTGCCGCTCTCTCCGGCTCCCGGAGCCGAAGAAGCGGCTTCTTCGCGCAAAGACGATTGTGCCGCTCACAGTGCTCTCCTTAGCGCGGCTTCTGCCGAAAGACGCCCTGGAGCGGCTCTTAGCTCCGGACAGCATCCTACCTTCGTCTTTAGCGCATCTTCTCATCTACATCGTGGCAAAAAGCTTTTCCACTATGTCTGGCTAGGAAAAACTGTGCCAGCACAGAAAACATCTTCCATCGTGTTCTAGACGTTGCACGGATGTCTGCCAAGTGTTTGGCAGGAAGAAAAGAAAAGTTGTCCAAAACAGCTTCCAATCGAATGTTGATGTGATTGGAAAAGTCAGGAGAGTGCAAAAGTACTGTTTTCTAATAGTTGGCAAGGTGCGCACGCAATCCCAGTGTTGTACAGCTTGCTTCTTCACCTTCCCGAAGCTGCCGCTCTCTCCGGCTCCCGGAGCCGAAGATGCGGCTTCTTCGCGCAAAGACGATTGTGCCGCTCACAGTGCTCTCCTTAGCGCGGCTTCTGCTGAGGGACGCCCGGGAGCGGCTCTTAGCTCCGGACAGCATCCTACCTTCGTCTTTAGCGCCTCTTCTCATCTACATTTCGGCAAAAAGCTTTTCCACTATGTCTGGCTCGGAAAAACTGTGCCAGCACAGAAAACATCTTCCATCGTGTTCTAGACGTTGCACGGATTTCTGCCAAGTGTTTGGCAGGAAGAAAAAAAAAGTTGTCCAAAACAGCTTCCAATCGAATGTTCATGTGACTGGAAAAGTCAGTAGAGTGCAAAAGTACTGTTTTGTATCAGTTGGCAAGGTGCGCACACAATCCCAGTGTTGTACAGCTTGCTTCTTCACCTTCCCGAAGCTGCCGCTCTCTCCGGCTCCCGGAGCTGAAGAAGCGGCTTCTTTGCGCAAAGACGATTGTGTCGCCCACAGTGCTCTCCTTAGCGCGGCTTCTGCCGAAAGACACCCGGGAGCGGCTCTTAGCTCCGGACAGCATCCAACCTTCGTCTTTAGCGCCTCTTCTCACCTACATCTGTGCAAAAAGCTTTTCCACTATGTCTGGCTCGGAAAAACTGTGCCAGCACAGAAAACATCTCCCATCGTGTTCTAGACGTTGCACGGATGTCTGCCAAGTGTTTGGCAGGAAGAAAAGAAAAGTTGTCCAAAACAGCTTCCAATCGAACGTTCATGTGAATGGAAAAGTCAGGAGAGTGCAAAAGTACTGTTTTCTAATAGTTGGCAAGGTGCGCACACAATCCCAGTGTTGTACAGCTTGCTTCTTCACCTTCCCGAAGCTGCCGCTCTCTCCGGCTCCCGGAGCTAAAGAAGCGGCTTCTTCGCGCAAAGACGATTGTGCCGCTCACAGTGCTCTCCTTAGCGCGGCTTCTGCCGAAAGACGCCCGGGAGCGGCTCTTAGCTCCGGACAGCATCCTACCTTCGTCTTTAGCGCCTCTTCTCATCTACATCTCGGCAAAAAGCTTTTCCACTATGTCTGGCTCGGAAAAACTGTGCCAGCACAGAAAAAATCTCCCATCGTGTTCTAGACGTTGCACGGATTTCTGCCAAGTGTTTGGCAGGAAGAAAAAAAAAGTTGTCCAAAACAGCTTCCAATCGAATGTTCATGTGACTGGAAAAGTCAGGAGAGTGCAAAAGTACTGTTTTCTAATAGTTGGCAAGGTGCGCACACAATCCCAGTGTTGTACAGCTTGCTTCTTCACCTTCCCGAAGCTGCCGCTCTCTCCGGCTCCCGGAGCAGAAGAAGCGGCTTCTTTGCGCAAAGACGATTGTGTCGCCCACAGTGCTCTCCTTAGCGCGGCTTCTGCCGAAAGACGCCCGGGAGCGGCTCTTAGCTCCGGACAGCATCCAACCTTCGTCTTTAGCGCCTCTTCTCATCTACATCTCGGCAAAAAGCTTTTCCACTATGCCTGGCTAGGAAAAACTGTGCCAGCACAGAAAACATCTCCCATCGTGTTCTAGACGTTGCACGGATGTCTGCAAAGTGTTTGGCAGGAAGAAAAGAAAAGTCGTCCAAAACAGCTTCCAATCGAACGTTCATGTGATTGGAAAAGTCAGGAGAGTGCAAAAGTACTGTTTTCTAATAGTTGGCAAGGTGCGCACACAATCTCAGTGTTGTACAGCTTGCTTCTTCACCTTCCCGAAGCTGCCGCTCTCTCCGGCTCCCGGAGCCGAAGATGCGGCTTCTTCACGCAAAGACGATTGTGCCGCTCACAGTGCTCTCCTTAGCGCGGCTTCTGCCGAAGGACGCCCGGGAGCGGCTCTTAGCTCCGGACAGCATCCTACCTTCGTCTTTAGTGCCTCTTCTCATCTACATTTCGGCAAAAAGCTTTTCCACTATGCCTGGCTCGGAAAAACTGTGCCAGCACAGAAAACATCTCCCATCGTGTTCTAGACGTTGCACGGATTTCTGCCAAGTGTTTGGCAGGAAGAAAAACAAAGTTGTCCAAAACAGCTTCCAATCGAATGTTCACGTGACTCGAAAAGTCAGTAGAGTGCAAAAGTACTGTTTTCTAATAGTTGGCAAGGTGCGCACACAATCCCAGTGTTGTACAGCTTGCTTCTTTACCTTTTCCAAGTTTCCGCTCTACCCGGCTCCCGGAGCCGAAGAAGCGGCTTCTTCGCGCAAAGACGATTGTGCCGCTCACAGTGCTCTCCTTAGCGCGGCTTCTGCCGAAAGACGCCCCGGAGCGGCTCTTAGCTCCGGACAGCATCCTACCTTCGTCTTTAGCGCCTCTTCTCATTTACATCTCGGCAAAAAGCTTTTCCACTATGTCTGGCTAGGAAAAACTGTGCCAGCACAGAAAACATCTCCCATCGTGTTCTAGACGTTGCAGGGATTTCCGCCAAGTGTTTGGCAGGAAGAAAAAAAAAGTTGTCCAAAACAGCTTCCAATCGAATGTTCATGTGACTGGAAAAGTCAGGAGAGTGCAAAAGTACTGTTTTCTAATAGTTGGCAAGGTGCGCACACAATCCCAGTGTTGTACAGCTTGCTTCTTCACCTTCCCGAAGCTGCCGCTCTCTCCGGCTCCCGGAGCTGAAGAAGCGGCTTCTTCACGCAAAGACGATTGTGCCGCTCACAGTGCTCTCCTTAGCGCGGCTTCTGCCGAAGGACGCCCGGGAGCGGCTCTTAGCTCCGGACAGCATCCTCCCTTCGTTTTTAGCGCCTCTTCTCATCTACATTTCGGCAAAAAGCTTTTCCACTATGTCTGGCTCGGAAAAACTGTGCCAGCACAGAAAACATCTCCCATCGTGTTCTAGACGTTGCACGGATTTCCGCCAAGTGTTTGGCAGGAAGAAAAAAAAAGTTGTCCAAAACAGCTTCCAATCGAATGTTCATGTGACTGGAAAAGTCAGGACAGTGCAAAAGTACTGTTTACTAATAGTTTGCAAGGTGCGCACACAATCCCAGTGTTGTACAGCTTGCTTCTTCACCTTCCCGAAGCTGCCGCTCTCTCCGGCTCCCGGAGCCGAAGAAGCGGCTTCTTCGCGCAAAGACGATTGTGCCGCTCACAGTGCTCTCCTTAGCGCGGCTTCTGCCGAAAGACGCCCTGGAGCGGCTCTTAGCTCCGGACAGCATCCTACCTTCGTCTTTAGCGCATCTTCTCATCTACATCGTGGCAAAAAGCTTTTCCACTATGTCTGGCTAGGAAAAACTGTGCCAGCACAGAAAACATCTTCCATCGTGTTCTAGACGTTGCACGGATGTCTGCCAAGTGTTTGGCAGGAAGAAAAGAAAAGTTGTCCAAAACAGCTTCCAATCGAACGTTCATGTGATTGGAAAAGTCAGGAGAGTGCAAAAGTACTGTTTTCTAATAGTTGGCAAGGTGCGCACGCAATCCCAGTGTTGTACAGCTTGCTTCTTCACCTTCCCGAAGCTGCCGCTCTCTCCGGCTCCCGGAGCCGAAGATGCGGCTTCTTCGCGCAAAGACGATTGTGCCGCTCACAGTGCTCTCCTTAGCGCGGCTTCTGCTGAGGGACGCCCGGGAGCGGCTCTTAGCTCCGGACAGCATCCTACCTTCGTCTTTAGCGCCTCTTCTCATCTACATTTCGGCAAAAAGCTTTTCCACTATGTCTGGCTCGGAAAAACTGTGCCAGCACAGAAAACATCTTCCATCGTGTTCTAGACGTTGCACGGATTTCTGCCAAGTGTTTGGCAGGAAGAAAAAAAAAGTTGTCCAAAACAGCTTCCAATCGAATGTTCATGTGACTGGAAAAGTCAGTAGAGTGCAAAAGTACTGTTTTGTATCAGTTGGCAAGGTGCGCACACAATCCCAGTGTTGTACAGCTTGCTTCTTCACCTTCCCGAAGCTGCCGCTCTCTCCGGCTCCCGGAGCTGAAGAAGCGGCTTCTTTGCGCAAAGACGATTGTGTCGCCCACAGTGCTCTCCTTAGCGCGGCTTCTGCCGAAAGACACCCGGGAGCGGCTCTTAGCTCCGGACAGCATCCAACCTTCGTCTTTAGCGCCTCTTCTCACCTACATCTGTGCAAAAAGCTTTTCCACTATGTCTGGCTCGGAAAAACTGTGCCAGCACAGAAAACATCTCCCATCGTGTTCTAGACGTTGCACGGATGTCTGCCAAGTGTTTGGCAGGAAGAAAAGAAAAGTTGTCCAAAACAGCTTCCAATCGAACGTTCATGTGAATGGAAAAGTCAGGAGAGTGCAAAAGTACTGTTTTCTAATAGTTGGCAAGGTGCGCACACAATCCCAGTGTTGTACAGCTTGCTTCTTCACCTTCCCGAAGCTGCCGCTCTCTCCGGCTCCCGGAGCTAAAGAAGCGGCTTCTTCGCGCAAAGACGATTGTGCCGCTCACAGTGCTCTCCTTAGCGCGGCTTCGGCCGAAAGACGCCCGGGAGCGGCTCTTAGCTCCGGACAGCATCCTACCTTCGTCTTTAGCGCCTCTTCTCATCTACATCTCGGCAAAAAGCTTTTCCACTATGTCTGGCTCGGAAAAACTGTGCCAGCACAGAAAAAATCTCCCATCGTGTTCTAGACGTTGCACGGATTTCTGCCAAGTGTTTGGCAGGAAGAAAAAAAAAGTTGTCCAAAACAGCTTCCAATCGAATGTTCATGTGACTGGAAAAGTCAGGAGAGTGCAAAAGTACTGTTTTCTAATAGTTGGCAAGGTGCGCACACAATCCCAGTGTTGTACAGCTTGCTTCTTCACCTTCCCGAAGCTGCCGCTCTCTCCGGCTCCCGGAGGAGAAGAAGCGGCTTCTTTGCGCAAAGACGATTGTGTCGCCCACAGTGCTCTCCTTAGCGCGGCTTCTGCCGAAAGACGCCCGGGAGCGGCTCTTAGCTCCGGACAGCATCCAACCTTCGTCTTTAGCGCCTCTTCTCATCTACATCTCGGCAAAAAGCTTTTCCACTATGCCTGGCTAGGAAAAACTGTGCCAGCACAGAAAACATCTCCCATCGTGTTCTAGACGTTGCACGGATGTCTGCCAAGTGTTTGGCAGGAAGAAAAGAAAAGTTGTCCAAAACAGCTTCCAATCGAACGTTCATGTGATTGGAAAAGTCAGGACAGTGCAAAAGTACTGTTTTGAATCAGTTGGCAAGGTGCGCACACAATCCCAGTGTTGTACAGCTTGCTTCTTCACCTTCCCGAAGCTGCCGCTCTCTCCGGCTCCCGGAGCCGAAGATGCGGCTTCTTCGCGCAAAGACGATTGTGCCGCTCACAGTGCTCTCCTTAGCGCGGCTTCTGCCGAAGGACGCCCGGGAGCGGCTCTTAGCTCCGGACAGCATCCTACCTTCGTCTTTAGCGCCTCTTCTCATCTACATTTCGGCAAAAAGCTTTTCCACTATGTCTGGCTCGGAAAAACTGTGCCAGCACAGAAAACATCTCCCATCGTGTTCTAGACGTTGCACGGATTTCTGCAAAGTGTTTGGCAGGAAGAAAAGAAAAGTTGTCCAAAACAGCTTCCAATCGAATGTTCATGTGACTGGAAAAGTCAGGAGAGTGCAAAAGTACTGTTTTCTAATAGTTGGCAAGGTGCGCACACAATCCCAGTGTTGTACAGCTTGCTTCTTTACCTTTTCCAAGTTGCCGCTCTACCCGGCTCCCGGAGCCGAAGAAGCGGCTTCTTCGCGCAAAGACGATTGTGCCGCTCACAGTGCTCTCCTTAGCGCGGCTTCTGCTGAAAGACGCCCCGAAGCGGCTCTTAGCTCCGGACAGCATCCTACCTTCGTCTTTAGCGCCTCTTCTCATTTACATCTCGGCAAAAAGCTTTTCCACTATGCCTGGCTAGGAAAAACTGTGCCAGCACAGAAAACATCTCCCATCGTGTTCTAGACGTTGCACGGATGTCTGCCAAGTGTTTGGCAGGAAGAAAAGAAAAGTTGTCCAAAACAGCTTCCGATCGAATGTTCATGTGATTGGAAAAGTCAGGACAGTGCAAAAGTACTGTTTTCTCATAGTTGGCAAGGTGCGCACACAATCCCAGTGTTGTACAGCTTGCTTCTTCACCTTCCCGAAGCTGCCGCTCTCTCCGGCTCCCGGAGCTGAAGAAGCGGCTTCTTTGCGCAAAGACGATTGTGTCGCCCACAGTGCTCTCCTTAGCGCGGCTTCTGCCGAAAGACGCCCGGGAGCGACTCTTAGCTCCGGACAGCATCCAACCTTCGTCTTTAGCGCCTCTTCTCATCTACATTTCGGCAAAAAGCTTTTCCACTATGCCTGGCTAGGAAAAACTGTGCCAGCACAGAAAACATCTCCCATCGTGTTCTAGACGTTGCACGGATGTCTGCCAAGTGTTTGGCAGGAAGAAAAGAAAAGTTGTCCAAAACTGCTTCCAATCGTATGTTAATGTGATTGGAAAAGTCAGGACAGTGCAAAAGTACTGTTTTCTCATAGTTGGCAAGGTGCGCACACACTCCCAGTGTTGTACAGCTTGCTTCTTCACCTTCCCGAAGCTGCCGCTCTCTCCGGCTCCCAGAGCCGAAGAAGCGGCTTCTTCACGCAAAGACGATTGTGCCGCTCACAGTGCTCTCCTTAGCGCGGCTTCTGCCGAAGGACGCCCGGGAGCGGCTCTTAGCTCCGGACAGCATCCTACCTTCGTCTTTAGCGCCTCTTCTCATCTACATTTCGGCAAAAAGCTTTTCCACTATGTGTGGCTCGGAAAAACTGTGCCAGCACAGAAAACATCTCCCATCGTGTTCTAGACGTTGCACGGATGTCTGCCAAGTGTTTGGCAGGAAGAAAAAAAAAGTTGTCCAAAACAGCTTCCAATCGAATGTTCATGTGACTGGAAAAGTCAGGAGAGTGCAAAAGTACTGTTTTCTAATAGTTGGCAAGGTGCGCACACAATCCCAGTGTTGTACAGCTTGCTTCTTCACCTTCCCGAAGCTGCCGCTCTCTCCGGCTCCCGGAGCCGAAGAAGCGGCTTCTTCGCGCAAAGACGATTGTGCCGCTCACAGTGCTCTCCTTAGCGCGGCTTCTGCCGAAAGACGCCCGGGAGCGGCTCTTGGCTCCGGACAGCATCCTACCTTCGTCTTTAGCGCCTCTTCTCATCTACATCTCAGCAAAAAGCTTTTCCACTATGTCTGGCACGGAAAAACTGTGCCAGCACTGAAAACATCTCCCATCGTGTTCTAGACGTTGCACGGATTTCTGCCAAGTGTTTGGCAGGAAGAAAAGTTGTCCAAAACAGCTTCCAATCGAATGTTCATGTGACTGGAAAAGTCAGGACAGTGCAAAAGTACTGTTTACTAATAGTTTGCAAGGTGCGCACACAATCCCAGTGTTGTACAGCTTGCTTCTTCACCTTCCCGAAGCTGCCGCTCTCTCCGGCTCCCGGAGCCGAAGAAGCGGCTTCTTCGCGCAAAGACGATTGTGCCGCTCACAGTGCTCTCCTTAGCGCGGCTTCTGCCGAAAGACGCCCTGGAGCGGCTCTTAGCTCCGGACAGCATCCTACCTTCGTCTTTAGCGCATCTTCTCATCTACATCGTGGCAAAAAGCTTTTCCACTATGTCTGGCTAGGAAAAACTGTGCCAGCACAGAAAACATCTCCCATCGTGTTCTAGACGTTGCACGGATGTCTGCCAAGTGTTTGGCAGGAAGAAAAGAAAAGTTGTCCAAAACTGCTTCCAATCGTATGTTAATGTGATTGGAAAAGTCAGGACAGTGCAAAAGTACTGTTTTCTCATAGTTGGCAAGGTGCGCACACACTCCCAGTGTTGTACAGCTTGCTTCTTCACCTTCCCGAAGCTGCCGCTCTCTCCGGCTCCCAGAGCCGAAGAAGCGGCTTCTTCACGCAAAGACGATTGTGCCGCTCACAGTGCTCTCCTTAGCGCGGCTTCTGCCGAAGGACGCCCGGGAGCGGCTCTTAGCTCCGGACAGCATCCTACCTTCGTCTTTAGCGCCTCTTCTCATCTACATCTCGGCAAAAAGCTTTTCCACTATGTCTGGCTAGGAAAAACTGTGCCAGCACAGAAAACATCTCCCATCGTGTTCTAGACGTTGCACGGATTTCCGCCAAGTGTTTGGCAGGAAGAAAAAAAAAGTTGTCCAAAACAGCTTCCAATCGAATGTTCATGTGACTGGAAAAGTCAGGAGAGTGCAAAAGTACTGTTTTCTAATAGTTGGCAAGGTGCGCACACAATCCCAGTGTTGTACAGCTTGCTTCTTCACCTTCCCGAAGCTGCCGCTCTCTCCGGCTCCCGGAGCCGAAGAAGCGGCTTCTTCGCGCAAAGACGATTGTGCCGCTCACAGTGCTCTCCTTAGCGCGGCTTCTGCCGAAAGACGCCCGGGAGCGGCTCTTGGCTCCGGACAGCATCCTACCTTCGTCTTTAGCGCCTCTTCTCATCTACATCTCAGCAAAAAGCTTTTCCACTATGTCTGGCACGGAAAAACTGTGCCAGCACTGAAAACATCTCCCATCGTGTTCTAGACGTTGCACGGATTTCTGCCAAGTGTTTGGCAGGAAGAAAAGTTGTCCAAAACAGCTTCCAATCGAATGTTCATGTGACTGGAAAAGTCAGGACAGTGCAAAAGTACTGTTTACTAATAGTTTGCAAGGTGCGCACACAATCCCAGTGTTGTACAGCTTGCTTCTTCACCTTCCCGAAGCTGCCGCTCTCTCCGGCTCCCGGAGCCGAAGAAGCGGCTTCTTCGCGCAAAGACGATTGTGCCGCTCACAGTGCTCTCCTTAGCGCGGCTTCTGCCGAAAGACGCCCTGGAGCGGCTCTTAGCTCCGGACAGCATGCTACCTTCGTCTTTAGCGCATCTTCTCATCTACATCTCGGCAAAAAGCTTTTCCACTATGTCTGGCTAGGAAAAACTGTGCCAGCACAGAAAACATCTCCCATCGTGTTCTAGACGTTGCACGGATGTCTGCCAAGTGTTTGGCAGGAAGAAAAGAAAAGTTGTCCAAAACAGCTTCCAATCGAACGTTCATGTGATTGGAAAAGTCAGGAGAGTGCAAAAGTACTGTTTTCTAATAGTTGGCAAGGTGCGCACGCAATCCCAGTGTTGTACAGCTTGCTTCTTCACCTTCCCGAAGCTGCCGCTCTCTCCGGCTCCCGGAGCCGAAGATGCGGCTTCTTCGCGCAAAGACGATTGTGCCGCTCACAGTGCTCTCCTTAGCGCGGCTTCTGCTGAGGGACGCCCGGGAGCGGCTCTTAGCTCCGGACAGCATCCTACCTTCGTCTTTAGCGCCTCTTCTCATCTACATCTCGGCAAAAAGCTTTTCCACTATGTCTGGCTAGGAAAAACTGTGCCAGCACAGAAAACATCTCCCATCGTGTTCTAGACGTTGCACGGATTTCTGCCAAGTGTTTGGCAGGAAGAAAAAAAAAGTTGTCCAAAACAGCTTCCAATCGAATGTTCATGTGACTGGAAAAGTCAGTAGAGTGCAAAAGTACTGTTTTGTATCAGTTGGCAAGGTGCGCACACAATCCCAGTGTTGTACAGCTTGCTTCTTCACCTTCCCGAAGCTGCCGCTCTCTCCGGCTCCCGGAGCCGAAGATGCGGCTTCTTCGCGCAAAGACGATTGTGCCGCTCACAGTGCTCTCCTTAGCGCGGCTTCTGCCGAAGGACGCCCGGGAGCGGCTCTTAGCTCCGGACAGCATCCTACCTTCGTCTTTAGCGCCTCTTCTCATCTACATTTCGGCAAAAAGCTTTTCCACTATGTCTGGCTCGGAAAAACTGTGCCAGCACAGAAAACATCTCCCATCGTGTTCTAGACGTTGCACGGATGTCTGCCAAGTGTTTGGCAGGAAGAAAAGAAAAGTTGTCCAAAACAGCTTCCAATCGAACGTTCATGTGATTGGAAAAGTCAGGAGAGTGCAAAAGTACTGTTTTCTAATAGTTGGCAAGGTGCGCACACAATCCCAGTGTTGTACAGCTTGCTTCTTCACCTTCCTGAAGCTGCCGCTCTCTCCGGCTCCCGGAGCTAAAGAAGCGGCTTCTTCGCGCAAAGACGATTGTGCCGCTCACAGTGCTCTCCTTAGCGCGGCTTCTGCCGAAAGACGCCCGGGAGCGGCTCTTAGCTCCGGACAGCATCCTACCTTCGTCTTTAGCGCCTCTTCTCATCTACATTTCGGCAAAAAGCTTTTCCACTATGTCTGGCTAGGAAAAACTGTGCCAGCACAGAAAAAATCTCCCATCGTGTTCTAGACGTTGCACGGATTTCTGCCAAGTGTTTGGCAGGAAGAAAAAAAAAGTTGTCCAAAACAGCTTCCAATCGAATGTTCATGTGACTGGAAAAGTCAGGAGAGTGCAAAAGTACTGTTTTCTAATAGTTGGCAAGGTGCGCACACAATCCCAGTGTTGTACAGCTTGCTTCTTCACCTTCCCGAAGCTGCCGCTCTCTCCGGCTCCCGGAGCAGAAGAAGCGGCTTCTTTGCGCAAAGACGATTGTGTCGCCCACAGTGCTCTCCTTAGCGCGGCTTCTGCCGAAAGACGCCCGGGAGCGGCTCTTAGCTCCGGACAGCATCCTACCTTCGTCTTTAGCGCCTCTTCTCATCTACATCTCGGCAAAAAGCTTTTCCACTATGCCTGGCTAGGAAAAACTGTGCCAGCACAGAAAACATCTCCCATCGTGTTCTAGACGTTGCACGGATGTCTGCCAAGTGTTTGGCAGGAAGAAAAGAAAAGTTGTCCAAAACAGCTTCCGCTCGAATGTTCATGTGACTGGAAAAGTCAGGACAGTGCAAAAGTACTGTTTTCTAATAGTTGGCAAGGTGCGCACACAATCCCAGTGTTGTACAGCTTGCTTCTTCACCTTCCCGAAGCTGCCGCTCTCTCCGGCTCCCGGAGCCGAAGATGCGGCTTCTTCGCGCAAAGACGATTGTGCCACTCACAGTGCTCTCCTTAGCGCGGCTTCTGCCGAAAGACGCCCGGGAGCGGCTCTTAGCTCCGGACAGCATCCTACCTTCGTCTTTAGCGCCTCTTCTCATCTACATTTCGGCAAAAAGCTTTTCCATTATGTCTGGCTCGGAAAAACTGTGCCAGCACTGAAAACATCTCCCATCGTGTTCTAGACGTTGCACGGATGTCTGCCAAGTGTTTGGCAGGAAGAAAAGAAAAGTTGTCCAAAACAGCTTCCAATCGAACGTTCATGTGATTGGAAAAGTCAGGAGAGTGCAAAAGTACTGTTTTCTAATAGTTGGCAAGGTGCGCACACAATCCCAGTGTTGTACAGCTTGCTTCTTCACCTTCCCGAAGCTGTCGCTCTCTCCGGCTCCAGGAGCCGAAGATGCGGCTTCTTCGCGCGAAGACGATTGTGCCACTCACAGTGCTCTCCTTAGCGCGGCTTCTGCCGAAAGACGCCCCGGAGCGGCTCTTAGTTCCAGACAGCATCCTACCTTCGTCTTTAGCACCTCTTCTTCTCTAAATCTCGGCAAAAAGCTTTTCCACTATGTCTGGCTCGGAAAAACTGTGCCAGCACAGAAAACATCTCCCATCGTGTTCTAGACATTGCACGGATTTCTGCCAAGTGTTTGGCAGGAAGAAAAGAAAAGTTGTCCAAAACAGCTTCCAATCGAACGTTCATGTGATTGGAAAAGTCAGGAGAGTGCAAAAGTACTGTTTTCTAATAGTTGGCAAAGTGCGCACACAATCCCAGTGTTGTACAGCTTGCTTCTTCACCTTCCCGAAGCTGCCGCTCTCTCCGGCTCCCAGAGCCGAAGATGCAGCTTCTTCGCGCAAAGACGATTGTGCCGCTCACAGTGCTCTCCTTAGCGCGGCTTCTGCCGAAAGACGCCCGGGAGCGGCTCTTAGCTCCGGACAGCATCCTACCGTCGTCTTTAGCGCCTCTTCTCATCTACATCTCGGCAAAAAGCTTTTCCACTATGTCTGGCTCGGAAAAACTGTGCCAGCACAGAAAACATCTCCCATCGTCTTCTAGACGTTGCACGAATTTCCGCCAAGTGTTTGGCAGGAAGAAAAGAAAAGTTGTCCAAAACAGCTTCCAATCGAATGTTCATGTGACTGGAAAAGTCAGGAGAGTGCAAAAGTACTGTTTTCTAATAGTTGGCAAGGTGCGCACACAATCCCAGTGTTGTACAGCTTGCTTCTTCACCTTCCCGAAGCTGCCGCTCTCTCCGGCTCTCAGAGCCGAAGATGCAGCTTCTTCGCGCAAAGACGATTGTGCCGCTCACAGTGCTCTCCTTAGCGCAGCTTCTGCCGAAAGACGCCCCGGAGCGGCTCTTAGCTCCGGACAGCATCCTACCTTCGTCTTTAGCGCCTCTTCTCATCTACATCTCAGCAAAAAGCTTTTCCACTATGTCTGGCTAGGAAAAACTGTGCCAGCACAGAAAACATCTCCCATCGTGTTCTAGACATTGCACGGATGTCTGCCAAGTGTTTGGCAGGAAGAAAAGAAAAGTTGTCCAAAACAGCTTCTAATCGAATGTTCATGTGACTGGAAAAGTCAGTAGAGTGCAAAAGTACTGTTTTGTATCAGTTGGCAAGGTGCGCACACAATCCCATGGTGGTACAGCTTGCTTCTTCACCTTCCCGAAGCTGCCGCTCTCTCCGGCTCCCGGAGCCGAAGAAGCGGCATCTTCGTGCAAAGACAATTGTGTCGCTCACAGTGCTCTCCTTAGCGCAGCTTCTGCCGAAAGACTCCGGGGAGCGGCTCTTAGCTCCGGAGAGCATCCTCCCTTCGTCTTTAGCGTCTCTTCTCATCTACATCTCGGCAAAAAGCTTTTCCACTATGTCTGGCTAGGAAAAACTGTGCCAGCACTGAAAACATCTCCCATCGTGTTCTAGACGTTGCACGGATGTCTGCCAAGTGTTTGGCAGGAAGAAAAGAAAAGTTGTCCAAAACAGCTTCCAATCGAATGTTCATGTGACTGGAAAAGTCAGGAGAGTGCAAAACTACTGTTTTGTATCAGTTGGCAAGGTGCGCACACAATCCCAGTGTTGTACAGCTTGCTTCTTCACCTTCCCGAAGCTGCCGCTCTCTCCGGCTCCCGGAGCCGAAGATGCGGCTTCTTCACGCAAAGACGATTGTGCCGCTCACAGTGCTCTCCTTAGCGCGGCTTCTGCCGAAAGACGCCCGGGAGCGGCTCTTAGCTCCGGACAGCATCCTACCTTCGTCTTTAACGCCTCTTCTCATCTACATCTCGGCAAAAAGCTTTTCCACTATGTCTGCTAGGAAAAACTGTGCCAGCACAGAAAACATCTCCCATCGTGTTCTAGACGTTGCACGGATGTCTGCCAAGTGTTTGGCAGGAAGAAAGGAAAGTTGTCCAAAACGGCTTCCAATCGAACGTTCATGTGATTGGAAAAGTCAGGAGAGTGCAAAAGTACTGTTTTCTAATAGTTGGCAAGGTGCGCACACAATCCCAGTGTTGTACAGCTTGCTTCTTCACCTTCCCGAAGCTGCCGCTCTCTCCGGCTCCCGGAGCCGAAGATGCGGCTTCTTCACGCAAAGACGATTGTGCCGCTCACAGTGCTCTCCTTAGCGCGGCTTCTGCCGAAGGACGCCCGGGAGCGGCTCTTAGCTCCGGACAGCATCCTACCTTCGTCTTTAGCGCCTCTTCTCATCTACATTTCGGCAAAAAGCTTTTCCACTATGTCTGGCTCGGAAAAACTGTGCCAGCACAGAAAACATCTCCCATCGTGTTCTAGACGTTGCACGGATGTCTGCCAAGTGTTTGGCAGGAAGAAAAGAAAAGTTGTCTAAAACAGCTTCCAATCGAATGTTCATGTGACTGGAAAAGTCAGGAGAGTGCAAAAGTACTGTTTTCTATCAGTTGGCAAGGTGCGCACACAATCCCAGTGTTGTACAGCTTGCTTCTTCACCTTTCCGAAGCAGCCGCTCTCTCCGGCTCCCGGAGCCGAAGAAGCGGCTTCTTCACGCAAAGACGATTGTGCCGCTCACAGTGCTCTCCTTAGCGCGGCTTCTGCCGAAAGACGCCCGGGAGCGGCTCTTAGCTCCGGACAGCATCCTACCTTCGTCTTTAGCGCCTCTTCTCATCTACATCTCGGCAAAAAGCTTTTCTACTATGTCTGCTAGGAAAAACTGTGCCAGCACAGAAAACATCTCCCATCGTGTTCTAGACGTTGCACGGATTTCTGCCAAGTGTTTGGCAGGAAGAAAAGAAAAGTTGTCCAAAACAGCTTCTAATCGAATGTTCATGTGACTGGAAAAGTCAGGAGAGTGCAAAAGTACTGTTTTGTATCAGTTGGCAAAGTGCGCACGCAATCCCAGTGTTGTACAGCTTGCTTCTTCACCTTCCCGAAGCTGCCGCTCTCTCCGGCTCCCGGAGCTGAAGAAGCGGCTTCTTCACGCAAAGACGATTGTGCCGCTCACAGTGCTCTCCTTAGCGCGGCTTCTGCCGAAAGACGCCCGGGAGCGGCTCTTAGCTCCGGACAGCATCCTACCTTCGTCTTTAGCGCATCTTCTCATCTACATCTCGGCAAAAAGCTTTTCCACTATGTCTGGCTAGGAAAAACTGTGCCAGCACAGAAAACATCTCCCATCGTGTTCTAGACGTGTCGCGGATGTCTGCCAAGTGTTTGGCAGGAAGAAAAAAAAAGTTGTTTAAAACAGCTTCCAATCGAACGTTCATGTGATTGGAAAAGTCAGGAAAGTGCAAAAGTACTGTTTTCTAATAGTTGGCAAGGTGCGCACACAATCCCAGTGTTGTACAGCTTGCTTCTTCACCTTCCCGAAGCTGCCGCTCTCTCCGGCTCCCGGAGCCGAAGATGCGGCTTCTTCACGCAAAGACGATTGTTCCGCTCACAGTGCTCTCCTTAGCGCGGTTTCTGCCGAAGGACGGCCGGGAGCGGCTCTTAGCTCCGGACAGCATCCTACCTTCGTCTTTAGCGCCTCTTCTCATCTACATTTCGGCAAAAAGCTTTTCCACTATGTCTGGCTCGGAAAAACTGTGCCAGCACAGAAAACATCTCCCATCGTGTTCTAGACGTTGCAAGGATTTCTGCCAAGTGTTTGGAAGGAAGAGAAAAAAAGTTGTCCAAAACAGCTTCCAATCGAATGTTCATGTGACTGGAAAAGTCGGGAGAGTGCAAAAGTACTGTTTTCTAATAGTTGGCAAGGTGCGCACACAATCCCAGTGTTGTACAGGTTGCTTCTTCACCTTCCCGAAGCTGCCGCTCTCTCCGGCTCCCGGAGCCGAAGATGCGGCTTCTTCGCGCAAAGACGATTGTGCCACTCACAGTGCTCTCCTTAGCGCGGTTTCTGCCGAAAGACGCCCGGGAGCGGCTCTTAGCTCCGGAGAGCATCCTACCTTCGTCTTTAGCGCCTCTTCTCATCTACATCTCGGCAAAAAGCTTTTCCACTATGTCTGGCTCGGAAAAACTGTGCCAGCACTGAAAACATCTCCCATCGTGTTCTAGACGTTGCACGGATGTCTGCCAAGTGTTTGGCAGGAAGAAAAGTTGTCCAAAACAGCTTCCAATCGAATGTTCATGTGACTGGAAAAGTCAGGAGAGTGCAAAAGTACTGTTTTGTATCAGTTGGCAAGGTGCGCACACAATCCCAGTGTTGTACAGCTTGCTTCTTCACCTTTCCGAAGCTGCCGCTCTCTCCGGCTCCCCGAGCCGAAGAAGCGGCTTCTTCGCGCAAAGACGATTGTGCCGCTCACAGTGCTCTCCTTAGCGCGGCTTCTGCCGAAAGACGCCCGGGAGCGGCTCTTAGCTCCGGACAGCATCCTACCTTCGTCTTTAGCGCATCTTCTCATCTACATCTCGGCAAAAAGCTTTTCCACTATCTCTGGCTAGGAAAAACTGTGCCAGCACAGAAAACATCTCCCATCGTGTTCTAGACGTGTCGCGGATGTCTGCCAAGTGTTTGGCAGGAAGAAAAGAAAAGTTGTCCAAAACAGCTTCCGATCGAATGTTCATGTGATTGGAAAAGTCAGGACAGTGCAAAAGTACTGTTTTCTAATAGTTGGCAAGGTGCACACACAATCCCAGTGTTGTATAGCTTGCTTCTTCACCTTCCCGAAGCTGCCGCTCTCTCCGGCTCCCGGAGCCGAAGATGCGGCTTCTTCGCGCAAAGACGATTGTGCCGCTCACAGTGCTCTCCTTAGCGCGGCTTCTGCCGAAGGACGCCCGGGAGCGGCTCTTAGCTCCGGACAGCATCCTACCTTCGTCTTTAGCGCCTCTTCTCATCTACATCTCGGCAAAAAGCTTTTCCACTATGTCTGGCTCGGAAAAACTGTGCCAGCACTGAAAACATCTCCCATCGTGTTCTAGACGTTGCACGGATGTCTGCCAAGTGTTTGGCAGGAAGAAAAGTTGTCCAAAGCAGCTTCCAATCGAATGTTCATGTGACTGGAAAAGTCAGGAGAGTGCAAAAGTACTGTTTTCTAATAGTTGGCAAGGTGCGCACACAATCCCAGTGTTGTACAGCTTGCTTCTTTACCTTTTCCAAGTTGCCGCTCTACCCGGCTCCCGGAGCCGAAGAAGCGGCTTCTTCGCGCAAAGACGATTGTGCCGCTCAAAATGCTCTCCTTAGCGCGGCTTCTGCCGAAAGACGCCCCGGAGCGGCTCTTAGCTCCGGACAGCATCCTACCTTCATCTTTAGCGCCTCTTCTCATCTACATCTCGGCAAAAAGCTTTTCCACTATGTCTGGCTCGGAAAAACTGTGCCAGCACAGAAAACATCTCCCATCGTGTTCTAGACGTTGCACAGATGTCTGCCAAGTGTTTGGCAGGAAGAAAAGAAAAGTTGTCCAAAACAGCTTCCAATCGAACGTTCATGTGATTGGAAAAGTCAGGAGAGTGCAAAAGTACTGTTTTCTAATAGTTGGCAAGGTGCGCACACAATCCCAGTGTTGTACAGCTTGCTTCTTTACCTTTTCCAAGTTGCCGCTCTCTCCGGCTCCCGGAGCCGAAGATGCGGCTTCTTCGCGCAAAGACGATTGTGCCGCTCACAGTGCTCTCCTTAGCGCGGCTTCTGCCGAAAGACGCCCGGGAGCGGCTCTTAGCTCCGGACAGCATCCTACCTTCGTCTTTAGCGCCTCTTCTCATCTACATCTCAGCAAAAAGCTTTTCCACTATGTCTGGTTAGGAAAAACTGTGCCAGCACAGAAAACATCTCCCATCGTGTTCTAGACGTTGCACGGATGTCTGCCAAGTGTTTGGCAGGAAGAAAAGAAAAGTTGTCCAAAACAGCTTCTAATCGAACGTAATGTGACTGGAAAAGTCAGGAGAGTGCAAAAGTACTGTTTTCTAATAGTTGGCAAGGTGCGCACACAATCCCAGTGTTGTACAGCTTGCTTCTTTACCTTTTCCAAGTTGCCGCTCTCTCCGGCTCCCGGAGCCGAAGATGCGGCTTCTTCGCGCAAAGACGATTGTGCCGCTCACAGTGCTCTCCTTAGCGCGGCTTCTGCCGAAAGACGCCCGGGAGCGGCTCTTAGCTCCGGACAGCATCCTACCTTCGTCTTTAGCGCCTCTTCTCATCTACATCTCGGCAAAAAGCTTTTCCACTATGCCTGGCTAGGAAAAACTGTGCCAGCACAGAAAACATCTCCCATCGTGTTCTAGACGTTGCACGGATATCTGCCAAGTGTTTGGCAGGAAGAAAAGAAAAGTTGTCCAAAACAGCTTCCAATCGAACGTTCATGTGATTGGAAAAGTCAGCAGAGTGCAAAAGTACTGTTTTGTATCAGTTGGCAAGGTGCGCACACAATCCCAGTGTTGTACAGCTTGCTTCTTCACCTTCCCGAAGCTGCCGCTCTCTCCGGCTCCCGGAGCTGAAGAAGCCGCTTCTTTGCGCAAAGACGATTGTGTCGCCCACAGTGCTCTCCTTAGCGCGGCTTCTGCCGAAAGACGCCCGGGAGCGGCTCTTAGCTCCGGACAGCATCCTACCTTCGTCTTTAGCGCCTCTTCTCATCTACATCTCGGCAAAAAGCTTTTCCACTATGCCTGGCTAGGAAAAACTGTGCCAGCACAGAAAACATCTCCCATCGTGTTCTAGACGTTGCACGGATTTCTGCCAAGTGTTTGGCAGGAAGAAAAGAAAAGTTGTCCAAAACAGCTTCTGATCGAATGTTCATGTGATTGGAAAATTCAGGACAGTGCAAAAGTACTGTTTTCTAATAGTTGGCAAGGTGCGCACACAATCCCAGTGTTGTACAGCTTGATTCTTCACCTTCCCGAAGCTGCCGCTCTCTCCGGCTCCCGGAGCCGAAGATGCGGCTTCTTCGCGCAAAGACAATTGTGCCGCTCACAGTGCTCTCCTTAGCGCGGCTTCTGCCGAAGGACGCCCGGGAGCGGCTCTTTGCTCCGGACAGCATCCTACCTTCGTCTTTAGCGCCTCTTCTCATCTACATTTCGGCAAAAAGCTTTTCCACTATGTCTGGCTCGGAAAAACTGTGCCAGCACTGAAAACATCTCCCATCGTGTTCTAGACGTTGCACGGATGTCTGCCAAGTGTTTGGCAGGAAGAAAAGTTGTCCAAAACAGCTTCCAATCGAATGTTCATGTGACTGGAAAAGTCAGGAGAGTGCAAAAGTACTGTTTTGTATCAGTTGGCAAGGTGCGCACACAATCCCAGTGTTGTACAGCTTGCTTCTTCACCTTTCCGAAGCTGCAGCTCTCTCCGGCTCCCCGAGCCGAAGAAGCGGCTTCTTCGCGCAAAGACGATTGTGCCGCTCACAGTGCTCTCCTTAGCGCGGCTTCTGCCGAAAGACGCCCGGGAGCGGCTCTTAGCTCCGGACAGCATCCTACCTTCGTCTTTAGCGCATCTTCTCATCTACATCTCGGCAAAAAGCTTTTCCACTATTTCTGGCTAGGAAAAACTGTGCCAGCACAGAAAACATCTCCCATCGTGTTCTAGACATGTCGCGGATGTCTGCCAAGTGTTTGGCAGGAAGAAAAGAAAAGTTGTCCAAAACAGCTTCCGATCGAATGTTCATGTGATTGGAAAAGTCAGGACAGTGCAAAAGTACTGTTTTCTAATAGTTGGCAAGGTGCACACACAATCCCAGTGTTGTATAGCTTGCTTCTTCACCTTCCCGAAGCTGCCGCTCTCTCCGGCTCCCGGAGCCGAAGATGCGGCTTCTTCGCGCAAAGACGATTGTGCCGCTCACAGTGCTCTCCTTAGCGCGGCTTCTGCCGAAGGACGCCCGGGAGCGGCTCTTAGCTCCGGACAGCATCCTACCTTCGTCTTTAGCGCCTCTTCTCATCTACATTTCGGCAAAAAGCTTTTCCACTATGTCTGGCTCGGAAAAACTGTGCCAGCACAGAAAAAATCTCCTATCGTGTTCTAGACGTTGCACGGATTTCTGCCAAGTGTTTGGCAGGAAGAGAAAAAAAGTTGTCCAAAACAGCTTCCAATCGAATGTTCATGTGACTGGAAAAGTCAGGAGAGTGCAAAAGTACTGTTTTCTAATAGTTGGCAAGGTGCGCACACAATCCCAGTGTTGTACAGCTTGCTTCTTTACCTTTTCCAAGTTGCCGCTCTCTCCGGCTCCCGGAGCCGAAGATGCGGCTTCTTCGCGCAAAGACGATTGTGCCGCTCACAGTGCTCTCCTTAGCGCGGCTTCTGCCGAAAGACGCCCGGGAGCGGCTCTTAGCTCCGGACAGCATCCTACCTTCGTCTTTAGCGCCTCTTCTCATCTACATCTCGGCAAAAAGCTTTTCCACTATGTCTGGCTCGGAAAAACTGTGCCAGCACAGAAAAAATCTCCCATCGTGTTCTAGACGTTGCACGGATTTCTGCCAAGTGTTTGGCAGGAAGAGAAAAAAAGTTGTCCAAAACAGCTTCCAATCGAATGTTCATGTGACTGGAAAAGTCAGGAGAGTGCAAAAGTACTGTTTTCTAATAGTTGGCAAGGTGCGCACACAATCCCAGTGTTGTACAGCTTGCTTCTTTACCTTTTCCAAGTTGCCGCTCT
The DNA here is from genome assembly GCF_028018845.1 of Melospiza georgiana. Taxonomy (NCBI): domain Eukaryota; kingdom Metazoa; phylum Chordata; class Aves; order Passeriformes; family Passerellidae; genus Melospiza; species Melospiza georgiana. The sequence continues at coordinate 19,457,095 of NC_080464.1, read as the reverse complement.
CTCCGGCTCCCGGAGCCGAAGATGCGGCTTCTTCGCGCAAAGACGATTGTGCCGCTCACAGTGCTCTCCTTAGCGCGGCTTCTGCCGAAAGACGCCCGGGAGCGGCTCTTAGCTCCGGACAGCATCCTACCTTCGTCTTTAGCGCCTCTTCTCATCTACATCTCGGCAAAAAGCTTTTCCACTATGCCTGGCTAGGAAAAACTTTGCCAGCACAGAAAACATCTCCCATCGTGTTCTAGACGTTGCACGGATGTCTGCCAAGTGTTTGGCAGGAAGAAAAGAAAAGTTGTCCAAAACAGCTTCTGATCGAATGTTCATGTGATTGGAAAAGTCAGGTCAGTGCAAAAGTACTGTTTTCTAATAGTTGGCAAGGTGCGCACACAATCCCAGTGTTGTACAGCTTGCTTCTTTACCTTTTCCAAGTTGCCGCTCTACCCGGCTCCCGGAGCCGAAGATGCGGCTTCTTCACGCAAAGACGATTGTGCCGCTCACAGTGCTCTCCTTAGCGCGGCTTCTGCCGAAGGACGCCCCGGAGCGGCTCTTGGCTCCGGACAGCATCCTACCTTCGTCTTTAGCGCCTCTTCTCATCTACATCTCAGCAAAAAGCTTTTCCACTATGTCTGGCTCGGAAAAACTGTGCCAGCACAGAAAAATCTCCCATCGTGTTCTACACGTTGCACGGATTTCTGCCAAGTGTTTGGCAGGAAGAGAAAAAAAGTTGTCCAAAACAGCTTCCAATCGAATGTTCATGTGACTGGAAAAGTCAGGAGAGTGCAAAAGTACTGTTTTCTAATAGTTGGCAAGGTGCGCACACAATCCCAGTGTTGTACAGCTTGCTTCTTTACCTTTTCCAAGTTGCCGCTTTACCCGGCTCCCGGAGCCGAAGAAGCGGCTTCTTCGCGCAAAGACGATTGTGCCGCTCACAGTGCTCTCCTTAGCGCGGCTTCTGCCGAAAGACGCCCCGGAGCGGCTCTTAGCTCCTGACAGCATCCTACCTTCGTCTTTAGCGCCTCTTCTCATCTACATCTCAGCAAAAAGCTTTTCCACTATGTCTGGCTAGGAAAAACTGTGCCAGCACAGAAAACATCTCCCATCGTGTTCTAGACGTTGCACGCATGTCTGCCAAGTGTTTGGCAGGAAGAAAAGAAAAGTTGTCCAAAACAGCTTCCAATCGAACGTTCATGTGATTGGAAAAGTCGGGAGAGTGCAAAAGTACTGTTTTCTAATAGTTGGCAAGGTGCGCACACAATCCCAGTGTTGTACAGGTTGCTTCTTCCCCTTCCCGAAGCTGCCGCTCTCTCCGGCTCCCGGAGCCGAAGATGCGGCTTCTTCACGCAAAGACGATTGTGCCACTCACAGTGCTCTCCTTAGCGCGGTTTCTGCCGAAAGACGCCCGGGAGCGGCTCTTAGCTCCGGAGAGCATCCTACCTTCGTCTTTAGCGCCTCTTCTCATCTACATCTCGGCAAAAAGCTTTTCCACTATGTCTGGCTCGGAAAAACTGTGCCAGCACTGAAAACATCTCCCATCGTGTTCTAGACGTTGCACGGATGTCTGCCAAGTGTTTGGCAGGAAGAAAAGAAAAGTTGTCCAAAACAGCTTCCAATCGAACGTTCATGTGATTGGAAAAGTCAGGAGAGTGCAAAAGTACTGTTTTGTATCAGTTGGCAAGGTGCGCACACAATCCCAGTGTTGTACAGCTTGATTCTTCACCTTCCCGAAGCTGCCGCTCTCTCCGGCTCCCGGAGCCGAAGATGCGGCTTCTTCGCGCAAAGACAATTGTGCCGCTCACAGTGCTCTCCTTAGCGCGGCTTCTGCCGAAGGACGCCCGGGAGCGGCTCTTAGCTCCGGACAGCATCCTACCTTCGTCTTTAGCGCCTCTTCTCATCTACATTTCGGCAAAAAGCTTTTCCACTATGTCTGGCTCGGAAAAACTGTGCCAGCACTGAAAACATCTCCCATCGTGTTCTAGACGTTGCACGGATGTCTGCCAAGTGTTTGGCAGGAAGAAAAGTTGTCCAAAACAGCTTCCAATCGAATGTTCATGTGACTGGAAAAGTCAGGAGAGTGCAAAAGTACTGTTTTGTATCAGTTGGCAAGGTGCGCACACAATCCCAGTGTTGTACAGCTTGCTTCTTCACTTTTCCGAAGCTGCCGCTCTCTCCGGCTCCCCGAGCCGAAGAAGCGGCTTCTTCGCGCAAAGACGATTGTGCCGCTCACAGTGCTCTCCTTAGCGCGGCTTCTGCCGAAAGACGCCCGGGAGCGGCTCTTAGCTCCGGACAGCATCCTACCTTCGTCTTTAGCGCATCTTCTCATCTACATCTCGGCAAAAAGCTTTTCCACTATCTCTGGCTAGGAAAAACTGTGCCAGCACAGAAAACATCTCCCATCGTGTTCTAGACGTGTCGCGGATGTCTGCCAAGTGTTTGGCAGGAAGAAAAGAAAAGTTGTCCAAAACAGCTTCCGATCGAATGTTCATGTGATTGGAAAAGTCAGGACAGTGCAAAAGTACTGTTTTCTAATAGTTGGCAAGGTGCACACACAATCCCAGTGTTGTATAGCTTGCTTCTTCACCTTCCCGAAGCTGCCGCTCTCTCCGGCTCCCGGAGCCGAAGATGCGGCTTCTTCGCGCAAAGACGATTGTGCCGCTCACAGTGCTCTCCTTAGCGCGGCTTCTGCCGAAGGACGCCCGGGAGCGGCTCTTAGCTCCGGACAGCATCCTACCTTCGTCTTTAGCGCCTCTTCTCATCTACATTTCGGCAAAAAGCTTTTCCACTATGTCTGGCTCGGAAAAACTGTGCCAGCACAGAAAAAATCTCCTATCGTGTTCTAGACGTTGCACGGATTTCTGCCAAGTGTTTGGCAGGAAGAGAAAAAAAGTTGTCCAAAACAGCTTCCAATCGAATGTTCATGTGACTGGAAAAGTCAGGAGAGTGCAAAAGTACTGTTTTCTAATAGTTGGCAAGGTGCGCACACAATCCCAGTGTTGTACAGCTTGCTTCTTTACCTTTTCCAAGTTGCCGCTCTACCCGGCTCCCGGAGCCGAAGAAGCGGCTTCTTCGCGCAAAGACGATTGTGCCGCTCACAGTGCTCTCCTTAGCGTGGCTTCTGCCGAAAGACGCCCGGGAGCGGCTCTTAGCTCCGGACAGCATCCTACCTTCGTCTTTAGCGCCTCTTCTCATCTACATCTCGGCAAAAAGCTTTTCCACTATGTCTGGCTAGGAAAAACTGTGCCAGCACAGAAAAAATCTCCCATCATGTTCTAGACGTTGCACGGATTTCTGCCAAGTGTTTGGCAGGAAGAGAAAAAAAGTTGTCCAAAACAGCTTCCAATCGAATGTTCATGTGACTGGAAAAGTCAGGAGAGTGCAAAAGTACTGTTTTCTAATAGTTGGCAAGGTGCGCACACAATCCCAGTGTTGTACAGCTTGCTTCTTTACCTTTTCCAAGTTGCCGCTCTACCCGGCTCCCGGAGCCGAAGAAGCGGCTTCTTCGCGCAAAGACGATTGTGCCGCTCACAGTGCTCTCCTTAGCGCGGCTTCTGCCGAAAGACGCCCCGGAGCGGCTCTTAGCTCCGGACAGCATCCTACCTTCATCTTTAGCGCCTCTTCTCATCTACATCTCGGCAAAAAGCTTTTCCACTATGTCTGGCTCGGAAAAACTGTGCCAGCACAGAAAACATCTCCCATCGTGTTCCAGACGTTGCACGGATGTCTGCCAAGTGTTTGGCAGGAAGAAAAGAAAAGTTGTCCAAAACAGCTTCCAATCGAACGTTCATGTGATTGGAAAAGTCAGGAGAGTGCAAAAGTACTGTTTTCTAATAGTTGGCAAGGTGCGCACACAATCCCAGTGTTGTACAGCTTGCTTCTTCACCTTCCCGAAGCTGCCGCTCTCTCCGGCTCCCGGAGCCGAAGATGCGGCTTCTTCGCGCAAAGACGATTGTGCCGCTCACAGTGCTCTCCTTAGCGCGGCTTCTGCCGAAAGACGCCCGGGAGCGGCTCTTAGCTCCGGACAGCATCCTACCTTCGTCTTTAGCGCCTCTTCTCATCTACATCTCAGCAAAAAGCTTTTCCACTATGTGTGGTTAGGAAAAACTGTGCCAGCACAGAAAATATCTCCCATCGTGTTCTAGACGTTGCACGGATGTCTGCCAAGTGTTTGGCAGGAAGAAAAGAAAAGTTGTCCAAAACAGCTTCTAATCGAACGTAATGTGACTGGAAAAGTCAGGAGAGTGCAAAAGTACTGTTTTCTAATAGTTGGCAAGGTGCGCACACAATCCCAGTGTTGTACAGCTTGCTTCTTTACCTTTTCCAAGTTGCCGCTCTCTCCGGCTCCCGGAGCCGAAGATGCGGCTTCTTCGCGCAAAGACGATTGTGCCGCTCACAGTGCTCTCCTTAGCGCGGCTTCTGCCGAAAGACGCCCGGGAGCGGCTCTTAGCTCCGGACAGCATCCTACCTTCGTCTTTAGCGCCTCTTCTCATCTACATCTCGGCAAAAAGCTTTTCCACTATGCCTGGCTAGGAAAAACTGTGCCAGCACAGAAAACATCTCCCATCGTGTTCTAGACGTTGCACGGATATCTGCCAAGTGTTTGGCAGGAAGAAAAGAAAAGTTGTCCAAAACAGCTTCCAATCGAACGTTCATGTGATTGGAAAAGTCAGCAGAGTGCAAAAGTACTGTTTTGTATCAGTTGGCAAGGTGCGCACACAATCCCAGTGTTGTACAGCTTGCTTCTTCACCTTCCCGAAGCTGCCGCTCTCTCCGGCTCCCGGAGCTGAAGAAGCGGCTTCTTTGCGCAAAGACGATTTTGTCGCCCACAGTGCTCTCCTTAGCGCGGCTTCTGCCGAAAGACGCCCGGGAGCGGCTCTTAGCTCCGGACAGCATCCTACCTTCGTCTTTAGCGCCTCTTCTCATCTACATCTCGGCAAAAAGCTTTTCCACTATGCCTGGCTAGGAAAAACTGTGCCAGCACAGAAAACATCTCCCATCGTGTTCTAGACATTGCACAGATGTCTGCCAAGTGTTTGGCAGGAAGAAAAGAAAAGTTGTCCAAAACAGCTTCTGATCGAATGTTCATGTGATTGGAAAAGTCAGGACAGTGCAAAAGTACTGTTTTCTAATAGTTGGCAAGGTGCGCACACAATCCCAGTGTTGTACAGCTTGCTTCTTTACCTTTTCCAAGTTGCCGCTCTACCCGGCTCCCGGAGCCGAAGATGCGGCTTCTTCGCGCAAAGACGATTGTGCCGCTCACAGTGCTCTCCTTAGCGCGGCTTCTGCCGAAGGACGCCCCGGAGCGGCTCTTAGCTCCGGACAGCATCCAACCTTCGTCTTTAGCGCCTCTTCTCATCTACATCTCGGCAAAAAGCTTTTCCACTATGCCTGGTTTGGAAAAACTGTGCCAGCACAGAAAACATCTCCCATCGTGTTCTAGACGTTGCACGGATGTCTGCCAAGTGTTTGGCAGGAAGAAAAGTTGTCCAAAACAGCTTCAAATCGAATGTTCATGTGACTGGAAAAGTCAGTAGAGTGCAAAAGTACTGTTTTGTATCAGTTGGCAAGGTGCGCACACAATCCCAGTGTTGTACAGCTTGCTTCTTCACCTTTCCGAAGCTGCCGCTCTCTCCGGCTCCCCGAGCCGAAGAAGCGGCTTCTTCGCGCAAAGACGATTGTGCCGCTCACAGTGCTCTCCTTAGCGCGGCTTCTGCCGAAAGACGCCTGGGAGCGGCTCTTAGCTCCGGACAGCATCCTACCTTCGTCTTTAGCGCTTCTTCTCATCCACATCTCGGCAAAAAGCTTTTCCACTATGTCTGCTAGGAAAAACTGTGCCAGCACAGAAAACATCTCCCATCATGTTCCAGACGTTGCACGAATGTCTGCCAAGTGTTTGGCAGGAAGAAAAGAAAAGTTGTCCAAAACAGCTTCTAATCGAATGTTCATGTGACTGGAAAAGTCAGGAGAGTGCAAAAGTACTGTTTTCTATCAGTTGGCAAGGTGCGCACGCAATCCCAGTGTTGTACAGCTTGCTTCTTCACCTTCCCGAAGCTGCCGCTCTCTCCGGCTCCCGGAGCCGAAGAAGCGGCTTCTTCGCGCAAAGACGATTGTGCCGCTCACAGTGCTCTCCTTAGCGTGGCTTCTGCCGAAAGACGCCCGGGAGCGGCTCTTAGCTCCGGACAGCATCCTACCTTCGTCTTTAGCGCCTCTTCTCATCTACATCTCGGCAAAAAGCTTTTCCACTATGTCTGGCTAGGAAAAACTGTGCCAGCACAGAAAAAATCTCCCATCATGTTCTAGACGTTGCACGGATTTCTGCCAAGTGTTTGGCAGGAAGAGAAAAAAAGTTGTCCAAAACAGCTTCCAATCGAATGTTCATGTGACTGGAAAAGTCAGGAGAGTGCAAAAGTACTGTTTTCTAATAGTTGGCAAGGTGCGCACACAATCCCAGTGTTGTACAGCTTGCTTCTTTACCTTTTCCAAGTTGCCGCTCTACCCGGCTCCCGGAGCCGAAGAAGCGGCTTCTTCGCGCAAAGACGATTGTGCCGCTCACAGTGCTCTCCTTAGCGCGGCTTCTGCCGAAAGACGCCCCGGAGCGGCTCTTAGCTCCGGACAGCATCCTACCTTCATCTTTAGCGCCTCTTCTCATCTACATCTCGGCAAAAAGCTTTTCCACTATGTCTGGCTCGGAAAAACTGTGCCAGCACAGAAAACATCTCCCATCGTGTTCCAGACGTTGCACGGATGTCTGCCAAGTGTTTGGCAGGAAGAAAAGAAAAGTTGTCCAAAACAGCTTCCAATCGAACGTTCATGTGATTGGAAAAGTCAGGAGAGTGCAAAAGTACTGTTTTCTAATAGTTGGCAAGGTGCGCACACAATCCCAGTGTTGTACAGCTTGCTTCTTCACCTTCCCGAAGCTGCCGCTCTCTCCGGCTCCCGGAGCCGAAGATGCGGCTTCTTCGCGCAAAGACGATTGTGCCGCTCACAGTGCTCTCCTTAGCGCGGCTTCTGCCGAAAGACGCCCGGGAGCGGCTCTTAGCTCCGGACAGCATCCTACCTTCGTCTTTAGCGCCTCTTCTCATCTACATCTCAGCAAAAAGCTTTTCCACTATGTCTGGTTAGGAAAAACTGTGCCAGCACAGAAAACATCTCCCATCGTGTTCTAGACGTTGCACAGATGTCTGCCAAGTGTTTGGCAGGAAGAAAAGAAAAGTTGTCCAAAACAGCTTCTAATCGAACGTAATGTGACTGGAAAAGTCAGGAGAGTGCAAAAGTACTGTTTTCTAATAGTTGGCAAGGTGCGCACACAATCCCAGTGTTGTACAGCTTGCTTCTTTACCTTTTCCAAGTTGCCGCTCTCTCCGGCTCCCGGAGCCGAAGATGCGGCTTCTTCGCGCAAAGACGATTGTGCCGCTCACAGTGCTCTCCTTAGCGCGGCTTCTGCCGAAAGACGCCCGGGAGCGGCTCTTAGCTCCGGACAGCATCCTACCTTCGTCTTTAGCGCCTCTTCTCATCTACATCTCGGCAAAAAGCTTTTCCACTATGCCTGGCTAGGAAAAACTGTGCCAGCACAGAAAACATCTCCCATCGTGTTCTAGACGTTGCACGGATATCTGCCAAGTGTTTGGCAGGAAGAAAAGAAAAGTTGTCCAAAACAGCTTCCAATCGAACGTTCATGTGATTGGAAAAGTCAGCAGAGTGCAAAAGTACTGTTTTGTATCAGTTGGCAAGGTGCGCACACAATCCCAGTGTTGTACAGCTTGCTTCTTCACCTTCCCGAAGCTGCCGCTCTCTCCGGCTCCCGGAGCTGAAGAAGCGGCTTCTTTGCGCAAAGACGATTTTGTCGCCCACAGTGCTCTCCTTAGCGCGGCTTCTGCCGAAAGACGCCCGGGAGCGGCTCTTAGCTCCGGACAGCATCCTACCTTCGTCTTTAGCGCCTCTTCTCATCTACATCTCGGCAAAAAGCTTTTCCACTATGCCTGGCTAGGAAAAACTGTGCCAGCACAGAAAACATCTCCCATCGTGTTCTAGACATTGCACAGATGTCTGCCAAGTGTTTGGCAGGAAGAAAAGAAAAGTTGTCCAAAACAGCTTCTGATCGAATGTTCATGTGATTGGAAAAGTCAGGACAGTGCAAAAGTACTGTTTTCTAATAGTTGGCAAGGTGCGCACACAATCCCAGTGTTGTACAGCTTGCTTCTTTACCTTTTCCAAGTTGCCGCTCTACCCGGCTCCCGGAGCCGAAGATGCGGCTTCTTCGCGCAAAGACGATTGTGCCGCTCACAGTGCTCTCCTTAGCGCGGCTTCTGCCGAAGGACGCCCCGGAGCGGCTCTTAGCTCCGGACAGCATCCAACCTTCGTCTTTAGCGCCTCTTCTCATCTACATCTCGGCAAAAAGCTTTTCCACTATGCCTGGTTTGGAAAAACTGTGCCAGCACAGAAAACATCTCCCATCGTGTTCTAGACGTTGCACGGATGTCTGCCAAGTGTTTGGCAGGAAGAAAAGTTGTCCAAAACAGCTTCAAATCGAATGTTCATGTGACTGGAAAAGTCAGTAGAGTGCAAAAGTACTGTTTTGTATCAGTTGGCAAGGTGCGCACACAATCCCAGTGTTGTACAGCTTGCTTCTTCACCTTTCCGAAGCTGCCGCTCTCTCCGGCTCCCCGAGCCGAAGAAGCGGCTTCTTCGCGCAAAGACGATTGTGCCGCTCACAGTGCTCTCCTTAGCGCGGCTTCTGCCGAAAGACGCCTGGGAGCGGCTCTTAGCTCCGGACAGCATCCTACCTTCGTCTTTAGCGCTTCTTCTCATCCACATCTCGGCAAAAAGCTTTTCCACTATGTCTGCTAGGAAAAACTGTGCCAGCACAGAAAACATCTCCCATCATGTTCCAGACGTTGCACGAATGTCTGCCAAGTGTTTGGCAGGAAGAAAAGAAAAGTTGTCCAAAACAGCTTCTAATCGAATGTTCATGTGACTGGAAAAGTCAGGAGAGTGCAAAAGTACTGTTTTCTATCAGTTGGCAAGGTGCGCACGCAATCCCAGTGTTGTACAGCTTGCTTCTTCACCTTCCCGAAGCTGCCGCTCTCTCCGGCTCCCGGAGCCGAAGAAGCGGCTTCTTCGCGCAAAGACGATTGTGCCGCTCACAGTGCTCTCCTTAGCGCGGCTTCTGCCGAAAGACGCCCCGGAAGCGGCTCTTAGCTCCGGACAGCATCCTACCTTCGTCTTTAGCGCCTCTTCTCATCTACATCTCAGCAAAACGCTTTCCCACTATGTGTGGCACGGAAAAACTGTGCCAGCACAGAAAACATCTCCCATCGTGTTCTAGACGTTGCACGGAGGTCTGCCAAGTGTTTGGCAGGAAGAAAAGAAAAGTTGTCCAAAACAGCTTCCAATCGAACGTTCATGAGATTGGAAAAGTCAGGAGAGTGCAAAAGTACTGTTTTCTAATAGTTGGCAAGGTGCGCACACAATCCCAGTGTTGTACAGCTTGCTTCTTCACCTTCCCGAAGCTGCCGCTCTCTCCGGCTCCCGGAGCCGAAGATGCGGCTTCTTCGCGCAAAGACGATTGTGCCGCTCACAGTGCTCTCCTTAGCGCGGCTTCTGCCGAAAGACGCCCGGGAGCGGCTCTTAGCTCCGGACAGCATCCTACCTTCGTCTTTAGCGCCTCTTCTCATCTACATCTCGGCAAAAAGCTTTTCCATTATGTCTGGCTAGGAAAAACTGTGCCAGCACAGAAAACATCTCCCATCGTGTTCTAGACGTGTCGCGGATGTCTGCCAAGTGTTTGGCAGCAAGAAAAGAAAAGTTGTCCAAAACAGCTTCTAATCGAATGTTCATGTGACTGGAAAAGTCAGGAGAGTGCAAAAGTACTGTTTTCTAATAGTTGGCAAGGTGCGCACACAATCCCAGTGTTGTACAGCTTGCTTCTTACATTTTCCAAGTTGCCACTCTACCCGGCTCCCGGAGCCGAAGAAGCGGCTTCTTCGCGCAAAGACGATTGTGCCGCTCACAGTGCTCTCCTTAGCGCGGCTTCTGCCGAAAGACGCCCCGGAAGCGGCTCTTAGCTCCGGACAGCATCCTACCTTCGTCTTTAGCGCCTCTTCTCATCTACATCTCAGCAAAACGCTTTCCCACTATGTCTGGCACGGAAAAACTGTGCCAGCACAGAAAACATCTCCCATCGTGTTCTAGACGTTGCACGGAGGTCTGCCAAGTATTTGACAGGAAGAAAAGTTATCCAAAACAGCTTCCAATCGAATGTTCATGTGACTGGAAAAGTCAGGAGAGTGCAAAAGTACTGTTTTGTATCAGTTGGCAAGGTGCGCACACAATCCCAGTGTTGTACAGCTTGCTTCTTCACCTTTCCGAAGCTGCCGCTCTCTCCGGCTCCCCGAGCCGAAGAAGCGGCTTCTTCGCGCAAAGATGATTGTGCCGCTCACAGTGCTCTCCTTAGCGCGGCTTCTGCCGAAAGACGCCCGGGAGCGGCTCTTAGCTCCGGACAGCATCCAACCTTCGTCTTTAGCGCCTCTTCTCATCTACATCTCGGCAAAAAGCTTTTCCACTATGTCTGCTAGGAAAAACTGTGCCAGCACAGAAAACATCTCCCATCATGTTCTAGACGTTGCACAGATGTCTGCCAAGTGTTTGGCAGGAAGAAAAGAAAAGTTGTCCAAAACAGCTTCCAATCGAACGTTCATGAGATTGGAAAAGTAAGAGAGTGCAAAAGTACTGTTTTCTAATAGTTGGCAAGGTGCGCACACAATCCCAATGTTGTACAGCTTGCTTCTTCACCTTCCCGAAGCTGCCGCTCTCTCCGGCTCCCGGAGCCGAAGATGCGGCTTCTTCGCGCAAAGACGATTGTGCCGCTCACAGTGCTCTCCTTAGCGCGGCTTCTGCCGAAAGACGCCCGGGAGCGGCTCTTAGCTCCGGACAGCATCCTACCTTCATCTTTAGCGCCTCTTCTCATCTACATTTCGGCAAAAAGCTTTTCCACTATGTCTGGCTCGGAAAAACTGTGCCAGCACAGAAAACATCTCCCATCGTGTTCTAGACGTTGCACGGATTTCTGCCAAGTGTTTGGCAGGAAGAAAAAAAAAGTTGTCCAAAACAGCTTCCAATCGAATGTTCATGTGACTGGAAAAGTGAGGAGAGTGCAAAAGTACTCTTTTGTATCAGTTGGCAAGGTGCGCACACAGTCCCAGTGTTGTACAGCTTGCTTCTTCACCATTCCGAAGCTGCCGCTCTACCCGGCTCCCGGAGCCGAAGAATGGGCTTCTTCGCGCAAAGACGATTGTGCCGCTCACAGTGCTCTCCTTAGCGCGGCTTCTGCCGAAAGACGCCCGGGAGCGGCTCTTAGCTCCGGACAGAATCCTACCTTCTTCTTTAGCGCCTCTTCTCATCTACATCTCGGCAAAAAGCTTTTCCACTATGTCTGCTAGGAAAAACTGTGCCAGCACAGAAAACATCTCCCATCGTGTTCCAGACGTTGCACGGATGTCTGCCAAGTGTTTGGCAGGAAGAAAACGAAAGTTGTCCAAAACAGCTTCTAATCGAATGTTCATGTGACTGGAACAGTCAGGAGAGTGCAAAAGTACTGTTTTGTATCAGTTGGCAAGGTGCGCACGCAATCCCAGTGTTGTACAGCTTGCTTCTTCACCTTCCCGAAGCTGCCGCTCTCTCCGGCTCCCGGAGCCGAAAAAGCGGCTTCTTCGCGCAAAGACGATTGTGCCGCTCACAGTGCTCTCCTTAGCGCGGCTTCTGCCGAAAGACGCCCGGGAGCGGCTCTTAGCTCCGGACAGCATCCTACCTTCGTCTTTAGCGCCTCTTCTCATCTACATCTCAGCAAAAAGCTTTTCCACTATGTCTGGCTCCGAAAAACTGTGCCAGCACAGAAAACATCGCCAATCATGTTCTAGACGTTGCACGGATGTCTGCCAAGTGTTTGGCAGGAAGAAAAGTTGTCCAAAACAGCTTCCAATCGAATGTTCATGTGACTGGAAAAGTCAGGACAGTGCAAAAGTACTGTTTTCTAATAGTTGGCAAGGTGCGCACACAATCCCAGAGTTGTACAGCTTGCTTCTTTACCTTTTCCAAGCTGCCGCTCTCTCCGGCTCCCGGAGCCGAAGAAGCGGCTTCTTCGCGCAAAGACGATTGTGCCGCTCACAGTGCTCTCCTTAGCGCGGCTTCTGCCGAAAGACGCCCCGGAGCGGCTCTTAGCTCCGGACAGCATCCAACCTTCGTCTTTAGCGCCTCTTCTCATCTACATCTCGGCAAAAAGCTTTTCCACTATGCCTGGCTAGGAAAAACTGTGCCAGCACAGAAAACATCTCCCATCGTGTTCTAGACGTTGCACGGATGTCTGCCAAGTGTTTGGCAGGAAGAAAAGAAAAGTTGTCCAAAACAGCTTCCGATCGAATGTTCATGTGATTGGAAAAGTCAGGACAGTGCAAAAGTACTGTTTTCTAATAGTTGGCAAGGTGCGCACACAATCCCAGTGTTGTACAGCTTGCTTCTTCACCTTCCCGAAGCTGCCGCTCTCTCCGGCTCCCGGAGCCGAAGATGCGGCTTCTTCGCGCAACGACGATTGTGCCGCTCACAGTGCTCTCCTTAGCGCGGCTTCTGCCGAAGGACGCCCGGGAGCGGCTCTTAGCTCCTAACAGCATCCTACCTTCGTCTTTAGCGCCTCTTCTAATCTACATTTCGGCAAAAAGCTTTTCCACTATGTCTGGCTCGGAAAAACTGTGCCAGCACAGAAAACATCTCCCATCGTGTTCTAGACGTTGCACAGATGTCTGCCAAGTGTTTGGCAGGAAGAAAAGTTGTCCAAAACAGCTTCCAATCGAACGTTCATGTGATTGGAAAAGTCAGGAGAGTGCAAAAGTACTGTTTTCTAATAGTTGGCAAGGTGCGCACACAATCCCAGTGTTGTACAGCTTGCTTCTTTACCTTTTCCAAGTTGCCGCTCTCTCCGGCTCCCGGAGCCGAAGAAGCGGCTTCTTCGCGCAAAGACGATTGTGCCGCTCACAGTGCTCTCCTTAGCGCGGCTTCTGCCGAAAGACGCCCGGGAGCGGCTCTTAGCTCCGGACAGCATCCTACCTTCATCTTTAGCGCCTCTTCTCATCTACATCTCGGCAAAAAGCTTTTCCACTATGTCTGGCTAGGAAAAACTGTGCCAGCACAGAAAACATCTCCCATCGTGTTCTAGACGTTGCACGGATGTCTGCCAAGTGTTTGGCAGGAAGAAAAGGAAAGTTGGCCAAAACAGCTTCCAATCGAACGTTCATATGATTGGAAAAGTCAGGAGAGTGCAAAAGTACTGTTTTCTAATAGTTGGCAAGGTGCGCACACAATCCCAGTGTTGTACAGCTTGCTTCTTCACCTTCCCGAAGCTGCCGCTCTCTCCGGCTCCCGGAGCCGAAGATGCGGCTTCTTCGCGCAAAGACGATTGTGCCGCTCACAGTGCTCTCCTTAGCGCGGCTTCTGCCGAAAGACGCCCGGGAGCGGCTCTTAGCTCCAGACAGCATCCTACCTTCGTCTTTAGCGCCTCTTCTCCTCTACATATCGGCAAAAAGCTTTTCCACTATGTCTGGCTCGGAAAAACTGTGCCAGCACAGAAAACATCTCCCATCGTGTTCTAGACATTGCACGGATTTCTGCCAAGTGTTTGGCAGGAAGAAAAGAAAAGTTGTCCAAAACAGCTTCCAATCGAATGTTCATGTTACTGGAAAAGTCAGGAGAGTGCAAAAGTACTGTTTTCTAATAGTTGGCAAAGTGCGCACACAACCCCAGTGTTGTACAGCTTGCTTCTTTACCTTTTCCAAGTTTCCGCTCTCCCCGGCTCCCGAAGCCGAAGAAGCGGCTTCTTCGCGCAAAGACGATTCTGCCGCTCACAGTGCTCTCCTTAGCGCGGCTTCTGCCGAAAGACGCCCGGGAGCGGCTCTTAGCTCCGGACAGCATCTTACCTTCGTCTTTAGCGCCTCTTCTCTTCTTCATCTTGGCAAAAAGCTTTTCCACTATGTCTGGCTCGGAAAAACTGCCAGAACAGAAAACATCTCCCATCGTGTTCTAGACGTTGCACGGATGTCTGCCAAGTGTTTGGCAGGAAGAAAAGAAAAGTTGTCCAAAACAGCTTCCAATCGAATGTTCATGTGATTGGAAAAGTCAAGAGAGTGCAAAAGTACTGTTTTCTATCAGTTGGCAAGGTGCGCACACAATCCCAGTGTTGTACAGCTTGCTTCTTCACCTTCCCGAAGCTGCCGCTCTCTCCGGCTCCCGGAGCTGAAGAAGCGGCTTCTTCGCGCAAAGACGATTGTGTCGCTCACAGTGCTCTCCTTAGCGCGGCTTCTGCCGAAAGACGCCCGGGAGCGGCTCTTAGCTCCGGACAGGATCCAACCTTCGTCTTTAGCGCCTCTTCTCATCTACATCTCGGCAAAAAGCTTTTCCACTATGTCTGGCTAGGAAAAACTGTGCCAGCACAGAAAACATCTCCCATCGTGTTCTAGACATTGCACGGATGTCTGCCAAGTGTTTGGCAGGAAGAAAAGAAAAGTTGTCCAAAATAGCTTCCAATCGAACGTTCATGTGATTGGAAAAGTCAGGAGAGTGCAAAAGTACTGTTTTCTAATAGTTGGCAAGGTGCGCACACAATCCCAGTGTTGTACAGCTTGCTTCTTCACCTTCCCGAAGCTGCCGCTCTCTCCGGCTCCCGGAGCCGAAGATGCGGCTTCTTCACGCAAAGACGATTGTGCCGCTCACAGTGCTCTCCTTAGCGCGGCTTCTGCCGAAAGACGCCCGGGAGCGGCTCTTAGCTCCGGACAGCATCCTACCTTCGTCTTTAGCGCCTCTTCTCATCTGCATCTCGGCAAAAAGCTTTTCCACTATGTCTGCTAGGAAAAACTGTGCCAGCACAGAAAACATCTCCCATCGTGTTCCAGACATTGCACGGATGTCTGCCAAGTGTTTGGCAGGAAGAAAAGAGAAGTTGTCCAAAACAGCTTCCAATCGAATGTTCATGTGACTGGAAAAGTGAGGAGAGTGCAAAAGTACTGTTTTGTATCAGTTGGCAAGGTGCGCACACAATCCCAGTGTTGTACAGCTTGCTTCTTCACCATTCCGAAGCTGCCGCTCTCTCCGGCTCCCGGAACCGAAGATGCGGCTTCTTCGCGCAAAGACGATTGTGCCGCTCACAGTGCTCTCCTTAGCGCGGCTTCTGCCGAAAGATGCCCGGGAGCGGCTCTTAGCTCCGGACAGCATCCTACCTTCTTCTTTAGCGCCTCTTCTCATCTACATCTCGGCAAAAAGCTTTTCCACTATGTCTGGCTCGGAAAAACTGTGCCAGCACTGAAAATCTCCCATCGTGTTCCAGACGTTGCACGGATGTCTGCCAAGTGTTTGGCAGGAAGAAAAGAAAAGTTGTCCAAAACAGCTTCCAATCGAACGTTCATGTGATTGGAAAAGTCAGGAGAGTGCAAAAGTACTGTTTTGTATCAGTTGGCAAGGTGCGCACACAATCCCAGTGTTGTACAGCTTGCTTCTTCACCTTTCCGAAGCTGCCGCTCTCTCCGGCTCCCGGAGCCGAAGAAGCGGCTTCTTCGCGCAAAGACGATTGTGCCGCTCACAGTGCTCTCCTTAGCGCGGCTTCTGCCGAAAGACGCCCGGGAGCGGCTCTTAGCTCCGGACAGCATCCTACCTTCGTCTTTAGCGCCTCTTCTCATCTACATCTCGGCAAAAAGCTTTTCCACTATGTCTGCTAGGAAAAACTGTGCCAGCACAGAAAACATCTCCCATCGTGTTCCAGACGTTGCACGGATGTCTGCCAAGTGTTTGGCAAGAAGAAAAGGAAAGTTGTCCAAAACAGCTTCTAATCGAATGTTCATGTGACTGGAAAAGTCAGGAGAGTGCAAAAGTACTGTTTTGTATCAGTTGGCAAGGTGCGCACGCAATCCCAGTGTTGTACAGCTTGCTTCTTCACCTTCCCGAAGCTGCCGCTCTCTCCGGCTCCCGGAGCCGAAGAAGCGGCTTCTTCGCGCAAAGACGATTGTGCCGCTCACAGTGCTCTCCTTAGCGCGGCTTCTGCCGAAAGACGCCCCGGAGCGGCTCTTAGCTCCGGACAGCATCCTACCTTCGTCTTTAGCGCCTCTTCTCATCTACATCTCGGCAAAAAGCTTTTCCACTATGTCTGGCTAGGAAAAACTGTGCCAGCACAGAAAACATCTCCCATCGTGTTCTAGACGTTGCACGGATGTCTGCCAAGTGTTTGGCAGGAAGAAAAGAAAAGTTGTCCAAAACAGCTTCCAATCGAACGTTCATGTGATTGGAAAAGTCAGGAGAGTGCAAAAGTACTGTTTTCTAATAGTTGGCAAAGTGCGCACACAACCCCAGTGTTGTACAGCTTGCTTCTTCACCTTCCCGAAGCTGTCGCTCTCTCCGGCTCCCGGAGCCGAAGATGCGGCTTCTTCGCGCAAAGACGATTGTGCCACTCACAGTGCTCTCCTTAGCGCGGCTTCTGCCGAAAGACGCCCGGGAGCGGCTCTTAGCTCCGGAGAGCATCCTACCTTCGTCTTTAGCGCCTCTTCTCATCTACATCTCGGCAAAAAGCTTTTCCACTATGTCTGGCTCGGAAAAACTGTGCCAGCACTGAAAACATCTCCCATCGTGTTCTAGACGTTGCACGGATGTCTGCCAAGTGTTTGGCAGGAAGAAAAGGAAAGTTGTCCAAAACAGCTTCCAATCGAATGTTCATGTTACTGGAAAAGTCAGGAGAGTGCAAAAGTACTGTTTTGCATCAGTTGGCAAGGTGCGCACACAATCCCAGTGTTGTACAGCTTGCTTCTTCACCATTCCGAAGCTGCCTCTCTCTCCGGCTCCCGGAGCCGAAGAAGCGGCTTCTTCGCGCAAAGACGATTGTGCCGCTCACAGTGCTCTCCTTAGCGCGGCTTCTGCCGAAAGACGCCCGGGAGCGGCTCTTAGCTCCGGACAGCATCCTACCTTCTTCTTTAGCGCCTCTTCTCATCTACATCTCAGCAAAAAGCTTTTCCACTATGTCTGGCTCGGAAAAACTGTGCCAGCACTGAAAACATCTCCCATTGTGTTCTAGACGTTGCACGGATGTCTGCCAAGTGTTTGGCAGGAAGAAAAGAAAAGTTGTCCAAAACAGCTTCCAATCGAATGTTCATGTGACTGGAAAAGTCAGGAGAGTGCAAAAGTACTGTTTTGTATCAGTCGGCAAGGTGCGCACACAATCCCAGTGTTGTACAGCTTGCTTCTTCACCATTCCGAAGCTGCCGCTCTCTCCGGCTCCCGGAGCCGAAGAAGCGGCTTCTTCGCGCAAAGACGATTGTGCCGCTCACAGTGCTCTCCTTAGCGCGGCTTCTGCCGAAAGACGCCCGGGAGCGGCTCTTAGCTCCGGACAGCATCCTACCTTCTTCTTTAGCGCCTCTTCTCATCTACATCTCGGCAAAAAGCTTTTCCACTATGTCTGCAAGGAAAAACTGTGCCAGCACAGAAAACATCTCCCATCGTGTTCCAGACGTTGCACGGATGTCTGCCAAGTGTTTGGCAGGAAGAAAAGAAAAGTTGTCCAAAACAGCTTCCAATCGAATGTTCATGTGATTGGAAAAGTCAGGAGAGTGCAAAAGTACTGTTTTGTATCAGTTGGCAAGGTGCGCACGCAATCCCAGTGTTGTACAGCTTGCTTCTTCACCTTCCCGAAGCTGCCGCTCTCTCCGGCTCCCGGAGCCGAAGAAGCGGCTTCTTCGCGCAAAGACGATTGTGCCGCTCACAGTGCTCTCCTTAGCGCGGCTTCTGCCGAAAGACGCCCGGGAGCGGCTCTTAGCTCCGGACAGCATCCTACCTTCGTCTTTAGCGCCTCTTCTCATCTACATCTCGGCAAAAAGCTTTTCCACTATGTCTGGCTCGGAAAAACTGTGCCAGCACTGAAAACATCTCCAATCGTGTTCTAGACGTTGCACGGATGTCTGCCAAGTGTTTGGCAGGAAGAAAAGAAAAGTTGTCCAAAACAGCTTCCAATCGAATGTTCATGTGACTGGAAAAGTCAGGAGAGTGCAAAAGTACTGTTTTGTATCAGTTGGCAAGGTGCGCACACAATCCCAGTGTTGTACAGCTTGCTTCTTCACCTTCCCGAAGCTGCCGCTCTCTCCGGCTCCCGGAGCCGAAGATGCGGCTTCTTCGCGCAAAGACGATTGTGCCGCTCACAGTGCTCTCCTTAGCGCGGCTTCTGCCGAAAGACGCCCGGGAGCGGCTCTTAGCTCCAGACAGCATCCTACCTTCGTCTTTAGCGCCTCTTCTCATCTACATCTCGGCAAAAAGCTTTTCCACTATGTCTGGCTAGGGAAAACTGTGCCAGCACAGAAAACATCTCCCATCGTGTTCTAGACGTTGCACGGATATCTGCCAAGTGTTTGGCAGGAAGAAAAGAAAAGTTGTCCAAAACAACTTCCAATCGAACGTTCATGTGATTGGAAAAGCCAGGAGAGTGCAAAAGTACTGTTTTGTATCAGTTGGCAAGGTGCGCACACAATCCCAGTGTTGTACAGCTTGCTTCTTCACCTTCCCGAAGCTGCCGCTCTCTCCGGCTCCCAGAGCCGAAGATGCGGCTTCTTCGCGCAAAGACGATTGTGCCGCTCACAGTGCTCTCCTTAGCGCGGCTTCTGCCGAAAGACGCCCGGGAGCGGCTCTTAGCTCCGGACAGCATCCTACCTTCGTCTTTAGCGCCTCTTCTCATCTACATCTCGGCAAAAAGTTTTTCCACTATGTCTGGCTAGGGAAAACTGTGCCAGCACAGAAAACATCTCCCATCGTGTTCTAGACGTTGCACGGATTTCTGCCAAGTGTTTGGCAGGAAGAAAAAAAAAGTTGTCCAAAACAGCTTCCAATCGAATGTTCATGTGACTGGAAAAGTCAGGAGAGTGCAAAAGTACTGTTTTCTAATAGTTGGCAAGGTGCGCACACAATCCCAGTGTTGTACAGCTTGCTTCTTTACCTTTTCCAAGTTGCCGCTCTACCCGGCTCCCGGAGCCGAAGAAGCGGCTTCTTCGCGCAAAGACGATTGTGCCGTTCACAGTGTTCTCCTTAGCGCGGCTTCTGCCGAAAGACGCCCGGGAGCGGCTCTTAGCTCCGGACAGCATCCTACCTTCTTCTTTAGCGCCTCTTCTCATCTACATCTCGGCAAAAAGCTTTTCCACTATGTCTGGCTAGGAAAAACTGGGCCAGCACAGAAAACATCTCCCATCATGTTCCAGACGTTGCACGGTTGTCTGCCAAGTGTTTGGCAGGAAGAAAAGGAAAGTTGTCCAAAACAGCTTCTAATCGAATGTTCATGTGACTGGAAAAGTCAGGAGAGTGCAAAAGTACTGTTTTGTATCAGTTGGCAAGGTGCGCACGCAATCCCAGTGTTGTACAGCTTGCTTCTTCACCATTCCGAAGCTGCCGCTCTCTCCGGCTCCCGGAGCCGAAGAAGCGGCTTCTTCGCGCAAAGACGATTGTGCCGCTCACAGTGCTCTCCTTAGCGCGGCTTCTGCCGAAGGACGCCCTGGAGCGGCTCTTAGCTCCGGACAGCATCCTACCTTCGTCTTTAGCGCATCTTCTCATCTACATCTTGGCAAAAAGCTTTTCCACTATGTCTGGCTAGGAAAAACTGTGCCAGCACAGAAAACATCTCCCATCGTGTTCTAGACGTTGCACGGATGTCTGCCAAGTGTTTGGCAGGAAGAAAAGAAAAGTTGTCCAAAACAGCTTCCAATCGAACGTTCATGTGATTGGAAAAGTCAGGAGAGTGCAAAAGTACTGTTTTCTAATAGTTGGCAAGGTGCGCACGCAATCCCAGTGTTGTACAGCTTGCTTCTTCACCTTCCCGAAGCTGCCGCTCTCTCCGGCTCCCGGAGCCGAAGAAGCGGCTTCTTCGCGCAAAGACGATTGTGCCGCTCACAGTGCTCTCCTTAGCGCGGCTTCTGCCGAAGGACGCCCGGGAGCGGCTCTTAGCTCCGGACAGCATCCTACCTTCGTCTTTAGCGCCTCTTCTCATCTACATTTCGGCAAAAAGCTTTTCCACTATGTCTGGCTCGGAAAAACTGTGCCAGCACAGAAAAAATCTCCCATCGTGTTCTAGACGTTGCACGGATTTCTGCCAAGTGTTTGGCAGGAAGAAAAAAAAAGTTGTCCAAAACAGCTTCCAATCGAATGTTCATGTGACTGGAAAAGTCAGGAGAGTGCAAAAGCACTGTTTTCTAATAGTTGGCAAGGTGCGCACACAATCCCAGTGTTGTACAGCTTGCTTCTTCACCTTCCCGAAGCTGTCGCTCTCTCCGGCTCCCGGAGCAGAAGAAGCGGCTTCTTTGCGCAAAGACGATTGTGTCGCCCACAGTGCTCTCCTTAGCGCGGCTTCTGCCGAAAGACGCCCGGGAGCGGCTCTTAGCTCCGGACAGCATCCAACCTTCGTCTTTAGCGCCTCTTCTCATCTACATCTCTGCAAAAAGCTTTTCCACTATGCCTGGCTAGGAAAAACTGTGCCAGCACTGAAAACATCTCCCATCGTGTTCTAGACGTTGCACGGATGTCTGCCAAGTGTTTGGCAGGAAGAAAAGAAAAGTTGTCCAAAACAGCTTCCGATCGAATGTTCATGTGACTGGAAAAGTCAGGACAGTGCAAAAGTACTGTTTTCTAATAGTTGGCAAGGTGCGCACACAATCCCAGTGTTGTACAGCTTGCTTCTTCACCTTCCCAAAGCTGCCGCTCTCTCCGGCTCCCGGAGCCGAAGATGCGGCTTCTTCGCGCAAAGACAATTGTGCCGCTCACAGTGCTCTCCTTAGCGCGGCTTCTGCCGAAGGACGGCCGGGAGCGGCTCTTAGCTCCGGACAGCATCCTACCTTCGTCTTTAGCGCCTCTTCTCATCTACATTTCGGCAAAAAGCTTTTCCATTATGTCTGGCTCGGAAAAACTGTGCCAGCACTGAAAACATTTCCCATCGTGTTCTAGACGTTGCACGGATGTCTGCCAAGTGTTTGGCAGGAAGAAAAGAAAAGTTGTCCAAAACAGCTTCCAATCGAACGTTCATGTGATTGGAAAAGTCAGGAGAGTGCAAAAGTACTGTTTTCTAATAGTTGGCAAGGTGCGCACACAATCCCAGTGTTGTACAGCTTGCTTCTTTACCTTTTCCAAGTTGCCGCTCTACCCGGCTCCTGGAGCCGAAGAAGCGGCTTCTTCGCGCAAAGACGATTGTGCCGCTCACAGTGCTCTCCTTAGCGCGGCTTCTGCCGAAAGACGCCCGGGAGCGGCTCTTAGCTCCGGACAGCATCCTACCTTCGTCTTTAGCGCCTCTTCTCATCTACATCTCAGCAAAAAGCTTTTCCACTATGTCTGGCTAGGAAAAACTGTGCCAGCACAGAAAACATCTCCCATCGTGTTCTAGACGTTGCACGGATGTCTGCCAAGTGTTTGGCAGGAAGAAAAGAAAAGTTGTCCAAAACAGCTTCCAATCGAACGTTCATGTGATTGGAAAAGTCAGGAGAGTGCAAAAGTACTGTTTTCTAATAGTTGGCAAGGTGCGCACGCAATCCCAGTGTTGTACAGCTTGCTTCTTCACCTTCCCGAAGCTGCCGCTCTCTCCGGCTCCCGGAGCCGAAGAAGCGGCTTCTTCGCGCAAAGACGATTGTGCCGCTCACAGTGCTCTCCTTAGCGCGGCTTCTGCCGAAGGACGCCCGGGAGCGGCTCTTAGCTCCGGACAGCATCCTACCTTCGTCTTTAGCGCCTCTTCTCATCTACATTTCGGCAAAAAGCTTTTCCACTATGTCTGGCTCGGAAAAACTGTGCCAGCACAGAAAAAATCTCCCATCGTGTTCTAGACGTTGCACGGATTTCTGCCAAGTGTTTGGCAGGAAGAAAAAAAAAGTTGTCCAAAACAGCTTCCAATCGAATGTTCATGTGACTGGAAAAGTCAGGAGAGTGCAAAAGTACTGTTTTCTAATAGTTGGCAAGGTGCGCACACAATCCCAGTGTTGTACAGCTTGCTTCTTCACCTTCCCGAAGCTGCCGCTCTCTCCGGCTCCCGGAGCAGAAGAAGCGGCTTCTTTGCGCAAAGACGATTGTGTCGCCCACAGTGCTCTCCTTAGCGCGGCTTCTGCCGAAAGACGCCCGGGAGCGGCTCTTAGCTCCGGACAGCATCCAACCTTCGTCTTTAGCGCCTCTTCTCATCTACATCTCTGCAAAAAGCTTTTCCACTATGCCTGGCTAGGAAAAACTGTGCCAGCACTGAAAACATCTCCCATCGTGTTCTAGACGTTGCACGGATGTCTGCCAAGTGTTTGGCAGGAAGAAAAGAAAAGTTGTCCAAAACAGCTTCCGATCGAATGTTCATGTGACTGGAAAAGTCAGGACAGTGCAAAAGTACTGTTTTCTAATAGTTGGCAAGGTGCGCACACAATCCCAGTGTTGTACAGCTTGCTTCTTCACCTTCCCAAAGCTGCCGCTCTCTCCGGCTCCCGGAGCCGAAGATGCGGCTTCTTCGCGCAAAGACAATTGTGCCGCTCACAGTGCTCTCCTTAGCGCGGCTTCTGCCGAAGGACGCCCGGGAGCGGCTCTTAGCTCCGGACAGCATCCTACCTTCGTCTTTAGCGCCTCTTCTCATCTACATTTCGGCAAAAAGCTTTTCCATTATGTCTGGCTCGGAAAAACTGTGCCAGCACTGAAAACATTTCCCATCGTGTTCTAGACGTTGCACGGATGTCTGCCAAGTGTTTGACAGGAAGAAAAGAAAAGTTGTCCAAAACAGCTTCCAATCGAACGTTCATGTGATTGGAAAAGTCAGGAGAGTGCAAAAGTACTGTTTTCTATAGTTGGCAAGGTGCGCACACAATCCCAGTGTTGTACAGCTTGCTTCTTTACCTTTTCCAAGTTGCCGCTCTACCCGGCTCCCGGAGCCGAAGAAGCGGCTTCTTCGCGCAAAGACGATTGTGCCGCTCACAGTGCTCTCCTTAGCGCGGCTTCTGCCGAAAGACGCCCGGGAGCGGCTCTTAGCTCCGGACAGCATCCTACCTTCGTCTTTAGCGCCTCTTCTCATCTACATCTCAGCAAAAAGCTTTTCCACTATGTCTGGCTAGGAAAAACTGTGCCAGCACAGAAAACATCTCCCATCGTGTTCTAGATGTTGCACGGATATCTGCCAAGTGTTTGGCAGGAAGAAAAGAAAAGTTGTCCAAAACAGCTTCCAATCGAATGTTCATGTGATTGGAAAAGTCAAGAGAGTGCAAAAGTACTGTTTTCTAATAGTTGGCAAGGTGCGCACACAATCCCAGTGTTGTACAGCTTGCTTCTTCACCTTCCCGAAGCTGCCGCTCTCTCCGGCTCCAGGAGCCGAAGATGCGGCTTCTTCGCGCAAAGACGATTGTGCCACTCACAGTGCTCTCCTTAGCGCAGCTTCTGTCGAAAGATGCCCCGGAGCGGCTCTTAGTTCCAGACAGCATCCTACCTTCGTCTTTAGCACCTCTTCTCATCTACATCTCGGCAAAAAGCTTTTCCACTATGTCTGGCTCGGAAAAACTGTGCCAGCACAGAAAACATCTCCCATCGTGTTCTAGACATTGCACGGATTTCTGCCAAGTGTTTGGCAGGAAGAAAAGAAAAGTTGTCCAAAACAGCTTCCAATCGAATGTTCATGTGACTGGAAAAGTGAGGAGAGTGAAAAAGTACTGTTTTCTAATAGTTGGCAAAGTGCGCACACAATCCCAGTGTTGTACAGCTTGCTTCTTTACCTTTTCCAAGTTGCCGCTCTCTCCGGCTCGAGGAGCCGAAGAAGCGGCTTCTTCGCGCAAAGACGATTGTGCCGCTCACAGTGCACTCCTTAGCCCGGCTTCTGCCGAAAGACGCCCGGGAGCGGCTCTTAGATCCGGACAGCATCCTACCTTCGTCTTTAGCGCCTCTTCTCATCTACATTTCGGCAAAAAGCTTTTCCACTATGTCTGGCTCGGAAAAACTGTGCCAGCACTGAAAACATTTCCCATCGTGTTCTAGACGTTGCACGGATGTCTGCCAAGTGTTTGGCAGGAAGAAAAGAAAAGTTGTCCAAAACAGCTTCCAATCGAACGTTCATGTGATTGGAAAAGTCGGGAGAGTGCAAAAGTACTGTTTTCTAATAGTTGGCAAGGTGCGCACACAATCCCAGTGTTGTACAGCTTGCTTCTTTACCTTTTCCAAGTTGCCGCTCTACCCGGCTCCCGGAGCCGAAGAAGCGGCTTCTTCGCGCAAAGACGATTGTGCCGCTCACAGTGCTCTCCTTAGCGCGGCTTCTGCCGAAAGACTCCCGGGAGCGGCTCTTAGCTCCGGAGAGCATCCTACTTTCGTCTTTAGCGTCTCTTCTCATCTACATCTCAGCAAAAAGCTTTTCCACTATGTCTGGCTAGGAAAAACTGTGCCAGCACAGAAAACATCTCCCATCGTGTTCTAGACGTTGCACGGAGGTCTGCCAAGTGTTTGGCAGGAAGAAAAGAAAAGTTGTCCAAAACAGCTTCCAATCGAATGTTCATGTGACTGGAAAAGTCAGGAGAGTGCACAAGTACTGTTTTCTAATAGTTGGCAAGGTGCGCACACAATCCCAGTGTTGTACAGCTTGCTTCTTTACCTTTTCCAAGTTGCCGCTCTCCCCGGCTCCCGGAGCCGAAGAAGCGGCTTCTTCGCGCAAAGACGATTGTGCCGCTCACAGTGCTCTCCTTATCGCGGCTTCTGCCGAAAGACGCCCGGGAGCGGCTCTTAACTCCGGACAGCATCCTACCTTCGTCTTTAGCGCCTCTTCTCATATACATCTCGGCAAAAAGCTTTTCCACTATGTCTGGCTCGGAAAAACTGTGCCAGCACAGAAAACATCTCCCATCGTGTTCTAGACGTTGCACGGAGGTCTGCCAAGTGTTTGGCAGGAAGAAAAGAAAAGTTGTCCAAAACAGCTTCTAATCGAATGTTCATGTGATTGGAAAAGTCAGGAGAGTGCAAAAGTACTGTTTTCTAATAGTTGGCAAGGTGCGCACACAATCCCAGTGTTGTACAGCTTGCTTCTTTACCTTTTCCAAGTTGCCGCTCTCCCCGGCTCCCGGAGCCGAAGAAGCGGCTTCTTCGCGCAAAGACGATTGTGCCGCTCACAGTGCTCTCCTTAGCGCGGCTTCTGCCGAAAGATGCCCGGGAGTGGCTCTTAGCTCCGGACAGCATCCTACCTTCGTCTTTAGCGCCTCTTCTCATATACATCTTGGCAAAAAGCTTTTCCACTATGTCTGGCTAGGAAAAACTCTGCCAGAACAGAAAACATCTCCCATCGTGTTCTAGACGTTGCAGAGATGTCTGCCAAGTGTTTGGCAGGAAGAAAAGAAAAATCGTCCAAAACAGCTTCCAATCGAATGTTCATGTGATTGGAAAATTCAGGCGAGTGCAAAGGTACTGTTTTCTGTGAGTTGGCAAGGTGCGCACACAATCCCAGTGTTGTACAGCTTGCTTCTTCACCTTTCCGAAGCTGCTGCTCTCCCCGGATCTTGGAGCCGAAGAAGGGGCTTCTTCGCGCAAAGACGATTGTGCCGCTCACAGTGCACTCCTTAGCGCGGCTTCTGCCGAAAGACGCCCGGGAGCGGCTCTTAGCTCCGGACAGCATCCTACCTTCGTCTTTAGCGCCTCTTCTGATCTACATCTCGGCAAAAAGCTTTTCCACTATGTCTGGCTAGGAAAAACTGTGCCAGCACAGAAAACATCTCCCATCGTGTTCTAGACGTTGCACGGATGTCTGCCAAGTGTTTGGCAGGAAGAAAAGAAAAGTTGTCCAAAACAGCTTCCAATCGAACGTTCATGTGCTTGGAAAAGTCAGGAGAGTGCAAAAGTACTGTTTTCTAATAGTTGGCAAGGTGCACACACAATCCCAGTGTTGTACAGCTTGCTTCTTCACCTTCCCGAAGCTGCCGCTCTCTCCGGCTCCCGGAGCCGAAGATGCGGCTTCTTCGCGCAAAGACGATTGTGCCGCTCACAGTGCTCTCCTTAGCGCGGCTTCTGCCGAAAGACGCCCGGGAGCGGCTCTTAGCTCCGGACAGCATCCTACCTTCGTCTTTAGGGCCTCTTCTCATCTACATCTCGGCAAAAAGCTTTTCCACTATGTCTGGCTAGGAAAAACTGTGCCAGCACAGAAAACATCTCCCATCGTGTTCTAGACGTTGCACGGATGTCTGCCAAGTGTTTGGCAGGAAGAAAAGAAAAGTTGTCCAAAACAGCTTCCAATCGAATGTTCATGTGATTGGAAAAGTCAAGAGAGTGCAAAAGTACTCTTTTGTATCAGTTGGCAAGGTGCGCACGCAATCCCAGTGTTGTACAGCTTGCTTCTTCACCTTCCCGAAGCTGCCGCTCTCTCCGGCTCCCGGAGCCGAAGAAGCGGCTTCTTTGCGCAAAGACGATTGTGCCGCTCACAGTGCTCTCCTTAGCGCGGCTTCTGCCGAAAGACGCCCGGGAGCGGCTCTTAGCTCCGGACAGCATCCTACCTTCGTCTTTAGCGCCTCTTCTCATCTACATCTCAGCAAAAAGCTTTTCCACTATGTCTGGCTCGGAAAAACTGTGCCAGGACTGAAAACATCTCCCATCGTGTTCTAGACGTTGCACGGATTTCTGCCAAGTGTTTGGCAGGAAGAAAAGTTGTCCAAAACAGCTTCCAATCGAATGTTCATGTGACTGGAAAAGTCAGGAGAGTGCAAAAGTACTGTTTTCTAATAGTTGGCAAGGTGCGCACACAATCCCAGAGTTTTACAGCTTGCTTCTTTACCTTTTCCAAGCTGCCGCTCTCCCCGGCTCACGGAGCCGAAGAAGCGGCTTCTTCGCGCAAAGACGATTGTGCCGCTCACAGTGCTCTCCTTAGCGCGGCTTCTGCCGAAAGACGCCCTGGAGCGGCTCTTAGCTCCGGACAGCATCCCACCTTCGTCTTTAGCGCATCTTCTCATCTACATTTCAGCAAAAAGCTTTTCCACTATGTCTGGCTCGGAAAAACTGTGCCAGCACAGAAAACATCTCCCATCGTGTTCTAGACGTTGCACAGATGTCTGCCAAGTGTTTGGCAGGAAGAAAAGAAAAGTTGTCCAAAACAGCTTCCAATCGAACGTTCATGTGATTGGAAAAGTCAGGAGAGTACAAAAGTACTGTTTTGTAATAGTTGGCAAGGTGCGCACACAATCCCAGTGTTGTACATCTTGCTTCTTCACCTTCCCGAAGCTGCCGCTCTCTCCGGCTCCCGGAGCTAAAGAAGCGGCTTCTTCGCGCAAAGACGATTGTGCCGCTCACAGTGCTCTCCTTAGCGCGGCTTCTGCCGAAAGACGCCCGGGAGCGGCTCTTAGCTCCGGAGAGCATCCTACCTTCGTCTTTAGCGCCTCTTCTCATCTACATCTCGGCAAAAAGCTTTTCCAATATGCCTGGCACGGAAAAACTGTGCCAGCACAGAAAACATCTCCCATCGTCTTCTAGACGTTGCACGGATGTCTGCCAAGTGTTTGGCAGGAAGAAAAGAAAAGTTGTCCAAAACAGCTTCCGATCGAATGTTCATGTGATTGGAAAAGTCAGGACAGTGCAAAAGTACTGTTTTCTAATAGTTGACAAGGTGCGCACACAATCCCAGTGTTGTACAGCTTGCTTCTTCACCTTCCCGAAGCTGCCGCTCTCTCCGGCTCCCGGAGCCGAAGATGCGGCTTCTTCGCGCAAAGACGATTGTGCCGCTCACAGTGCTCTCCTTAGCGCGGCTTCTGCCCAAAGACGCCCGGGAGCGGCTCTTAGCTCCGGACAGCATCCAACCTTTATCTTTAGCGCCTCTTCTCATCTACGTCTCGGCAAAAAGCTTTTCCACTATGCCTGGCTAGGAAAAACTGTGCCAGCACAGAAAACATCTCCCATCGTCTTCTAGGCGTTGCACGGATGTCTGCCAAGTGTTTGGCAGGAAGAAAAGAAAAGTTGTCCAAAACAGCTTCCGATCAAATGTTCATGTGATTGGAAAAGTCAGGACAGTGCAAAAGTACTGTTTTCTAATAGTTGGCAAGGTGCGCACACAATCCCAGTGTTGTACAGCTTCCTTCTTCACCTTCCCGAAGCTGTCGCTCTCTCCGGCTCCGGGAGCCGAAGATGCGGCTTCTTCGCGCAAAGACGATTGTGGCGCACACAGTGCTCTCCTTAGCGCGGCTTCTGCCGAAAGACGCCCGGGAGCGGCTCTTAGCTCCGGACAGCATCCTACCGTCGTCTTTAGCGCCTCTTCTCATCTACATCTCGGCAAAAAGCTTTTCCACTATGTCTGGCTAGGAAAAACTGTGCCAGCACAGAAAACATCTCCCATCGTGTTCTAGACGTTGCACGGATGTCTGCCAAGTGTTTGGCAGGAAGAAAAGAAAAGTTGTCCAAAACAGCTTCCAATCGAATGTTCATGTGATTGGAAAAGTCAAGAGAGTGCAAAAGTACTCTTTTGTATCAGTTGGCAAGGTGCGCACGCAATCCCAGTGTTGTACAGCTTGCTTCTTCACCTTCCCGAAGCTGCCGCTCTCTCCGGCTCCCGGAGCCGAAGAAGCGGCTTCTTTGCGCAAAGACGATTGTGCCGCTCACAGTGCTCTCCTTAGCGCGGCTTCTGCCGAAAGACGCCCGGGAGCGGCTCTTAGCTCCGGACAGCATCCTACCTTCGTCTTTAGCGCCTCTTCTCATCTACATCTCAGCAAAAAGCTTTTCCACTATGTCTGGCTCGGAAAAACTGTGCCAGCACTGAAAACATCTCCCATCGTGTTCTAGACGTTGCACGGATTTCTGCCAAGTGTTTGGCAGGAAGAAAAGTTGTCCAAAACAGCTTCCAATCGAATGTTCATGTGACTGGAAAATCAGGAGAGTGCAAAAGTACTGTTTTCTAATAGTTGGCAAGGTGCGCACACAATCCCAGAGTTTTACAGCTTGCTTCTTTACCTTTTCCAAGCTGCCGCTCTCCCCGGCTCACGGAGCCGAAGAAGCGGCTTCTTCGCGCAAAGACGATTGTGCCGCTCACAGTGCTCTCCTTAGCGCGGCTTCTGCCGAAAGACGCCCGGGAGCGGCTCTTAGCTCCGGACAGCATCCAACCTTCGTCTTTAGCGCCTCTTCTCATCTACATCTGGGCAAAAAGCTTTTCCACTATGCCTGGCTAGGAAAAACTGTGCCAGCACAGAAAACATCTCCCATCGTGTTCTAGACGTTGCACGGATGTCTGCCAAGTGTTTGGCAGGAAGAAAAGAAAAGTTGTCCAAAACAGCTTCCAATCGAATGTTCATGTGATTGGAAAAGTCAGGACAGTGCAAAAGTACTGTTTTCTAATAGTCGGCAAGGTGCGCACACAATCCCAGTGTTGTACAGCTTGCTTCTTCACCTTACCGAAGCTGCCGCTCTCTCCGGCTCCCGGAGCCGAAGATGCGGCTTCTTCGCCAAAGACGATTGTGCCGCTCACAGTGCTCTCCTTAGCGCGGCTTCTGCCGAAGGACGCCCGGGAGCGGCTCTTAGCTCCGGACAGCATCCTACCTTCGTCTTTAGCGCCTCTTCTCATCTACATTTCGGCAAAAAGCTTTTCCACTATGTCTGGCTCGGAAAAAGTGTGCCAGCACAGAAAACATCTCCCATCGTGTTCTAGACGTTGCACGGATGTCTGCCAAGTGTTTGGCAGGAAGAAAAGAAAAGTTGTCCAAAACAGCTTCCAATCGAACGTTCATGTGATTGGAAAAGTCAGGAGAGTGCCAAAGTACTGTTTTCTAATAGTTGGCAAGGTGCGCACACAATCCCAGTGTTGTACAGCTTGCTTCTTCACCTTCCCGAAGCTGCCGCTCTCTCCGGCTCCCAGAGCTAAAGAAGCGGCTTCTTCGCGCAAAGACGATTGTGCCGCTCACAGTGCTCTCCTAAGCGCGGCTTCTGCCGAAAGACGCCCGGGAGCGGCTTCTAGCTCCGGACAGCATCCTACCTTCGTCTTTAGCGCCTCTTCTCATCTACGTCTCGGCAAGAAGCTTTTCCACTATACCTGGCTAGGAAAAACTGTGCCAGCACAGAAAACATCTCCCATCGTCTTCTAGACGTTGCACGGATGTCTGCCAAGTGTTTGGCAGGAAGAAAAGAAAAGTTGTCCAAAACAGCTTCCGATCAAATGTTCATGTGATTGGAAAAGTCAGGAGAGTGCAAAAGTACTGTTTTCTAATAGTTGGCAAGGTGCGCACACAATCCCAGTGTTGTACAGCTTGCTTCTTCACCTTCCCGAAGCTGCCGCTCTCTCCGGCTCCCGGAGCCGAAGATGCGGCTTCTTCGCGCAAAGACGATTGTGCCGCTCACAGTGCTCTCCTTAGCGCGGCTTCTGCCGAAGGACGCCCGGGAGCGGCTCTTAGCTCCGGACAGCATCCTACCTTCGTCTTTAGCGCCTCTTCTCATCTACATTTCGGCAAAAAGCTTTTCCACTATGTCTGGCTAGGAAAAACTGTGCCAGCACAGAAAACATCTCCCATCGTGTTCTAGACGTTGCACGGATTTCTGCCAAGTGTTTGGCAGGAAGAAAAAAAAAGTGTTCCAAAACAGCTTCCAATCGAATGTTCATGTGACTGGAAAAGTCAGGAGAGTGCAAAAGTACTGTTTTCTAATAGTTGGCAAGGTGCGCACACAATCCCAGTGTTGTACAGCTTGCTTCTTTACCTTTTCCAAGTTGCCGCTCTCCCCGGCTCCCAGATCCAAAGAAGCGGCTTCTTCGCGCAAAGACGATTGTGCCGCTCACAGTGCTCTCCTTAGCGCGGCTTCTGCCGAAAGACGCCCGGGAGCGGCTCTTAGCTCCGGAGAGCATCCTACCTTCGTCTTTAGCGCCTCTTCTCATCTACATCTCGGCAAAAAGCTTTTCCACTATGTCTGGCTAGGAAAAACTGTGCCAGCACAGAAAACATCTCCCATCGTGTTCTAGACGTTGCACGGATGTCTGCCAAGTGTTTGGCAGGAAGAAAAGAAAAGTTGTCAAAAACAGCTTCCAATCGAATGTTCATGTGATTGGAAAAGTCAAGAGAGTGCAAAAGTACTCTTTTGTATCAGTTGGCAAGGTGCGCACGCAATCCCAGTGTTGTACAGCTTGCTTCTTCACCTTCCCGAAGCTGCCGCTCTCTCCGGCTCCCGGAGCCGAAGAAGCGGCTTCTTTGCGCAAAGACGATTGTGCCGCTCACAGTGCTCTCCTTAGCGCGGCTTCTGCCGAAAGACGCCCGGGAGCGGCTCTTAGCTCCGGACAGCATCCCACCTTCGTCTTTAGCGCATCTTCTCATCTACATCTTGGCAAAAAGCTTTTCCACTATGTCTGGCAGGAAAAAACTGTGCCAGCACAGAGAACATCTCCCATCGTGTTCTAGACGTTGCACGGATGTCTGCCAAGTGTTTGGCAGGAAGAAAAGAAAAGTTGTCCAAAACAGCTTCCAATCGAACGTTCATGTGATTGGAAAAGTCAGGAGAGTGCAAAAGTACTGTTTTCTAATAGTTGGCAAGGTGCGCACACAATCCCAGTGTTGTACAGCTTGCTTCTTCACCTTCCCGAAGCTGCCGCTCTCTCCGGCTCCCGGAGCCAAAGATGCGGCTTCTTCGCGCAAAGACGATTGTGCCGCTCACAGTGCTCTCCTTAGCGCGGCTTCTGCCGAAGGACGCCCGGGAGCGGCTCTTAGCTCCGGACAGCATCCTACCTTCGTCTTTAGCGCCTCTTCTCATCTACATTTCGGCAAAAAGCTTTTCCACTATGTCTGGCTCCGAAAAACTGTGCCAGCACAGAAAACATCTCCCATCGTGTTCTAGACGTTGCACGGATTTCTGCCAAGTGTTTGGCAGGAATAAAAAAAAAGTTGTTTAAAACAGCTTCCAATCGAATGTTCATGTGACTGGAAAAGTCAGTAGAGGTCAAAAGTACTGTTTTCTAATAGTTGGCAAGGTGCGCACACAATCCCAGTGTTGTACAGCTTGCTTCTTCACCTTCCCGAAGCTGCCGCTCTCTCCGGCTCCCAGAGCTGAAGAAGCGGCTTCTTTGCGCAAAGACGATTGTGTCGCCCACAGTGCTCTCCTTAGCGCGGCTTCTGCCGAAAGACGCCCGGGAGCGGCTCTTAGCTCCGGACAGCATCCAACCTTCGTCTTTAGCGCCTCTTCTCATCTACATCTGGGCAAAAAGCTTTTCCACTATGTCTGGCTAGGAAAAACTGTGCCAGCACAGAAAACATCTCCCATCGTGTTCTAGACGTTGCACGGATGTCTGCCAAGTGTTTGGCAGGAAGAAAAGAAAAGTTGTCCAAAACAGCTTCCGATCGAATGTTCATGTGATTGGAAAAGTCAGGACAGTGCAAAAGTACTGTTTTCTAATAGTTGGCAAGGTGCGCACACAATCCCAGTGTTGTACAGCTTGCTTCTTCACCTTCCCGAAGCTGCCGCTCTCTCCGGCTCCCGGAGCCGAAGATGCGGCTTCTTCGCGCAAAGACGATTGTGCCGCTGACAGTGCTCTCCTTAGCGCGGCTTCTGCCGAAGGACGCCCGGGAGCGGCTCTTAGCTCCGGACAGCATCCTACCTTCGTCTTTAGCGCCTCTTCTCATCTACATTTCGGCAAAAAGCTTTTCCACTATGTCTGGCTCGGAAAAACTGTGCCAGGACTGAAAACATCTCCCATCGTGTTCTAGACGTTGCACGGATTTCTGCCAAGTGTTTGGCAGGAAGAAAAGTTGTCCAAAACAGCTTCCAATCGAATGTTCATGTGACTGGAAAAGTCAGGAGAGTGCAAAAGTACTGTTTTCTAATAGTTGGCAAGGTGCGCACACAATCCCAGAGTTTTACAGCTTGCTTCTTTACCTTTTCCAAGCTGCCGCTCTCCCCGGCTCACGGAGCCGAAGAAGCGGCTTCTTCGCGCAAAGACGATTGTGCCGCTCACAGTGCTCTCCTTAGCGCGGCTTCTGCCGAAAGACGCCCTGGAGCGGCTCTTAGCTCCGGACAGCATCCCACCTTCGTCTTTAGCGCATCTTCTCATCTACATTTCAGCAAAAAGCTTTTCCACTATGTCTGGCTCGGAAAAACTGTGCCAGCACAGAAAACATCTCCCATCGTGTTCTAGACGTTGCACAGATGTCTGCCAAGTGTTTGGCAGGAAGAAAAGAAAAGTTGTCCAAAACAGCTTCCAATCGAACGTTCATGTGATTGGAAAAGTCAGGAGAGTGCAAAAGTACTGTTTTGTAATAGTTTGCAAGGTGCGCACACAATCCCAGTGTTGTACATCTTGCTTCTTCACCTTCCCGAAGCTGCCGCTCTCTCCGGCTCCCGGAGCTAAAGAAGCGGCTTCTTCGCGCAAAGACGATTGTGCCGCTCACAGTGCTCTCCTTAGCGCGGCTTCTGCCGAAAGACGCCCGGGAGCGGCTCTTAGCTCCGGACAGCATCCTACCTTCGTCTTTAGCGCCTCTTCTCATCTACATCTCGGCAAAAAGCTTTTCCAATATGCCTGGCTACGAAAAACTGTGCCAGCACAGAAAACATCTCCCATCGTCTTCTAGACGTTGCACGGATGTCTGCCAAGTGTTTGGCAGGAAGAAAAGAAAAGTTGTCCAAAACAGCTTCCGATCGAATGTTCATGTGATTGGAAAAGTCAGGACAGTGCAAAAGTACTGTTTTCTAATAGTTGGCAAGGTGCGCACACAATCCCAGTGTTGTACAGCTTGCTTCTTCACCTTCCCGAAGCTGCCGCTCTCTCCGGCTCCCGGAGCCGAAGATGCGGCTTCTTCGCGCAAAGACGATTGTGCCGCTCACAGTGCTCTCCTTAGCGCGGCTTCTGCCCAAAGACGCCCGGGAGCGGCTCTTAGCTCCGGACAGCATCCAACCTTTATCTTTAGCGCCTCTTCTCATCTACGTCTCGGCAAAAAGCTTTTCCACTATGCCTGGCTAGGAAAAACTGTGCCAGCACAGAAAACATCTCCCATCGTCTTCTAGGCGTTGCACGGATGTCTGCCAAGTGTTTGGCAGGAAGAAAAGAAAAGTTGTCCAAAACAGCTTCCAATCGAACGTTCATGTGATTGGAAAAGTCAGGACAGTGCAAAAGTACTGTTTTCTAATAGTTGGCAAGGTGCGCACACAATCCCAGTGTTGTACAGCTTCCTTCTTCACCTTCCCGAAGCTGCCGCTCTCTCCGGCTCCGGGAGCCGAAGATGCGGCTTCTTCGCGCAAAGACGATTGTGGCGCACACAGTGCTCTCCTTAGCGCGGCTTCTGCCGAAAGACGCCCGGGAGCGGCTCTTAGCTCCGGACAGCATCCTACCTTCGTCTTTAGCGCCTCTTCTCATCTACATTTCGGCAAAAAGCTTTTCCACTATGTCTGGCTCCGAAAAACTGTGCCAGCACTGAAAACATCTCCCATCGTGTTCTAGACGTTGCACGGATTTCTGCCAAGTGTTTGGCAGGAATAAAAAAAAAGTTGTTTAAAACAGCTTCCAATCGAATGTTCATGTGACTGGAAAAGTCAGTAGAGTGCAAAAGTACTGTTTTCTAATAGTTGGCAAGGTGTGCACACAATCCCAGTGTTGTACAGCTTGCTTCTTCACCTTCCCGAAGCTGCCGCTCTCTCCGGCTCCCAGAGCTGAAGAAGCGGCTTCTTTGCGCAAAGACGATTGTGTCGCCCACAGTGCTCTCCTTAGCGCGGCTTCTGCCGAAAGACGCCCGGGAGCGGCTCTTAGCTCCGGACAGCATCCAAACTTCGTCTTTAGCGCCTCTTCTCATCTACATCTGGGCAAAAAGCTTTTCCACTATGTCTGGCTAGGAAAAACTGTGCCAGCACAGAAAACATCTCCCATCGTGTTCTAGACGTTGCACGGATGTCTGCCAAGTGTTTGGCAGGAAGAAAAGAAAAGTTGTCCAAAACAGCTTCCGATCGAATGTTCATGTGATTGGAAAAGTCAGGACAGTGCAAAAGTACTGTTTTCTAATAGTTGGCAAGGTGCGCACACAATCCCAGTGTTGTACAGCTTGCTTCTTCACCTTCCCGAAGCTGCCGCTCTCTCCGGCTCCCGGAGCCGAAGATGCGGCTTCTTCGCGCAAAGACGATTGTGCCGCTCACAGTGCTCTCCTTAGCGCGGCTTCTGCCGAAGGACGCCCGGGAGCGGCTCTTAGCTCCGGACAGCATCCTACCTTCGTCTTTAGCGCCTCTTCTCATCTACATTTCGGCAAAAAGCTTTTCCACTATGTCTGGCTCGGAAAAACTGTGCCAGGACTGAAAACATCTCCCATCGTGTTCTAGACGTTGCACGGATTTCTGCCAAGTGTTTGGCAGGAAGAAAAGTTGTCCAAAACAGCTTCCAATCGAATGTTCATGTGATTGGAAAAGTCAGGAGAGTGCAAAAGTACTGTTTTGTAATAGTTGGCAAGGTGCGCACACAATCCCAGTGTTGTACAGCTTGCTTCTTCACCTTCCCGAAGCTGCCGCTCTCTCCGGCTCCCGGAGCCGAAGAAGCGGCTTCTTCGCGCAAAGACGATTGTGCCGCTCACAGTGCTCTCCTTAGCGCGGCTTCTGCCCAAAGACGCCCGGGAGCGGCTCTTAGCTCCGGACAGCATCCAACCTTTATCTTTAGCGCCTCTTCTCATCTACGTCTCGGCAAAAAGCTTTTCCACTATGCCTGGCTAGGAAAAACTGTGCCAGCACAGAAAACATCTCCCATCGTCTTCTAGGCGTTGCACGGATGTCTGCCAAGTGTTTGGCAGGAAGAAAAGAAAAGTTGTCCAAAACAGCTTCCGATCAAATGTTCATGTGATTGGAAAAGTCAGGACCGTGCAAAAGTACTGTTTTCTAATAGTTGGCAAGGTGCGCACACAATCCCAGTGTTGTACAGCTTCCTTCTTCACCTTCCCGAAGCTGCCGCTCTCTCCGGCTCCGGGAGCCGAAGATGCGGCTTCTTCGCGCAAAGACGATTGTGGCGCACACAGTGCTCTCCTTAGCGCGGCTTCTGCCGAAAGACGCCCGGGAGCGGCTCTTAGCTCCGGACAGCATCCTACCTTTGTCTTTAGCGCCTCTTCTCATCTACATCTCGGCAAAAAGCTTTTCCACTATGTCTGGCTAGGAAAAACTGTGCCAGGACTGAAAACATCTCCCATCGTGTTCTAGACGTTGCACGGATGTCTGCCAAGTGTTTGGCAGGAAGAAAAGAAAAGTTTTCCAAAACAGCTTCCAATCGAATGTTCATGTGATTGGAAAAGTCAAGAGAGTGCAAAAGTACTCTTTTGTATCAGTTGGCAAGGTGCGCACGCAATCCCAGTGTTGTACAGCTTGCTTCTTCACCTTCCCGAAGCTGCCGCTCTCTCCGGCTCCCGGAGCCGAAGAAGCGGCTTCTTTGCGCAAAGACGATTGTGCCGCTCACAGTGCTCTCCTTAGCGCGGCTTCTGCCCAAAGACGCCCGGGAGCGGCTCTTAGCTCCGGACAGCATCCAACCTTTATCTTTAGCGCCTCTTCTCATCTACGTCTCGGCAAAAAGCTTTTCCACTATGCCTGGCTAGGAAAAACTGTGCCAGCACAGAAAACATCTCCCATCGTGTTCTAGACATTGCACGGATGTCTGCCAAGTGTTTGGCAGGAAGAAAAGAAAAGTTGTCCAAAACAGCTTCCGATCAAATGTTCATGTGATTGGAAAAGTCAGGACCGTGCAAAAGTACTGTTTTCTAATAGTTGGCAAGGTGCGCACACAATCCCAGTGTTGTACAGCTTCCTTCTTCACCTTCCCGAAGCTGCCGCTCTCTCCGGCTCCGGGAGCCGAAGATGCGGCTTCTTCGCGCAAAGACGATTGTGGCGCACACAGTGCTCTCCTTAGCGCGGCTTCTGCCGAAAGACGCCCGGGAGCGGCTCTTAGCTCCGGACAGCATCCTACCTTTGTCTTTAGCGCCTCTTCTCATCTACATCTCGGCAAAAAGCTTTTCCACTATGTCTGGCTAGGAAAAACTGTGCCAGGACTGAAAACATCTCCCATCGTGTTCTAGACGTTGCACGGATGTCTGCCAAGTGTTTGGCAGGAAGAAAAGAAAAGTTTTCCAAAACAGCTTCCAATCGAATGTTCATGTGATTGGAAAAGTCAAGAGAGTGCAAAAGTACTCTTTTGTATCAGTTGGCAAGGTGCGCACGCAATCCCAGTGTTGTACAGCTTGCTTCTTCACCTTCCCGAAGCTGCCGCTCTCTCCGGCTCCCGGAGCCGAAGAAGCGGCTTCTTTGCGCAAAGACGATTGTGCCGCTCACAGTGCTCTCCTTAGCGCGGCTTCTGCCGAAAGACGCCCGGGAGCGGCTCTTAGCTCCGGACAGCATCCTACCTTCGTCTTTAGCGCCTCTTCTCATCTACATCTCAGCAAAAAGCTTTTCCACTATGTCTGGCTTGGAAAAACTGTGCCAGGACTGAAAACATCTCCCATCGTGTTCTAGACATTGCACGGATGTCTGCCAAGTGTTTGGCAGGAAGAAAAGAAAAGTTGTCCAAAACAGCTTCCGATCAAATGTTCATGTGATTGGAAAAGTCAGGACCGTGCAAAAGTACTGTTTTCTAATAGTTGGCAAGGTGCGCACACAATCCCAGTGTTGTACAGCTTCCTTCTTCACCTTCCCGAAGCTGCCGCTCTCTCCGGCTCCGGGAGCCGAAGATGCGGCTTCTTCGCGCAAAGACGATTGTGGCGCACACAGTGCTCTCCTTAGCGCGGCTTCTGCCGAAAGACGCCCGGGAGCGGCTCTTAGCTCCGGACAGCATCCTACCTTTGTCTTTAGCGCCTCTTCTCATCTACATCTCGGCAAAAAGCTTTTCCACTATGTCTGGCTAGGAAAAACTGTGCCAGGACTGAAAACATCTCCCATCGTGTTCTAGACGTTGCACGGATGTCTGCCAAGTGTTTGGCAGGAAGAAAAGAAAAGTTTTCCAAAACAGCTTCCAATCGAATGTTCATGTGATTGGAAAAGTCAAGAGAGTGCAAAAGTACTCTTTTGTATCAGTTGGCAAGGTGCGCACGCAATCCCAGTGTTGTACAGCTTGCTTCTTCACCTTCCCGAAGCTGCCGCTCTCTCCGGCTCCCGGAGTCGAAGAAGCGGCTTCTTTGCGCAAAGACGATTGTGCCGCTCACAGTGCTCTCCTTAGCGCGGCTTCTGCCGAAAGACGCCCGGGAGCGGCTCTTAGCTCCGGACAGCATCCTACCTTCGTCTTTAGCGCCTCTTCTCATCTACATCTCAGCAAAAAGCTTTTCCACTATGT
This sequence comes from Melospiza georgiana, assembly GCF_028018845.1. Lineage (NCBI taxonomy): Eukaryota > Metazoa > Chordata > Aves > Passeriformes > Passerellidae > Melospiza > Melospiza georgiana. The sequence goes on along the minus strand of NC_080464.1, from coordinate 19,418,871 downwards.
CTGGCTTGGAAAAACTGTGCCAGGACTGAAAACATCTCCCATCGTGTTCTAGACGTTGCACGGATTTCTGCCAAGTGTTTGGCAGGAAGAAAAGTTGTCCAAAACAGCTTCCAATCGAATGTTCATGTGACTGGAAAAGTCAGGAGAGTGCAAAAGTACTGTTTTCTAATAGTTGGCAAGGTGCGCACACAATCCCAGTGTTGTACAGCTTGCTTCTTCACCTTCCCGAAGCTGCCGCTCTCTCCGGCTCCCAGAGCTGAAGAAGCGGCTTCTTTGCGCAAAGACGATTGTGTCGCCCACAGTGCTCTCCTTAGCGCGGCTTCTGCCGAAAGACGCCCGGGAGCGGCTCTTAGCTCCGGACAGCATCCAACCTTCGTCTTTAGCGCCTCTTCTCATCTACATCTGGGCAAAAAGCTTTTCCACTATGTCTGGCTAGGAAAAACTGTGCCAGCACAGAAAACATCTCCCATCGTGTTCTAGACGTTGCACGGATGTCTGCCAAGTGTTTGGCAGGAAGAAAAGAAAAGTTGTCCAAAACAGCTTCCGATCGAATGTTCATGTGATTGGAAAAGTCAGGACAGTGCAAAAGTACTGTTTTCTAATAGTTGGCAAGGTGCGCACACAATCCCAGTGTTGTACAGCTTGCTTCTTCACCTTCCCGAAGCTGCCGCTCTCTCCGGCTCCCGGAGCCGAAGATGCGGCTTCTTCGCGCAAAGACGATTGTGCCGCTCACAGTGCTCTCCTTAGCGCGGCTTCTGCCGAAGGACGCCCGGGAGCGGCTCTTAACTCCGGACAGCATCCTACCTTCGTCTTTAGCGCCTCTTCTCATCTACATTTCGGCAAAAAGCTTTTCCACTATGTCTGGCTCGGAAAAACTGTGCCAGGACTGAAAACATCTCCCATCGTGTTCTAGACGTTGCACGGATTTCTGCCAAGTGTTTGGCAGGAAGAAAAGTTGTCCAAAACAGCTTCCAATCGAATGTTCATGTGACTGGAAAAGTCAGGAGAGTGCAAAAGTACTGTTTTCTAATAGTTGGCAAGGTGCGCACACAATCCCAGAGTTTTACAGCTTGCTTCTTTACCTTTTCCAAGCTGCCGCTCTCCCCGGCTCACGAAGCCGAAGAAGCGGCTTCTTCGCGCAAAGACGATTGTGCCGCTCACAGTGCTCTCCTTAGCGCGGCTTCTGCCGAAAGACGCCCTGGAGCGGCTCTTAGCTCCGGACAGCATCCCACCTTCGTCTTTAGCGCATCTTCTCATCTACATTTCAGCAAAAAGCTTTTCCACTATGTCTGGCTCGGAAAAACTGTGCCAGCACAGAAAACATCTCCCATCGTGTTCTAGACGTTGCACAGATGTCTGCCAAGTGTTTGGCAGGAAGAAAAGAAAAGTTGTCCAAAACAGCTTCCAATCGAACGTTCATGTGATTGGAAAAGTCAGGAGAGTGCAAAAGTACTGTTTTGTAATAGTTGGCAAGGTGCGCACACAATCCCAGTGTTGTACAGCTTGCTTCTTCACCTTCCCGAAGCTGCCGCTCTCTCCGGCTCCCGGAGCCGAAGATGCGGCTTCTTCGCGCAAAGACGATTGTGCCGCTCACAGTGCTCTCCTTAGCGCGGCTTCTGCCCAAAGACGCCCGGGAGCGGCTCTTAGCTCCGGACAGCATCCGACCTTTATCTTTAGCGCCTCTTCTCATCTACGTCTCGGCAAAAAGCTTTTCCACTATGCCTGGCTAGGAAAAACTGTGCCAGCACAGAAAACATCTCCCATCGTCTTCTAGGCGTTGCACGGATGTCTGCCAAGTGTTTGGCAGGAAGAAAAGAAAAGTTGTCCAAAACAGCTTCCAATCGAACGTTCATGTGATTGGAAAAGTCAGGACAGTGCAAAAGTACTGTTTTCTAATAGTTGGCAAGGTGCGCACACAATCCCAGTGTTGTACAGCTTCCTTCTTCACCTTCCCGAAGCTGCCGCTCTCTCCGGCTCCGGGAGCCGAAGATGCGGCTTCTTCGCGCAAAGACGATTGTGGCGCACACAGTGCTCTCCTTAGCGCGGCTTCTGCCGAAAGACGCCCGGGAGCGGCTCTTAGCTCCGGACAGCATCCTACCTTCGTCTTTAGCGCCTCTTCTCATCTACATTTCGGCAAAAAGCTTTTCCACTATGTCTGGCTCCGAAAAACTGTGCCAGCACTGAAAACATCTCCCATCGTGTTCTAGACGTTGCACGGATTTCTGCCAAGTGTTTGGCAGGAATAAAAAAAAAGTTGTTTAAAACAGCTTCCAATCGAATGTTCATGTGACTGGAAAAGTCAGTAGAGTGCAAAAGTACTGTTTTCTAATAGTTGGCAAGGTGTGCACACAATCCCAGTGTTGTACAGCTTGCTTCTTCACCTTCCCGAAGCTGCCGCTCTCTCCGGCTCCCAGAGCTGAAGAAGCGGCTTCTTTGCGCAAAGACGATTGTGTCGCCCACAGTGCTCTCCTTAGCGCGGCTTCTGCCTAAAGACGCCCGGGAGCGGCTCTTAGCTCCGGACAGCATCCAACCTTCGTCTTTAGCGCCTCTTCTCATCTACATCTGGGCAAAAAGCTTTTCCACTATGTCTGGCTAGGAAAAACTGTGCCAGCACAGAAAACATCTCCCATCGTGTTCTAGACGTTGCACGGATGTCTGCCAAGTGTTTGGCAGGAAGAAAAGAAAAGTTGTCCAAAACAGCTTCCGATCGAATGTTCATGTGATTGGAAAAGTCAGGACAGTGCAAAAGTACTGTTTTCTAATAGTTGGCAAGGTGCGCACACAATCCCAGTGTTGTACAGCTTGCTTCTTCACCTTCCCGAAGCTGCCGCTCTCTCCGGCTCCCGGAGCCGAAGATGCGGCTTCTTCGCGCAAAGACGATTGTGCCGCTCACAGTGCTCTCCTTAGCGCGGCTTCTGCCGAAGGACGCCCGGGAGCGGCTCTTAGCTCCGGACAGCATCCTACCTTCGTCTTTAGCGCCTCTTCTCATCTACATTTCGGCAAAAAGCTTTTCCACTATGTCTGGCTCGGAAAAACTGTGCCAGGACTGAAAACATCTCCCATCGTGTTCTAGACGTTGCACGGATTTCTGCCAAGTGTTTGGCAGGAAGAAAAGTTGTCCAAAACAGCTTCCAATCGAATGTTCATGTGATTGGAAAAGTCAGGAGAGTGCAAAAGTACTGTTTTGTAATAGTTGGCAAGGTGCGCACACAATCCCAGTGTTGTACAGCTTGCTTCTTCACCTTCCCGAAGCTGCCGCTCTCTCCGGCTCCCGGAGCCGAAGAAGCGGCTTCTTCGCGCAAAGACGATTGTGCCGCTCACAGTGCTCTCCTTAGCGCGGCTTCTGCCCAAAGACGCCCGGGAGCGGCTCTTAGCTCCGGACAGCATCCAACCTTTATCTTTAGCGCCTCTTCTCATCTACGTCTCGGCAAAAAGCTTTTCCACTATGCCTGGCTAGGAAAAACTGTGCCAGCACAGAAAACATCTCCCATCGTCTTCTAGGCGTTGCACGGATGTCTGCCAAGTGTTTGGCAGGAAGAAAAGAAAAGTTGTCCAAAACAGCTTCCGATCAAATGTTCATGTGATTGGAAAAGTCAGGACAGTGCAAAAGTACTGTTTTCTAATAGTTGGCAAGGTGCGCACACAATCCCAGTGTTGTACAGCTTCCTTCTTCACCTTCCCGAAGCTGCCGCTCTCTCCGGCTCCGGGAGCCGAAGATGCGGCTTCTTCGCGCAAAGACGATTGTGGCGCACACAGTGCTCTCCTTAGCGCGGCTTCTGCCGAAAGACGCCCGGGAGCGGCTCTTAGCTCCGGACAGCATCCTACCTTTGTCTTTAGCGCCTCTTCTCATCTACATCTCGGCAAAAAGCTTTTCCACTATGTCTGGCTAGGAAAAACTGTGCCAGCACAGAAAACATCTCCCATCGTGTTCTAGACGTTGCACGGATGTCTGCCAAGTGTTTGGCAGGAAGAAAAGAAAAGTTTTCCAAAACAGCTTCCAATCGAATGTTCATGTGATTGGAAAAGTCAAGAGAGTGCAAAAGTACTCTTTTGTATCAGTTGGCAAGGTGCGCACGCAATCCCAGTGTTGTACAGCTTGCTTCTTCACCTTCCCGAAGCTGCCGCTCTCTCCGGCTCCCGGAGCCGAAGAAGCGGCTTCTTTGCGCAAAGACGATTGTGCCGCTCACAGTGCTCTCCTTAGCGCGGCTTCTGCCGAAAGACGCCCGGGAGCGGCTCTTAGCTCCGGACAGCATCCTACCTTCGTCTTTAGCGCCTCTTCTCATCTACATCTCAGCAAAAAGCTTTTCCACTATGTCTGGCTTGGAAAAACTGTGCCAGGACTGAAAACATCTCCCATCGTGTTCTAGACGTTGCACGGATTTCTGCCAAGTGTTTGGCAGGAAGAAAAGTTGTCCAAAACAGCTTCCAATCGAATGTTCATGTGACTGGAAAAGTCAGGAGAGTGCAAAAGTACTGTTTTCTAATAGTTGGCAAGGTGCGCACACAATCCCAGTGTTGTACAGCTTGCTTCTTCACCTTCCCGAAGCTGCCGCTCTCTCCGGCTCCCAGAGCTGAAGAAGCGGCTTCTTTGCGCAAAGACGATTGTGTCGCCCACAGTGCTCTCCTTAGCGCGGCTTCTGCCGAAAGACGCCCGGGAGCGGCTCTTAGCTCCGGACAGCATCCAACCTTCGTCTTTAGCGCCTCTTCTCATCTACATCTGGGCAAAAAGCTTTTCCACTATGTCTGGCTAGGAAAAACTGTGCCAGCACAGAAAACATCTCCCATCGTGTTCTAGACGATGCACGGATGTCTGCCAAGTGTTTGGCAGGAAGAAAAGAAAAGTTGTCCAAAACAGCTTCCGATCGAATGTTCATGTGATTGGAAAAGTCAGGACAGTGCAAAAGTACTGTTTTCTAATAGTTGGCAAGGTGCGCACACAATCCCAGTGTTGTACAGCTTGCTTCTTCACCTTCCCGAAGCTGCCGCTCTCTCCGGCTCCCGGAGCCGAAGATGCGGCTTCTTCGCGCAAAGACGATTGTGCCGCTCACAGTGCTCTCCTTAGCGCGGCTTCTGCCGAAGGACGCCCGGGAGCGGCTCTTAACTCCGGACAGCATCCTACCTTCGTCTTTAGCGCCTCTTCTCATCTACATTTCGGCAAAAAGCTTTTCCACTATGTCTGGCTCGGAAAAACTGTGCCAGGACTGAAAACATCTCCCATCGTGTTCTAGACGTTGCACGGATTTCTGCCAAGTGTTTGGCAGGAAGAAAAGTTGTCCAAAACAGCTTCCAATCGAATGTTCATGTGACTGGAAAAGTCAGGAGAGTGCAAAAGTACTGTTTTCTAATAGTTGGCAAGGTGCGCACACAATCCCAGAGTTTTACAGCTTGCTTCTTTACCTTTTCCAAGCTGCCGCTCTCCCCGGCTCACGAAGCCGAAGAAGCGGCTTCTTCGCGCAAAGACGATTGTGCCGCTCACAGTGCTCTCCTTAGCGCGGCTTCTGCCGAAAGACGCCCTGGAGCGGCTCTTAGCTCCGGACAGCATCCCACCTTCGTCTTTAGCGCATCTTCTCATCTACATTTCAGCAAAAAGCTTTTCCACTATGTCTGGCTCGGAAAAACTGTGCCAGCACAGAAAACATCTCCCATCGTGTTCTAGACGTTGCACAGATGTCTGCCAAGTGTTTGGCAGGAAGAAAAGAAAAGTTGTCCAAAACAGCTTCCAATCGAACGTTCATGTGATTGGAAAAGTCAGGAGAGTGCAAAAGTACTGTTTTGTAATAGTTGGCAAGGTGCGCACACAATCCCAGTGTTGTACAGCTTGCTTCTTCACCTTCCCGAAGCTGCCGCTCTCTCCGGCTCCCGGAGCCGAAGATGCGGCTTCTTCGCGCAAAGACGATTGTGCCGCTCACAGTGCTCTCCTTAGCGCGGCTTCTGCCCAAAGACGCCCGGGAGCGGCTCTTAGCTCCGGACAGCATCCGACCTTTATCTTTAGCGCCTCTTCTCATCTACGTCTCGGCAAAAAGCTTTTCCACTATGCCTGGCTAGGAAAAACTGTGCCAGCACAGAAAACATCTCCCATCGTGTTCTAGACGTTGCACGGATGTCTGCCAAGTGTTTGGCAGGAAGAAAAGAAAAGTTGTCCAAAACAGCTTCCAATCGAATGTTCATGTGATTGGAAAAGTCAAGAGAGTGCAAAAGTACTCTTTTGTATCAGTTGGCAAGGTGCACACGCAATCCCAGTGTTGTACAGCTTGCTTCTTCACCTTCCCGAAGCTGCCGCTCTCTCCGGCTCCCGGAGCCGAAGAAGCGGCTTCTTTGCGCAAAGACGATTGTGCCGCTCACAGTGCTCTCCTTAGCGCGGCTTCTGCCGAAAGACGCCCAGGAGCGGCTCTTAGCTCCGGACAGCATCCTACCTTCGTCTTTAGCGCCTCTTCTCATCTACATCTCAGCAAAAAGCTTTTCCACTATGTCTGGCTCGGAAAAACTGTGCCAGGACTGAAAACATCTCCCATCGTGTTCTAGACGTTGCACGGATTTCTGCCAAGTGTTTGGCAGGAAGAAAAGTTGTCCAAAACAGCTTCCAATCGAATGTTCATGTGACTGGAAAAGTCAGGAGAGTGCAAAAGTACTGTTTTCTAATAGTTGGCAAGGTGCGCACACAATCCCAGAGTGTTACAGCTTGCTTCTTTACCTTTTCCAAGCTGCCGCTCTCCCCGGCTCACGGAGCCGAAGAAGCGGCTTCTTCGCGCAAAGACGATTGTGCCGCTCACAGTGCTCTCCTTAGCGCGGCTTCTGCCGAAAGACGCCCTGGAGCGGCTCTTAGCTCCGGACAGCATCCCACCTTCGTCTTTAGCGCATCTTCTCATCTACATTTCAGCAAAAAGCTTTTCCACTATGTCTGGCTCGGAAAAACTGTGCCAGCACAGAAAACATCTCCCATCGTGTTCTAGACGTTGCACAGATGTCTGCCAAGTGTTTGGCAGGAAGAAAAGAAAAGTTGTCCAAAACAGCTTCCAATCGAACGTTCATGTGATTGGAAAAGTCAGGAGAGTGCAAAAGTACTGTTTTGTAATAGTTGGCAAGGTGCGCACACAATCCCAGTGTTGTACATCTTGCTTCTTCACCTTCCCGAAGCTGCCGCTCTCTCCGGCTCCCGGAGCTAAAGAAGCGGCTTCTTCGCGCAAAGACGATTGTGCCGCTCACAGTGCTCTCCTTAGCGCGGCTTCTGCCCAAAGATGCCCGGGAGCGGCTCTTAGCTCCGGACAGCATCCAACCTTTATCTTTAGCGCCTCTTCTCATCTACGTCTCGGCAAAAAGCTTTTCCACTATGCCTGGCTAGGAAAAACTGTGCCAGCACAGAAAACATCTCCCATCGTCTTCTAGGCGTTGCACGGATGTCTGTCAAGTGTTTGGCAGGAAGAAAAGAAAAGTTGTCCAAAACAGCTTCCGATCAAATGTTCATGTGATTGGAAAAGTCAGGACAGTGCAAAAGTACTGTTTTCTAATAGTTGGCAAGGTGCGCACACAATCCCAGTGTTGTACAGCTTCCTTCTTCACCTTCCCGAAGCTGCCGCTCTCTCCGGCTCCGGGAGCCGAAGATGCGGCTTCTTCGCGCAAAGACGATTGTGGCGCACACAGTGCTCTCCTTAGCGCGGCTTCTGCCGAAAGACGCCCGGGAGCGGCTCTTAGCTCCGGACAGCATCCTACCGTCGTCTTTAGCGCCTCTTCTCATCTACATCTCGGCAAAAAGCTTTTCCACTATGTCTGGCTCGGAAAAACTGTGCCAGCACAGAAAACATCTCCCATCGTGTTCTAGACGTTGCACGGATGTCTGCCAAGTGTTTGGCAGGAAGAAAAGAAAAGTTGTCCAAAACAGCTTCCAATCGAATGTTCATGTGATTGGAAAAGTCAAGAGAGTGCAAAAGTACTCTTTTGTATCAGTTGGCAAGGTGCGCACGCAATCCCAGTGTTGTACGGCTTGCTTCTTCACCTTCCCGAAGCTGCCGCTCTCTCCGGCTCCCGGAGCCGAAGAAGCGGCTTCTTTGCGCAAAGACGATTGTGCCGCTCACAGTGCTCTCCTTAGCGCGGCTTCTGCCGAAAGACGCCCGGGAGCGGCTCTTAGCTCCGGACAGCATCCAACCTTCGTCTTTAGCGCCTCTTCTCATCTACATCTGGGCAAAAAGCTTTTCCACTATGCCTGGCTAGGAAAAACTGTGCCAGCACAGAAAACATCTCCCATCGTGTTCTAGACGTTGCACGGATGTCTGCCAAGTGTTTGGCAGGAAGAAAAGAAAAGTTGTCCAAAACAGCTTCCGATCGAATGTTCATGTGATTGGAAAAGTCAGGACAGTGCAAAAGTACTGTTTTCTAATAGTCGGCAAGGTGCGCACACAATCCCAGTGTTGTACAGCTTGCTTCTTCACCTTACCGAAGCTGCCGCTCTCTCCGGCTCCCGGAGCCGAAGATGCGGCTTCTTCGCCAAAGACGATTGTGCCGCTCACAGTGCTCTCCTTAGCGCGGCTTCTGCCGAAGGACGCCCGGGAGCGGCTCTTAGCTCCGGACAGCATCCTACCTTCGTCTTAACGCCTCTTCTCATCTACATTTCGGCAAAAAGCTTTTCCACTATGTCTGGCTCGGAAAAAGTGTGCCAGCACAGAAAACATCTCCCATCGTGTTCTAGACGTTGCACGGATGTCTGCCAAGTGTTTGGCAGGAAGAAAAGAAAAGTTGTCCAAAACAGCTTCCAATCGAACGTTCATGTGATTGGAAAAGTCAGGAGAGTGCCAAAGTACTGTTTTCTAATAGTTGGCAAGGTGCGCACACAATCCCAGTGTTGTACAGCTTGCTTCTTCACCTTCCCGAAGCTGCCGCTCTCTCCGGCTCCCAGAGCTAAAGAAGCGGCTTCTTCGCGCAAAGACGATTGTGCCGCTCACAGTGCTCTCCTAAGCGCGGCTTCTGCCGAAAGACGCCCGGGAGCGGCTCTTAGCTCCGGACAGCATCCTACCTTCGTCTTTAGCGCCTCTTCTCATCTACATCTCGGCAAGAAGCTTTTCCACTATTCCTGGCTAGGAAAAACTGTGCCAGCACAGAAAACATCTCCCATCGTCTTCTAGACGTTGCACGGATGTCTGCCAAGTGTTTGGCAGGAAGAAAAGAAAAGTTGTCCAAAACAGCTTCCGATCAAATGTTCATGTGATTGGAAAAGTCAGGAGAGTGCAAAAGTACTGTTTTCTAATAGTTGGCAAGGTGCGCACACAATCCCAGTGTTGTACAGCTTGCTTCTTCACCTTCCCGAAGCTGCCGCTCTCTCCGGCTCCCGGAGCCGAAGATGCGGCTTCTTCGTGCAAAGACGATTGTGCCGCTCACAGTGCTCTCCTTAGCGCGGCTTCTGCCGAAGGACGCCCGGGAGCGGCTCTTAGCTCCGGACAGCATCCTACCTTCGTCTTTAGCGCCTCTTCTCATCTACATTTCGGCAAAAAGCTTTTCCACTATGTCTGGCTAGGAAAAACTGTGCCAGCACAGAAAACATCTCCCATCGTGTTCTAGACGTTGCACGGATGTCTGCCAAGTGTTTGGCAGGAAGAAAAAAAAAGTGTTCCAAAACAGCTTCCAATCGAATGTTCATGTGACTGGAAAAGTCAGGAGAGTGCAAAAGTACTGTTTTCTAATAGTTGGCAAGGTGCGCACACAATCCCAGTGTTGTACAGCTTGCTTCTTTACCTTTTCCAAGTTGCCGCTCTCCCCGGCTCCCAGATCCAAAGAAGCGGCTTCTTCGCGCAAAGACGATTGTGCCGCTCACAGTGCTCTCCTTAGCGCGGCTTCTGCCGAAAGACGCCCGGGAGCGGCTCTTAGCTCCGGAGAGCATCCTACCTTCGTCTTTAGCGCCTCTTCTCATCTACATCTCGGCAAAAAGCTTTTCCACTATGTCTGGCTAGGAAAAACTGTGCCAGCACAGAAAACATCTCCCATCGTGTTCTAGACGCTGCACGGATGTCTGCCAAGTGTTTGGCAGGAAGAAAAGAAAAGTTGTCAAAAACAGCTTCCAATCGAATGTTCATGTGATTGGAAAAGTCAAGAGAGTGCAAAAGTACTCTTTTGTATCAGTTGGCAAGGTGCGCACGCAATCCCAGTGTTGTACAGCTTGCTTCTTCACCTTCCCGAAGCTGCCGCTCTCTCCGGCTCCCGGAGCCGAAGAAGCGGCTTCTTTGCGCAAAGACGATTGTGCCGCTCACAGTGCTCTCCTTAGCGCGGCTTCTGCCGAAAGACGCCCGGGAGCGGCTCTTAGCTCCGGACAGCATCCTACCTTCGTCTTTAGCGCCTCTTCTCATCTACATCTCAGCAAAAAGCTTTTCCACTATGTCTGGCTCGGAAAAACTGTGCCAGCACTGAAAACATCTCCCATCGTGTTCTAGACGTTGCACGGATTTCTGCCAAGTGTTTGGCAGGAAGAAAAGAAAAGTTGTCCAAAACAGCTTCCAATCGAATGTTCATGTGACTGGAAAAGTCAGGAGAGTGCAAAAGTACTGTTTTCTAATAGTTGGCAAGGTGCGCACACAATCCCAGAACTTTACAGCTTGCTTCTTTACCTTTTCCAAGCTGCCGCTCTCCCCGGCTCCCGGAGCCGAAGAAGCGGCTTCTTCACGCAAAGACGATTGTGCCGCTCACAGTGCTCTCCTTAGCGTGGCTTCTGCCGAAAGACGCCCTGGAGCGGCTCTTAGCTTCGGACAGCATCCCACCTTCGTCTTTAGCGCATCTTCTCATCTACATCTTGGCAAAAAGCTTTTCCACTATGTCTGGCAGGAAAAAACTGTGCCAGCACAGAAAACATCTCCCATCGTGTTCTAGACGTTGCACGGATGTCTGCCAAGTGTTTGGCAGGAAGAAAAGAAAAGTTGTCCAAAACAGCTTCCAATCGAACGTTCATGTGATTGGAAAAGTCAGGAGAGTGCAAAAGTACTGTTTTCTAATAGTTGGCAAGGTGCGCACACAATCCCAGTGTTGTACAGCTTGCTTCTTCACCTTCCCGAAGCTGCCGCTCTCTCCGGCTCCCGGAGCCAAAGATGCGGCTTCTTCGCGCAAAGACGATTGTGCCGCTCACAGTGCTCTCCTTAGCGCGGCTTCTGCCGAAGGACGCCCGGGAGCGGCTCTTAGCTCCGGACAGCATCCTACCTTCGTCTTTAGCGCCTCTTCTCATCTACATTTCGGCAAAAAGCTTTTCCACTATGTCTGGCTCCGAAAAACTGTGCCAGCACAGAAAACATCTCCCATCGTGTTCTAGACGTTGCACGGATTTCTGCCAAGTGTTTGGCAGGAATAAAAAATAAGTTGTTTAAAACAGCTTCCAATCGAATGTTCATGTGACTGGAAAAGTCAGTAGAGTGCAAAAGTACTGTTTTCTAATAGTTGGCAAGGTGCGCACACAATCCCAGTGTTGTACAGCTTGCTTCTTCACCTTCCCGAAGCTGCCGCTCTCTCCGGCTCCCAGAGCTGAAGAAGCGGCTTCTTTGCGCAAAGACGATTGTGTCGCCCACAGTGCTCTCCTTAGCGCGGCTTCTGCCGAAAGACGCCCGGGAGCGGCTCTTAGCTCCGGACAGCATCCAACCTTCGTCTTTAGCGCCTCTTCTCATCTACATCTGGGCAAAAAGCTTTTCCACTATGTCTGGCTAGGAAAAACTGTGCCAGCACAGAAAACATCTCCCATCGTGTTCTAGACGTTGCACGGATGTCTGCCAAGTGTTTGGCAGGAAGAAAAGAAAAGTTGTCCAAAACAGCTTCCGATCGAATGTTCATGTGATTGGAAAAGTCAGGACAGTGCAAAAGTACTGTTTTCTAATAGTTGGCAAGGTGCGCACACAATCCCAGTGTTGTACAGCTTGCTTCTTCACCTTCCCGAAGCTGCCGCTCTCTCCGGCTCCCGGAGCCGAAGATGCGGCTTCTTCGCGCAAAGACGATTGTGCCGCTCACAGTGCTCTCCTTAGCGCGGCTTCTGCCGAAGGACGCCCGGGAGCGGCTCTTAGCTCCGGACAGCATCCTACCTTCGTCTTTAGCGCCTCTTCTCATCTACATTTCGGCAAAAAGCTTTTCCACTATGTCTGGCTCGGAAAAACTGTGCCAGCACTGAAAACATCTCCCATCGTGTTCTAGACGTTGCACGGATTTCTGCCAAGTGTTTGGCAGGAAGAAAAGTTGTCCAAAACAGCTTCCAATCGAATGTTCATGTGACTGGAAAAGTCAGGAGAGTGCAAAAGTACTGTTTTCTAATAGTTGGCAAGGTGCGCACACAATCCCAGAGTTTTACAGCTTGCTTCTTCACCTTTTCCAAGCTGCCGCTCTCCCCGGCTCACGGAGCCGAAGAAGCGGCTTCTTCGCGCAAAGACGATTGTGCCGCTCACAGTGCTCTCCTTAGCGCGGCTTCTGCCGAAAGACGCCCTGGAGCGGCTCTTAGCTCCGGACAGCATCCCACCTTCGTCTTTAGCGCATCTTCTCATCTACATTTCAGCAAAAAGCTTTTCCACTATGTCTGGCTCGGAAAAACTGTGCCAGCACAGAAAACATCTCCCATCGTGTTCTAGACGTTGCACAGATGTCTGCCAAGTGTTTGGCAGGAAGAAAACAAAAGTTGTCCAAAACAGCTTCCAATCGAACGTTCATGTGATTGGAAAAGTCAGGAGAGTGCAAAAGTACTGTTTTGTAATAGTTGGCAAGGTGCGCACACAATCCCAGTGTTGTACATCTTGCTTCTTCACCTTCCCGAAGCTGCCGCTCTCTCCGGCTCCCGGAGCTAAAGAAGCGGCTTCTTCGCGCAAAGACGATTGTGCCGCTCACAGTGCTCTCCTTAGCGCGGCTTCTGCCGAAAGACGCCCGGGAGCGGCTCTTAGCTCCGGACAGCATCCTACCTTCGTCTTTAGCGCCTCTTCTCATCTACATCTCGGCAAAAAGCTTTTCCAATATGCCTGGCTAGGAAAAACTGTGCCAGCACAGAAAACATCTCCCATCGTGTTCTAGACGTTGCACGGATGTCTGCCAAGTGTTTGGCAGGAAGAAAAGAAAAGTTGTCCAAAACAGCTTCCAATCGAACGTTCATGTGATTGGAAAAGTCAGGACAGTGCAAAAGTACTGTTTTCTAATAGTTGGCAAGGTGCGCACACAATCCCAGTGTTGTACAGCTTGCTTCTTCACCTTCCCGAAGCTGCCGCTCTCTCCGGCTCCCGGAGCCGAAGATGCGGCTTCTTCGCGCAAAGACGATTGTGCCGCTCACAGTGCTCTCCTTAGCGCGGCTTCTGCCCAAAGACGCCCGGGAGCGGCTCTTAGCTCCGGACAGCATCCAACCTTTATCTTTAGCGCCTCTTCTCATCTACGTCTCGGCAAAAAGCTTTTCCACTATGCCTGGCTAGGAAAAACTGTGCCAGCACAGAAAACATCTCCCATCGTCTTCTAGGCGTTGCACGGATGTCTGCCAAGTGTTTGGCAGGAAGAAAAGAAAAGTTGTCCAAAACAGCTTCCGATCAAATGTTCATGTGATTGGAAAAGTCAGGACAGTGCAAAAGTACTGTTTTCTAATAGTTGGCAAGGTGCGCACACAATCCCAGTGTTGTACAGCTTCCTTCTTCACCTTCCCGAAGCTGCCGCTCTCTCCGGCTCCCGGAGCCGAAGAAGCGGCTTCTTTGCGCAAAGACGATTGTGCCGCTCACAGGGCTCTCCTTAGCGCGGCTTCTGCCGAAAGACGCCCGGGAGCGGCTCTTAGCTCCGGACAGCATCCTACCTTCGTCTTTAGCGCCTCTTCTCATCTACATCTCAGCAAAAAGCTTTTCCACTATGTCTGGCTCGGAAAAACTGTGCCAGCACTGAAAACATCTCCCATCGTGTTCTAGACGTTGCACGGATTTCTGCCAAGTGTTTGGCAGGAAGAAAAGTTGTCCAAAACAGCTTCCAATCGAATGTTCATGTGACTGGAAAATCAGGAGAGTGCAAAAGTACTGTTTTCTAATAGTTGGCAAGGTGCGCACACAATCCCAGAGTTTTACAGCTTGCTTCTTTACCTTTTCCAAGCTGCCGCTCTCCCCGGCTCACGGAGCCGAAGAAGCGGCTTCTTCGCGCAAAGACGATTGTGCCGCTCACAGTGCTCTCCTTAGCGCGGCTTCTGCCGAAAGACGCCCGGGAGCGGCTCTTAGCTCCGGACAGCATCCAACCTTCGTCTTTAGCGCCTCTTCTCATCTACATCTGGGCAAAAAGCTTTTCCACTATGCCTGGCTAGGAAAAACTGTGCCAGCACAGAAAACATCTCCCATCGTGTTCTAGACGTTGCACGGATGTCTGCCAAGTGTTTGGCAGGAAGAAAAGAAAAGTTGTCCAAAACAGCTTCCGATCGAATGTTCTTGTGATTGGAAAAGTCAGGACAGTGCAAAAGTACTGTTTTCTAATAGTTGGCAAGGTGCGCACACAATCCCAGTGTTGTACAGCTTGCTTCTTCACCTTCCCGAAGCTGCCGCTCTCTCCGGCTCCCGGAGCCGAAGATGCGGCTTCTTCGCGCAAAGACGATTGTGCCGCTCACAGTGCTCTCCTTAGCGCGGCTTCTGCCGAAGGACGCCCGGGAGCGGCTCTTAGCTCCGGACAGCATCCTACCTTCGTCTTTAGCGCCTCTTCTCATCTACATTTCGGCAAAAAGCTTTTCCACTATGTCTGGCTCGGAAAAACTGTGCCAGCACAGAAAACATCTCCCATCGTGTTCTAGACGTTGCACGGATTTCTGCCAAGTGTTTGGCAGGAAGAAAAAAAAAGTTGTCCAAAACAGCTTCCAATCGAATGTTCATGTGACTGGAAAAGTCAGGAGAGTGCAAAAGTACTGTTTTCTAATAGTTGGCAAGGTGCGCACACAATCCCAGTGTTGTACAGCTTGCTTCTTTACCTTTTCCAAGTTGCCGCTCTCCCCGGCTCCCAGATCCAAAGAAGCGGCTTCTTCGCGCAAAGACGATTGTGCCGCTCACAGTGCTCTCCTTAGCGCGGCTTCTGCCGAAAGACGCCCGGGAGCGGCTCTTAGCTCCGGACAGCATCCTACCTTCGTCTTTAGCGCCTCTTCTCATCTACATCTCGGCAAAAAGCTTTTCCACTATGTCTGGCTAGGAAAAACTGTGCCAGCACAGAAAACATCTCCCATCGTGTTCTAGACGTTGCACGGATGTCTGCCAAGTGTTTGGCAGGAAGAAAAGAAAAGTTGTCCAAAACAGCTTCCAATCGAATGTTCATGTGATTGGAAAAGTCAAGAGAGTGCAAAAGTACTCTTTTGTATCAGTTGGCAAGGTGCGCACGCAATCCCAGTGTTGTACAGCTTGCTTCTTCACCTTCCCGAAGCTGCCGCTCTCTCCGGCTCCCGGAGCCGAAGAAGCGGCTTCTTTGCGCAAAGACGATTGTGCCGCTCACAGGGCTCTCCTTAGCGCGGCTTCTGCCGAAAGACGCCCGGGAGCGGCTCTTAGCTCCGGACAGCATCCTACCTTCGTCTTTAGCGCCTCTTCTCATCTACATTTCGGCAAAAAGCTTTTCCACTATGTCTGGCTCCGAAAAACTGTGCCAGCACAGAAAACATCTCCCATCGTGTTCTAGACGTTGCACGGATTTCTGCCAAGTGTTTGGCAGGAATAAAAAAAAAGTTGTTTAAAACAGCTTCCAATCGAATGTTCATGTGACTGGAAAAGTCAGTAGAGTGCAAAAGTACTGTTTTCTAATAGTTGGCAAGGTGCCCACACAATCCCAGTGTTGTACAGCTTGCTTCTTCACCTTCCCGAAGCTGCCGCTCTCTCCGGCTCCCAGAGCTGAAGAAGCGGCTTCTTTGCGCAAAGACGATTGTGTCGCCCACAGTGCTCTCCTTAGCGCGGCTTCTGCCGAAAGACGCCCGGGAGCGGCTCTTAGCTCCGGACAGCATCCAACCTTCGTCTTTAGCGCCTCTTCTCATCTACATCTGGGCAAAAAGCTTTTCCACTATGTCTGGCTAGGAAAAACTGTGCCAGCACAGAAAACATCTCCCATCGTCTTCTAGACGTTGCACGGATGTCTGCCAAGTGTTTGGCAGGAAGAAAAGAAAAGTTGTCCAAAACAGCTTCCGATCGAATGTTCTTGTGATTGGAAAAGTCAGGACAGTGCAAAAGTACTGTTTTCTAATAGTTGGCAAGGTGCGCACACAATCCCAGTGTTGTACAGCTTGCTTCTTCACCTTCCCGAAGCTGCCGCTCTCTCCGGCTCCCGGAGCCGAAGATGCGGCTTCTTCGCGCAAAGACGATTGTGCCGCTCACAGTGCTCTCCTTAGCGCGGCTTCTGCCGAAGGACGCCCGGGAGCGGCTCTTAGCTCCGGACAGCATCCTACCTTCGTCTTTAGCGCCTCTTCTCATCTACATTTCGGCAAAAAGCTTTTCCACTATGTCTGGCTCGGAAAAACTGTGCCAGGACTGAAAACATCTCCCATCGTGTTCTAGACGTTGCACGGATTTCTGCCAAGTGTTTGGCAGGAAGAAAAGTTGTCCAAAACAGCTTCCAATCGAATGTTCATGTGACTGGAAAAGTCAGGAGAGTGCAAAAGTACTGTTTTCTAATAGTTGGCAAGGTGCGCACACAATCCCAGAGTTTTACAGCTTGCTTCTTTACCTTTTCCAAGCTGCCGCTCTCCCCGGCTCACGGAGCCGAAGAAGCGGCTTCTTCGCGCAAAGACGATTGTGCCGCTCACAGTGCTCTCCTTAGCGCGGCTTCTGCCGAAAGACGCCCTGGAGCGGCTCTTAGCTCCGGACAGCATCCTAGCTTCGTCTTTAGCGCATCTTCTCATCTACATTTCAGCAAAAAGCTTTTCCACTATGTCTGGCTCGGAAAAACTGTGCCAGCACAGAAAACATCTCCCATCGTGTTCTAGACGTTGCACAGATGTCTGCCAAGTGTTTGGCAGGAAGAAAAAAAAAGTTGTCTAAAACAGCTTCCAATCGAACGTTCATGTGATTGGAAAAGTCAGGAGAGTGCAAAAGTACTGTTTTGTAATAGTTGGCAAGGTGCGCACACAATCCCAGTGTTGTACATCTTGCTTCTTCACCTTCCCGAAGCTGCCGCTCTCTCCGGCTCCCGGAGCTAAAGAAGCGGCTTCTTCGCGCAAAGACGATTGTGCCGCTCACAGTGCTCTCCTTAGCGCGGCTTCTGCCGAAAGACGCCCGGGAGCGGCTCTTAGCTCCGGACAGCATCCTACCTTCGTCTTTAGCGCCTCTTCTCATCTACATCTCGGCAAAAAGCTTTTCCAATATGCCTGGCTAGGAAAAACTGTGCCAGCACAGAAAACATCTCCCATCGACTTCTAGACGTTGCACGGATGTCTGCCAAGTGTTTGGCAGGAAGAAAAGAAAAGTTGTCCAAAACAGCTTCCGATCGAATGTTCATGTGATTGGAAAAGTCAGGACAGTGCAAAAGTACTGTTTTCTAATAGTTGGCAAGGTGCGCACACAATCCCAGTGTTGTACAGCTTGCTTCTTCACCTTCCCGAAGCTGCCGCTCTCTCCGGCTCCCGGAGCCGAAGATGCGGCTTCTTCGCGCAAAGACGATTGTGCCGCTCACAGTGCTCTCCTTAGCGCGGCTTCTGCCCAAAGACGCCCGGGAGCGGCTCTTAGCTCCGGACAGCATCCAACCTTTATCTTTAGCGCCTCTTCTCATCTACATCGTGGCAAAAAGCTTTTCCACTATGTCTGGCTAGGAAAAACTGTGCCAGCACAGAAAACATCTCCCATCGTCTTCTAGGCGTTGCACGCATGTCTGCCAAGTGTTTGGCAGGAAGAAAAGTTGTCCAAAACAGCTTCCAATCGAATGTTCATGTGACTGGAAAATCAGGAGAGTGCAAAAGTACTGTTTTCTAATAGTTGGCAAGGTGCGCACACAATCCCAGAGTTTTACAGCTTGCTTCTTTACCTTTTCCAAGCTGCCGCTCTCCCCGGCTCACGGAGCCGAAGAAGCGGCTTCTTCGCGCAAAGACGATTGTGCCGCTCACAGTGCTCTCCTTAGCGCGGCTTCTGCCGAAAGACGCCCGGGAGCGGCTCTTAGCTCCGGACAGCATCCAACCTTCGTCTTTAGCGCCTCTTCTCATCTACATCTGGGCAAAAAGCTTTTCCACTATGCCTGGCTAGGAAAAACTGTGCCAGCACAGAAAACATCTCCCATCGTGTTCTAGACGTTGCACGGATGTCTGCCAAGTGTTTGGCAGGAAGAAAAGAAAAGTTGTCCAAAACAGCTTCCGATCGAATGTTCTTGTGATTGGAAAAGTCAGGAGAGTGCAAAAGTACTGTTTTCTAATAGTTGGCAAGGTGCGCACACAATCCCAGTGTTGTACAGCTTGCTTCTTCACCTTCCCGAAGCTGCCGCTCTCTCCGGCTCCCGGAGCCGAAGATGCGGCTTCTTCGCGCAAAGACGATTGTGCCGCTCACAGTGCTCTCCTTAGCGCGGCTTCTGCCGAAGGACGCCCGGGAGCGGCTCTTAGCTCCGGACAGCATCCTACCTTCGTCTTTAGCGCCTCTTCTCATCTACATTTCGGCAAAAAGCTTTTCCACTATGTCTGGCTCGGAAAAACTGTGCCAGCACAGAAAACATCTCCCATCGTGTTCTAGACGTTGCACGGATTTCTGCCAAGTGTTTGGCAGGAAGAAAAAAAAAGTTGTCCAAAACAGCTTCCAATCGAATGTTCATGTGACTGGAAAAGTCAGGAGAGTGCAAAAGTACTGTTTTCTAATAGTTGGCAAGGTGCGCACACAATCCCAGTGTTGTACAGCTTGCTTCTTTACCGTTTCCAAGTTGCCGCTCTCCCCGGCTCCCAGATCCAAAGAAGCGGCTTCTTCGCGCAAAGACGATTGTGCCGCTCACAGTGCTCTCCTTAGCGCGGCTTCTGCCGAAAGACGCCCGGGAGCGGCTCTTAGCTCCGGAGAGCATCCTACCTTCGTCTTTAGCGCCTCTTCTCATCTACATCTCGGCAAAAAGCTTTTCCACTATGTCTGGCTAGGAAAAACTGTGCCAGCACAGAAAACATCTCCCATCGTGTTCTAGACGTTGCACGGATGTCTGCCAAGTGTTTGGCAGGAAGAAAAGAAAAGTTGTCAAAAACAGCTTCCAATCGAATGTTCATGTGATTGGAAAAGTCAAGAGAGGGCAAAAGTACTCTTTTGTATCAGTTGGCAAGGTGCGCACGCAATCCCAGTGTTGTACAGCTTGCTTCTTCACCTTCCCGAAGCTGCCGCTCTCTCCGGCTCCCGGAGCCGAAGAAGCGGCTTCTTTGCGCAAAGACGATTGTGCCGCTCACAGTGCTCTCCTTAGCGCGGCTTCTGCCCAAAGACGCCCGGGAGCGGCTCTTAGCTCCGGACAGCATCCTACCTTCGTCTTTAGCGCCTCTTCTCATCTACATCTGGGCAAAAAGCTTTTCCACTATGTCTGGCTAGGAAAAACTGTGCCAGCACAGAAAACATCTCCCATCGTGTTCTAGACGTTGCACGGATGTCTGCCAAGTGTTTGGCAGGAAGAAAAGAAAAGTTGTCCAAAACAGCTTCCGATCGAATGTTCATGTGATTGGAAAAGTCAGGACAGTGCAAAAGTACTGTTTTCTAATAGTTGGCAAGGTGCGCACACAATCCCAGTGTTGTACAGCTTGCTTCTTCACCTTCCCGAAGCTGCCGCTCTCTCCGGCTCCCGGAGCCGAAGATGCGGCTTCTTCGCGCAAAGACGATTGTGCCGCTCACAGTGCTCTCCTTAGCGCGGCTTCTGCCGAAGGACGCCCGGGAGCGGCTCTTAGCTCCGGACAGCATCCTACCTTCGTCTTTAGCGCCTCTTCTCATCTACATTTCGGCAAAAAGCTTTTCCACTATGTCTGGCTCGGAAAAACTGTGCCAGCACAGAAAACATCTCCCATCGTGTTCTAGACGTTGCACGGATGTCTGCCAAGTGTTTGGCAGGAAGAAAAGAAAAGTTGTCCAAAACAGCTTCTAATCGAATGTTCATGTGACTGGAAAAGTCAGGAGAGTGCAAAAGTACTATTTTGTATCAGTTGGCAAGGTGCGCACGCAATCCCAGTGTTGTACAGCTTGCTTCTTCACCTTCCCGAAGCTGCCGCTCTCTCCGGCTCCCGGAGCCGAAGAAGCGGCTTCTTCACGCAAAGACGATTGTGCCGCTCACAGTGCTCTCCTTAGCGCGGCTTCTGCCGAAAGACGCCCGGGAGCGGCTCTTAGCTCCGGAGAGCATCCTACCTTCATCATTAGCGCCTCTTCTCATCTACATCTCAGCAAAAAGCTTTTCCACTATGTCTGGCTCGGAAAAACTGTGCCAGCACAGAAAACATCTCCAATTGTGTTCTAAATGTTGCACGGATGTCTGCCAAGTGTTTGGCAGGAAGATAAGAAAAGTTGTCCAAAACAGCTTCCAATCGAACGTTCATGTGATTGGAAAAGTCAGGAGAGTGCAAAAGTACTGTTTTCTAATAGTTGGCAAGGTGCGCACACAATCCCAGTGTTGTACAGCTTGCTTCTTCACCTTCCCGAAGCTGCCGCTCTCTCCGGCTCCCGGAGCCGAAGATGCGGCTTCTTCACGCAAAGACGATTGTGCCGCTCACAGTGCTCTCCTTAGCGCGGCTTCTGCCGAAGGACGCCCGGGAGCGGCTCTTAGCTCCGGACAGCATCCTACCTTCGTCTTTAGCGCCTCTTCTCATCTACATTTCGGCAAAAAGCTTTTCCATATGTCTGGCTCGGAAAAACTGTGCCAGCACAGAAAACATCTCCCATCGTGTTCTAGACGTTGCACGGATTTCTGCCAAGTGTTTGGCAGGAAGAAAAAAAAAGTTGTCCAAAACAGCTTCCAATCGAATGTTCATGTGACTGGAAAAGTCAGTAGAGTGCAAAAGTACTGTTTTCTAATAGTTGGCAAGGTGCGCACACAATCCCAGTGTTGTACAGCTTGCTTCTTTACCTTTTCCAAGTTGCCGCTCTCTCCGGCTCCCGGAGCCGAAGAAGCGGCTTCTTCGCGCAAAGACGATTGTGCCGCTCACAGTGCTCTCCTTAGCGCGGCTTCTGCCGAAAGACGCCCCGGAGCGGCTCTTAGCTCCGGACAGCATCCTACCTTCGTCTTTAGCGCCTCTTCTCATTTACATCTCGGCAAAAAGCTTTTCCACTATGTCTGGCTAGGAAAAACTGTGCCAGCACAGAAAACATCTCCCATCGTGTTCTAGACGTTGCACGGATGTCTGCCAAGTGTTTGGCAGGAAGAAAAGAAAAGTTGTTCAAAACAGCTTCCAATCGAACGTTCATGTGACTGGAAAAGTCAGGAGAGTGCAAAAGTACTGTTTTGTATCAGTTGGCAAGGTGCGCACACAATCCCAGTGTTGTACAGCTTGCTTCTTCACCTTCCCGAAGCTGCCGCTCTCTCCGGCTCCCGGAGCCGAAGATGCGGCTTCTTCGCGCAAAGACGATTGTGCCGCTCACAGTGCTCTCCTTATCGCGGCTTCTGCCGAAGGACGCCCGGGAGCGGCTCTTAGCTCCGGACAGCATCCTACCTTCGTCTTTAGCGCCTCTTCTCATCTACATTTCGGCAAAAAGCTTTTCCACTATGTCTGGCTCGGAAAAACTGTGCCAGCACAGAAAACATCTCCCATCGTGTTCTAGACGTTGCACGGATTTCTGCCAAGTGTTTGGCAGGAAGAAAAAAAAAGTTGTCCAAAACAGCTTCCAATCGAATGTTCATGTGACTGGAAAAGTCAGGAGAGTGCAAAAGTACTGTTTTCTAATAGTTGGCAAGGTGCGCACACAATCCCAGTGTTGTACAGCTTGCTTCTTTACCTTTTCCAAGTTGCCGCTCTACCCGGCTCCCGGAGCCGAAGAAGCGGCTTCTTCGCGCAAAGACGATTGTGCCGCTCACAGTGCTCTCCTTAGCGCGGCTTCTGCTGAAAGACGCCCCGAAGCGGCTCTTAGCTCCGGACAGCATCCTACCTTCGTCTTTAGCGCCTCTTCTCATTTACATCTCGGCAAAAAGCTTTTCCACTATGTCTGGCTAGGAAAAACTGTGCCAGCACAGAAAACATCTCCCATCGTGTTCTAGACGTTGCACGGATGTCTGCCAAGTGTCTGGCAGGAAGAAAAGAAAAGTTGTCCAAAACAGCTTCCGATCGAATGTTCATGTGATTGGAAAAGTCAGGAGAGTGCAAAAGTACTGTTTTCTCATAGTTGGCAAGGTGCGCACACAATCCCAGTGTTGTACAGCTTGCTTCTTCACCTTCCCGAAGCTGCCGCTCTCTCCGGCTCCCGGAGCTGAAGAAGCGGCTTCTTTGCGCAAAGACGATTGTGTCGCCCACAGTGCTCTCCTTAGCGCGGCTTCTGCCGAAAGACGCCCGGGAGCGACTCTTAGCTCCGGACAGCATCCAACCTTCGTCTTTAGCGCCTGTTCTCATCTACATTTCGGCAAAAAGCTTTTCCACTATGCCTGGCTAGGAAAAACTGTGCCAGCACAGAAAACATCTTCCATCGTGTTCTAGACGTTGCACGGATGTCTGCCAAGTGTTTGGCAGGAAGAAAAGAAAAGTTGTCCAAAACAGCTTCCGATCGAATGTTCATGTGATTGGAAAAGTCAGGACAGTGCAAAAGTACTGTTTTCTCATAGTTGGCAAGGTGCGCACACAATCCCAGTGTTATACAGCTTGCTTCTTCACCTTCCCGAAGCTGCCGCTCTCTCCGGCTCCCAGAGCCGAAGAAGCGGCTTCTTCACGCAAAGACGATTGTGCCGCTCACAGTGCTCTCCTTAGCGCGGCTTCTGCCGAAGGACGCCCGGGAGCGGCTCTTAGCTCCGGACAGCATCCTACCTTCGTCTTTAGCGCCTCTTCTCATCTACATCTCGGCAAAAAGCTTTTCCACTATGCCTGGCTAGGAAAAACTGTGCCAGCACAGAAAACATCTCCCAACGTGTTCTAGACGTTGCACGGATGTCTGCCAAGTGTTTGGCAGGAAGAAAAGAAAAGTTGTCCAAAACAGCTTCCAATCGAATGTTCATGTGATTGGAAAAGTCAAGAGAGTGCAAAAGTACTGTTTTCTATCAGTTGGCAAGGTGCGCACACAATCCCAGTGTTGTACAGCTTGCTTCTTCACCTTCCCGAAGCTGCCGCTCTCTCCGGCTCCCGGAGCCGAAGAAGCGGCTTCTTCGCGCAAAGACGATTGTGCCGCTCACAGTGCTCTCCTTAGCGCGGCTTCTGCCGAAAGACGCCCGGGAGCGGCTCTTGGCTCCGGACAGCATCCTACCTTCGTCTTTAGCGCCTCTTCTCATCTACATCTCCGCAAAAAGCTTTTCCACTATGTCTGGCTCGGAAAAACTGTGCCAGCACTGAAAACATCTCCCATCGTGTTCTAGACGTTGCACGGATTTCTGCCAAGTGTTTGGCAGGAAGAAAAGTTGTCCAAAACAGCTTCCAATCGAATGTTCATGTGACTGGAAAAGTCAGGAGAGTGCAAAAGTACTGTTTACTAATAGTTTGCAAGGTGCGCACACAATCCCAGTGTTGTACAGCTTGCTTCTTCACCTTCCCGAAGCTGCCGCTCTCTCCGGCTCCCGGAGCCGAAGAAGCGGCTTCTTCGCGCAAAGACGATTGTGCCGCTCACAGTGCTCTCCTTAGCGCGGCTTCTGCCGAAAGACGCCCGGGAGCGGCTCTTGGCTCCGGACAGCATCCTACCTTCGTCTTTAGCGCCTCTTCTCATCTACATCTCCGCAAAAAGCTTTTCCACTATGTCTGGCTCGGAAAAACTGTGCCAGCACTGAAAACATCTCCCATCGTGTTCTAGACGTTGCACGGATTTCTGCCAAGTGTTTGGCAGGAAGAAAAGTTGTCCAAAACAGCTTCCAATCGAATGTTCATGTGACTGGAAAAGTCAGGAGAGTGCAAAAGTACTGTTTACTAATAGTTTGCAAGGTGCGCACACAATCCCAGTGTTGTACAGCTTGCTTCTTCACCTTCCCGAAGCTGCCGCTCTCTCCGGCTCCCGGAGCCGAAGATGCGGCTTCTTCGCGCAAAGACGATTGTGCCGCTCACAGTGCTCTCCTTAGCGCGGCTTCTGCTGAGGGACGCCCGGGAGCGGCTCTTAGCTCCGGACAGCATCCTACCTTCGTCTTTAGCGCCTCTTCTCATCTACATTTCGGCAAAAAGCTTTTCCACTATGTCTGGCTCGGAAAAAGTGTGCCAGCACAGAAAACATCTTCCATCGTGTTCTAGACGTTGCACGGATTTCTGCCAAGTGTTTGGCAGGAAGAAAAAAAAAGTTGTCCAAAACAGCTTCCAATCGAATGTTCATGTGACTGGAAAAGTCAGGAGAGTGCAAAAGTACTGTTTTCTAATAGTTGGCAAGGTGCGCACACAATCCCAGTGTTGTACAGCTTGCTTCTTCACCTTCCCGAAGCTGCCGCTCTCTCCGGCTCCCGGAGCTGAAGAAGTGGCTTCTTTGCGCAAAGACGATTGTGTCGCCCACAGTGCTCTCCTTAGCGCGGCTTCTGCCGAAAGACGCCCGGGAGCGGCTCTTAGCTCCGGACAGCATCCAACCTTCGTCTTTAGCGCCTCTTCTCATCTACATCTCGGCAAAAAGCTTTTCCACTATGCCTGGCTAGGAAAAACTGTGCCAGCACAGAAAACATCTCCCATCGTGTTCTAGACGTTGCACGGATGTCTGCCAAGTGTCTGGCAGGAAGAAAAGAAAAGTTGTCCAAAACAGCTTCCGATCGAATGTTCATGTGATTGGAAAAGTCAGGAGAGTGCAAAAGTACTGTTTTCTAATAGTTGGCAAGGTGCGCACACAATCCCAGTGTTGTACAGCTTGCTTCTTCACCTTCCCGAAGCTGCCGCTCTCTCCGGCTCCCGGAGCCGAAGATGCGGCTTCTTCACGCAAAGACGATTGTGCCGCTCACAGTGCTCTCCTTAGCGCGGCTTCTGCCGAAAGACGCCCGGGAGCGGCTCTTAGCTCCGGACAGCATCCTACCTTCGTCTTTAGCGCCTCTTCTCATCTACATCTCGGCAAAAAGCTTTTCCACTATGTCTGCAGGGAAAAACTGTGCCAGCACAGAAAACATCTCCCATCGTGTTCCAGACGTTGCACGGATGTCTGCCAAGTGTTTGGCAGGAAGAAAAGGAAAGTTGTCCAAAACAGCTTCTAATCGAATGTTCATGTGACTGGAAAAGTCAGGAGAGTGCAAAAGTACTATTTTGTATCAGTTGGCAAGGTGCGCACGCAATCCCAGTGTTGTACAGCTTGCTTCTTCACCTTCCCGAAGCTGCCGCTCTCTCCGGCTCCCGGAGCCGAAGAAGCGGCTTCTTCACGCAAAGACGATTGTGCCGCTCACAGTGCTCTCCTTAGCGCGGCTTCTGCCGAAAGACGCCCGGGAGCGGCTCTTAGCTCCGGAGAGCATCCTACCTTCATCATTAGCGCCTCTTCTCATCTACATCTCAGCAAAAAGCTTTTCCACTATGTCTGGCTCGGAAAAACTGTGCCAGCACAGAAAACATCTCCAATTGTGTTCTAAATGTTGCACGGATGTCTGCCAAGTGTTTGGCAGGAAGATAAGAAAAGTTGTCCAAAACAGCTTCCAATCGAACGTTCATGTGATTGGAAAAGTCAGGAGAGTGCAAAAGTACTGTTTTCTAATAGTTGGCAAGGTGCGCACACAATCCCAGTGTTGTACAGCTTGCTTCTTCACCTTCCCGAAGCTGCCGCTCTCTCCGGCTCCCGGAGCCGAAGATGCGGCTTCTTCACGCAAAGACGATTGTGCCGCTCACAGTGCTCTCCTTAGCGCGGCTTCTGCCGAAGGACGCCCGGGAGCGGCTCTTAGCTCCGGACAGCATCCTACCTTCGTCTTTAGCGCCTCTTCTCATCTACATTTCGGCAAAAAGCTTTTCCATATGTCTGGCTCGGAAAAACTGTGCCAGCACAGAAAACATCTCCCATCGTGTTCTAGACGTTGCACGGATTTTTGCCAAGTGTTTGGCAGGAAGAAAAAAAAAGTTGTCCAAAACAGCTTCCAATCGAATGTTCATGTGACTGGAAAAGTCAGTAGAGTGCAAAAGTACTGTTTTCTAATAGTTGGCAAGGTGCGCACACAATCCCAGTGTTGTACAGCTTGCTTCTTTACCTTTTCCAAGTTGCCGCTCTCTCCGGCTCCCGGAGCCGAAGATGCGGCTTCTTCACGCAAAGACGATTGTGCCGCTCACAGTGCTCTCCTTAGCGCGGCTTCTGCCGAAGGACGCCCGGGAGCGGCTCTTAGCTCCGGACAGCATCCTACCTTCGTCTTTAGCGCCTCTTCTCATCTACATTTCGGCAAAAAGCTTTTCCACTATGTCTGGCTCGGAAAAACTGTGCCAGCACAGAAAACATCTCCCATCGTGTTCTAGACGTTGCACGGATGTCTGCCAAGTGTTTGGCAGGAAGAAAAGAAAAGTTGTCCAAAACAGCTTCCGATCGAATGTTCATGTGATTGGAAAAGTCAGGACAGTGCAAAAGTACTGTTTTCTAATAGTTGGCAAGGTGCGCACACAATCCCAGTGTTGTACAGCTTGCTTCTTCACCTTCCCGAAGCTGCCGCTCTCTCCGGCTCCCGGAGCCGAAGATGCGGCTTCTTCGCGCAAAGACGATTGTGCCGCTCACAGTGCTCTCCTTAGCGCGGCTTCTGCCGAAGGACGCCCGGGAGCGGCTCTTAGCTCCGGACAGCATCCTAGCTTCGTCTTTAGCGCCTCTTCTCATCTACATTTCGGCAAAAAGCTTTTCCACTATGTCTGGCTCGGAAAAACTGTGCCAGCACTGAAAACATCTCCCATCGTGTTCTAGACGTTGCACGGATGTCTGCCAAGTGTTTGGCAGGAAGAAAAGAAAAGTTGTCCAAAACAGCTTCCAATCGAACGTTCATGTGATTGGAAAAGTCAGGAGAGTGCAAAAGTAATGTTTTGTAATAGTTGGCAAGGTGCGCACACAATCCCAGTGTTGTACAGCTTGCATCTTTACCTTTTCCAAGTTGCCGCTCTACCCGGCTCCCGGAGCCGAAGAAGCGGCTTCTTCGCGCAAAGACGATTGTGCCGCTCACAGTGCTCTCCTTAGCGCGGCTTCTGCCGAAAGACGCCCCGGAGCGGCTCTTAGCTCCGGACAGCATCCAACCTTCGTCTTTAGCGCCTCTTCTCATCTACATCTCGGCAAAAAGCTTTTCCACTATGTCTGGCTAGGGAAAACTGTGCCAGCACAGAAAACATCTCCCATCGTGTTCTAGACGTTGCACGGATTTCTGCCAAGTGTTTGGCAGGAAGAAAAAAAAAGTTGTCCAAAAAAGCTTCCAATCGAATGTTCATGTGACTGGAAAAGTCAGGAGAGTGAAAAAGTACTGTTTTCTAATAGTTGGCAAGGTGCGCACACAATCCCAGTGTTGTACAGCTTGCTTCTTTACCTTTTCCAAGTTGCCGCTCTACCCGGCTCCCGGAGCCGAAGAAGCGGCTTCTTCGCGCAAAGACGATTGTGCCGCTCACAGTGTTCTCCTTAGCGCGGCTTCTGCCGAAAGACGCCCGGGAGCGGCTCTTAGCTCCGGACAGCATCCTACCTTCTTCTTTAGCGCCTCTTCTCATCTACATCTCGGCAAAAAGCTTTTCCACTATGTCTGGCTAGGAAAAACTGTGCCAGCACTGAAAACATCTCCAATCGTGTTCTAGACGTTGCACGGATGACTGCCAAGTGTTTGGCAGGAAGAAAAGAAAAGTTGTCAAAAACAGCTTCCAATCGAATGTTCATGTGACTGGAAAAGTCAGGAGAGTGCAAAAGTACTGTTTTGTATCAGTTGGCAAGGTGCGCACACAATCCCAGTGTTGTACAGCTTGCTTCTTCACCTTTCCGAAGCTGCCGCTCTCTCCGGCTCCCGGAGCCGAAGAAGCGGCTTCTTCGCGCAAAGGCGATTGTGCCGCTCACAGTGCTCTCCTTAGCGCGGCTTCTGCCGAAAGACGTCCGGGAGCGGCTCTTAGCTCCGGACAGCATCCTAGCTTCGTCTTTAGCGCCTCTTCTCATCTACATCTCGGCAAAAAGCTTTTCCACTATGTCTGGCTAGGAAAAACTGGGCCAGCACAGAAAACATCTCCCATCGTGTTCCAGACGTTGCACGGTTGTCTGCCAAGTGTTTGGCAGGAAGAAAAGGAAAGTTGTCCAAAACAGCTTCTAATCGAATGTTCATGTGACTGGAAAAGTCAGGAGAGTGCAAAAGTACTGTTTTGTATCAGTTGGCAAGGTGCGCACACAATCCCAGTGTTGTACAGCTTGCTTCTTCACCTTCCCGAAGCTGCCGCTCTCCCCGGCTCCCGGAGCCGAAGAAGCGGCTTCTTCGCGCAAAGACGATTGTGTCGCTCACAGTGCTCTCCTTAGCGCGGCTTCTGCCGAAAGACGCCCGGGAGCGGCTCTTAGCTCCGGACAGCATCCTACCTTCGTCTTTAGCGCCTCTTCTCATCTACATCTCAGCAAAAAACTTTTCCACTATGTCTGGCTAGGAACAACTGTACCAGCAAAGAAAACATCTCCAATCGTGTTCTAGACGTTGCACGGATGTCTGCCAAGTGTTTGGCAGGAAGAAAAGAAAAGTTGTCCAAAACAGCTTCCAATCGAACGTTCATGTGATTGGAAAAGTCAGGAGAGTGCAAAAGTAATGTTTTGTAATAGTTGGCAAGGTGCGCACACAATCCCAGTGTTGTACAGCTTGCATCTTTACCTTTTCCAAGTTGCCGCTCTACCCGGCTCCCGGAGCCGAAGAAGCGGCTTCTTCGCGCAAAGACGATTGTGCCGCTCACAGTGCTCTCCTTAGCGCGGCTTCTGCCGAAAGACGCCCCGGAGCGGCTCTTAGCTCCGGACAGCATCCAACCTTCGTCTTTAGCGCCTCTTCTCATCTACATCTCGGCAAAAAGCTTTTCCACTATGTCTGGCTAGGGAAAACTGTGCCAGCACAGAAAACATCTCCCATCGTGTTCTAGACGTTGCACGGATTTCTGCCAAGTGTTTGGCAGGAAGAAAAAAAAAGTTGTCCAAAAAAGCTTCCAATCGAATGTTCATGTGACTGGAAAAGTCAGGAGAGTGAAAAAGTACTGTTTTCTAATAGTTGGCAAGGTGCGCACACAATCCCAGTGTTGTACAGCTTGCTTCTTTACCTTTTCCAAGTTGCCGCTCTACCCGGCTCCCGGAGCCGAAGAAGCGGCTTCTTCGCGCAAAGACGATTGTGCCGCTCACAGTGTTCTCCTTAGCGCGGCTTCTGCCGAAAGACGCCCGGGAGCGGCTCTTAGCTCCGGACAGCATCCTACCTTCTTCTTTAGCGCCTCTTCTCATCTACATCTCGGCAAAAAGCTTTTCCACTATGTCTGGCTAGGAAAAACTGTGCCAGCACTGAAAACATCTCCAATCGTGTTCTAGACGTTGCACGGATGACTGCCAAGTGTTTGGCAGGAAGAAAAGAAAAGTTGTCAAAAACAGCTTCCAATCGAATGTTCATGTGACTGGAAAAGTCAGGAGAGTGCAAAAGTACTGTTTTGTATCAGTTGGCAAGGTGCGCACACAATCCCAGTGTTGTACAGCTTGCTTCTTCACCTTTCCGAAGCTGCCGCTCTCTCCGGCTCCCGGAGCCGAAGAAGCGGCTTCTTCGCGCAAAGGCGATTGTGCCGCTCACAGTGCTCTCCTTAGCGCGGCTTCTGCCGAAAGACGTCCGGGAGCGGCTCTTAGCTCCGGACAGCATCCTAGCTTCGTCTTTAGCGCCTCTTCTCATCTACATCTCGGCAAAAAGCTTTTCCACTATGTCTGGCTAGGAAAAACTGGGCCAGCACAGAAAACATCTCCCATCGTGTTCCAGACGTTGCACGGTTGTCTGCCAAGTGTTTGGCAGGAAGAAAAGGAAAGTTGTCCAAAACAGCTTCTAATCGAATGTTCATGTGACTGGAAAAGTCAGGAGAGTGCAAAAGTACTGTTTTGTATCAGTTGGCAAGGTGCGCACACAATCCCAGTGTTGTACAGCTTGCTTCTTCACCTTCCCGAAGCTGCCGCTCTCCCCGGCTCCCGGAGCCGAAGAAGCGGCTTCTTCGCGCAAAGACGATTGTGTCGCTCACAGTGCTCTCCTTAGCGCGGCTTCTGCCGAAAGACGCCCGGGAGCGGCTCTTAGCTCCGGACAGCATCCTACCTTCGTCTTTAGCGCCTCTTCTCATCTACATCTCAGCAAAAAACTTTTCCACTATGTCTGGCTAGGAACAACTGTACCAGCAAAGAAAACATCTCCAATCGTGTTCTAGACGTTGCACGGATGTCTGCCAAGTGTTTGGCAGGAAGAAAAGAAAAGTTGTCCAAAACAGCTTCCAATCGAACGTTCATGTGATTGGAAAAGTCAGGAGAGTGCAAAAGTACTGTTTTCTAATAGTTGGCAAAGTGCGCACACAATCTCAGTGTTGTACAGCTTGCTTCTTCACCTTCCCGAAGCTGCCGCTCTCTCCGGCTCCCGGAGCCGAAGATGCGGCTTCTTCACGCAAAGACGATTGTGCCGCTCACAGTGCTCTCCTTAGCGCGGCTTCTGCCGAAGGACGCCCGGGAGCGGCTCTTAGCTCCGGACAGCATCCTACCTTCGTCTTTAGTGCCTCTTCTCATCTACATTTCGGCAAAAAGCTTTTCCACTATGCCTGGCTCGGAAAAACTGTGCCAGCACAGAAAACATCTCCCATCGTGTTCTAGACGTTGCACGGATTTCTGTCAAGTGTTTGGCAGGAAGAAAAACAAAGTTGTCCAAAACAGCTTCCAATCGAATGTTCACGTGACTCGAAAAGTCAGTAGAGTGCAAAAGTACTGTTTTCTAATAGTTGGCAAGGTGTGCACACAATCCCAGTGTTGTACAGCTTGCTTCTTTACCTTTTCCAAGTTTACGCTCTACCCGGCTCCCGGAGCCGAAGAAGCGGCTTCTTTGCGCAAAGACGATTGTGTCGCCCACAGTGCTCTCCTTAGCGCGGCTTCTGCCGAAAGACGCCCGGGAGCGGCTCTTAGCTCCGGACAGCATCCAACCTTCGTCTTTAGCGCCTCTTCTCATCTACATCTCGGCAAAAAGCTTTTCCACTATGCCTGGCTAGGAAAAACTGTGCCAGCACAGAAAACATCTCCCATCGTGTTCTAGACGTTGCACGGATGTCTGCCAAGTGTCTGGCAGGAAGAAAAGAAAAGTTGTCCAAAACAGCTTCCGATCGAATGTTCATGTGATTGGAAAAGTCAGGACAGTGCAAAAGTACTGTTTTCTAATAGTTGGCAAGGTGCGCACACAATCCCAGTGTTGTACAGCTTGCTTCTTCACCTTCCCGAAGCTGCCGCTCTCTCCGGCTCCCGGAGCCGAAGATGCGGCTTCTTCGCGCAAAGACGATTGTGCCGCTCACAGTGCTCTCCTTAGCGCGGCTTCTGCCGAAGGACGCCCGGGAGCGGCTGTTAGCTCCGGACAGCATCCTACCTTCGTCTTTAGCGCCTCTTCTCATCTACATTTCGGCAAAAAGCTTTTCCACTATGTCTGGCTCGGAAAAACTGTGCCAGCACAGAAAACATCTCCCATCGTGTTCTAGACGTTGCACGGATTTCTGCCAAGTGTTTGGCAGGAAGAAAAAAAAAGTTGTCCAAAACAGCTTCCAATCGAATGTTCATGTGACTGGAAAAGTCAGGAGAGTGCAAAAGTACTGTTTTCTAATAGTTGGCAAGGTGCGCACACAATCCCAGTGTTGTACAGCTTGCTTCTTCACCTTCCCGAAGCTGCCGCTCTCTCCGGCTCCCGGAGCTGAAGAAGCGGCTTCTTTGCGCAAAGACGATTGTGTCGCCCACAGTGCTCTCCTTAGCGCGGCTTCTGCCGAAAGACGCCCGGGAGCGGCTCTTAGCTCCGGACAGCATCCAACCTTCGTCTTTAGCGCCTCTTCTCATCTACATCTCGGCAAAAAGCTTTTCCACTATGCCTGGCTAGGAAAAACTGTGCCAGCACAGAAAACATCTCCCATCGTGTTCTAGACGTTGCACGGATGTCTGCCAAGTGTCTGGCAGGAAGAAAAGAAAAGTTGTCCAAAACAGCTTCCGATCGAATGTTCATGTGATTGGAAAAGTCAGGACAGTGCAAAAGTACTGTTTTCTAATAGTTGGCAAGGTGCGCACACAATCCCAGTGTTGTACAGCTTGCTTCTTCACCTTCCCGAAGCTGCCGCTCTCTCCGGCTCCCGGAGCCGAAGATGCGGCTTCTTCGCGCAAAGACGATTGTGCCGCTCACAGTGCTCTCCTTAGCGCGGCTTCTGCCGAAGGACGCCCGGGAGCGGCTCTTAGCTCCGGACAGCATCCTACCTTCGTCTTTAGCGCCTCTTCTCATCTACATTTCGGCAAAAAGCTTTTCCACTATGTCTGGCTCGGAAAAACTGTGCCAGCACAGAAAACATCTCCCATCGTGTTCTAGACGTTGCACGGATGTCTGCCAAGTGTTTGGCAGGAAGAAAAGAAAAGTTGTCCAAAACAGCTTCCAATCGAACGTTCATGTGATTGGAAAAGTCAGGAGAGTGCAAAAGTACTGTTTTCTAATAGTTGGCAAGGTGCGCACACAATCCCAGTGTTGTACAGCTTGCTTCTTCACCTTCCCGAAGCTGCCGCTCTCTCCGGCTCCCGGAGCTAAAGAAGCGGCTTCTTCGCGCAAAGACGATTGTGCCGCTCACAGTGCTCTCCTTAGCGCGGCTTCTGCCGAAAGACGCCCGGGAGCGGCTCTTAGCTCCGGACAGCATCCTACCTTCGTCTTTAGCGCCTCTTCTCATCTACATCTCGGCAAAAAGCTTTTCCACTATGTCTGGCTCGGAAAAACTGTGCCAGCACAGAAAAAATCTCCCATCGTGTTCTAGACGTTGCACGGATTTCTGCCAAGTGTTTGGCAGGAAGAAAAAAAAAGTTGTCCAAAACAGCTTCCAATCGAATGTTCATGTGACTGGAAAAGTCAGGAGAGTGCAAAAGTACTGTTTTCTAATAGTTGGCAAGGTGCGCACACAATCCCAGTGTTGTACAGCTTGCTTCTTCACCTTCCCGAAGCTGCCGCTCTCTCCGGCTCCCGGAGCAGAAGAAGCGGCTTCTTTGCGCAAAGACGATTGTGTCGCCCACAGTGCTCTCCTTAGCGCGGCTTCTGCCGAAAGACGCCCGGGAGCCGCTCTTAGCTCCGGACAGCATCCAACCTTCGTCTTTAGCGCCTCTTCTCATCTACATCTCGGCAAAAAGCTTTTCCACTATGCCTGGCTAGGAAAAACTGTGCCAGCACAGAAAACATCTCCCATCGTGTTCTAGACGTTGCACGGATGTCTGCCAAGTGTTTGGCAGGAAGAAAAGAAAAGTTGTCCAAAACAGCTTCCGATCGAATGTTCATGTGACTGGAAAAGTCAGGACAGTGCAAAAGTACTGTTTTCTAATAGTTGGCAAGGTGCGCACACAATCCCAGTGTTGTACAGCTTGCTTCTTCACCTTCCCGAAGCTGCCGCTCTCTCCGGCTCCCGGAGCCGAAGATGCGGCTTCTTCGCGCAAAGACGATTGTGCCGCTGACAGTGCTCTCCTTAGCGCGGCTTCTGCCGAAGGACGCCCGGGAGCGGCTCTTAGCTCCGGACAGCATCCTACCTTCGTCTTTAGCGCCTCTTCTCATCTACATTTCGGCAAAAAGCTTTTCCATTATGTCTGGCTCGGAAAAACTGTGCCAGCACTGAAAACATCTCCCATCGTGTTCTAGACGTTGCACGGATGTCTGCCAAGTGTTTGGCAGGAAGAAAAGAAAAGTTGTCCAAAACAGCTTCCAATCGAACGTTCATGTGATTGGAAAAGTCAGGAGAGTGCAAAAGTACTGTTTTCTAATAGTTGGCAAGGTGCGCACACAATCCCAGTGTTGTACAGCTTGCTTCTTTACCTTTTCCAAGTTGCCGCTCTACCCGGCTCCCGGAGCCGAAGAAGCGGCTTCTTCGCGCAAAGACGATTGTGCCGCTCACAGTGCTCTCCTTAGCGCGGCTTCTGCCGAAAGACGCCCGGGAGCGGCTCTTAGCTCCGGACAGCATCCTACCTTCGTCTTTAGCGCCTCTTCTCATCTACATCTCGGCAAAAAGCTTTTCCACTATGTCTGGCTAGGAAAAACTGTGCCAGCACAGAAAACATCTCCCATCGTGTTCTAGACGTTGCACGGATATCTGCCAAGTGTTTGGCAGGAAGAAAAGAAAAGTTGTCCAAAACAGCTTCCAATCGAATGTTCATGTGATTGGAAAAGTCAAGAGAGTGCAAAAGTACTGTTTTCTAATAGTTGGCAAGGTGCGCACACAATCCCAGTGTTGTACAGCTTGCTTCTTCACCTTCCCGAAGCTGCCGCTCTCTCCGGCTCCAGGAGCCGAAGATGCGGCTTCTTCGCGCAAAGACGATTGTGCCACTCACAGTGCTCTCCTTAGCGCAGCTTCTGCCGAAAGACGCCCCGGAGCGGCTCTTAGTTCCAGACAGCATCCTACCTTCGTCTTTAGCACCTCTTCTTCTCTAAATCTCGGCAAAAAGCTTTTCCACTATGTCTGGCTCGGAAAAACTGTGCCAGCACAGAAAACATCTCCCATCGTGTTCTAGACGTTGCACGGATTTCTGTCAAGTGTTTGGCAGGAAGAAAAACAAAGTTGTCCAAAACAGCTTCCAATCGAATGTTCACGTGACTCGAAAAGTCAGTAGAGTGCAAAAGTACTGTTTTCTAATAGTTGGCAAGGTGCGCACACAATCCCAGTGTTGTACAGCTTGCTTCTTTACCTTTTCCAAGTTTACGCTCTACCCGGCTCCCGGAGCCGAAGAAGCGGCTTCTTCGCGCAAAGACGATTGTGCCGCTCACAGTGCTCTCCTTAGCGCGGCTTCTGCCGAAAGACGCCCCGGAGCGGCTCTTAGCTCCGGACAGCATCCTACCTTCGTCTTTAGCGCCTCTTCTCATTTACATCTCGGCAAAAAGCTTTTCCACTATGTCTGGCTAGGAAAAACTGTGCCAGCACAGAAAACATCTCCCATCGTGTTCTAGACGTTGCATGGATGTCTGCCAAGTGTTTGGCAGGAAGAAAAGAAAAGTTGTTCAAAACAGCTTCCAATCGAACGTTCATGTGATTGGAAAAGTCAGGAGAGTGCAAAAGTACTGTTTTGTATCAGTTGGCAAGGTGCGCACACAATCCCAGTGTTGTACAGCTTGCTTCTTCACCTTCCCGAAGCTGCCGCTCTCTCCGGCTCCCGGAGCCGAAGATGCGGCTTCTTCGCGCAAAGACGATTGTGCCGCTCACAGTGCTCTCCTTAGCGCGGCTTCTGCCGAAGGACGCCCGGGAGCGGCTCTTAGCTCCGGACAGCATCCTACCTTCGTCTTTAGCGCCTCTTCTCATCTACATTTCGGCAAAAAGCTTTTCCACTATGTCTGGCTCGGAAAAACTGTGCCAGCACAGAAAACATCTCCCATCGTGTTCTAGACGTTGCACGGATTTCTGCCAAGTGTTTGGCAGGAAGAAAAAAAAAGTTGTCCAAAACAGCTTCCAATCGAATGTTCATGTGACTGGAAAAGTCAGGAGAGTGCAAAAGTACTGTTTTCTAATAGTTGGCAAGGTGCGCACACAATCCCAGTGTTGTACAGCTTGCTTCTTTACCTTTTCCAAGTTGCCGCTCTACCCGGCTCCCGGAGCCGAAGAAGCGGCTTCTTCGCGCAAAGACGATTGTGCCGCTCACAGTGCTCTCCTTAGCGCGGCTTCTGCTGTAAGACGCCCCGAAGCGGCTCTTAGCTCCGGACAGCATCCTACCTTCGTCTTTAGCGCCTCTTCTCATTTACATCTCGGCAAAAAGCTTTTCCACTATGTCTGGCTAGGAAAAACTGTGCCAGCACAGAAAACATCTCCCATCGTGTTCTAGAAGTTGCACGGATGTCTGCCAAGTGTTTGGCAGGAAGAAAAGAAAAGTCGTCCAAAACAGCTTCCAATCGAACGTTCATGTGATTGGAAAAGTCAGGAGAGTGCAAAAGTACTGTTTTCTAATAGTTGGCAAGGTGCGCACACAATCCCAGTGTTGTACAGCTTGCTTCTTCACCTTCCCGAAGCTGCCGCTCTCTCCGGCTCCCGGAGCTGAAGAAGCGGCTTCTTTGCGCAAAGACGATTGTGTCGCCCACAGTGCTCTCCTTAGCGCGGCTTCTGCCGAAAGACGCCCGGGAGCGACTCTTAGCTCCGGACAGCATCCAACCTTCGTCTTTAGCGCCTCTTCTCATCTACATCTCGGCAAAAAGCTTTTCCACTATGCCTGGCTAGGAAAAACTGTGCCAGCACAGAAAACATCTCCCATCGTGTTCTAGACGTTGCACGGATGTCTGCCAAGTGTTTGGCAGGAAGAAAAGAAAAGTTGTCCAAAACAGCTTCCGATCGAATGTTCATGTGATTGGAAAAGTCAGGACAGTGCAAAAGTACTGTTTTCTCATAGTTGGCAAGGTGCGCACACAATCCCAGTGTTATACAGCTTGCTTCTTCACCTTCCCGAAGCTGCCGCTCTCTCCGGCTCCCAGAGCCGAAGAAGCGGCTTCTTCACGCAAAGACGATTGTGCCGCTCACAGTGCTCTCCTTAGCGCGGCTTCTGCCGAAGGACGCCCGGGAGCGGCTCTTAGCTCCGGACAGCATCCTACCTTCGTCTTTAGCGCCTCTTCTCATCTACATCTCGGCAAAAAGCTTTTCCACTATGCCTGGCTAGGAAAAACTGTGCCAGCACAGAAAACATCTCCCATCGTGTTCTAGACGTTGCACGGATGTCTGCCAAGTGTTTGGCAGGAAGAAAAGAAAAGTTGTCCAAAACAGCTTCCAATCGAATGTTCATGTGATTGGAAAAGTCAAGAGAGTGCAAAAGTACTGTTTTCTATCAGTTGGCAAGGTGCGCACACAATCCCAGTGTTGTACAGCTTGCTTCTTCACCTTCCCGAAGCTGCCGCTCTCTCCGGCTCCCGGAGCCGAAGAAGCGGCTTCTTCGCGCAAAGACGATTGTGCCGCTCACAGTGCTCTCCTTAGCGCGGCTTCTGCCGAAAGACGCCCGGGAGCGGCTCTTGGCTCCGGACAGCATCCTACCTTCGTCTTTAGCGCCTCTTCTCATCTACATCTCAGCAAAAAGCTTTTCCACTATGTCTGGCTCGGAAAAACTGTGCCAGCACTGAAAACATCTCCCATCGTGTTCTAGACGTTGCACGGATGTCTGCCAAGTGTTTGGCAGGAAGAAAAGAAAAGTTGTCCAAAACAGCTTCCAATCGAACGTTCATGTGATTGGAAAAGTCAGGAGAGTGCAAAAGTACTGTTTTCTAATAGTTGGCAAGGTGCGCACGCAATCCCAGTGTTGTACAGGTTGCTTCTTCACCTTCCCGAAGCTGCCGCTCTCTCCGGCTCCCGGAGCCGAAGATGCGGCTTCTTCGCGCAAAGACGATTGTGCCGCTCACAGTGCTCTCCTTAGCGCGGCTTCTGCTGAGGGACGCCCGGGAGCGGCTCTTAGCTCCGGACAGCATCCTACCTTCGTCTTTAGCGCCTCTTCTCATCTACATTTCGGCAAAAAGCTTTTCCACTATGTCTGGCTCGGAAAAAGTGTGCCAGCACAGAAAACATCTTCCATCGTGTTCTAGACGTTGCACGGATTTCTGCCAAGTTTTTGGCAGGAAGAAAAAAAAAGTTGTCCAAAACAGCTTCCAATCGAATGTTCATGTGACTGGAAAAGTCAGGAGAGTGCAAAAGTACTGTTTTCTAATAGTTGGCAAGGTGCGCACACAATCCCAGTGTTGTACAGCTTGCTTCTTCACCTTCCCGAAGCTGCCGCTCTCTCCGGCTCCCGGAGCTGAAGAAGCGGCTTCTTTGCGCAAAGACGATTGTGTCGCCCACAGTGCTCTCCTTAGCGCGGCTTCTGCCGAAAGACGCCCGGGAGCGGCTCTTAGCTCCGGACAGCATCCAACCTTCGTCTTTAGCGCCTCTTCTCATCTACATCTCGGCAAAAAGCTTTTCCACTATGCCTGGCTAGGAAAAACTGTGCCAGCACAGAAAACATCTCCCATCGTGTTCTAGACGTTGCACGGATGTCTGCCAAGTGTCTGGCAGGAAGAAAAGAAAAGTTGTCCAAAACAGCTTCCAATCGAATGTTCATGTGATTGGAAAAGTCAGGACAGTGCAAAAGTACTGTTTTCTAATAGTTGGCAAGGTGCGCACACAATCCCAGTGTTGTACAGCTTGCTTCTTCACCTTCCCGAAGCTGCCGCTCTCTCCGGCTCCCGGAGCCGAAGATGCGGCTTCTTCGCGCAAAGACGATTGTGCCGCTCACAGTGCTCTCCTTAGCGCGGCTTCTGCCGAAGGACGCCGCGGAGCGGCTCTTAGCTCCGGACAGCATCCTACCTTCGTCTTTAGCGCCTCTTCTCATCTACATTTCGGCAAAAAGCTTTTCCACTATGTCTGGCTCGGAAAAACTGTGCCAGCACAGAAAACATCTCCCATCGTGTTCTAGACGTTGCACGGATGTCTGCCAAGTGTCTGGCAGGAAGAAAAGAAAAGTTGTCCAAAACAGCTTCCGATCGAATGTTCATGTGATTGGAAAAGTCAGGACAGTGCAAAAGTACTGTTTTCTAATAGTTGGCAAGGCGCGCACACAATCCCAGTGTTGTACAGCTTGCTTCTTCACCTTCCCGAAGCTGCCGCTCTCTCCGGCTCCCGGAGCCGAAGATGCGGCTTCTTCGCGCAAAGACGATTGTGCCGCTCACAGTGCTCTCCTTAGCGCGGCTTCTGCCGAAGGACGCCCGGGAGCGGCTCTTAGCTCCGGACAGCATCCTACCTTCGTCTTTAGCGCCTCTTCTCATCTACATTTCGGCAAAAAGCTTTTCCACTATGTCTGGCTCGGAAAAACTGTGCCAGCACAGAAAACATCTCCCATCGTGTTCTAGACGTTGCACGGATGTCTGCCAAGTGTTTGGCAGGAAGAAAAGAAAAGTTGTCCAAAACAGCTTCCAATCGAACGTTCATGTGATTGGAAAAGTCAGGAGAGTGCAAAAGTACTGTTTTCTAATAGTTGGCAAGGTGCGCACACAATCCCAGTGTTGTACAGCTTGCTTCTTCACCTTCCCGAAGCTGCCGCTCTCTCCGGCTCCCGGAGCTAAAGAAGCGGCTTCTTCGCGCAAAGACGATTGTGCCGCTCACAGTGCTCTCCTTAGCGCGGCTTCTGCCGAAAGACGCCCGGGAGCGGCTCTTAGCTCCGGACAGCATCCTACCTTCGTCTTTAGCGCCTCTTCTCATCTACATCTCGGCAAAAAGCTTTTCCACTATGTCTGGCTCGGAAAAACTGTGCCAGCACAGAAAAAATCTTCCATCGTGTTCTAGACGTTGCACGGATTTCTGCCAAGTGTTTGGCAGGAAGAAAAAAAAAGTTGTCCAAAACAGCTTCTAATCGAATGTTCATGTGACTGGAAAAGTCAGGAGAGTGCAAAAGTACTGTTTTCTAATAGTTGGCAAGGTGCGCACACAATCCCAGTGTTGTACAGCTTGCTTCTTCACCTTCCCGAAGCTGCCGCTCTCTCCGGCTCCCGGAGCAGAAGAAGCGGCTTCTTTGCGCAAAGACGATTGTGTCGCCCACAGTGCTCTCCTTAGCGCGGCTTCTGCCGAAAGACGCCCGGGAGCGGCTCTTAGCTCCGGACAGCATCCAACCTTCGTCTTTAGCGCCTCTTCTCATCTACATCTCGGCAAAAAGCTTTTCCACTATGCCTGGCTAGGAAAAACTGTGCCAGCACAGAAAACATCTCCCATCGTGTTCTAGACGTTGCACGGATGTCTGCCAAGTGTTTGGCAGGAAGAAAAGAAAAGTTGTCCAAAACAGCTTCCGATCGAATGTTCATGTGACTGGAAAAGTCAGGACAGTGCAAAAGTACTGTTTTCTAATAGTTGGCAAGGTGCGCACACAATCCCAGTGTTGTACAGCTTGCTTCTTCACCTTCCCGAAGCTGCCGCTCTCTCCGGCTCCCGGAGCCGAAGATGCGGCTTCTTCGCGCAAAGACGATTGTGCCGCTGACAGTGCTCTCCTTAGCGCGGCTTCTGCCGAAGGACGCCCGGGAGCGGCTCTTAGCTCCGGACAGCATCCTACCTTCGTCTTTAGCGCCTCTTCTCATCTACATTTCGGCAAAAAGCTTTTCCATTATGTCTGGCTCGGAAAAACTGTGCCAGCACTGAAAACATCTCCCATCGTGTTCTAGACGTTGCACGGATGTCTGCCAAGTGTTTGGCAGGAAGAAAAGAAAAGTTGTCCAAAACAGCTTCCAATCGAAC
Source organism: Melospiza georgiana (assembly GCF_028018845.1). Lineage (NCBI taxonomy): Eukaryota > Metazoa > Chordata > Aves > Passeriformes > Passerellidae > Melospiza > Melospiza georgiana. Next base: position 19,378,544 of record NC_080464.1, on the reverse strand, counting down.
GTTCATGTGATTGGAAAAGTCAGGAGAGTGCAAAAGTACTGTTTTCTAATAGTTGGCAAGGTGCGCACACAATCCCAGTGTTGTACAGCTTGCTTCTTTACCTTTTCCAAGTTGCCGCTCTACCCGGCTCCCGGAGCCGAAGAAGCGGCTTCTTCGCGCAAAGACGATTGTGCCGCTCACAGTGCTCTCCTTAGCGCGGCTTCTGCCGAAAGACGCCCGGGAGCGGCTCTTAGCTCCGGACAGCATCCTACCTTCGTCTTTAGCGCCTCTTCTCATCTACATCTCGGCAAAAAGCTTTTCCACTATGTCTGGCTAGGAAAAACTGTGCCAGCACAGAAAACATCTCCCATCGTGTTCTAGACGTTGCACGGATATCTGCCAAGTGTTTGGCAGGAAGAAAAGAAAAGTTGTCCAAAACAGCTTCCAATCGAATGTTCATGTGATTGGAAAAGTCAAGAGAGTGCAAAAGTACTGTTTTCTAATAGTTGGCAAGGTGCGCACACAATCCCAGTGTTGTACAGCTTGCTTCTTCACCTTCCCGAAGCTGCCGCTCTCTCCGGCTCCAGGAGCCGAAGATGCGGCTTCTTCGCGCAAAGACGATTGTGCCGCTCACAGTGCTCTCCTTAGCGCAGCTTCTGCCGAAAGACGCCCCGGAGCGGCTCTTAGTTCCAGACAGCATCCTACCTTCGTCTTTAGCACCTCTTCTTCTCTAAATCTCGGCAAAAAGCTTTTCCACTATGTCTGGCTCGGAAAAACTGTGCCAGCACAGAAAACATCTCCCATCGTGTTCTAGACATTGCACGGATTTCTGCCAAGTGTTTGGCAGGAAGAAAAGAAAAGTTGTCCAAAACAGCTTCCAATCGAATGTTCATGTGACTGGAAAAGTCAGGAGAGTGAAAAAGTACTGTTTTCTAATAGTTGGCAAAGTGCGCACACAATCCCAGTGTTGTACAGCTTGCTTCTTTACCTTTTCCAAGTTGCCGCTCTCCCCGGCTCCCGGAGCCGAAGAAGCGGCTTCTTCGCGCGAAGACGATTGTGGCGCTCACAGTGCTCTCCTTAGCGCGGCTTCTGCCGAAAGACGCCCGGGAGCGGCTCTTAGCTCCGGACAGCATCCTACCTTCGTCTTTAGCGCCTCTTCTCATCTACATCTTGGCAAAAAGCTTTTCCACTATGTCTGGCTCGGAAAAACTGCCAGAACAGAAAACATCTCCCATCGTGTTCTAGACGTTGCACGGATGTCTGCCAAGTGTTTGGCAGGAAGAAAAGAAAAGTTGTCCAAAACAGCTTCCAATCGAACGTTCATGTGATTGGAAAAGTCAGGAGAGTGCAAAAGTACTGTTTTCTAATAGTTGGCAAGGTGCGCACACAATCCCAGTGTTGTACAGCTTGCTTCTTCACCTTCCCGAAGCTGCAGCTCTCTCCGGCTCCCAGAGCCGAAGATGCAGCTTCTTCGCGCAAAGATGATTGTGCCGCTCACAGTGCTCTCCTTAGCGCGGCTTCTGCCGAAAGACGCCCGGGAGCGGCTCTTAGCTCCGGACAGCATCCTACCGTCGTCTTTAGCGCCTCTTCTCATCTACATCTCGGCAAAAAGCTTTTCCACTATGTCTGGCTCGGAAAAACTGTGCCAGCACAGAAAACATCTCCCATCGTCTTCTAGACGTTGCACGAATTTCCGCCAAGTGTTTGGCAGGAAGAAAAGAAAAGTTGTCCAAAACAGCTTCCAATCGAATGTTCATGTGACTGGAAAAGTCAGAAAAGTGCAAAAGTACTGTTTTCTAATAGTTGGCAAGGTGCGCACACAATCCCAGTGTTGTACAGCTTGCTTCTTCACCTTCCCGAAGCTGCCGCTCTCTCCGGCTCTCAGAGCCGAAGATGCAGCTTCTTCGCGCAAAGATGATTGTGCCGCTCACAGTGCTCTCCTTAGCGCAGCTTCTGCCGAAAGACGCCCCGGAGCGGCTCTTAGCTCCGGACAGCATCCTACCTTCGTCTTTAGCGCCTCTTCTCATCTACATCTCAGCAAAAAGCTTTTCCACTATGTCTGGCTAGGAAAAACTGTGCCAGCACAGAAAACATCTCCCATCGTGTTCTAGACTTTGCACGGATGTCTGCCAAGTGTTTGGCAGGAAGAAAAGAAAAGTTGTCCAAAACAGCTTCTAATCGAATGTTCATGTGACTGGAAAAGTCAGTAGAGTGCAAAAGTACTGTTTTGTATCAGTTGGCAAGGTGCGCACACAATCCCAGTGTTGTACAGCTTGCTTCTTCACCTTCCCGAAGCTGCCGCTCTCTCCGGCTCCCGGAGCCGAAAATGCGGCTTCTTCGCGCAAAGACGATTGTGCCGCTCACAGTGCTCTCCTTAGCGCGGCTTCTGCCGAAGGACGCCCGGGAGCGGCTCTTAGCTCCGGACAGCATCCTACCTTCGTCTTTAGCGCCTCTTCTCATCTACATTTCGGCAAAAAGCTTTTCCACTATGTCTGGCTCGGAAAAACTGTGCCAGCACAGAAAACATCTCCCATCGTGTTCTAGACGTTGCACGGATGTCTGCCAAGTGTTTGGCAGGAAGAAAAGAAAAGTTGTCCAAAACAGCTTCCAATCGAACGTTCATGTGATTGGAAAAGTCAGGAGAGTGCAAAAGTACTGTTTTCTAATAGTTGGCAAGGTGCGCACACAATCCCAGTGTTGTACAGCTTGCTTCTTCACCTTCCCGAAGCTGCCGCTCTCTCCGGCTCCCGGAGCTAAAGAAGCGGCTTCTTCGCGCAAAGACGATTGTGCCGCTCACAGTGCTCTCCTTAGCGCGGCTTCTGCCGAAAGACGCCCGGGAGCGGCTCTTAGCTCCGGACAGCATCCTACCTTCGTCTTTAGCGCCTCTTCTCATCTACATCTCGGCAAAAAGCTTTTCCACTATGTCTGGCTCGGAAAAACTGTGCCAGCACAGAAAAAATCTCCCATCGTGTTCTAGACGTTGCACGGATTTCTGCCAAGTGATTGGCAGGAAGAAAAAAAAAGTTGTCCAAAACAGCTTCCAATCGAATGTTCATGTGACTGGAAAAGTCAGGAGAGTGCAAAAGTACTGTTTTCTAATAGTTGGCAAGGTGCGCACACAATCCCAGTGTTGTACAGCTTGCTTCTTCACCTTCCCGAAGCTGCCGCTCTCTCCGGCTCCCGGAGCAGAAGAAGCGGCTTCTTTGCGCAAAGACGATTGTGTCGCCCACAGTGCTCTCCTTAGCGCGGCTTCTGCCGAAAGACGCCCGGGAGCGGCTCTTAGCTCCGGACAGCATCCAACCTTCGTCTTTAGCGCCTCTTCTCATCTACATCTCGGCAAAAAGCTTTTCCACTATGCCTGGCTAGGAAAAACTGTGCCAGCACAGAAAACATCTCCCATCGTGTTCTAGACGTTGCACGGAGGTCTGCCAAGTGTTTGGCAGGAAGAAAAGAAAAGTTGTCCAAAACAGCTTCCGATCGAATGTTCATGTGACTGGAAAAGTCAGGACAGTGCAAAAGTACTGTTTTCTAATAGTTGGCAAGGTGCGCACACAATCCCAGTGTTGTACAGCTTGCTTCTTCACCTTCCCGAAGCTGCCGCTCTCTCCGGCTCCCGGAGCCGAAGATGCGGCTTCTTCGCGCAAAGACGATTGTGCCGCTGACAGTGCTCTCCTTAGCGCGGCTTCTGCCGAAGGACGCCCGGGAGCGGCTCTTAGCTCCGGACAGCATCCTACCTTCGTCTTTAGCGCCTCTTCTCATCTACATTTCGGCAAAAAGCTTTTCCATTATGTCTGGCTCGGAAAAACTGTGCCAGCACTGAAAACATCTCCCATCGTGTTCTAGACGTTGCACGGATGTCTGCCAAGTGTTTGGCAGGAAGAAAAGAAAAGTTGTCCAAAACAGCTTCCAATCGAACGTTCATGTGATTGGAAAAGTCAGGAGAGTGCAAAAGTACTGTTTTCTAATAGTTGGCAAGGTGCGCACACAATCCCAGTGTTGTACAGCTTGCTTCTTTACCTTTTCCAAGTTGCCGCTCTACCCGGCTCCCGGAGCCGAAGAAGCGGCTTCTTCGCGCAAAGACGATTGTGCCGCTCACAGTGCTCTCCTTAGCGCGGCTTCTGCCGAAAGACGCCCGGGAGCGGCTCTTAGCTCCGGACAGCATCCTACCTTCGTCTTTAGCGCCTCTTCTCATCTACATCTCGGCAAAAAGCTTTTCCACTATGTCTGGCTAGGAAAAACTGTGCCAGCACAGAAAACATCTCCCATCGTGTTCTAGACGTTGCACGGATATCTGCCAAGTGTTTGGCAGGAAGAAAAGAAAAGTTGTCCAAAACAGCTTCCAATCGAATGTTCATGTGATTGGAAAAGTCAAGAGAGTGCAAAAGTACTGTTTTCTAATAGTTGGCAAGGTGCGCACACAATCCCAGTGTTGCACAGCTTGCTTCTTCACCTTCCCGAAGCTGCCGCTCTCTCCGGCTCCAGGAGCCGAAGATGCGGCTTCTTCGCGCAAAGACGATTGTGCCACTCACAGTGCTCTCCTTAGCGCAGCTTCTGCCGAAAGACGCCCCGGAGCGGCTCTTAGTTCCAGACAGCATCCTACCTTCGTCTTTAGCACCTCTTCTTCTCTAAATCTCGGCAAAAAGCTTTTCCACTATGTCTGGCTCGGAAAAACTGTGCCAGCACAGAAAACATCTCCCATCGTGTTCTAGACATTGCACGGATTTCTGCCAAGTGTTTGGCTGGAAGAAAAGAAAAGTTGTCCAAAACAGCTTCCAATCGAATGTTCATGTGACTGGAAAAGTCAGGAGAGTGAAAAAGTACTGTTTTCTAATAGTTGGCAAAGTGCGCACACAATCCCAGTGTTGTACAGCTTGCTTCTTTACCTTTTCCAAGTTGCCGCTCTCCCCGGCTCCCGGAGCCGAAGAAGCGGCTTCTTCGCGCGAAGACGATTGTGGCGCTCACAGTGCTCTCCTTAGCGCGGCTTCTGCCGAAAGACGCCCGGGAGCGGCTCTTAGCTCCGGACAGCATCCTACCTTCGTCTTTAGCGCCTCTTCTCATCTACATTTCGGCAAAAAGCTTTTCCACTATGTCTGGCTCGGAAAAACTGTGCCAGCACAGAAAACATCTCCCATCGTGTTCTAGACGTTGCAAGGATTTCTGCCAAGTGTTTGGAAGGAAGAGAAAAAAAGTTGTCCAAAACAGCTTCCAATCGAATGTTCATGTGACTGGAAAAGTCAGGAGAGTGCAAAAGTACTGTTTTCTAATAGTTGGCAAGGTGCGCACACAATCCCAGTGTTGTACAGCTTGCTTCTTAACATTTTCCAAGTTGCCGCTTTACCCGGCTCCCGGAGCCGAAGAAGCGGCTTCTTCGCGCAAAGACGATTGTGCCGCTCACAGTGCTCTCCTTAGCGCGGCTTCTGCCGAAAGACGCCCCGGAGCGGCTCTTAGCTCCGGACAGCATCCTACCTTCGTCTTTAGCGCCTCTTCTCATCTACATCTCGGCAAAAAGCTTTTCCACTATGTCTGGCTAGGAAAAACTGTGCCAGCACTGAAAACATCTCCGATCGTGTTCTAGACGTTGCACGCATGTCTGCCAAGTGTTTGGCAGGAATAAAAAAAAAGTTGTTTAAAACAGCTTCCAATCGAACGTTCATGTGATTGGAAAAGTCGGGAGAGTGCAAAAGTACTGTTTTCTAATAGTTGGCAAGGTGCGCACACAATTCCAGTGTTGTACAGGTTGCTTCTTCACCTTCCCGAAGCTGCCGCTCTCTCCGGCTCCCGGAGCCGAAGATGCGGCTTCTTCGCGCAAAGACGATTGTGCCACTCACAGTGCTCTCCTTAGCGCGGTTTCTGCCGAAAGACGCCCGGGAGCGGCTCTTAGCTCCGGAGAGCATCCTACCTTCGTCTTTAGCGCCTCTTCTCATCTACATCTCGGCAAAAAGCTTTTCCACTATGTCTGGCTCGGAAAAACTGTGCCAGCACTGAAAACATCTCCCATCGTGTTCTAGACGTTGCACGGATGTCTGCCAAGTGTTTGGCAGGAAGAAAAGAAAAGTTGTCCAAAACAGCTTCCAATCGAACGTTCATGTGATTGGAAAAGTCAGGAGAGTGCAAAAGTACTGTTTTGTATCAGTTGGCAAGGTGCGCACACAATCCCAGTGTTGTACAGCTTGATTCTTCACCTTCCCGAAGCTGCCGCTCTCTCCGGCTCCCGGAGCCGAAGATGCGGCTTCTTCGCGCAAAGACCATTGTGCCGCTCACAGTGCTCTCCTTAGCGCGGCTTCTGCCGAAGGACGCTCGGGAGCGGCTCTTAGCTCCGGACAGCATCCTACCTTCGTCTTTAGCGCCTCTTCTCATCTACATTTCGGCAAAAAGCTTTTCCACTATGTCTGGCTCGGAAAAACTGTGCCAGCACTGAAAACATCTCCAATCGTGTTCTAGACGTTGCACGGATGTCTGCCAAGTGTTTGGCAGGAAGAAAAGTTGTCCAAAACAGCTTCCAATCGAATGTTCATGTGACTGGAAAAGTCAGGAGAGTGCAAAAGTACTGTTTTGTATCAGTTGGCAAGGTGCGCACACAATCCCAGTGTTGTACAGCTTGCTTCTTCGCCTTTCCGAAGCTGCCGCTCTCTCCGGCTCCCCGAGCCGAAGAAGCGGCTTCTTCGCGCAAAGACGATTGTGCCGCTCACAGTGCTCTCCTTAGCGCGGCTTCTGCCGAAAGACGCCCGGGAGCGGCTCTTAGCTCCGGACAGCATCCTACCTTCGTCTTTAGCGCATCTTCTCATCTACATCTCGGCAAAAAGCTTTTCCACTATCTCTGGCTAGGAAAAACTGTGCCAGCACAGAAAACATCTCCCATCGTGTTCTAGACATTGCACGGATGTCTGCCAAGTGTTTGGCAGGAAGAAAAGAAAAGTTGTCCAAAACAGCTTCCGATCGAATGTTCATGTGACTGGAAAAGTCAGGAGAGTGCAAAAGTACTGTTTTCTAATAGTTGGCAAAGTGCGCACACAATCCCAGTGTTGTACAGCTTGCTTCTTCGCCTTTCCGAAGCTGCCGCTCTCTCCGGCTCCCCGAGCCGAAGAAGCGGCTTCTTCGCGCAAAGACGATTGTGCCGCTCACAGTGCTCTCCTTAGCGCGGCTTCTGCCGAAAGACGCCCGGGAGCGGCTCTTAGCTCCGGACAGCATCCTACCTTCGTCTTTAGCGCCTCTTCTCATCTACATTTCGGCAAAAAGCTTTTCCACTATGTCTGGCTCGGAAAAACTGTGCCAGCACAGAAAACATCTCCCATCGTGTTCTAGACGTTGCAAGGATTTCTGCCAAGTGTTTGGAAGGAAGAGAAAAAAAGTTGTCCAAAACAGCTTCCAATCGAATGTTCATGTGACTGGAAAAGTCAGTAGAGTGCAAAAGTACTGTTTTCTAATAGTTGGCAAGGTGCGCACACAATCCCAGTGTTGTACAGCTTGCTTCTTAACATTTTCCAAGTTGCCGCTTTACCCGGCTCCCGGAGCCGAAGAAGCGGCTTCTTCGCGCAAAGACGATTGTGCCGCTCACAGTGCTCTCCTTAGCGCGGCTTCTGCCGAAAGACGCCCGGGAGCGGCTCTTAGCTCCGGACAGAATCCTACCTTCGTCTTTAGCGCCTCTTCTCATCTACATCTCGGCAAAAAGCTTTTCCACTATGTCTGGCTAGGAAAAACTGTGCCAGCACTGAAAACATCTCCGATCGTGTTCTAGACGTTGCACGCATGTCTGCCAAGTGTTTGGCAGGAAGAAAAGAAAAGTTGTCCAAAACAGCTTCCAATCGAACGTTCATGTGATTGGAAAAGTCGGGAGATTTCAAAAGTACTGTTTTCTAATAGTTGGCAAGGTGCGCACACAATTCCAGTGTTGTACAGGTTGCTTCTTCACCTTCCCGAAGCTGCCGCTCTCTCCGGCTCCCGGAGCCGAATATGCGGCTTCTTCGCGCAAAGACGATTGTGCCACTCACAGTGCTCTCCTTAGCGCGGTTTCTGCCGAAAGACGCCCGGGAGCGGCTCTTAGCTCCGGAGAGCATCCTACCTTCGTCTTTAGCGCCTCTTCTCATCTACATCTCGGCAAAAAGCTTTTCCACTATGTCTGGCTAGGAAAAACTGTGCCAGCACTGAAAACATCTCCCATCGTGTTCTAGACGTTGCACGGATGTCTGCCAAGTGTTTGGCAGGAAGAAAAGAAAAGTTGTCCAAAACAGCTTCCAATCGAACGTTCATGTGATTGGAAAAGTCAGGAGAGTGCAAAAGTACTGTTTTGTAATAGTTGGCAAGGTGCGCACACAATCCCAGTGTTGTACAGCTTGATTCTTCACCTTCCCGAAGCTGCCGCTCTCTCCGGCTCCCGGAGCCGAAGATGCGGCTTCTTCGCGCAAAGACCATTGTGCCGCTCACAGTGCTCTCCTTAGCGCGGCTTCTGCCAAAGGACGCCCGGGAGCGGCTCTTAGCTCCGGACAGCATCCTACCTTTGTCTTTAGCGCCTCTTCTCATCTACATTTCGGCAGAAAGCTTTTCCACTATGTCTGGCTCGGAAAAACTGTGCCAGCACTGAAAACATCTCCAATCGTGTTCTAGACGTTCCACGGATGTCTGCCAAGTGTTTGGCAGGAAGAAAAGTTGTCCAAAACAGCTTCCAATCGAATGTTCATGTGACTGGAAAAGTCAGGAGAGTGCAAAAGTACTGTTTTGTATCAGTTGGCAAGGTGCGCACACAATCCCAGTGTTGTACAGCTTGCTTCTTCGCCTTTCCGAAGCTGCCGCTCTCTCCGGCTCCCCGAGCCGAAGAAGCGGCTTCTTCGCGCAAAGACGATTGTGCCGCTCACAGTGCTCTCCTTAGCGCGGCTTCTGCCGAAAGACGCCCGGGAGCGGCTCTTAGCTCCGGACAGCATCCTACCTTCGTCTTTAGCGCCTCTTCTCATCTACATCTCGGCAAAAAGCTTTTCCACTATGCCTGGCTAGGAAAAACTGTGCCAGCACAGAAAACATCTCCCATCGTGTTCTAGACATTGCACAGATGTCTGCCAAGTGTTTGGCAGGAAGAAAAGAAAAGTTGTCCAAAACAGCTTCCGATCGAATGTTCATGTGATTGGAAAAGTCAGGACAGTGCAAAAGTACTGTTTTCTAATATTTGGCAAGGTGCGCACACAATCCCAGTGTTGTACTGCTTGCTTCTTTACCTTTTCCAAGTTGCCGCTCTACCCGGCTCCCGGAGCCGAAGATGCGGCTTCTTCGCGCAAAGACGATTGTGCCGCTCACAGTGCTCTCCTTAGCGCGGCTTCTGCCGAAGGACGCCCCGGAGCGGCTCTTGGCTCCGGACAGCATCCTACCTTCGTCTTTAGCGCCTCTTCTCATCTACATCTCAGCAAAAAGCTTTTCCACTATGTCTGGCTCGGAAAAACTGTGCCAGCACAGAAAAAATCTCCCATCGTGTTCTACACGTTGCACGGATTTCTGCCAAGTGTTTGGCAGGAAGTGAAAAAAAGTTGTCCAAAACAGCTTCCAATCGAATGTTCATGTGACTGGAAAAGTCAGGAGAGTGCAAAAGTACTGTTTTCTAATAGTTGGCAAGGTGCGCACACAATCCCAGTGTTGTACAGCTTGCTTCTTCACCTTCCCGAAGCTGCCGCTCTCTCCGGCTCCCGGAGCCAAAGATGCGGCTTCTTCGCGCAAAGACGATTGTGCCGCTCACAGTGCTCTCCTTAGCGCGGCTTCTGCCGAAAGACGCCCGGGAGCGGCTCTTAGCTCCGGACAGCATCCTACCTTCGTCTTTAGCGCCTCTTCTCATCTACATCTCAGCAAAAAGCTTTTCCACTATGTCTGGCTCGGAAAAACTGTGCCAGCACTGAAAACATCTCCCATCGTGTTCTAGACATTGCACGGATGTCTGCCAAGTGTTTGGCAGGAAGAAAAGAAAAGTTGTCCAAAACAGCTTCTAATCGAACGTAATGTGACTGGAAAAGTCAGGAGAGTGCAAAAGTACTGTTTTCTAATAGTTGGCAAGGTGCGCACACAATCCCAGTGTTGTACAGCTTGCTTCTTTACCTTTTCCAAGTTGCCGCTCTCTCCGGCTCCCGGAGCCGAAGATGCGGCTTCTTCGCGCAAAGACGATTGTGCCGCTCACAGTGCTCTCCTTAGCGCGGCTTCTGCCGAAAGACGCCCGGGAGCGGCTCTTAGCTCCGGACAGCATCCAACCTTCGTCTTTAGCGCCTCTTCTCATCTACATCTCGGCAAAAAGCTTTTCCACTATGCCTGGTTTGGAAAAACTGTGCCAGCACAGAAAACATCTCCCATCGTGTTCTAGACGTTGCACGGATGTCTGCCAAGTGTTTGGCAGGAAGAAAAGTTGTCCAAAACAGCTTCCAATCGAATGTTCATGTGACTGGAAAAGTCAGTAGAGTGCAAAAGTACTGTTTTCGAATAGTTGGCAAGGTGCGCACACAATCCCAGTGTTGTACAGCTTGCTTCTTCACCTTCCCGAAGCTGCCACTCTCTCCGGCTCCCGGAGCTGAAGAAGCGGCTTCTTTGCGCAAAGACGATTGTGCCGCTCACAGTGCTCTCCTTAGCGCGGCTTCTGCCGAAAGACGCCCGGGAGCGGCTCTTAGCTCCGGACAGCATCCAACCTTCGTCTTTTGCGCCTCTTCTCATCTACATCTCAGCAAAAAGCTTTTCCACTATGTCTGGCTCGGAAAAACTGTGCCAGCACAGAAAACATCTCCCATCGTGTTCTAGACATTGCACGGATGTCTTCCAAGTGTTTGGCAGGAAGAAAAGTTGTCCAAAACAGCTTCCAATCGAATGTTCATGTGACTGGAAAAGTCAGGACAGTGCAAAAGTACTGTTTTCTAATAGTTGGCAAGGTGCGCACACAATCCCAGTGTTGTACAGCTTGCTTCTTTACCTTTTCCAAGTTGCCGCTCTACCCGGCTCCCGGAGCCGAAGAAGCGGCTTCTTCGCGCAAAGACGATTGTGCCGCTCACAGTGCTCTCCTTAGCGCGGCTTCTGCCGAAAGACGCCCGGGAGCGGCTCTTAGCTCCGGACAGCATCCTACCTTCGTCTTTAGCGCCTCTTCTCATCTACATCTCGGCAAAAAGCTTTTCCACTATGTCTGGCTCGGAAAAACTGTGCCAGCACTGAAAACATCTCCAATCGTGTTCTAGACATTGCACGGATGTCTGCCAAGTGTTTGGCAGGAAGAAAAAAAAGTTGTCCAAAACAGCTTCCAATCGAATGTTCATGTGACTGGAAAAGTCAGGAGAGTGCAAAAGTACTGTTTTGTATCAGTTGGCAAGGTGCGCACACAATCCCAGTGTTGTACAGCTTGCTTCTTCACCTTTCCGAAGCTGCCGCTCTCTCCGGCTCCCCGAGCCGAAGAAGCGGCTTCTTCGCGCAAAGACGATTGTGCCGCTCACAGTGCTCTCCTTAGCGCGGCTTCTGCCGAAAGACGCCTGGGAGCGGCTCTTAGCTCCGGACAGCATCCTACCTTCGTCTTTAGCGCCTCTTCTCATCCACATCTCGGCAAAAAGCTTTTCCACTATGCCTGGTTTGGAAAAACTGTGCCAGCACAGAAAACATCTCCCATCGTCTTCTAGACGTTGCAGAGATGTCTGCCAAGTGTTTGGCAGGAAGAAAAGAAAAGTTGTCCAAAACAGCTTCCAATCGAACGTTCATGTGATTGGAAAAGTCAGGAGAGTGCAAAAGTACTGTTTTCTGTCAGTTGGCAAGGTGCGCACACAATCCCAGTGTTGTACAGCTTGCTTCTTCACCTTCCCGAAGCTGCCGCTCTCTCCGGCTCCCGGAGCCGAAGATGCGGCTTCTTCGCGCAAAGACGATTGTGCCGCTCACAGTGCTCTCCTTAGCGCAGCTTCAGCCGAAAGACGCCCGGGAGCGCCTCTTAGCTCCGGACAGCATCCTACCTTCGTCTTTAGCACCTCTTCTCATCTACATCTCGGCAAAAAGCTTTTCCACTATGTCTGGCTCGGAAAAACTGTGCCAGCACAGAAAACATCTCCCATCGTGTTCTAGACGTTGCACGGATTTCTGCCAAGTGTTCGGCAGGAAGAAAAGAAAAGTTGTCCAAAACAGCTTCCGATCGAACGTTCATGTGATTGGAAAAGTCAGGAGAGTGCAAAAGTACTGTTTTCTAATAGTTGGCAAGGTGCGCACACTATCCCAGTGTTGTACAGCTGGCTTCTTAACCTTCCCGAAGCTGCCGCTCTCTCCGGCTCCCGGAGCCGAAGATTCGGCTTCTTCGCGCAAAGACGATTGTGCCGCTCACAGTGCTCTCCTTAGCGCAGCTTGTGCCGAAAGACGCCCGGGAGCGGCTCTTAGCTCCAGACAGCATCCTACCTTCGTCTTTAGCGCCTCTTCTCCTCTACATATCGGCAAAAAGCTTTTCCACTATGTCTGGCTCGGAAAAACTGTGCCAGCACAGAAAACATCTCCCATCGTGTTCTAGACATTGCACGGATTTCTGCCAAGTGTTTGGCAGGAAGAAAAGAAAAGTTGTCCAAAACAGCTTCCAATCGAATGTTCATGTGACTGGAAAAGTCAGGAGAGTGCAAAAGTACTGTTTTCTAATAGTTGGCAAAGTGCGCACACAATCCCAGTGTTGTACAGCTTGCTTCTTTACCTTTTCCAAGTTGCCGCTCTCCCCGGCTCCCGGAGCCGAAGAAGCGGCTTCTTCGCGCAAAGACGATTGTGCCGCTCACAGTGCTCTCCTTAGCGCGGCTTCTGCCGAAAGACGCCCGGGAGCGGCTCTTAGCTCCGGACAGCATCCTACCTTCGTCTTTAGCGCATCTTCTCATCTACATCTTGGCAAAAAGCTTTTCCACTATGTCTGGCTAGGAAAAACTGTGCCAGCAGAGAAAACATCTCCCATCGTGTTCTAGACGTTGCACGGATGTCTGCCAAGTGTTTGGCAGGAAGAAAAGAAAAGTTGTCCAAAACAGCTTCCAATCGAATGTTCATGTGACTGGAAAAGTCAGGACATTTCAAAAGTACTGTTTTCTAATAGTTGGTAGGGTGCGCACACAATCCCAGTGTTGTACAGCTTGCTTCTTTACCTTTTCCAAGTTGCCGCTCTCTCCGGCTCGAGGAGCCGAAGGAGCGGCTTCTTCGCGCAAAGACGATTGTGCCGCTCACAGTGCTCTCCTTAGCGCGGCTTCTGCCGAAAGACGCCCCGGAGCGGCTCTTAGCTCCGGACAGCATCCTACCTTCGTCTTTAGCGCCTCTTCTCATCTACATCTTGGCAAAAAGCTTTTCCACTATGTCTGGCTAGGAAAAACTGTGCCAGCACAGAAAACATCTCCCATCGTGTTCTAGACGTTGCACGGATGTCTGCCAAGTGTTTGGCAGGAAGAAAAGAAAAATTGTCCAAAACAGCCTCCAATCGAATGTTCATGTAATTGGAAAAGTCAGGAGAGTGCAAAAGTACTGTTTTCTAATAGTTGGCAAGGTGCGCACACAATCCCAGTGTTGTACAGCTTGCTTCTTCACCTTCCCGAAGCTGCCGCTCTCTCCGGCTCCCGGAGCCGAAGAAGCGGCTTCTTCGCGCAAAGACGATTGTGCCGCTCACAGTGCTCTCCTTAGCGCGGCTTCTGCCGAAAGACGCCCGGGAGCGGCTCTTAGCTCCGGACAGCATCCTACCTTCGTCTTTAGCGCCTCTCCTCATCTACATCTCGGCAAAAAGCTTTTCCACTATGTCTGGCTCGGAAAAACTGTGCCAGCACAGAAAACATCTCCCATCGTGTTCTAGACGTTGCACGGATTTCTGCCAAGTGTTTGGCAGGAAGAAAAGAAAAGTTGTCCAAAACAGCTTCCAATCGAACGTTCATGTAATTGGAAAAGTCAGGAGAGTGCAAAAGTACTGTTTTGTATCAGTTGGCAAGGTGCGCACACAATCCCAGTGTTGTACAGCTTGCTTCTTCACCCTCCCGAAGCTGCCGCTCTCTCCGGCTCCCGGAGCCGAAGATTCGGCTTCTTCGCGCAAAGACGATTGTGCCGCTCACAGTGCTCTCCTTAGCGCAGCTTGTGCCGAAAGACGCCCGGGAGCGGCTCTTAGCTCCAGAAAGCATCCTACCTTCGTCTTTAGCGCCTCTTCTCCTCTACATATCGGCAAAAAGCTTTTCCACTATGTCTGGCTCGGAAAAACTGTGCCAGCACAGAAAACATCTCCCATCGTGTTCTAGACATTGCACGGATTTCTGCCAAGTGTTTGGCAGGAAGAAAAGAAAAGTTGTCCAAAACAGCTTCCAATCGAATGTTCATGTGATTGGAAAAGTCAAGAGAGTGCAAAAGTACTCTTTTGTATCAGTTGGCAAGGTGCGCACACAATCCCAGTGTTGTACAGCTTGCTTCTTCACCTTCCCGAAGCTGCCACTCTCTCCGGCTCCCGGAGCTGAAGAAGCGGCTTCTTCGCGCAAAGACGATTGTGCCGCTCACAGTGCTCTCCTTAGCGCGGCTTCTGCCGAAAGACGCCCGGGAGCGGCTCTTAGCTCCGGACAGCATCCAACCTTCGTCTTTAGCGCCTCTTCTCATCTACATCTCGGCAAAAAGCTTTTCCACTATGTCTGGCTAGGAAAAACTGTGCCAGCACAGAAAACATCTCCCATCGTGTTCTAGACGTTGCACGGATGTCTGCCAAGTGTTTGGCAGGAAGAAAAGAAAAGTTGTCCAAAACAGCTTCCGATCGAACGTTCATGTGATTGGAAAAGTCAGGAGAGTGCAAAAGTACTGTTTTCTAAAAGTTGGCAAGGTGCGCACACAATCCCAGTGTTGTACAGCTGGCTTCTTCACCTTCCCGAAGCTGCCGCTCTCTCCGGCTCCCGGAGCCGAAGATTCGGCTTCTTCGCGCAAAGACGATTGTGCCGCTCACAGTGCTCTCCTTAGCGCGGCTTCTGCCGAAAGACGCCTGGGAGCGGCTCTTAGCTCCGGACAGCATCCTACCTTCGTCTTTAGCGCCTCTTCTCATCTACATCTTGGCAAAAAGCTTTTCCACTATGTCTGGCTAGGAAAAACTGTGCCAGCAGAGAAAACATCTCCCATCGTGTTCTAGACGTTGCACGGATGTCTGCCAAGTGTTTGGCAGGAAGAAAAGAAAAGTTGTCCAAAACAGCTTCCAATCGAACGTTCATGTGATTGGAAAAGTCAGCAGAGTGCAAAAGTACTGTTTTCTAATAGTTGGCAAGGTGCGCACACAATCCCAGTGTTGTACAGCTTGCTTCTTCACCTTCCCGAAGCTGCCGCTCTCTCCGGCTCCCAGAGCCGAAGATGCGGCTTCTTCACGCAAAGACGATTGTGCCGCTCACAGTGCTCTCCTTAGCGCGGCTTCTGCCGAAAGACGCCCGGGAGCGGCTCTTAGCTCCGGACAGCATCCTACCTTCGTCTTTAGCGCCTCTTCTCATCTACATCTCGGCAAAAAGCTTTTCCACTATGTCTGGCTAGGAAAAACTGTGCCAGCACAGAAAACATCTCCCATCGTGTTCTAGACGTTGCACGGATTTCTGCCAAGTGTTTGGCAGGAAGAAAAGAAAAGTTGTCCAAAACAGCTTCCAATCGAATGTTCATGTGACTGGAAAAGTCAGGACATTTCAAAAGTACTGTTTTCTAATAGTTGGTAGGGTGCGCACACAATCCCAGTGTTGTACAGCTTGCTTCTTTACCTTTTCCAAGTTGCCGCTCTCTCCGGCTCGAGGAGCCGAAGGAGCGGCTTCTTCGCGCAAAGACGATTGTGCCGCTCACAGTGCTCTCCTTAGCGCGGCTTCTGCCGAAAGACGCCCCGGAGCGGCTCTTAGCTCCGGACAGCATCCTACCTTCGTCTTTAGCACCTCTTCTCATCTACATCTCGGCAAAAAGCTTTTCCACTATGTCTGGCTCGGAAAAACTGTGCCAGCACAGAAAACATCTCCCATCGTGTTCTAGACGTTGCACGGATGTCTGCCAAGTGTTTGGCAGGAAGAAAAGAAAAGTTGTCCAAAACAGCTTCCAATCGAACGTTCATGTGATTGGAAAAGTCAGGAGAGTGCAAAAGTACTGTTTTCTAATAGTTGGCAAGGTGCGCACACAATCCCAGTGTTGTACAGCTTGCTTCTTCACCTTCCCGAAGCTGCCGCTCTCTCCGGCTCCCAGAGCCGAAGATGCGGCTTCTTCACGCAAAGACGATTGTGCCGCTCACAGTGCTCTCCTTAGCGCGGCTTCTGCCGAAAGACGCCCGGGAGCGGCTCTTAGCTCCGGACAGCATCCTACCTTCGTCTTTAGCGCCTCTTCTCATCTACATCTCGGCAAAAAGCTTTTCCACTATGTCTGGCTAGGAAAAACTGTGCCAGCACAGAAAACATCTCCCATCGTGTTCTAGACGTTGCACGGATTTCTGCCAAGTGTTTGGCAGGAAGAAAAGAAAAGTTGTCCAAAACAGCTTCCAATCGAATGTTCATGTGACTGGAAAAGTCAGGACATTTCAAAAGTACTGTTTTCTAATAGTTGGTAGGGTGCGCACACAATCCCAGTGTTGTACAGCTTGCTTCTTTACCTTTTCCAAGTTGCCGCTCTCTCCGGCTCGAGGAGCCGAAGGAGCGGCTTCTTCGCGCAAAGACGATTGTGCCGCTCACAGTGCTCTCCTTAGCGCGGCTTCTGCCGAAAGACGCCCCGGAGCGGCTCTTAGCTCCGGACAGCATCCTACCTTCGTCTTTAGCGCCTCTTCTCATCTACATCTTGGCAAAAAGCTTTTCCACTATGTCTGGCTAGGAAAAACTGTGCCAGCACAGAAAACATCTCCCATCGTGTTCTAGACGTTGCACGGATGTCTGCCAAGTGTTTGGCAGGAAGAAAAGAAAAATTGTCCAAAACAGCCTCCAATCGAATGTTCATGTGATTGGAAAAGTCAGGAGAGTGCAAAAGTACTGTTTTCTAATAGTTGGCAAGGTGCGCACACAATCCCAGTGTTGTACAGCTTGCTTCTTCACCTTCCCGAAGCTGCCGCTCTCTCCGGCTCCCGGAGCCGAAGAAGCGGCTTCTTCGCGCAAAGACGATTGTGCCGCTCACAGTGCTCTCCTTAGCGCGGCTTCTGCCGAAAGACGCCCGGGAGCGGCTCTTAGCTCCGGACAGCATCCTACCTTCGTCTTTAGCGCCTCTCCTCATCTACATCTCGGCAAAAAGCTTTTCCACTATGTCTGGCTCGGAAAAACTGTGCCAGCACAGAAAACATCTCCCATCGTGTTCTAGACGTTGCACGGATTTCTGCCAAGTGTTTGGCAGGAAGAAAAGAAAAGTTGTCCAAAACAGCTTCCAATCGAACGTTCATGTAATTGGAAAAGTCAGGAGAGTGCAAAAGTACTGTTTTGTAATAGTTGGCAAGGTGCGCACACAATCCCAGTGTTGTACAGCTTGCTTCTTCACCCTCCCGAAGCTGCCGCTCTCTCCGGCTCCCGGAGCCGAAGATGCGGCTTCTTCGCGCAAAGACGATTGTGCCGCTCACAGTGCTCTCCTTAGCGCAGCTTGTGCCGAAAGACGCCCGGGAGCGGCTCTTAGCTCCAGACAGCATCCTACCTTCGTCTTTAGCGCCTCTTCTCCTCTACATATCGGCAAAAAGCTTTTCCACTATGTCTGGCTCGGAAAAACTGTGCCAGCACAGAAAACATCTCCCATCGTGTTCTAGACATTGCACGGATTTCTGCCAAGTGTTTGGCAGGAAGAAAAGAAAAGTTGTCCAAAACAGCTTCCAATCGAATGTTCATGTGACTGGAAAAGTCAGGAGAGTGCAAAAGTACTGTTTTCTAATAGTTGGCAAAGTGCGCACACAATCCCAGTGTTGTACAGCTTGCTTCTTCACCTTCCCGAAGCTGCCGCTCTCTCCGGCTCCCAGAGCCGAAGATGCGGCTTCTTCACGCAAAGACGATTGTGCCGCTCACAGTGCTCTCCTTAGCGCGGCTTCTGCCGAAAGACGCCCGGGAGCGGCTCTTAGCTCCGGACAGCATCTTACCTTCGTCTTTAGCGCCTCTTCTCTTCTTCATCTTGGCAAAAAGCTTTTCCACTATGTCTGGCTCGGAAAAACTGCCAGAACAGAAAACATCTCCCATCGTGTTCTAGACATTGCACGGATGTCTGCCAAGTGTTTGGCAGGAAGAAAAGAAAAGTTGTCCAAAACAGCTTCCAATCGAATGTTCATGTGATTGGAAAAGTCAAGAGAGTGCAAAAGTACTCTTTTGTATCAGTTGGCAAGGTGCGCACACAATCCCAGTGTTGTACAGCTTGCTTCTTCACCTTCCCGAAGCTGCCGCTCTCTCCGGCTCCCGGAGCTGAAGAAGCGGCTTCTTCGCGCAAAGACGATTGTGCCGCTCACAGTGCTCTCCTTAGGGCGGCTTCTGCCGAAAGACGCCCGGGAGCGGCTCTTAGCTCCGGACAGCATCCAACCTTCGTCTTTAGCGCCTCTTCTCATCTACATCTCGGCAAAAAGCTTTTCCACTATGTCTGGCTAGGAAAAACTGTGCCAGCACAGAAAACATCTCCCATCGTGTTCTAGACGTTGCACGGATGTCTGCCAAGTGTTTGGCAGGAAGAAAAGAAAAGTTGTCCAAAACAGCTTCCGATCGAACGTTCATGTGATTGGAAAAGTCAGGAGAGTGCAAAAGTACTGTTTTCTAAAAGTTGGCAAGGTGCGCACACAATCCCAGTGTTGTACAGCTGGCTTCTTAACCTTCCCGAAGCTGCCGCTCTCTCCGGCTCCCGGAGCCGAAGATTCGGCTTCTTCGCGCAAAGACGATTGTGCCGCTCACAGTGCTCTCCTTAGCGCGGCTTCTGCCGAAAGACGCCTGGGAGCGGCTCTTAGCTCCGGACAGCATCCTACCTTCGTCTTTAGCGCCTCTTCTCATCTACATCTTGGCAAAAAGCTTTTCCACTATGTCTGGCTAGGAAAAACTGTGCCAGCAGAGAAAACATCTCCCATCGTGTTCTAGACGTTGCACGGATGTCTGCCAAGTGTTTGGCAGGAAGAAAAGAAAAGTTGTCCAAAACAACTTCCAATCGAACGTTCATGTGATTGGAAAAGTCAGGAGAGTGCAAAAGTACTGTTTTCTAATAGTTGGCAAGGTGCGCACACAATCCCAGTGTTGTACAGCTTGCTTCTTCACCTTCCCGAAGCTGCCGCTCTCTCCGGCTCCCAGAGCCGAAGATGCGGCTTCTTCACGCAAAGACGATTGTGCCGCTCACAGTGCTCTCCTTAGCGCGGCTTCTGCCGAAAGACGCCCGGGAGCGGCTCTTAGCTCCGGACAGCATCCTACCTTCGTCTTTAGCGCCTCTTCTCATCTACATCTCGGCAAAAAGCTTTTCCACTATGTCTGGCTAGGAAAAACTGTGCCAGCAGAGAAAACATCTCCCATCGTGTTCTAGACGTTGCACGGATGTCTGCCAAGTGTTTGGCAGGAAGAAAAGAAAAGTTGTCCAAAACAGCTTCCAATCGAACGTTCATGTGATTGGAAAAGTCAGCAGAGTGCAAAAGTACTGTTTTCTAATAGTTGGCAAGGTGCGCACACAATCCCAGTGTTGTACAGCTTGCTTCTTCACCTTCCCGAAGCTGCCGCTCTCTCCGGCTCCCAGAGCCGAAGATGCGGCTTCTTCACGCAAAGACGATTGTGCCGCTCACAGTGCTCTCCTTAGCGCGGCTTCTGCCGAAAGACGCCCGGGAGCGGCTCTTAGCTCCGGACAGCATCCTACCTTCGTCTTTAGCGCCTCTTCTCATCTACATCTCGGCAAAAAGCTTTTCCACTATGTCTGGCTAGGAAAAACTGTGCCAGCACAGAAAACATCTCCCATCGTGTTCTAGACGTTGCACGGATTTCTGCCAAGTGTTTGGCAGGAAGAAAAGAAAAGTTGTCCAAAACAGCTTCCAATCGAATGTTCATGTGACTGGAAAAGTCAGGACATTTCAAAAGTACTGTTTTCTAATAGTTGGTAGGGTGCGCACACAATCCCAGTGTTGTACAGCTTGCTTCTTTACCTTTTCCAAGTTGCCGCTCTCTCCGGCTCGAGGAGCCGAAGGAGCGGCTTCTTCGCGCAAAGACGATTGTGCCGCTCACAGTGCTCTCCTTAGCGCGGCTTCTGCCGAAAGACGCCCCGGAGCGGCTCTTAGCTCCGGACAGCATCCTACCTTCGTCTTTAGCACCTCTTCTCATCTACATCTCGGCAAAAAGCTTTTCCACTATGTCTGGCTCGGAAAAACTGTGCCAGCACAGAAAACATCTCCCATCGTGTTCTAGACGTTGCACGGATGTCTGCCAAGTGTTTGGCAGGAAGAAAAGAAAAGTTGTCCAAAACAGCTTCCAATCGAACGTTCATGTGATTGGAAAAGTCAGGAGAGTGCAAAAGTACTGTTTTCTAATAGTTGGCAAGGTGCGCACACAATCCCAGTGTTGTACAGCTTGCTTCTTCACCTTCCCGAAGCTGCCGCTCTCTCCGGCTCCCAGAGCCGAAGATGCGGCTTCTTCACGCAAAGACGATTGTGCCGCTCACAGTGCTCTCCTTAGCGCGGCTTCTGCCGAAAGACGCCCGGGAGCGGCTCTTAGCTCCGGACAGCATCCTACCTTCGTCTTTAGCGCCTCTTCTCATCTACATCTCGGCAAAAAGCTTTTCCACTATGTCTGGCTAGGAAAAACTGTGCCAGCACAGAAAACATCTCCCATCGTGTTCTAGACGTTGCACGGATTTCTGCCAAGTGTTTGGCAGGAAGAAAAGAAAAGTTGTCCAAAACAGCTTCCAATCGAATGTTCATGTGACTGGAAAAGTCAGGACATTTCAAAAGTACTGTTTTCTAATAGTTGGTAGGGTGCGCACACAATCCCAGTGTTGTACAGCTTGCTTCTTTACCTTTTCCAAGTTGCCGCTCTCTCCGGCTCGAGGAGCCGAAGGAGCGGCTTCTTCGCGCAAAGACGATTGTGCCGCTCACAGTGCTCTCCTTAGCGCGGCTTCTGCCGAAAGACGCCCCGGAGCGGCTCTTAGCTCCGGACAGCATCCTACCTTCGTCTTTAGCGCCTCTTCTCATCTACATCTTGGCAAAAAGCTTTTCCACTATGTCTGGCTAGGAAAAACTGTGCCAGCACAGAAAACATCTCCCATCGTGTTCTAGACGTTGCACGGATGTCTGCCAAGTGTTTGGCAGGAAGAAAAGAAAAATTGTCCAAAACAGCCTCCAATCGAATGTTCATGTGATTGGAAAAGTCAGGAGAGTGCAAAAGTACTGTTTTCTAATAGTTGGCAAGGTGCGCACACAATCCCAGTGTTGTACAGCTTGCTTCTTCACCTTCCCGAAGCTGCCGCTCTCTCCGGCTCCCGGAGCCGAAGAAGCGGCTTCTTCGCGCAAAGACGATTGTGCCGCTCACAGTGCTCTCCTTAGCGCGGCTTCTGCCGAAAGACGCCCGGGAGCGGCTCTTAGCTCCGGACAGCATCCTACCTTCGTCTTTAGCGCCTCTCCTCATCTACATCTCGGCAAAAAGCTTTTCCACTATGTCTGGCTCGGAAAAACTGTGCCAGCACAGAAAACATCTCCCATCGTGTTATAGACGTTGCACGGATTTCTGCCAAGTGTTTGGCAGGAAGAAAAGAAAAGTTGTCCAAAACAGCTTCCAATCGAACGTTCATGTAATTGGAAAAGTCAGGAGAGTGCAAAAGTACTGTTTTGTAATAGTTGGCAAGGTGCGCACACAATCCCAGTGTTGTACAGCTTGCTTCTTCACCCTCCCGAAGCTGCCGCTCTCTCCGGCTCCCGGAGCCGAAGATGCGGCTTCTTCGCGCAAAGACGATTGTGCCGCTCACAGTGCTCTCCTTAGCGCAGCTTGTGCCGAAAGACGCCCGGGAGCGGCTCTTAGCTCCAGACAGCATCCTACCTTCGTCTTTAGCGCCTCTTCTCCTCTACATATCGGCAAAAAGCTTTTCCACTATGTCTGGCTCGGAAAAACTGTGCCAGCACAGAAAACATCTCCCATCGTGTTCTAGACATTGCACGGATTTCTGCCAAGTGTTTGGCAGGAAGAAAAGAAAAGTTGTCCAAAACAGCTTCCAATCGAATGTTCATGTGACTGGAAAAGTCAGGAGAGTGCAAAAGTACTGTTTTCTAATAGTTGGCAAAGTGCGCACACAATCCCAGTGTTGTACAGCTTGCTTCTTCACCTTCCCGAAGCTGCCGCTCTCTCCGGCTCCCAGAGCCGAAGATGCGGCTTCTTCACGCAAAGACGATTGTGCCGCTCACAGTGCTCTCCTTAGCGCGGCTTCTGCCGAAAGACGCCCGGGAGCGGCTCTTAGCTCCGGACAGCATCTTACCTTCGTCTTTAGCGCCTCTTCTCTTCTTCATCTTGGCAAAAAGCTTTTCCACTATGTCTGGCTCGGAAAAACTGCCAGAACAGAAAACATCTCCCATCGTGTTCTAGACATTGCACGGATGTCTGCCAAGTGTTTGGCAGGAAGAAAAGAAAAGTTGTCCAAAACAGCTTCCAATCGAATGTTCATGTGATTGGAAAAGTCAAGAGAGTGCAAAAGTACTCTTTTGTATCAGTTGGCAAGGTGCGCACACAATCCCAGTGTTGTACAGCTTGCTTCTTCACCTTCCCGAAGCTGCCGCTCTCTCCGGCTCCCGGAGCTGAAGAAGCGGCTTCTTCGCGCAAAGACGATTGTGCCGCTCACAGTGCTCTCCTTAGGGCGGCTTCTGCCGAAAGACGCCCGGGAGCGGCTCTTAGCTCCGGACAGCATCCAACCTTCGTCTTTAGCGCCTCTTCTCATCTACATCTCGGCAAAAAGCTTTTCCACTATGTCTGGCTAGGAAAAACTGTGCCAGCACAGAAAACATCTCCCATCGTGTTCTAGACGTTGCACGGATGTCTGCCAAGTGTTTGGCAGGAAGAAAAGAAAAGTTGTCCAAAACAGCTTCCGATCGAACGTTCATGTGATTGGAAAAGTCAGGAGAGTGCAAAAGTACTGTTTTCTAAAAGTTGGCAAGGTGCGCACACAATCCCAGTGTTGTACAGCTGGCTTCTTAACCTTCCCGAAGCTGCCGCTCTCTCCGGCTCCCGGAGCCGAAGATTCGGCTTCTTCGCGCAAAGACGATTGTGCCGCTCACAGTGCTCTCCTTAGCGCGGCTTCTGCCGAAAGACGCCTGGGAGCGGCTCTTAGCTCCGGACAGCATCCTACCTTCGTCTTTAGCGCCTCTTCTCATCTACATCTTGGCAAAAAGCTTTTCCACTATGTCTGGCTAGGAAAAACTGTGCCAGCAGAGAAAACATCTCCCATCGTGTTCTAGACGTTGCACGGATGTCTGCCAAGTGTTTGGCAGGAAGAAAAGAAAAGTTGTCCAAAACAACTTCCAATCGAACGTTCATGTGATTGGAAAAGTCAGGAGAGTGCAAAAGTACTGTTTTCTAATAGTTGGCAAGGTGCGCACACAATCCCAGTGTTGTACAGCTTGCTTCTTCACCTTCCCGAAGCTGCCGCTCTCTCCGGCTCCCAGAGCCGAAGATGCGGCTTCTTCACGCAAAGACGATTGTGCCGCTCACAGTGCTCTCCTTAGCGCGGCTTCTGCCGAAAGACGCCCGGGAGCGGCTCTTAGCTCCGGACAGCATCCTACCTTCGTCTTTAGCGCCTCTTCTCATCTACATCTCGGCAAAAAGCTTTTCCACTATGTCTGGCTAGGAAAAACTGTGCCAGCACAGAAAACATCTCCCATCGTGTTCTAGACGTTGCACGGATTTCTGCCAAGTGTTTGGCAGGAAGAAAAGAAAAGTTGTCCAAAACAGCTTCCAATCGAATGTTCATGTGACTGGAAAAGTCAGGACATTTCAAAAGTACTGTTTTCTAATAGTTGGTAGGGTGCGCACACAATCCCAGTGTTGTACAGCTTGCTTCTTTACCTTTTCCAAGTTGCCGCTCTCTCCGGCTCGAGGAGCCGAAGGAGCGGCTTCTTCGCGCAAAGACGATTGTGCCGCTCACAGTGCTCTCCTTAGCGCGGCTTCTGCCGAAAGACGCCCCGGAGCGGCTCTTAGCTCCGGACAGCATCCTACCTTCGTCTTTAGCGCCTCTTCTCATCTACATCTTGGCAAAAAGCTTTTCCACTATGTCTGGCTAGGAAAAACTGTGCCAGCACAGAAAACATCTCCCATCGTGTTCTAGACGTTGCACGGATGTCTGCCAAGTGTTTGGCAGGAAGAAAAGAAAAATTGTCCAAAACAGCCTCCAATCGAATGTTCATGTGATTGGAAAAGTCAGGAGAGTGCAAAAGTACTGTTTTCTAATAGTTGGCAAGGTGCGCACACAATCCCAGTGTTGTACAGCTTGCTTCATCACCTTCCCGAAGCTGCCGCTCTCTCCGGCTCCCGGAGCCGAAGAAGCGGCTTCTTCGCGCAAAGACGATTGTGCCGCTCACAGTGCTCTCCTTAGCGCGGCTTCTGCCGAAAGACGCCCGGGAGCGGCTCTTAGCTCCGGACAGCACCCTACCTTCGTCTTTAGCGCCTCTCCTCATCTACATCTCGGCAAAAAGCTTTTCCACTATGTCTGGCTCGGAAAAACTGTGCCAGTACAGAAAACATCTCCCATCGTGTTCTAGACGTTGCACGGATTTCTGCCAAGTGTTTGGCAGGAAGAAAAGAAAAGTTGTCCAAAACAGCTTCCAATCGAACGTTCATGTAATTGGAAAAGTCAGGAGAGTGCAAAAGTACTGTTTTGTATCAGTTGGCAAGGTGCGCACACAATCCCAGTGTTGTACAGCTTGCTTCTTCACCTTCCCGAAGCTGCCGCTCTCTCCGGCTCCCGGAGCCGAAGAAGCGGCATCTTCGCGCAAAGACGATTGTGTCGCTCACAGTGCTCTCCTTAGCGCAGCTTGTGCCGAAAGACTCCCGGGAGCGGCTCTTAGCTCCGGAGAGCATCCTACCTTCGTCTTTAGCACCTCTTCTCATCTACATCTCGGAAAAAAGCTTTTCCACTATGTCTGGCTCGGAAAAACTGTGCCAGCACAGAAAACATCTCCCATCGTGTTCTAGACGTTGCACGGATTTCTGCCAAGTGTTTGGCAGGAAGAAAAGAAAAGTTGTCCAAAACAGCTTCCAATCGAATGTTCATGTGACTGGAAAAGTCAGAAGAGTGCAAAAGTACTGTTTTCTAATAGTTGGCAAGGTGCGCACACAATCCCAGTGTTGTACAGCTTGCTTCTTTACCTTTTCCGAGTTGCCGCTCTCTCCGGCTCCCGGAGCCGAAGAAGCGGCTTCTTCACGCAAAGACGATTGTGCCGCTCACAGTGCTCTCCTTAGCGCGGCTTCTGCCGAAAGACGCCCGGGAGCGGCTCTTAGCTCCGGACAGCATCCTACCTTCGTCTTTAGCGCCTCTTCTCATATACATCTTGGCAAAAAGCTTTTCCACTATGTCTGGCTAGGAAAAACTCTGCCAGAACAGAAAACATCTATCATCGTGTTCTAGACGTTGCACGGATGTCTGCCAAGTGTTTGGCAGGAAGAAAAGAAAAGTTGTCCAAAACAGCTTCCAATCGAACGTTCATGTGATTGGAAAAGTCAGGAGAGTGCAAAAGTACTGTTTTCTAATAGTTGGCAAGGTGCGCACACAATCCCAGTGTTGTACAGCTTGCTTCTTCACCTTCCCGAAGCTGCCGCTCTCTCCGGCTCCCGTAGCCGAAGAAGCGGCTTCTTCGCGCAAAGACGATTGTGCCGCTCACAGTGCTCTCCTTAGCGCGGCTTCTGCCCAAAGACGCCCGGGAGCGGCTCTTTGCTCCGGACAGCATCCTACCTTCGTGTTTAGCGCCTCTTCTCATCTACAACTCGGCAAAAAGCTTTTCCGCTATGTCTGGCTAGGAAAAACTGTGCCAGCACAGAAAACATCTCCCATTGTGTTCTAGACATTGCACGGATTTCTGCCAAGTGTTTGGCAGGAAGAAAAGAAAAGTTGTCCAAAACAGCTTCCAATCGAATGTTCATGTGACTGGAAAAGTCAGGAGAGTGCAAAAGTACTGTTTTCTAATAGTTGGCAAGGTGCGCACACAATCCCAGTGTTGTACAGCTTGCTTCTTTACCTTTTCCGAGTTGCCTCTCTCCCCGGCTCCCGGAGCCGAAGAAGCGGCTTCTTCGCGCAAAGACCATTGTGCCGCTCACAGTGCTCTCCTTAGCGCGGCTTCTGCCGAAAGACGCCCGGGAGCGGCTCTTAGCTCCGGACAGCATCCTACCTTCGTCTTTAGCGCCTCTTCTCATCTACAACTCGGCAAAAAGCTTTTCCACTATCTGGCTAGGAAAAACTGTGCCAGCACAGAAAACATCTCCCATCGTGTTCTAGACGTTGCACGGATGTCTGCCAAGTGTTTGGCAGGAAGAAAAGAAAAGTTGTCCAAAACAGCTTCCAATCGAATGTTCATGTGACTGGAAAAGTCAGGAGAGTGCAAAAGTACTGTTTTGTATCAGTTGGCAAGGTGCGCACACAATCCCAGTGTTGTACAGCTTGCTTCTTCACCTTCCCGAAGCTGCCGCTCTCTCCGGCTCCCGGAGCCGAAGATGCGGCTTCTTCGCGCAAGACGATTGTGCCGCTCTCAGTGATCTCCTTAGCGCGGCTTCTGCCGAAAGACGCCCGGGAGCGGCTCTTAGCTCCGGACAGCATCCTACCTTCGTCTTTAGCGCCTCTTCTCATCTACATCTCGGCAAAAAGCTTTTCCACTATGTCTGGCTCGGAAAAACTGTGCCAGCACAGAAAACATCTCCCATCGTGTTCTAGACATTGCACGGATTTCTGCCAAGTGTTTGGCAGGAAGAAAAGAAAAGTTGTCCAAAACAGCTTCCAATCGAATGTTCATGTGACTGGAAAAGTCAGGAGAGTTCAAAAGTACTGTTTTCTAATAGTTGGCAAGGTGCGCACACAATCCCAGTGTTGTACAGCTTGCTTCTTTACCTTTTCCGAGTTGCCTCTCTCCCCGGCTCCCGGAGCCGAAGATGCGGCTTCTTCGCGCAAAGACGATTGTGCCGCTCACAGTGCTCTCCTTAGCGCGGCTTCTGCCGAAAGACGCCCGGGAGCGGCTCTTAGCTCCGGACAGCATCCTACCTTCGTCTTTAGCGCCTCTTCTCATCTACATCTCAGCAAAAAGCTTTTCCACTATGTCTGGCTAGGAAAAACGGTGCCAGCACAGAAAACATCTCCCATCGTGTTCTAGACGTTGCACGGATGTCTGCCAAGTGTTTGGCAGGAAGAAAAGAAAAGTTGTCCAAAACAGCTTCCAATCGGATGTTCATGTGATTGGAAAAGTCAGGAGAGTGCAAAAGTACTGTTTTCTAATAGTTGGCAAGGTGCGCACACAATCCCAGTTTTGTACAGCTTGCTTCTTCACCTTTCCGTAGCTGCCGCTCTCCCCGGCTCCCGGAGCCGAAGAAGCGGCTTCTTCGCGCAAAGACGATTGTGCCGCTCACAGTGCTCTCCTTAGCGCGGCTTCTGCCGAAAGACGCCCGGGAGCGGCTCTTAGCTCCGGACAGCATCCTACCTTCATCTTTAGCGCCTCTTCTCATCTACATCACGGCAAAAAGCTTTTCCACTATGTCTGGCTCGGAAAAACTGTGCCAGCACAGAAAACATCTCCCATCGTGTTCTAGACGTTGCACGGATTTCTGCCAAGTGTTTGGCAGGAAGAAAAGAAAAGTTGTCCAAAACAGCTTCCAATCGAATGTTCATGTGACTGGAAAAGTCAGGAGAGTGCAAAAGTACTGTTTTCTAATAGTTGGCAAGGTGCGCACACAATCCCAGTGTTGTACAGCTTGCTTCTTCACCTTTTCCGAGTTGCCTCTCTCCCCGGCTCCCGGAGCCGAAGAAGCGGCTTCTTCGCGCAAAGACGATTGTGCCGCTCACAGTGCTCTCCTTAGCGCGGCTTCTGCCGAAAGACGCCCGGGAGCGGCTCTTAGCTCCGGACAGCATCCTACCTTCGTCTTTAGCGCCTCTTCTCATCTACATCTCAGCAAAAAGCTTTTCCACTATGTCTGGCTAGGAAAAACTGTGCCAGCACAGAAAACATCTCCCATCGTGTTCTAGACGTTGCACGGATGTCTGCCAAGTGTTTGGCAGGAAGAAAAGAAAAGTTGTCCAAAACAGCTTCCAATCGGATGTTCATGTGATTGGAAAAGTCAGGAGAGTGCCAAAGTACTGTTTTCTAATAGTTGGCAAGGTGCGCACACAATCCCAGTGTTGTACAGCTTGCTTCTTCACCTATCCAAAGCTGGCGCTCTCCCCGGCTCCCGGAGCCGAAGAAGCGGCTTCTTCGCGCAAAGACGGTTGTGCCGCTCACAGTGCTCTCCTTAGCGCGGCTTCTGCCGAAAGACGCCCGGGAGCGGCTCTTAGCTCCGGACAGCATCCTACCTTCGTCTTTAGCGCCTCTTCTCATCTACATCTCGGCAAAAAGCTTTTCCACTATCTGGCTAGGAAAAACTGTGCCAGCACAGAAAACATCTCCCATCGTGTTCTAGACGTTGCAGAGATGTCTGCATAGTGTTTGGCAGGAAGAAAAGAAAAGTTGTCCAAAACAGCTTCCAATCGAACGTTCATGTGATTGGAAAAGACAAGAGAGTGCAAAGGTACTGTTTTCTAATAGTTGGCAAGGTGCGCACACAATCCCAGTGTTGTACAGCTTGCTTCTTCACTTTTCCGAAGCTGCCGCTCTCCCCGGCTCCCAGAGCCGAAGATGCGGCTTCTTCGCGAAAAGACGATTGTGCGGCTCTCAGTGCTCTCCTTAGTGCGGCTTCTGCCGAAAGACGCCTGGGAGCGGCTCTTAGCTCCGGACAGCATCCTACCTTCGTCTTTAGCGCCTCTTCTCATCTACATCTCGGCAAAAAGCTTTTCCACTATGTCTGGCTAGGAAAAACTGTGCCAGCACAGAAAACATCTCCCATCGTGTTCTAGACGTTGCACGGATGTCTGCCAAGTGTTTGGCAGGAAGAAAAGAAAAGTTGTCCAAAACAGCTTCCAATCGGATGTTCATGTGATTGGAAAAGTCAGGAGAGTGCCAAAGTACTGTTTTCTAATAGTTGGCAAGGTGCGCACACAATCCCAGTGTTGTACAGCTTGCTTCTTCACCTATCCAAAGCTGGCGCTCTCCCCGGCTCCCGGAGCCGAAGAAGCGGCTTCTTCGCGCAAAGACGGTTGTGCCGCTCACAGTGCTCTCCTTAGCGCGGCTTCTGCCGAAAGACGCCCGGGAGCGGCTCTTAGCTCCGGACAGCATCCTACCTTCGTCTTTAGCGCCTCTTCTCATCTACATCTCGGCAAAAAGCTTTTCCACTATCTGGCTAGGAAAAACTGTGCCAGCACAGAAAACATCTCCCATCGTGTTCTAGACGTTGCAGAGATGTCTGCATAGTGTTTGGCAGGAAGAAAAGAAAAGTTGTCCAAAACAGCTTCCAATCGAATGTTCATGTGATTGGAAAAGACAAGAGAGTGCAAAGGTACTGTTTTCTAATAGTTGGCAAGGTGCGCACACAATCCCAGTGTTGTACAGCTTGCTTCTTCACTTTTCCGAAGCTGCCGCTCTCCCCGGCTCCCAGAGCCGAAGATGCGGCTTCTTCGCGAAAAGACGATTGTGCGGCTCTCAGTGCTCTCCTTAGTGCGGCTTCTGCCGAAAGACGCCTGGGAGCGGCTCTTAGCTCCGGACAGCATCCTACCTTCGTCTTTAGCGCCTCTTCTCATCTACATCTCGGCAAAAAGCTTTTCCACTATGTCTGGCTAGGAAAAACTGTGCCAGCACAGAAAACATCTCCTATCGTGTTCTAGACATTGCACGGATGTCTGCCAAGTGTTTGGCAGGAAGAAAAGAAAAGTTGTCCAAAACAGCTTCCAATCGAATGTTCATGTGACTGGAAAAGTCAGGAGAGTGCAAAAGTACTGTTTTCTAATAGTTGGCAAGGTGCGCACACAATCCCAGTGTTGTACAGCTTGCTTCTATACATTTTCCAAGTTGCCGCTCTCTCCGGCTCCCGGAGCCGAAGAAGCGGCTTCTTCGCGCAAAGACGATTGTGCCGCTCACAGTGCTCTCCTTAGCGCGGCTTCTGCCGAAAGACGCCCGGGAGCGGCTCTTAGCTCCGGACAGCATCCTACCTTCGTCTTTAGCGCCTCTTCTCATCTACAACTCGGCAAAAAGCTTTTCCGCTATGTCTGGCTAGGAAAAACTGTGCCAGCACAGAAAACATCTCCCATCGTGTTCTAGACGTTGCACGGATGTCTGCCAAGTGTTTGGCAGGAAGAAAAGGAAAGTTGTCCAAAACAGCTTCCAATCGAATGTTCATGTGACTGGAAAAGTCAGGAGAGTGCAAAAGTACTGTTTTGTATCAGTTGGCAAGGTGCGCACACAATCCCAGTGTTGTACAGCTTGCTTCTTCACCTTCCCGAAGCTGCCGCTCTCTCCGGCTCCCGGAGCCGAAGATGCGGCTTCTTCGCGCAAGACGATTGTGCTGCTCACAGTGCTCTCCTTAGCGCGGCTTCTGCCGAAAGACGCCCGGGAGCGGCTCTTAGCTCCGGACAGCATCCTACCTTCGTCTTTAGCGCCTCTTCTCATCTACATCTCGGCAAAAAGCTTTTCCACTATGTCTGGCTCGGAAAAACTGTGCCAGCACAGAAAACATCTCCCATCGTGTTCTAGACATTGCACGGATTTCTGCCAAGTGTTTGGAAGGAAGAAAAGAAAAGTTGTCCAAAACAGCTTCCAATCGAATGTTCATGTGACTGGAAAAGTCAGGAGAGTGCAAAAGTACTGTTTTCTAATAGTTGGCAAGGTGCGCACACAATCCCAGTGTTGTACAGCTTGCTTCTTTACCTTTTCCGAGTTGCCTCTCTCCCCGGCTCCTGGAGCCGAAGAAGCGGCTTCTTCGCGCAAAGACGATTGTGCCGCTCACAGTGCTCTCCTTAGCGCGGCTTCTGCCGAAAGACGCCCGGGAGCGGCTCTTAGCTCCGGACAGCATCCTACCTTCGTCTTTAGCGCCTCTTCTCATCTACATCTCGGCAAAAAGCTTTTCCACTATGTCTGGCTAGGAAAAACTGTGCCAGCACAGAAAACATCTCCCATCGTGTTCTAGACGTTGCACGGATGTCTGCCAAGTGTTTGGCAGGAAGAAAAGAAAAGTTGTCCAAAACAGCTTCCAATCGGATGTTCATGTGATTGGAAAAGTCAGGAGAGTGCAAAAGTACTGTTTTCTAATAGTTGGCAAGGTGCGCACACAATCCCAGTGTTGTACAACTTGCTTCTTCACCTTTCCGTAGCTGCCGCTCTCCCCGGCTCCCGGAGCCGAAGAAGCGGCTTCTTCGCGCAAAGACGATTGTGCCGCTCACAGTGCTCTCCTTAGCGCGGCTTCTGCCGAAAGACGCCCGGGAGCGGCTCTTAGCTCCGGACAGCATCCTACCTTCGTCTTTAGCGCCTCTTCTCATCTACATCTCGGCAAAAAGCTTTTCCACTATGTCTGGCTCGGAAAAACTGTGCCAGCACAGAAAACATCTCCCATCGTGTTCTAGACGTTGCAGAGATGTCTGCATAGTGTTTGGCAGGAAGAAAAGAAAAGTTGTCCAAAACAGCTTCCAATCGAATGTTCATGTGATTGGAAAAGACAAGAGAGTGCAAAGGTACTGTTTTCTAATAGTTGGCAAGGTGCGCACACAATCCCAGTGTTGTACAGCTTGCTTCTTCACTTTTCCGAAGCTGCCGCTCTCCCCGGCTCCCAGAGCCGAAGATGCGGCTTCTTCGCGAAAAGACGATTGTGCGGCTCTCAGTGCTCTCCTTAGTGCGGCTTCTGCCGAAAGACGCCTGGGAGCGGCTCTTAGCTCCGGACAGCATCCTACCTTCGTCTTTAGCGCCTCTTCTCATCTACATCTCGGCAAAAAGCTTTTCCACTATGTCTGGCTAGGAAAAACTGTGCCAGCACAGAAAACATCTCCCATCGTGTTCTAGACGTTGCACGGATGTCTGCCAAGTGTTTGGCAGGAAGAAAAGAAAAGTTGTCCAAAACAGCTTCCAATCGGATGTTCATGTGATTGGAAAAGTCAGGAGAGTGCCAAAGTACTGTTTTCTAATAGTTGGCAAGGTGCGCACACAATCCCAGTGTTGTACAGCTTGCTTCTTCACCTATCCAAAGCTGGCGCTCTCCCCGGCTCCCGGAGCCGAAGAAGCGGCTTCTTCGCGCAAAGACGGTTGTGCCGCTCACAGTGCTCTCCTTAGCGCGGCTTCTGCCGAAAGACGCCCGGGAGCGGCTCTTAGCTCCGGACAGCATCCTACCTTCGTCTTTAGCGCCTCTTCTCATCTACATCTCGGCAAAAAGCTTTTCCACTATCTGGCTAGGAAAAACTGTGCCAGCACAGAAAACATCTCCCATCGTGTTCTAGACGTTGCAGAGATGTCTGCATAGTGTTTGGCAGGAAGAAAAGAAAAGTTGTCCAAAACAGCTTCCAATCGAATGTTCATGTGATTGGAAAAGACAAGAGAGTGCAAAGGTACTGTTTTCTAATAGTTGGCAAGGTGCGCACACAATCCCAGTGTTGTACAGCTTGCTTCTTCACTTTTCCGAAGCTGCCGCTCTCCCCGGCTCCCAGAGCCGAAGATGCGGCTTCTTCGCGAAAAGACGATTGTGCGGCTCTCAGTGCTCTCCTTAGTGCGGCTTCTGCCGAAAGACGCCTGGGAGCGGCTCTTAGCTCCGGACAGCATCCTACCTTCGTCTTTAGCGCCTCTTCTCATCTACATCTCGGCAAAAAGCTTTTCCACTATGTCTGGCTAGGAAAAACTGTGCCAGCACAGAAAACATCTCCTATCGTGTTCTAGACATTGCACGGATGTCTGCCAAGTGTTTGGCAGGAAGAAAAGAAAAGTTGTCCAAAACAGCTTCCAATCGAATGTTCATGTGACTGGAAAAGTCAGGAGAGTGCAAAAGTACTGTTTTCTAATAGTTGGCAAGGTGCGCACACAATCCCAGTGTTGTACAGCTTGCTTCTATACATTTTCCAAGTTGCCGCTCTCTCCGGCTCCCGGAGCCGAAGAAGCGGCTTCTTCGCGCAAAGACGATTGTGCCGCTCACAGTGCTCTCCTTAGCGCGGCTTCTGCCGAAAGACGCCCGGGAGCGGCTCTTAGCTCCGGACAGCATCCTACCTTCGTCTTTAGCGCCTCTTCTCATCTACAACTCGGCAAAAAGCTTTTCCGCTATGTCTGGCTAGGAAAAACTGTGCCAGCACAGAAAACATCTCCCATCGTGTTCTAGACGTTGCACGGATGTCTGCCAAGTGTTTGGCAGGAAGAAAAGGAAAGTTGTCCAAAACAGCTTCCAATCGAATGTTCATGTGACTGGAAAAGTCAGGAGAGTGCAAAAGTACTGTTTTGTATCAGTTGGCAAGGTGCGCACACAATCCCAGTGTTGTACAGCTTGCTTCTTCACCTTCCCGAAGCTGCCGCTCTCTCCGGCTCCCGGAGCCGAAGATGCGGCTTCTTCGCGCAAGACGATTGTGCTGCTCACAGTGCTCTCCTTAGCGCGGCTTCTGCCGAAAGACGCCCGGGAGCGGCTCTTAGCTCCGGACAGCATCCTACCTTCGTCTTTAGCGCCTCTTCTCATCTACATCTCGGCAAAAAGCTTTTCCACTATGTCTGGCTCGGAAAAACTGTGCCAGCACAGAAAACATCTACCATCGTGTTCTAGACATTGCACGGATTTCTGCCAAGTGTTTGGAAGGAAGAAAAGAAAAGTTGTCCAAAACAGCTTCCAATCGAATGTTCATGTGACTGGAAAAGTCAGGAGAGTGCAAAAGTACTGTTTTCTAATAGTTGGCAAGGTGCGCACACAATCCCAGTGTTGTACAGCTTGCTTCTTTACCTTTTCCGAGTTGCCTCTCTCCCCGGCTCCTGGAGCCGAAGAAGCGGCTTCTTCGCGCAAAGACGATTGTGCCGCTCACAGTGCTCTCCTTAGCGCGGCTTCTGCCGAAAGACGCCCGGGAGCGGCTCTTAGCTCCGGACAGCATCCTACCTTCGTCTTTAGCGCCTCTTCTCATCTACATCTCGGCAAAAAGCTTTTCCACTATGTCTGGCTAGGAAAAACTGTGCCAGCACAGAAAACATCTCCCATCGTGTTCTAGACGTTGCACGGATGTCTGCCAAGTGTTTGGCAGGAAGAAAAGAAAAGTTGTCCAAAACAGCTTCCAATCGGATGTTCATGTGATTGGAAAAGTCAGGAGAGTGCAAAAGTACTGTTTTCTAATAGTTGGCAAGGTGCGCACACAATCCCAGTGTTGTACAACTTGCTTCTTCACCTTTCCGTAGCTGCCGCTCTCCCCGGCTCCCGGAGCCGAAGAAGCGGCTTCTTCGCGCAAAGACGATTGTGCCGCTCACAGTGCTCTCCTTAGCGCGGCTTCTGCCGAAAGACGCCCGGGAGCGGCTCTTAGCTCCGGACAGCATCCTACCTTCGTCTTTAGCGCCTCTTCTCATCTACATCTCGGCAAAAAGCTTTTCCACTATCTGGCTAGGAAAAACTGTGCCAGCACAGAAAACATCTCCCATCGTGTTCTAGACGTTGCAGAGATGTCTGCATAGTGTTTGGCAGGAAGAAAAGAAAAGTTGTCCAAAACAGCTTCCAATCGAATGTTCATGTGATTGGAAAAGTCAGGAGAGTGCAGAGGTACTGTTTTCCGTCAGTTGGCAAGGTGCGCACACAATCCCAGTGTTGTACAGCTTGCTTCTTCACCTATCCAAGGCTGCCGCTCTCCACGGCTCCCAGAGCCGAAGATGCGGCTTCTTCGCGCAAAGACGATTGTGCCGCTCACAGTGCTCTCCTTAGCGCGGCTTCTGCCGAAAGACGCCTGGGAGCGGCTCTTAGCTCCGGACAGCATCCTACCTTCGTCTTTAGCGCCTCTTCTCATCTACATCTCGGCAAAAAGCTTTTCCACTATGTCTGGCTAGGAAAAACTGTGCCAGCACAGAAAACATCTCCCATCGTGTTCTAGACGTTGCACGGATTTCTGCCAAGTGTTTGGCAGGAAGAAAAGAAAAGTTGTCCAAAACAGCTTCCAATCGGATGTTCATGTGATTGGAAAAGTCAGGAGAGTGCAAAAGTACTGTTTTCTATCAGTTGGCAAGGTGCGCACACAATCCCAGTGTTGTACAGCTTGCTTCTTCACTTTTCCGAAGCTGCCGCTCTCCCCGGCTCCCGGAGTCGAAGAAGCGGCTTCTTCGCGCAAAGACGATTGTGCCGCTCTCAGTGCTCTCCTTAGCGCGGCTTCTGCCGAAAGACGCCCGGGAGCGGCTCTTAGCTCCGGACAGCATCCTACCTTCGTCTTTAGCGCCTCTTCTCATCTACATCTCAGCAAAAAGCTTTTCCACTATGTCTGGCTAGGAAAAACTGTGCCAGCACAGAAAACATCTCCCATCGTGTTCTAGACGTTGCACGGATGTCTGCCAAGTGTTTGGCAGGAAGAAAAGAAAAGTTGTCCAAAACAGCTTCCAATCGAATGTTCATGTGACTGGAAAAGTCAGGAGAGTGCAAAAGTACTGTTTTCTAATAGCTGGCAAGGTGCGCACACAATCCCAGTGTTGTACAGCTTGCTTCTTTACCTTTTCCGAGTTGCCTCTCTCCCCGGCTCCCGGAGCCGAAGAAGCGGCTTCTTCGCGCAAAGACGATTGTGCCGCTCACAGTGCTCTCCTTAGCGCGGCTTCTGCCGAAAGACGCCCGGGAGCGGCTCTTAGCTCCGGACAGCATCCTACCTTCGTCTTTAGCGCCTCTTCTCATCTACATCTCAGCAAAAAGCTTTTCCACTATGTCTGGCTAGGAAAAACTGTGCCAGCACAGAAAACATCTCCCATATTGTTCTAGACGTTGCACGGATGTCTGCCAAGTGTTTGGCAGGAAGAAAAGAAAAGTTGTCCAAAACAGCTTCCAATCGGATGTTCATGTGATTGGAAAAGTCAGGAGAGTGCAAAAGTACTGTTTTCTAATAGTTGGCAAGGTGCGCACACAATCCCAGTGTTGTACAGCTTGCTTCTTAACCTTTCCGTAGCTGCCGCTCTCCCCGGCTCCCGGAGCCGAAGAAGCGGCTTCTTCGCGCAAAGACGATTGTGCCGCTCACAGTGCTCTCCTTAGCGCGGCTTCTGCCGAAAGACGCCCGGGAGCGGCTCTTAGCTCCGGACAGCATCCTACCTTCGTCTTTAGCGCCTCTTCTCATCTACATCTCGGCAAAAAGCTTTTCCACTATCTGGCTAGGAAAAACTGTGCCAGCACAGAAAACATCTCCCATTGTGTTCTAGACGTTGCAGAGATGTCTGCATAGTGTTTGGCAGGAAGAAAAGAAAAGTTGTCCAAAACAGCTTCCAATCGGATGTTCATGTGATTGGAAAAGTCAAGAGAGTGCAAAGGTACGTTTTCTAATAGTTGGCAAGGTGCGCACACAATCCCAGTGTTGTACAGCTTGCTTCTTCACTTTTCCGAAGCTGCCGCTCTCTCCAGCTCCCGGAGCCGAAGAAGCGGCTTCTTCGCGCAAAGACGATTGTGCGGCTCTCAGTGCTCTCCTTAGCGCGGCTTCTGCCGAAAGACGCCTGGGAGCGGCTCTTAGCTCCGGACAGCATCCTACCTTCGTCTTTAGCGCCTCTTCTCATCTACATCTCGGCAAAAAGCTATTCCACTATGTCTGGCTAGGAAAAACTGTGCCAGCACAGAAAACATCTCCCATCGTGTTCTAGACGTTGCACGGATGTCTGCCAAGTGTTTGGCAGGAAGAAAAGAAAAGTTGTCCAAAACAGCTTCCAATCGAATGTTCATGTGACTGGAAAAGTCAGGAGAGTGCAAAAGTACTGTTTTGTATCAGTTGGCAAGGTGCGCACACAATCCCAGTGTTGTACAGCTTACTTCTATACATTTTCCAAGTTGCCGCTCTCTCCGGCTCCCGGAGCCGAAGAAGCGGCTTCTTCGCGCAAAGACGATTGTGCCGCTCACAGTGCTCTCCTTAGCGCGGCTTCTGCCGAAAGACGCCCGGGAGCGGCTCTTAGCTCCGGACAGCATCCTACCTTCGTCTTTAGCGCCTCTTCTCATCTACATCTCGGCAAAAAGCTTTTCCACTATGTCTGGCTCGGAAAAACTGTGCCAGCACAGAAAACATCTCCCATCGTGTTCTAGACGTTGCACGGATTTCTGCCAAGTGTTTGGCAGGAAGAAAAGAAAAGTTGTCCAAAACAGCTTCCAATCGAATGTTCATGTGACTGGAAAAGTCAGGAGAGTGCAAAAGTACTGTTTTCTAATAGTTGGCAAGGTGCGCACACAATCCCAGTGTTGTACAGCTTGCTTCTTTACCTTTTCCGAGTTGCCTCTCTCCCCGGCTCCCGGAGCCGAATAAGCGGCTTCTTCGCGCAAAGACAATTGTGCCGCTCACAGTGCTCTCCTTAGCGCGGCTTCTGCCGAAAGACGCCCGGGAGCGGCTCTTAGCTCCGGACAGCATCCTACCTTCGTCTTTAGCGCCTCTTCTCATCTACATCTCGGCAAAAAGCTTTTCCACTATGTCTGGCTAGGAAAAACTGTGCCAGCACAGAAAACATCTCCCATCGTGTTCTAGACGTTGCACGGATGTCTGCCAAGTGTTTGGCAGGAAGAAAAGAAAAGTTGTCCAAAACAGCTTCCAATCGGATGTTCATGTGATTGGAAAAGTCAGGAGAGTGCCAAAGTACTGTTTTCTAATAGTTGGCAAGGTGCGCACACAATCCCAGTGTTGTACAGCTTGCTTCTTCACCTTTCCGTAGCTGCCGCTCTCCCCGGCTCCCGGAGACGAAGAAGCGGCTTCTTCGCGCAAAGACGATTGTGCCGCTCACAGTGCTCTCCTTAGCGCGGCTTCTGCCGAAAGACGCCCGGGAGCGGCTCTTAGCTCCGGACAGCATCCTACCTTCGTCTTTAGCGCCTCTTCTCATCTACATCTCGGCAAAAAGCTTTTCCACTATCTGGCTAGGAAAAACTGTGCCAGCAGAGAAAACATCTCCCATCGTGTTCTAGACGTTGCAGAGATGTCTGCATAGTGTTTGGCAGGAAGAAAAGAAAAGTTGTCCAAAACAGCTTCCAATCGAATGTTCATGTGATTGGAAAAGACAAGAGAGTGCAAAGGTACTGTTTTCTAATAGTTGGCAAGGTGCGCACACAATCCCAGTGTTGTACAGCTTGCTTCTTCACTTTTCCGAAGCTGCCGCTCTCCCCGGCTCCCGGAGCCGAAGAAGCGGCTTCTTCGCGCAAAGACGATTGTGCGGCTCTCAGTGCTCTCCTTAGTGCGGCTTCTGCCGAAAGACGCCTGGGAGCGGCTCTTAGCTCCGGACAGCATCCTACCTTCGTCTTTAGCGCCTCTTCTCATCTACATCTCGGCAAAAAGCTATTCCACTATGTCTGGCTAGGAAAAACTGTGCCAGCACAGAAAACATCTCCCATCGTGTTCTAGACGTTGCACGGATGTCTGCCAAGTGTTTGGCAGGAAGAAAAGAAAAGTTGTCCAAAACAGCTTCCAATCGAATGTTCATGTGACTGGAAAAGTCAGGAGAGTGCAAAAGTACTGTTTTCTAATAGTTGGCAAGGTGCGCACACAATCCCAGTGTTGTACAGCTTGCTTCTTTACCTTTTCCGAGTTGCCTCTCTCCCCGGCTCCCGGAGCCGAATAAGCGGCTTCTTCGCGCAAAGACGATTGTGCCGCTCACAGTGCTCTCCTTAGCGCGGCTTCTGCCGAAAGACGCCCGGGAGCGGCTCTTAGCTCCGGACAGCATCCTACCTTCGTCTTTAGCGCCTCTTCTCATCTACATCTCGGCAAAAAGCTTTTCCACTATCTGGCTAGGAAAAACTGTGCCAGCACAGAAAACATCTCCCATCGTGTTCTAGACGTTGCAGAGATGTCTGCATAGTGTTTGGCAGGAAGAAAAGAAAAGTTGTCCAAAACAGCTTCCAATCGAATGTTCATGTGATTGGAAAAGACAAGAGAGTGCAAAGGTACTGTTTTCTAATAGTTGGCAAGGTGCGCACACAATCCCAGTGTTGTACAGCTTGCTTCTTCACTTTTCCGAAGCTGCCGCTCTCCCCGGCTCCCGGAGCCGAAGAAGCGGCTTCTTCGCGCAAAGACGATTGTGCGGCTCTCAGTGCTCTCCTTAGTGCGGCTTCTGCCGAAAGACGCCTGGGAGCGGCTCTTAGCTCCGGACAGCATCCTACCTTCGTCTTTAGCGCCTCTTCTCATCTACATCTCGGCAAAAAGCTATTCCACTATGTCTGGCTAGGAAAAACTGTGCCAGCACAGAAAACATCTCCCATCGTGTTCTAGACGTTGCACGGATGTCTGCCAAGTGTTTGGCAGGAAGAAAAGAAAAGTTGTCCAAAACAGCTTCCAATCGAATGTTCATGTGACTGGAAAAGTCAGGAGAGTGCAAAAGTACTGTTTTCTAATAGTTGGCAAGGTGCGCACACAATCCCAGTGTTGTACAGCTTGCTTCTATACATTTTCCAAGTTGCCGCTCTCTCCGGCTCCCGGAGCCGAAGAAGCGGCTTCTTCGCGCAAAGACGATATTGCCGCTCACAGTGCTCTCCTTAGCGTGGCTTCTGCCCAAAGACGCCCGGGAGCGGCTCTTAGCTCCGGACAGCATCCTACCTTCGTCTTTAGCGCCTCTTCTCATCTACATCTTGGCAAAAAGCTTTTCCACTGTCTGGCTAAGAAAAACTGTGCCAGCACAGAAAACATCTCCCATCGTGTTCTAGACGTTGCACGGATGTCTGCCAAGTGTTTGGCAGGGAGAAAAGAAAAGTTGTCCAAAACAGCTTCCAATCGAATGTTCATGTGACTGGAAAAGTCAGGAGAGTGCAAAAGTACTGTTTTCTAATAGTTGGCAAGGTGCGCACACAATCCCAGTGTTGTACAGCTTGCTTCTTCACCTATCCAAGGCTGCCGCTCTCCCCGGCTCCCAGAGCCGAAGATGCGGCTTCTTCGCGCAAAGACGATTGTGCCGCTCACAGTGCTCTCCTTAGCGCGGCTTCTGCCGAAAGACGCCCGGGAGCGGCTCTTAGCTCCGGACAGCATCCTACCTTCGTCTTTAGCGCCTCTTCTCATCTACATCTCGGCAAAAAGCTATTCCACTATGTCTGGCTAGGAAAAACTGTGCCAGCACAGAAAACATCTCCCATCGTCTTCTAGACGTTGCACGGATTTTTGCCAAGTGTTTGGCAGGAAGAAAAGAAAAGTTGTCCAAAACAGCTTCCAATCGGATGTTCATGTGATTGGAAAAGTCAGGAGAGTGCAAAAGTACTGTTTTCTATCAGTTGGCAAGGTGCGCACACAATCCCAGTGTTGTACAGCTTGCTTCTTCACTTTTCCGAAGCTGCCGCTCTCCCCGGCTCCCGGAGTCGAAGAAGCGGCTTCTTCGCGCAAAGACGATTGTGCCGCTCTCAGTGCTCTCCTTAGCGCGGCTTCTGCCGAAAGACGCCCGGGAGCGGCTCTTAGCTCCGGACAGCATCCTACCTTCGTCTTTAGCGCCTCTTCTCATCTACATCTCAACAAAAAGCTTTTCCACTATGTCTGGCTAGGAAAAACTGTGCCAGCACAGAAAACATCTCCCATCGTTTTCTAGACGTTGCACGGATTTCTGCCAAGTGTTTGGCAGGAAGAAAAGAAAAGTTGTCCAAAACAGCTTCCAATCGAATGTTCATGTGACTGGAAAAGTCAGGAGAGTGCAAAAGTACTGTTTTCTAATAGTTGGCAAGGTGCGCACACAATCCCAGTGTTGTACAGCTTGCTTCTTCACTTTTCCGAAGCTGCCGCTCTCTCCGGCTCCCGGAGCCGAAGAAGCGGCTTCTTCGCGCAAAGACGATTGTGCCGCTCACAGTGCTCTCCTTAGCGCGGCTTCTGCCGAATGACGCCCGGGAGCGGCTCTTAGCTCCGGACAGCATCCTACCTTCGTCTTTAGCGCCTCTTCTCATTTGCATCTCGGCAAAAAGCTTTTCCACTATCTGGCTAGGAAAAACTGTGCCAGCACAGAAAACATCTCCCATCGTGTTCTAGACGTTGCAGAGATGTCTGCATAGTGTTTGGCAGGAAGAAAAGAAAAGTTGTCCAAAACAGCTTCCAATCGGATGTTCATGTGACTGGAAAAGTCAGGAGAGTGCAAAAGTACTGTTTTCTAATAGTTGGCAAGGTGCGCACACAATCCCAGTGTTGTACAGCTTGCTTCTATACATTTTCCAAATTGCCGCTCTCTCCGGCTCCCGGAGCCGAAGAAGCGGCTTCTTCGCGCAAAGACGATTGTGCCGCTCACAGTGCTCTCCTTAGCGCGGCTTCTGCCGAAAGACGCCCGGGAGCGGCTCTTAGCTCCGGACAGCATCCTACCTTCGTCTTTAGCGCCTCTTCTCATCTACAACTCGGCAAAAAGCTTTTCCGCTATGTCTGGCTAGGAAAAACTGTGCCAGCACAGAAAACATCTCCCATTGTGTTCTAGACGTTGCACGGATGTCTGCCAAGTGTTTGGCAGGAAGAAAAGGAAAGTTGTCCAAAACAGCTTCCAATCGAATGTTCATGTGACTGGAAAAGTCAGGAGAGTGCAAAAGTACTGTTTTGTATCAGTTGGCAAGGTGCACACACAATCCCAGTGTTGTACAGCTTGCTTCTTCACCTTCCCGAAGCGGCCGCTCTCTCCGGCTCCCGGAGCCGAAGATGCGGCTTCTTCGCGCAAGACGATTGTGCCGCTCACAGTGCTCTCCTTAGCGCGGCTTCTGCCGAAAGACGCCCGGGAGCGGCTCTTAGCTCCGGACAGCATCCTACCTTCGTCTTTAGCGCCTCTTCTCATCTACATCTCAGCAAAAAGCTTTTCCACTATGTCTGGCTAGGAAAAACTGTGCCAGCACAGAAAAAATCTCCCATCGTGTTCTAGACGTTGCACGGATGTCTGCCAAGTGTTTGGCAGGAAGAAAAGAAAAGTTGTCTAAAACAGCTTCCAATCGGATGTTCATGTGATTGGAAAAGTCAGGAGAGTGCAAAAGTACTGTTTTCTAATAGTTGGCAAGGTGCGCACACAATCCCAGTGTTGTACAGCTTGCTTCTTCACCTTTCCGAAGCTGCCGCTCTCCACGGCTCCCGTAGCCGAAGAAGCGGCTTCTTCGCGCAAAGACGATTGTGCCGCTCACAGTGCTCTCCTTAGCGCGGCTTCTGCCGAAAGACGCCCGGGAGCGGCTCTTAGCTCCGGACAGCATCCTACCTTCGTCTTTAGCGCCTCTTCTCATCTACATCTCGGCAAAAAGCTTTTCCACTATGTCTGGCTAGGAAAAACTGTGCCAGCACAGAAAACATCTCCCATCGTGTTCTAGACGTTGCACGGATGTCTGCCAAGTGTTTGGCAGGAAGAAAAGAAAAGTTGTCCAAAACAGCTTCCAATCAAATGTTCATGTGATTGGAAAAGTCAGGAGAGTGCAAAAGTACTGTTTTCTATGAGTTGGCAAGGTGCGCACACAATCCCAGT
Organism: Melospiza georgiana; assembly: GCF_028018845.1. Classification (NCBI taxonomy): domain Eukaryota; kingdom Metazoa; phylum Chordata; class Aves; order Passeriformes; family Passerellidae; genus Melospiza; species Melospiza georgiana. The sequence continues at coordinate 19,336,084 of NC_080464.1, read as the reverse complement.
GTTGTACAGCTTGCTTCTTCACCTTTCCGAAGCTGCCGCTCTCCCCGGCTCCCGGAGCCGAAGAAGCGGCTTCCTCGCGCAAAGACGATTGTGCCACTCACAGTGCTCTCCTTAGTGCGGCTTCTGCCGAAAGACGCCCCGGAGCGGCTCTTAGCTCCGGACAGCATCCTACCTTCGTCTTTAGCGCCTCTTCTCATCTACATCTCGGCAGAAAGCTTTTCCACTATGTCTGGCTAGGAAAAACTATGCCAGCACAGAAAACATCTCCCATCGTGTTCTAGACGTTGCACGGATTTCTGCCAAGTGTTTGGCAGGAAGAAAAGAAAAGTTGTCCAAAACAGTTTCCAATCGAATGTTCATGTGACTGGAAAAGTCAGGAGAGCGCAAAAGTACTGTTTTCTAATAGTTGGCAAGGTGCGCACACAATCCCAGTGTTGTACAGCTTGCTTCTTCCCTTTTCCGAAGCTGCCGCTCTCCCCGGCTCCCGGAGCCGAAGAAGCGGCTTCTTCGTGCAAAGACGATTGTGCCGCTCTCAGTGCTCTCCTTAGCGCGGCTTCTGCCGAAAGACGCCCGGGAGCGGCTCTTAGCTCCGGACAGCATCCTACCTTCGTCTTTAGCGCCTCTTCTCATCTACATCTCGGCAAAAAGCTTTTCCACTATGTCTGGCTAGGAAAAACTGTGCCAGCACAGAAAACATCTCCCATCGTGTTCTAGACGTTGCACGGATTTCTGCCAAGTGTTTGGCAGGAAGAAAAGAAAAGTTGTCCAAAACAGCTTCCAATCGAACGTTCATGTGATTGGAAAAGTCAGGAGAGTGCAAAAGTACTGTTTTCTAATAGTTGGCAAGGTGCGCACACAATCCCAGTGTTGTACAGCTTGCTTCTTCACCTTCCCGAAGCTGCCGCTCTCTCCGGCTCCCGTAGCCGAAGAAGCGGCTTCTTCGCGCAAAGACGATTGTGCCGCTCACAGTGCTCTCCTTAGCGCGGCTTCTGCCGAAAGACGCCCCGGAGGCGGCTCTTAGCTCCGGACAGCATCCTACCTTCGTCTTTAGCGCCTCTTCTCATCTACATCTCGGCAAAAAGCTTTTCCACTATGTCTGGCTAGGAAAAACTGTGCCAGCACAGAAAACATCTCCCATCGTGTTCTAGACGTTGCACGGATGTCTGCCAAGTGTTTGGCAGGAAGAAAAGAAAAGTTGTCCAAAACAGCTTCCAATCGAACGTTCATGTGATTGGAAAAGTCAGGAGAGTGCAAAAGTACTGTTTTCTAATAGTTAGCAAGGTGCGCACACAATCCCAGTGTTGTACAGCTTGCTTCTTCACCTATCCAAGGCTGCCGCTCTCCCCGGCTCCCGGAGCCGAAGATGCGGCTTCTTCGCGCAAAGACGATTGTGCCGCTCACAGTGCTCTCCTTCGCGCGGCTTCTGCCGAAAGACGCCCGGGAGCGGCTCTTAGCTCCGGACAGCATCCTACCTTCGTCTTTAGCGCCTCTTCTCATCTACATCTCGGCAAAAAGCTTTTCCACTATGTCTGGCTAGGAAAAACTGTGCCAGCACAGAAAACATCTCCCATCGTGTTCTAGACGTTGCACGGATTTCTGCCAAGTGTTTGGCAGGAAGAAAAGAAAAGTTGTCCAAAACAGCTTCCAATCGGATGTTCATGTGATTGGAAAAGTCAGGAGAGTGCAAAAGTACTGTTTTCTATCAGTTGGCAAGGTGCGCACACAATCCCAGTGTTGTACAGCTTGCTTCTTCACTTTTCCGAAGCTGCCGCTCTCCCCGGCTCCCGGAGTCGAAGAAGCGGCTTCTTCGCGCAAAGACGATTGTGCCGCTCTCAGTGCTCTCCTTAGCGCGGCTTCTGCCGAAAGACGCCCGGGAGCGGCTCTTAGCTCCGGACAGCATCCTACCTTCGTCTTTAGCGCCTCTTCTCATCTACATCTCAGCAAAAAGCTTTTCCACTATGTCTGGCTAGGAAAAACTGTGCCAGCACAGAAAACATCTCCCATCGTGTTCTAGACGTTGCACGGATGTCTGCCAAGTGTTTGGCAGGAAGAAAAGAAAAGTTGTCCAAAACAGCTTCCAATCGAATGTTCATGTGACTGGAAAAGTCAGGAGAGTGCAAAAGTACTGTTTTCTAATAGTTGGCAAGGTGCGCACACAATCCCAGTGTTGTACAGCTTGCTTCTATACATTTTCCAAGTTGCCGCTCTCTCCGGCTCCCGGAGCCGAAGAAGTGGCTTCTTCGCGCAAAGACGATTGTGCCGCTCACAGTGCTCTCCTTAGCGCGGCTTCTGCCGAAAGACGCCCGGGAGCGGCTCTTAGCTCCGGACAGCATCCTACCTTCGTCTTTAGCGCCTCTTCTCATCTACAACTCGGCAAAAAGCTTTTCCGCTATGTCTGGCTAGGAAAAACTGTGCCAGCACAGAAAACATCTCCCATTGTGTTCTAGACGTTGCACGGATGTCTGCCAAGTGTTTGGCAGGAAGAAAAGAAAAGTTGTCCAAAACAGCTTCCAATCGAACGTTCATGTGATTGGAAAAGTCAGGAGAGTGCAAAAGTACTGTTTTCTATCAGTTGGCAAGCTGCGCACACAATCCCAGTGTTGTACAGCTTGCTTCTTCACCTTCCCGAAGCTGCCGCTCTCTCCGGCTCCAGGAGCCGAAGATGCGGCTTCTTCGCACAAAGACGATTGTGCCGCTCACAGTGCTCTCCTTAGCGCGGCTTCTGCCGAAAGATGCCCGGGAGCGGCTCTTAGCTCCGGAGAGCATCCTACCTTCGTCTTTAGCGCCTCTTCTCATCTACATCTCAGCAAAAAGCTTTTCCACTATGTCTGGCTCGGAAAAACTGTGCCAGCACAGAAAACATCTCCCATCATGTTCTAGACGTTGCACGGATGTCTGCCAAGTGTTTGGCAGGAAGAAAAGAAAAGTTGTCCAAAACAGCTTCTAATCGAATGTTCATGTTACTGGAAAAGTCAGGAGAGTGCAAAAGTACTGTTTTCTAATAGTTGGCAAGGTGCGCACACAATCCCAGTGTTGTACAGCTTGCTTCTTCACCTTTTCCAAGTTGCCGCTCTCCCCGGCTCCCGGAGCCGAAGAAGCGGGTTCTTCGCGCAAAGACGATTGTGCCGCTCACAGTGCTCTCCTTAGCGCGGCTTCTGCCGAAAGACGCCCGGGAGCGGCTCTTAGCTCCGGACAGCATCCTACCTTCGTCTTTAGCGCCTCTTCTCATCTACATCTCAGCAAAAAGCTTTTCCACTATCTGGCTAGGAAAAACTGTGCCAGCACAGAAAACATCTCCCATTGTGTTCTAGACGTTGCAGAGATGTCTGCATAGTGTTTGGCAGGAAGAAAAGTTGTCCAAAACAGCTTCCAATCGGATGTTCATGTGATTGGAAAAGTCAAGAGAGTGCAAAGGTACTGTTTTCTAATAGTTGGCAAGGTGCGCACACAATCCCAGTGTTGTACAGCTTGCTTCTTCACTTTTCCGAAGCTGCCGCTCTCTCCAGCTCCCGGAGCCGAAGAAGCGGCTTCTTCGCGCAAAGACGATTGTGCGGCTCTCAGTGCTCTCCTTAGCGCGGCTTCTGCCGAAAGACGCCTGGGAGCGGCTCTTAGCTCCGGACAGCATCCTACCTTCGTCTTTAGCGCCTCTTCTCATCTACATCTCGGCAAAAAGCTATTCCACTATGTCTGGCTAGGAAAAACTGTGCCAGCACAGAAAACATCTCCCATCGTGTTCTAGACGTTGCACGGATGTCTGCCAAGTGTTTGGCAGGAAGAAAAGAAAAGTTGTCCAAAACAGCTTCCAATCGAATGTTCATGTGACTGGAAAAGTCAGGAGAGTGCAAAAGTACTGTTTTGTATCAGTTGGCAAGGTGCGCACACAATCCCAGTGTTGTACAGCTTACTTCTATACATTTTCCAAGTTGCCGCTCTCTCCGGCTCCCGGAGCCGAAGAAGCGGCTTCTTCGCGCAAAGACGATTGTGCCGCTCACAGTGCTCTCCTTAGCGCGGCTTCTGCCGAAAGACGCCCGGGAGCGGCTCTTACCTCCGGACAGCATCCTACCTTCGTCTTTAGCGCCTCTTCTCATCTACAACTCGGCAAAAAGCAGCGCCTCTTCTCATCTACAACTCGGCAAAAGGCTTTTCCACTATGTCTGGCTAGGAAAAACTGTGCCAGCACAGAAAACATCTCCCATCGTGTTCTAGACGTTGCACGGATGTCTGCCAAGTGTTTGGCAGGAAGAAAAGAAAAGTTGTCCAAAACAGCTTCCAATCGGATGTTCATGTGATTGGAAAAGTCAGGAGAGTGCAAAAGTACTGTTTTCTAATAGTTGGCAAGGTGCGCACACAATCCCAGTGTTGTACAGCTTGCTACTTCACCTTTCAGTAGCTGCCGCTCTCCCCGGCTCCCGGAGCCGAAGAAGCGGCTTCTTCGCGCAAAGACGATTGTGCCGCTCACAGTGCTCTCCTTAGCGCGGCTTCTGCCGAAAGACGCCCGGGAGCGGCTCTTAGCTCCGGACAGCATCCTACCTTCGTCTTTAGCGCCTCTTCTCATCTACATCTCGGCAAAAAGCTTTTCCACTATGTCTGGCTCGGAAAAACTGTGCCAGCACAGAAAACATCTCCCATCGTGTTCTAGACGTTGCACGGATTTCTGCCAAGTGTTTGGCAGGAAGAAAAGAAAAGTTGTCCAAAACAGCTTCCAATCGAATGTTCATGTGACTGGAAAAGTCAGGAGAGTGCAAAAGTACTGTTTTCTAATAGTTGGCAAGGTGCGCACACAATCCCAGTGTTGTACAGCTTGCTTCTTTACCTTTTCCGAGTTGCCTCTCTCCCCGGCTCCCGGAGCCGAATAAGCGGCTTCTTCGCGCAAAGACGATTGTGCCGCTCACAGTGCTCTCCTTAGCGCGGCTTCTGCCGAAAGACGCCCGGGAGCGGCTCTTAGCTCCGGACAGCATCCTACCTTCGTCTTTAGCGCCTCTTCTCATCTACATCTCGGCAAAAAGCTTTTCCACTATGTCTGGCTAGGAAAAACTGTGCCAGCACAGAAAACATCTCCCATCGTGTTCTAGACGTTGCACGGATGTCTGCCAAGTGTTTGGCAGGAAGAAAAGAAAAGTTGTCCAAAACAGCTTCCAATCGGATGTTCATGTGATTGGAAAAGTCAGGAGAGTGACAAAGTACTGTTTTCTAATAGTTGGCAAGGTGCGCACACAATCCCAGTGTTGTACAGCTTGCTTCTTCACCTTTCCGTAGCTGCCGCTCTCCCCGGCTCCCGGAGCCGAAGAAGCGGCTTCTTCGCGCAAAGACGATTGTGCCGCTCACAGTGCTCTCCTTAGCGCGGCTTCTGCCGAAAGACGCCCGGGAGCGGCTCTTAGCTCCGGACAGCATCCTACCTTCGTCTTTAGCGCCTCTTCTCATCTACATCTCGGCAAAAAGCTTTTCCACTATCTGGCGAAGAAAAACTGTGCCAGCACAGAAAACATCTCCCATCGTGTTCTAGACGTTGCAGAGATGTCTGCATAGTGTTTGGCAGGAAGAAAAGAAAAGTTGTCCAAAACAGCTTCCAATCGAATGTTCATGTGATTGGAAAAGACAAGAGAGTGCAAAGGTACTGTTTTCTAATAGTTGGCAAGGTGCGCACACAATCCCAGTGTTGTACAGCTTGCTTCTTAACTTTTCCGAAGCTGCCGCTCTCCCCGGCTCCCGGAGCCGAAGAAGCGGCTTCTTCGCGCAAAGACGATTGTGCGGCTCTCAGTGCTCTCCTTAGTGCGGCTTCTGCCGAAAGACGCCTGGGAGCGGCTCTTAGCTCCGGACAGCATCCTACCTTCGTCTTTAGCGCCTCTTCTCATCTACATCTCGGCAAAAAGCTTTTCCACTATGTCTGGCTAGGAAAAACTGTGCCAGCACAGAAAACATCTCCCATCGTGTTCTAGACGTTGCACGGATTTCTGCCAAGTGTTTGGCAGGAAGAAAAGAAAAGTTGTCCAAAACAGCTTCCAATCGAACGTTCATGTGATTGGAAAAGTCAGGAGAGTGCAAAAGTACTGTTTTCTAATAGTTGGCAAGGTGCGCACACAATCCCAGTGTTGTACAGCTTGCTTCTTCACCTTCCCGAAGCTGCCGCTCTCTCCGGCTCCCGTAGCCGAAGATGCGGCTTCTTCGCGCAAAGACGATTGTGCCGCTCACAGTGCTCTCCTTAGCGCGGCTTCTGCCGAAAGACGCCCCGGAAGCGGCTCTTAGCTCCGGACAGCATCCTACCTTCGTCTTTAGCGCCTCTTCTCATCTACATCTCGGCAAAAAGCTTTTCCACTATGTCTGGCTAGGAAAAACTGTGCCAGCACAGAAAACATCTCCCATCGTGTTCTAGACGTTGCACGGATGTCTGCCAAGTGTTTGGCAGGAAGAAAAGAAAAGTTGTCCAAAACAGCTTCCAATCGAACGTTCATGTGATTGGAAAAGTCAGGAGAGTGCAAAAGTACTGTTTTCTAATAGTTAGCAAGGTGCGCACACAATCCCAGTGTTGTACAGCTTGCTTCTTCACCTATCCAAGGCTGCCGCTCTCCCCGGCTCCCGGAGCCGAAGATGCGGCTTCTTCGCGCAAAGACGATTGTGCCGCTCACAGTGCTCTCCTTCGCGCGGCTTCTGCCGAAAGACGCCCGGGAGCGGCTCTTAGCTCCGGACAGCATCCTACCTTCGTCTTTAGCGCCTCTTCTCATCTACATCTCGGCAAAAAGCTTTTCCACTATGTCTGGCTAGGAAAAACTGTGCCAGCACAGAAAACATCTCCCATCGTGTTCTAGACGTTGCACGGATTTCTGCCAAGTGTTTGGCAGGAAGAAAAGAAAAGTTGTCCAAAACAGCTTCCAATCGGATGTTCATGTGATTGGAAAAGTCAGGAGAGTGCAAAAGTACTGTTTTCTATCAGTTGGCAAGGTGCGCACACAATCCCAGTGTTGTACAGCTTGCTTCTTCACTTTTCCGAAGCTGCCGCTCTCCCCGGCTCCCGGAGTCGAAGAAGCGGCTTCTTCGCGCAAAGACGATTGTGCCGCTCTCAGTGCTCTCCTTAGCGCGGCTTCTGCCGAAAGACGCCCGGGAGCGGCTCTTAGCTCCGGACAGCATCCTACCTTCGTCTTTAGCGCCTCTTCTCATCTACATCTCAGCAAAAAGCTTTTCCACTATGTCTGGCTAGGAAAAACTGTGCCAGCACAGAAAACATCTCCCATCGTGTTCTAGACGTTGCACGGATGTCTGCCAAGTGTTTGGCAGGAAGAAAAGAAAAGTTGTCCAAAACAGCTTCCAATCGAATGTTCATGTGACTGGAAAAGTCAGGAGAGTGCAAAAGTACTGTTTTCTAATAGTTGGCAAGGTGCGCACACAATCCCAGTGTTGTACAGCTTGCTTCTATACATTTTCCAAGTTGCCGCTCTCTCCGGCTCCCGGAGCCGAAGAAGCGGCTTCTTCGCGCAAAGACGATTGTGCCGCTCACAGTGCTCTCCTTAGCGCGGCTTCTGCCGAAAGACGCCCGGGAGCGGCTCTTAGCTCCGGACAGCATCCTACCTTCGTCTTTAGCGCCTCTTCTCATCTACAACTCGGCAAAAAGCTTTTCCGCTATGTCTGGCTAGGAAAAACTGTGCCAGCACAGAAAACATCTCCCATTGTGTTCTAGACGTTGCACGGATGTCTGCCAAGTGTTTGGCAGGAAGAAAAGAAAAGTTGTCCAAAACAGCTTCCAATCGAACGTTCATGTGATTGGAAAAGTCAGGAGAGTGCAAAAGTACTGTTTTCTATCAGTTGGCAAGCTGCGCACACAATCCCAGTGTTGTACAGCTTGCTTCTTCACCTTCCCGAAGCTGCCGCTCTCTCCGGCTCCAGGAGCCGAAGATGCGGCTTCTTCGCACAAAGACGATTGTGCCGCTCACAGTGCTCTCCTTAGCGCGGCTTCTGCCGAAAGATGCCCGGGAGCGGCTCTTAGCTCCGGAGAGCATCCTACCTTCGTCTTTAGCGCCTCTTCTCATCTACATCTCAGCAAAAAGCTTTTCCACTATGTCTGGCTCGGAAAAACTGTGCCAGCACAGAAAACATCTCCCATCGTGTTCTAGACGTTGCACGGATGTCTGCCAAGTGTTTGGCAGGAAGAAAAGAAAAGTTGTCCAAAACAGCTTCTAATCAAATGTTCATGTGACTGGAAAAGTCAGGAGAGTGCAAAGGTACTGTTTTCTGTCAGTTGGCAAGGTGCGCACACAATCCCAGTGTTGTACAGCTTGCTTCTTTACCTTTTCCAAGTTGCCGCTCTCTCCGGCTCCCGGAGCCGAAGAAGCGGCTTCTTCGCGCAAAGACAATTGTGCCGCTCACAGTGCTCTCCTTCGCACGGCTTCTGCCGAAGGACAGCCGGGAGCGGCTCTTAGCTCCGGACAGCATCCTACCTTCGTCTTTAGCACCTCTTCTCATCTACATCTCAGCAAAAAGCTTTTCCACTATGTCTGGCTCGGAAAAACTGTGCCAGCACAGAAAACATCTCCCATCGTGTTCTAGACGTTGCACGGATGTCTGCCAAGTGTTTGGCAGGAAGAAAAGAAAAGTTGTCCAAAACAGCTTCTAATCGAATGTTCATGTTACTGGAAAAGTCAGGAGAGTGCAAAAGTACTGTTTTCTAATAGTTGGCAAGGTGCGCACACAATCCCAGTGTTGTACAGCTTGCTTCTTCACCTTTTCCAAGTTGCCGCTCTCCCCGGCTCCCGGAGCCGAAGAAGCGGGTTCTTCGCGCAAAGACGATTGTGCCGCTCACAGTGCTCTCCTTAGCGCGGCTTCTGCCGAAAGACGCCCGGGAGCGGCTCTTAGCTCCGGACAGCATCCTACCTTCGTCTTTAGCGCCTCTTCTCATCTACATCTCGGCAAAAAGCTTTTCCACTATCTGGCTAGGAAAAACTGTGCCAGCACAGAAAACATCTCCCATTGTGTTCTAGACGTTGCACGGATGTCTGCATAGTGTTTGGCAGGAAGAAAAGTTGTCCAAAACAGCTTCCAATCGGATGTTCATGTGATTGGAAAAGTCAAGAGAGTGCAAAGGTACTGTTTTCTAATAGTTGGCAAGGTGCGCACACAATCCCAGTGTTGTACAGCTTGCTTCTTCACTTTTCCGAAGCTGCCGCTCTCTCCAGCTCCCGGAGCCGAAGAAGCGGCTTCTTCGCGCAAAGACGATTGTGCGGCTCTCAGTGCTCTCCTTAGCGCGGCTTCTGCCGAAAGACGCCTGGGAGCGGCTCTTAGCTCCGGACAGCATCCTACCTTCGTCTTTAGCGCCTCTTCTCATCTACATCTCGGCAAAAAGCTATTCCACTATGTCTGGCTAGGAAAAACTGTGCCAGCACAGAAAACATCTCCCATCGTGTTCTAGACGTTGCACGGATGTCTGCCAAGTGTTTGGCAGGAAGAAAAGAAAAGTTGTCCAAAACAGCTTCCAATCGAATGTTCATGTGACTGGAAAAGTCAGGAGAGTGCAAAAGTACTGTTTTGTATCAGTTGGCAAGGTGCGCACACAATCCCAGTGTTGTACAGCTTACTTCTATACATTTTCCAAGTTGCCGCTCTCTCCGGCTCCCGGAGCCGAAGAAGCGGCTTCTTCGCGCAAAGACGATTGTGCCGCTCACAGTGCTCTCCTTAGCGCGGCTTCTGCCGAAAGACGCCCGGGAGCGGCTCTTACCTCCGGACAGCATCCTACCTTCGTCTTTAGCGCCTCTTCTCATCTACAACTCGGCAAAAAGCAGCGCCTCTTCTCATCTACAACTCGGCAAAAGGCTTTTCCACTATGTCTGGCTAGGAAAAACTGTGCCAGCACAGAAAACATCTCCCATCGTGTTCTAGACGTTGCACGGATGTCTGCCAAGGGTTTGGCAGGAAGAAAAGAAAAGTTGTCCAAAACAGCTTCCAATCGGATGTTCATGTGATTGGAAAAGTCAGGAGAGTGCAAAAGTACTGTTTTCTAATAGTTGGCAAGGTGCGCACACAATCCCAGTGTTGTACAGCTTGCTTCTTCACCTTTCAGTAGCTGCCGCTCTCCCCGGCTCCCGGAGCCGAAGAAGCGGCTTCTTCGCGCAAAGACGATTGTGCCGCTCACAGTGCTCTCCTTAGCGCGGCTTCTGCCGAAAGACGCCCGGGAGCGGCTCTTAGCTCCGGACAGCATCCTACCTTCGTCTTTAGCGCCTCTTCTCATCTACATCTCGGCAAAAAGCTTTTCCACTATGTCTGGCTCGGAAAAACTGTGCCAGCACAGAAAACATCTCCCATCGTGTTCTAGACGTTGCACGGATGTCTGCCAAGTGTTTGGCAGGAAGAAAAGAAAAGTTGTCCAAAACAGCTTCCAATCGGATGTTCATGTGATTGGAAAAGTCAGGAGAGTGCCAAAGTACTGTTTTCTAATAGTTGGCAAGGTGCGCACACAATCCCAGTGTTGTACAGCTTGCTTCTTCACCTTTCCGTAGCTGCCGCTCTCCCCGGCTCCCGGAGCCGAAGAAGCGGCTTCTTCGCGCAAAGACGATTGTGCCGCTCACAGTGCTCTCCTTAGCGCGGCTTCTGCCGAAAGACGCCCGGGAGTGGCTCTTAGCTCCGGACAGCATCCTACCTTCGTCTTTAGCGCCTCTTCTCATCTACATCTCGGCAAAAAGCTTTTCCACTATCTGGCTAGGAAAAACTGTGCCAGCACAGAAAACATCTCCCATCGTGTTCTAGACGTTGCAGAGATGTCTGCATAGTGTTTGGCAGGAAGAAAAGAAAAGTTGTCCAAAACAGCTTCCAATCGAATGTTCATGTGATTGGAAAAGACAAGAGAGTGCAAAGGTACTGTTTTCTAATAGTTGGCAAGGTGCGCACACAATCCCAGTGTTGTACAGCTTGCTTCTTAACTTTTCCGAAGCTGCCGCTCTCCCCGGCTCCCGGAGCCGAAGAAGCGGCTTCTTCGCGCAAAGACGATTGTGCGGCTCTCAGTGCTCTCCTTAGTGCGGCTTCTGCCGAAAGACGCCTGGGAGCGGCTCTTAGCTCCGGACAGCATCCTACCTTCGTCTTTAGCGCCTCTTCTCATCTACATCTCGGCAAAAAGCTATTCCACTATGTCTGGCTAGGAAAAACTGTGCCAGCACAGAAAACATCTCCCATCGTGTTCTAGACGTTGCACGGATGTCTGCCAAGTGTTTGGCAGGAAGAAAAGAAAAGTTGTCCAAAACAGCTTCCAATCGAATGTTCATGTGACTGGAAAAGTCAGGAGAGTGCAAAAGTACTGTTTTCTAATAGTTGGCAAGGTGCGCACACAATCCCAGTGTTGTACAGCTTGCTTCTTTACCTTTTCCGAGTTGCCTCTCTCCCCGGCTCCCGGAGCCGAATAAGCGGCTTCTTCGCGCAAAGACGATTGTGCCGCTCACAGTGCTCTCCTTAGCGCGGCTTCTGCCGAAAGACGCCCGGGAGCGGCTCTTAGCTCCGGACAGCATCCTACCTTCGTCTTTAGCGCCTCTTCTCATCTACATCTCGGCAAAAAGCTTTTCCACTATCTGGCTAGGAAAAACTGTGCCAGCACAGAAAACATCTCCCATCGTGTTCTAGACGTTGCAGAGATGTCTGCATAGTGTTTGGCAGGAAGAAAAGAAAAGTTGTCCAAAACAGCTTCCAATCGAATGTTCATGTGATTGGAAAAGACAAGAGAGTGCAAAGGTACTGTTTTCTAATAGTTGGCAAGGTGCGCACACAATCCCAGTGTTGTACAGCTTGCTTCTTCACTTTTCCGAAGCTGCCGCTCTCCCCGGCTCCCGGAGCCGAAGAAGCGGCTTCTTCGCGCAAAGACGATTGTGCGGCTCTCAGTGCTCTCCTTAGTGCGGCTTCTGCCGAAAGACGCCTGGGAGCGGCTCTTAGCTCCGGACAGCATCCTACCTTCGTCTTTAGCGCCTCTTCTCATCTACATCTCGGCAAAAAGCTATTCCACTATGTCTGGCTAGGAAAAACTGTGCCAGCACAGAAAACATCTCCCATCGTGTTCTAGACGTTGCACGGATGTCTGCCAAGTGTTTGGCAGGAAGAAAGAAAAGTTGTCCAAAACAGCTTCCAATCGAATGTTCATGTGACTGGAAAAGTCAGGAGAGTGCAAAAGTACTGTTTTCTAATAGTTGGCAAGGTGCGCACACAATCCCAGTGAAGTACAGCTTGCTTCTATACATTTTCCAAGTTGCCGCTCTCTCCGGCTCCCGGAGCCGAAGAAGCGGCTTCTTCGCGCAAAGACGATATTGCCGCTCACAGTGCTCTCCTTAGCGTGGCTTCTGCCGAAAGACGCCCGGGAGCGGCTCTTAGCTCCGGACAGCATCCTACCTTCGTCTTTAGCGCCTCTTCTCATCTACATCTTGGCAAAAAGCTTTTCCACTGTCTGGCTAAGAAAAACTGTGCCAGCACAGAAAACATCTCCCATCGTGTTCTAGACGTTGCACGGATGTCTGCCAAGTGTTTGGCAGGGAGAAAAGAAAAGTTGTCCAAAACAGCTTCCAATCGAATGTTCATGTGATTGGAAAAGTCAGGAGAGTGCAAAGGTACTGTTTTCCGTCAGTTGGCAAGGTGCGCACACAATCCCAGTGTTGTACAGCTTGCTTCTTCACCTATCCAAGGCTGCCGCTCTCCCCGGCTCCCGGAGCCGAAGATGCGGCTTCTTCGCGCAAAGACGATTGTGCCGCTCACAGTGCTCTCCTTAGCGCGGCTTCTGCCGAAAGACGCCCGGGAGCGGCTCTTAGCTCCGGACAGCATCCTACCTTCGTCTTTAGCGCCTCTTCTCATCTACATCTCGGCAAAAAGCTATTCCACTATGTCTGGCTAGGAAAAACTGTGCCAGCACAGAAAACATCTCCCATCGTGTTCTAGACGTTGCACGGATTTTTGCCAAGTGTTTGGCAGGAAGAAAAGAAAAGTTGTCCAAAACAGCTTCCAATCGGATGTTCATGTGATTGGAAAAGTCAGGAGAGTGCAAAAGTACTGTTTTCTATCAGTTGGCAAGGTGCGCACACAATCCCAGTGTTGTACAGCTTGCTTCTTCACTTTTCCGAAGCTGCCGCTCTCCCCGGCTCCCGGAGTCGAAGAAGCGGCTTCTTCGCGCAAAGACGATTGTGCCGCTCTCAGTGCTCTCCTTAGCGCGGCTTCTGCCGAAAGACGCCCGGGAGCGGCTCTTAGCTCCGGACAGCATCCTACCTTCGTCTTTAGCGCCTCTTCTCATCTACATCTCAACAAAAAGCTTTTCCACTATGTCTGGCTAGGAAAAACTGTGCCAGCACAGAAAACATCTCCCATCGTGTTCTAGACGTTGCACGGATTTCTGCCAAGTGTTTGGCAGGAAGAAAAGAAAAGTTGTCCAAAACAGCTTCCAATCGAATGTTCATGTGACTGGAAAAGTCAGGAGAGTGCAAAAGTACTGTTTTCTAATAGTTGGCAAGGTGCGCACACAATCCCAGTGTTGTACAGCTTGCTTCTTCACTTTTCCGAAGCTGCCGCTCTCTCCGGCTCCCGTAGCCGAAGAAGCGGCTTCTTCGCGCAAAGACGATTGTGCCGCTCACAGTGCTCTCCTTAGCGCGGCTTCTGCCGAATGACGCCCGGGAGCGGCTCTTAGCTCCGGACAGCATCCTACCTTCGTCTTTAGCGCCTCTTCTCATCTACATCTCGGCAAAAAGCTTTTCCACTATCTGGCTAGGAAAAACTGTGCCAGCACAGAAAACATCTCCCATCGTGTTCTAGACGTTGCAGAGATGTCTGCATAGTGTTTGGCAGGAAGAAAAGAAAAGTTGTCCAAAACAGCTTCCAATCGGATGTTCATGTGACTGGAAAAGTCAGGAGAGTGCAAAAGTACTGTTTTCTAATAGTTGGCAAGGTGCGCACACAATCCCAGTGTTGTACAGCTTGCTTCTATACATTTTCCAAGTTGCCGCTCTCTCCGGCTCCCGGAGCCGAAGAAGCGGCTTCTTCGCGCAAAGACGATTGTGCCGCTCACAGTGCTCTCCTTAGCGCGGCTTCTGCCGAAAGACGCCCGGGAGCGGCTCTTAGCTCCGGACAGCATCCTACCTTCGTCTTTAGCGCCTCTTCTCATCTACAACTCGGCAAAAAGCTTTTCCGCTATGTCTGGCTAGGAAAAACTGTGCCAGCACAGAAAACATCTCCCATTGTGTTCTAGGCGTTGCACGGATGTCTGCCAAGTGTTTGGCAGGAAGAAAAGGAAAGTTGTCCAAAACAGCTTCCAATCGAATGTTCATGTGACTGGAAAAGTCAGGAGAGTGCAAAAGTACTGTTTTGTATCAGTTGGCAAGGTGCGCACACAATCCCAGTGTTGTACAGCTTGCTTCTTCACCTTCCCGAAGCGGCCGCTCTCTCCGGCTCCCGGAGCCGAAGAAGCGGCTTCTTCGCGCAAGACGATTGTGCCGCTCACAGTGCTCTCCTTAGCGCGGCTTCTGCCGAAAGACGCCCGGGAGCGGCTCTTAGCTCCGGACAGCATCCTACCTTCGTCTTTAGCGCCTCTTCTCATCTACATCTCGGCAAAAAGCTTTTCCACTATCTGGCTAGGAAAAACTGTGCCAGCACAGAAAACATCTCCCATCGTGTTCTAGACGTTGCAGAGATGTCTGCATAGTGTTTGGCAGGAAGAAAAGAAAAGTTGTCCAAAACAGCTTCCAATCGAATGTTCATGTGATTGGAAAAGACAAGAGAGTGCAAAGGTACTGTTTTCTAATAGTTGGCAAGGTGCGCACACAATCCCAGTGTTGTACAGCTTGCTTCTTAACTTTTCCGAAGCTGCCGCTCTCCCCGGCTCCCGGAGCCGAAGAAGCGGCTTCTTCGCGCAAAGACGATTGTGCGGCTCTCAGTGCTCTCCTTAGTGCGGCTTCTGCCGAAAGACGCCTGGGAGCGGCTCTTAGCTCCGGACAGCATCCTACCTTCGTCTTTAGCGCCTCTTCTCATCTACATCTCGGCAAAAAGCTTTTCCACTATGTCTGGCTAGGAAAAACTGTGCCAGCACAGAAAACATCTCCCATCGTGTTCTAGACGTTGCACGGATTTCTGCCAAGTGTTTGGCAGGAAGAAAAGAAAAGTTGTCCAAAACAGCTTCCAATCGAACGTTCATGTGATTGGAAAAGTCAGGAGAGTGCAAAAGTACTGTTTTCTAATAGTTGGCAAGGTGCGCACACAATCCCAGTGTTGTACAGCTTGCTTCTTCACCTTCCCGAAGCTGCCGCTCTCTCCGGCTCCCGTAGCCGAAGAAGCGGCTTCTTCGCGCAAAGACGATTGTGCCGCTCACAGTGCTCTCCTTAGCGCGGCTTCTGCCGAAAGACGCCCCGGAAGCGGCTCTTAGCTCCGGACAGCATCCTACCTTCGTCTTTAGCGCCTCTTCTCATCTACATCTCGGCAAAAAGCTTTTCCACTATGTCTGGCTAGGAAAAACTGTGCCAGCACAGAAAACATCTCCCATCGTGTTCTAGACGTTGCACGGATGTCTGCCAAGTGTTTGGCAGGAAGAAAAGAAAAGTTGTCCAAAACAGCTTCCAATCGAACGTTCATGTGATTGGAAAAGTCAGGAGAGTGCAAAAGTACTGTTTTCTAATAGTTAGCAAGGTGCGCACACAATCCCAGTGTTGTACAGCTTGCTTCTTCACCTATCCAAGGCTGCCGCTCTCCCCGGCTCCCGGAGCCGAAGATGCGGCTTCTTCGCGCAAAGACGATTGTGCCGCTCACAGTGCTCTCCTTCGCGCGGCTTCTGCCGAAAGACGCCCGGGAGCGGCTCTTAGCTCCGGACAGCATCCTACCTTCGTCTTTAGCGCCTCTTCTCATCTACATCTCGGCAAAAAGCTTTTCCACTATGTCTGGCTAGGAAAAACTGTGCCAGCACAGAAAACATCTCCCATCGTGTTCTAGACGTTGCACGGATTTCTGCCAAGTGTTTGGCAGGAAGAAAAGAAAAGTTGTCCAAAACAGCTTCCAATCGGATGTTCATGTGATTGGAAAAGTCAGGAGAGTGCAAAAGTACTGTTTTCTATCAGTTGGCAAGGTGCGCACACAATCCCAGTGTTGTACAGCTTGCTTCTTCACTTTTCCGAAGCTGCCGCTCTCCCCGGCTCCCGGAGTCGAAGAAGCGGCTTCTTCGCGCAAAGACGATTGTGCCGCTCTCAGTGCTCTCCTTAGCGCGGCTTCTGCCGAAAGACGCCCGGGAGCGGCTCTTAGCTCCGGACAGCATCCTACCTTCGTCTTTAGCGCCTCTTCTCATCTACATCTCAGCAAAAAGCTTTTCCACTATGTCTGGCTAGGAAAAACTGTGCCAGCACAGAAAACATCTCCCATCGTGTTCTAGACGTTGCACGGATGTCTGCCAAGTGTTTGGCAGGAAGAAAAGAAAAGTTGTCCAAAACAGCTTCCAATCGAATGTTCATGTGACTGGAAAAGTCAGGAGAGTGCAAAAGTACTGTTTTCTAATAGTTGGCAAGGTGCGCACACAATCCCAGTGTTGTACAGCTTGCTTCTATACATTTTCCAAGTTGCCGCTCTCTCCGGCTCCCGGAGCCGAAGAAGCGGCTTCTTCGCGCAAAGACGATTGTGCCGCTCACAGTGCTCTCCTTAGCGCGGCTTCTGCCGAAAGACGCCCGGGAGCGGCTCTTAGCTCCGGACAGCATCCTACCTTCGTCTTTAGCGCCTCTTCTCATCTACAACTCGGCAAAAAGCTTTTCCGCTATGTCTGGCTAGGAAAAACTGTGCCAGCACAGAAAACATCTCCCATTGTGTTCTAGACGTTGCACGGATGTCTGCCAAGTGTTTGGCAGGAAGAAAAGAAAAGTTGTCCAAAACAGCTTCCAATCGAACGTTCATGTGATTGGAAAAGTCAGGAGAGTGCAAAAGTACTGTTTTCTATCAGTTGGCAAGCTGCGCACACAATCCCAGTGTTGTACAGCTTGCTTCTTCACCTTCCCGAAGCTGCCGCTCTCTCCGGCTCCAGGAGCCGAAGATGCGGCTTCTTCGCACAAAGACGATTGTGCCGCTCACAGTGCTCTCCTTAGCGCGGCTTCTGCCGAAAGATGCCCGGGAGCGGCTCTTAGCTCCGGAGAGCATCCTACCTTCGTCTTTAGCGCCTCTTCTCATCTACATCTCAGCAAAAAGCTTTTCCACTATGTCTGGCTCGGAAAAACTGTGCCAGCACAGAAAACATCTCCCATCGTGTTCTAGACGTTGCACGGATGTCTGCCAAGTGTTTGGCAGGAAGAAAAGAAAAGTTGTCCAAAACAGCTTCTAATCAAATGTTCATGTGACTGGAAAAGTCAGGAGAGTGCAAAGGTACTGTTTTCTGTCAGTTGGCAAGGTGCGCACACAATCCCAGTGTTGTACAGCTTGCTTCTTTACCTTTTCCAAGTTGCCGCTCTCTCCGGCTCCCGGAGCCGAAGAAGCGGCTTCTTCGCGCAAAGACAATTGTGCCGCTCACAGTGCTCTCCTTCGCACGGCTTCTGCCGAAGGACAGCCGGGAGCGGCTCTTAGCTCCGGACAGCATCCTACCTTCGTCTTTAGCACCTCTTCTCATCTACATCTCAGCAAAAAGCTTTTCCACTATGTCTGGCTCGGAAAAACTGTGCCAGCACAGAAAACATCTCCCATCATGTTCTAGACGTTGCACGGATGTCTGCCAAGTGTTTGGCAGGAAGAAAAGAAAAGTTGTCCAAAACAGCTTCTAATCGAATGTTCATGTTACTGGAAAAGTCAGGAGAGTGCAAAAGTACTGTTTTCTAATAGTTGGCAAGGTGCGCACACAATCCCAGTGTTGTACAGCTTGCTTCTTCACCTTTTCCAAGTTGCCGCTCTCCCCGGCTCCCGGAGCCGAAGAAGCGGGTTCTTCGCGCAAAGACGATTGTGCCGCTCACAGTGCTCTCCTTAGCGCGGCTTCTGCCGAAAGACGCCCGGGAGCGGCTCTTAGCTCCGGACAGCATCCTACCTTCGTCTTTAGCGCCTCTTCTCATCTACATCTCGGCAAAAAGCTTTTCCACTATCTGGCTAGGAAAAACTGTGCCAGCACAGAAAACATCTCCCATTGTGTTCTAGACGTTGCAGAGATGTCTGCATAGTGTTTGGCAGGAAGAAAAGTTGTCCAAAACAGCTTCCAATCGGATGTTCATGTGATTGGAAAAGTCAAGAGAGTGCAAAAGTACTGTTTTCTAATAGTTGGCAAGGTGCGCACACAATCCCAGTGTTGTACAGCTTGCTTCTTCACTTTTCCGAAGCTGCCGCTCTCTCCAGCTCCCGGAGCCGAAGAAGCGGCTTCTTCGCGCAAAGACGATTGTGCGGCTCTCAGTGCTCTCCTTAGCGCGGCTTCTGCCGAAAGACGCCTGGGAGCGGCTCTTAGCTCCGGACAGCATCCTACCTTCGTCTTTAGCGCCTCTTCTCATCTACATCTCGGCAAAAAGCTATTCCACTATGTCTGGCTAGGAAAAACTGTGCCAGCACAGAAAACATCTCCCATCGTGTTCTAGACGTTGCACGGATGTCTGCCAAGTGTTTGGCAGGAAGAAAAGAAAAGTTGTCCAAAACAGCTTCCAATCGAATGTTCATGTGACTGGAAAAGTCAGGAGAGTGCAAAAGTACTGTTTTGTATCAGTTGGCAAGGTGCGCACACAATCCCAGTGTTGTACAGCTTACTTCTATACATTTTCCAAGTTGCCGCTCTCTCCGGCTCCCGGAGCCGAAGAAGCGGCTTCTTCGCGCAAAGACGATTGTGCCGCTCACAGTGCTCTCCTTAGCGCGGCTTCTGCCGAAAGACGCCCGGGAGCGGCTCTTACCTCCGGACAGCATCCTACCTTCGTCTTTAGCGCCTCTTCTCATCTACAACTCGGCAAAAAGCAGCGCCTCTTCTCATCTACAACTCGGCAAAAGGCTTTTCCACTATGTCTGGCTAGGAAAAACTGTGCCAGCACAGAAAACATCTCCCATCGTGTTCTAGACGTTGCACGGATGTCTGCCAAGTGTTTGGCAGGAAGAAAAGAAAAGTTGTCCAAAACAGCTTCCAATCGGATGTTCATGTGATTGGAAAAGTCAGGAGAGTGCAAAAGTACTGTTTTCTAATAGTTGGCAAGGTGCGCACACAATCCCAGTGTTGTACAGCTTACTTCTTCACCTTTCAGTAGCTGCCGCTCTCCCCGGCTCCCGGAGCCGAAGAAGCGGCTTCTTCGCGCAAAGACGATTGTGCCGCTCACAGTGCTCTCCTTAGCGCGGCTTCTGCCGAAAGACGCCCGGGAGCGGCTCTTAGCTCCGGACAGCATCCTACCTTCGTCTTTCGCGCCTCTTCTCATCTACATCTCGGCAAAAAGCTTTTCCACTATGTCTGGCTCGGAAAAACTGTGCCAGCACAGAAAACATCTCCCATCGTGTTCTAGACGTTGCACGGATGTCTGCCAAGTGTTTGGCAGGAAGAAAAGAAAAGTTGTCCAAAACAGCTTCCAATCGGATGTTCATGTGATTGGAAAAGTCAGGAGAGTGCCAAAGTACTGTTTTCTAATAGTTGGCAAGGTGCGCACACAATCCCAGTGTTGTACAGCTTGCTTCTTCACCTTTCCGTAGCTGCCGCTCTCCCCGGCTCCCGGAGCCGAAGAAGCGGCTTCTTCGCGCAAAGACGATTGTGCCGCTCACAGTGCTCTCCTTAGCGCGGCTTCTGCCGAAAGACGCCCGGGAGCGGCTCTTAGCTCCGGACAGCATCCTACCTTCGTCTTTAGCGCCTCTTCTCATCTACATCTCGGCAAAAAGCTTTTCCACTATCTGGCTAGGAAAAACTGTGCCAGCACAGAAAACATCTCCCATCGTGTTCTAGACGTTGCAGAGATGTCTGCATAGTGTTTGGCAGGAAGAAAAGAAAAGTTGTCCAAAACAGCTTCCAATCGAATGTTCATGTGACTGGAAAAGTCAGGAGAGTGCAAAAGTACTGTTTTCTAATAGTTGGCAAGGTGCGCACACAATCCCAGTGTTGTACAGCTTGCTTCTATACATTTTCCAAGTTGCCGCTCTCTCCGGCTCCCGGAGCCGAAGAAGCGGCTTCTTCGCGCAAAGACGATATTGCCGCTCACAGTGCTCTCCTTAGCGTGGCTTCTGCCGAAAGACGCCCGGGAGCGGCTCTTAGCTCCGGACAGCATCCTACCTTCGTCTTTAGCGCCTCTTCTCATCTACATCTTGGCAAAAAGCTTTTCCACTGTCTGGCTAAGAAAAACTGTGCCAGCACAGAAAACATCTCCCATCGTGTTCTAGACGTTGCACGGATGTCTGCCAAGTGTTTGGCAGGGAGAAAAGAAAAGTTGTCCAAAACAGCTTCCAATCGAATGTTCATGTGATTGGAAAAGTCAGGAGAGTGCAAAGGTACTGTTTTCCGTCAGTTGGCAAGGTGCGCACACAATCCCAGTGTTGTACAGCTTGCTTCTTCACCTATCCAAGGCTGCCGCTCTCCCCGGCTCCCAGAGCCGAAGATGCGGCTTCTTCGCGCAAAGACGATTGTGCCGCTCACAGTGCTCTCCTTAGCGCGGCTTCTGCCGAAAGACGCCCGGGAGCGGCTCTTAGCTCCGGACAGCATCCTACCTTCGTCTTTAGCGCCTCTTCTCATCTACATCTCGGCAAAAAGCTATTCCACTATGTCTGGCTAGGAAAAACTGTGCCAGCACAGAAAACATCTCCCATCGTGTTCTAGACGTTGCACGGATTTTTGCCAAGTGTTTGGCAGGAAGAAAAGAAAAGTTGTCCAAAACAGCTTCCAATCGGATGTTCATGTGATTGGAAAAGTCAGGAGAGTGCAAAAGTACTGTTTTCTATCAGTTGGCAAGGTGCGCACACAATCCCAGTGTTGTACAGCTTGCTTCTTCACTTTTCCGAAGCTGCCGCTCTCCCCGGCTCCCGGAGTCGAAGAAGCGGCTTCTTCGCGCAAAGACGATTGTGCCGCTCTCAGTGCTCTCCTTAGCGCGGCTTCTGCCGAAAGACGCCCGGGAGCGGCTCTTAGCTCCGGACAGCATCCTACCTTCGTCTTTAGCGCCTCTTCTCATCTACATCTCAACAAAAAGCTTTTCCACTATGTCTGGCTAGGAAAAACTGTGCCAGCACAGAAAACATCTCCCATCGTGTTCTAGACGTTGCACGGATTTCTGCCAAGTGTTTGGCAGGAAGAAAAGAAAAGTTGTCCAAAACAGCTTCCAATCGAATGTTCATGTGACTGGAAAAGTCAGGAGAGTGCAAAAGTACTGTTTTCTAATAGTTGGCAAGGTGCGCACACAATCCCAGTGTTGTACAGCTTGCTTCTTCACTTTTCCGAAGCTGCCGCTCTCTCCGGCTCCCGTAGCCGAAGAAGCGGCTTCTTCGCGCAAAGACGATTGTGCCGCTCACAGTGCTCTCCTTAGCGCGGCTTCTGCCGAATGACGCCCGGGAGCGGCTCTTAGCTCCGGACAGCATCCTACCTTCGTCTTTAGCGCCTCTTCTCATCTACATCTCGGCAAAAAGCTTTTCCACTATCTGGCTAGGAAAAACTGTGCCAGCACAGAAAACATCTCCCATCGTGTTCTAGACGTTGCAGAGATGTCTGCATAGTGTTTGGCAGGAAGAAAAGAAAAGTTGTCCAAAACAGCTTCCAATCGGATGTTCATGTGACTGGAAAAGTCAGGAGAGTGCAAAAGTACTGTTTTCTAATAGTTGGCAAGGTGCGCACACAATCCCAGTGTTGTACAGCTTGCTTCTATACATTTTCCAAGTTGCCGCTCTCTCCGGCTCCCGGAGCCGAAGAAGCGGCTTCTTCGCGCAAAGACGATTGTGCCGCTCACAGTGCTCTCCTTAGCGCGGCTTCTGCCGAAAGACGCCCGGGAGCGGCTCTTAGCTCCGGACAGCATCCTACCTTCGTCTTTAGCGCCTCTTCTCATCTACAACTCGGCAAAAAGCTTTTCCGCTATGTCTGGCTAGGAAAAACTGTGCCAGCACAGAAAACATCTCCCATTGTGTTCTAGGCGTTGCACGGATGTCTGCCAAGTGTTTGGCAGGAAGAAAAGGAAAGTTGTCCAAAACAGCTTCCAATCGAATGTTCATGTGACTGGAAAAGTCAGGAGAGTGCAAAAGTACTGTTTTGTATCAGTTGGCAAGGTGCGCACACAATCCCAGTGTTGTACAGCTTGCTTCTTCACCTTCCCGAAGCGGCCGCTCTCTCCGGCTCCCGGAGCCGAAGAAGCGGCTTCTTCGCGCAAGACGATTGTGCCGCTCACAGTGCTCTCCTTAGCGCGGCTTCTGCCGAAAGACGCCCGGGAGCGGCTCTTAGCTCCGGACAGCATCCTACCTTCGTCTTTAGCGCCTCTTCTCATCTACATCTCAGCAAAAAGCTTTTCCACTATGTCTGGCTAGGAAAAACTGTGCCAGCACAGAAAAAATCTCCCATCGTGTTCTAGACGTTGCACGGATGTCTGCCAAGTGTTTGGCAGGAAGAAAAGAAAAGTTGTCTAAAACAGCTTCCAATCGGATGTTCATGTGATTGGAAAAGTCAGGAGAGTGCAAAAGTACTGTTTTCTAATAGTTGGCAAGGTGCGCACACAATCCCAGTGTTGTACAGCTTGCTTCTTCACCTTTGCGAAGCCAACGCTCTCCCCGACTCCCGGAGCCGAAGAAGCGACTTCTTCGCGCAAAGACGATTGTGCCGCTCTCAGTGCTCTCCTTAGCGCGGCTTCTGCCGTAAGACGCCCGGGAGCGGCTCTTAGCTCCGGACAGCATCCTACCTTCGTCTTTAGCGCCTCTTCTCATCTACATCTCAGCAACAAGCTTTTCCACTATGTCTGGCTTGGAAAAACTGTGCCAGCACAGAAAACATCTCCCATCGTGTTCTAGACGTTGCACGGAGGTCTGCCAAGTGTTTGGCAGGAAGAAAAGAAAAGTTGTCCAAAACAGCTTCCAATCGAACGTTCATGTGATTGGAAAAGTCAGGAGAGAGCAAAAGTACTGTTTTCTAATAGTTGGCAAGGTGCGCACACAATCCCAGTGTTGTACAGGTTGCTTCTTCACATTCCCGAAGCTGCCGCTCTCTCCGGCTCCAGGAGCCGAAGATGCGGCTTCTTCGCACAAAGACGATTGTGCCGCTCACAGTGCTCTCCTTAGCGCGGCTTCTGCCGAAAGACGCCCCGGAAGCGGCTCTTAGCTCCGGACAGCATCCTACCTTCGTCTTTAGCGCCTCTTCTCATCTACATCTCGGCAAAAAGCTTTTCCACTATGTCTGGCTAGGAAAAACTGTGCCAGCACAGAAAACATCTCCCATCGTGTTCTAGACGTTGCACGGATGTCTGCCAAGTGTTTGGCAGGAAGAAAAGAAAAGTTGTCCAAAACAGCTTCCAATCAAACGTTCATGTGATTGGAAAAGTCAGGAGAGTGCAAAAGTACTGTTTTCTAATAGTTGGCAAGGTGCGCACACAATCCCAGTGTTGTACAGCTTGCTTCTTCACCTTCCCGAAGCTGCCGCTCTCTCCGGCTCCAGGAGCCGAAGATGCGGCTTCTTCGCACAAAGACGATTGTGCCGCTCACAGTGCTCTCCTTAGCGCGGCTTCTGCCGAAAGACGCCCCGGAAGCGGCTCTTAGCTCCGGACAGCATCCTACCTTCGTCTTTAGCGCCTCTTCTCATCTACATCTCGGCAAAAAGCTTTTCCACTATGTCTGGCTAGGAAAAACTGTGCCAGCACAGAAAACATCTCCCATTGTGTTCTAGACGTTGCACGGATGTCTGCCAAGTGTTTGGCAGGAAGAAAAGAAAAGTTGTCCAAAACAGCTTCCAATCGAACGTTCATGTGATTGGAAAAGTCAGGAGAGTGCAAAAGTACTGTTTTCTAATAGTTGGCAAGATGCGCACACAATCCCAGTTTTGTACAACTTGCTTCTTTACCTTTTCCAAATTGCCGCTCTCCCCGGCTCCCGGACCCGAAGAAGCGGCTTCTTCGCGCAGACGATTGTGCCGCTCACAGTGCTCTCCTTAGCGTGGCTTCTGCCGAAAGACGCCCGGGAGCGGCTCTTAGATCCGGACAGCATCCTACCTTTGTCTTTAGCGCCTCTTCTCATCTACATCTCGGCAAAAAGCTTTTCCACTATGTCTGGCTAGGAAAAACTGTGCCAGCACAGAAAACATCTCCCATCGTGTTCTAGACGTTGCACGGATGTCTGCCAAGTGTTTGGCAGGAAGAAAAGAAAAGTTGTTTAAAACAGCTTCCAATAAAATGTTCATGTGATTGGAAAAGTTAGGAGAGTGCAAAGGTACTGTTTTCTGTCAGTTGGCAAGGTGCGCACACAATGCCTGTGTTGTACAGCTTGCTTCTTCACCTTCCCGAAGCTGCCGCTCTCCCCGGCTCGAGGAGCCGAAGAAGCGGCTTCTTCGCGCAAAGACGATTGTGCCGCTCACAGTGCTCTCCTTAGCGTGGCTTCTGCCGAAAGACGCCCGGGAGCGGCTCTTAGCTCCGGACAGCATCCTACCTTCGTCTTTAGCGCCTCTTCTCATCTACATCTCAGCAAAAAGCTTTTCCACTATGTCTGGCTCGGAAAAACTGTGCCAGCGCAGAAAATATCTCCCATCATGTTCTAGACGTTTCACGGATGTCTGCCAAGTGTTTGGCAGGAAGAAAAGAAAAGTTGTCCAAAACAGCTTCCAATCGAACGTTCATGTGATTGGAAAAGTCAGGAGAGTGCAAAAGTGCTGTTTTCTAATAGTTGGCAAGGTGCGCACACAATCCCAGTGTTGTACAGCTTGCTTCTTCACCTTCCCGAAGCTGCCGCTCTCTCCGGTACCAGGAGCCGAAGATGCGGCTTCTTCGCACAAAGACGATTGTGCCGCTCACAGTGCTCTCCTTAGCGCGGCTTCTGCCGAAAGACGCCCCGGAAGCGGCTCTTAGCTCCGGACAGCATCCTACCTTCGTCTTTAGCGCCTCTTCTCATCTACATCTCGGCAAAAAGCTTTTCCACTATGTCTGGCTAGGAAAAACTGTGCCAGCACAGAAAACATCTCCCATCGTGTTCTAGACGTTGCACGGATGTCTGCCAAGTGTTTGGCAGGAAGAAAAGAAAAGTTGTCCAAAACAGCTTCCAATCGAACGTTCATGTGATTGGAAAAGTCAGGAGAGTGCAAAAGTACTGTTTTCTAATAGTTGGCAAGATGCGCACACAATCCCAGTGTTGTACAGCTTGCTTCTTTACCTTTTCCTAGTTGCCGCTCTCCCCGGTCCCGGACCTGAAGAAGCGGCTTCTTCGCGCAAAGACGATTGTGCCGCTCACAGTGCTCTCCTTAGCGCGGCTTCTGCCGAAAGACGCCCGGGAGCGGCTCTTAGCTCCGGACAGCATCCTACCTTCGTCTTTAGCGCCTCTTCTCATCTACATCTCAGCAAAAAGCTTTTCCACTATGTCTGGCTCGGAAAAACTGTGCCAGCACAGAAAACATCTCCCATCATGTTCTAGACGTTTCAGGGATGTCTGCCAAGTGTTTGGCAGGAAGAAAAGAAAAGTTGTCCAAAACAGCTTCTAATCGAATGTTCATGTGACTGGAAAAGTCAGGAGAGTGCAAAGGTACTGTTTTCTGTCAGTTGGCAAGGTGCGCACACAATCCCAGTGTTGTACAGCTTGCTTCTTTACCTTTTCCAAGTTGCCGCACTCTCCGGCTCCCGGAGCCGAAGAAGCGGCTTCTTCGCGCAAAGACCATTGTGCCGCTCACAGTGCTCTCCTTAGCGCGGCTTCTGCCGAAAGACGCCCGGGAGCGGCTCTTAGATCGGGACAGCATCCTACCTTCGTCTTTAGCGCCTCTTCACATCTACATCTCGGCAAAAAGCTTTTCCACTATGTCTGCTAGGATAAACTGTGCTAGCACAGAAAACATCTCCCATCGTGTTCTAGACGTTGCACGGATGTCTGCCAAGTGTTTGGCAGGAAGTATAGAAAAGTTGTCCAAAACAGCTTCCAATCGAACGTTCATGTGATTGGAAAAGTCAGGAGAGTGCAAAAGTACTGTTTTGTATCAGTTGGCAAGGTGCGCACACAATCCCAGTTTTGTACAGCTTGCTTCTTCACCTTCCCGAAGCTGCCGCTCTCCCCGGCTCCCGGAGCTGAAGAAGTGGCTTCTTCGCGCAAAGACGATTGTGCCGCTCACAGTGCTCTCCTTAGCGCGGCTTCTGCCGAAAGACGCCCGGGAGCGGCTCTTAGCTCCGGACAGCATCCTACCTTCGTCTTTAGCGCCTCTTCTCATCTACATCTCGGCAAAAAGCTTTTCCACTATGTCTGGCAAAGAAAAACTGTGCCAGCACAGAAAACATCTCCCATTGTGTTCTAGACGTTGCACGGATGTCTGCCAAGTGTTTGGCAGGAAGAAAAGAAAAGTTGTCCAAAACAGCTTCCAATCGAACGTTCATGTGATTGGAAAAGTCAGGAGAGTGCAAAAGTACTGTTTTCTAATAGTTGGCAAGGTGCGCACAGAATCCCAGTGTTGTACAGCTTGCTTCTTCACCTTCCCGAAGCTGCCGCTCTCTCCGGCTCCCGGAGCCGAAGATGCGGCTTCTTCGCGCAAAGACGATTGTGCCTCTCACAGTGCTCTCCTTAGCGCGGCTTCTGCCGAAAGACGCCCGGGAGCGGCTCTTAGCTCCGGACAGCATCCTACCTTCATCTTTAGCGCCTCTTCTCATCTTCATCTCGGCAAAAAGCTTTTCCACTATGTCTGGCTAGGAAAAACTGTGCCAGCACAGAAAACATCTCCCATCATGTTCTAGACGTTGCACGGATGTCTGCCAAGTGTTTGGCAGGAAGAAAAGAAAAGTTGTCCAAAACAGCTTCCAATCGAACGTTCATGTGATTGGAAAAGTCAGGAGAGTGCAAAAGTACTGTTTTCTAATAATTGGCAAGGTGCGCACACAATCCCAGTGTTGTACAGCTTGCTTCTTCACCTTTGCGAAGCCAACGCTCTCCCCGACTCCCGGAGCCGAAGAAGCGACTTCTTCGCGCAAAGACGATTGTGCCGCTCTCAGTGCTCTCCTTAGCGCGGCTTCTGCCGTAAGACGCCCGGGAGCGGCTCTTAGCTCCGGACAGCATCCTACCTTCGTCTTTAGCGCCTCTTCTCATCTACATCTCAGCAACAAGCTTTTCCACTATGTCTGGCTAGGAAAAACTGTGCCAGCACAGAAAACATCTCCCATCGTGTTCTAGACGTTGCACGGAGGTCTGCCAAGTGTTTGGCAGGAAGAAAAGAAAAGTTGTCCAAAACAGCTTCCAATCGAACGTTCATGTGATTGGAAAAGTCAGGAGAGAGCAAAAGTACTGTTTTCTAATAGTTGGCAAGGTGCGCACACAATCCCAGTGTTGTACAGGTTGCTTCTTCACATTCCCGAAGCTGCCGCTCTCTCCGGCTCCAGGAGCCGAAGATGCGGCTTCTTCGCACAAAGACGATTGTGCCGCTCACAGTGCTCTCCTTAGCGCGGCTTCTGCCGAAAGACGCCCCGGAAGCGGCTCTTAGCTCCGGACAGCATCCTACCTTCGTCTTTAGCGCCTCTTCTCATCTACATCTCGGCAAAAAGCTTTTCCACTATGTCTGGCTAGGAAAAACTGTGCCAGCACAGAAAACATCTCCCATCGTGTTCTAGACGTTGCACGGATGTCTGCCAAGTGTTTGGCAGGAAGAAAAGAAAAGTTGTCCAAAACAGCTTCCAATCAAACGTTCATGTGATTGGAAAAGTCAGGAGAGTGCAAAAGTACTGTTTTCTAATAGTTGGCAAGGTGCGCACACAATCCCAGTGTTGTACAGCTTGCTTCTTCACCTTCCCGAAGCTGCCGCTCTCTCCGGCTCCAGGAGCCGAAGATGCGGCTTCTTCGCACAAAGACGATTGTGCCGCTCACAGTGCTCTCCTTAGCGCGGCTTCTGCCGAAAGACGCCCCGGAAGCGGCTCTTAGCTCCGGACAGCATCCTACCTTTGTCTTTAGCGCCTCTTCTCATCTACATCTCGGCAAAAAGCTTTTCCACTATGTCTGGCTAGGAAAAACTGTGCCAGCACAGAAAACATCTCCCATCGTTTTCTAGACGTTGCACGGATTTCTGCCAAGTGTTTGGCAGGAAGAAAAGAAAAGTTGTCCAAAACAGCTTCCAATCAAATGTTCATGTGATTGGAAAAGTTAGGAGAGTGCAAAGGTACTGTTTTCTGTCAGTTGGCAAGGTGCGCACACAATGCCAGTGTTGTACAGCTTGCTTCTTCACCTTCCCGAAGCTGCCGCTCTCCCCGGCTCCCGGAGCCGAAGAAGCAGCTTCTTCGCGCAAAGACGATTGTGCCGCTCACAGTGCTCTCCTTAGCGCGGCTTCTGCCGAAAGACGCCCCGGAAGCGGCTCTTAGCTTTGGATAGCATCCTACCTTCGTCTTTAGCGCCTCTTCTCATCTACATCTCGGCAAAAAGCTTTTCCACTATGTCTGGCTAGGAAAAACTGTGCCAGCACAGAAAACATCTCCCATCGTGTTCTAGACGTTGCATGGATTTCTGCCAAGTGTTTGCCAGGAAGAAAAGAAAAGTTGTCCAAAACAGCTTCCAATCGAACGTTCATGTGATTGGAAAAGTCAGGAGAGTGCAAAAGTACTGTTTTCTAATAGTTGGCAAGGTGCGCACACAATCCCAGTGTTGTACAGCTTGCTTCTTTACCTTTTCCAAGTTGCCGCTCTCACCGGCTCCCGGACCCGTAGAAGCGGCTTCTTCGCGCAAAGACGATTGTGCCGCTCACAGTGCTCTCCTTAGCGCGGCTTCTGCCGAAAGACGCCCGGGAGCGGCTCTTAGCTCCGGACAGCATCCTACCTTCGTCTTTAGCGCCTCTTCTCATCTACATCTCGGCAAAAAGCTTTTCCACTATGTCTGGCAAAGAAAAACTGTGCCAGCACAGAAAACATCTCCCATTGTGTTCTAGACGTTGCAGGGATTTCTGCCAAGTGTTTGCCAGGAAGAAAAGAAAAGTTGTCCAAAACAGCTTCCAATCGAACATTCATGTGATTGGAAAAGTCAGGAGAGTGCAAAAGTACTGTTTTCTAATAGTTGGCAAGGTGCGCACACAATCCCAGTGTTGTACAGCTTGCTTCTTCACCTTCCCGAAGCTGCCGCTCTCTCCGGTACCAGGAGCCGAAGATGCGGCTTCTTCGCACAAAGACGATTGTGCCGCTCACAGTGCTCTCCTTAGCGCGGCTTCTGCCGAAAGACGCCCCGGAAGCGGCTCTTAGCTCCGGACAGCATCCTACCTTCGTCTTTAGCGCCTCTTCTCATCTACATCTCGGCAAAAAGCTTTTCCACTATGTCTGGCTAGGAAAAACTGTGCCAGCACAGAAAACATCTCCCATCGTGTTCTAGACGTTGCACGGATGTCTGCCAAGTGTTTGGCAGGAAGAAAAGAAAAGTTGTCCAAAACAGCTTCCAATCGAACGTTCATGTGATTGGAAAAGTCAGGAGAGTGCAAAAGTACTGTTTTCTAATAGTTGGCAAGATGCGCACACAATCCCAGTTTTGTACAGCTTGCTTCTTTACCTTTTCCAAGTTGCCGCTCTCCCCGGTCCCGGACCTGAAGAAGCGGCTTCTTCGCGCAAAGACGATTGTGCCGCTCACAGTGCTCTCCTTAGCGCGGCTTCTGCCGAAAGACGCCCCGGAAGCGGCTCTTAGCTCCGGACAGCATCCTACCTTCGTCTTTAGCGCCTCTTCTCATCTACATCTCAGCAAAAAGCTTTTCCACTATGTCTGGCTCGGAAAAACTGTGCCAGCGCAGAAAACATCTCCCATCATGTTCTAGACGTTGCACGGATGTCTGCCAAGTGTTTGGCAGGAAGAAAAGAAAAGTTGTCCAAAACAGCTTCTAATCGAATGTTCATGTGACTGGAAAAGTCAGGAGAGTGCGAAGGTACTGTTTTCTGTCAGTTGGCAAGGTGCGCACACAATCCCAGTGTTGTACAGCTTGCTTCTTTACCTTTTCCAAGTTGCCGCACTCTCCGGCTCCCGGAGCCGAAGAAGCGGCTTCTTCGCGCAAAGACCATTGTGCCGCTCACAGTGCTCTCCTTAGCGCGGCTTCTGCCGAAAGACGCCCGGGAGCGGCTCTTAGATCGGGACAGCATCCTAATTTCGTCTTTAGCGCCTCTTCACATCTACATCTCGGCAAAAAGCTTTTCCACTATGTCTGGCTAGGAAAAACTGTGCCAGCACAGAAAACATCTCCCATCGTGTTCTAGACGTTGCACGGATGTCTGCCAAGTGTTTGGCAGGAAGTATAGAAAAGTTGTCCAAAACAGCTTCCAATCGAACGTTCATGTGATTGGAAAAGTCAGGAGAGTGCAAAAGTACTGTTTTGTATCAGTTGGCAAGGCGCGCACACAATCCCAGTTTTGTACAGCTTGCTTCTTCACCTTCCCGAAGCTGCCGCTCTCCCCGGCTCCCGGAGCTGAAGAAGTTGCTTCGTCGCGCAAAGACGATTGTGCCGCTCACAGTGCTCTCCTTAGCGCGGCTTCTGCCGAAAGACGCCCGGGAGCGGCTCTTAGCTCCGGACAGCATCCTACCTTCGTCTTTAGCGCCTCTTCTCATCTACATCTCGGCAAAAAGCTTTTCCACTATGTCTGGCAAAGAAAAACTGTGCCAGCACAGAAAACATCTCCCATTGTGTTCTAGACGTTGCACGGATGTCTGCCAAGTGTTTGGCAGGAAGAAAAGAAAAGTTGTCCAAAACAGCTTCCAATCAAACGTTCATGTGATTGGAAAAGTCAGGAGAGTGCAAAAGTACTGTTTTCTAATAGTTGGCAAGGTGCGCACAGAATCCCAGTGTTGTACAGCTTGCTTCTTCACCTTCCCGAAGCTGCCGCTTTCTCCGGCTCCCGGAGCCGAAGATGCGGCTTCTTCGCGCAAAGACGATTGTGCCTCTCACAGTGCTCTCCTTAGCGCGGCTTCTGCCGAAAGACGCCCGGGAGCGGCTCTTAGCTCCGGACAGCATCCTACCTTCGTCTTTAGCGCCTCTTCTCATCTTCATCTCGGCAAAAAGCTTTTCCACTATGTCTGGCTAGGAAAAACTGTGCCAGCACAGAAAACATCTCCCATCATGTTCTAGACGTTGCACGGATGTCTGACAAGTGTTTGGCAGGAAGAAAAGAAAAGTTGTCCAAAACAGCTTCCAATCGAACGTTCATGTGATTGGAAAAGTCAGGAGAGTGCAAAAGTACTGTTTTCTAATAATTGGCAAGGTGCGCACACAATCCCAGTGTTGTACAGCTTGCTTCTTCACCTTTGCGAAGCCAACGCTCTCCCCGACTCCCGGAGCCGAAGAAGCGACTTCTTCGCGCAAAGACGATTGTGCCGCTCTCAGTGCTCTCCTTAGCGCGGCTTCTGCCGTAAGACGCCCGGGAGCGGCTCTTAGCTCCGGACAGCATCCTACCTTCGTCTTTAGCGCCTCTTCTCATCTACATCTCAGCAACAAGCTTTTCCACTATGTCTGGCTAGGAAAAACTGTGCCAGCACAGAAAACATCTCCCATCGTGTTCTAGACGTTGCACGGTTGTCTGCCAAGTGTTTGGCAGGAAGAAAAGAAAAGTTGTCCAAAACAGCTTCCAATCGAACATTCATGTGATTGGAAAAGTCAGGAGAGTGCAAAAGTACTGTTTTCTAATAGTTGGCAAGGTGCGCACACAATCCCAGTGTTGTACAGCTTGCTTCTTCACCTTCCCGAAGCTGCCGCTCTCTCCGGCTCCAGGAGCCGAAGATGCGGCTTCTTCGCACAAAGACGATTGTGCCGCTCACAGTGCTCTCCTTAGCGCGGCTTCTGCCGAAAGACGCCCCGGAAGCGGCTCTTAGCTCCGGACAGCATCCTACCTTTGTCTTTAGCGCCTCTTCTCATCTACATCTCGGCAAAAAGCTTTTCCACTATGTCTGGCTAGGAAAAACTGTGCCAGCACAGAAAACATCTCCCATCGTTTTCTAGACGTTGCACGGATTTCTGCCAAGTGTTTGGCAGGAAGAAAAGAAAAGTTGTCCAAAACAGCTTCCAATCAAATGTTCATGTGATTGGAAAAGTTAGGAGAGCGCAAAGGTACTGTTTTCTGTCAGTTGGCAAGGTGCGCACACAATGCCAGTGTTGTACAGCTTGCTTCTTCACCTTCCCGAAGCTGCCGCTCTCCCCGGCTCCTGGAGCCGAAGAAGCGGCTTCTTCGCGCAAAGACGATTGTGCCGCTCACAGTGCTCTCCTTAGCGCGGCTTCTGCCGAAAGACGCCCCGGAAGCGGCTCTTAGCTTTGGATAGCATCCTACCTTCGTCTTTAGCGCCTCTTCTCATCTACATCTCGGCAAAAAGCTTTTCCACTATGTCTGGCTAGGAAAAACTGTGCCAGCACAGAAAACATCTCCCATCGTGTTCTAGACGTTGCATGGATTTCTGCCAAGTGTTTGCCAGGAAGAAAAGAAAAGTTGTCCAAAACAGCTTCCAATCGAACGTTCATGTGATTGGAAAAGTCAGGAGAGTGCAAAAGTACTGTTTTCTAATAGTTGGCAAGGTGCGCACACAATCCCAGTGTTGTACAGCTTGCTTCTTCACCTTCCCGAAGCTGCCGCTCTCTCCGGCTCCAGGAGCCGAAGATGCGACTTCTTCGCACAAAGACGATTGTGCCGCTCACAGTGCTCTCCTTAGCGCGGCTTCTGCCGAAAGACGCCCCGGAAGCGGCTCTTAGCCCCGGACAGCATCCTACCTTCGTCTTTAGCGCCTCTTCTCATCTACATCTCGGCAAAAAGCTTTTTCACTATGTCTGGCTAGGAAAAACTGTGCCAGCACAGAAAACATCTCCCATCGTGTTCTAGACGTTGCACGGATGTCTGCCAAGTGTTTGGCAGGAAGAAAAGAAAAGTTGTCCAAAACAGCTTCCAATCGAACGTTCATGTGATTGGAAAAGTCAGGAGAGTGCAAAAGTACTGTTTTCTAATAGTAGGCAAGATGCGCACACAATCCCAGTTTTGTACAACTTGCTTCTTTACCTTTTCCAAGTTGCCGCTCTCCCCGGTCCCGGAGCCGAAGAAGCGGCTTCTTCGCGCAAAGACCATTGTGCCGCTCACAGTGCTCTCCTTAGCGCGGCTTCTGCCGAAAGACGCCCGGGAGCGGCTCTTAGCTCCGGACAGCATCCTACCTTCGTCTTTAGCGCCTCTTCTCATCTACATCTCGGCAAAAAGCTTTTCCACTATGTCTGGCAAAGAAAAACTGTGCCAGCACAGAAAACATCTCCCATTGTGTTCTAGACGTTGCAGGGATTTCTGCCAAGTGTTTGCCAGGAAGAAAAGAAAAGTTGTCCAAAACAGCTTCCAATCGAACATTCATGTGATTGGAAAAGTCAGGAGAGTGCAAAAGTACTGTTTTCTAATAGTTGGCAAGGTGCGCACACAATCCCAGTGTTGTACAGCTTGCTTCTTCACCTTCCCGAAGCTGCCGCTCTCTCCGGTACCAGGAGCCGAAGATGCGGCTTCTTCGCACAAAGACGATTGTGCCGCTCACAGTGCTCTCCTTAGCGCGGCTTCTGCCGAAAGACGCCCCGGAAGCGGCTCTTAGCTCCGGACAGCATCCTACCTTCGTCTTTAGCGCCTCTTCTCATCTACATCTCGGCAAAAAGCTTTTCCACTATGTCTGGCTAGGAAAAACTGTGCCAGCACAGAAAACATCTCCCATCGTGTTCTAGACGTTGCACGGATGTCTGCCAAGTGTTTGGCAGGAAGAAAAGAAAAGTTGTCCAAAACAGCTTCCAATCGAACGTTCATGTGATTGGAAAAGTCAGGAGAGTGCAAAAGTACTGTTTTCTAATAGTTGGCAAGATGCGCACACAATCCCAGTTTTGTACAGCTTGCTTCTTTACCTTTTCCAAGTTGCCGCTCTCCCCGGTCCCGGACCTGAAGAAGCGGCTTCTTCGCGCAAAGACGATTGTGCCGCTCACAGTGCTCTCCTTAGCGCGGCTTCTGCCGAAAGACGCCCCGGAAGCGGCTCTTAGCTCCGGACAGCATCCTACCTTTGTCTTTAGCGCCTCTTCTCATCTACATCTCGGCAAAAAGCTTTTCCACTATGTCTGGCTAGGAAAAACTGTGCCAGCACAGAAAACATCTCCCATCGTTTTCTAGACGTTGCACGGATTTCTGCCAAGTGTTTGGCAGGAAGAAAAGAAAAGTTGTCCAAAACAGCTTCCAATCAAATGTTCATGTGATTGGAAAAGTTAGGAGAGTGCAAAGGTACTGTTTTCTGTCAGTTGGCAAGGTGCGCACACAATGCCAGTGTTGTACAGCTTGCTTCTTCACCTTCCCGAAGCTGCCGCTCTCCCCGGCTCCCGGAGCCGGAGAAGCAGCTTCTTCGCGCAAAGACGATTGTGCCGCTCACAGTGCTCTCCTTAGCGCGGCTTCTGCCGAAAGACGCCCGGGAGCGGCTCTTAGCTCCGGACAGCATCCTACCTTCGTCTTTAGCGCCTCTTCTCATCTACATCTCAGCAAAAAGCTTTTCCACTATGTCTGGCTCGGAAAAACTGTGCCAGCGCAGAAAACATCTCCCATCATGTTCTAGACGTTGCACGGATGTCTGCCAAGTGTTTGGCAGGAAGAAAAGAAAAGTTGTCCAAAACAGCTTCTAATCGAATGTTCATGTGACTGGAAAAGTCAGGAGAGTGCGAAGGTACTGTTTTCTGTCAGTTGGCAAGGTGCGCACACAATCCCAGTGTTGTACAGCTTGCTTCTTTACCTTTTCCAAGTTGCCGCACTCTCCGGCTCCCGGAGCCGAAGAAGCGGCTTCTTCGCGCAAAGACCATTGTGCCGCTCACAGTGCTCTCCTTAGCGCGGCTTCTGCCGAAAGACGCCCGGGAGCGGCTCTTAGATCGGGACAGCATCCTACCTTCGTCTTTAGCGCCTCTTCACATCTACATCTCGGCAAAAAGCTTTTCCACTATGTCTGGCTAGGAAAAACTGTGCCAGCACAGAAAACATCTCCCATCGTGTTCTAGACGTTGCACGGATGTCTGCCAAGTGTTTGGCAGGAAGTATAGAAAAGTTGTCCAAAACAGCTTCCAATCGAACGTTCATGTGATTGGAAAAGTCAGGAGAGTGCAAAAGTACTGTTTTCTAATAGTTGGCAAGGTGCGCACAGAATCCCAGTTTTGTACAGCTTGCTTCTTCACCTTCCCGAAGCTGCCGCTTTCTCCGGCTCCCGGAGCCGAAGATGCGGCTTCTTCGCGCAAAGACGATTGTGCCTCTCACAGTGCTCTCCTTAGCGCGGCTTCTGCCGAAAGACGCCCGGGAGCGGCTCTTAGCTCCGGACAGCATCCTACCTTCGTCTTTAGCGCCTCTTCTCATCTTCATCTCGGCAAAAAGCTTTTCCACTATGTCTGGCTAGGAAAAACTGTGCCAGCACAGAAAACATCTCCCATCATGTTCTAGACGTTGCACGGATGTCTGACAAGTGTTTGGCAGGAAGAAAAGAAAAGTTGTCCAAAACAGCTTCCAATCGAACGTTCATGTGATTGGAAAAGTCAGGAGAGTGCAAAAGTACTGTTTTCTAATAATTGGCAAGGTGCGCACACAATCCCAGTGTTGTACAGCTTGCTTCTTCACCTTTGCGAAGCCAACGCTCTCCCCGACTCCCGGAGCCGAAGAAGCGACTTCTTCGCGCAAAGACGATTGTGCCGCTCTCAGTGCTCTCCTTAGCGCGGCTTCTGCCGTAAGACGCCCGGGAGCGGCTCTTAGCTCCGGACAGCATCCTACCTTCGTCTTTAGCGCCTCTTCTCATCTACATCTCAGCAACAAGCTTTTCCACTATGTCTGGCTAGGAAAAACTGTGCCAGCACAGAAAACATCTCCCATCGTGTTCTAGACGTTGCACGGTTGTCTGCCAAGTGTTTGGCAGGAAGAAAAGAAAAGTTGTCCAAAACAGCTTCCAATCGAACATTCATGTGATTGGAAAAGTCAGGAGAGTGCAAAAGTACTGTTTTCTAATAGTTGGCAAGGTGCGCACACAATCCCAGTGTTGTACAGCTTGCTTCTTCACCTTCCCGAAGCTGCCGCTCTCTCCGGCTCCAGGAGCCGAAGATGCGGCTTCTTCGCACAAAGACGATTGTGCCGCTCACAGTGCTCTCCTTAGCGCGGCTTCTGCCGAAAGACGCCCCGGAAGCGGCTCTTAGCTCCGGACAGCATCCTACCTTTGTCTTTAGCGCCTCTTCTCATCTACATCTCGGCAAAAAGCTTTTCCACTATGTCTGGCTAGGAAAAACTGTGCCAGCACAGAAAACATCTCCCATCGTTTTCTAGACGTTGCACGGATTTCTGCCAAGTGTTTGGCAGGAAGAAAAGAAAAGTTGTCCAAAACAGCTTCCAATCAAATGTTCATGTGATTGGAAAAGTTAGGAGAGCGCAAAGGTACTGTTTTCTGTCAGTTGGCAAGGTGCGCACACAATGCCAGTGTTGTACAGCTTGCTTCTTCACCTTCCCGAAGCTGCCGTTCTCCCCGGCTCCTGGAGCCGAAGAAGCGGCTTCTTCGCGCAAAGACGATTGTGCCGCTCACAGTGCTCTCCTTAGCGCGGCTTCTGCCGAAAGACGCCCCGGAAGCGGCTCTTAGCTTTGGATAGCATCCTACCTTCGTCTTTAGCGCCTCTTCTCATCTACATCTCGGCAAAAAGCTTTTCCACTATGTCTGGCTAGGAAAAACTGTGCCAGCACAGAAAACATCTCCCATCGTGTTCTAGACGTTGCATGGATTTCTGCCAAGTGTTTGCCAGGAAGAAAAGAAAAGTTGTCCAAAACAGCTTCCAATCGAACGTTCATGTGATTGGAAAAGTCAGGAGAGTGCAAAAGTACTGTTTTCTAATAGTTGGCAAGGTGCGCACACAATCCCAGTGTTGTACAGCTTGCTTCTTCACCTTCCCGAAGCTGCCGCTCTCTCCGGCTCCAGGAGCCGAAGATGCGACTTCTTCGCACAAAGACGATTGTGCCGCTCACAGTGCTCTCCTTAGCGCGGCTTCTGCCGAAAGACGCCCCGGAAGCGGCTCTTAGCCCCGGACAGCATCCTACCTTCGTCTTTAGCGCCTCTTCTCATCTACATCTCGGCAAAAAGCTTTTTCACTATGTCTGGCTAGGAAAAACTGTGCCAGCACAGAAAACATCTCCCATCGTGTTCTAGACGTTGCACGGATGTCTGCCAAGTGTTTGGCAGGAAGAAAAGAAAAGTTGTCCAAAACAGCTTCCAATCGAACGTTCATGTGATTGGAAAAGTCAGGAGAGTGCAAAAGTACTGTTTTCTAATAGTAGGCAAGATGCGCACACAATCCCAGTTTTGTACAACTTGCTTCTTTACCTTTTCCAAGTTGCCGCTCTCCCCGGTCCCGGAGCCGAAGAAGCGGCTTCTTCGCGCAAAGACCATTGTGCCGCTCACAGTGCTCTCCTTAGCGCGGCTTCTGCCGAAAGACGCCCGGGAGCGGCTCTTAGCTCCGGACAGCATCCTACCTTCGTCTTTAGCGCCTCTTCACATCTACATCTCGGCAAAAAGCTTTTCCACTATGTCTGCTAGGATAAACTGTGCTAGCACAGAAAACATCTCCCATCGTGTTCTAGACGTTGCACGGATGTCTGCCAAGTGTTTGGCAGGAAGTATAGAAAAGTTGTCCAAAACAGCTTCCAATCGAACGTTCATGTGATTGGAAAAGTCAGGAGTGTGCAAAAGTACTGTTTTGTATCAGTTGGCAAGGTGCGCACACAATCCCAGTTTTGTACAGCTTGCTTCTTCACCTTCCCGAAGCTGCCGCTCTCCCCGGCTCCTGGAGCTGAAGAAGCGGCTTCTTCGCGCAAAGACGATTGTGCCGCTCACAGTGCTCTCCTTAGCGCGGCGTCTGCCGAAAGACGCCCGGGAGCGGCTCTTAGCTCCGGACAGCATCCTACCTTCGTCTTTAGCGCCTCTTCTCATCTACATCTCGGCAAAAAGCTTTTCCACTATGTCTGGCTAGGAAAAACTGTGCCAGCACAGAAAACATCTCCCATCGTGTTCTAGACGTTGCATGGATTTCTGCCAAGTGTTTGCCAGGAAGAAAAGAAAAGTTGTCCAAAACAGCTTCCAATCGAACATTCATGTGATTGGAAAAGTCAGGAGAGTGCAAAAGTACTGTTTTCTAATAGTTGGCAAGGTGCGCACACAATCCCAGTGTTGTACAGCTTGCTTCTTCACCTTCCCGAAGCTGCCGCTCTCTCCGGCTCCAGGAGCCGAAGATGCGGCTTCTTCGCACAAAGACGATTGTGCCGCTCACAGTGCTCTCCTTAGCGCGGCTTCTGCCGAAAGACGCCCCGGAAGCGGCTCTTAGCTCCGGACAGCATCCTACCTTTGTCTTTAGCGCCTCTTCTCATCTACATCTCGGCAAAAAGCTTTTCCACTATGTCTGGCTAGGAAAAACTGTGCCAGCACAGAAAACATCTCCCATCGTTTTCTAGACGTTGCACGGATTTCTGCCAAGTGTTTGGCAGGAAGAAAAGAAAAGTTGTCCAAAACAGCTTCCAATCAAATGTTCATGTGATTGGAAAAGTTAGGAGAGTGCAAAGGTACTGTTTTCTGTCAGTTGGCAAGGTGCGCACACAATGCCAGTGTTGTACAGCTTGCTTCTTCACCTTCCCGAAGCTGCCGCTCTCCCCGGCTCCCGGAGCCGAAGAAGCAGCTTCTTCGCGCAAAGACGATTGTGCCGCTCACAGTGCTCTCCTTAGCGCGGCTTCTGCCGAAAGACGCCCCGGAAGCGGCTCTTAGCTTTGGATAGCATCCTACCTTCGTCTTTAGCGCCTCTTCTCATCTACATCTCGGCAAAAAGCTTTTCCACTATGTCTGGCTAGGAAAAACTGTGCCAGCACAGAAAACATCTCCCATCGTGTTCTAGACGTTGCATGGATTTCTGCCAAGTGTTTGCCAGGAAGAAAAGAAAAGTTGTCCAAAACAGCTTCCAATCGAACGTTCATGTGATTGGAAAAGTCAGGAGAGTGCAAAAGTACTGTTTTCTAATAGTTGGCAAGGTGCGCACACAATCCCAGTGTTGTACAGCTTGCTTCTTTACCTTTTCCAAGTTGCCGCTCTCACCGGCTCCCGGACCCGTAGAAGCGGCTTCTTCGCGCAAAGACGATTGTGCCGCTCACAGTGCTCTCCTTAGCGCGGCTTCTGCCGAAAGACGCCCGGGAGCGGCTCTTAGCTCCGGACAGCATCCTACCTTCGTCTTTAGCGCCTCTTCTCATCTACATCTCGGCAAAAAGCTTTTCCACTATGTCTGGCAAAGAAAAACTGTGCCAGCACAGAAAACATCTCCCATTGTGTTCTAGACGTTGCAGGGATTTCTGCCAAGTGTTTGCCAGGAAGAAAAGAAAAGTTGTCCAAAACAGCTTCCAATCGAACATTCATGTGATTGGAAAAGTCAGGAGAGTGCAAAAGTACTGTTTTCTAATAGTTGGCAAGGTGCGCACACAATCCCAGTGTTGTACAGCTTGCTTCTTCACCTTCCCGAAGCTGCCGCTCTCTCCGGTACCAGGAGCCGAAGATGCGGCTTCTTCGCACAAAGACGATTGTGCCGCTCACAGTGCTCTCCTTAGCGCGGCTTCTGCCGAAAGACGCCCCGGAAGCGGCTCTTAGCTCCGGACAGCATCCTACCTTCGTCTTTAGCGCCTCTTCTCATCTACATCTCGGCAAAAAGCTTTTCCACTATGTCTGGCTAGGAAAAACTGTGCCAGCACAGAAAACATCTCCCATCGTGTTCTAGACGTTGCACGGATGTCTGCCAAGTGTTTGGCAGGAAGAAAAGAAAAGTTGTCCAAAACAGCTTCCAATCGAACGTTCATGTGATTGGAAAAGTCAGGAGAGTGCAAAAGTACTGTTTTCTAATAGTTGGCAAGATGCGCACACAATCCCAGTTTTGTACAGCTTGCTTCTTTACCTTTTCCAAGTTGCCGCTCTCCCCGGTCCCGGACCTGAAGAAGCGGCTTCTTCGCGCAAAGACGATTGTGCCGCTCACAGTGCTCTCCTTAGCGCGGCTTCTGCCGAAAGACGCCCCGGAAGCGGCTCTTAGCTCCGGACAGCATCCTACCTTTGTCTTTAGCGCCTCTTCTCATCTACATCTCGGCAAAAAGCTTTTCCACTATGTCTGGCTAGGAAAAACTGTGCCAGCACAGAAAACATCTCCCATCGTTTTCTAGACGTTGCACGGATTTCTGCCAAGTGTTTGGCAGGAAGAAAAGAAAAGTTGTCCAAAACAGCTTCCAATCAAATGTTCATGTGATTGGAAAAGTTAGGAGAGTGCAAAGGTACTGTTTTCTGTCAGTTGGCAAGGTGCGCACACAATGCCAGTGTTGTACAGCTTGCTTCTTCACCTTCCCGAAGCTGCCGCTCTCCCCGGCTCCCGGAGCCGAAGAAGCAGCTTCTTCGCGCAAAGACGATTGTGCCGCTCACAGTGCTCTCCTTAGCGCGGCTTCTGCCGAAAGACGCCCCGGAAGCGGCTCTTAGCTTTGGATAGCATCCTACCTTCGTCTTTAGCGCCTCTTCTCATCTACATCTCGGCAAAAAGCTTTTCCACTATGTCTGGCTAGGAAAAACTGTGCCAGCACAGAAAACATCTCCCATCGTGTTCTAGACGTTGCATGGATTTCTGCCAAGTGTTTGCCAGGAAGAAAAGAAAAGTTGTCCAAAACAGCTTCCAATCGAACGTTCATGTGATTGGAAAAGTCAGGAGAGTGCAAAAGTACTGTTTTCTAATAGTTGGCAAGGTGCGCACACAATCCCAGTGTTGTACAGCTTGCTTCTTTACCTTTTCCAAGTTGCCGCTCTCACCGGCTCCCGGACCCGTAGAAGCGGCTTCTTCGCGCAAAGACGATTGTGCCGCTCACAGTGCTCTCCTTAGCGCGGCTTCTGCCGAAAGACGCCCGGGAGCGGCTCTTAGCTCCGGACAGCATCCTACCTTCGTCTTTAGCGCCTCTTCTCATCTACATCTCGGCAAAAAGCTTTTCCACTATGTCTGGCAAAGAAAAACTGTGCCAGCACAGAAAACATCTCCCATTGTGTTCTAGACGTTGCAGGGATTTCTGCCAAGTGTTTGCCAGGAAGAAAAGAAAAGTTGTCCAAAACAGCTTCCAATCGAACATTCATGTGATTGGAAAAGTCAGGAGAGTGCAAAAGTACTGTTTTCTAATAGTTGGCAAGGTGCGCACACAATCCCAGTGTTGTACAGCTTGCTTCTTCACCTTCCCGACGCTGCCGCTCTCTCCCGCTCCCGGAGCCGAAGATGCGGCTTCTTCGCGCAAAGACGATTGTGCCGCTCACAGTGCTCTCCTTAGCGCGGCTTCTGCCGAAAGATGCCCGGGAGCAGCTCTTAGCTCCGGACAGCATCCTACCTTCGTCTTTAGCGCCTCTTCTCATATACATCTCGGCAAAAAGCTTTTCCACTATGTCTGGTTGGAAAAATTGTGCCAGCACAGAAAGCATCTCCCATCGTTTTCTAGACGTTGCACGGATGTCTGCCAAGTGTATGGCAGGAAGAAAAGAAAAGTTGTCAAAAACAGCTTCCAATCGAATGTTCATGTGATTGGAAAAGTCAGGAGAGTGCAAAAGTACTGTTTTCTATCAGTTGGCAAGGTGCGTACACAATCCCAGTGTTGTACAGCTTGCTTCTTCACCTTCCCGAAGCTGCCGCTCCCTCCGGCTCCCAGAGACAGAGATGCGGCTTCTTCGCGCAAAGACGATTGTGCCGCTCACAGTGCTCTCCTTAGCGCGGCTTCTGCCGAAAGACGCCCCGGAGCGGCTCTTAGCTCCGTACCTTCCAACTCAATTTTTTGGCTCGACAAACCAAATGGTATACTTGCAGCAGTAGGGCAGGACAGTGAACTGGACTTTCTCCTTGTAGAGAAAAGCTAATGAAAAAGTTTCACTGCAATCAGAGCAGGCTGTCAAACAAGAAAAATGTCATGAAAATAAGCCAGCCTTATCCTCTTAGTCTTGCTTGTTGTGATTGGCCAAGAATGAAATGTGTCAACTCTGTGTTTCTGGGTATCACATCAGTAACAGGTACTTCAGCTGCTGTACTTCTCTCCTAAAGTTAAGAACAAAATCCAAGGAATTGTGATTCCATGGTCTCAATTCACCCTATGAAAAAGGAGTGGAAGGTGCAGGGGTCAATTAACTTGAATGGCCTATGTCAATCAGCGGCCACTGATTTCCTGAAGGCTTCAACAGGTTACTTGCCCATGTTTTTCTTGGAATTGTTTTAACCTTTGGTCATGTTTTTTTTGGGATTCTTTTACCCTTTCCCCATTTGTTCAGCCTTTGCTCTCAAGCCGTTGCTGACATTTCCAATATCTCGGTAGCCTAGAAAAGTGTTGTCTTGATTGATCACATCATTATTCCCTTCCAAGGGTCGTTTGCCTCAAGTCTCAGTTTGGCTGGTTTTCTGCTAGTTGATTGTCAGAGGGCAGCAGGTGTTTTGTAAGAGCAAGTACACAATCCCATAGCTTGCTTTTCTTTGAATTTGGCCTGTCTAGAAAATGGAATGACTAAACATCTCTGAGAGGCTTTTCTCTCCCCATTAGGTTTCACTGGAAGGGCAGATGCAAATCGTCTACCTAAAGTCTTGGCACAGAAGAAAGTAGTGGTTTACTGCTGCATATAGCTAGAAGCTTACAAAAGGAAGGCCTTGGGCTGAGGCCCATTACTTTGGCTAAGTAGAAAAGGACTGTGGGAGGTGAGGCAGCTGAATTAGAGGTAAATCAACAAGTTCTAGAACCGTCGTGTGTTCACAGCATGGTGCATGGTGGTTGGTTGAATTGTGTTTGTTATGGCTTAAAGCTATGGAACTGATAAAGGCCTGATGTTGGAATCCATAAGGTTAGAGGATTTTTAAGAAATGGTTACAAAGAAGTATGTAGGCCTTAGACTGGAGTTTTGTTAGCATTGCAGAAAAGTTTCCCATGCAAGCAGAAAAGATTTCCGTGCAAGCAGAAAAGTTTCCCAAGCAGTAGACGTGACAAATAACAATAGGCTTCTGTAGAATTGGCTTTAGGATGGCAACAAGGTTATTTAATGTATATCTTTAGAAGATTAGCATGAATAGAACTCTGTTCTTTGTCTCTTAGCAACTAGTCTTTGTTTTAGCTACGATTACCTATGTTTTATAAGATTGGATAGAATGCTTGTCAATATGTGTTTTCTGTGTCTGATTGGCTGAATTCTAGTCTGAGATGATTTTATGTATTGCTGTATGAGCCCTGTTGAAGGAGACATTTTTTGGTGTGGATCACTGAGCTGTCATGTCTCCATTTTGTATTTTGAGACTGATGTGCTGGAAATAAAAGCAAAAATCTCTTCACTGGTCTGGTTACCATGTTATCCATATTTGGATATTTTGCCGCGGCCTAGTGGATTCCTTTTTTAAGGCGTGGGTTCCTGACACTATTGGACTTATACCTGTCCCGTCCCCCGCATATTGGTGCCTCGTGTGAGGACGTAGAATAGAAGAAAAAGAAAGAAAAATCGTGGAAGTACCAGCTGCGGAGACCCAAGTGTTAACAAGGAGCACACTGTATCATCTCTCCCGCCGAAGCCAAGAAAATTGTAAGTAACTTATCTCGGGAGAGCGCTTGGGTGACGTTGGGAGGCAAAATAGAGAAAAAGAAAATTATTAAAAGAACACAAAAATGGGAAAGAATTTATCAAAAGTTGAATGGGATGTTTTTCATCAATTAGAGACAATGTTACAAGAAAAAGGTCACTCTGAAATTTCAAAAACTGAGCTTAAAAACTTACTTATCTGGGTTAAAGCGAATACGCAAGATTTAAATCTGCAGTCTGCTTTTACTTTTCATTTTTGGGATCAGATAATCTGGAGAATCTATAATCTAGTCTCTCTCAAAAAAGATGAAAGCTTAAGAGAACTTATGCCGGTTTGTAGAGCGCTGTTGGAGTGCTATTTAAACAAACTGATAAAAATAAGATCAACTTGGACTCAGAAAACAAAGCTTCTGGTTCTCTCTCACGAAATTCCAGTAAACCAGAGACTGTGTGAGTATCGGAGAATGTTACAAGTGTTGTTGCAAATGCTGAAAGTATTGCTTTTAACTCTGTTGAACAAAATCTTTCTTCTCTCTCTCTGGGAAAAAATGAGACTCTTTTGGACTTTTCTTTGCGTTGTTCTGTTAATGTAAAAATATGTGACTCTTGTAAGGGGGATGGAACAAAGTGTGTAAAAGATGGAAAT
Source organism: Melospiza georgiana (assembly GCF_028018845.1). Classification (NCBI taxonomy): domain Eukaryota; kingdom Metazoa; phylum Chordata; class Aves; order Passeriformes; family Passerellidae; genus Melospiza; species Melospiza georgiana. The sequence continues at coordinate 19,291,848 of NC_080464.1, read as the reverse complement.
GAAAAAGTGACTGTACTTCCTAAAATTGTTTGTGCAGGGACACTGAAACCTGAATTGGATTCTGTTGGGCCTGGGGTGGAGGCTGAGGTGGCTGCTTCCACTCGGGAAATTGTGGTTCCGGGGAACTCTTTTTCAGATAAGCAAAAACATGGTTGTTCTGGTGTTTGTCAATCTATAGATACAGAGAAAGAAAAATTGGCTTTAAGGGTGGGTCATTTGAAAGGAAGAGATGGAAGAAACTCGCGACTGTGTTGTTGCTGAAATTCAAAAATCTGGACTTGAAATCTCTGCAACGAAAATTCAACAAGTTTCACCTTAGAAGTACCTGGGATGGAAGATGATGGAAGACGATGGAAGACGACAATAATACCACAGAAAATTCAGATCCGAACCAGAGTCAACAACCTACAAGAGTTACAACAACTTCTAGGAGAAATCAACTGGGTCAGACCGATGCTGGGAATTACCAATGATGAACTGAGTCCGCTCTTCCATTTGCTGAGAGGAAGTTGCGACATCACTTCGCCAAGAACTTTAACCCCTGAAGCTCGTGCTGCTCTCGACAAAGTCACAGAAGCTCTTCAAAAAAGACAAGCTCATCGCTGCGTTCCTGAAAATCCTTTCTTTCTTGCAATCTTAGGAGAGAAGATGCAGGTTTGTGGTCTCATTTTCCAGTGGGATGCCGCAGAACAAGAACCTTTGTTAATAATGGAATGGGTTTTTCCTCCCTACAGGTTTTCAAAGACCATTTGCTCAGTTTTAGAAATGATTGCATACATTATAATTAAGGCTAGAACCAGATTGTTAACTTTGGCAGGTCAAGAATGTTCAGTTATCTATTTGCCATTGAAAAATGATTATTTCAATTGGGCAATGCAAAATTCTGATGATTTACAATATGCATTCTTAGGTTTTCCAGGTGTTTGTTCCATACACTGTCCAGCTCACAAACTACTGCAAGCAAAATTGAGTTTCAGAGAAAAACCTAAATTTAGTGAAGAACCTTTACATGCTGTGACTCTCTTCACTGATGGCTCTGGTAAAAGCCACAAGTCCGTTGTGACTTGGTTTAATCAAAAGACTGATGTTTGGGAATCTGATATTCAAACAGTAGAGGGATCCCCTCAAATTGTTGAGCTTGCTGCAGTAGTTTGAGCTTTTCAGCTGTTTCCTCAGCCTTTTAATTTGGTCACAGATTCTGCTTATGTTGCTAATGTAGTCAGGAGAATAGAAGGTTCCATTTTAAAGGATGTTAGTAATGAAACTTTACATCGTTGGCTTTCATGTCTTTTTATAACTTTGCAATATAGAACTAATCCATATTTTGTTTCTCACATTAGGGCGCATTCTTCACTTCCTGGATTTTTAGTGGAAGGAAATGCAAGAGCGGACAAGCTGACAATGGTCATTTCTAACACATTGCCAAATAGTTTTGAACAAGCAAAATTGAGTCGTGCCTTTTTCCACCAAAATGCACAAGCACTCATGCGAATGTTCCAAATCACTAAAAGTCAAGCTAAAGCTATCATTCATACTTGCCCTGACTGTCAATTGGTACAACCTCCTGTTTCTACAGGAGCAATCAACCCCCGAGGCTTACAAAGCCTACAGTTGTGGCAAACAGGTGTTACTAAATAGCCTTCTTTTGGTAAATTTAAAAATATTCATGTTTCCATAGACACGTTCTCTGGTGCAGTTTTTGCTTCCCTTCACACAGGTGAAACTGGCAGCCATGCCTGTCATCATTTCCTGCAAGCTTTTGCTTCATTGGGTATACCCCAAGAAGTAAAAACTGACAATGGTCCCGCATACATATCTCAAAAATTGGCCACATTTTTAAATGAATGGGGTGTTCGACACATTTTTGGTATTCCCCACTCTCCCACAAGCCAAGCAATCATTGAAAGAACACATCAAACCTTAAAACGCATATTAGATCAACAGAGAGGGGGAACGGAAATCACCCCACAGATGAGACTGAGTAAGGCTTTGTATGGTTTTAATTTTCTAAATAGTTCAAGTACAGAACCAGATCCACCAATCTTTAGACACTTTTCAAATAGCACACAGGCAAAACTGAAAGAACATCCTCCTCTTCTAATTAGAAACCCTGACTCTGGACAGATGGAAGGCCCATTTCAATTAATAACATGGGGCAAAGGATATGCTTCTATTTCCACAGGTGCTGGAAGAATTAAGTGGGTTCCTGCCAAAAACGTCAAACCGTATCGCACTTCAGAACCTGTTGTCGAGCCTAGAACTGAGGAAGCGAGTACGCAGACGTGGACCGAATGGAAGGATCCCGGGTCTCGCCTGACGCCTCATGTGCCTGATGTTCTTTGTGCATCGGTGGAACCCATGAACTCTGATTTTGTGCCAATGTTATTTATGAGTATACGAATTGAATGCTGAATGTTTGTTTAACAAAGCTAATTTTTGGCTGAAAATTTAGGTTATTGTTTTTGTTTAGAAAGAATTCTGCCAAAACTTAGTTCTTGAAAGAGATGGGGCAGAATCAAATGGTATACTTGTTTTGCTTGATGTTAATTGTTTTTTGTCGTGCAGATTTGCCTGAGGATCAACCAAAGACGAATCTTTGGGTGACCTTAGCCAAGGCTGCCGGATCGGATACTATATGTCTGTCTAATTCGGAACCAGAAAAGCCTTTCTCAACCTGTTTGATTGGTGCGCCAGTGAAAGAGTTTCCTTTGGTCAGAAAAGAATCCAATGGTAAACCAGGTGGAATTGACAATGGAAACAGTCCTTCCTTCAATTGGAACATTTTGTCCAACAAACTTCTCAGGGCAGCAAATGTTTCAAACAGTTGGGATGTGTTTCTGGAGACGGACCAATATCCACGGCAATTGCCAAAAGGGTATTGGATCATTTGCGGAGACAGAGGTTGGCAAGGCATTCCAGCCCACCTTGAAGGTGGCCCTTGTAGCATTGGTATGCTTACCATAATTGCCCCCACTGCCAAAGCAGTGATGAAAAAGAAACAAAGGAAAACAAGAGCTGTTCCTCATTATGATGAGAACTGTCAGAGTGATTTTATGCCTTGGAATGCCGCCAGAAGGCTTTCAGCAGGTATATTTCTACCCCAATTGGCTTCAGCTGTGGCATTGAGACAATTAGATCGAGTTCGATGTTGGCTGAGCAAACAAGCTAATGCCACATCCTCCGCAATCAGTGATATGTTGACCGATGTTGATAGTATTAGACATGCTACTCTTCAAAACAGAGCAGCCATTGATTTTCTCTTACTGGCACAAGGACATGGTTGTGAGGAATTGGAAGGATTGTGTTGTATGAATTTGTCTGATCATTCTGAATCCATTCACAAAAGCATTCAAAAATTAAAGGATCTGACAGCCCAAATTAAAGAAGATGGAGGTTCCTGGTTGGATGATTTGTTTCAAAATTGGACTTTTGCACCTTGGCTAAGGCAACTTTGCAAGATAGGTCTTTACATATTAGGTGTTCTAATACTGATATTGATAGTGGTACCTTGTATACTCTGTTGTGTTCGTCGAATGATGAACAAAACAGTCCGAGAAGTTTTTGTCATTCAAGCAGGAGAATTAGGAAGTAGAAGCACAGAGAGTGTACGAAATCTCACGAAAGCAGTAGATGAGGGTATTGACATGAACGAAGGTTTTGAATTAAGGCCTTGGAATCGACCAGAGTTTTTTGAACGATGCCTTGTGACTGTTGCCAAACGTGATTCATATCTCTTTCAGGGATTGGGTCTTCACAGCATTAAGTTGCTGTGCCCTAATATAGCAATGCTTCAGTTTAGTGAAAATAGGTCTTCAGCAGATAATAAGCAGAAATTTTGCAATAGAGCTATGAAACGCAAATAGCAAGCGACAAGAAAATGAAAGCTTCTGGGACAAACAGAGAGGGGGAAATGTTGGAATCCATAAGGTTAGAGAATTTTTAAGAAATGGTTGAAAAGAAGTATGTCGGCCTTAGACTGGACTATTGTTAGCATTGCAGAAAAGTTTCCCATGCAAGCAGAAAAAGTTTTCCATGCAAGCAGAAAAGTTTCCCAAGCAGTAGACGTGACAAATAACAATAAGCTTCTGTAGAATTGGCTTTAGGATGGCAACAAGGTTATTTAATGTATATCTTTAGAAGATTAGCATGAATAGAACTCTGTTCTTTGTCTCTTAGCAACTAGTCTTTGTTTTAGCTACGATTACCTATGTTTTATAAGATTGGATAGAATGCTTGTCAAGATGTGTTTTCTGTGTCTGATTGGCTGAATTCTAGTCTGAGATGATTTTATGTATTGCTGTATGAGCCCTGTTGAAGGAGACATTTTTTGGTGTGGATCACTGAGCTGTCATGTCTCCATTTTGTATTTTGAGACTGATGTGCTGGAAATAAAAGCAAAAATCTCTTCACTGGTCTGGTTACCATGTTATCCATATTTGGATATTTTGCCGCGGCCTAGTGGGTTCCTTTTTTAAGGCGTGGGTTCCTGACACCATTGGACTTATACCTGTCCCTTCCCCTGCAGCCTGAGTGTTTCACAAGCCTGGTTTTTGCAAGAAAGCAGCTCTCCTTTGCATCTGCCTGGGGACTCTGCATCACCACAAACCCTCACTCCCAGTTTGCCAAGGAGATGATCAGTAGGAATGTTGCAGAGCTGCTGTGTGCATCTGAATGGAATGGCAGAGAGTGAAGTGCTGGACATTTCTGGCTTTAGTACAGTGCTGCTGCATTGGTGCCAGTTGAGTTGGTTTTCCATCAGTGGCCTTTCTGTCTAGAAGTACACTGCCCAGAGTATTTGATGCCATTTCCTTCCTGTTGTTTTCATACCTTCCTTCAGTTGAAAGGATGATACAACCTTTCCACTTTGAAGATCCCTGTTAGGAAACACTATGCCAGAGGAGTCATCGCTCCCTTTTCTTCTGCCTCCTTTGTCATTTTCAGAGACTCATTTCAAATTTCTGCTAATGTCAAGAAGAATACTGAGACTACTTAGCAGGGTTGACGCTCTCAGCTGCTTTCCTCTTTCATACCGCTTCATACTGGATGTGACTTCAAGACCTCGTTTTGTCATCTGCATTTTGTCGTGATCCAAAGATAAATATTCCAGGCCTGTGAACACAAAAAGAACTCTTAGTCTTTTGCAAGAACTACCCCTAGGAGGATTTGTGTTCAGTTTGATCTCTACAGTGTTTCAGAAAAAAGGAGATTGTACTCTCTTCTTGTGTACTCTCTTCTTGTGCTCTCATTTCCCTCTCTCTGCCTTGCATGCCCTAGTTAATCCGCTGGCGTGACTCATTTGGCATCATCTCACGGTGCAAATTCTGCATAGTTTCATGTCCTTACAAATGCCAGTTGCCAAGGAGCCTATCTAACCATTCAAGGGGCAAAGAATTGTAGGGCTGGCAAGTTCAGGTGCTGAAACTGTAAGTCATGCCATATCAAAGTGACAGAGCAAATCAATTGATCTAGGACTTTCAGCTGGACACCTCTGAGAATAGCAGCTTGTCAGCAATGACACAGCCATCTTCCTAGCTGTATTCCAGAAAGAGGAAAGTGACACCTTCAATGGTTAATATGTTTGGCATGAGAAACAGCAAGAAATGTACCGCAAAATACTTGAGTCAGATCAAGTGCGTTTCTCTAGTGAGAAGTTTGCACTTGTTCTTTCTTGTCTGTGCCTTTACTTTTCACAGAAGACAGGGGAGCATTTCATTATTACTGTTCTTTTGTTTTCTTTTGTTGGCCTCCCTCTTTCCACCTGCAATTAACAAATTTGCCTTTCTTTACTGGCTTCTCTTTCTTTACTTCTACAAGTTGACATGAGGTCATCCAACCTTATCATCAATGTTCTCAGACAGTGGAGAGAAGTAGAAGGTACAGCTAAATGGATAAAAGAAACCCACAGAAATAGACAGGTTTTTCTCACAGTCTTCTGTGAGAACATTAGGACACAAGATGTCTTTGAACTGAGTAATGCTCTATTGATTTATCTTTTAGTCCACTCGTTACTATTATTACACGTGTTTGGCCTTTAGTACAGAGCCTTGGAACTAACCCAGGCCAATACTTTGGCTAATTTTGTTTTATTTCTAGTGAGGAATTTGTTTCTTAAGGAATAGTCCAGAGAAAGAGCGTCCACGGTACAGTTACGGGTCATAAATTCTGGGACAGTTTGTGCTGGTAATACGTCTAGGAAAGAAAGGTTTGAAGGAAAGAAAGGTTTGACATCTTTTTGACTTTCAAATGGAACCATTATTTGAAAAACCTAAGAGTTGCGGTTCCCCCCCCACCCCACACCCCAAGTACTTCTCTTTGCACTATTACTCAGGGATTACACATAAAAGCCCACCCTGTAAAATACGTTGCAGATACTTTGCAATAAGTGCAGCTTAGCAGCTAGAGATGATAACGTGGGTTAAATAACATCGCTTCTGCAGTGATGGAAACTCTGTCTATGCAGACATACTCAACAAAGGTTACGATGGCTTAGCTCCTGTGCTCAAGTTAACGTGCATTTTAGAACTTCCAAAGAAGGTGAATTCAACCTCCTTCATTGCTCTCTGCTGGAGTCCCAAGAGAATTTCAGTCTGCTTTTTGTCATTTACAGCTGTCACTGCTTAGCTGTTGAACATGAGACTCCCTCATGACTGATGAAAGTTGTCTAGTTAAGAGTGGCTGAAAGACATGGTCTTGCTCTAGAAGGAGATGAGAAGGTTTCTGCAGTCTTTTTCATCTCTACTGCTTGTGATTTCTATAAAAAACCAGTGGGAAATTTCTGAAGGCAGTCCAGAAGCTGGCAATATGGACAGCTTACAGCCGAACACTTGCTGCAGTGCAACCATGGTGACACCAGAAAGGACTTCAAAAATTTAAAAGGGCAAACAAAGCAGTTGGAAGGAAAAGAACATGAACCATTATTCCATTTTTCTAATCTATCTTTCTTTCAATCATCATTTTCGTGCAGCTTCGCGGCTTGCGTTGGTATGCCTCCGAAGGAATCTGAGACAGAGTAAGCTTTTGAATGGAGTAGAAGTGAGAAACGCAGGCCAAGTTGCCTTTTTTGCCATCAAATACCAGTTACGCTTGAGCTACCCTTTGCTTAAGGTGCTTAGCTTACACTAAGAATTGATTAGCACATTTTGATGTGAGCAAATTTTACTGTCATGACTGAGTAAATTTTGCTGTCACTCAGAATTTTACTGTCGTCTGAATAGCAATGTTTGTGTCAAAATAGTATTTTGTCTCCTGTATCTGCAGCAGGTAAGCCTTTTGCTGTCAGCAGTGTTGCTTAACCTTTCATGTCATATCCCTCTTCACATCCATCTTCTGCTTAAGGCTTATTCATCTACTTTAGAATTGGCACGTGGAATAAGACTACTTTTCCTTTTTGAAAGCTAATGTCATTTGACCTACTTAGAGCAAATAATTCATTAATTGCAAGTCCCCAGCTAGCATCTTTTTGGCATATTCTAAACTTCTAAAGAAGTAACAAAAGCACTCTCCAATACTTGGCTTTCATATCACAGTGGGAGCGCTGGCCCTGTTTTCAATAAACAATCATGGGTATGGTAAAACAAAAGGAGGGGTTAGAGTTTTCGCTGTTAACCTCTAGTGAGCTTGGATTTTGCAATATGCATGAAGTTAATTACCACTGTTATATAAAGTGGCTGATTTAATCAATAAATTGGAGTCAATGCTGATCAACAACAAGGTGGATTGGCTTCCCTTCGTTTTCAACACAGCGCCAAGTCGGGCTGGTTTGATAGTACCAAGTGGCTCCTGCAATCTGCCATCCAGAAGCGGGACAGGAGAGTTTTGTTTGCCAGGGAAAAGGGCCGTGGTTTTTGTTTGGGGGGGCTGTGGCTGGGAGTGGCCGGCTGGCTCCTGAAAATCCACGATACGCAGGATGGTTGCTATGCCCAAGGTGGCACCACTGCCAAGTCGGGCTGTTTCGACAGTGTCAAGTCGCTTTTGCAATCTGCCATGCAGAAGAGGGGCAGGTGAGTTTTGTTTGCCAGGGAAAAGGGCCGTTGTTTTTGTTTGGGGGCCTATGGCAGGGAGTGGCTGCCTGGCGCCTTAAAATCCACGATTCGCAGGATGTTTTCCAGACCCAAAGAGGCACCAGTGCCAAGTCGAGCTTGTTTGACAGTACCATGTTCCTCCTGCAATGTGCCATCCAGAAGCGTGGCAGGTAATTTTTTTTTTGCAAGGGAAAAGGGTCGAGGTTTGGATTTGGGGGCCTGTGGCCGAGAGTGGCCGGCTGGCTCCTGGAATTCATTGATAGGCAGGATGCTTCCCAGACCCAAGGTGGCACCAGTGCCAAGTCGGACTGGTTTGATAGTACCAAGTGGCTCCTGCAATCTGCCATCCAGAAGCTGGGCAGCTGAGTTTTGTTTGCCAGAGAAAAGGGCCGTGGGCGTGTTTGGGGGCATATGGCTGGGAGTGGCCTGCTGGCCCCTTAAAATGCACGATACGAAGGATGCTTCCCAGACCCAAGGTGGCACCAGTGCCAAGTCGGGCTGGTTTGATAGTACCAAGTGGCTCCTGCAATCTGCCATCCAGATGCGGGGCAACTGATTTTTGTTTGCCAGAGAAAAGGGCCGTGGTTTGTGTTTGGGGGCCTATGGCTGAGAGTGGCCGGCTGGCCCCTGAAAATCCACGATAGGCAGGATGGTTCCCAGATCCAAGGTGGCACCAGTGCCAAGTCGGGCTAGTTTGATGGTACAAAGTGGCTCCTGCAATCTGCCATCCAGAAGCGGGGCAGCTGATTTTTGTTTGCCAGAGAAAAGGTCCGTGGTTTGTTTTTGGGGGCATATGGCTGGGAGTGGCCGGCTGGCTCCTTAAAATGCTCGATACGCAGGATGTTTCCCAGACCCAAGGTGGCACCACTGCCAAGTCACGCTGTTTTTGTAGTACCAAGTGCGTCCTGCAATCCGCCATCCAGAAGCGGGGCACCTGAGTTTTGTTTGCCAGGGAAATGGGCCGTGGTTTGTGTTTGGAGGCCTGTGGCTGGCAGTGGCCGGCTGTTTCCTGAAAATCCACGATACGCAGGATGGTTCCCAGACCCAAGGTGGCACCAGTGCCAAGTCGGGCTGGTTTGATAGCAGAAAGTGGCTCCTGCTATCTGCCATGATCACGTGAAGAAATACTTTCTGGTTTCAGTACTGGGCCATATGCTCTTTCTTCTCTCCCTCAACTTCTCCATCACCTCTCATCTGTTTCACATGCGCTATCTTCAACGTCCACAGGCTACTTTTCACAGAATCTTCAGGCCTGATGCAGTAAGAATGATGAATAGAACAGAGCTGGGATCTATTTTCCAGTTTGGATAAAATGCATTCTGCACACAAATCCAAGGAGTAGGTGCTGCCCCGATGCCCAGAAAAACTTTCACTCCTGCTAGTGTTCTACGTCAACCGCAACTTAGTCTGAAAGAAAAGCTTTTTCTCTGAGAGCATCTGAGAGGTTTGCATGAAGCACTGATATCTGACATATGCAATTTTGAATAGGAGAGGAAAAAGAAAATGGCATGGAGTTTTTAATTTTAGTGGTTTCAATTTTAATTTCCGTGCACTTTTTCAAAACTTGTCAGCTCAAATGCCCATCAACATCTTTTAGTCATCTGTAAGTCAGTATTCATATAAAATGTGCTTCAAATCCAAAGAATTTCAAATTTGCACTCCAAGTTTCTATGCCTAGATTTATGATTTCCTACACATATTAGATGAAAGGAAGGCCTTTTTGACTGTGGGAGTGCTGGAACACTGGAACAGGTTGCCCAGAGAAGTTGTGGGTGTCCCATCCCTGAAAGTATTCAAGGTCACCTTGGACGGGGCTTGGAGCAGCAACAAAGGAGAAGCTTGATGGTAGAGAAACAAAGTTGGACTATAGAAGAAACTCGGATTGAAGTATAGGAGCAAGTTTTCTCTCAGCTCTTGGGGTGAATTAAAAGTGGTACAAAATGACATTTATCTGTGCTATTCACTACTGTAACAGAAAGTTTCATGAAAACTGTACAGAAGATAGTAAATTTTAAAAGCGATAAGAATTACAGCATAAAATCCATGGGATGGGTTACAACATGAGACACTCTCTAAGAGAAAATCTCTGTGTTTCAGCACTTCATCAGGGTAAGATTTCATGAAGTGCCAAAGAAGGCGGCAAAATATCATTCGGGACATTATTTACTGGAATTCAGCCTGGCCATTAGTAGGAACTGGCTTTGAACACATCATGTAGATATACCACACACACTTTCCCTTCACTGAAAAATTACTGTTTACAACGAATAAGCAATTGACGATCAAAATTGATTGAAAGCATCTTAAACATGTCAAGTATTTCATTGTAGAAGATCTGTGATCCAAATGCTTCTTCCACCTTCAAGAGGGAGAGAAGAATTCTTCCATATCATGATGGTTTAAAATTGTATCAACCAATGTTTTCTGCTGAAAAGATATCATCTATTTTTTTCTATTTTTGGAAGAAAATATTCCTAGACATACAACAGGTGAGAACTAAGTAATTTTAAAGAAACAAATGAAATGAAAATATTCTGTAAATAGAATGAAATGAAAAGCTGTGTTTTAAATAGGAGCTAAATATTAAACAGAATTTTTGTACCAGGCATTTGAATTACCGCACCAGCTCTTTTGCCCATCAAGAGAGGCATTTAGCATTTCAGTCTTTTCCAAGGTGTTCATGATCTGCTATGCGGATCTCTGTGTGTGCCTAGGTGTGTGTGGAAGGGGGGGCATGTGAAGGGGAGTGTGTATGTTTGCTTTACAATTGTTGTGGCAGATTCATGCCTCAGCTCTACATTTTGTTTTAAAAAGGTCACACCGAGTGGATATGAAGTTTACTATCAACAAGAGATCAATTCCCAAATCATCCATTTGACTCTCCCTTATAAATCATGTGCTTTGTTGCATATTTTATCAAATATACTTTCAAGTCAGATGGAGGAAGGAGGATGTGGGAATCCCTCCACCATCTTGCAACTTTTATGCAAGTAGGTTTTCAAGAAAATCATCATTTCTCTTTTAAATATGTCTGGAACAGGCATGATGGTAGTGTCAACCTGTTGGAGTTTTTGTTGCTGGAAGAAGTTGTACAAAAGGATTGGTTTTTACATTGACCAGTGACTGAATCAAGCGCAGGAATACATTGGAAATTCAGCTGGGGGTTCCTTTTCCCAGCAGACTACTTCTAGAACGAGCTTGTACACTGAAGCTGACTCTTGCTCTCTTTTTGTTTCTTTCCTATTTTCTTGGCTTCTTTGCCACTATCTAGACAATTTTGGAACTTTGTTCCCAACTAAAATGGTTTCAATAGTCTGATTGTGATCATATATTTTTACAAGGAATTTTTAAAATCTTTCCTCAAGTTCAGAAAGTTTTGGACTTAGGTCTTTTTCTTCCCTTATCAATATTGCAATGAAATTGATAAATAAAGACCAACTCTTTATTTTTGTTTTTAACCCACGTAGATAATTCCCATCCATTAATCCATTTTGTGGACCAATAGTTGCCATTCTGATGGAAGTTGTCACTTCTTAACAATAGGCATTCTGTGACTATGTTGACAGCACTTTGGGTGAAGATCCTAACTGGTCTTAGATACACATAGGGAGAAATTTGCTCAGCCAGTGTCAGTCTTAAGCATGCGTATCAGAAGATCTTTCTAGAGCTGGGAATTTTCCCATGAAAGGGATTCAGTTAGGGAAGAGACACTTGTGCCAGAGTTTTACATTCTTCTTGAACACTGCTTAAGGAACTTAGATGCCATGTCCATTTGGATCTCTGTCTGCACAGAACTTTGTCATGCCAGTGCTTGAAATGCATCTTGAAGAGAATTCACTAGCACAGAATGAATGAGAGTGGAAGGGGTTGGTGGGGCTAACCAGGCCCAACCCCCCTTCCTAAACCAGGATACCTAGAGCCTCTTGCCCAGGATTCTATCTGGGTGTACTTTTAATGTCTTCAAAGATCCAGGCTCCACAATCTTTCTGGGCAGTCTGTGCCGTGGTTCAGTCACCCTCACAGTAAAGAAACATTTACTGATGTTCAAAGGCAATCTCCTGTATTTCAGTGTGTGCCCACTGCCTCTTGTCTTTTCCCTCAGCATCACTGAAAAGACACTGATTCCCTCCCCTTTGCACTATTGCTACCATATGTATGTGTGCTGCCATGTAGAGATATGTCAAAAACCTCCCTGAAGCCCAGGCAGATAATATTCCCTTCATCTACCAGTCAAGTTGATTCATCAGAGGAGTTTAAAGTGATGTTCAGCATGAAATTCCCCTGAAAAATCATGCTAACTACATTATTTGGTCGTCTTTCATGTGCCTGGCAAGGATTTCCAGGAAGAGCTGCTTCATCAACTTCCTGGGGATAAAAAAGAGGCTGACGGGTTTGTACTATCGCGAGTCGTCCTAATTGCCTTTTTTGAAGATGGGAGTCATTTGCTTACATCCACTCTTTAGCCTCTCTTGTTGTCTACATCTTAGCAAAAAGCTTTTCCACTACATCTGGCAAGGAGAAACTGTGCCAGCACAGAAAACATCTCCCATCGTGTTCTAGACGTTGCACGGAGGTCTGCCAAGTGTTTGGCAGGAAGAAAAGAAAAGTTGTCCAAAACAGCTTCCAATCGAATGTTCATGTGATTGGAAAAGTCAGGAGAGTGCAAAAGTACTGTTTTCTATCAGTTGGCAAGCTGCGCACACAATCCCAGTGTTGTACAGCTTGCTTCTTCACCTTCCCGAAGCTGCCGCTCTCCCCGGATCCCGGAGTCGAAGAAGCGGCTTCTTCGCGCAAAGACGATTGTGCCGCTCACAGTGCTCTCCTTACTGCGGCTTCTGCCCAACGACGCCCGGGAGCGGCTCTTAGCTCTGAAGAGCATCCTACCTTCGTCTTTAGCCTCTCTTCTAATCTACATCTCAGCAAAAAGCTTTTCCACAACATCTGGCAAGGAGAAACTGTGCCAGCACAAAAAACATCTCCCATCGTGTTCTAGAAGTTGCAGAGATGTCTGCCAAGTGTTTGGCAGGAAGAAAAGAAAAGTTGTCCAAAACAGCTTCCAATCGAATGTTCATGTGATTGAAAAAGTCAGGAGAGTGCAAAAGTACTGTTTTCTATCAGTTGGCAAGGTGCGCACACAATCCCAGTGTTGTACAGCTTGCTTCTTCACCTTCCCGAAGCTGCTGCCCTCTCCGCCTCCTGGAGCCGAAGAAGCGGCTTCTTCGCGCAAAGACGATTGTGCCGCTCACAGTGCTCTCCTTAGCGCGGCTTCTGCCCAAAGACGTCCGAGAGCGGCTCTTAGCTCTGGAGAGCATCCTACCTTCGTCTTTAGCGTCTCTTCTCATCCACATCTCAGCAAAACGCTTTTCCACTACATCTGGCTAGGAAAAACTGTGCCAGCACAGAAAACATCTCCCATCGTGTTCTTGAAGTTGCAGAGATGTCTGCCAAGTGTTTGGCAGGAAGAAAAGAAAAGTTGTCCAAAACAGCTTCCAATCGAATGTTCATGTGATTGGAAAAGTCCGGAGAGTGCAATAGTACTGTTTTCTATCAGTTGGCAAGCTGCGCACACAATCCCAGTGTTGTACAGCTTGCTTCTTCACCTTCCCGAAGCTGCCGCTCTCCCCGGCTCCCGGAGCTGAAGAAGTGGCTTCTTCACGCAAAGACGATTGTGCCACTCACAGTGCTCTCCTTAGCGCGGATTCTGCCCAAAGACGCCCGGGAGTGGCCCTTAGCTCCGGAGAGCATCCTACCTTCGTCTTTAGCGTCTTTTGTAGTCTACATCTTAGCACAACGCTTTCCCAGTATGTCTGGCTAGGAGTAACTGTGCCAGCACAGAAAACATCTCCCATCGTGTTCTAGAAGTTGCAGAGATGTCTGCCAAGTGTTTGGCAGGAAGAAAAGAAAAGTTGTCCAAAACAGCTTCCAATCGAATGTTCATGTGATTGGAAAAGTCAGGAGAGTGCAAAAGTACTGTTTTCTATCAGTTGGCAAGCTGCGCACACAATCCCAGTGTTGTACAGCTTGCTTCTTCACCTTCCCGAAGCTGCCGCTCTCCCCGGATCCCGGAGCCGAAGAAGCGGCTTCTTCGCGCAAAGGCGATTGTGCCGCTCACAGTGCTCTCCTTAGCGCGGCTTCTGCCGAAAGACGCCCGAGAGCGGCTCTTAGCTCCGGAGAGCATCCTACCTTCGTCTTTAGCGTCTTTTGTAGTCTACATCTTAGCAAAACGCTTTCCCAGTATGTCTGGCAAGGAGAAACTGTGCAAGCACAGAAAACATCTCCCATCGTGTTTTAGAAGTAGCCGAGATATCTGCCAAGTGTTTGGCAGGAAGAAAAGAAAAGTTGTCTAAAACAGCTTCCAATCGAATGTTCATGTGATTGGAAAAGTCAGGAGAGTGCAAAAGTACTGTTTTCTATCAGTTGGCAAGCTGCGCACACAATCCCAGTGTTGTACAGCTTGCTTCTTCACCTTCCCGAAGCTGCCGCTCTCTCCGGCTCCTGGAGCCGAAGAAGCGGCTTCTTCGCGCAAAGACGATTGTGCCGCTCACAGTGCTCTCCTTAGCGCGGCTTCTGCCCAAAGACGCCCGGGACCGGCTCTTAGCTCCGGAGAGCATCCTACCTTCGTCTTTAGCGTCTTTTGTAATCTACATCTTAGCAAATAGATTTTCCACTATGTCTGGCTAGGAAAAAGTGTGCCAGCACAGAAAACATCTCCCATCGTGTTCTAGACGTTGCAGAGATGTCTGCCAAGTGTTTGGCAGGAAGAAAAGAAAAGTTGTCCAAAACAGCTTCCAATCGAATGTTCATGTGATTGGAAAAGTCAGGAGAGTGCAAAAGTACTGTTTTCTATCAGTTGGCAAGCTGCGCACACAATCCCAGTGTTGTACAGCTTGCTTCTTCACCTTCCCGAAGCTGCCGCTCTCCCCGGATCCCGGAGCCGAAGAAGCGGCTTCTTCGCGCAAAGACGATTGTGCCGCTCACAGTGCTCTCCTTAGCGCGGCTTCTGCCCAACGACGCCTGGGAGCGGCTCTTAGCTCTGGAGAGCATCCTACCTTCGTCTTTAGCGTCTCTTCTCATCTACATCTCAGCAAAAAGCTTTTCCACTACATCTGGCAAGGAGAAACTGTGCCAGCACAGAAAACATCTCCCATCGTGTTCTAGACGTTGCAGAGATGTCTGCCAAGTGTTTGGCAGGAAGAAAAGAAAAGTTGTCCAAAACAGCTTCCAATCGAATGTTCATGTGATTGGAAAAGTCAGGAGAGTGCAAAAGTACTGTTTTCTATCAGTTGGCAAGGTGCGCACACAATCCCAGTGTTGTACAGCTTGCTTCTTCACCTTCCCGAAGCTGCCGCTCTCTCCGGATCCTGGAGCCGAAGAAGCGGCTTCTTCGCGCAAAGACGATTGTGCCGCTCACAGTGCTCTCCTTAGCGCGGCTTCTGCCCAACGACGCCTGGGAGCGTTTCTTAGCTCTGGAGAGCATCCTACCTTCGTCTTTAGCGTCTCTTCTCATCTACATCTCAGCAAAAAGCTTTTCCACTACATCTGGCAAGGAGAAAATGTGCCAGCACAGAAAACATCTCCCATCGTGTTCTAGAAGTTGCACGGAGGTCTGCCAAGTGTTTGGCAGGAAGAAAAGAAAAGTTGTCCAAAACTGCTTCCAATCGAATGTTCATGTGATTGGAAAAGTCAGGAGAGTGCAAAAGTACTGTTTTCTATCAGTTGGCAAGCTGCGCACACAATCCCAGTGTTGTACAGCTTGCTTCTTCACCTTCCCGAAGCTGCCGCTCTCCCCGGCTCCCGGAGCCGAAGAAGCGGCTTCTTCGCGCAAAGACGATTGTGCCGCTCACAGTGCTCTCCTTACTGCGGCTTCTGCCCAAAGACGCCCGGGAGCGGCTCTTAGCTCTGGAGAGCATCCTACCTTCGTCTTTAGCGTCTCTTCCCATCTACATCTCAGCAAAAAGCTTTTCCACAACGTCTGGCGAGGAGAAACTGTGCCAGCACAAAAAACATCTCCCATCGTTTTCTTGAAGTTGCAGAGATGTCTGCCAAGTGTTTGGCAGGAAGAAAAGAAAAGTTGTCCAAAACAGCTTCCAATCGAATGTTCATGTGATTGGAAAAGTCAGGAGAGTGCAAAAGTACTGTTTTCTATCAGTTGGCAAGCTGCGCACACAATCCCAGTGTTGTACAGCTTGCTTCTTCACCTTCCCGAAGCTGCCGCTCTCTCCGGCTCCCGGAGCCGAAGAAGCGGCTTCTTCGCGCAAAGACGATTGTGCCGCTCACAGTGCTCTCCTTAGCGCGGCTTCTGCCGAAAGACGCCCCGAAGCGGCTCTTAGCTCCGGAGAGCATCCTACCTTCGTCTTTAGCGTCTTTTGTAATCTACATCTTAGCAAATAGATTTTCCACTATGTCTGGCTAGGAAAAAGTGTGCCAGCACAGAAAACATCTCCCATCGTGTTCTAGACGTTGCAGAGATGTCTGCCAAGTGTTTGGCAAGAAGAAAAGAAAAGTTGTCCAAAACAGCTTCCAATCGAATGTTCATGTGATTGGAAAAGTCAGGAGAGTGCAAAAGTACTGTTTTCTATCAGTTGGCAAGCTGCGCACACAATCCCAGTGTTGTACAGCTTGCTTCTTCACCTTCCCGAAGCTGCCGCTCTCCCCGGATCCTGGAGCCGAAGAAGCGGCTTCTTCGCGCAAAGACGATTGTGCCGCTCACAGTGCTCTCCTTAGCGCGGCTTCTGCCCAACGACGCCTGGGAGCGGCTCTTAGCTCTGGAGAGCATCCTACCTTCGTCTTTAGCGTCTCTTCTCATCTACATCTCAGCAAAAAGCTTTTCCACTACATCTGGATAGGAGAAACTGTGCCAGCACAGAAAACATCTCCCATCGTGTTCTAGAAGTTGCAGAGATGTCTGCCAAGTGTTTGGCAGGAAGAAAAGAAAAGTTATCCACAACAGCTTCCAATCGAATGTTCATGTGATTGGAAAAGTCAGGAGAGTGCAAAAGTACTGTTTTCTATCAGTTGGCAAGCTGCGCACACAATCCCAGTGTTGTACAGCTTGCTTCTTCACCTTCCCGAAGCTGCCGCTCTCTCCGGATCCCGGAGCCGAAGAAGCGGCTTCTTCGCGCAAAGACGATTGTGCCGCTCACAGTGCTCTCCTTACTGCGGCTTCTGCCCAAAGACGCCCGGGAGCGGCTCTTAGCTCTGGAGAGCATCCTACCTTCGTCTTTAGCGTCTCTTCCCATCTACATCTCAGCAAAAAGCTTTTCCACAACGTCTGGCGAGGAGAAACTGTGCCAGCACAAAAAACATCTCCCATCGTTTTCTTGAAGTTGCAGAGATGTCTGCCAAGTGTTTGGCAGGAAGAAAAGAAAAGTTGTCCAAAACAGCTTCCAATCGAATGTTCATGTGATTGGAAAAGTCAGGAGAGTGCAAAAGTACTGTTTTCTATCAGTTGGCAAGCTGCGCACACAATCCCAGTGTTGTACAGCTTGCTTCTTCACCTTCCCGAAGCTGCCGCTCTCTCCGGCTCCCGGAGCCGAAGAAGCGGCTTCTTCGCGCAAAGACGATTGTGCCGCTCACAGTGCTCTCCTTAGCGCGGCTTCTGCCGAAAGACGCCCCGAAGCGGCTCTTAGCTCCGGAGAGCATCCTACCTTCGTCTTTAGCGTCTTTTGTAATCTACATCTTAGCAAATAGATTTTCCACTATGTCTGGCTAGGAAAAAGTGTGCCAGCACAGAAAACATCTCCCATCGTGTTCTAGACGTTGCAGAGATGTCTGCCAAGTGTTTGGCAAGAAGAAAAGAAAAGTTGTCCAAAACAGCTTCCAATCGAATGTTCATGTGATTGGAAAAGTCAGGAGAGTGCAAAAGTACTGTTTTCTATCAGTTGGCAAGCTGCGCACACAATCCCAGTGTTGTACAGCTTGCTTCTTCACCTTCCCGAAGCTGCCGCTCTCCCCGGATCCTGGAGCCGAAGAAGCGGCTTCTTCGCGCAAAGACGATTGTGCCGCTCACAGTGCTCTCCTTAGCGCGGCTTCTGCCCAACGACGCCTGGGAGCGGCTCTTAGCTCTGGAGAGCATCCTACCTTCGTCTTTAGCGTCTCTTCTCATCTACATCTCAGCAAAAAGCTTTTCCACTACATCTGGATAGGAGAAACTGTGCCAGCACAGAAAACATCTCCCATCGTGTTCTAGAAGTTGCAGAGATGTCTGCCAAGTGTTTGGCAGGAAGAAAAGAAAAGTTATCCACAACAGCTTCCAATCGAATGTTCATGTGATTGGAAAAGTCAGGAGAGTGCAAAAGTACTGTTTTCTATCAGTTGGCAAGCTGCGCACACAATCCCAGTGTTGTACAGCTTGCTTCTTCACCTTCCCGAAGCTGCCGCTCTCTCCGGATCCCGGAGCCGAAGAAGCGGCTTCTTCGCGCAAAGACGATTGTGCCGCTCACAGTGCTCTCCTTAGCGCGGCTTCTGCCCAACGACGCCTGGGAGCGTTCTTTAGCTCTGGAGAGCATCCTACCTTCGTCTTTAGCGTCTCTTCTCATCTACATCTCAGCAAAAAGCTTTTCCACTACATCTGGCAAGGAGAAACTGTGCCAGCACAGAAAACATCTCCCATCGTGTTCTAGAAGTTGCACGGAGGTCTGCCAAGTGTTTGGCAGGAAGAAAAGAAAAGTTGTCCAAAACAGCTTCCAATCGAATGTTCATGTGATTGGAAAAGTCAGGAGAGTGCAAAAGTACTGTTTTCTATCAGTTGGCAAGCTGCGCACACAATCCCAGTGTTGTACAGCTTGCTTCTTCACCTTCCCGAAGCTGCCGCTGTCCCCGGCTCCCGGAGCCGAAGAAGCGGCTTCTTCGCGCAAAGACGATTGTGCCGCTCACAGTGCTCTCCTTACTGCGGCTTCTGCCCAAAGACGCCCGGGAGCGGCTCTTAGCTCTGGAGAGCATCCTACCTTCGTCTTTAGCGTCTCTTCCCATCTACATCTCAGCAAAAAGCTTTTCCACAACGTCTGGCGAGGAGAAACTGTGCCAGCACAAAAAACATCTCCCATCGTTTTCTTGAAGTTGCAGAGATGTCTGCCAAGTGTTTGGCAGGAAGAAAAGAAAAGTTGTCCAAAACAGCTTCCAATCGAATGTTCATGTGATTGGAAAAGTCAGGAGAGTGCAAAAGTACTGTTTTCTATCAGTTGGCAAGCTGCGCACACAATCCCAGTGTTGTACAGCTTGCTTCTTCACCTTCCCGAAGCTGCCGCTCTCTCCGGCTCCCGGAGCCGAAGAAGCGGCTTCTTCGCGCAAAGACGATTGTGCCGCTCACAGTGCTCTCCTTAGCGCGGCTTCTGCCGAAAGACGCCCCGAAGCGGCTCTTAGCTCCGGACAGCATCCTATCTTCGTCTTTAGCGCCTCTTCTCATTTACATCTCGGCAAAAAGCTTTTCCACTATGTCTGGCTAGGAAAAACTGTGCCAGCACAGAAAACATCTCCCATCGTGTTCTAGACGTTGCACGGATGTCTGCCAAGTGTTTGGCAGGAAGAAAAGAAAAGTTGTCCAAAACAGCTTCCAATCGAATGTTCATGTGATTGGAAAAGTCAGGAGAGTGCAAAAGTACTGTTTTGTATCAGTTGGCAAGGTGCGCACACAATCCCAGTGTTGTACAGCTTGCTTCTTCACCTTCCCGAATCTGCCGCTCTCTCCGGCTCCTGGAGCCGAAGAAGCGGCTTCTTCGCGCAAAGACGATTGTGCCGCTCACAGTGCTCTCATTAGGGTGGCTTCTGCCCAACGACGCCTGGGAGCGTTTCTTAGCTCTGGAGAGCATCCTACCTTCGTCTTTAGCGTCTCTTCTCATATACATCTCAGCAAAAAGCTTTTCCACTACATCTGGCAAGGAGAAAATGTGCCAGCACAGAAAGCATCTCCCATCGTGTTCTAGAAGTTGCACGGAGGTCTGCCAAGTGTTTGACAGGAAGAAAAGAAAAGTTGTCCAAAACTGCTTCCAATCGAATGTTCATGTGATTGGAAAAGTCAGGAGAGTGCAAAAGTACTGTTTTCTATCAGTTGGCAAGCTGCGCACACAATCCCAGTGTTGTACAGCTTGCTTCTTCACCTTCCCGAAGCTGCCGCTCTCCCCGGCTCCCGGAGCCGAAGAAGCGGCTTCTTCGCGCAAAGACGATTGTGCCGCTCACAGTGCTCTCCTTACTGCGGCTTCTGCCCAAAGACGCCCGGGAGCGGCTCTTAGCTCTGGAGAGCATCCTACCTTCGTCTTTAGCGTCTCTTCCCATCTACATCTCAGCAAAAAGCTTTTCCACAACGTCTGGCGAGGAGAAACTGTGCCAGCACAAAAAACATCTCCCATCGTTTTCTTGAAGTTGCAGAGATGTCTGCCAAGTGTTTGGCAGGAAGAAAAGAAAAGTTGTCCAAAACAGCTTCCAATCGAATGTTCATGTGATTGGAAAAGTCAGGAGAGTGCAAAAGTACTGTTTTCTATCAGTTGGCAAGCTGCGCACACAATCCCAGTGTTGTACAGCTTGCTTCTTCATCTTCCCGAAGCTGCCGCTCTCTCCGGCTCCCGGAGCCGAAGAAGCGGCTTCTTCGCGCAAAGACGATTGTGCCGCTCACAGTGCTCTCCTTAGCGCGGCTTCTGCCGAAAGACGCCCCGAAGCGGCTCTTAGCTCCGGAGAGCATCCTACCTTCGTCTTTAGCGTCTTTTGTAATCGACATCTTAGCAAATAGATTTTCCACTATGTCTGGCTAGGAAAAAGTGTGCCAGCACAGAAAACATCTCCCATCGTGTTCTAGACGTTGCAGAGATGTCTGCCAAGTGTTTGGCAGGAAGAAAAGAAAAGTTGTCCAAAACAGCTTCCAATCGAATATTCATGTGATTGGAAAAGTCAGGAGAGTGCAAAAGTACTGTTTTCTATCAGTTGGCAAGCTGCGCACACAATCCCAGTGTTGTACAGCTTGCTTCTTCACCTTCCCGAAGCTGCCGCTCTCCCCGGATCCCGGAGCCGAAGAAGCGGCTTCTTCGCGCAAAGACGATTGTGCCGCTCACAGTGCTCTCCTTAGCGCGGCTTCTGCCCAACGACGCCTGGGAGCGGCTCTTAGCTCTGGAGAGCATCCTACCTTCGTCTTTAGCGTCTCTTCTCATCTACATCTCAGCAAAAAGCTTTTCCACTACATCTGGCAAGGAGAAACTGTGCCAGCACAGAAAACATCTCCCATCGTGTTCTAGAAGTTGCAGAGATGTCTGCCAAGTGTTTGGCAGGAAGAAAAGAAAAGTTATCCACAACAGCTTCCAATCGAATGTTCATGTGATTGGAAAAGTCAGGAGAGTGCAAAAGTACTGTTTTCTATCAGTTGGCAAGCTGCGCACACAATCCCAGTGTTGTACAGCTTGCTTCTTCACCTTCCCAAAGCTGCCGCTCTCTCCAGATCCCGGAGCCGAAGAGGCGGCTTCTTCGCGCTAAGACGATTGTGCCGCTCACAGTGCTCTCCTTAGCGCGGCTTCTGCCCAACGACGCCTGGGAGCGTTTCTTAGCTCTGGAGAGCATCCTACCTTCGTCTTTAGCGTCTCTTCTCATCTACATTTTAGCAAAAAGCTTTTCCACTACATCTGGCAAGGAGAAACTGTGCCAGCACAGAAAACATCTCCCATCGTGTTCTAGAAGTTGCACGGAGGTCTGCCAAGTGTTTGGCAGGAAGAAAAGAAAAGTTGTCCAAAACTGCTTCCAATCGAATGTTCATGTGATTGGAAAAGTCAGGAGAGTGCAAAAGTACTGTTTTCTATCAGTTGGCAAGCTGCGCACACAATCCCAGTGTTGTACAGCTTGCTTCTTCACCTTCCCGAAGCTGCCGCTCTCCCCGGCTCCCGGAGCCGAAGAAGCGGCTTCTTCGCGCAAAGACGATTGTGCCGCTCACAGTGCTCTCCTTACTGCGGCTTCTGCCCAAAGACGCCCGGGAGCGGCTCTTAGCTCTGGAGAGCATCCTACCTTCGTCTTTAGCGTCTCTTCTCATCTACATCTCAGCAAAAAGCTTTTCCACAACGTCTGGCGAGGAGAAACTGTGCCAGCACAAAAAACATCTCCCATCGTTTTCTTGAAGTTGCAGAGATGTCTGCCAAGTGTTTGGCAGGAAGAAAAGAAAAGTTGTCCAAAACAGCTTCCAATCGAATGTTCATGTGATTGGAAAAGTCAGGAGAGTGCAAAAGTACTGTTTTCTATCAGTTGGCAAGCTGCGCACACAATCCCAGTGTTGTACAGCTTGCTTCTTCACCTTCCCGAAGCTGCCACTCTCTCCGGCTCCCGGAGCCGAAGAAGCGGCTTCTTCGCGCAAAGACGATTGTGCCGCTCACAGTGCTCTCCTTAGCGCGGCTTCTGCCGAAAGACGCCCCGAAGCGGCTCTTAGCTCCGGACAGCATCCTATCTTCGTCTTTAGCGCCTCTTCTCATTTACATCTCGGCAAAAAGCTTTTCCACTATGTCTGGCTAGGAAAAACTGTGCCAGCACAGAAAACATCTCCCATCGTGTTCTAGACGTTGCACGGATGTCTGCCAAGTGTTTGGCAGTCAGAAAAGAAAAGTTGTCCAAAACAGCTTCCAATCGAATGTTCATGTGATTGGAAAAGTCAGGAGAGTGCAAAAGTACTGTTTTGTATCAGTTGGAAAGGTGCGCACACTATCCCAGTGTTGTACAGCTTGCTTCTTCACCTTCCCGAAGCTGCCGCTCTCCCCGGATCCCGGAGCCGAAGAAGCGGCTTCTTCGCGCAAAGACGATTGTGCTGCTCACAGTGCTCTCCTTGCTGCGGCTTCTGCCCAAAGACGCCCGGGAGCGGCTCTTAGCTCCGGAGAGCATCCTACCTTCGTCTTTAGCGTCTTTGGTAGTCTACATCTTAGCAAAACGCTTTGCCAGTATGTCTGGCTAGGAGAAACTGTGCCAGCACAGAAAACATCTCCCATCGTGTTTTAGAAATTGCAGAGATGTCTGCCAAGTGTTTGGCAGGAAGAAAAGAAAAGTTATCCACAACAGTTTCCAATCGAATGTTCATGTGATTGGAAAAGTCAGGAGAGTGCAAAAGTACTGTTTTCTATCAGTTGGCAAGCTGCGCACACAATCCCAGTGTTGTACAGCTTGCTTCTTCACCTTCCCGAAGCTGCCGCTCTCTCCGGATCCCGGAGCCGAAGAAGCGGCTTCTTCGCGCAAAGACGATTGTGCCGCTCACAGTGCTCTCCTTACTGCAGCTTCTGCCCAACGACGCCTGGGAGCGTCTCTTAGCTCTGGAGAGCATCCTACCTTCGTCTTTAGTGTCTCTTCTCATCTACATCTCAGCAAAAAGCTTTTCCACTACATCTGGCAAGGAGAAACTGTGCCAGCACAGAAAACATCTCCCATCGTGTTCTAGAAGTTGCACGGAGGTCTGCCAAGTGTTTGGCAGGAAGAAAAGTTGTCCAAAACAGCTTCCAATCGAATGTTCATGTGATTGGAAAAGTCAGGAGAGTGCAAAAGTACTGTTTTCTATCAGTTGGCAAGCTGCGCACACAATCCCAGTGTTGTACAGCTTGCTTCTTCACCTTCCCGAAGCTGCCGCTCTCCCCGGCTCCCGGAGCCAAAGAAGCGGCTTCTTCGCGCAAAGACGATTGTGCCGCTCACAGTGCTCTCCTTACTGCGGCTTCTGCCCAAAGACGCCCGGGAGCGGCTCTTAGCTCAGGAGAGCATCCTACCTTCGTCTTTAGCGTCTCTTCCCATCTACATCTCAGCAAAAAGCTTTTCCACAACCTCTGGCGAGGAGAAACTGTGCCAGCACAGAAAACATCTCCCATCGTGTTTTAGAAGTTGCAGAGATGTCTGCCAAGTGTTTGGCAGGAAGAAAAGAAAAGTTATCCGAAACAGCTTCCAATCGAATGTTCATGTGATTGGAAAAGTCAGGAGAGTGCAAAAGTACTGTTTTGTATCAGTTGGCAAGGTGCGCACACTATCCCAGTGTTGTACAGCTTGCTTCTTCACCTTCCCGAATCTGCCGCTCTCTCCGGCTCCTGGAGCCGAAGAAGCGGCTTCTTCGCGCAAAGACGATTGTGCCGCTCACAGTGCTCTCCTTAGGGTGGCTTCTGCCCAAAGACGCCCGAGAGCGGCTCTTAGCTCCGGAGAGCATCCTACCTTCGTCTTTAGCGTCTTTTGTAATCTACATCTTAGCAAATAGATTTCCCACTATGTCTGGCAAGGAAAAACTGTGCCAGCACAGAAAACATCTCCCATCGTGTTCTAGACGTTGCAGAGATGTCTGCCAAGTGTTTGGCAGGATGAAAAGAAAAGTTGTCCAAAACAGCTTCCAATCGAATGTTCATGTGATTGGAAAAGTCAGGAGAGTGCAAAAGTACTGTTTTCTATCAGTTGGCAAGCTGCGCACACAATCCCAGTGTTGTACAGCTTGCTTCTTCACCTTCCCGAAGCTGCCGCTCTCTCCGGCTCCCGGAGCCGAAGAAGCGGCTTCTTCGCGCAAAGACGATTGTGCCGCTCACAGTGCTCTCCTTAGCGCGGCTTCTGCCCAAAGATGCCCGGGAGCGGCTCTTAGCTCCGGAGAGCATCCTACCTTCGTCTTTAGCGTCTTTTGTAGTCTACATCTTAGCAAAACGCTTTCCCACTATGTCTGGCTAGGAAAAACTGTGCCAGCACAGAAAACATCTCCCATCGTGTTCTAGACATCGCAGAGATGTCTGCCAAGTGTTTGGCAGGAAGAAAAGAAAAGTTATCCCCAACAGCTTCCAATCGAATGTTCATGTGATTGGAAAAGTCAGGAGAGTGCAAAAGTACTGTTTTCTATCAGTTGGCAAGGTGCGCACACAATCCCAGTAGTTACAGCTTGCTTCTTCACCTTCCCGAAGCTGCCGCTCTCTCCGGATCCCGGAGCCGAAGAAGCGGCTTCTTCGCGCAAAGACGATTGTGCCGCTCACAGTGCTCTCCTTACTGCGGCTTCTGCCCAAAGATGCCCGGGAGCGGCTCTTAGCTTCGGACAGCATACTACCTTCGTCTTTAGCGTCTCTTCTCATCTACATCTCAGCAAAAAGCTTTTCCACTACATCTGGCAAGGAGAAACTGTGCCAGCACAAAAAACATCTCCCATCGTGTTCTAGAAGTTGCAGAGATGTCTGCCAAGTGTTTGGCAGGAAGAAAAGTTGTCCGAAACAGCTTCCAATCGAATGTTCATGTGATTGGAAAAGTCAGGAGAGTGCAAAAGTACTGTTTTCTATAAGTTGGCAAGGTGCGCACACAATCCCAGTGTTGTACAGCTTGCTTCTTCACCTTCCCGAAGCTGCCGCTCTCTCCGGCTCCCGGAGCCGAAGAAGCGGCTTCTTCGCGCAAAGACGATTGTGCCGCTCACAGTGCTCTCCTTAGCACGAGTTCTGCCCAAAGACGCCCGGGAGCGGCTCTTAGCTTCGGAGAGCATCCTACCTTCGTCTTTAGCGTCTTTTGTAGTCTACATCTTAGCAAAACGCTTTCCCACTATGTCTGGCTAGGAAAAACTGTGCCAGCACAGAAAACATCTCCCATCGTGTTCTAGACGTTGCACGGATGTCTGCCAAGTGTTTGGCAGGAAGAAAAGTTGTCCAAAACAGCTTCCAATCGAAGGTTCATGTGATTGGAAAAGTCAGGAGAGTGCAAAAGTACTGTTTTCTATCAGTTGGCAAGCTGCGCACACAATCCCAGTGTTGTACAGCTTGCTTCTTCACCTTCCCAAAGCTGCCGCTCTCCACGGATCCCGGAGCCGAAGAAGCGGCTTCTTCGCACAAAGACGATTGTGCCGCTCACAGTGCTCTCCTTTGCGCGGCTTCTGCCCAAAGACGCCCGGGAGCGGCTCTTAGCTCCGGACAGCATCCTACCTTCGTCTTTAGTGTCTTTTGTAGTCTACATCTTAGCAAATAGATTTTCCACTATGTCTGGCTAGGAGAAACTGTGCCAGCACAGAAAACATCTCCCATCGTGTTCTAGAAGTTGCAGAGATGTCTGCCAAGTGTTTGGCAGTCAGAAAAGAAAAGTTGTCCAAAACAGCTTCCAATCGAATGTTCATGTGATTGGAAAAGTCAGGAGAGTGCAAAAGTACTGTTTTCTATCAGTTGGCAAGCTGCGCACACAATCCCAGTGTTGTACAGCTTGCTTCTTCACCTTCCCGAAGCTTCCGCTCTCCCCGGCTCCCGGAGCCGAAGAAGCGGCTTCTTCGCGCAAAGACGATTGTGCCGCTCACAGTGCTCTCCTTACTGCGGCTTCTGCCCAAAGTCGCCCTGGAGCGGCTCTTAGCTCTGGAGAGCATCCTACCTTCGTCTTTAGCGTCTCTTCTCATCTACATCTCAGCAAAAAGCTTTTCCACTACATCTGGCAAGGAGAAACTGTGCCAGCACAAAAAACATCTCCCATCGTGTTCTAGAAGTTGCAGAGATGTCTGCCAAGTGTTTGGCAGGAAGAAAAGAAAAGTTGTCCAAAACAGCTTCCAATCGAATGTTCATGTGATTGGAAAAGTCAGGAGAGTGCAAAAGTACTGTTTTCTATCAGTTGGCAAGCTGCGCACACAATCCCAGTGTTGTACAGCTTGCTTCTTCACCTTCCCGAAGCTGCCGCTCTCTCCGGATCCCGGAGCTGAAGAAGCGGCTTCTTCGCGCAAAGACGATTGTGCCGCTCACAGTGCTCTCCTTAGCGCGGCTTCTGCCCAAAGACGCCCGGGAGCGGCTCTTAGCTCCGGAGAGCATCCTACCTTCGTCTTTAGTGTCTTTTGTAGTCTACATCTTAGCAAATAGATTTTCCACTATGTCTGGCAAGGAGAAACTGTGCCAGCACAGAAAACATCTCCCATCGTGTTCTAGAAGTTGCAGAGATGTCTGCCAAGTGTTTGGCAGTCAGAAAAGAAAAGTTGTCCAAAACAGCTTCCAATCGAATGTTCATGTGATTGGAAAAGTCAGGAGAGTGCAAAAGTACTGTTTTCTATCAGTTGGCAAGCTGCGCACACAATCCCAGTGTTGTACAGCTTGCTTCTTCACCTTCCCGAAGCTTCCGCTCTCCCCGGCTCCCGGAGCCGAAGAAGCGGCTTCTTCGCGCAAAGACGATTGTGCCGCTCACAGTGCTCTCCTTACTGCGGCTTCTGCCCAAAGTCGCCCTGGAGCGGCTCTTAGCTCTGGAGAGCATCCTACCTTCGTCTTTAGCGTCTCTTCTCATCTACATCTCAGCAAAAAGCTTTTCCACTACATCTGGCAAGGAGAAACTGTGCCAGCACAAAAAACATCTCCCATCGTGTTCTAGAAGTTGCAGAGATGTCTGCCAAGTGTTTGGCAGGAAGAAAAGAAAAGTTGTCCAAAACAGCTTCCAATCGAATGTTCATGTGATTGGAAAAGTCAGGAGAGTGCAAAAGTACTGTTTTCTATCAGTTGGCAAGCTGCGCACACAATCCCAGTGTTGTACAGCTTGCTTCTTCACCTTCCCGAAGCTGCCGCTCTCTCCGGATCCCGGAGCTGAAGAAGCGGCTTCTTCGCGCAAAGACGATTGTGCCGCTCACAGTGCTCTCCTTAGCGCGGCTTCTGCCCAAAGACGCCCGGGAGCGGCTCTTAGCTCCGGAGAGCATCCTACCTTCGTCTTTAGTGTCTTTTGTAGTCTACATCTTAGCAAATAGATTTTCCACTATGTCTGGCAAGGAGAAACTGTGCCAGCACAGAAAACATCTCCCATCGTGTTCTAGAAGTTGCAGAGATGTCTGCCAAGTGTTTGGCAGGAAGAAAAGAAAAGTTGTCCACCACAGCTTCCAATCGAATGTTCATGTGATTGGAAATGTCAGGAGAGTGCAAAAGTACTGTTTTCTATCAGTTGGCAAGCTGCGCACACAATCCCAGTGTTGTACAGCTTGCTTCTTCACCTTCCCGAAGCTGCCGCTCTCCCCGGCTCCCGGAGCCGAAGAAGCGGCTTCTTCGCGCAAAGACGATTGTGCCGCTCACAGTGCTCTCCTTAGCGCGGCTTCTGCCCAAAGACGCCCGGGAGCGGCTCTTAGCTCTGGAGCGCATCCTGCCTTCGTCTTTAGTATCCCTTCTCATCTACATCTCAGCAAAAAGCTTTTCCACTACGTCTGACAAGGAGAAACTGTGCCAGCACAGAAAACATCTCCCATCGTGTTCTAGAAGTTGCAGAGATGTCTGCCAAGTGTTTGGCAGGAAGAAAAGAAAAGTTATCCACAACAGTTTCCAATCGAATGTTCATGTGATTGGAAAAGTCAGGAGAGTGCAAAAGTACTGTTTTCTATCAGTTGGCAAGCTGCGCACACAATCCCAGTGTTGTACAGCTTGCTTCTTCACCTTCCCGAAGCTGCCGCTCTCTCCGGATCCCGGAGCCGAAGAAGCGGCTTCTTCGCGCAAAGACGATTGTGCCGCTCACAGTGCTCTCCTTACTGCGGCTTCTGCCCAACGACGCCTGGGAGCGTCTCTTAGCTCTGGAGAGCATCCTACCTTCGTCTTTAGTGTCTCTTCTCATCTACATCTCAGCAAAAAGCTTTTCCACTACATCTGGCAAGGAGAAACTGTGCCAGCACAGAAAACATCTCCCATCGTGTTCTAGAAGTTGCACGGAGGTCTGCCAAGTGTTTGGCAGGAAGAAAAGTTGTCCAAAACTGCTTCCAATCGAATGTTCATGTGATTGGAAAAGTCAGGAGAGTGCAAAAGTACTGTTTTCTATCAGTTGGCAAGCTGCGCACACAATCCCAGTGTTGTACAGCTTGCTTCTTCACCTTCCCGAAGCTGCCGCTCTCCCTGGCTCCCGGAGCCGAAGAAGCGGCTTCTTCGCGCAAAGACGATTGTGCCGCTCACAGTGCTCTCCTTACTGCGGCTTCTGCCCAAAGACGCCCGGGAGCGGCTCTTAGCTCAGGAGAGCATCCTACCTTCGTCTTTAGCGTCTCTTCCCATCTACATCTCAGCAAAAAGCTTTTCCATAACCTCTGGCGAGGAGAAACTGTGCCAGCACAGAAAACATCTCCCATCGTGTTTTAGAAGTTGCAGAGATGTCTGCCAAGTGTTTGGCAGGAAGAAAAGAAAAGTTACCCAAAACAGCTTCCAATCGAATGTTCATGTG
Organism: Melospiza georgiana; assembly: GCF_028018845.1. Taxonomy (NCBI): domain Eukaryota; kingdom Metazoa; phylum Chordata; class Aves; order Passeriformes; family Passerellidae; genus Melospiza; species Melospiza georgiana. The sequence continues at coordinate 19,262,752 of NC_080464.1, read as the reverse complement.
ATTGGAAAAGTCAGGAGAGTGCAAAAGTACTGTTTTCTATCAGTTGGCAAGGTGCGCACACAATCCCAGTGTTGTACAGCTTGCTTCTTCACCTTCCCGAAGCTGCCGCTCTCTCCGGCTCCTGGAGCCGAAGAAGCGGCTTCTTCGCGCAAAGACGATTGTGCCGCTCACAGTGCTCTCCTTAGGGTGGCTTCTGCCCAAAGACGCCCGAGAGCGGCTCTTAGCTCCGGAGAGCATCCTACCTTCGTCTTTAGCGTCTTTTGTAATCTACATCTTAGCAAATAGTTTTCCCACTATGTCTGGCAAGGAAAAACTGTGCCAGCACAGAAAACATCTCCCATCGTGTTCTAGACGTCGCAGAGATGTCTGCCAAGTGTTTGGCAGGAAGAAAAGAAAAGTTATCCGAAACAGCTTCCAATCGAATGTTCATGTGATTGGAAAAGTCAGGAGAGTGCAAAAGTACTGTTTTCTATCAGTTGGCAAGCTGCGCACACAATCCCAGTGTTGTACAGCTTGCTTCTTCACCTTCCCGAAGCTGCCGCTCTCTCCGGCTCCCGGAGCCGAAGAAGCGGCTTCTTCGCGCAAAGACGATTGTGCCGCTCACAGTGCTCTCCTTAGCGCGGCTTCTGCCCAAAGATGCCCGGGAGCGGCTCTTAGCTCCGGAGAGCATCCTACCTTCGTCTTTAGCGTCTTTTGTAGTCTACATCTTAGCAAAACGCTTTCCCACTATGTCTGGCTAGGAAAAACTGTGCCAGCACAGAAAACATCTCCCATCGTGTTCTAGACATCGCAGAGATGTCTGCCAAGTGTTTGGCAGGAAGAAAAGAAAAGTTGTCCAAAACAGCTTCCAATCGAATGTTCATGTGATTGGAAAAGTCAGGAGAGTGCAAAAGTACTGTTTTCTATCAGTTGGCAAGCTGCGCACACAATCCCAGTGTTGTACAGCTTGCTTCTTCACCTTCCCGAAGCTGCCGCTCTCCCCGGATCCCGGAGCCGAAGAAGCGGCTTCTTCGCGCAAAGACGATTGTGCCGCTCACAGTGCTCTCCTTACTGCGGCTTCTGCCCAAAGATGCCCTGGAGCGGCTCTTAGCTCTGGAGAGCATCCTACCTTCGTCTTTAGCGTCTCTTCTCATCTACATCTCAGCAAAAAGCTTTTCCACTACATCTGGCAAGGAGAAACTGTGCCAGCACAGAAAACATCTCCCATCGTGTTCTAGAAGTTGCAGAGATGTCTGCCAAGTGTTTGGCAGGAAGAAAAGAAAAGTTGTCCAAAACAGCTTCCAATCGAATGTTCATGTGATTGGAAAAGTCAGGAGAGTGCAAAAGTACTGTTTTCTATCAGTTGGCAAGGTGCGCACACAATCCCAGTGTTGTACAGCTTGCTTCTTCACCTTCCCGAAGCTGCCGCTCTCTCCGGCTCCCGGAGCCGAAGAAGCGGCTTCTTCGCGCAAAGACGATTGTGCCGCTCACAGTGCTCTCCTTAGCGCGGCTTCTGCCTAAAGATGCCCGGGAGCGGCTCTTAGCTCCGGAGAGCATCCTACCTTCGTCTTTAGCGTCTTTTGTAGTCTACATCTTAGCAAAACGCTTTCCCACTATGTCTGGCTAGGAAAAACTGTGCCAGCACAGAAAACATCTCCCATCGTGTTCTAGACATCGCAGAGATGTCTGCCAAGTGTTTGGCAGGAAGAAAAGAAAAGTTGTCCAAAACAGCTTCCAATCGAATGTTCATGTGATTGGAAAATCAGGAGAGTGCAAAAGTACTGTTTTCTATCAGTTGGCAAGCTGCGCACACAATCCCAGTGTTGTACAGCTTGCTTCTTCACCTTCCCGAAGCTGCCGCTCTCTCCGGCTCGAGGAGCCGAAGAAGCGGCTTCTTCGCGCAAAGACGATTGTGCCGCTCACAGTGCTCTCCTTAGCACGGGTTCTGTCCAAAGACGCCCGGGAGCGGCTCATAGCTCCGGAGAGCATCCTACCTTCGTCTTTAGCGTCTTTTGTAGTCTACATCTTAGCAAAACGCTTTCCCACTATGTCTGGCAAGGAGAAACTGTGCCAGCACAGAAAACATCTCCCATCGTGTTCTAGACGTTGCACGGATGTCTGCCAAGTGTTTGGCAGGAAGAAAAGTTGTCCAAAACAGCTTCCAATCGAAGGTTCATGTGATTGGAAAAGTCAGGAGAGTGCAAAAGTACTGTTTTCTATCAGTTGGCAAGCTGCGCACACAATCCCAGTGTTGTACAGCTTGCTTCTTCACCTTCCCGAAGCTGCCGCTCTCTCCGGATCCCGGAGCTGAAGAAGCGGCTTCTTCGCGCAAAGACGATTGTGCCGCTCACAGTGCTCTCCTTAGCGCGGCTTCTGCCCAAAGACGCCCGGGAGCGGCTCTTAGCTCCGGAGAGCATCCTACCTTCGTCTTTAGTGTCTTTTGTAGTCTACATCTTAGCAAATAGATTTTCCACTATGTCTGGCAAGGAGAAACTGTGCCAGCACAGAAAACATCTCCCATCGTGTTCTAGAAGTTGCAGAGATGTCTGCCAAGTGTTTGGCAGGAAGAAAAGAAAAGTTGTCCACCACAGCTTCCAATCGAATGTTCATGTGATTGGAAATGTCAGGAGAGTGCAAAAGTACTGTTTTCTATCAGTTGGCAAGCTGCGCACACAATCCCAGTGTTGTACAGCTTGCTTCTTCACCTTCCCGCGGCTGCCGCTCTCCCCGGCTCCCGGAGCCGAAGAAGCGGCTTCTTCGCGCAAAGACGATTGTGCCGCTCACAGTGCTCTCCTTAGCGCGGCTTCTGCCCAAAGACGCCCGGGAGCGGCTCTTAGCTCTGGAGCGCATCCTGCCTTCGTCTTTAGCATCCCTTCTCATCTACATCTCAGCAAAAAGCTTTTCCACTACGTCTGACAAGGAGAAACTGTGCCAGCACAGAAAACATCTCCCATCGTGTTCTAGAAGTTGCAGAGATGTCTGCCAAGTGTTTGGCAGGAAGAAAAGTTGTCCAAAACAGCTTCCAATCGAAGGTTCATGTGATTGGAAAAGTCAGGAGAGTGCAAAAGTACTGTTTTCTATCAGTTGGCAAGCTGCGCACACAATCCCAGTGTTGTACAGCTTGCTTCTTCACCTTCCCAAAGCTGCCGCTCTCCCCGGATACCGGAGCCGAAGAAGCGGCTTCTTCGCGCAAAGACGATTGTGCCACTCACAGTGCTCTCCTTAGCGCGGCTTCTGCCCAAAGACGCCCGGGAGCGGCTCTTAGCTCCGGACAGCATCCTACCTTCGTCTTTAGTGTCTTTTGTAGTCTACATCTTAGCAAATAGATTTTCCACTATGTCTGGCTAGGAGAAACTGTGCCAGCACAGAAAACATCTCCCATCGTTTTCTAGAAGTTGCAGAGATGTCTGCCAAGTGTTTGGCAGGAAGAAAAGAAAAGTTGTCCAAAACAGCTTCCAATCGAATGTTCATGTGATTGGAAAAGTCAGGAGAGTGCAAAAGTACTGTTTTCTATCAGTTGGCAAGCTGCGCACACAATCCCAGTGTTGTACAGCTTGCTTCTTCACCTTCCCGAAGCTGCCGCTCTCTCCGGCTCCCGGAGCCGAAGAAGCGGCTTCTTCGCGCAAAGACGATTGTGCCGCTCACAGTGCTCTCCTTAGCGCGGCTTCTGCCCAAAGATGCCCGGGAGCGGCTCTTAGCTCCGGAGAGCATCCTACCTTCGTCTTTAGCGTCTTTTGTAGTCTACATCTTAGCAAAACGCTTTCCCACTATGTCTGGCTAGGAAAAACTGTGCCAGCACAGAAAACATCTCCCATCGTGTTCTAGACATCGCAGAGATGTCTGCCAAGTGTTTGGCAGGAAGAAAAGAAAAGTTGTCCAAAACAGCTTCCAATCGAATGTTCATGTGATTGGAAAAGTCAGGAGAGTGCAAAAGTACTGTTTTCTATCAGTTGGCAAGCTGCGCACACAATCCCAGTGTTGTACAGCTTGCTTCTTCACCTTCCCGAAGCTGCCGCTCTCCCCGGCTCCCGGAGCCGAAGAAGCGGCTTCTTCGCGCAAAGACGATTGTGCCGCTCACAGTGCTCTCCTTACTGCGGCTTCTGCCCAAAGATGCCCTGGAGCGGCTCTTAGCTCTGGAGAGCATCCTACCTTCGTCTTTAGCGTCTCTTCTCATCTACATCTCAGCAAAAAGCTTTTCCACTACATCTGGCAAGGAGAAACTGTGCCAGCACAGAAAACATCTCCCATCGTGTTCTAGAAGTTGCAGAGATGTCTGCCAAGTGTTTGGCAGGAAGAAAAGAAAAGTTGTCCAAAACAGCTTTCAATCGAATGTTCATGTGATTGGAAAAGTCAGGAGAGTGCAAAAGTACTGTTTTCTATCAGTTGGCAAGGTGCGCACACAATCCCAGTGTTGTACAGCTTGCTTCTTCACCTTCCCGAAGCTGCCGCTCTCTCCGGCTCCCGGAGCCGAAGAAGCGGCTTCTTCGCGCAAAGACGATTGTGCCGCTCACAGTGCTCTCCTTAGCGCGGCTTCTGCCTAAAGATGCCCGGGAGCGGCTCTTAGCTCCGGAGAGCATCCTACCTTCGTCTTTAGCGTCTTTTGTAGTCTACATCTTAGCAAAACGCTTTCCCACTATGTCTGGCTAGGAAAAACTGTGCCAGCACAGAAAACATCTCCCATCGTGTTCTAGACATCGCAGAGATGTCTGCCAAGTGTTTGGCAGGAAGAAAAGAAAAGTTGTCCAAAACAGCTTCCAATCGAATGTTCATGTGATTGGAAAAGTCAGGAGAGTGCAAAAGTACTGTTTTCTATCAGTTGGCAAGCTGCGCACACAATCCCAGTGTTGTACAGCTTGCTTCTTCACCTTCCCGAAGCTGCCGCTCTCTCCGGCTCGAGGAGCCGAAGAAGCGGCTTCTTCGCGCAAAGACGATTGTGCCGCTCACAGTGCTCTCCTTCGCACGGGTTCTGTCCAAAGACGCCCGGGAGCGGCTCATAGCTCCGGAGAGCATCCTACCTTCGTCTTTAGCGTCTTTTGTAGTCTACATCTTAGCAAAACGCTTTCCCACTATGTCTGGCAAGGAGAAACTGTGCCAGCACAGAAAACATCTCCCATCGTGTTCTAGACGTTGCACGGATGTCTGCCAAGTGTTTGGCAGGAAGAAAAGTTGTCCAAAACAGCTTCCAATCGAAGGTTCATGTGATTGGAAAAGTCAGGAGAGTGCAAAAGTACTGTTTTCTATCAGTTGGCAAGCTGCGCACACAATCCCAGTGTTGTACAGCTTGCTTCTTCACCTTCCCGAAGCTGCCGCTCTCCCCGGCTCCCGGAGCCGAAGAAGCGGCTTCTTCGCGCAAAGACGATTGTGCCGCTCACAGTGCTCTCCTTACTGCGGCTTCTGCCCAAAGATGCCCTGGAGCGGCTCTTAGCTCTGGAGAGCATCCTACCTTCGTCTTTAGCGTCTCTTCTCATCTACATCTCAGCAAAAAGCTTTTCCACTACATCTGGCAAGGAGAAACTGTGCCAGCACAGAAAACATCTCCCATCGTGTTCTAGAAGTTGCAGAGATGTCTGCCAAGTGTTTGGCAGGAAGAAAAGAAAAGTTGTCCAAAACAGCTTTCAATCGAATGTTCATGTGATTGGAAAAGTCAGGAGAGTGCAAAAGTACTGTTTTGTATCAGTTGGCAAGGTGCGCACACAATCCCAGTGTTGTACAGCTTGCTTCTTCACCTTCCCGAAGCTGCCGCTCTCTCCGGCTCCCGGAGCCGAAGAAGCGGCTTCTTCGCGCAAAGACGATTGTGCCGCTCACAGTGCTCTCCTTAGCGCGGCTTCTGCCTAAAGATGCCCGGGAGCGGCTCTTAGCTCCGGAGAGCATCCTACCTTCGTCTTTAGCGTCTTTTGTAGTCTACATCTTAGCAAAACGCTTTCCCACTATGTCTGGCTAGGAAAAACTGTGCCAGCACAGAAAACATCTCCCATCGTGTTCTAGACATCGCAGAGATGTCTGCCAAGTGTTTGGCAGGAAGAAAAGAAAAGTTGTCCAAAACAGCTTCCAATCGAATGTTCATGTGATTGGAAAAGTCAGGAGAGTGCAAAAGTACTGTTTTCTATCAGTTGGCAAGCTGCGCACACAATCCCAGTGTTGTACAGCTTGCTTCTTCACCTTCCCGAAGCTGCCGCTCTCTCCGGCTCGAGGAGCCGAAGAAGCGGCTTCTTCGCGCAAAGACGATTGTGCCGCTCACAGTGCTCTCCTTCGCACGGGTTCTGTCCAAAGACGCCCGGGAGCGGCTCATAGCTCCGGAGAGCATCCTACCTTCGTCTTTAGCGTCTTTTGTAGTCTACATCTTAGCAAAACGCTTTCCCACTATGTCTGGCAAGGAGAAATTGTGCCAGCACAGAAAACATCTCCCATCGTGTTCTAGACGTTGCACGGATGTCTGCCAAGTGTTTGGCAGGAAGAAAAGTTGTCCAAAACAGCTTCCAATCGAAGGTTCATGTGATTGGAAAAGTCAGGAGAGTGCAAAAGTACTGTTTTCTATCAGTTGGCAAGCTGCGCACACAATCCCAGTGTTGTACAGCTTGCTTCTTCACCTTCCCGAAGCTGCCGCTCTCTCCGGATCCCGGAGCTGAAGAAGCGGCTTCTTCGCGCAAAGACGATTGTGCCGCTCACAGTGCTCTCCTTAGCGCGGCTTCTGCCCAAAGACGCCCGGGAGCGGCTCTTAGCTCCGGAGAGCATCCTACCTTCGTCTTTAGTGTCTTTTGTAGTCTAAATCTTAGCAAATAGATTTTCCACTATGTCTGGCAAGGAGAAACTGTGCCAGCACAGAAAACATCTCCCATCGTGTTCTAGAAGTTGCAGAGATGTCTGCCAAGTGTTTGGCAGGAAGAAAAGAAAAGTTGTCCACCACAGCTTCCAATCGAATGTTCATGTGATTGGAAATGTCAGGAGAGTGCAAAAGTACTGTTTTCTATCAGTTGGCAAGCTGCGCACACAATCCCAGTGTTGTACAGCTTGCTTCTTCACCTTCCCGCGGCTGCCGCTCTCCCCGGCTCCCGGAGCCGAAGAAGCGGCTTCTTCGCGCAAAGACGATTGTGCCGCTCACAGTGCTCTCCTTAGCGCGGCTTCTGCCCAAAGACGCCCGGGAGCGGCTCTTAGCTCTGGAGCGCATCCTGCCTTCGTCTTTAGCATCCCTTCTCATCTACATCTCAGCAAAAAGCTTTTCCACTACGTCTGACAAGGAGAAACTGTGCCAGCACAGAAAACATCTCCCATCGTGTTCTAGACGTTGCACGGATGTCTGCCAAGTGTTTGGCAGGAAGAAAAGTTGTCCAAAACAGCTTCCAATCGAAGGTTCATGTGATTGGAAAAGTCAGGAGAGTGCAAAAGTACTGTTTTCTATCAGTTGGCAAGCTGCGCACACAATCCCAGTGTTGTACAGCTTGCTTCTTCACCTTCCCGAAGCTGCCGCTCTCTCCGGATCCCGGAGCTGAAGAAGCGGCTTCTTCGCGCAAAGACGATTGTGCCGCTCACAGTGCTCTCCTTAGCGCGGCTTCTGCCCAAAGACGCCCGGGAGCGGCTCTTAGCTCCGGAGAGCATCCTACCTTCGTCTTTAGTGTCTTTTGTAGTCTACATCTTAGCAAATAGATTTTCCACTATGTCTGGCAAGGAGAAACTGTGCCAGCACAGAAAACATCTCCCATCGTGTTCTAGAAGTTGCAGAGATGTCTGCCAAGTGTTTGGCAGGAAGAAAAGAAAAGTTGTCCACCACAGCTTCCAATCGAATGTTCATGTGATTGGAAATGTCAGGAGAGTGCAAAAGTACTGTTTTCTATCAGTTGGCAAGCTGCGCACACAATCCCAGTGTTGTACAGCTTGCTTCTTCACCTTCCCGAAGCTGCCGCTCTCCCCGGCTCCCGGAGCCGAAGAAGCGGCTTCTTCGCGCAAAGACGATTGTGCCGCTCACAGTGCTCTCCTTAGCGCGGCTTCTGCCCAAAGACGCCCGGGAGCGGCTCTTAGCTCTGGAGCGCATCCTGCCTTCGTCTTTAGCATCCCTTCTCATCTACATCTCAGCAAAAAGCTTTTCCACTACGTCTGACAAGGAGAAACTGTGCCAGCACAGAAAACATCTCCCATCGTGTTCTAGAAGTTGCAGAGATGTCTGCCAAGTGTTTGGCAGGAAGAAAAGAAAAGTTGTCCAAAACAGCTTCCAATCGAATGTTCATGTGATTGGAAAAGTCAGGAGAGTGCAAAGGTACTGTTTTCTATCAGTTGGCAAGGTGCGCACACAATCCCAGTGTTGTACAGCTTGCTTCTTCACCTTCCCGAAGCTGCCGCTCTCTCCGGATCCCAGAGCCGAAGAAGCGGCTTCTTCGCGCAAAGACGATTGTGCCGCTCACAGTGCTCTCCTTAGCGCGGCTTCTGCCTAAAGACGCCCGGGAGCGGCTCTTAGCTCCGGAGAGCATCCTACCTTCATCTTTAGCATCTTTTGTAGTCTACATCTTAGCGAATAGATTTTCCACTATGTCTGGCTAGGAAAAACTGTGCCAGCACAGAAAACATCTCCCATCGTGTTCTAGACATCGCAGAGATGTCTGCCAAGTGTTTGGCAGGAAGAAAAGAAAAGTTGTCCAAAACAGCTTCCAATCGAATGTTCATGTGATTGGAAAAGTCAGGAGAGTGCAAAAGTACTGTTTTCTATCAGTTGGCAAGGTGCGCACACAATCCCAGTGTTGTACAGCTTGCTTCTTCACCTTCCCGAAGCTGCCGCTCTCTCCGGCTCCCGGAGCCGAAGAAGCGGCTTCTTCGCGCAAAGACGATTGTGCCGCTCACAGTGCTCTCCTTAGCGCGGCTTCTGCCTAAAGATGCCCGGGAGCGGCTCTTAGCTCCGGAGAGCATCCTACCTTCGTCTTTAGCGTCTCTTCTCATCTACATCTCAGCAAAAAGCTTTTCCACTACATTAGGCAAGGAGAAACTGTGCCAGCACAGAAAACATCTCCCATCGTGTTCTAGAAGTTGCAGAGATGTCTGCCAAGTGTTTGGCAGGAAGAAAAGAAAAGTTGTCCAAAACAGCTTCCAATCGAATGTTCATGTGATTGGAAAAGTCAGGAGAGGGCAAAAGTACTGTTTTCTATCAGTTGGCAAGCTGCGCACACAATCCCAGTGTTGTACAGCTTGCTTCTTCACCTTCCCGAAGCTGCCGCTCTCTCCGGCTCCCGGAGCCGAAGAAGCGGCTTCTTCGCGCAAAGACGATTGTGCCGCTCACAGTGCTCTCCTTAGCGCGGCTTCTGCCTAAAGATGCCCGGGAGCGGCTCTTAGCTCCGGAGAGCATCCTACCTTCGTCTTTAGCGTCTTTTGTAGTCTACATCTTAGCAAAACGCTTTCCCACTATGTCTGGCTAGGAAAAACTGTGCCAGCACAGAAAACATCTCCCATCGTGTTTTAGAAATTGCAGAGATGTCTGGCAAGTGTTTGGCAGGAAGAAAAGAAAAGTTGTCCAAAACAGCTTCCAATCGAATGTTCATGTGATTGGAAAGTCAGGAGAGTGCAAAAGTACTGTTTTCTATCAGTTGGCAAGCTGCGCACACAATCCCAGTGTTGTACAGCTTGCTTCTTCACCTTCCCGAAGCTGCCGCTCTCCCCGGCTCCCGGAGCCGAAGAAGCGGCTTCTTCGCGCAAAGACGATTGTGCCGCTCACAGTGCTCTCCTTACTGCGGCTTCTGCCCAAAGTCGCCCTGGAGCGGCTCTTAGCTCTGGAGAGCATCCTACCTTCGTCTTTAGCGTCTCTTCTCATCTACATCTCAGCAAAAAGCTTTTCCACTACATCTGGCAAGGAGAAACTGTGCCAGCACAAAAAACATCTCCCATCGTGTTCTAGAAGTTGCAGAGATGTCTGCCAAGTGTTTGGCAGGAAGAAAAGAAAAGTTGTCCAAAACAGCTTCCAATCGAATGTTCATGTGATTGGAAAAGTCAGGAGAGTGCAAAAGTACTGTTTTCTATCAGTTGGCAAGCTGCGCACACAATCCCAGTGTTGTACAGCTTGCTTCTTCACCTTCCCGAAGCTGCCGCTCTCTCCGGCTCCCGGAGCCGAAGAAGCGGCTTCTTCGCGCAAAGACGATTGTGCCGCTCACAGTGCTCTCCTTAGCACGGGTTCTGTCCAAAGACGCCCGGGAGCGGCTCATAGCTCCGGAGAGCATCCTACCTTCGTCTTTAGCGTCTTTTGTAGTCTACATCTTAGCAAAACGCTTTCCCACTATGTCTGGCAAGGAGAAACTGTGCCAGCACAGAAAACATCTCCCATCGTGTTCTAGACGTTGCACGGATGTCTGCCAAGTGTTTGGCAGGAAGAAAAGTTGTCCAAAACAGCTTCCAATCGAATGTTCATGTGATTGGAAAAGTCAGGAGAGTGCAAAAGTACTGTTTTCTATCAGTTGGCAAGCTGCGCACACAATCCCAGTGTTGTACAGCTTGCTTCTTCACCTTCCCGAAGCTGCCGCTCTCTCCGGATCCCGGAGCCGAAGAAGCGGCTTCTTCGTGCAAAGACGATTGTGTCGCTCACAGTGCTCTCCTTAGCGCGGCTTCTGACCAAAGACGCCCGGGAGCGGCTCTTAGCTCCGGAGAGCATCCTACCTTCGTCTTTAGTGCCTTTTGTAGTCTACATCTTAGCAAATAGATTTTCCACTATGTCTGGCAAGGAGAAACTGTGCCAGCACAGAAAACATCTCCCATCGTGTTCTAGAAGTTGCAGAGATGTCTGCCAAGTGTTTGGCAGGAAGAAAAGAAAAGTTGTCCACCACAGCTTCCAATCGAATGTTCATGTGATTGGAAATGTCAGGAGAGTGCAAAAGTACTGTTTTCTATCAGTTGGCAAGCTGCGCACACAATCCCAGTGTTGTACAGCTTGCTTCTTCACCTTCCCGAAGCTGCCGCTCTCCCCGGCTCCCGGAGCCGAAGAAGCGGCTTCTTCGCGCAAAGACGATTGTGCCGCTCACAGTGCTCTCCTTAGCTCGGCTTCTGCCCAAAGACGCCCGGGAGCGGCTCTTAGCTCTGGAGCGCATCCTGCCTTCGTCTTTAGCATCCCTTCTCATCTACATCTCAGCAAAAAGCTTTTCCACTATGTCTGACAAGGAGAAACTGTGCCAGCACAGAAAACATCTCCCATCGTGTTCTAGAAGTTGCAGAGATGTCTGCCAAGTGTTTGGCAGGAAGAAAAGAAAAGTTGTCCAAAACAGCTTCCAATCGAATGTTCATGTGATTGGAAAAGTCAGGAGAGTGCAAAAGTACTGTTTCCTATCAGTTGGCAAGGTGCGCACACAATCCCAGTGTTGTACAGCTTGCTTCTTCACCTTCCCGAAGCTGCCGCTCTCTCCGGATCCCGGAGCCGAAGAAGCGGCTTCTTCGCGCAAAGACGATTGTGCCGCTCACAGTGCTCTCCTTAGCGCGGCTTCTGCCTAAAGACGCCCGGGAGCGGCTCTTAGCTCCGGAGAGCATCCTACCTTCATCTTTAGCGTCTTTTGTAGTCTACATCTTAGCAAAACGCTTTCCCACTATGTCTGGCACGGAAAAAATGTGCCAGCACAGAAAACATCTCCCATCGTGTTCTAGACGTTGCAGAGATGTCTGCCAAGTGTTTGGCAGGAAGAAAAGAAAAGTTGTCCAAAACAGCTTCCAATCGAATGTTCATGTGATTGGAAAAGTCAGGAGAGTGCAAAAGTACTGTTTTCTATCAGTTGGCAAGCTGCGCACACAATCCCAGTGTTGTACAGCTTGCTTCTTCACCTTTCCTAAGCTGCCACTCTCTCCGGCTCCTGGAGCCGAAGAAGCGGCTTCTTCGCGCAAGGACGATTGTGCCGCTCACAGTGCTCTCCTTAGCGCGGCTTCTGCCCAAAGACGCCGGGGAGTGGCTCTTAGCTCCGGAGAGCATCCTACCTTCGTCTTTAGCCTCTTTTGTAGTCTACATCTTAGCAAAAAGCTTTTCCACTACATCTGGCAAGGAGAAACTGTGCCAGCACAGAAAACATCTCCCATCGTGTTCTAGAAGTTGTAGAGATGTCTGCCAAGTGTTTGGCAGGAAGAAAAGAAAAGTTGTCCAAAACAGCTTCCAATCGAATGTTCATGTGATTGGAAAAGTCAGGAGAGTGCAAAAGTACTGTTTTCTATCAGTTGGCAAGGTGCGCACACAATCCCAGTGTTGTACAGCTTGCTTCTTCACCTTCCCGAAGCAGCCGCTCTCTCCGGATCCCGGAGTCGAAGAAGCGGCTTCTTCGCGCAAAGACGATTGTGCCGCTCACAGTGCTCTCCTTAGCGCGGCTTCTGCCCAAATACGCCCGGGAGCGGCTCTTAGCTCCGGAGAGCATCCTACCTTCGTCGTTAGCGTCTTTTGTAGTCTACATCTTAGCAAAACGCTTTCCCACTATGTCTGGCAAGGAAAAACTGCGCCAGCACAGAAAACATCTCCCATCGTGTTCTAGACGTTGCAGAGATGTCTGCCAAGTGTTTGGCAGGAAGAAAAGAAAAGTTGTCCAAAACAGCTTCCAATCGAATGTTCATGTGATTGGAAAAGTCAGGAGAGTGCAAAAGTACTGTTTTCTATCAGTTGGCAAGGTGCGCACACAATCCCAGCGTTGTACAGCTTACTTCTTCACCTTCCCGAAGCTGCCGGTCTCCCCGGCTCCCGGAGCCGAAGAAGCGGCTTCTTCGCGCAAAGACGATTGTGCCGCTCACAGTGCTCTCCTTACTGCGGCTTATGCCCAAAGATGCCCGGGAGCGGCTCTTAGCAATGGAGAGCATCCTACCTTCGTCTTTTGCGTCTCTTCTCATCTACATCTCAGCAAAAAGCTTTTCCACTACATCTGGCAAGGAGAAACTGTGCCAGCACAAAAAACATCTCCCATCGTGTTCTAGAAGTTGCAGAGATGTCTGCCAAGTGTTTGACAGGAAGAAAAGAAAAGTTGTCCAAAACAGCTTCCAATCGAATGTTCATGTGATTGGAAAATTCAGGAGAGTGCAAAAGTACTGTTTTCTATCAGTTGGCAAGCTGCGCACACAATCCCAGTGTTGTACAGCTTGCTTCTTCACCTTCCCGAAGCTGCCGCTCTCTCCGGCTCCCGGAGCCGAAGAAGCGGCTTCTTCGCGCAAAGACGATTGTGCCGCTCACAGTGCTCTCCTTAGCGCGGCTTCTGCCCAAAGACGCCCGGGAGCGGCTCTTAGCTCCGGAGAGCATCCTACCTTCGTCTTTAGCGCCTTAAGTAGTCTACATCTTAGCAAATAGATTTTCCACTACATCTGGCAAGGAGAAACTATGTCAGCACAGAAAACATCTCCCATCGTGTTATAGAAGTTGCAGAGATGTCTGCCAAGTGTTTGACAGGAAGAAAAGAAAAGTTGTCCCAAACAGCTTCCAATCGAATGTTCATGTGATTGGAAAAGTCAGGAGAGTGCAAAAGTACTGTTTTCTATCAGTTGGCAAGCTGCGCACACAATCCCAGTGTTGTACAGCTTGCTTCTATACCTTCCCGAAGCTGCCGCTCTCCCCGGCTCCCGGAGCCGAAGAAGCGGCTTCTTTGCGCAAAGACGATTGTGCTGCTCACAGTGCTCTCCTTAGCGCGGCTTCTGCCCAAAGACGCACAGGAGCGGCTCTTAGCTCCGGACAGCATCCTAGCTTCGTCTTTAGCGTCTCTTCTCATCTACATCTCAGCAAAAAGCTTTTCCACTACATCTGGCAAGGAGAAACTGTGCCAGCACAGAAAACATCTCCCATCGTGTTCTAGACGTTGCAGAGATGTCTGCCAAGTGTTTGACAGGAAGAAAAGAAAAGTTGTCCAAAACAGCTTCCAATCGAATGTTCATGTGATTGGAAAAGTCAGGAGAGTGCAAAAGTACTGTTTTCTATCAGTTGGCAAGCTGCGCACACAATCCCAGTGTTGTACAGCTTGCTTCTTCACCTTCCCGAAGCTGCCGCTCTCTCCGGCTCCCGGAGCCGAAGAAGCGGCTTCTTCGCGCAAGGACGATTGTGCCGCTCACAGTGCTCTCCTTAGCGCGGCTTCTGCCCAAAGACGCCGGGGAGTGGCTCTTAGCTCCGGAGAGCATCCTACCTTCGTCTTTAGCGTCTTTTGTAGTCTACGTCTTAGCAAAACGCTTTGCCAGTATGTCTGGCTAGGAGAAACTGTGCCAGCACAGAAAACATCTCCCATCGTGTTCTAGAAGTTGCAGAGATGTCTGCCAAGTGTATGGCAGGAAGAAAAGAAAAGTTGTCCACAACAGCTTCCAATCGAATGTTCATGTGATTGGAAATGTCAGGAGAGTGCAAAAGTACTGTTTTCTATCAGTTGGCAAGGTGCGCACACAATCCCAGTGTTGTACAGCTTGCTTCTTCACCTACCCGAAGCTGCCGCTCTCCCTGGATCCCGGAGTCGAAGAAGCGGCTTCTTCGCACAAAGACGATTGTGCCGCTCACAGTGCTCTCCTTACTGCGGCTTCTGCCCAAAGACGCCCGGGAGCGGCTCTTAGCTCTGGAGAGCATCCTACCTTCGTCTTTAGCCTCTCTTCTAATCTACATCTCAGCAAAAACCTTTTCCACTACATCTGGCAGTGAGAAACTGTGCCAGCACAGAAAACATCTCCCATCGTGTTCTAGAAGTTGCAGAGATGTCTGCCAAGTGTTTGGCAGGAAGAAAAGAAAAGTTGTCCAAAACAGCTTCCAATCGAATGTTCATGTGATTGGAAAAGTCAGGAGAGTGCAAAAGTACTGTTTTCTATCAGTTGGCAAGCTGCGCACACAATCCCAGTGTTGTACAGCTTACTTCTTCACCTTCCCGAAGCTGCCGGTCTCCCCGGTTACCGAAGTCGACGAGCTGGCTTCTTCACGCAAAGACGATTGTGCCGCTCACAGTGCTCTCCTTACTGCGGCTTCTGCCCAAAGACGCCCGGGAGCGGCTCTTAGCAATGGAGAGCATCCTACCTTCGTCTTTTGCGTCTCTTCTCATCTACATCTCAGCAAAAAGCTTTTCCACTACATCTGGCAAGGAGAAACTGTGCCAGCACAGAAAACATCTCCCATCGTGTTCTAGAAGTTGCAGAGATGTCTGCCAAGTGTTTGGCAGGAAGAAAAGAAAAGTTGTCCAAAACAGCTTCCAATCGAATGTTCATGTGATTGGAAAAGTCAGGAGAGTGCAAAAGTACTGTTTTCTATCAGTTGGCAAGGTGCGCACACAATCCCAGTGTTGTACAGCTTGCTTCTTCACCTTCCCGAAGCTGCCGCTCTCCCCGGCTCCCGAAGCCGAAGAAGCGGCTTCTTCGCGCAAAGACGATTGTGCCGCTCACAGTGCTCTCCTTAGCGCGGCTTCTGCCCAAAGATGCACGGGAGCGGCTCTTAGCTCCGGAGAGCATCCTACCTTCGTCTTTAACGCTTTAAGTAGTCTACATCTTAGCAAATAGATTTTCCATTACATCTGGCAAGGATAAACTATGCCAGCACAGAAAACATCTCCCATCGTGTTCTAGACGTTGCAGAGATGTCTGCCAAGTGTTTGGCAGGAAGAAAAGAAAAGTTGTCCAAAACAGCTTCCAATCGAATGTTCATGTGATTGGAAAAGTCAGGAGAGTGCAAAAGTACTGTTTTCTATCAGTTGGCAAGCTGCGCACACAATCCCAGTGTTGTACAGCTTGCTTCTTCACCTTCCCGAAGCTGCCACTCTCTCCGGCTCCCGGAGCCGAAGAAGCGGCTTCTTCGCGCAAGGACGATTGTGCCGCTCACAGTGCTCTCCTTAGTGCGGCTTCTGCCCAAAGACGCCGGGGAGTGGCTCTTAGCTCCGGAGAGCATCCTACCTTCATCTTTAGCGTCTTTTGTATTCTACATCTTAGCTAAAAGCTTTCCAACTATGTCTGGCAAGGAAAAACTGTGCCAGCACAGAAAACATCTCCCATCGTGTTCTAGACGTTGCAGAGATGTCTGCCAAGTGTTTGGCAGGAAGAAAAGAAAAGTTGTCCAAAACAGCTTCCAATCGAATGTTCATGTGATTGGAAAAGTCAGGAGAGTGCAAAAGTACTGTTTTCTATCAGTTGGCAAGCTGCGCACACAATCCCAGTGTTGTACAGCTTGCTTCTTCACCTTCCCGAAGCTTCTGCTCTCCCCGGATCCCGGAGCCGAAGAAGCGGCTTCTTCGCGCAGAGACGATTGTGCCGCTCATAGTGCTCTCCTTAGCGTGGCTTCTGCCCAAAGACGCCCGGGAGCGGCTCTTAGCTCTGGAGAGCATCCTACCTTCGTCTTTAGCGTCTCTTCTCATCTACATCTCAGCAAAAAGCTTTTCCACTACATTTGGCAAGGAGAAACTGTGCCAGCACAAAAAACATCTCCCATCGTGTTCTAGAAGTTGCAGAGATGTCTGCCAAGTGTTTGGCAGGAAGAAAAGAAAAGTTGTCCAAAACAGCTTCCAATCGAATGTTCATGTGATTGGAAAAGTCAGGAGAGTGCAAAAGTACTGTTTTCTATCAGTTGGCAAGGTGCGCACACAATCCCAGTGTTGTACAGCTTGCTTCTTCACCTTCCTGAAGCTGCCGCTCTCCCCGGCTCCCGGAGCCGAAGAAGCGGCTTCTTCGCGCAAAGACGATTGTGCCGCTCACAGTGCTCTCCTTAGCGCGGCTTCTGCCCAAAGACGCACGGGAGCGGCTCTTAGCTCCGGAGAGCATCCTACCTTCGTCTTTAGCGCCTTAAGTAGTCTACATCTTAGCAAATAGATTTTCCACTACATCTGGCAAGGAGAAACTATGCCAGCACAGAAAACATCTCCCATCGTGTTCTAGAAGTTTCAGAGATGTCTGCCAAGTGTTTGACAGGAAGAAAAGAAAAGTTGTCCAAAACAGCTTCCAATCGAATGTTCATGTGATTGGAAAAGTCAGGAGAGTGCAAAAGTACTGTTTTCTATCAGTTGGCAAGCTGCGCACACAATCCCAGTGTTGTACAGCTTGCTTCTTCACCTTCCCGAAGCTGCCGCTCTCCCCGGATCCCGGAGCCGAAGAAGCGGCTTCTTCGCGCAAAGACGATTGTGCCGCTCACAGTGCTCTCCTTACTGCGGCTTCTGCCCAAAGACGCCCGGGAGCGGCTCTTAGCTCTGGAGAGCATCCTACCTTCGTCTTTAGCGTCTCTTCTAATCTACATCTCAGCAAAAAGCTTTTCCACAACAACTGGCAAGGAGAAACTGTGCCAGTACAAAAAATAACTCCCATCGTGTTCTAGAAGTTGCAGAGATGTCTGCCAAGTGTTTGGCAGGAAGAAAAGAAAAGTTGTCCAAAACAGCTTCCAATCGAATGTTCATGTGATTGGAAAAGTCAGGAGAGTGCAAAAGTACTGTTTTCTATCAGTTGGCAAGCTGCGCACACAATCCCAGTGTTGTACAGCTTGCTTCTTCACCTTCCCGAAGCTGCCACTCTCTCCGGCTCTCGGAGCCGAAGAAGCGGCTTCTTCACGCAAAGACGATTGTGCCGCTCACAGTGCTCTCCTTACTGCGGCTTCTGCCCAAAGACGCCCGGGAGCGGCTCTTAGCTCTGAAGAGAATCCTACCTTCGTCTTTAGCGTCTCTTCTAATCTACATCTCAGCAAAAAGCTTTTCCCCAACATCTGGCAAGGAGAAACTGTGCCAGTAAAAAAAATATCTCCCATCGTGTTCTAGAAGTTGCAGAGATGTCTGCCAAGTGTTTGGCAGGATGAAAAGAAAAGTTGTCCAAAACAGCTTCCAATCGAATGTTCATGTGATTGGAAAAGTCAGGAGAGTGCAAAAGTACTGTTTTCTATCAGTTGGCAAGCTGCGCACACAATCCCAGTGTTGTACAGCTTGCTTCTTCACCTTCCCGAAGCTGCCGCTCTCCCCGGATCCCGGAGCCGAAGAAGCGGCTTCTTCGCGCAAAGACGATTGTGCCGCTCACAGTGCTCTCCTTACTGCGGCTTCTGCCCAAAGACGCACGGGAGCGGCTCTTAGCTCCGGAGAGCATCCTACCTTCGTCTTTAGCGTCTTTTGTAGTCTACGTCTTAGCAAAACGCTTTGCCAGTATGTCTGGCTAGGAGAAACTGTGCCAGCACAGAAAACATCTCCCATCGTGTTCTAGAAGTTGCAGAGATGTCTGCCAAGTGTTTGGCAGGAAGAAAAGAAAAGTTGTCCAAAACAGCTTCCAATCGAATGTTCATGTGATTGGAAAAGTCAGGAGAGTGCAAAAGTACTGTTTTCTATCAGTTGGCAAGCTGCGCACACAATCCCAGTGTTGTACAGCTTGCTTCTTCACCTTCCCGAAGCTGCCACTCTCTCCGGCTCCCAAAGCCGAAGAAGCGGCTTCTTCGCGCAAGGACGATTGTGCCGCTCACAGTGCTCTCCTTAGCGCGGCTTCTGCCCAAAGACGCCGGGGAGTGGCTCTTAGCTGCGGAGAGCATCCTACCTTCGTCTTTAGCGTCTTTTGTAGTCTACATCGTAGCAAAAAGCTTTTCCACTACATCTGGCAAGGAGAAACTGTGCCAGCACAGAAAACATCTCCCATCGTGTTCTAGAAGTTTCAGAGATGTCTGCCAAGTGTTTCGCAGGAAGAAAAGAAAAGTTGTCCAAAACAGCTTCCAATCGAATGTTCATGTGATTGGAAAAGTCAGGAGAGTGCAAAAGTACTGTTTTCTATCAGTTGGCAAGGTGCGCACACAATCCCAGTGTTGTACAGCTTGCTTCTTCACCTTCCCGAAGCTGCCGCTCTCTCCAGATCCCGGAGCCGAAGAAGCGGCTTCTTCGCGCAAAGACGATTGTGCCGCTCACAGTGCTCTCCTTAGCGCGGCTTCTGCCCAAAGACGCCCGGGAGCGGCTCTTAGCTCTGGAGAGCATTCTACCTTCGTCTTTAGCGTCTCTTCTCATCTACATCTCAGCAAAAAGCTTTTCCACTACATCTGGCAAGGAGAAACTGTGCCAGCACAGAAAACATCTCCCATCGTGTTCTAGAAGTTGCAGAGATGTCTGCCAAGTGTTTGGCAGGAAGAAAAGAAAAGTTGTCCAAAACAGCTTCCAATCGAATGTTCATGTGATTGGAAAAGTCAGGAGAGTGCAAAAGTACTGTTTTCTATCAGTTGGCAAGGTGCGCACACAATCCCAGTGTTGTACAGCTTGCTTCTTCACCTTCCCGAAGCTGCCGCTCTCTCCAGATCCCGGAGCCGAAGAAGCGGCTTCTTCGCGCAAAGACGATTGTGCCGCTCACAGTGCTCTCCTTAGCGCGGCTTCTGCCCAAAGACACCCGGGAGCGGCTCTTAGCTCCGAAGAGCATCCTACCTTCGTCTTTAGCGTCTTTTGTAGTCTACATCTTAGCAAAACGCTTTCCCACTATGTCTGGCAAGGAAAAACTGTGCCAGCACAGAAAACATCTCCCATCGTTTTCTAGACGTTGCAGAGATGTCTGCCAAGTGTTTGGCAGGAAGAAAAGAAAAGTTGTCCAAAACAGCTTCCAATCGAATGTTCATGTGATTGGAAAAGTCAGGAGAGTGCAAAAGTACTGTTTTCTATCAGTTGGCAAGCTGCGCACACAATCCCAGTGTTGTACAGCTTACTTCTTCACCTTCCCGAAGCTGCCAGTCTCCCCGGCTCCCGAAGTCGAAGAAGCGGCTTCTTCACGCAAAGACGACTGTGCCGCTCACAGTGCTCTCCTTACTGCGGCTTCTGCCCAAAGACGCCCGGGAGCGGCTCTTAGCAATGGAGAGCATCCTACCTTCGTCTTTAGCGTCTCTTCTCATCTACATCTCAGCAAAAAGCTTTTCCACTACATCTGGCAAGGAGAAACTCTGCCAGCACAGAAAACATCTTTTATCGTGTTCTAGACGTTGCAGAGATGTCTGCCAAGTGTTTGGCAGGAAGAAAAGAAAAGTTGTCCAAAACAGCTTCCAATCGAATGTTCATGTGATTGGAAAAGTCAGGAGAGTGCAAAAGTACTGTTTTCTATCAGTTGGCAAGCTGCGCACACAATCCCAGTGTTGTACAGCTTGCTTCTTCACCTTCCCGAAGCTGCCGCTCTCCCCGGATCCCGGAGCCGAAGAAGCGGCTTCTTCGCGCACGGACGATTGTGCCGCTCACAGTGCTCTCCTTACTGCGGCTTCTGCCCAAAGACGCACGGGAGCGGCTCTTAGCTCCGGAGAGCATCCTACCTTCGTCTTTAGCGTCTTTTGTAGTGTACGTCTTAGCAAAACGCTTTGCCAGTATGTCTGGCTAGGAGAAACTGTGCCAGCACAGAAAACATCTCCCATCGTTTTCTAGACGTTGCAGAGATGTCTGCCAAGTGTTTGGCAGGAAGAAAAGAAAAGTTGTCCAAAACAGCTTCCAATCGAATGTTCATGTGATTGGAAAAGTAAGGAGAGTGCAAAAGTACTGTTTTCTATCAGTTGGCAAGCTGCGCACACAATCCCAGTGTTGTACAGCTTGCTTCTTCACCTTCCCGAAGCTGCCACTCTCTCCGGCTCCCAAAGCCGAAGAAGCGGCTTCTTCGCGCAAGGACGATTGTGCCGCTCACAGTGCTCTCCTTAGCGCGGCTTCTGCCCAAAGACGCCGGGGAGTGGCTCTTAGCTGCGGAGAGCATCCTACCTTCGTCTTTAGCGTCTTTTGTAGTCTACATCGTAGCAAAAAGCTTTTCCACTACATCTGGCAAGGAGAAACTGTGCCAGCACAGAAAACATCTCCCATCGTGTTCTAGAAGTTTCAGAGATGTCTGCCAAGTGTTTGGCAGGAAGAAAAGAAAAGTTGTCCAAAACAGCTTCCAATCGAATGTTCATGTGATTGGAAAAGTCAGGAGAGTGCAAAAGTACTGTTTTCTATCAGTTGGCAAGGTGCGCACACAATCCCAGTGTTGTACAGCTTGCTTCTTCACCTTCCCGAAGCTGCCGCTCTCTCCAGATCCCGGAGCCGAAGAAGCGGCTTCTTCGCGCAAAGACGATTGTGCCGCTCACAGTGCTCTCCTTAGCGCGGCTTCTGCCCAAAGACGCCCGGGAGCGGCTCTTAGCTCTGGAGAGCATTCTACCTTCGTCTTTAGCGTCTCTTCTCATCTACATCTCAGCAAAAAGCTTTTCCACTACATCTGGCAAGGAGAAACTGTGCCAGCACAGAAAACATCTCCCATCGTGTTCTAGAAGTTGCAGAGATGTCTGCCAAGTGTTTGGCAGGAAGAAAAGAAAAGTTGTCCAAAACAGCTTCCAATCGAATGTTCATGTGATTGGAAAAGTCAGGAGAGTGCAAAAGTACTGTTTTCTATCAGTTGGCAAGCTGCGCACACAATCCCAGTGTTGTACAGCTTGCTTCTTCACCTTCCCGAAGCTGCCGCTCTCTCCAGATCCCGGAGCCGAAGAAGCGGCTTCTTCGCGCAAAGACGATTGCGCCGCTCGCAGTGCTCTCCTTAGCGCGGCTTCTGCCCAAAGACACCCGGGAGCGGCTCTTAGCTCCGAAGAGCATCCTACCTTCGTCTTTAGCGTCTTTTGTAGTCTACATCTTAGCAAAACGCTTTCCCACTATGTCTGGCAAGGAAAAACTGTGCCAGCACAGAAAACATCTCCCATCGTTTTCTAGACGTTGCAGAGATGTCTGCCAAGTGTTTGGCAGGAAGAAAAGAAAAGTTGTCCAAAACAGCTTCCAATCGAATGTTCATGTGATTGGAAAAGTCAGGAGAGTGCAAAAGTACTGTTTTCTATCAGTTGGCAAGCTGCGCACACAATCCCAGTGTTGTACAGCTTACTTCTTCACCTTCCCGAAGCTGCCAGTCTCCCCGGCTCCCGAAGTCGAAGAAGCGGCTTCTTCACGCAAAGACGACTGTGCCGCTCACAGTGCTCTCCTTACTGCGGCTTCTGCCCAAAGACGCCCGGGAGCGGCTCTTAGCAATGGAGAGCATCCTACCTTCGTCTTCAGCGTCTCTTCTCATCTACATCTCAGCAAAAAGCTTTTCCACTACATCTGGCAAGGAGAAACTCTGCCAGCACAGAAAACATCTCCTATCGTGTTCTAGACGTTGCAGAGATGTCTGCCAATTGTTTGGCAGGAAGAAAAGAAAAGTTGTCCAAAACAGCTTCCAATCGAATGTTCATGTGATTGGAAAAGTCAGGAGAGTGCAAAAGTACTGTTTTCTATCAGTTGGCAAGCTGCGCACACAATCCCAGTGTTGTACAGCTTGCTTCTTCACCTTCTTGAAGCTGCCACTCTCTCGGGCTCCCGGAGCCGAAGAAGCGGCTTCTTCGCGCAAGGACGATTGTGTCGCTCACAGTGCTCTCCTTAGCGCGGCTTCTGCCCAAAGACGCCGGGGAGTGGCTCTTAGCTCCGGAGAGCATCCTAGCTTCGTCTTTAGCGTCTTTTGTAGTCTACATCTTAGCAAAACGCTTTCCAACTATGTCTGGCAAGGAAAAACTGTTCCAGCACAGAAAACATCTCCCATCGTGTTCTAGACGTTGCAGAGATGTCTGCCAAGTGTTTGGCAGGAAGAAAAGAAAAGTTGTCCAAAACAGCTTCCAATCGAATGTTCATGTGATTGGAAAAGTCAGGAGAGTGCAAAAGTACTGTTTTCTATCAGTTGGCAAGCTGCGCACACAATCCCAGTGTTGTACAGCTTGCTTCTTCACCTTCCCGAAGCTGCCGCTCTCCCCGGATCCCGGAGCCGAAGAAGCGGCTTCTTCGCGCACGGACGATTGTGCCGCTCACAGTGCTCTCCTTACTGCGGCTTCTGCCCAAAGACGCACGGGAGCGGCTCTTAGCTCCGGAGAGCATCCTACCTTCGTCTTTAGCGTCTTTTGTAGTGTACGTCTTAGCAAAACGCTTTGCCAGTATGTCTGGCTAGGAGAAACTGTGCCAGCACAGAAAACATCTCCCATCGTTTTCTAGACGTTGCAGAGATGTCTGCCAAGTGTTTGGCAGGAAGAAAAGAAAAGTTGTCCAAAACAGCTTCCAATCGAATGTTCATGTGATTGGAAAAGTAAGGAGAGTGCAAAAGTACTGTTTTCTATCAGTTGGCAAGCTGCGCACACAATCCCAGTGTTGTACAGCTTGCTTCTTCACCTTCCCGAAGCTGCCACTCTCTCCGGCTCCCAAAGCCGAAGAAGCGGCTTCTTCGCGCAAGGACGATTGTGCCGCTCACAGTGCTCTCCTTAGCGCGGCTTCTGCCCAAAGACGCCGGGGAGTGGCTCTTAGCTGCGGAGAGCATCCTACCTTCGTCTTTAGCGTCTTTTGTAGTCTACATCGTAGCAAAAAGCTTTTCCACTACATCTGGCAAGGAGAAACTGTGCCAGCACAGAAAACATCTCCCATCGTGTTCTAGAAGTTTCAGAGATGTCTGCCAAGTGTTTGGCAGGAAGAAAAGAAAAGTTGTCCAAAACAGCTTCCAATCGAATGTTCATGTGATTGGAAAAGTCAGGAGAGTGCAAAAGTACTGTTTTCTATCAGTTGGCAAGGTGCGCACACAATCCCAGTGTTGTACAGCTTGCTTCTTCACCTTCCCGAAGCCGCCGCTCTCTCCAGATCCCGGAGCCGAAGAAGCGGCTTCTTCGCGCAAAGACGATTGTGCCGCTCACAGTGCTCTCCTTAGCGCGGCTTCTGCCCAAAGACGCCCGGGAGCGGCTCTTAGCTCTGGAGAGCATTCTACCTTCGTCTTTAGCGTCTCTTCTCATCTACATCTCAGCAAAAAGCTTTTCCACTACATCTGGCAAGGAGAAACTGTGCCAGCACAGAAAACATCTCCCATCGTGTTCTAGAAGTTGCAGAGATGTCTGCCAAGTGTTTGGCAGGAAGAAAAGAAAAGTTGTCCAAAACAGCTTCCAATCGAATGTTCATGTGATTGGAAAAGTCAGGAGAGTGCAAAAGTACTGTTTTCTATCAGTTGGCAAGCTGCGCACACAATCCCAGTGTTGTACAGCTTGCTTCTTCACCTTCCCGAAGCTGCCGCTCTCTCCAGATCCCGGAGCCGAAGAAGCGGCTTCTTCGCGCAAAGACGATTGCGCCGCTCGCAGTGCTCTCCTTAGCGCGGCTTCTGCCCAAAGACACCCGGGAGCGGCTCTTAGCTCCGAAGAGCATCCTACCTTCGTCTTTAGCGTCTTTTGTAGTCTACATCTTAGCAAAACGCTTTCCCACTATGTCTGGCAAGGAAAAACTGTGCCAGCACAGAAAACATCTCCCATCGTTTTCTAGACGTTGCAGAGATGTCTGCCAAGTGTTTGGCAGGAAGAAAAGAAAAGTTGTCCAAAACAGCTTCCAATCGAATGTTCATGTGATTGGAAAAGTCAGGAGAGTGCAAAAGTACTGTTTTCTATCAGTTGGCAAGCTGCGCACACAATCCCAGTGTTGTACAGCTTGCTTCTTCACCTTCTTGAAGCTGCCACTCTCTCGGGCTCCCGGAGCCGAAGAAGCGGCTTCTTCGCGCAAGGACGATTGTGTCGCTCACAGTGCTCTCCTTAGCGCGGCTTCTGCCCAAAGACGCCGGGGAGTGGCTCTTAGCTCCGGAGAGCATCCTACCTTCATCTTTAGCGTCTTTTGTAGTCTACATCTTAGCAAAACGCTTTCCAACTATGTCTGGCAAGGAAAAACTGTTCCAGCACAGAAAACATCTCCCATCGTGTTCTAGACGTTGCAGAGATGTCTGCCAAGTGTTTGGCAGGAAGAAAAGAAAAGTTGTCCAAAACAGCTTCCAATCGAATGTTCATGTGATTGGAAAAGTCAGGAGAGTGCAAAAGTACTGTTTTCTATCAGTTGGCAAGCTGCACACACAATCGCAGTGTTGTACAGCTTGCTTCTTCACCTTCCCGAAGCTGCCACTCTCTCCGGCTCCCGGAGCCGAAGAAGCGGCTTCTTCGCGCAAGGACGATTGTGCCGCTCACAGTGCTCTCCTTAGCGCGGCTTCTGCCCAAAGATGCCGGGGAGTGGCTCTTAGCTCCGGAGAGCATCCTACCTTCGTCTTTAGCGTCTTTTGTAGTCTACATCTTAGCAAAAAGCTTTTCCGCTACATCTGGCAAGGAGAAACTGTGCCAGCACAGAAAACATCTCCCATCGTGTTCTAGAAGTTTCAGAGATGTCTGCCAAGTGTTTGGCAGGAAGAAAAGAAAAGTTGTCCAAAACAGCTTCCAATCGAATGTTCATGTGATTGGAAAAGTCAGGAGAGTGCAAAAGTACTGTTTTCTATCAGTTGGCAAGGTGCGCACACAATCCCAGTGTTGTAAAGCTTGCTTCTTCACCTTCCCGAAGCTGCCGCTCTCTCCGGATCCCGGAGCCGAAGAAGCGGCTTCTTCGCGCAAAGACGATTGTGCTGCTCACAGTGCTCTCCTTAGCACGGCTTCTGCCCAAAGATGCACGGGAGCGGCTCTTAGCTCCGGAGAGCATCCTACCTTCGTCTTTAACGCTTTAAGTAGTCTACATCTTAGCAAATAGATTTTCCACTACATCTGGCAAGGAGAAACTATGCCAGCACAGAAAACATCTCCCATCGTGTTCTAGAAGTTGCAGAGATGTCTGCCAAGTGTTTGACAGGAAGAAAAGAAAAGTTGTCCAAAACAGCTTCCAATCGAATGTTCATGTGATTGGAAAAGTCAGGAGAGTGCAAAAGTACTGTTTTCTATCAGTTGGCAAGCTGCGCACACAATCCCAGTGTTGTACAGCTTGCTTCTTCACCTTCCCGAAGCTGCCGCTCTCTCCGGATCCCGGAGCCGAAGAAGCGGCTTCTTCGCGCAAAGACGATTGTGCTGCTCACAGTGCTCTCCTTAGCACGGCTTCTGCCCAAAGATGCACGGGAGCGGCTCTTAGCTCCGGAGAGCATCCTACCTTCGTCTTTAACGCTTTAAGTAGTCTACATCTTAGCAAATAGATTTTCCACTACATCTGGCAAGGAGAAACTATGCCAGCACAGAAAACATCTCCCATCGTGTTCTAGAAGTTGCAGAGATGTCTGCCAAGTGTTTGACAGGAAGAAAAGAAAAGTTGTCCAAAACAGCTTCCAATCGAATGTTCATGTGATTGGAAAAGTCAGGAGAGTGCAAAAGTACTGTTTTCTATCAGTTGGCAAGCTGCGCACACAATCCCAGTGTTGTACAGCTTGCTTCTTCACCTTCCCGAAGCTGCCGCTCTCTCCGGATCCCGGAGCCGAAGAAGCGGCTTCTTCGCGCAAAGACGATTGTGCTGCTCGCAGTGCTCTCCTTAGCACGGCTTCTGCCCAAAGATGCACGGGAGCGGCTCTTAGCTCCGGAGAGCATCCTACCTTCGTCTTTAGCATCTTTTGTAGTCTACATCTTAGCAAAACGCTTTCCCACTATGTCTGGCAAGGAAAAACTGTGCCAGCACAGAAAACATCTCCCATCGTTTTCTAGACGTTGCAGAGATGTCTGCCAAGTGTTTGGCAGGAAGAAAAGAAAAGTTGTCCAAAACAGCTTCCAATCGAATGTTCATGTGATTGGAAAAGTCAGGAGAGTGCAAAAGTACTGTTTTCTATCAGTTGGCAAGCTGCGCACACAATCCCAGTGTTGTACAGCTTACTTCTTCACCTTCCCGAAGCTGCCGCTCTCCCCGGCTCCCGGAGCCGAAGAAGCGGCTTCTTCACGCAAAGACGATTGTGCCGCTCACAGTGCTCTCCTTACTGCGGCTTCTGCCCAAAGACGCCCGGGAGCGGCTCTTAGCAATGGAGAGCATCCTACCTTCGTCTTTTGCGTCTCTTCTCATCTACATCTCAGCAAAAAGCTTTTCCACAACATCTGGCAAGGAGAAACTGTGCCAGCACAAAAAACATCTCCCATCGTGTTCTAGAAGTTGCAGAGATGTCTGCCAAGTGTTTGGCAGGAAGAAAAGTTGTCCAAAACAGCTTCCAATCGAATGTTCATGTGATTGGAAAAGTCAGGAGAGTGCAAAAGTACTGTTTTCTATCAGTTGGCAAGGTGCGCACACAATCCCAGTGTTGTACAGCTTGCTTCTTCACATTCCCGAAGCTGCCGCTCTCCCCGGCTCCCGGAGCCGAAGAAGCGGCTTCTTCGCGCAAGGACGATTGTGCCGCTCACAGTGCTCTCCTTAGCGCGGCTTCTGCCCAAAGACGCCGGGGAGTGGCTCTTAGCTCTGGAGAGCATCCTACCTTCGTCTTTAGCGTCTTTTGTAGTCTACATCTTAGCAAAAAGCTTTTCCACTACATCTGGCAAGGAGAAACTGTGCCAGCACAGAAAACATCTCCCATCGTGTTCTAGAAGTTTCAGAGATGTCTGCCAAGTGTTTGGCAGGAAGAAAAGAAAAGTTGTCCAAAACAGCTTCCAATCGAATGTTCATGTGATTGGAAAAGTCAGGAGAGTGCAAAAGTACTGTTTTCTATCAGTTGGCAAGGTGCGCACACAATCCCAGTGTTGTACAGCTTGCTTCTTTACCTTCCCGAAGCTGCCGCTCTCTCCGGATCCCGGAGCCGAAGAAGCGGCTTCTTCGCGCAAAGACGATTGTGCCGCTCACAGTGCTCTCCTTAGCGCGGCTTCTGCCCAAAGACGCCCGGGAGCGGCTTATAGCTCTGGAGAGCATCCTACCTTCATCTTTAGCGTCTTTTGCAGTCTACATATTAGCAAAACGCTTTCCCACTATGTCTGGCAAGGAAAAACTGTGCCAGCACAGAAAACATCTCCCATCGTGTTCTAGACGTTGCAGAGATGTCTGCCAAGTGTTTGGCAGGAAGAAAAGAAAAGTTATCCACAACAGCTTCCAATCGAATGTTCATGTGATTGGAAAAGTCAGGAGAGTGCAAAAGTACTGTTTTCTATCAGTTGGCAAGCTGCGCACACAATCCCAGTGTTGTACAGCTTACTTCTTCACCTTCCCGAAGCTGCCAGTCTCCCCGGCTCCCGAAGTCGAAGAAGCGGCTTCTTCACGCAAAGACGATTGTGCCGCTCACAGTGCTCTCCTTACTGCGGCTTCTGCCCAAAGACGCCCGGGAGCGGCTCTTAGCAATGGAGAGCATCCTACCTTCGTCTTTTGCGTCTCTTCTCATCTACATCTCAGCAAAAAGTTTTTCCACTACATCTGGCAAGGAGAAACTGTGCCAGCACAAAAAACATCTCCCATCGTGTTCTAGAAGTGTCAGAGATTTCTGCCAAGTGTTTGGCAGGAAGAAAAGAAAAGTTGTCCAAAACAGCTTCCAATCGAATGTTCATGTGATTGGAAAAGTCAGGAGAGTGCAAAAGTACTGTTTTCTATCAGTTGGCAAGGTGCGCACACAATCCCAGTGTTGTACAGCTTGCTCCTTCACATTCCCGAAGCTGCCGCTCTCCCCGGATCCCGGAGCCGAAGAAGCGGCTTCTTCACGCAAAGACGATTGTGCTGCTCACAGTGCTCTCCTTAGCGCGGCTTCTGCCCAAAGATGCACGGGAGCGGCTCTTAGCTCCGGAGAGCATCCTACCTTCGTCTTTAACGCTTTAAGTAGTCTACATCTTAGCAAATAGATTTTCCATAACATCTGGCAAGGAGAAACTATGCCAGCACAGAAAACATCTCCCATCGTGTTCTAGAAGTTGCAGAGATGTCTGCCAAGTGTTTGACAGGAAGAAAAGAAAAGTTGTCCAAAACAGCTTCCAATCAAATGTTCATGTGATCGGAAAAGTCAGGAGAGTGCAAAAGTACTGTTTTCTATCAGTTGGCAAGCTGCGCACACAATCCCAGTGTTGTACAGCTTGCTTCTTTACATTCCCGAAGCTGCCGCTCTCCCCGGCTCCCGGAGCCGAAGAAGCGGCTTCTTCGCGCAAGGACGATTGTGCCGCTCACAGTGCTCTCCTTAGCGCGGCTTCTGCCCAAAGACGCCGGGGAGTGGCTCTTAGCTCCGGAGAGCATCCTACCTTCCTCTTTAGCGTCTTTTGTAGTCTACATCTTAGCAAAAAGCTTTCCAACTATGTCTGGCAAGGAAAAACTGTGCCAGCACAGAAAACATCTCCCATCGTGTTCTAGACGTTGCAGAGATGTCTGCCAAGTGTTTGGCAGGAAGAAAAGAAAAGTTGTCCAAAACAGCTTCCAATCGAATGTTCATGTGATTGGAAAAGTCAGGAGAGTGCAAAAGTACTGTTTTCTATCAGTTGGCAAGGTGCGCACACAATCCCAGTGTTGTACAGCTTGCTTCTTCACCTTCCCGAAGCTGCCGCTCTCCCCGGATCCCGGAGCCGAAGAAGCGGCTTCTTCGCGCAAAGACGATTGTGCCGCTCACAGTGCTCTCCTTACTGCGGCTTCTGCCCAAAGACGCCCGGGAGCGGCTCTTAGCAATGGAGAGCATCCTACCTTCATCTTTTGCGTCTCTTCTCATCTACATCTCAGCAAAAAGCTTTTCCACAACATCTGGCAAGGAGAAACTGTGCCAGCACAAAAAACATCTCCCATCGTGTTCTAGACGTTGCAGAGATGTCTGCCAAGTGTTTGGCAGGAAGAAAAGAAAAGTTGTCCAAAACAGCTTCCAATCGAATGTTCATGTGATTGGAAAAGTCAGGAGAGTGCAAAAGTACTGTTTTCTATCAGTTGGCAAGGTGCGCACACAATCCCAGTGTTGTACAGCTTGCTTCTTCACCTTCCCGAAGCTGCCGCTCTCTCCAGATCCCGGAGCCGAAGAAGCGGCTTCTTCGCGCAAAGACGATTGTGCCGCTCGCAGTGCTCTCCTTAGCGCGGCTTCTGCCCAAAGACGCCCGGGAGCGGCTCTTAGCTCCGGAGAGCATCCTACCTTCGTCTTTAGCGTCTTTTGTAGTCTACATCTTAGCAAAACGCTTTCCCACTATGTCTGGCAAGGAAAAACTGTGCCAGCACAGAAAACATCTCCCATCGTGTTCTAGACGTTGCAGAGATTTCTGCCAAGTGTTTGGCAGGAAGAAAAGAAAACTTGTCCAAAACAGCTTCCAATCGAATGTTCATGTGATTGGAAAAGTCAGGAGAGTGCAAAAGTACGGTTTTCTATCAGTTGGCAAGCTGCGCACACAATCCCAGTGTTGTACAGCTTACTTCTTCACCTTCCCGAAGCTGCCGGTCTCCCCGGCTCCCGGAGCCGAAGAAGCGGCTTCTTCACGCAAAGACGATTGTGCCGCTCACAGTGCTCTCCTTACTGCGGCTTCTGCCCAAAGACGCCCGGGAGCGGCTCTTAGCAATGGAGAGCATCCTACCTTCATCTTTTGCGTCTCTTCTAATCTACATCTCAGCAAAAAGCTTTTCCACAACATCTGGCAAGGAGAAACTGTGCCAGCACAGAAAACATCTCCCATCGTGTTCTAGACGTTGCAGAGATGTCTGCCAAGTGTTTGGCAGGAAGAAAAGAAAAGTTGTCCAAAACAGCTTCCAATCGAATGTTCATGTGATTGGAAAAGTCAGGAGAGTGCAAAAGTACTGTTTTCTATCAGTTGGCAAGCTGCGCACACAATCCCAGTGTTGTACAGCTTGCTTCTTCACCTTCCCGAAGCTGCCGCTCTCTCCAGATCCCGGAGCCGAAGAAGCGGCTTCTTCGCGCAAAGACGATTGCGCCGCTCGCAGTGCTCTCCTTAGCGCGGCTTCTGCCCAAAGACACCCGGGAGCGGCTCTTAGCTCCGAAGAGCATCCTACCTTCGTCTTTAGCGTCTTTTGTAGTCTACATCTTAGCAAAACGCTTTCCCACTATGTCTGGCAAGGAAAAACTGTGCCAGCACAGAAAACATCTCCCATCGTTTTCTAGACGTTGCAGAGATGTCTGCCAAGTGTTTGGCAGGAAGAAAAGAAAAGTTGTCCAAAACAGCTTCCAATCGAATGTTCATGTGATTGGAAAAGTCAGGAGAGTGCAAAAGTACTGTTTTCTATCAGTTGGCAAGCTGCGCACACAATCCCAGTGTTGTACAGCTTACTTCTTCACCTTCCCGAAGCTGCCAGTCTCCCCGGCTCCCGAAGTCGAAGAAGCGGCTTCTTCACGCAAAGACGACTGTGCCGCTCACAGTGCTCTCCTTACTGCGGCTTCTGCCCAAAGACGCCCGGGAGCGGCTCTTAGCAATGGAGAGCATCCTACCTTCGTCTTTAGCGTCTCTTCTCATCTACATCTCAGCAAAAAGCTTTTCCACTACATCTGGCAAGGAGAAACTCTGCCAGCACAGAAAACATCTCCTATCGTGTTCTAGACGTTGCAGAGATGTCTGCCAATTGTTTGGCAGGAAGAAAAGAAAAGTTGTCCAAAACAGCTTCCAATCGAATGTTCATGTGATTGGAAAAGTCAGGAGAGTGCAAAAGTACTGTTTTCTATCAGTTGGCAAGCTGCGCACACAATCCCAGTGTTGTACAGCTTGCTTCTTCACCTTCTTGAAGCTGCCACTCTCTCGGGCTCCCGGAGCCGAAGAAGCGGCTTCTTCGCGCAAGGACGATTGTGTCGCTCACAGTGCTCTCCTTAGCGCGGCTTCTGCCCAAAGACGCCGGGGAGTGGCTCTTAGCTCCGGAGAGCATCCTACCTTCATCTTTAGCGTCTTTTGTAGTCTACATCTTAGCAAAACGCTTTCCAACTATGTCTGGCAAGGAAAAACTGTTCCAGCACAGAAAACATCTCCCATCGTGTTCTAGACGTTGCAGAGATGTCTGCCAAGTGTTTGGCAGGAAGAAAAGAAAAGTTGTCCAAAACAGCTTCCAATCGAATGTTCATGTGATTGGAAAAGTCAGGAGAGTGCAAAAGTACTGTTTTCTATCAGTTGGCAAGCTGCACACACAATCGCAGTGTTGTACAGCTTGCTTCTTCACCTTCCCGAAGCTGCCACTCTCTCCGGCTCCCGGAGCCGAAGAAGCGGCTTCTTCGCGCAAGGACGATTGTGCCGCTCACAGTGCTCTCCTTAGCGCGGCTTCTGCCCAAAGATGCCGGGGAGTGGCTCTTAGCTCCGGAGAGCATCCTACCTTCGTCTTTAGCGTCTTTTGTAGTCTACATCTTAGCAAAAAGCTTTTCCGCTACATCTGGCAAGGAGAAACTGTGCCAGCACAGAAAACATCTCCCATCGTGTTCTAGAAGTTTCAGAGATGTCTGCCAAGTGTTTGGCAGGAAGAAAAGAAAAGTTGTCCAAAACAGCTTCCAATCGAATGTTCATGTGATTGGAAAAGTCAGGAGAGTGCAAAAGTACTGTTTTCTATCAGTTGGCAAGGTGCGCACACAATCCCAGTGTTGTAAAGCTTGCTTCTTCACCTTCCCGAAGCTGCCGCTGTCTCCGGATCCCGGAGCCGAAGAAGCGGCTTCTTCGCGCAAAGACGATTGTGCTGCTCACAGTGCTCTCCTTAGCACGGCTTCTGCCCAAAGATGCACGGGAGCGGCTCTTAGCTCCGGAGAGCATCCTACCTTCGTCTTTAACGCTTTAAGTAGTCTACATCTTAGCAAATAGATTTTCCACTACATCTGGCAAGGAGAAACTATGCCAGCACAGAAAACATCTCCCATCGTGTTCTAGAAGTTGCAGAGATGTCTGCCAAGTGTTTGACAGGAAGAAAAGAAAAGTTGTCCAAAACAGCTTCCAATCGAATGTTCATGTGATTGGAAAAGTCAGGAGAGTGCAAAAGTACTGTTTTCTATCAGTTGGCAAGCTGCGCACACAATCCCAGTGTTGTACAGCTTGCTTCTTCACCTTCCCGAAGCTGCCGCTCTCTCCGGATCCCGGAGCCGAAGAAGCGGCTTCTTCGCGCAAAGACGATTGTGCCGCACACAGTGCTCTCCTTAGCGCGGCTTCTGCCCGAAGACGCCCGGGAGCGGCTCTTAGCTCCGGAGAGCATCCTACCTTCATCTTTAGCGTCTTTTGTAGTCTACATCTTAGCAAAACGCTTTCCCACTATGTCTGGCAAGGAAAAACTGTGCCAGAACAGAAAACATCCTCCATCGTGTTCTAGACGTTGCAGAGATGTCTGCCAAGTGTTTGGCAGGAAGAAAAGAAAAGTTGTCCAAAACAGCTTCCAATCGAATGTTCATGTGATTGGAAAAGTCAGGAGAGTGCAAAAGTACTGTTTTCTATCAGTTGGCAAGCTGCGCACACAATCCCAGTGTTGTACAGCTTACTTCTTCACCTTCCCGAAGCTGCCGCTCTCCCCGGCTCCCGGAGCCGAAGAAGCGGCTTCTTCACGCAAAGATAATTGTGCCGCTCACAGTGCTCTCCTTACTGCGGCTTCTGCCCAAAGACGCCCGGGAGCGGCTCTTAGCTCCGGTGAGCATCCTACCTTCGTCTTTTGCGTCTCTTCTCATCTACATCTCAGCAAAAAGCTTTTCCACAACATCTGGCAAGGAGAAACTGTGCCAGCACAAAACACATCTCCCATCGTGTTCTAGAAGTTGCAGAGATGTCTGCCAAGTGTTTGGCAGGAAGAAAAGTTGTCCAAAACAGCTTCCAATCGAATGTTCATGTGATTGGAAAAGTCAGGAGAGTGCAAAAGTACTGTTTTCTATCAGTTGGCAAGCTGCGCACATAATCCCAGTGTTGTACAGCTTGCTTCTTCACCTTCCCGAAGCTGCCACTCTCTCCGGCTCCCGGAGCCGAAGAAGCGGCTTCTTTGCGCAAGGACGATTGTGCCGCTCACAGTGCTCTCCTTAGCGCGGCTTCTGCCCAAAGACGCCCGGGAGTGGCTCTTAGCTCCGGAGAGCATCCTACCTTCGTCTTTAGCGTCTTTTGTAGTCTACATCTTAGCAAAAAGCTTTTCCACTACATCTGGCAAGGAGAAACTGTGCCAGCACAGAAAACATCTCCCATCGTGTTCTAGAAGTTTCAGAGATGTCTGCCAAGTGTTTGGCAGGAAGAAAAGGAAAGTTGTCCAAAACAGCTTCCAATCGAATGTTCATGTGATTGGAAAAGTCAGGAGAGTGCAAAAGTACTGTTTTCTATCAGTTGGCAAGCTGCGCACACAATCCCAGTGTTGTAAAGCTTGCTTCTTCACCTTCCCGAAGCTGCCGCTCTCTCCGGATCCCGGAGCCGAAGAAGCGGCTTCTTCGCGCAAAGACGATTGTGCTGCTCGCAGTGCTCTCCTTAGCACGGCTTCTGCCCAAAGATGCACGGGAGCGGCTCTTAGCTCCGGAGAGCATCCTACCTTCGTCTTTAGCATCTTTTGTAGTCTACATCTTAGCAAAACGCTTTCCCACTATGTCTGGCAAGGAAAAACTGTGCCAGCACAGAAAACATCTCCCATCGTTTTCTAGACGTTGCAGAGATGTCTGCCAAGTGTTTGGCAGGAAGAAAAGAAAAGTTGTCCAAAACAGCTTCCAATCGAATGTTCATGTGATTGGAAAAGTCAGGAGAGTGCAAAAGTACTGTTTTCTATCAGTTGGCAAGCTGCGCACACAATCCCAGTGTTGTACAGCTTACTTCTTCACCTTCCCGAAGCTGCCGCTCTCCCCGGCTCCCGGAGCCGAAGAAGCGGCTTCTTCACGCAAAGACGATTGTGCCGCTCACAGTGCTCTCCTTACTGCGGCTTCTGCCCAAAGACGCCCGGGAGCGGCTCTTAGCAATGGAGAGCATCCTACCTTCGTCTTTTGCGTCTCTTCTCATCTACATCTCAGCAAAAAGCTTTTCCACAACATCTGGCAAGGAGAAACTGTGCCAGCACAAAAAACATCTCCCATCGTGTTCTAGAAGTTGCAGAGATGTCTGCCAAGTGTTTGGCAGGAAGAAAAGTTGTCCAAAACAGCTTCCAATCGAATGTTCATGTGATTGGAAAAGTCAGGAGAGTGCAAAAGTACTGTTTTCTATCAGTTGGCAAGGTGCGCACACAATCCCAGTGTTGTACAGCTTGCTTCTTCACATTCCCGAAGCTGCCGCTCTCCCCGGCTCCCGGAGCCGAAGAAGCGGCTTCTTCGCGCAAGGACGATTGTGCCGCTCACAGTGCTCTCCTTAGCGCGGCTTCTGCCCAAAGACGCCGGGGAGTGGCTCTTAGCTCTGGAGAGCATCCTACCTTCGTCTTTAGCGTCTTTTGTAGTCTACATCTTAGCAAAAAGCTTTTCCACTACATCTGGCAAGGAGAAACTGTGCCAGCACAGAAAACATCTCCCATCGTGTTCTAGAAGTTTCAGAGATGTCTGCCAAGTGTTTGGCAGGAAGAAAAGAAAAGTTGTCCAAAACAGCTTCCAATCGAATGTTCATGTGATTGGAAAAGTCAGGAGAGTGCAAAAGTACTGTTTTCTATCAGTTGGCAAGGTGCGCACACAATCCCAGTGTTGTACAGCTTGCTTCTTTACCTTCCCGAAGCTGCCGCTCTCTCCGGATCCCGGAGCCGAAGAAGCGGCTTCTTCGCGCAAAGACGATTGTGCCGCTCACAGTGCTCTCCTTAGCGCGGCTTCTGCCCAAAGACGCCCGGGAGCGGCTTATAGCTCTGGAGAGCATCCTACCTTCATCTTTAGCGTCTTTTGCAGTCTACATCTTAGCAAAACGCTTTCCCACTATGTCTGGCAAGGAAAAACTGTGCCAGCACAGAAAACATCTCCCATCGTGTTCTAGACGTTGCAGAGATGTCTGCCAAGTGTTTGGCAGGAAGAAAAGAAAAGTTATCCACAACAGCTTCCAATCGAATGTTCATGTGATTGGAAAAGTCAAGAGAGTGCAAAAGTACTGTTTTCTATCAGTTGGCAAGCTGCGCACACAATCCCAGTGTTGTACAGCTTACTTCTTCACCTTCCCGAAGCTGCCAGTCTCCCCGGCTCCCGAAGTCGAAGAAGCGGCTTCTTCACGCAAAGACGATTGTGCCGCTCACAGTGCTCTCCTTACTGCGGCTTCTGCCCAAAGACGCCCGGGAGCGGCTCTTAGCAATGGAGAGCATCCTACCTTCGTCTTTTGCGTCTCTTCTCATCTACATCTCAGCAAAAAGTTTTTCCACTACATCTGGCAAGGAGAAACTGTGCCAGCACAAAAAACATCTCCCATCGTGTTCTAGAAGTGTCAGAGATTTCTGCCAAGTGTTTGGCAGGAAGAAAAGAAAAGTTGTCCAAAACAGCTTCCAATCGAATGTTCATGTGATTGGAAAAGTCAGGAGAGTGCAAAAGTACTGTTTTCTATCAGTTGGCAAGGTGCGCACACAATCCCAGTGTTGTACAGCTTGCTCCTTCACATTCCCGAAGCTGCCGCTCTCCCCGGATCCCGGAGCCGAAGAAGCGGCTTCTTCACGCAAAGACGATTGTGCTGCTCACAGTGCTCTCCTTAGCGCGGCTTCTGCCCAAAGATGCACGGGAGCGGCTCTTAGCTCCGGAGAGCATCCTACCTTCGTCTTTAACGCTTTAAGTAGTCTACATCTTAGCAAATAGATTTTCCATAACATCTGGCAAGGAGAAACTATGCCAGCACAGAAAACATCTCCCATCGTGTTCTAGAAGTTGCAGAGATGTCTGCCAAGTGTTTGACAGGAAGAAAAGAAAAGTTGTCCAAAACAGCTTCCAATCAAATGTTCATGTGATCGGAAAAGTCAGGAGAGTGCAAAAGTACTGTTTTCTATCAGTTGGCAAGCTGCGCACACAATCCCAGTGTTGTACAGCTTGCTTCTTTACATTCCCGAAGCTGCCGCTCTCCCCGGCTCCCGGAGCCGAAGAAGCGGCTTCTTCGCGCAAAGACGATTGTGCCGCTCACAGTGCTCTCCTTAGCGCGGCTTCTGCCCAAAGACGCACGGGAGCGGCTCTTAGCTCCGGAGAGCATCCTAGCTTCGTCTTTAGCGTCTCTTCTCATCTACATCTCAGCAAAAAGCTTTTCCACTACATCTGGCAAGGAGAAACGCTGCCAGCACAGAAAACATCTCCCATCGTGTTCTAGACGTTGCAGAGATGTCTGCCAAGTGTTTGGCAGGAAGAAAAGAAAAGTTGTCCAAAACAGCTTCCAATCGAATGTTCATGTGATTGGAAAAGTCAGGAGAGTGCAAAAGTACTGTTTTCTATCAGTTGGCAAGCTGCGCACACAATCCCAGTGTTGTACAGCTTGCTTCTTCACCTTCCCGAAGCTGCCACTCTCTCCGGCTCCCGGAGCCGAAGAATCGGCTTCTTCGCGCAAGGACGATTGTGCCGCTCACAGTGCTCTCCTTAGCGCGGCTTCTGCCCAAAGACGCCGGGGAGTGGCTCTTAGCTCCGGAGAGCATCCTACCTTCCTCTTTAGCGTCTTTTGTAGTCTACATCTTAGCAAAAAGCTTTCCAACTATGTCTGGCAAGGAAAACATGTGCCAGCACAGAAAACATCTCCCATCGTGTTCTAGACGTTGCAGAGATGTCTGCCAAGTGTTTGGCAGGAAGAAAAGAAAAGTTGTCCAAAACAGCTTCCAATCGAATGTTCATGTGATTGGAAAAGTCAGGAGAGTGCAAAAGTACTGTTTTCTATCAGTTGGCAAGGTGCGCACACAATCCCAGTGTTGTACAGCTTGCTTCTTCACCTTCCCGAAGCTGCCGCTCTCCCCGGATCCCGGAGCTGAAGAATCGGCTTCTTCCCGCAAAGACGATTGTGCCGCTCACAGTGCTCTCCTTAGCGCGGCTTCTGCCCAAAGACGCCCGGGAGCGGCTCTTAGCTCTGGAGAGCATTCTACCTTCGTCTTTAGCGTCTCTTTTCATCTACATCTCAGCAAAAACCTTTTCCACTACATCTGGCAAGGAGAAACTGTGCCAGCACAGAAAACATCTCCCATCGTGTTCTAGAAGTTGCAGAGATGTCTGCCAAGTGTTTGGCAGGAAGAAAAGAAAAGTTGTCCAAAACAGCTTCCAATCGAATGTTCATGTGATTGGAAAAGTCAGGAGAGTGCAAAAGTACTGTTTTCTATCAGTTGGCAAGGTGCGCACACAATCCCAGTGTTGTACAGCTTGCTTCTTCACCTTCCCGAAGCTGCCGCTCTCTCCAGATCCCGGAGCCGAAGAAGCGGCTTCTTCGCGCAAAGACGATTGTGCCGCTCACAGTGCTCTCCTTAGCGCGGCTTCTGCCCAAAGACGCCCGGGAGCGGCTCTTTGCTCCGGAGAGCATCCTACCTTCATCTTTAGCGTCTTTTGTAGTCTACATCTTAGCAAAACGCTTTCCCACTATGTCTGGCAAGGAAAAACTGTGCCAGCACAGAAAACATCTCCCATCGTGTTCTAGACGTTGCAGAGATGTCTGCCAAGTGTTTGGCAGGAAGAAAAGAAAAGTTGTCCAAAACAGCTTCCAATCGAATGTTCATGTGATTGGAAAAGTCAGGAGAGTGCAAAAGTACTGTTTTCTATCAGTTGGCAAGCTGCGCACACAATCCCAGTGTTGTACAGCTTGCTTCTTCACCTTCCCGAAGCTGCCGCTCTCTCCAGATCCCGGAGCCGAAGAAGCGGCTTCTTCGCGCAAAGACGATTGTGCCGCTCACAGTGCTCTCCTTAGCGCGGCTTCTGCCCAAAGACGCCCCGAAGCGGCTCTTAGCAATGGAGAGCATCCTACCTTCGTCTTTTGCGTCTCTTCTCATCTACATCTCAGCAAAAAGCTTTTCCACTACATCTGGCAAGGAGAAACTGTGCCAGCACAGAAAACATCTCCCATCGTGTTCTAGAAGTTGCAGAGATGTCTGCCAAGTGTTTGGCAGGAAGAAAAGAAAAGTTGTCCAAAACAGCTTCCAATCGAATGTTCATGTGATTGGAAAAGTCAGGAGAGTGCAAAAGTACTGTTTTCTATCAGTTGGCAAGGTGCGCACACAATCCCAGTGTTGTACAGCTTGCTTCTTCACCTTCCCGAAGCTGCCGCTCTCTCCAGATCCCGGAGCCGAAGAAGCGGCTTCTTCGCGCAAAGACGATTGTGCCGCTCGCAGTGCTCTCCTTAGCGCGGCTTCTGCCCAAAGACACCCGGGAGCGGCTCTTAGCTCCGAAGAGCATCCTACCTTCGTCTTTAGCGTCTTTTGTAGTCTACATCTTAGCAAAACGCTTTCCCACTATGTCTGGCAAGGAAAAACTGTGCCAGCACAGAAAACATCTCCCATCGTTTTCTAGACGTTGCAGAGATGTCTGCCAAGTGTTTGGCAGGAAGAAAAGAAAAGTTGTCCAAAACAGCTTCCAATCGAATGTTCATGTGATTGGAAAAGTCAGGAGAGTGCAAAAGTACTGTTTTCTATCAGTTGGCAAGCTGCGCACACAATCCCAGTGTTGTACAGCTTACTTCTTCACCTTCCCGAAGCTGCCAGTCTCCCCGGCTCCCGAAGTCGAAGAAGCGGCTTCTTCACGCAAAGACGACTGTGCCGCTCACAGTGCTCTCCTTAGCACGGGTTCTGTCCAAAGACGCCCGGGAGCGGCTCATAGCTCCGGAGAGCATCCTACCTTCGTCTTTAGCGTCTTTTGTAGTCTACATCTTAGCAAAACGCTTTCCCACTATGTCTGGCAAGGAGAAACTGTGCCAGCACAGAAAACATCTCCTATCGTGTTCTAGACGTTGCAGAGATGTCTGCCAAGTGTTTGGCAGGAAGAAAAGAAAAGTTGTCCAAAACAGCTTCCAATCGAATGTTCATGTGATTGGAAAAGTCAGGAGAGTGCAAAAGTACTGTTTTCTATCAGTTGGCAAGCTGCGCACACAATCCCAGTGTTGTACAGCTTGCTTCTTCACCTTCTTGAAGCTGCCACTCTCTCGGGCTCCCGGAGCCGAAGAAGCGGCTTCTTCGCGCAAGGACGATTGTGTCGCTCACAGTGCTCTCCTTAGCGCGGCTTCTGCCCAAAGATGCCCGGGAGTGGCTCTTAGCTCCGGAGAGCATCCTACCTTCATCTTTAGCGTCTTTTGTAGTCTACATCTTAGCAAAACGCTTTCCAACTATGTCTGGCAAGGAAAAACTGTGCCAGCACAGAAAACATCTCCCATCGTGTTCTAGACGTTGCAGAGATGTCTGCCAAGTGTTTGGCAGGAAGAAAAGAAAAGTTGTCTAAAACAGCTTCCAATCGAATGTTCATGTGATTGGAAAAGTCAGGAGAGTGCAAAAGTACTGTTTTCTATCAGTTGGCAAGCTGCGCACACAATCCCAGTG
Source organism: Melospiza georgiana (assembly GCF_028018845.1). NCBI lineage: Eukaryota > Metazoa > Chordata > Aves > Passeriformes > Passerellidae > Melospiza > Melospiza georgiana. Next base: position 19,222,892 of record NC_080464.1, on the reverse strand, counting down.
TTGTACGGCTTGCTTCTTCACCTTCTTGAAGCTGCCACTCTCTCGGGCTCCCGGAGCCGAAGAAGCGGCTTCTTCGCGCAAGGACGATTGTGTCGCTCACAGTGCTCTCCTTAGCGCGGCTTCTGCCCAAAGACGCCGGGGAGTGGCTCTTAGCTCCGGAGAGCATCCTACCTTCATCTTTAGCGTCTTTTGTAGTCTACATCTTAGCAAAACGCTTTCCAACTATGTCTGGCAAGGAAAAACTGTGCCAGCACAGAAAACATCTCCCATCGTGTTCTAGACGTTGCAGAGATGTCTGCCAAGTGTTTGGCAGGAAGAAAAGAAAAGTTGTCCAAAACAGCTTCCAATCGAATGTTCATGTGATTAGAAAAGTCAGGAGAGTGCAAAAGTACTGTTTTCTATCAGTTGGCAAGCTGCGCACACAATCCCAGTGTTGTACAGCTTACTTCTTCACCTTCCCGAAGCTGCCGGTCTCCCCGGCTCCCGAAGTCGAAGAAGCGGCTTCTTCACGCAAAGACGATTGTGCCGCTCACAGTGCTCTCCTTACTGCGGCTTCTGCCCAAAGACGCCCGGGAGCGGCTCTTAGCAATGGAGAGCATCCTACCTTCGTCTTTTGCGTCTCTTCTCATCTACATCTCAGCCAAATGTTTTCCACTACATCTGGCAAGGAGAAACTGTGCCACCACAAAAAACATCTCCCATCGTGTTCTAGAAGTTGCAGAGATGTCTGCCAAGTGTTTGGCAGGAAGAAAAGAAAAGTTGTCCAAAACAGCTTCCAATGGAATGTTCATGTGATTGGAAAAGTCAGGAGAGTGCAAAAGTACTGTTTTCTATCAGTTGGCAAGCTGCGCACACAATCCCAGTGTTGTACAGCTTGCTTCTTCACCTTCCCGAAGCTGCCGCTCTCTCCGGCTCCCGGAGCCGAAGAAGCGGCTTCTTCGCGCAAGGACGATTGTGCCGCTCACAGTGCTCTCCTCAGCGCGGCTTCTGCCCAAAGACGCCGGGGAGTGGCTCTTAGCTCCGGAGAGCATCCTACCTTCATCTTTAGCGTCTTTTGTAGTCTACGTCTTAGCAAAACGCTTTGCCAGTATGTCTGGCTAGGAGAAACTGTGCCAGCACAGAAAACATCTCCCATCGTGTTCTAGAAGTTGCAGAGATGTCTGCCAAGTGTTTGGCAGGAAGAAAAGAAAAGTTGTCAACAACAGCTTCCAATCGAATGTTCATGTGATTGGAAATGTAAGCAGAGTGCAAAAGTACTGTTTTCTATCAGTTGGCAAGGTGCGCACACAATCCCAGTGTTGTACAGCTTGCTTCTTCACCTTCCCGAAGCTGCCGCTGTCCCCGGCTCCCGGAGTCGAAGAAGCGGCTTCTTCGCGCAAAGACAATTGTGCCGCTCACAGTGCTCTCCTTAGCGCGGCTTCTGCCCAAAGACGCCCGGGAGCGGCTCTTAGCTCCGGAGAGCATCCTACCTTCGTCTTTAGCGTCTTTTGTAGTCTACATCTTAGCAAAACGCTTTCCCACTATGTCTGGCAAGGAAAAACTGTGCCAGCACAGAAAACATCTCCCATCGTGTTCTAGACGTTGCAGAGATGTCTGCCAAGTGTTTGGCAGGAAGAAAAGAAAAGTTGTCCAAAACAGCTTCCAATCGAATGTTCATGTGATTGGAAAAGTCAGGAGAGTGCAAAAGTACTGTTTTCTATCAGTTGGCAAGCTGCGCACACAATCCCAGTGTTGTCCAGCTTACTTCTTCACCTTCCCGAAGCTGCCACTCTCTCTGGCTCCCGGAGCCAAAGAAGCGGCTTCTTCGCGCAAGGACGATTGTGCCGCTCACAGTGCTCTCCTTAGCGCGGCTTCTGCCCAAAGACGCCCGGGAGCGGCTTATAGCTCTGAAGAGCATCCTACCTTCGTCTTTAGCGTCTCTTCTAATCTACATCTCAGCAAAAAGCTTTTCCACAATATCTGGCAAGGAGAAACTGTGCCAGCACAAAAAATATCTCCCATCGTGTTCTAGAAGTTGCAGAGATGTCTGCCAAGTGTTTGGCAGGAAGAAAAGAAAAGTTGTCCAAAACAGCTTCCAATCGAATGTTCATGTGATTGGAAAAGTCAGGAGAGTGCAAAAGTACTGTTTTCTATCAGTTGGCAAGCTGCGCACACACTCCCAGTGTTGTACAGCTTGCTTCTTCACCTTCCCGAAGCTGCCACTCTCTCCGGCTCACGGAGCCGAAGAAGCGGCTTCTTCGCGCAAAGACGATTGTGCCGCTCACAGTGCTCTCCTTACTGCGGCTTCTGCCCAAAGACGCCCGGGAGCGGCTCTTAGCTCTGAAGAGCATCCTACCTTCGTCTTTAGCGTCTCTTCTTATCTACATCTCAGCAAAAAGCTTTTCCACTACATCTGGCAAGGACAAACTGTGGCAGCACAAAAAATATCTCCCATCGTGTTCTAGAAGTTGCAGGGATGTCTGCCAAGTGTTTGGCAGGAAGAAAAGAAAAGTTGTCCAAAACAGCTTCCAATCGAATGTTCATGTGATTGGAAAAGTCAGGAGAGTGCAAAAGTACTGTTTTCTATCAGTTGGCAAGCTGCGCACACAATCCCAGTGTTGTACAGCTTGCTTATTCACCTTCCCGAAGCTTCCGCTCTCTCCGGCTCCCGGAGTCGAAGAAGCGGCTTCTTCACGCAAAGACGATTGTGCCGCTCACAGTGCTCTCCTTAGCGCGGCTTCTGCCCAAAGACGCCCGGGAGCGGCTCTTAGCTCCGGTGAGCATCCTACCTTCGTCTTTAGCGTCTCTTCTCATCTACATCTCAGCAAAAAGCTTTTCCTCAACATCTGGCAAGGAGAAACTGTGCCAGCACAGAAAACATCTCCCATCGTGTTCTAGAAGTTGAAGTGATGTCTGCCAAGTGTTTGGCAGGAAGAAAAGAAAAGTTGTCCACAACAGCTTCCAATCGAATGTTCATGTGATTGGAAAAGTCAGGAGAGTGCAAAAGTACTGTTTTCTATCAGTTGGCAAGCTGCGCACACAATCCCAGTGTTGTACAGCTTGCTTCTTCACCTTCCCGAAGCTGCCGCTCTCCCCGGATCCCGGAGTCGAAGAAGCGGCTTCTTCACGCAAAGACGATTGTGCTGCTCACAGTGCTCTCCTTAGTGCGGCTTCTGCCCAAAGACGCCCGGGAGCGGCTCTTAGCTCCGGTGAGCATCCTACCTTTGTCTTTAGCGTCTCTTCTCATCTACATCTCAGCAAAAAGCTTTTCCTCAACATCTGGCAAGGAGAAACTGTGCCAGCACAAAAAATATCTCCCATCGTGTTCTAGAAGTTGCAGAGATGTCTGCCAAGTGTTTGGCAGGAAGAAAAGAAAAGTTGTCCAAAACAGCTTCCAATCGAATGTTCATGTGATTGGAAAAGTCAGGAGAGTGCAAAAGTACTGTTTTCTATCAGTTGGCAAGGTGCGCACACAATCCCAGTGTTGTACAGCTTGCTTCTTCACATTCCCGAAGCTGCCGCTCTCCCCGGCTCCCGGAGTCGAAGAAGCGGCTTCTTCGCGCAAAGACGATTGTGCCGCTCACAGTGCTCTCCTTAGCGCGGCTTCTGCCCAAAGACGCCCGGGAGCGGCTCTTAGCTCCGGAGAGCATCCTACCTTCGTCTTTAGCGTCTCTTCTAATCTACATCTGAGCAAAAAGCTTTTCCACTACATCTGGCAAGGAGAAACTGTGCCAGCACAGAAAACATCTCCCATCGTGTTCTAGAAGTTGCAGAGATGTCTGCCAAGTGTTTGGCAGGAAGAAAAGAAAAGTTGTCCACAACAGCTTCCAATCGAATGTTCATGTGATTGGAAAAGTCAGGAGAGTGCAAAAGTACTGTTTTCTATCAGTTGGCAAGCTGCGCACACAATCCCAGTGTTGTACAGCTTGCTTCTTCACCTTCCCGAAGCTTCCGTTCTCTCCGGCTCCCGGAGTCGAAGAAGCGGCTTCTTCACGCAAAGACGATTGTGCCGCTCACAGTGCTCTCCTTAGTGCGGCTTCTGCCCAAAGACGCCCGGGAGCGGCTCTTAGCTCCGGTGAGCATCCTACCTTCGTCTTTAGCGTCTCTTCTCATCTACATCTCAGCAAAAAGCTTTTCCTCAACATCTGGCAAGGAGAAACTGTGCCAGCACAGAAAACATCTCCCATCGTGTTCTAGAAGTTGCAGAGATGTCTGCCAAGTGTTTGGCAGGAAGAAAAGAAAAGTTGTCCAAAACAGCTTCCAATCGAATGTTCATGTGATTGGAAAAGTCAGGAGAGTGCAAAAGTACTGTTTTCTATCAGTTGGCAAGCTGCGCACACAATCCCAGTGTTGTACAGCTTGCTTCTTCACCTTCCCGAAGCTGCCGCTCTCCCCGGATCCCGGAGTCGAAGAAGCGGCTTCTTCACGCGAAGATGATTGTGCCGCTCACAGTGCTCTCCTTACTGCGGCTTCTGCCCAAAGACGCCCGGGAGCGGCTCTTAGCAATGGAGAGCATCCTACCTTCGTCTTTTGCGTCTCTTCTCATCTACATCTCAGCCAAATGTTTTCCACTACATCTGGCAAGGAGAAACTGTGCCACCACAAAAAACATCTCCCATCGTGTTCTAGAAGTTGCAGAGATGTCTGCCAAGTGTTTGGCAGGAAGAAAAGAAAAGTTGTCCAAAACAGCTTCCAATGGAATGTTCATGTGATTGGAAAAGTCAGGAGAGTGCAAAAGTACTGTTTTCTATCAGTTGGCAAGCTGCGCACACAATCCCAGTGTTGTACAGCTTGCTTCTTCACCTTCCCGAAGCTGCCGCTCTCTCCGGCTCCCGGAGCCGAAGAAGCGGCTTCTTCGCGCAAGGACGATTGTGCCGCTCACAGTGCTCTCCTCAGCGCGGCTTCTGCCCAAAGACGCCGGGGAGTGGCTCTTAGCTCCGGAGAGCATCCTACCTTCATCTTTAGCGTCTTTTGTAGTCTACGTCTTAGCAAAACGCTTTGCCAGTATGTCTGGCTAGGAGAAACTGTGCCAGCACAGAAAACATCTCCCATCGTGTTCTAGAAGTTGCAGAGATGTCTGCCAAGTGTTTGGCAGGAAGAAAAGAAAAGTTGTCAACAACAGCTTCCAATCGAATGTTCATGTGATTGGAAATGTAAGCAGAGTGCAAAAGTACTGTTTTCTATCAGTTGGCAAGGTGCGCACACAATCCCAGTGTTGTACAGCTTGCTTCTTCACCTTCCCGAAGCTGCCGCTGTCCCCGGCTCCCGGAGTCGAAGAAGCGGCTTCTTCGCGCAAAGACAATTGTGCCGCTCACAGTGCTCTCCTTAGCGCGGCTTCTGCCCAAAGACGCCCGGGAGCGGCTCTTAGCTCCGGAGAGCATCCTACCTTCGTCTTTAGCGTCTTTTGTAGTCTACATCTTAGCAAAACGCTTTCCCACTATGTCTGGCAAGGAAAAACTGTGCCAGCACAGAAAACATCTCCCATCGTGTTCTAGACGTTGCAGAGATGTCTGCCAAGTGTTTGGCAGGAAGAAAAGAAAAGTTGTCCAAAACAGCTTCCAATCGAATGTTCATGTGATTGGAAAAGTCAGGAGAGTGCAAAAGTACTGTTTTCTATCAGTTGGCAAGCTGCGCACACAATCCCAGTGTTGTCCAGCTTACTTCTTCACCTTCCCGAAGCTGCCACTCTCTCTGGCTCCCGGAGCCAAAGAAGCGGCTTCTTCGCGCAAGGACGATTGTGCCGCTCACAGTGCTCTCCTTAGCGCGGCTTCTGCCCAAAGACGCCCGGGAGCGGCTTATAGCTCTGAAGAGCATCCTACCTTCGTCTTTAGCGTCTCTTCTAATCTACATCTCAGCAAAAAGCTTTTCCACAATATCTGGCAAGGAGAAACTGTGCCAGCACAAAAAATATCTCCCATCGTGTTCTAGAAGTTGCAGAGATGTCTGCCAAGTGTTTGGCAGGAAGAAAAGAAAAGTTGTCCAAAACAGCTTCCAATCGAATGTTCATGTGATTGGAAAAGTCAGGAGAGTGCAAAAGTACTGTTTTCTATCAGTTGGCAAGCTGCGCACACACTCCCAGTGTTGTACAGCTTGCTTCTTCACCTTCCCGAAGCTGCCACTCTCTCCGGCTCACGGAGCCGAAGAAGCGGCTTCTTCGCGCAAAGACGATTGTGCCGCTCACAGTGCTCTCCTTACTGCGGCTTCTGCCCAAAGACGCCCGGGAGCGGCTCTTAGCTCTGAAGAGCATCCTACCTTCGTCTTTAGCGTCTCTTCTTATCTACATCTCAGCAAAAAGCTTTTCCACTACATCTGGCAAGGACAAACTGTGGCAGCACAAAAAATATCTCCCATCGTGTTCTAGAAGTTGCAGGGATGTCTGCCAAGTGTTTGGCAGGAAGAAAAGAAAAGTTGTCCAAAACAGCTTCCAATCGAATGTTCATGTGATTGGAAAAGTCAGGAGAGTGCAAAAGTACTGTTTTCTATCAGTTGGCAAGCTGCGCACACAATCCCAGTGTTGTACAGCTTGCTTATTCACCTTCCCGAAGCTTCCGCTCTCTCCGGCTCCCGGAGTCGAAGAAGCGGCTTCTTCACGCAAAGACGATTGTGCCGCTCACAGTGCTCTCCTTAGCGCGGCTTCTGCCCAAAGACGCCCGGGAGCGGCTCTTAGCTCCGGTGAGCATCCTACCTTCGTCTTTAGCGTCTCTTCTCATCTACATCTCAGCAAAAAGCTTTTCCTCAACATCTGGCAAGGAGAAACTGTGCCAGCACAGAAAACATCTCCCATCGTGTTCTAGAAGTTGAAGTGATGTCTGCCAAGTGTTTGGCAGGAAGAAAAGAAAAGTTGTCCACAACAGCTTCCAATCGAATGTTCATGTGATTGGAAAAGTCAGGAGAGTGCAAAAGTACTGTTTTCTATCAGTTGGCAAGCTGCGCACACAATCCCAGTGTTGTACAGCTTGCTTCTTCACCTTCCCGAAGCTGCCGCTCTCCCCGGATCCCGGAGTCGAAGAAGCGGCTTCTTCACGCAAAGACGATTGTGCTGCTCACAGTGCTCTCCTTAGTGCGGCTTCTGCCCAAAGACGCCCGGGAGCGGCTCTTAGCTCCGGTGAGCATCCTACCTTTGTCTTTAGCGTCTCTTCTCATCTACATCTCAGCAAAAAGCTTTTCCTCAACATCTGGCAAGGAGAAACTGTGCCAGCACAAAAAATATCTCCCATCGTGTTCTAGAAGTTGCAGAGATGTCTGCCAAGTGTTTGGCAGGAAGAAAAGAAAAGTTGTCCAAAACAGCTTCCAATCGAATGTTCATGTGATTGGAAAAGTCATGAGAGTGCAAAAGTACTGTTTTCTATCAGTTGGCAAGCTGCGCACACACTCCCAGTGTTGTACAGCTTGCTTCTTCACCTTCCCGAAGCTGCCACTCTCTCCGGCTCACGGAGCCGAAGAAGCGGCTTCTTCGCGCAAAGACGATTGTGCCGCTCACAGTGCTCTCCTTAGCGCGGCTTCTGCCCAAAGACGCCCGGGAGCAGCTCTTAGCTCCGGTGAGCATCCTACCTTCGTCATTAGCGTCTCTTCTCATCTACATCTCAGCAAAAAGCTTTTCCACTACATCTGGCAAGGAGAAACTGTGCCAGCACAGAAAACATCTCCCATCGTGTTCTAGAAGTTGCAGAGATGTCTGCCAAGTGTTTGGCAGGAAGAAAAGAAAAGTTGTCCACAACAGCTTCCAATCGAATGTTCATGTGATTGGAAAAGTCAGGAGAGTGCAAAAGTACTGTTTTCTATCAGTTGGCAAGCTGCGCACACAATCCCAGTGTTGTACAGCTTGCTTCTTCACCTTCCCGAAGCTGCCGCTCTCCCCGGATCCCGGAGTCGAAGAAGCGGCTTCTTCGCGCAAAGACGATTGTGCCGCTCACAGTGCTCTCCTTACTGCGGCTTCTGCCCAAAGACGCCCGGGAGCGGCTCTTATCTCTGAAGAGCATCCTACCTTCGTCTTTAGCGTCTCTTCTTATCTACATCTCAGCAAAAAGCTTTTCCACTATGTCTGGCAAGGACAAACTGTGCCAGCACGAAAAATATCTCCCATCATGTTCTAGAAGTTGCAGAGATTTCTGCCAAGTGTTTGGCAGGAAGAAAAGAAAAGTTGTCCAAAACAGCTTCCAATCGAATGTTCATGTGATTGGAAAAGTCAGGAGAGTGCAAAAGTACTGTTTTCTATCAGTTGGCAAGCTGCGCACACAATCCCAGTGTTGTACAGCTTGCTTCTTCACCTTCCCGAAGCTTCCGCTCTCTCCGGCTCCCGGAGTCGAAGAAGCGGCTTCTTCACGCAAAGACGATTGTGCCGCTCACAGTGCTCTCCTTAGCGCGGCTTCTGCCCAAAGACGCCCGGGAGCGGCTTATAGCTCTGAAGAGCATCCTACCTTCGTCTTTAGCGTCTCTTCTAATCTACATCTCAGCAAAAAGCTTTTCCTCAACATCTGGCAAGGAGAAACTGTGCCAGCACAGAAAACATCTCCCATCGTGTTCTAGAAGTTGCAGAGATGTCTGCCAAGTGTTTGGCAGGAAGAAAAGAAAAGTTGTCCACAACAGCTTCCAATCGAATGTTCATGTGATTGGAAAAGTCAGGAGAGTGCAAAAGTACTGTTTTCTATCAGTTGGCAAGCTGCGCACACAATCCCAGTGTTGTACAGCTTGCTTCTTCACCTTCCCGAAGCTGCCGCTCTCCCCGGATCCCGGAGCCGAAGAAGCGACTTCTTCGCGCAGAGACGATTGTGCCGCTCACAGTGCTCTCCTTAGCGCAGCTTCTGCCCAAAGACGCCCGGGAGCGGCTCTTAGCTCTGGAGAGCATCCTACCTTCGTCTTTAGCGCCTTTTGTAGTCTACATCTTAGCAAAACGCTTTGCTAGTATTTCTGGCTAGGAGAAACAGTTCCAGCACAGAAAACATCTCCCATCGTGTTCTAGAAGTTGCAGAGATGTCTGCCAAGTGTTTGGCAGGAAGAAAAGAAAAGTTGTCCACAACAGCTTCCAATCGAATGTTCATGTGATTGGAAAAGTCAGGAGAGTGCAAAAGTACTGTTTTCTATCAGTTGGCAAGCTGCGCACACAATCCCAGTGTTGTACAGCTTGCTTCTTCACCTCTCCGAAGCTGCCGCTCTCCCCGGATCCCGGAGTCGAAGAAGCGGCTTCTTCACGCAAAGACGATTGTGCTGCTCACAGTGCTCTCCTTAGTGCGGCTTCTGCCCAAAGACGCCCGGGAGCGGCTCTTAGCTCCGGTGAGCATCCTACCTTTGTCTTTAGCGTCTCTTCTCATCTACATCTCAGCAAAAAGCTTTTCCTCAACATCTGGCAAGGAGAAACTGTGCCAGCACAAAAAATATCTCCCATCGTGTTCTAGAAGTTGCAGAGATGTCTGCCAAGTGTTTGGCAGGAAGAAAAGAAAAGTTGTCCAAAACAGCTTCCAATCGAATGTTCATGTGATTGGAAAAGTCAGGAGAGTGCAAAAGTACTGTTTTCTATCAGTTGGCAAGGTGCGCACACAATCCCAGTGTTGTACAGCTTGCTTCTTCACATTCCCGAAGCTGCCGCTCTCCCCGGCTCCCGGAGTCGAAGAAGCGGCTTCTTCGCGCAAAGACGATTGTGCCGCTCACAGTGCTCTCCTTAGCGCGGCTTCTGCCCAAAGACGCCCGGGAGCGGCTCTTAGCTCCGGAGAGCATCCTACCTTCGTCTTTAGCGTCTCTTCTAATCTACATCTGAGCAAAAAGCTTTTCCACTACATCTGGCAAGGAGAAACTGTGCCAGCACAGAAAACATCTCCCATCGTGTTCTAGAAGTTGCAGAGATGTCTGCCAAGTGTTTGGCAGGAAGAAAAGAAAAGTTGTCCACAACAGCTTCCAATCGAATGTTCATGTGATTGGAAAAGTCAGGAGAGTGCAAAAGTACTGTTTTCTATCAGTTGGCAAGCTGCGCACACAATCCCAGTGTTGTACAGCTTGCTTCTTCACCTTCCCGAAGCTTCCGTTCTCTCCGGCTCCCGGAGTCGAAGAAGCGGCTTCTTCACGCAAAGACGATTGTGCCGCTCACAGTGCTCTCCTTAGTGCGGCTTCTGCCCAAAGACGCCCGGGAGCGGCTCTTAGCTCCGGTGAGCATCCTACCTTCGTCTTTAGCGTCTCTTCTCATCTACATCTCAGCAAAAAGCTTTTCCTCAACATCTGGCAAGGAGAAACTGTGCCAGCACAGAAAACATCTCCCATCGTGTTCTAGAAGTTGCAGAGATGTCTGCCAAGTGTTTGGCAGGAAGAAAAGAAAAGTTGTCCAAAACAGCTTCCAATCGAATGTTCATGTGATTGGAAAAGTCAGGAGAGTGCAAAAGTACTGTTTTCTATCAGTTGGCAAGCTGCGCACACAATCCCAGTGTTGTACAGCTTGCTTCTTCACCTTCCCGAAGCTGCCGCTCTCCCCGGATCCCGGAGTCGAAGAAGCGGCTTCTTCACGCGCAAAGATGATTGTGCTGCTCACAGTGCTCTCCTTAGTGCGGCTTCTGCCCAAAGACGCCCGGGAGCGGCTCTTAGCTCCGGTGAGCATCCTACCTTCGTCTTTAGCGTCTCTTCTCATCTACATCTCAGCAAAAAGCTTTTCCTCAACATCTGGCAAGGAGAAACTGTGCCAGCACAAAAAATATCTCCCATCGTGTTCTAGAAGTTGAAGTGATGTCTGCCAAGTGTTTGGCAGGAAGAAAAGAAAAGTTGTCCAAAACAGCTTCCAATCGAATGTACATGTGATTGGAAAAGTCAGGAGAGTGCAAAAGTACTGTTTTCTATCAGTTGGCAAGGTGCGCACACAATCCCAGTGTTGTACAGCTTGCTTCTTCACATTCCCGAAGCTGCCGCTCTCCCCGGCTCCCGGAGTCGAAGAAGCGGCTTCTTCGCGCAAAGACGATTGTGCTGCTCACAGTGCTCTCCTTAGCGCGGCTTCTGCCCAAAGACGCCCGGGAGCGGCTCTTAGCTCCGGAGAGCATCCTACCTTCGTCTTTAGCGTCTTTTGTAGTCTACATCTTAGCAAAACGCTTTCCCACTATGTCTGGCTAGGAAAAACTGTGCCAGCACAGAAAACATCTCCCATCGTGTTCTAGAAGTTGCAGAGATGTCTGCCAAGAGTTTGACAGCAAGAAAAGAAAAGTTGTCCAAAACAGCTTCCAATCGAATGTTCATGTGATTGGAAAATTCAGGAGAGTGCAAAAGTACTGTTTTCTATCAGTTGGCAAGCTGCGCACACAATCCCAGTGTTGTACAGCTTGCTTCTTCACCTTCCCGAAGCTGCCGCTCTTTCCGGCTCCCGGAGCCGAAGAAGCGGCTTCTTCGCGCAAAGACGATTGTGCCGCTCACAGTGCTCTCCTTAGCGCGGCTTCTGCCCAAAGACGCCCGGGAGCGGCTCTTAGCTCCGGAGAGCGTCCTACCTTCGTCTTTAGCGCCTTTTGTAGTCTACATCTTAGCAAAACGCTTTGCCAGTATGTCTGGCAAGGAGAAACTGTGCCAGCACAGAAAACATCTCCCATCGTGTTCTAGAAGTTGCAGAGATGTCTGCCAAGTGTTTTGCAGGAAGAAGAGAAAAGTTGTCCAAAACAACTTCCAATCGAATGTTCATGTCATTGGAAATGTCAGGAGAGTGCAAAAGTACTGTTTTCTATCAGTTGGCAAGGTGCGCACACAATCCCAGTGTTGTACAGCTTGCTTCTTCACCTTCCCGAAGCTGCCGCTGTCCCCGGCTCCCGGAGCCGAAGAAGCGGCTTCTTCGCGCAAAGACGATTGTGCCGCTCACAGTGCTCTCCTTAGCGCGGCTTCTGCCCAAAGACGCCCGGGAGCGGCTCTTAGCTCTGGAGAGCATCCTACCTTCGTCTTTAGCGTCTCTTCTCATCTACATCTCAGCAAAAAGCTTTTCCACAACATCTGGCAAGGAGAAACTGTGCCAGCACAAAAAACATCTCCCATCGTGTTCTAGAAGTTGCAGAGATGTCTGCCAAGTGTTTGGCAGGAAGAAAAGTTGTCCAAAACACCTTCCAATCGAATGTTCATGTGATTGGAAAAGTCAGGAGAGTGCAAAAGTACTGTTTTCTATCAGTTGGCAAGCTGCGCACACAATCCCAGTGTTGTACAGCTTGCTTCTTCACCTTCCCGAAGCTGCCGCTCTCCCCGGCTCCCGGAGCCGAAGAAGCGGCTTCTTCGCGCAAAGACGATTGTGCCGCTCACAGTGCTCTCCTTAGCGCGGCTTCTGCCCAAAGACGCCCGGGAGGGGCCCTTAGCTCCGGACAGCATCCTACCTTCGTCTTTAATGCCTTTTGAAGTCTACATCTTAGCAAAACGCTTTCCCACTATGTCTGGCTAGGAGAAACTGTGCCAGCACAGAAAACATCTCCCATCGTGTTCTAGAAGTTGCAGAGATGTCTGCCAAGTGTTTGGCAGGAAGAAAAGTTGTCCAAAACAGCTTCCAATCCAATATTCATGTGATTGGAAAAATCAGGAGAGTGCAAAAGTACTGTTTTCTATCAGTTGGCAAGCTGCGCACACAATCCCAGTGTTGTACAGCTTGCTTCTTCACCTTCCCGAAGCTGCCGCTCTCTCCGGCTCCCGGAGCCGAAGATGCGGCTTCTTCACGCAAAGACGATTGTGCCGCTCACAGTGCTCTCCTTAGCGCGGCTTCTGCCCAAAGACGCCCGGGAGCGGCTCTTAGCTCTGGAGAGCATCCTACCTTCGTCTTTAGCGTCTTTTGTATTCTACATCTTAGCAAAACGCTTTCCCACTATGTCTGGCAAGGAAAAACTGTGCCAGCACAGAAAACATCTCCCATCGTGTTCTAGACGTTGCAGAGATGTCTGCCAAGTGTTTGGCAGGAAGAAAAGAAAAGTTGTCCAAAACAGCTTCCAATCGAATGTTCATGTGATTGGAAAAGTCAGGAGAGTGCAAAAGTACTGTTTTCTATCAGTTGGCAAGCTGCGCACACAATCCCAGTGTTGTACAGCTTACTTCTTCACCTTCCCGAAGCTGCCACTCTCTCTGGCTCCCGGAGCCGAAGAAGCGGCTTCTTCGCGCAAGGACGATTGTGCCGCTCACAGTGCTCTCCTTAGCGCGGCTTCTGCCCAAAGATGCCGGGGAGTGGCTCTTAGCTCCGGAGAGCATCCTACCTTCATCTTTAGCGTCTTTTGTAGTCTACGTCTTAGCAAAATGCTTTACCAGTATGTCTTGCAAGGAGAAACTGTGCCAGCACAGAAAACATCTCCCATCGTGTTCTAGAAGTTGAAGTGATGTCTGCCAAGTGTTTGGCAGGAAGAAAAGAAAAGTTGTCCACAACAGCTTCCAATCGAATGTTCATGTGATTGGAAAAGTCAGGAGAGTGCAAAAGTACTGTTTTCTATCAGTTGGCAAGCTGCGCACACAATCCCAGTGTTGTACAGCTTGCTTCTTCACCTTCCCGAAGCTGCCGCTCTCCCCGGATCCCGGAGTCGAAGAAGCGGCTTCTTCGCGCAAAGATGATTGTGCCGCTCACAGTGCTCTCCTTAGCGCGGCTTCTGCCCAAAGACGCCCGGGAGCGGCTTATAGCTCTGAAGAGCATCCTACCTTCGTCTTTTGTGTCTCTTCTAATCTACATCTCAGCAAAAAGCTTTTCCACAATATCTGGCAAGGAGAAACTGTGCCAGCACAAAAAATATCTCCCATCGTGTTCTAGAAGTTGCAGAGATGTCTGCCAAGTGTTTGGCAGGAAGAAAAGAAAAGTTGTCCAAAACAGCTTCCAATCGAATGTTCATGTGATTGGAAAAGTCATGAGAGTGCAAAAGTACTGTTTTCTATCAGTTGGCAAGCTGCGCACACACTCCCAGTGTTGTACAGCTTGCTTCTTCACCTTCCCGAAGCTGCCACTCTCTCCGGCTCACGGAGCCGAAGAAGCGGCTTCTTCGCGCAAAGACGATTGTGCCGCTCACAGTGCTCTCCTTAGCGCGGCTTCTGCCCAAAGAGGCCCGGGAGCAGCTCTTAGCTCCGGTGAGCATCCTACCTTCGTCATTAGCGTCTCTTCTCATCTACATCTCAGCAAAAAGTTTTTCCACTACATCTGGCAAGGAGAAACTGTGCCAGCACAGAAAACATCTCCCATCGTGTTCTAGAAGTTGCAGAGATGTCTGCCAAGTGTTTGGCAGGAAGAAAAGAAAAGTTGTCCACAACAGCTTCCAATCGAATGTTCATGTGATTGGAAAAGTCAGGAGAGTGCAAAAGTACTGTTTTCTATCAGTTGGCAAGCTGCGCACACAATCCCAGTGTTGTACAGCTTGCTTCTTCACCTTCCCGAAGCTGCCGCTCTCCCCGGATCCCGGAGTCGAAGAAGCGGCTTCTTCGCGCAAAGACGACTGTGCCGCTCACAGTGCTCTCCTTACTGCGGCTTCTGCCCAAAGACGCCCGGGCGCGGCTCTTAGCTCTGAAGAGCATCCTACCTTCGTCTTTAGCGTCTCTTCTTATCTACATCTCAGCAAAAAGCTTTTCCACTACATCTGGCAAGGAGAAACTGTGCCAGCACAAAAAATATCTCCCATCGTGTTCTAGAAGTTGCAGAGATGTCTGCCAAGTGTTTGGCAGGAAGAAAAGAAAAGTTGTCCAAAACAGCTTCCAATCGAATGTTCATGTGATTGGAAAAGTCAGGAGAGTGCAAAAGTACTGTTTTCTATCAGTTGGCAAGCTGCGCACACAATCCCAGTGTTGTACAGCTTACTTCTTCACCTTCCCGAAGCTGCCACTCTCTCTGGCTCCCGGAGCCGAAGAAGCGGCTTCTTCGCGCAAGGACGATTGTGCCGCTCACAGTGCTCTCCTTAGCGCGGCTTCTGCCCAAGGACGCCGGGGAGTGGCTCTTAGCTCCGGAGAGCATCCTACCTTCGTCTTTAGCGTCTTTTGTAGTCTACGTCTTAGCAAAATGCTTTACCAGTATGTCTTGCAAGGAGAAACTGTGCCAGCACAGAAAACATCTCCCATCGTGTTCTAGAAGTTGCAGAGATGTCTGCCAAGTGTTTGGCAGGAAGAAAAGAAAAGTTGTCCACAAAAGCTTCCGATCGAATGTTCATGTGATTGGAAAAGTAAGGAGAGTGCAAAAGTACTGTTTTCTATCAGTTGGCAAGGTGCGCACACAATCCCAGTGTTGTACAACTTGCTTCTTCACCTTCCCGAAGCTGCCGCTCTCCCCGGATCCCGGAGTCGAAGAAGCGACTTCTTCGCGCAAAGACGATTGTGCCGCTCACAGTGCTCTCCTTAGCGCGGCTTCTGCCCAAAGACGCCCGGGAGCGGCTTATAGCTCTGAAGAGCATCCTACCTTCGTCTTTAGCGTCTCTTCTAATCTACATCTCAGCAAAAAGCTTTTCCACAATATCTGGCAAGGAGAAACTGTGCCAGCACAAAAAATATCTCCCATCGTGTTCTAGAAGTTGCAGAGATGTCTGCCAAGTGTTTGGCAGGAAGAAAAGAAAAGTTGTCCAAAACAGCTTCCAATCGAATGTTCATGTGATTGGAAAAGTCAGGAGAGTGCAAAAGTACTGTTTTCTATCAGTTGGCAAGCTGCGCACACACTCCCAGTGTTGTACAGCTTGCTTCTTCACCTTCCCGAAGCTGCCACTCTCTCCGGCTCACGGAGCCGAAGAAGCGGCTTCTTCGCGCAAAGACGATTGTGCCGCTCACAGTGCTCTCCTTACTGCAGCTTCTGCCCAAAGACGCCCGGGAGCGGCTCTTAGCTCTGAAGAGCATCCTACCTTCGTCTTTAGCGTCTCTTCTTATCTACATCTCAGCAAAAAGCTTTTCCACTACATCTGGCAAGGACAAACTGTGCCAGCACAAAAAATATCTCCCATCGTGTTCTAGAAGTTGCAGAGATGTCTGCCAAGTGTTTGGCAGGAAGAAAAGAAAAGTTGTCCAAAACAGCTTCCAATCGAATGTTCATGTGATTGGAAAAGTCAGGAGAGTGCAAAAGTACTGTTTTCTATCAGTTGGCAAGCTGCGCACACAATCCCAGTGTTGTACAGCTTGCTTCTTCACCTTCCCGAAGCTTCCGCTCTCTCCGGCTCCCGGAGTCGAAGAAGCGGCTTCTTCACGCAAAGACGATTGTGCCGCTCACAGCGCTCTCCTTAGTGCGGCTTCTGCCCAAAGACGCCCGGGAGCGGCTCTTAGCTCCGGTGAGCATCCTACCTTCGTCTTTAGCGTCTCTTCTCATCTACATCTCAGCAAAAAGCTTTTCCTCAACATCTGGCAAGGAGAAACTGTGCCAGCACAGAAAACATCTCCCATCGTGTTCTAGAAGTTGCAGAGATGTCTGCCAAGTGTTTGGCAGGAAGAAAAGAAAAGTTGTCAACAACAGCTTCCAATCGAATGTTCATGTGATTGGAAAAGTAAGCAGAGTGCAAAAGTACTGTTTTCTATCAGTTGGCAAGGTGCGCACACAATCCCAGTGTTGTACAGCTTGCTTCTTCACCTTCCCGAAGCTGCCGCTGCCCCCGGCTCCCGGAGCCGAAGAAGCGGCTTCTTCACGCAAAGACGATTGTGCCGCTCACAGTGCTCTCCTTAGCGCGGCTTCTGCCCAAAGACGCCGGGGAGTGGCTCTTAGCTCCGGAGAGCATCCTACCTTCGTCTTTAGCGTCTTTTGTAGTCTACGTCTTAGCAAAATGCTTTACCAGTATGTCTTGCAAGGAGAAACTGTGCCAGCACAGAAAACATCTCCCATCGTGTTCTAGAAGTTGAAGTGATGTCTGCCAAGTGTTTGGCAGGAAGAAAAGAAAAGTTGTCCACAACAGCTTCCAATCGAATGTTCATGTGATTGGAAAAGTAAGGAGAGTGCAAAAGTACTGTTTTCTATCAGTTGGCAAGGTGCGCACACAATCCCAGTGTTGTACAGCTTGCTTCTTCACCTTCCCGAAGCTGCCGCTCTCCCCGGATCCCGGAGTCGAAGAAGCGGCTTCTTCGCGCAAAGACGATTGTGCCGCTCACAGTGCTCTCCTTAGCGCGGCTTCTGCCCAAAGACGCCCGGGAGCGGCTTATAGCTCTGAAGAGCATCCTACCTTCGTCTTTAGCGTCTCTTCTAATCTACATCTCAGCAAAAAGCTTTTCCACAATATCTGGCAAGGAGAAACTGTGTCAGCACAAAAAATATCTCCCATCGTGTTCTAGAAGTTTCAGAGATGTCTGCCAAGTGTTTGGCAGGAAGAAAAGAAAAGTTGTCCAAAACAGCTTCCAATCGAATGTTCATGTGATTGGAAAAGTCAGGAGAGTGCAAAAGTACTGTTTTCTATCAGTTGGCAAGCTGCGCACACACTCCCAGTGTTGTACAGCTTGCTTCTTCACCTTCCCGAAGCTGCCACTCTCTCCGGCTCACGGAGCCGAAGAAGCGGCTTCTTCGCGCAAAGACGATTGTGCCGCTCACAGTGCTCTCCTTAGCGCGGCTTCTGCCCAAAGAGGCCTGGGAGCAGCTCTTAGCTCCGGTGAGCATCCTACCTTCGTCATTAGCGTCTCTTCTCATCTACATCTCAGCAAAAAGCTTTTCCACTACATCTGGCAAGGAGAAACTGTGCCAGCACAGAAAACATCTCCCATCGTGTTCTAGACGTTGCACAGATGTCTGCCAAGTGTTTGGCAGGAAGAAAAGAAAAGTTGTCCACAACAGCTTCCAATCGAATGTTCATGTGATTGGAAAAGTCAGGAGAGTGCAAAAGTACTGTTTTCTATCAGTTGGCAAGCTGCGCACACAATCCCAGTGTTGTACAGCTTGCTTCTTCACCTTCCCGAAGCTGCCGCTCTCCCCGGATCCCGGAGTCGAAGAAGCGGCTTCTTCGCGCAAAGACGATTGTGCCGCTCACAGTGCTCTCCTTACTGCGGCTTCTGCCCAAAGACGCCCGGGAGCGGCTCTTAGCTCTGAAGAGCATCCTACCTTCGTCTTTAGCGTCTCTTCTTATCTACATCTCAGCAAAAAGCTTTTCCACTACATCTGGCAAGGACAAACTGTGCCAGCACAAAAAATATCTCCCATCGTGTTCTAGAAGTTGCAGAGATGTCTGCCAAGTGTTTGGCAGGAAGAAAAGAAAAGTTGTCCAAAACAGCTTCCAATCGAATGTTCATGTGATTGGAAAAGTCAGGAGAGTGCAAAAGTACTGTTTTCTATCAGTTGGCAAGCTGCGCACACAATCCCAGTGTTGTACAGCTTGCTTCTTCACCTTCCCGAAGCTTCCGCTCTCTCCGGCTCCCGGAGTCGAAGAAGCGGCTTCTTCACGCAAAGACGATTGTGCCGCTCACAGTGCTCTCCTTAGTGCGGCTTCTGCCCAAAGACGCCCGGGAGCGGCTCTTAGCTCCGGTGAGCATCCTACCTTCGTCTTTAGCGTCTCTTCTCATCTACATCTCAGCAAAAAGCTTTTCCTCAACATCTGGCAAGGAGAAACTGTGCCAGCACAGAAAACATCTCCCATCGTGTTCTAGAAGTTGCAGAGATGTCTGCCAAGTGTTTGGCAGGAAGAAAAGAAAAGTTGTCCAAAACAGCTTCCAATCGAATGTTCATGTGATTGGAAAAGTCAGGAGAGTGCAAAAGTACTGTTTTCTATCAGTTGGCAAGCTGCGCACACAATCCCAGTGTTGTACAGCTTGCTTCTTCACCTTCCCGAAGCTGCCGCTCTCCCCGGATCCCGGAGCCGAAGAAGCGACTTCTTCACGCAAAGACGATTGTGCTGCTCACAGTGCTCTCCTTAGTGCGGCTTCTGCCCAAAGACGCCCGGGAGCGGCTCTTAGCTCCGGTGAGCATCCTACCTTTGTCTTTAGCGTCTCTTCTCATCTACATCTCAGCAAAAAGCTTTTCCTCAACATCTGGCAAGGAGAAACTGTGCCAGCACAAAAAATATCTCCCATCGTGTTCTAGAAGTTGCAGAGATGTCTGCCAAGTGTTTGGCAGGAAGAAAAGAAAAGTTGTCCAAAACAGCTTCCAATCGAATGTTCATGTGATTGGAAAAGTCAGGAGAGTGCAAAAGTACTGTTTTCTATCAGTTGGCAAGGTGCGCACACAATCCCAGTGTTGTACAGCTTGCTTCTTCACATTCCCGAAGCTGCCGCTCTCCCCGGCTCCCGGTGTCGAAGAAGCGGCTTCTTCGCGCAAAGACGATTGTGCCGCTCACAGTGCTCTCCTTAGCGCGGCTTCTGCCCAAAGACGCCCGGGAGCGGCTTATGGCTCTGAAGAGCATCCTACCTTCGTCTTTAGCGTCTCTTCTAATCTACATCTCAGCAAAAAGCTTTTCCACTACATCTGGCAAGGAGAAACTGTGCCAGCACAGAAAACATCTCCCATCGTGTTCTAGAAGTTGCAGAGATGTCTGCCAAGTGTTTGGCAGGAAGAAAAGAAAAGTTGTCCACAACAGCTTCCAATCGAATGTTCATGTGATTGGAAAAGTCAGGAGAGTGCAAAAGTACTGTTTTCTATCAGTAGGCAAGCTGCGCACACAATCCCAGTGTTGTACAGCTTGCTTCTTCACCTTCCCGAAGCTGCCGCTCTCCCCGGATCCAGGAGTCGATAAAGCGGCTTCTTCGCGCAAAGACGATTGTGCCGCTCACAGTGCTCTCCTTACTGCGGCTTCTGCCCAAAGACGCCCGGGAGCGGCTCTTAGCTCTGAAGAGCATCCTACCTTCGTCTTTAGCGTCTCTTCTTATCTACATCTCAGCAAAAAGCTTTTCCACTACATCTGGCAAGGACAAACTGTGCCAGCACAAAAAATATCTCCCATCGTGTTCTAGAAGTTGCAGAGATGTCTGCCAAGTGTTTGGCAGGAAGAAAAGAAAAGTTGTCCAAAACAGCTTCCAATCGAATGTTCATGTGATTGGAAAAGTCAGGAGAGTGCAAAAGTACTGATTTCTATCAGTTGGCAAGCTGCGCACACACTCCCAGTGTTGTACAGCTTGCTTCTTCACCTTCCCGAAGCTGCCACTCTCTCCGGCTCACGGAGCCGAAGAAGCGGCTTCTTCGCGCAAAGACGATTGTGCCGCTCACAGTGCTCTCCTTACTGCGGCTTCTGCCCAAAGAGGCCCGGGAGCAGCTCTTAGCTCCGGTGAGCATCCTACCTTCGTCATTAGCGTCTCTTCTCATCTACATCTCAGCAAAAAGCTTTTCCACTACATCTGGCAAGGAGAAACTGTGCCAGCACAGAAAACATCTCCCATCGTGTTCTAGAAGTTGCAGAGATATCTGCCAAGTGTTTGGCAGGAAGAAAAGAAAAGTTGTCCAAAACAGCTTCCAATCGAATGTTCATGTGATTGGAAAAGTCAGGAGAGTGCAAAAGTACTGTTTTCTATCAGTTGGCAAGCTGCGCACACAATCCCAGTGTTGTACAGCTTGCTTCTTCACCTTCCCAAAGCTGCCGCTCTCCCCGGATCCCGGAGTCGAAGAAGCGGCTTCTTCGCGCAAAGACGATTGTGCCGCTCACAGTGCTCTCCTTACTGCGGCTTCTGCCCAAAGACGCCCGGGAGCGGCTCTTAGCTCTGAAGAGCATCCTACCTTCGTCTTTAGCGTCTCTTCTTATCTACATCTCAGCAAAAAGCTTTTCCACTACATCTGGCAAGGACAAACTGTGCCAGCACAAAAAATATCTCCCATCGTGTTCTAGAAGTTGCAGAGATGTCTGCCAAGTGTTTGGCAGGAAGAAAAGTTGTCCAAAACAGCTTCCAATCGAATGTTCATGTGATTGGAAAAGTCAGGAGAGTGCAAAAGTACTGTTTTCTATCAGTTGGCAAGCTGCGCACACAATCCCAGTGTTGTACAGCTTGCTTCTTCACCTTCCCGAAGCTTCCGCTCTCTCCGGCTCCCGGAGTCGAAGAAGCGGCTTCTTCACGCAAAGACGATTGTGCCGCTCACAGTGCTCTCCTTAGTGCGGCTTCTGCCCAAAGACGCCCGGGAGCGGCTCTTAGCTCCGGTGAGCATCCTACCTTCGTCTTTAGCGTCTCTTCTCATCTACATCTCAGCAAAAAGCTTTTCCTCAACATCTGGCAAGGAGAAACTGAGCCAGCACAGAAAACACCTCCCATCGTGTTCTAGAAGTTGCAGAGATGTCTGCCAAGTGTTTGGCAGGAAGAAAAGAAAAGTTGTCCAAAACAGCTTCCAATCGAATGTTCATGTGATTGGAAAAGTCAGGAGAGTGCAAAAGTACTGTTTTCTATCAGTTGGCAAGCTGCGCACACAATCCCAGTGTTGTACAGCTTGCTTCTTCACCTTCCCGAAGCTGCCGCTCTCCCCGGATCCCGGAGTCGAAGAAGCGGCTTCTTCAGCAAAGACGATTGTGCTGCTCACAGTGCTCTCCTTAGTGCGACTTCTGCCCAAAGACGCCCGGGAGCGGCTCTTAGCTCCGGTGAGCATCCTACCTTTGTCTTTAGCGTCTCTTCTCATCTACATCTCAGCAAAAAGCTTTTCCTCAACATCTGGCAAGGAGAAACTGTGCCAGCACAAAAAATATCTCCCATCGTGTTCTAGAAGTTGCAGAGATGTCTGCCAAGTGTTTGGCAGGAAGAAAAGAAAAGTTGTCCAAAACAGCTTCCAATCGAATGTTCATGTGATTGGAAAAGTCAGGAGAGTGCAAAAGTACTGTTTTCTATCAGTTGGCAAGCTGCGCACACAATCCCAGTGTTGTACAGCTTGCTTCTTCACCTTCCCGAAGCTGCCGCTCTCCCCGGATCCCGGAGTCGAAGAAGCGGCTTCTTCGCGCAAAGACGATTGTGCCGCTCACAGTGCTCTCCTTACTGCGGCTTCTGCCCAAAGACGCCCGGGAGCGGCTCTTAGCTCTGAAGAGCATCCTACCTTCGTCTTTAGCGTCTCTTCTTATCTATATCTCAGCAAAAAGCTTTTCCACTACATCTGGCAAGGACAAACTGTGCCAGCACAAAAAATATCTCCCATCGTGTTCTAGAAGTTGCAGAGATGTCTGCCAAGTGTTTGGCAGGAAGAAAAGAAAAGTTGTCCAAAACAGCTTCCAATCGAATGTTCATGTGATTGGAAAAGTCAGGAGAGTGCAAAAGTACTGTTTTCTATCAGTTGGCAAGCTGCGCACACAATCCCAGTGTTGTACAGCTTGCTTCTTCACCTTCCCGAAGCTGCCGCTCTCCCCGGATCCCAGAGCCGAAGAAGCGGCTTCTTCACGCAAAGACGATTGTGCTGCTCACAGTGCTCTCCTTAGTGCGGCTTCTGCCCAAAGACGCCCGGGAGCGGCTCTTAGCTCCGGTGAGCATCCTACCTTTGTCTTTAGCGTCTCTTCTCATCTACATCTCAGCAAAAAGCTTTTCCTCAACATCTGGCAAGGAGAAACTGTGCCAGCACAAAAAATATCTCCCATCGTGTTCTAGAAGTTGCAGAGATGTCTGCCAAGTGTTTGGCAGGAAGAAAAGAAAAGTTGTCCAAAACAGCTTCCAATCGAATGTTCATGTGATTGGAAAAGTCAGGAGAGTGCAAAAGTACTGTTTTCTATCAGTTGGCAAGCTGCGCACACAATCCCAGTGTTGTACAGCTTGCTTCTTCACATTCCCGAAGCTGCCGCTCTCCCCGGCTCCCGGTGTCGAAGAAGCGGCTTCTTCGCGCAAAGACGATTGTGCCGCTCACAGTGCTCTCCTTAGCGCGGCTTCTGCCCAAAGACGCCCGGGAGCGGCTTATGGCTCTGAAGAGCATCCTACCTTCGTCTTTAGCGTCTCTTCTAATCTACATCTCAGCAAAAAGCTTTTCCACTACATCTGGCAAGGAGAAACTGTGCCAGCACAGAAAACATCTCCCATCGTGTTCTAGAAGTTGCAGAGATGTCTGCCAAGTGTTTGGCAGGAAGAAAAGAAAAGTTGTCCACAACAGCTTCCAATCGAATGTTCATGTGATTGGAAAAGTCAGGAGAGTGCAAAAGTACTGTTTTCTATCAGTTGGCAAGCTGCGCACACAATCCCAGTGTTGTACAGCTTGCTTCTTCACCTTCCCGAAGCTGCCGCTCTCCCCGGATCCCGGAGTCGATAAAGCGGCTTCTTCGCGCAAAGACGATTGTGCCGCTCACAGTGCTCTCCTTACTGCGGCTTCTGCCCAAAGACGCCCGGGAGCGGCTCTTAGCTCTGAAGAGCATCCTACCTTCGTCTTTAGCGTCTCTTCTTATCTACATCTCAGCAAAAAGCTTTTCCACTACATCTGGCAAGGACAAACTGTGCCAGCACAAAAAATATCTCCCATCGTGTTCTAGAAGTTGCAGAGATGTCTGCCAAGTGTTTGGCAGGAAGAAAAGAAAAGTTGTCCAAAACAGCTTCCAATCGAATGTTCATGTGATTGGAAAAGTCAGGAGAGTGCAAAAGTACTGTTTTCTATCAGTTGGCAAGCTGCGCACACACTCCCAGTGTTGTACAGCTTGCTTCTTCACCTTCCCGAAGCTGCCACTCTCTCCGGCTCACGGAGCCGAAGAAGCGGCTTCTTCGCGCAAAGACGATTGTGCCGCTCACAGTGCTCTCCTTACTGCGGCTTCTGCCCAAAGAGGCCCGGGAGCAGCTCTTAGCTCCGGTGAGCATCCTACCTTCGTCATTAGCGTCTCTTGTCATCTACATCTCAGCAAAAAGCTTTTCCACTACATCTGGCTCGGAAAAACTGTGCCAGCACAGAAAACATCTCCCATCGTGTTCTAGAAGTTGCAGAGATGTCTGCCAAGTGTTTGGCAGGAAGAAAAGAAAAGTTGTCCAAAACAGCTTCCAATCGAATGTTCATGTGATTGGAAAAGTCAGGAGAGTGCAAAAGTACTGTTTTCTATCAGTTGGCAAGCTGCGCACACAATCCCAGTGTTGTACAGCTTGCTTCTTCACCTTCCCGAAGCTGCCGCTCTCCCCGGATCCCGGAGTCGAAGAAGCGGCTTCTTCGCGCAAAGACGATTGTGCCGCTCACAGTGCTCTCCTTACTGCGGCTTCTGCCCAAAGACGCCCGGGAGCGGCTCTTAGCTCTGAAGAGCATCCTACCTTCGTCTTTAGCGTCTCTTCTTATCTACATCTCAGCAAAAAGCTTTTCCACTACATCTGGCAAGGACAAACTGTGCCAGCACAAAAAATATCTCCCATCGTGTTCTAGAAGTTGCAGAGATGTCTGCCAAGTGTTTGGCAGGAAGAAAAGAAAAGTTGTCCAAAACAGCTTCCAATCGAATGTTCATGTGATTGGAAAAGTCAGGAGAGTGCAAAAGTACTGTTTTCTATCAGTTGGCAAGCTGCGCACACAATCCCAGTGTTGTACAGCTTGCTTCTTCACCTTCCCGAAGCTTCCGCTCTCTCCGGCTCCCGGAGTCGAAGAAGCGGCTTCTTCACGCAAAGACGATTGTGCCGCTCACAGTGCTCTCCTTAGCGCGGCTTCTGCCCAAAGACGCCCGGGAGCGGCTTATGGCTCTGGAGAGCATCCTACCTTCGTGTTTAGCGTCTCTTCTAATCTACATCTCAGCAAAAAGCTTTTCCACTACATCTGGCAAGGAGAAACTGTGCCAGCACAGAAAACATCTCCCATCGTGTTCTAGAAGTTGCAGAGATGTCTGCCAAGTGTTTGGCAGGAAGAAAAGAAAAGTTGTCCACAACAGCTTCCAATCGAATGTTCATGTGATTGGAAAAGTCAGGAGAGTGCAAAAGTACTGTTTTCTATCAGTTGGCAAGCTGCGCACACAATCCCAGTGTTGTACAGCTTGCTTCTTCACCTTCCCGAGCTGCCGCTCTCCCCGGATCCCGGAGTCGAAGAAGCGGCTTCTTCGCGCAAAGACGATTGTGCCGCTCACAGTGCTCTCCTTACTGCGGCTTCTGCCCAAAGACGCCCGGGAGCGGCTCTTAGCTCTGAAGAGCATCCTACCTTCGTCTTTAGCGTCTCTTCTTATCTACATCTCAGCAAAAAGCTTTTCCACTACATCTGGCAAGGACAAACTGTGCCAGCACAAAAAATATCTCCCATCGTGTTCTAGAAGTTGCAGAGATGTCTGCCAAGTGTTTGGCAGGAAGAAAAGAAAAGTTGTCCAAAACAGCTTCCAATCGAATGTTCATGTGATTGGAAAAGTCAGGAGAGTGCAAAAGTACTGTTTTCTATCAGTTGGCAAGCTGCGCACACAATCCCAGTGTTGTACAGCTTGCTTCTTCACCTTCCCGAAGCTTCCGCTCTCTCCGGCTCCCGGAGTCGAAGAAGCGGCTTCTTCACGCAAAGACGATTGTGCCGCTCACAGTGCTCTCCTTAGTGCGGCTTCTGCCCAAAGACGCCCGGGAGCGGCTCTTAGCTCCGGTGAGCATCCTACCTTCGTCTTTAGCGTCTCTTCTCATCTACATCTCAGCAAAAAGCTTTTCCTCAACATCTGGCAAGGAGAAACTGTGCCAGCACAGAAAACATCTCCCATCGTGTTCTAGAAGTTGCAGAGATGTCTGCCAAGTGTTTGGCAGGAAGAAAAGAAAAGTTGTCCAAAACAGCTTCCAATCGAATGTTCATGTGATTGGAAAAGTCAGGAGAGTGCAAAAGTACTGTTTTCTATCGTTGGCAAGCTGCGCACACAATCCCAGTGTTGTACAGCTTGCTTCTTCACCTTCCCGAAGCTGCCGCTCTCCCCGGATCCCGGAGTCGAAGAAGCGGCTTCTTCGCGCAAAGACGATTCTGCCGCTCACAGTGCTCTCCTTAGCACGGGTTCTGCCCAAAGACGCCCGGGAGCGGCTCTTAGCTCCGGTGAGCATCCTACCTTCGTCTTTAGCGTCTCTTCTCATCTACATCTCAGCAAAAAGCTTTTCCTCAACATCTGGCAAGGAGAAACAGTTCCAGCACAGAAAACATCTCCCATCGTGTTCTAGAAGTTGCAGAGATGTCTGCCAAGTGTTTGGCAGGAAGAAAAGAAAAGTTGTCCACAACAGCTTCCAATCGAATGTTCATGTGATTGGAAAAGTCAGGAGAGTGCAAAAGTACTGTTTTCTATCAGTTGGCAAGGTGCGCACACAATCCCAGTGTTGTACAGCTTGCTTCTTCACCTTCCCGAAGCTGCCGCTCTCCCCGGATCCCGGAGTCGAAGAAGCGGCTTCTTCACGCAAAGACGATTGTGCCGCTCACAGTGCTCTCCTTAACGCGGCTTCTGCCCAAAGATGCCCGTGAGCAGCTCTTAGCTCCGGTGAGCATCCTACCTTCGTCTTTAGCGTCTCTTCTCATCTACATCTCAGCAAAAAGCTTTTCCATTAAATCTTGCAAGGAGAAACTGTGCCAGCACAGAAAACATCTCCCATCGTGTTCTAGACGTTGCAGAGATGTCTGCCAAGTGTTTGGCAGGAAGAAAAGAAAAGTTGCCCACACCAGCTTCCAATCGAATGTTCATGTGATTGGAAAAGTCAGGAGAGTGCAAAAGTACTGTTTTCTATCAGTTGGCAAGCTGCGCACGCAATCCCAGTGTTGTACAGCTTGCTTCTTCACCTTCCCGAAGCTGCCGCTCTCTCCTGCTCCCGGAGACGAAGAAGCGGCTTCTTCGCGCAAAGACGATTGTGCCGCTCACAGTGCTCTCCTTAGCGCGGCTTCTGCCCAAAGACGCCCGGGAGTGGCTCTTAGCTCCGGAGAGCATCCTACCTTCGTCTTTAGCGTCTTTTGTAGTCTACATCTTAGCAAAACGCTTTGCCAGTATGTCTGGCTAGGAGAAACTGTGCCAGCACAGAAAACATCTCCCATCGTGTTCTAGAAGTTGCAGAGATGTCTGCCAAGTGTTTGACAGGAAGAAAAGAAAAGTTGTCCAAAACAGCTTCCAATCGAATGTTCATGAGATTGGAAAAGTCAGGAGAGTGCAAAAGTACTGTTTTCTATCAGTTGGCAAGGTGCGCACACAATCCCAGTGTTGTACAGCTTGCTTCTTCACATTCCCGAAGCTGCCGCTCTCCCCGGCTCCCGGAGTCGAAGAAGCGGCTTCTTCGCGCAAGGACGATTGTGCCGCTCACAGTGCTCTCCTTAGCGCGGCTTCTGCCCAAAGACGCCCGGGAGCGGCTTATGGCTCTGAAGAGCATCCTACCTTCGTCTTTAGCGTCTCTTCTAATCTACATCTCAGCAAAAAGCTTTTCCACTACATCTGGCAAGGAGAAACTGTGCCAGCACAGAAAACATCTCCCATCGTGTTCTAGAAGTTGCAGAGATGTCTGCCAAGTGTTTGGCAGGAAGAAAAGAAAAGTTGTCCACAACAGCTTCCAATCGAATGTTCATGTGATTGGAAAAGTCAGGAGAGTGCAAAAGTACTGTTTTCTATCAGTTGGCAAGCTGCGCACACAATCCCAGTGTTGTACAGCTTGCTTCTTCACCTTCCCGAAGCTGCCGCTCTCCCCGGATCCCGGAGTCGAAGAAGCGGCTTCTTCGCGCAAAGACGATTCTGCCGCTCACAGTGCTCTCCTTACTGCGGCTTCTGCCCAAAGACGCCCGGGAGCGGCTCTTAGCTCCGGTGACCATCCTACCTTCGTGTTTAGCGTCTCTTCTCATCTACATCTCAGCAAAAAGCTTTTCCTCAACATCTGGCAAGGAGAAACAGTTCCAGCACAGAAAACATCTCCCATCGTGTTCTAGAAGTTGCAGAGATGTCTGCCAAGTGTTTGGCAGGAAGAAAAGAAAAGTTGTCCACAACAGCTTCCAATCGAATGTTCATGTGATTGGAAAAGTCAGGAGAGTGCAAAAGTACTGTTTTCTATCAGTTGGCAAGGTGCGCACACAATCCCAGTGTTGTACAGCTTGCTTCTTCACCTTCCCGAAGCTGCCGCTCTCCCCGGATCCCGGAGTCGAAGAAGCGGCTTCTTCACGCAAAGACGATTGTGCCGCTCACAGTGCTCTCCTTAGCGCGGCTTCTGCCCAAAGATGCCCGTGAGCAGCTCTTAGCTCCGGTGAGCATCCTACCTTCGTCTTTAGCGTCTCTTCTCATCTACATCTCAGCAAAAAGCTTTTCCATTAAATGTTGCAAGGAGAAACTGTGCCAGCACAGAAAACATCTCCCATCGTGTTCTAGACGTTGCAGAGATGTCTGCCAAGTGTTCGGCAGGAAGAAAAGAAAAGTTCTCCACACCAGCTTCCAATCGAATGTTCATGTGATTGGAAAAGTCAGGAGAGTGCAAAAGTACTGTTTTCTATCAGTTGGCAAGCTGCGCACGCAATCCCAGTGTTGTACAGCTTGCTTCTTCACCTTCCCGAAGCTGCCGCTCTCTCCTGGTCCCGGAGCCGAAGAAGCGGCTTCTTCGCGAAAAGACGATTGTGCCGCTCACAGTGCTCTCCTTGGCACGGCTTCTGCCCAAAGACGCCCGGGAGCAGCTCTTAGCTCCGGAGAGCATCCTACCTTCGTCTTTAGCGTCTTTTGTAGTCTACATCATAGCAAAACGCTTTCCCACTATGTCTGGCAAGGAGAAACTGTGCCAGCACAGAAAACATCTCCCATCGTGTTCTAGAAGTTGCAGAGATGTCTGCCAAGTGTTTGGCAGGAAGAAGAGAAAAGTTGTCCAAAACAGCTTCCAATCCAATATTCATGTGATTGGAAAAGTCAGGAGAGTGCAAAAGTACTGTTTTCTATCAGTTGGCAAGGTGCGCACACAATCCCAGTGTTGTACAGCTTGCTTCTTCACCTTCCCGAAGCTGCCGCTCTCCCCGGATCCCGGAGCCGAAGAAGCGGCTTCTTCGCGCAAAGACGATTGTGCCGCTCACAGTGCTCTCCTTAGCGCGGCTTCTGCCCAAAGACGCCCGGGAGCGGCTCTTAGCTCTGGAGAGCATCCTACCTTCGTCTTTAGCGTCTTTTGTAGTCTACATCTTAGCAAAACACTTTTCCACTATGTCTGGCTAGGAAAAACTGTGCCAGCACAGAAAACATCTCCCATCGTGTTCTAGAAGTTGCAGAGATGTCTGCCAAGTGTTTGGCAGGAAGAAAAGAAAAGTTGTCCAAAACAGCTTCCAATCGAATGTTCATGTGATTGGAAAAGTCAGGAGAGTGCAAAAGTACTGTTTTCTATCAGTTGGCAAGCTGCGCACACAATCCCAGTGTTGTACAGCTTGCTTCTTCACCTTCCCGAAGCTGCCTGTCTCCCCGGATCCCGGAGCCGAAGAAGCGGCTTCTTCGCGCAAAGACGATTGTGCCGCTCACAGTGCTCTCCTCAGCGCGGCTTCTGCCCAAAAACGCCCGGGAGTGACTCTTAGCTCAGGAGAGCATCCTACCTTCATCTTTAGCGTCTTGTGTAGTCAACATCTTAGCAAAACGCTTTCCCACTATGTCTGGCTAGGAGAAACTGTGCCAGCACAGAAAACATCTCCCATCGTGTTCTAGAAGTTGCAGAGATGTCTGCCAAGTGTTTTGCAGGAAGAAGAGAAAAGTTGTCCAAAACAGCTTCCAATCGAATGTTCATGTGATTGGAAAAGTCAGGAGAGTGCAAAAGTACTGTTTTCGATCAGTTGGCAAGCTGCACACACAATCCCAGTGTTGTACAGCTTGCTTCTGCACCTTCCCGAAGCTGC
The DNA here is from genome assembly GCF_028018845.1 of Melospiza georgiana. Taxonomy (NCBI): domain Eukaryota; kingdom Metazoa; phylum Chordata; class Aves; order Passeriformes; family Passerellidae; genus Melospiza; species Melospiza georgiana. The sequence continues at coordinate 19,193,431 of NC_080464.1, read as the reverse complement.
CGCTCTCCCCAGATCCCGGAGCCGAAGAAGCGACTTCTTCGCGCAAAGACGATTGTGCCGCTCACAGTGCTCTCCTTAGCGCGGCTTCTGCCCAAAGACGCCCGGGAGCGGCTCTTAGCTCTGGAGAGCATCCTACCTTCGTCTTTAGCGCCTTTTGTAGTCTACATCTTAGCAAAACGCTTTGTCAGTATTTCTGGCTAGGAGAAACAGTTCCAGCACAGAAAACATCTCCCATCGTGTTCTAGAAGTTGCAGAGATGTCTGCCAAGTGTTTGGCAGGAAGAAAAGAAAAGTTGTCCACAACAGCTTCCAATCGAATGTTCATGTGATTGGAAAAGTCAGGAGAGTGCAAAAGTACTGTTTTCTATCAGTTGGCAAGCTGCGCACACAATCCCAGTGTTGTACAGCTTGCTTCTTCACCTTCCCGAAGCTGCCGCTCTCCCCAGATCCCGGAGCCGAAGAAGCGACTTCTTCGCGCAAAGACGATTGTGCCGCTCACAGTGCTCTCCTTAGCGCGGCTTCTGCCCAAAGACGCCCGGGAGCGGCTCTTAGCTCCGGAGAGCATCCTACCTTCGTCTTTAGCATCTTTTGTAGTCTACATCTTAGCAAAACGCTTTGCCAGTATGTCTGGCTAGGAGAAACTGTGCCAGCAAAGAAAACATCTCCCATCGTGTTTTAGAAGTTGCAGAGATGTCTGCCAAGTGTTTGACAGGAAGAAAAGAAATGTTGTCCAAAACAGCTTCCAATCGAATGTTCATGTGATTGGAAAAGTCAGGAGAGTGCAAAAGTACTGTTTAATATCAGTTGGCAAGCTGCGCACACAATCCCAGTGTTGTACAGCTTGCTTCTTCACCTTCCCGAAGCTGCCGCTCTCTCCGGCTCCCGGAGCCGAAGAAGCGGCTTCTTCGCGCAAAGACGATTGTGTCGCTCACAGTGCTCTCCTTAGCGCGGCTTCTGCCCAAAGACGCCCGGGAGCGGCTCTTAGCTCCGGAGAGCATCCTACCTTCGTCTTTAGCGCCTTAAGCAGTCTACATCATAGCAAAACGCTTTGCCAGTATGTCTGGCTAGGAGAAACTGTGCCAGCACAGAAAACATCTCCCATCGTGTTCTAGAAGTTGCAGAGATGTCTGCTAAGTGTTTGACAGGAAGAAAAGAAAAGTTGTCCAAAACAGCTTCCAATCGAATGTTCATGTGATTGGAAAAGTCAGGAGAGTGCAAAAGTACTGTTTTCTATCAGTTGGCAAGCTGCGCACACAATCCCAGTGTTGTACAGCTTGCTTCTTCACCTTCCCGAAGCTGCCGCTCTCTCCGGCTCCCGGAGCCGAAGAAGCGGCTTCTTCGCGCAAAGACCATTGTGCCGCTCACAGTGCTCTCCTTAGCGCGGCTTCTGCCCAGAGACGCCCGGGAGCAGCTCTTAGCTCCGGAGAGCATCCTACCTTCGTCTTTAGCGCCTTTTGTATTCTACATCTTAGCAAATAGATTTTCCACTACATCTGGCAAGGAGAAAATGTGCCAGCACAGAAAACATCTCCCATCGTGTTCTAGAAGCTGCAGAGATGTCTGCCAAGTGTTTGACAGGAAGAAAAGAAAAGTTGTCCAAAACAGCTTCCAATCGAATGTTCATGTGATTGGAAAATTCAGGAGAGTGCAAAAGTACTGTTTTCTATCAGTTGGCAAGCTGCGCACACAATCCCAGTGTTGTACAGCTTGCTTCTTCACCTTCCCGAAGCTGCCGCTTTCCCCGGCTCCCGGAGCCGAAGAAGCGGCTTCTTCGTGCAAAGACGATTGTGCCGCTCACAGTGCTCTCCTTACTGCGGCTTCTACCCAAAGACGCCCGGGAGCGGCTCTTAGCTCTGGAGAGCATCCTACCTTCGTCTTTAGCGTCTCTTCTCATCTACATCTCAGCAAAAAGCTTTTCCATTAAATCTTGCAAGGAGAAACTGTGCCAGCACAGAAAACATCTCCCATCGTGTTCTAGACGTTGCAGAGATGTCTGCCAAGTGTTCGGCAGGAAGAAAAGAAAAGTTCTCCACACCAGCTTCCAATCGAATGTTCATGTGATTGGAAAAGTCAGGAGAGTGCAAAAGTACTGTTTTCTATCAGTTGGCAAGTTGCGCACGCAATCCCAGTGTTGTACAGCTTGCTTCTTCACCTTCCCGAAGCTGCCGCTCTCTCCTGGTCCCGGAGCCGAAGAAGCGGCTTCTTCGCGAAAAGACGATTGTGCCGCTCACAGTGCTCTCCTTGGCACGGCTTCTGCCCAAAGACGCCCGGGAGCAGCTCTTAGCTCCGGAGAGCATCCTACCTTCGTCTTTAGCGTCTTTTGTAGTCTACATCATAGCAAAACGCTTTCCCACTATGTCTGGCAAGGAGAAACTGTGCCAGCACAGAAAACATCTCCCATCGTGTTCTAGAAGTTGCAGAGATGTCTGCCAAGTGTTTGGCAGGAAGAAGAGAAAAGTTGTCCAAAACAGCTTCCAATCCAATATTCATGTGATTGGAAAAGTCAGGAGAGTGCAAAAGTACTGTTTTCTATCAGTTGGCAAGGTGCGCACACAATCCCAGTGTTGTACAGCTTGCTTCTTCACCTTCCCGAAGCTGCCGCTCTCCCCGGATCCCGGAGCCGAAGAAGCGGCTTCTTCGCGCAAAGACGATTGTGCCGCTCACAGTGCTCTCCTTAGCGCGGCTTCTGCCCAAAGACGCCCGGGAGCGGCTCTTAGCTCTGGAGAGCATCCTACCTTCGTCTTTAGCGCCTTTTGTAGTCTACATCTTAGCAAAACACTTTTCCACTATGTCTGGCTAGGAAAAACTGTGCCAGCACAGAAAACATCTCCCATCGTGTTCTAGAAGTTGCAGAGATGTCTGCCAAGTGTTTGGCAGGAAGAAAAGAAAAGTTGTCCAAAACAGCTTCCAATCGAATGTTCATGTGATTGGAAAAGTCAGGAGAGTGCAAAAGTACTGTTTTCTATCAGTTGGCAAGCTGCGCACACAATCCCAGTGTTGTACAGCTTGCGTCTTCACCTTCCCGAAGCTGCCTGTCTCCCCGGATCCCGGAGCCGAAGAAGCGGCTTCTTCGCGCAAAGACGATTGTGCCGCTCACAGTGCTCTCCTCAGCGCGGCTTCTGCCCAAAAACGCCCGGGAGTGACTCTTAGCTCAGGAGAGCATCCTACCTTCATCTTTAGCGTCTTGTGTAGTCAACATCTTAGCAAAACGCTTTCCCACTATGTCTGGCTAGGAGAAACTGTGCCAGCACAGAAAACATCTCCCATCGTGTTCTAGAAGTTGCAGAGATGTCTGCCAAGTGTTTTGCAGGGAGAAGAGAAAAGTTGTCCAAAACAGCTTCCAATCGAATGTTCATGTGATTGGAAAAGTCAGGAGAGTGCAAAAGTACTTTTTTCGATCAGTTGGCAAGCTGCACACACAATCCCAGTGTTGTACAGCTTGCTTCTGCACCTTCCCGAAGCTGCCGCTCTCCCCAGATCCCGGAGCCGAAGAAGCGACTTCTTCGCGCAAAGACGATTGTGCCGCTCACAGTGCTCTCCTTAGCGCGGCTTCTGCCCAAAGACGCCCGGGAGCGGCTCTTAGCTCTGGAGAGCATCCTACCTTCGTCTTTAGCGCCTTTTGTAGTCTACATCTTAGCAAAACGCTTTCCCAGTATGTCTGGCTAGGAGAAACAGTTCCAGCACAGAAAACATCTCCCATCGTGTTCTAGAAGTTGCAGAGATGTCTGCCAAGTGTTTGGCAGGAAGAAAAGAAAAGTTGTCCACAACAGCTTCCAATCGAATGTTCATGTGATTGGAAAAGTCAGGAGAGTGCAAAAGTACTGTTTTCTATCAGTTGGCAAGCTGCGCACACAATCCCAGTGTTGTACAGCTTGCTTCTTCACCTTCCCGAAGCTGCCGCTCTCCCCAGATCCCGGAGCCGAAGAAGCGGCTTCTTCGCGCAAAGACGATTGTGCCGCTCACAGTGCTCTCCTTAGCGCGGCTTCTGCCCAAAGACGCCCGGGAGCGGCTCTTAGCTCCGGAGAGCATCCTACCTTCGTCTTTAGCATCTTTTGTAGTCTACATCTTAGCAAAACGCTTTGCCAGTATGTCTGGCTAGGAGAAACTGTGCCAGCAAAGAAAACATCTCCCATCGTGTTTTAGAAGTTGCAGAGATGTCTGCCAAGTGTTTGACAGGAAGAAAAGAAATGTTGTCCAAAACAGCTTCCAATCGAATGTTCATGTGATTGGAAAAGTCAGGAGAGTGCAAAAGTACTGTTTAATATCAGTTGGCAAGCTGCGCACACAATCCCAGTGTTGTACAGCTTGCTTCTTCACCTTCCCGAAGCTGCCGCTCTCTCCGGCTCCCGGAGCCGAAGAAGCGGCTTCTTCGCGCAAAGACGATTGTGTCGCTCACAGTGCTCTCCTTAGCGCGGCTTCTGCCCAAAGACGCCCGGGAGCGGCTCTTAGCTCCGGAGAGCATCCTACCTTCGTCTTTAGCGCCTTAAGTCGTCTACATCATAGCAAAACGCTTTGCCAGTATGTCTGGCTAGGAGAAACTGTGCCAGCACAGAAAACATCTCCCATCGTGTTCTAGAAGTTGCAGAGATGTCTGCTAAGTGTTTGACAGGAAGAAAAGAAAAGTTGTCCAAAACAGCTTCCAATCGAATGTTCATGTGATTGGAAAAGTCAGGAGAGTGCAAAAGTACTGTTTTCTATCAGTTGGCAAGCTGCGCACACAATCCCAGTGTTGTACAGCTTGCTTCTTCACCTTCCCGAAGCTGCCGCTCTCTCCGGCTCCCGGAGCCGAAGAAGCGGCTTCTTCGCGCAAAGACCATTGTGCCGCTCACAGTGCTCTCCTTAGCGCGGCTTCTGCCCAGAGACGCCCGGGAGCAGCTCTTAGCTCCGGAGAGCATCCTACCTTCGTCTTTAGCGCCTTTTGTATTCTACATCTTAGCAAATAGATTTTCCACTACATCTGGCAAGGAGAAAATGTGCCAGCACAGAAAACATCTCCCATCGTGTTCTAGAAGCTGCAGAGATGTCTGCCAAGTGTTTGACAGGAAGAAAAGAAAAGTTGTCCAAAACAGCTTCCAATCGAATGTTCATGTGATTGGAAAATTCAGGAGAGTGCAAAAGTACTGTTTTCTATCAGTTGGCAAGCTGCGCACACAATCCCAGTGTTGTACAGCTTGCTTCTTCACCTTCCCGAAGCTGCCGCTTTCCCCGGCTCCCGGAGCCGAAGAAGCGGCTTCTTCGTGCAAAGACGATTGTGCCGCTCACAGTGCTCTCCTTACTGCGGCTTCTACCCAAAGACGCCCGGGAGCGGCTCTTAGCTCTGGAGAGCATCCTACCTTCGTCTTTAGCGTCTCTTCTCATCTACATCTCAGCAAAAAGCTTTTCCACAACACCTGGCAAGGAGAAACTGTGCCAGCACAAAAAACATCTCCCATCGTGTTCTAGAAGTTGCAGAGATGTCTGCCAAGTGTTTGGCAGGAAGAAAAGAAAAGTTGTCCAAAACAGCTTCCAATCGAATGTTCATGTGATTGGAAAAGTCAGGAGAGTGCAAAAGTACTGTTTTCTATCAGTTGGCAAGCTGCGCACACAATCCCAGTGTTGTACAGCTTGCTTCTTCACCTTCCCGAAGCTGCCTGTCTCCCCGGATCCCGGAGCCGAAGAAGCGGCTTCTTCGCGCAAAGACGATTGTGCCGCTCACAGTGCTCTCCTCAGCGCGGCTTCTGCCCAAAGACGCCCGGGAGCGGCTCTTAGCTCTGAAGAGCATCCTACCTTCGTCTTTAGCGTCTCTTCTTATCTACATCTCAGCAAAAAGCTTTTCCACTACATCTGGCAAGGACAAACTGTGCCAGCACAAAAAATATCTCCCATCGTGTTCTAGAAGTTGCAGAGATGTCTGCCAAGTGTTTGGCAGGAAGAAAAGAAAAGTTGTCCAAAACAGCTTCCAATCGAATGTTCATGTGATTGGAAAAGTCAGGAGAGTGCAAAAGTACTGTTTTCTATCAGTTGGCAAGCTGCGCACACAATCCCAGTGTTGTACAGCTTGCTTCTTCACCTTCCCGAAGCTTCCGCTCTCTCCGGCTCCCGGAGTCGAAGAAGCGGCTTCTTCACGCAAAGACGATTGTGCCGCTCACAGTGCTCTCCTTAGTGCGGCTTCTGCCCAAAGACGCCCGGGAGCGGCTCTTAGCTCCGGTGAGCATCCTACCTTCGTCTTTAGCGTCTCTTCTCATCTACATCTCAGCAAAAAGCTTTTCCTCAACATCTGGCAAGGAGAAACTGTGCCAGCACAGAAAACATCTCCCATCGTGTTCTAGAAGTTGCAGAGATGTCTGCCAAGTGTTTGGCAGGAAGAAAAGAAAAGTTGTCCAAAACAGCTTCCAATCGAATGTTCATGTGATTGGAAAAGTCAGGAGAGTGCAAAAGTACTGTTTTCTATCAGTTGGCAAGCTGCGCACACAATCCCAGTGTTGTACAGCTTGCTTCTTCACCTTCCCGAAGCTGCCGCTCTCCCCGGATCCCGGAGTCGAAGAAGCGGCTTCTTCGCGCAAAGACGATTCTGCCGCTCACAGTGCTCTCCTTAGCACGGGTTCTGCCCAAAGACGCCCGGGAGCGGCTCTTAGCTCCGGTGAGCATCCTACCTTCGTGTTTAGCGTCTCTTCTCATCTACATCTCAGCAAAAAGCTTTTCCTCAACATCTGGCAAGGAGAAACAGTTCCAGCACAGAAAACATCTCCCATCGTGTTCTAGAAGTTGCAGAGATGTCTGCCAAGTGTTTGGCAGGAAGAAAAGAAAAGTTGTCCACAACAGCTTCCAATCGAATGTTCATGTGATTGGAAAAGTCAGGAGAGTGCAAAAGTACTGTTTTCTATCAGTTGGCAAGGTGCGCACACAATCCCAGTGTTGTACAGCTTGCTTCTTCACCTTCCCGAAGCTGCCGCTCTCCCCGGATCCCGGAGTCGAAGAAGCGGCTTCTTCACGCAAAGACGATTGTGCCGCTCACAGTGCTCTCCTTAGCGCGGCTTCTGCCCAAAGATGCCCGTGAGCAGCTCTTAGCTCCGGTGAGCATCCTACCTTCGTCTTTAGCGTCTCTTCTCATCTACATCTCAGCAAAAAGCTTTTCCATTAAATCTTGCAAGGAGAAACTGTGCCAGCACAGAAAACATCTCCCATCGTGTTCTAGACGTTGCAGAGATGTCTGCCAAGTGTTTGGCAGGAAGAAAAGAAAAGTTGCCCACACCAGCTTCCAATCGAATGTTCATGTGATTGGAAAAGTCAGGAGAGTGCAAAAGTACTGTTTTCTATCAGTTGGCAAGCTGCGCACGCAATCCCAGTGTTGTACAGCTTGCTTCTTCACCTTCCCGAAGCTGCCGCTCTCCCCGGATCCCGGAGCCGAAGAAGCGGCTTCTTCGCGCAAAGACGATTGTGCCGCTCACAGTGCTCTCCTTAGCGCGGCTTCTGCCCAAAGACGCCCGGGAGTGGCTCTTAGCTCCGGAGAGCATCCTACCTTCGTCATTAGCGTCTCTTCTCATCTACATCTCAGCAAAAAGCTTTTCCACTACATCTGGCAAGGAGAAACTGTGCCAGCACAGAAAACATCTCCCATCGTGTTCTAGAAGTTGCAGAGATGTCTGCCAAGTGTTTGGCAGGAAGAAAAGAAAAGTTGTCCAAAACAGCTTCCAATCGAATGTTCATGTGATTGGAAAAGTCAGGAGAGTGCAAAAGTACTGTTTTCTATCAGTTGGCAAGCTGCGCACACAATCCCAGTGTTGTACAGCTTGCTTCTTCACCTTCCCGAAGCTGCCGCTCTCCCCGGATCCCGGAGTCGAAGAAGCGGCTTCTTCGCGCAAAGACGATTGTGCCGCTCACAGTGCTCTCCTTACTGCGGCTTCTGCCCAAAGACGCCCGGGAGCGGCTCTTAGCTCTGAAGAGCATCCTACCTTCGTCTTTAGCGTCTCTTCTTATCTACATCTCAGCAAAAAGCTTTTCCACTACATCTGGCAAGGACAAACTGTGCCAGCACAAAAAATATCTCCCATCGTGTTCTAGAAGTTGCAGAGATGTCTGCCAAGTGTTTGGCAGGAAGAAAAGAAAAGTTGTCCAAAACAGCTTCCAATCGAATGTTCATGTGATTGGAAAAGTCAGGAGAGTGCAAAAGTACTGTTTTCTATCAGTTGGCAAGCTGCGCACACAATCCCAGTGTTGTACAGCTTGCTTCTTCACCTTCCCGAAGCTTCCGCTCTCTCCGGCTCCCGGAGTCGAAGAAGCGGCTTCTTCACGCAAAGACGATTGTGCCGCTCACAGTGCTCTCCTTAGTGCGGCTTCTGCCCAAAGACGCCCGGGAGCGGCTCTTAGCTCCGGTGAGCATCCTACCTTCGTCTTTAGCGTCTCTTCTCATCTACATCTCAGCAAAAAGCTTTTCCTCAACATCTGGCAAGGAGAAACTGTGCCAGCACAGAAAACATCTCCCATCGTGTTCTAGAAGTTGCAGAGATGTCTGCCAAGTGTTTGACAGGAAGAAAAGAAAAGTTGTCCAAAACAGCTTCCAATCGAATGTTCATGTGATTGGAAAAGTCAGGAGAGTGCAAAAGTACTGTTTTCTATCAGTTGGCAAGCTGCGCACACAATCCCAGTGTTGTACAGCTTGCTTCTTCACCTTCCCGAAGCTGCCGCTCTCCCCAGATCCCGGAGTCGAAGAAGCGGCTTCTTCACGCAAAGACGATTGTGCTGCTCACAGTGCTCTCCTTAGTGCGACTTCTGCCCAAAGACGCCCGGGAGCGGCTCTTAGCTCCGGTGAGCATCCTACCTTTGTCTTTAGCGTCTCTTCTCATCTACATCTCAGCAAAAAGCTTTTCCTCAAGATCTGGCAAGGAGAAACTGTGCCAGCACAAAAAATATCTCCCATCGTGTTCTAGAAGTTGCAGAGATGTCTGCCAAGTGTTTGGCAGGAAGAAAAGAAAAGTTGTCCAAAACAGCTTCCAATCGAATGTTCATGTGATTGGAAAAGTCAGGAGAGTGCAAAAGTACTGTTTTCTATCAGTTGGCAAGGTGCGCACACAATCCCAGTGTTGTACAGCTTGCTTCTTCACATTCCCGAAGCTGCCGCTCTCCCCGGCTCCCGGAGTCGAAGAAGCGGCTTCTTCGCGCAAGGACGATTGTGCCGCTCACAGTGCTCTCCTTAGCGCGGCTTCTGCCCAAAGACGCCCGGGAGCGGCTTATGGCTCTGAAGAGCATCCTACCTTCGTCTTTAGCGTCTCTTCTAATCTACATCTCAGCAAAAAGCTTTTCCACTACATCTGGCAAGGAGAAACTGTGCCAGCACAGAAAACATCTCCCATCGTGTTCTAGAAGTTGCAGAGATGTCTGCCAAGTGTTTGGCAGGAAGAAAAGAAAAGTTGTCCACAACAGCTTCCAATCGAATGTTCATGTGATTGGAAAAGTCAGGAGAGTGCAAAAGTACTGTTTTCTATCAGTTGGCAAGCTGCGCACACAATCCCAGTGTTGTACAGCTTGCTTCTTCACCTTCCCGAAGCTGCCGCTCTCCCCGGATCCCGGAGTCGAAGAAGCGGCTTCTTCGCGCAAAGACGATTGTGCCGCTCACAGTGCTCTCCTTACTGCGGCTTCTGCCCAAAGACGCCCGGGAGCGGCTCTTAGCTCTGAAGAGCATCCTACCTTCGTCTTTAGCGTCTCTTCTTATCTACATCTCAGCAAAAAGCTTTTCCACTACATCTGGCAAGGACAAACTGTGCCAGCACAAAAAATATCTCCCATCGTGTTCTAGAAGTTGCAGAGATGTCTGCCAAGTGTTTGGCAGGAAGAAAAGAAAAGTTGTCCAAAACAGCTTCCAATCGAATGTTCATGTGATTGGAAAAGTCAGGAGAGTGCAAAAGTACTGTTTTCTATCAGTTGGCAAGCTGCGCACACAATCCCAGTGTTGTACAGCTTGCTTCTTCACCTTCCCGAAGCTTCCGCTCTCTCCGGCTCCCGGAGTCGAAGAAGCGGCTTCTTCACGCAAAGACGATTGTGCCGCTCACAGCGCTCTCCTTAGTGCGGCTTCTGCCCAAAGACGCCCGGGAGCGGCTCTTAGCTCCGGTGAGCATCCTACCTTCGTCTTTAGCGTCTCTTCTCATCTACATCTCAGCAAAAAGCTTTTCCACTACATCTGGCAAGGAGAAACTGTGCCAGCACAGAAAACATCTCCCATCGTGTTCTAGAAGTTGCAGAGATGTCTGCCAAGTGTTTGGCAGGAAGAAAAGAAAAGTTGTCCAAAACAGCTTCCAATCGAATGTTCATGTGATTGGAAAAGTCAGGAGAGTGCAAAAGTACTGTTTTCTATCAGTTGGCAAGCTGCGCACACAATCCCAGTGTTGTACAGCTTGCTTCTTCACCTTCCCGAAGCTGCCGCTCTCCCCAGATCCCGGAGCCGAAGAAGCGGCTTCTTCGCGCAAAGACGATTGTGCCGCTCACAGTGCTCTCCTTAGCGCGGCTTCTGCCCAAAGACGCCCGGGAGCGGCTCTTTGCTCCGGAGAGCATCCTACCTTCGTGTTTAGCGTCTTTTGTAGTCTACATCTTAGCAAAACGCTTTCCCACTATGTCTGGCTAGGAAAAACTGTGCCAGCACAGAAAACATCTCCCATCATGTTCTAGACGTTGCAGAGATGTCTGCCAAGTGTTTGGCAGGAAGAAAAGAAAAGTTGTCCACAACAGCTTCCAATCGAATGTTCATGTGATTGGAAAAGTCAGGAGAGTGCAAAAGTACTGTTTTCTATCAGTTGGCAAGCTGCGCACACAATCCCAGTGTTGTACAGCTTGCTTCTTCACCTTCCCGAAGCTGCCGCTCTCTCCGGGTCCCGGAGCCGAAGAAGCGGCTTCTTCGCGAAAAGACGATTGTGCCGCTCACAGTGCTCTCCTTAGCGCGGCTTCTGCCCAAAGACGCCCGGGAGTGGCTCTTAGCTCCGGAGAGCATCCTACCTTCGTCTTTAGCATCTTTTGTAGTCTACATCTTAGCAAAACGCTTTGCCAGTATGTCTGGCTAGGAGAAACTGTGCCAGCAAAGAAAACATCTCCCATCGTGTTTTAGAAGTTGCAGAGATGTCTGCCAAGTGTTTGACAGGAAGAAAAGAAATGTTGTCCAAAACAGCTTCCAATCGAATGTTCATGTGATTGGAAAAGTCAGGAGAGTGCAAAAGTACTGTTTAATATCAGTTGGCAAGCTGCGCACACAATCCCAGTGTTGTACAGCTTGCTTCTTCACCTTCCCGAAGCTGCCGCTCTCTCCGGCTCCCGGAGCCGAAGAAGCGGCTTCTTCGCGCAAAGACCATTGTGCCGCTCACAGTGCTCTCCTTAGCGCGGCTTCTGCCCAGAGACGCCCGGGAGCAGCTCTTAGCTCCGGAGAGCATCCTACCTTCGTCTTTAGCGCCTTTTGTATTCTACATCTTAGCAAATAGATTTTCCACTACATCTGGCAAGGAGAAAATGTGCCAGCACAGAAAATATCTCCCATCGTGTTCTAGAAGTTGCAGAGATGTCTGCCAAGTGTTTGGCAGGAAGAAAAGAAAAGTTGTCCAAAACAGCTTCCAATCGAATGTTCATGTGATTGGAAAAGTCAGGAGAGTGCAAAAGTACTGTTTTCTATCAGTTGGCAAGCTGCGCACACAATCCCAGTGTTGTACAGCTTGCTTCTTCACCTTCCCGAAGCTTCCGCTCTCTCCGGCTCCCGGAGTCGAAGAAGCGGCTTCTTCACGCAAAGACGATTGTGCCGCTCACAGTGCTCTCCTTAGTGCGGCTTCTGCCCAAAGACGCCCGGGAGCGGCTCTTAGCTCCGGTGAGCATCCTACCTTCGTCTTTAGCGTCTCTTCTCATCTACATCTCAGCAAAAAGCTTTTCCTCAACATCTGGCAAGGAGAAACTGTGCCAGCACAGAAAACATCTCCCATCGTGTTCTAGAAGTTGCAGAGATGTCTGCCAAGTGTTTGGCAGGAAGAAAAGAAAAGTTGTCCAAAACAGCTTCCAATCGAATGTTCATGTGATTGGAAAAGTCAGGAGAGTGCAAAAGTACTGTTTTCTATCAGTTGGCAAGCTGCGCACACAATCCCAGTGTTGTACAGCTTGCTTCTTCACCTTCCCGAAGCTGCCGCTCTCCCCGGATCCCGGAGTCGAAGAAGCGGCTTCTTCGCGCAAAGACGATTCTGCCGCTCACAGTGCTCTCCTTAGCACGGGTTCTGCCCAAAGACGCCCGGGAGCGGCTCTTAGCTCCGGTGAGCATCCTACCTTCGTGTTTAGCGTCTCTTCTCATCTACATCTCAGCAAAAAGCTTTTCCTCAACATCTGGCAAGGAGAAACAGTTCCAGCACAGAAAACATCTCCCATCGTGTTCTAGAAGTTGCAGAGATGTCTGCCAAGTGTTTGGCAGGAAGAAAAGAAAAGTTGTCCACAACAGCTTCCAATCGAATGTTCATGTGATTGGAAAAGTCAGGAGAGTGCAAAAGTACTGTTTTCTATCAGTTGGCAAGGTGCGCACACAATCCCAGTGTTGTACAGCTTGCTTCTTCACCTTCCCGAAGCTGCCGCTCTCCCCGGATCCCGGAGTCGAAGAAGCGGCTTCTTCACGCAAAGACCATTGTGCCGCTCACAGTGCTCTCCTTAGCGCGGCTTCTGCCCAAAGATGCCCGTGAGCAGCTCTTAGCTCCGGTGAGCATCCTACCTTCGTCTTTAGCGTCTCTTCTCATCTACATCTCAGCAAAAAGCTTTTCCATTAAATCTTGCAAGGAGAAACTGTGCCAGCACAGAAAACATCTCCCATCGTGTTCTAGACGTTGCAGAGATGTCTGCCAAGTGTTTGGCAGGAAGAAAAGAAAAGTTGCCCACACCAGCTTCCAATCGAATGTTCATGTGATTGGAAAAGTCAGGAGAGTGCAAAAGTACTGTTTTCTATCAGTTGGCAAGCTGCGCACGCAATCCCAGTGTTGTACAGCTTGCTTCTTCACCTTCCCGAAGCTGCCGCTCTCTCCTGCTCCCGGAGCCGAAGAAGCGGCTTCTTCGCGCAAAGACGATTGTGCCGCTCACAGTGCTCTCCTTAGCGCGGCTTCTGCCCAAAGACGCCCGGGAGTGGCTCTTAGCTCCGGAGAGCATCCTACCTTCGTCATTAGCGTCTCTTCTCATCTACATCTCAGCAAAAAGCTTTTCCACTACATCTGGCAAGGAGAAACTGTGCCAGCACAGAAAACATCTCCCATCGTGTTCTAGAAGTTGCAGAGATGTCTGCCAAGTGTTTGGCAGGAAGAAAAGAAAAGTTGTCCAAAACAGCTTCCAATCGAATGTTCATGTGATTGGAAAAGTCAGGAGAGTGCAAAAGTACTGTTTTCTATCAGTTGGCAAGCTGCGCACACAATCCCAGTGTTGTACAGCTTGCTTCTTCACCTTCCCGAAGCTGCCGCTCTCCCCGGATCCCGGAGTCGAAGAAGCGGCTTCTTCGCGCAAAGACGATTGTGCCGCTCACAGTGCTCTCCTTACTGCGGCTTCTGCCCAAAGACGCCCGGGAGCGGCTCTTAGCTCTGAAGAGCATCCTACCTTCGTCTTTAGCGTCTCTTCTTATCTACATCTCAGCAAAAAGCTTTTCCACTACATCTGGCAAGGACAAACTGTGCCAGCACAAAAAATATCTCCCATCGTGTTCTAGAAGTTGCAGAGATGTCTGCCAAGTGTTTGGCAGGAAGAAAAGAAAAGTTGTCCAAAACAGCTTCCAATCGAATGTTCATGTGATTGGAAAAGTCAGGAGAGTGCAAAAGTACTGTTTTCTATCAGTTGGCAAGCTGCGCACACAATCCCAGTGTTGTACAGCTTGCTTCTTCACCTTCCCGAAGCTTCCGCTCTCTCCGGCTCCCGGAGTCGAAGAAGCGGCTTCTTCACGCAAAGACGATTGTGCCGCTCACAGTGCTCTCCTTAGTGCGGCTTCTGCCCAAAGACGCCCGGGAGCGGCTCTTAGCTCCGGTGAGCATCCTACCTTCGTCTTTAGCGTCTCTTCTCATCTACATCTCAGCAAAAAGCTTTTCCTCAACATCTGGCAAGGAGAAACTGTGCCAGCACAGAAAACATCTCCCATCGTGTTCTAGAAGTTGCAGAGATGTCTGCCAAGTGTTTGGCAGGAAGAAAAGAAAAGTTGTCCAAAACAGCTTCCAATCGAATGTTCATGTGATTGGAAAAGTCAGGAGAGTGCAAAAGTACTGTTTTCTATCAGTTGGCAAGCTGCGCACACAATCCCAGTGTTGTACAGCTTGCTTCTTCACCTTCCCGAAGCTGCCGCTCTCCCCGGATCCCGGAGTCGAAGAAGCGGCTTCTTCACGCAAAGACGATTGTGCTGCTCACAGTGCTCTCCTTAGTGCGACTTCTGCCCAAAGACGCCCGGGAGCGGCTCTTAGCTCCGGTGAGCATCCTACCTTTGTCTTTAGCGTCTCTTCTCATCTACATCTCAGCAAAAAGCTTTTCCTCAACATCTGGCAAGGAGAAACTGTGCCAGCACAAAAAATATCTCCCATCGTGTTCTAGAAGTTGCAGAGATGTCTGCCAAGTGTTTGGCAGGAAGAAAAGAAAAGTTGTCCAAAACAGCTTCCAATCGAATGTTCATGTGATTGGAAAAGTCAGGAGAGTGCAAAAGTACTGTTTTCTATCAGTTGGCAAGGTGCGCACACAATCCCAGTGTTGTACAGCTTGCTTCTTCACATTCCCGAAGCTGCCGCTCTCCCCGGCTCCCGGAGTCGAAGAAGCGGCTTCTTCGCGCAAGGACGATTGTGCCGCTCACAGTGCTCTCCTTAGCGCGGCTTCTGCCCAAAGACGCCCGGGAGCAGCTTATGGCTCTGAAGAGCATCCTACCTTCGTCTTTAGCGTCTCTTCTAATCTACATCTCAGCAAAAAGCTTTTCCACTACATCTGGCAAGGACAAACTGTGCCAGCACAGAAAACATCTCCCATCGTGTTCTAGAAGTTGCAGAGATGTCTGCCAAGTGTTTGGCAGGAAGAAAAGAAAAGTTGTCCACAACAGCTTCCAATCGAATGTTCATGTGATTGGAAAAGTCATGAGAGTGCAAAAGTACTGTTTTCTATCAGTTGGCAAGCTGCGCACACAATCCCAGTGTTGTACAGCTTGCTTCTTCACCTTCCCGAAGCTGCCGCTCTCCCCGGATCCCGGAGTCGAAGAAGCGGCTTCTTCGCGCAAAGACGATTGTGCCGCTCACAGTGCTCTCCTTACTGCGGCTTCTGCCCAAAGACGCCCGGGAGCGGCTCTTAGCTCTGAAGAGCATCCTACCTTCGTCTTTAGCGTCTCTTCTTATCTACATCTCAGCAAAAAGCTTTTCCACTACATCTGGCAAGGACAAACTGTGCCAGCACAAAAAATATCTCCCATCGTGTTCTAGAAGTTGCAGAGATGTCTGCCAAGTGTTTGGCAGGAAGAAAAGAAAAGTTGTCCAAAACAGCTTCCAATCGAATGTTCATGTGATTGGAAAAGTCAGGAGAGTGCAAAAGTACTGTTTTCTATCAGTTGGCAAGCTGCGCACACAATCCCAGTGTTGTACAGCTTGCTTCTTCACCTTCCCGAAGCTTCCGCTCTCTCCGGCTCCCGGAGTCGAAGAAGCGGCTTCTTCACGCAAAGACGATTGTGCCGCTCACAGTGGTCTCCTTAGTGCGGCTTCTGCCCAAAGACGCCCGGGAGCGGCTCTTAGCTCCGGTGAGCATCCTACCTTCGTCTTTAGCGTCTCTTCTCATCTACATCTCAGCAAAAAGCTTTTCCACTACATCTGGCAAGGAGAAACTGTGCCAGCACAGAAAACATCTCCCATCGTGTTCTAGAAGTTGCAGAGATGTCTGCCAAGTGTTTGGCAGGAAGAAAAGAAAAGTTGTCCAAAACAGCTTCCAATCGAATGTTCATGTGATTGGAAAAGTCAGGAGAGTGCAAAAGTACTGTTTTCTATCAGTTGGCAAGCTGCGCACACAATCCCAGTGTTGTACAGCTTGCTTCTTCACCTTCCCGAAGCTGCCGCTCTCCCCGGATCCCGGAGCCGAAGAAGCGGCTTCTTCACGCAAAGACGATTGTGCTGCTCACAGTGCTCTCCTTAGTGCGGCTTCTGCCCAAAGCTGCCCGGGAGCGGCTCTTAGCTCCGGTGAGCATCCTACCTTTGTCTTTAGCGTCTCTTCTCATCTACATCTCAGCAAAAAGCTTTTCCTCAACATCTGGCAAGGAGAAACTGTGCCAGCACAAAAAATATCTCCCATCGTGTTCTAGAAGTTGCAGAGATGTCTGCCAAGTGTTTGGCAGGAAGAAAAGAAAAGTTGTCCACAACAGCTTCCAATCGAATGTTCATGTGATTGGTAAAGTCAGGAGAGTGCAAAAGTACTGTTTTCTATCAGTTGGCAAGGTGCGCACACAATCCCAGTGTTGTACAGCTTGCTTCTTCACCTTCCCGAAGCTGCCGCTCTCCCCGGCTCCCGGTGTCGAAGAAGCGGCTTCTTCGCGCAAAGACGATTGTGCCGCTCACAGTGCTCTCCTTAGCGCGGCTTCTGCCCAAAGACACCCGGGAGCGGCTTATGGCTCTGAAGAGCATCCTACCTTCGTCTTTAGCGTCTCTTCTAATCTACATCTCAGCAAAAAGCTTTTCCACTACATCTGGCAAGGAGAAACTGTGCCAGCACAGAAAACATCTCCCATCGTGTTCTAGAAGTTGCAGAGATGTCTGCCAAGTGTTTGGCAGGAAGAAAAGAAAAGTTGTCCACAACAGCTTCCAATCGAATGTTCATGTGATTGGAAAAGTCAGGAGAGTGCAAAAGTACTGTTTTCTATCAGTTGGCAAGCTGCGCACACAATCCCAGTGTTGTACAGCTTGCTTCTTCACCTTCCCGAAGCTGCCGCTCTCCCCGGATCCCGGATCCGAAGAAGCGGCTTCTTCGCGCAAAGACGATTGTGCCGCTCACAGTGCTCTCCTTACTGCGGCTTCTGCCCAAAGACGCCCGGGAGCGGCTCTTAGCTCTGAAGAGCATCCTACCTTCGTCTTTAGCGTCTCTTCTTATCTACATCTCAGCAAAAAGCTTTTCCACTACATCTGGCAAGGACAAACTGTGCCAGCACAAAAAATATCTCCCATCGTGTTCTAGAAGTTGCAGAGATGTCTGCCAAGTGTTTGGCAGGAAGAAAAGAAAAGTTGTCCAAAACAGCTTCCAATCGAATGTTCATGTGATTGGAAAAGTCAGGAGAGTGCAAAAGTACTGTTTTCTATCAGTTGGCAAGCTGCGCACACAATCCCAGTGTTGTACAGCTTGCTTCTTCACCTTCCCGAAGCTGCCGCTCTCCCCGGATCCCGGAGTCGAAGAAGCGGCTTCTTCACGCAAAGACGATTGTGCTGCTCACAGTGCTCTCCTTAGTGCGACTTCTGCCCAAAGACGCCCGGGAGCGGCTCTTAGCTCCGGTGAGCATCCTACCTTTGTCTTTAGCGTCTCTTCTCATCTACATCTCAGCAAAAAGCTTTTCCTCAACATCTGGCAAGGAGAAACTGTGCCAGCACAAAAAATATCTCCCATCGGGTTCTAGAAGTTGCAGAGATGTCTGCCAAGTGTTTGGCAGGAAGAAAAGAAAAGTTGTCCAAAACAGCTTCCAATCGAATGTTCATGTGATTGGAAAAGTCAGGAGAGTGCAAAAGTACTGTTTTCTATCAGTTGGCAAGCTGCGCACACAATCCCAGTGTTGTACAGCTTGCTTCTTCACATTCCCGAAGCTGCCGCTCTCCCCGGCTCCCGGAGTCGAAGAAGCGGCTTCTTCGCGCAAGGACGATTGTGCCGCTCACAGTTCTCTCCTTAGCGCGGCTTCTGCCCAAAGACGCCCGGGAGCGGCTTATGGCTCTGAAGAGCATCCTACCTTCGTCTTTAGCGTCTCTTCTAATCTACATCTCAGCAAAAAGCTTTTCCACTACATCTGGCAAGGAGAAACTGTGCCAGCACAGAAAACATCTCCCATCGTGTTCTAGAAGTTGCAGAGATGTCTGCCAAGTGTTTGGCAGGAAGAAAAGAAAAGTTGTCCACAACAGCTTCCAATCGAATGTTCATGTGATTGGAAAAGTCAGGAGAGTGCAAAAGTACTGTTTTCTATCAGTTGGCAAGCTGCGCACACAATCTCAGTGTTGTACAGCTTGCTTCTTCACCTTCCCGAAGCTGCCGCTCTCCCCGGATCCCGGAGTCGAAGAAGCGGCTTCTTCGCGCAAAGACGATTGTGCCGCTCACAGTGCTCTCCTTACTGCGGCTTCTGCCCAAAGACGCCCGGGAGCGGCTCTTAGCTCTGAAGAGCATCCTACCTTCGTCTTTAGCGTCTCTTCTTATCTACATCTCAGCAAAAAGCTTTTCCACTACATCTGGCAAGGACAAACTGTGCCAGCACAAAAAATATCTCCCATCGTGTTCTAGAAGTTGCAGAGATGTCTGCCAAGTGTTTGGCAGGAAGAAAAGAAAAGTTGTCCACAACAGCTTCCAATCGAATGTTCATGTGATTGGAAAAGTCAGGAGAGTGCAAAAGTACTGTTTTCTATCAGTTGGCAAGCTGCGCACACAATCTCAGTGTTGTACAGCTTGCTTCTTCACCTTCCCGAAGCTGCCGCTCTCCCCGGATCCCGGAGTCGAAGAAGCGGCTTCTTCGCGCAAAGACGATTGTGCCGCTCACAGTGCTCTCCTTAGTGCAGCTTCTGCCCAAAGACGCCCGGGAGCGGCTCTTAGCTCCGGTGAGCATCCTACCTTTGTCTTTAGCGTCTCTTCTCATCTACATCTCAGCAAAAAGCTTTTCCTCAACATCTGGCAAGGAGAAACTGTGCCAGCACAGAAAACATCTCCCATCGTGTTCTAGAAGTTGCAGAGATGTCTGCCAAGTGTTTGGCAGGAAGAAAAGAAAAGTTGTCCACAACAGCTTCCAATCGAATGTTCATGTGATTGGAAAAGTCAGGAGAGTGCAAAAGTACTGTTTTCTATCAGTTGGCAAGCTGCGCACACAATCCCAGTGTTGTACAGCTTGCTTCTTCACCTTCCCGAAGCTGCCGCTCTCTCCGGGTCCCGGAGCCGAAGAAGCGGCTTCTTCGTGAAAAGACGATTGTGCCGCTCACAGTGCTCTCCTTAGCGCGGCTTCTGCCCAAAGACGCCCGGGAGTGGCTCTTAGCTCCGGAGAGCATCCTACCTTCGTCTTTAGCATCTTTTGTAGTCTACATCTTAGCAAAACGCTTTGCCAGTATGTCTGGCTAGGAGAAACTGTGCCAGCAAAGAAAACATCTCCCATCGTGTTTTAGAAGTTGCAGAGATGTCTGCCAAGTGTTTGACAGGAAGAAAAGAAATGTTGTCCACAACAGCTTCCAATCGAATGTTCATGTGATTGGAAAAGTCAGGAGAGTGCAAAAGTACTGTTTAATATCAGTTGGCAAGCTGCGCACACAATCCCAGTGTTGTACAGCTTGCTTCTTCACCTTCCCGAAGCTGCCGCTCTCTCCGGCTCCCGGAGCCGAAGAAGCGGCTTCTTCGCGCAAAGACGATTGTGTCGCTCACAGTGCTCTCCTTAGCGCGGCTTCTGCCCAAAGACGCCCGGGAGCGGCTCTTAGCTCCGGAGAGCATCCTACCTTCGTCTTTAGCGCCTTAAGCAGTCTACATCTTAGCAAAACGCTTTGCCAGTATGTCCGGCTAGGAGAAACTGTGCCAGCACAGAAAACATCTCCCATCGTGTTCTAGAAGTTGCAGAGATGTCTGCTAAGTGTTTGACAGGAAGAAAAGTTGTCCAAAACAGCTTCCAATCGAATGTTCATGTGATTGGAAAAGTCAGGAGAGTGCAAAAGTACTGTTTTCTATCAGTTGGCAAGCTGCGCACACAATCCCAGTGTTGTACAGCTTGCTTCTTCACCTTCCCGAAGCTGCCGCTCTCTCCGGCTCCCAGAGCCGAAGAAGCGGCTTCTTCGCGCAAAGACCATTGTGCCGCTCACAGTGCTCTCCTTAGCGCGGCTTCTGCCCAGAGACGCCTGGGAGCAGCTCTTAGCTCCGGAGAGCATCCTACCTTCGTCTTTAGCGCCTTTTGTATTCTAAATCTTAGCAAATAGATTTTCCACTACATCTGGCAAGGAGAAAATGTGCCAGCACAGAAAACATCTCCCATCGTGTTCTAGAAGCTGCAGAGATGTCTGCCAAGTGTTTGACAGGAAGAAAAGAAAAGTTGTCCAAAACAGCTTCCAATCGAATGTTCATGTGATTGGAAAATTCAGGAGAGTGCAAAAGTACTGTTTTCTATCAGTTGGCAAGGTGCGCACACAATCCCAGTGTTGTACAGCTTGCTTCTTCACCTTCCCGAAGCTGCCGCTGTCCCCGGCTCCCGGAGCCGAAGAAGCGGCTTCTTCGCGCAAAGACGATTGTGCCGCTCACAGTGCTCTCCTTACTGCGGCTTCTACCCAAAGACGCCCGGGAGCGGCTCTTAGCTCTGGAGAGCATCCTACCTTCGTCTTTAGCGTCTCTTCTCATCTACATCTCAGCAAAAAGCTTTTCCACAACACCTGGCAAGGAGAAACTGTGCCAGCACAACAAACATCTCCCATCGTGTTCTAGAAGTTGCAGAGATGTCTGCCAAGTGTTTGGCAGGAAGAAAAGAAAAGTTGTCCAAAACAGCTTCCAATCGAATGTTCATGTGATTGGAAAAGTCAGGAGAGTGCAAAAGTACTGTTTTCTATCAGTTGGCAAGCTGCGCACACAATCCCAGTGTTGTACAGCTTGCTTCTTCACCTTCCCGAAGCTGCCTGTCTCCCCGGATCCCGGAGCCGAAGAAGCGGCTTCTTCGCGCAAAGACGATTGTGCCGCTCACAGTGCTCTCCTCAGCGCGGCTTCTGCCCAAAGACGCCCGGGAGTGACTCTTAGCTCCAGAGAGCATCCTACCTTCATCTTTAGCGTCTTGTGTAGTCAACATCTTAGCAAAACGCTTTCCCACTATGTCTGGCAAGGAAAAACTGTGCCAGCACAGAAAACATCTCCCATCGTGTTCTAGAAGTTGCAGAGATGTCTGCCAAGTGTTTTGCAGGAAGAAGAGAAAAGTTGTCCAAAACAGCTTCCAATCGAATGTTCATGTGATTGGAAATGTCAGGAGAGTGCAAAAGTACTGTTTTCTATCAGTTGGCAAGCTGCGCACACAATCCCAGTGTTGTACAGCTTGCTTCTTCACCTTCCCGAAGCTGCCGCTCTCTCCGGCTCCCGGAGCCGAAGAAGCGGCTTCTTCGCGCAAAGACCATTGTGCCGCTCACAGTGCTCTCCTTACTGCGGCTTCTACCCAAAGACGCCCGGGAGCGGCTCTTAGCTCTGGAGAGCATCCTACCTTCGTCTTTAGCGTCTCTTCTCATCTACATCTCAGCAAAAAGCTTTTCCACAACACCTGGCAAGGAGAAACTGTGCCAGCACAAAAAACATCTCCCATCGTGTTCTAGAAGTTCCAGAGATGTCTGCCAAGTGTTTGGCAGGAAGAAAAGAAAAGTTGTCCAAAACAGCTTCCAATCGAATGTTCATGTGATTGGAAAAGTCAGGAGAGTGCAAAAGTACTGTTTTCTATCAGTTGGCAAGCTGCGCACACAATCCCAGTGTTGTACAGCTTGCTTCTTCACCTTCCCGAAGCTGCCTGTCTCCCCGGATCCCGGAGCCGAAGAAGCGGCTTCTTCGCGCAAAGACGATTGTGCCGCTCACAGTGCTCTCCTCAGCGCGGCTTCTGCCCAAAGACGCCCGGGAGTGACTCTTAGCTCCAGAGAGCATCCTACCTTCATCTTTAGCGTCTTGTGTAGTCAACATCTTAGCAAAACGCTTTCCCACTATGTCTGGCTAGGAGAAACTGTGCCAGCACAGAAAACATCTCCCATCGTGTTCTAGAAGTTGCAGAGATGTCTGCCAAGTGTTTGGCAGGAAGAAAAGAAAAGTTGTCCACAACAGCTTCCAATCGAATGTTCATGTGATTGGAAAAGTCAGGAGAGTGCAAAAGTACTGTTTTCTATCAGTTGGCAAGCTGCGCACACAACCACAGTGTTGTACAGCTTGCTTCTTCACCTTCCCAAAGCTGCCGCTCTCCCCAGATCCCGGAGCCGAAGAAGCGACTTCTTCGCGCAAAGACGATTGCGCCGCTCACAGTGCTCTCCTTAGCGCGGCTTCTGCCCAAAGACGCCCGGGAGCGGCTCTTTGCTCCGGAGAGCATCCTACCTTCGTGTTTAGCGTCTTTTGTAGTCTACATCTTAGCAAAACGCTTTCCCACTATGTCTGGCTAGGAGAAACTGTGCCAGCACAGAAAACATCTCCCATCGTGTTCTAGAAGTTGCAGAGATGTCTGCCAAGTGTTTGGCAGGAAGAAAAGAAAAGTTGTCCAAAACAGCTTCCAATCGAATGTTCATGTGATTGGAAAAGTCAGGAGAGTGCAAAAGTACTGTTTTCTATCAGTTGGCAAGGTGCGCACACAATCCCAGTGTTGTACAGCTTGCTTCTTCACCTTCCCGAAGCTGCCGCTCTCCCCAGATCCCGGAGCCGAAGAAGCGACTTCTTCGTGCAAAGACGATTGTGCCGCTCACAGTGCTCTCCTTAGCGCAGCTTCTGCCCAAAGACGCCCAGGAGCGGCTCTTAGCTCTGGAGAGCATCCTACCTTCGTCTTTAGCGCCTTTTGTAGTCTACATCTTAGGAAAACGCTTTGCCAGTATTTCTGGCTAGGAGAAACAGTTCCAGCGCAGAAAACATCTCCCATCGTGTTCTAGAAGTTGCAGAGATGTCTGCCAAGTGTTTGGCAGGAAGAAAAGAAAAGTTGTCCACAACAGCTTCCAATCGAATGTTCATGTGATTGGAAAAGTCAGGAGAGTGCAAAAGTACTGTTTTCTATCAGTTGGCAAGCTGCGCACACAACCCCAGTGTTGTACAGCTTGCTTCTTCACCTTCCCAAAGCTGCCGCTCTCCCCAGATCCCGGAGCCGAAGAAGCGACTTCTTCGCGCAAAGACGATTGTGCCGCTCACAGTGCTCTCCTTAGCGCGGCTTCTGCCCAAAGACGCCCGGGAGCGGCTCTTAGCTCTGGAGAGCATCCTAACTTCGTCTTTAGCGTCTCTTCTCATCTACATCTCAGCAAAAAGCTTTTCCACTACATCTGGCAAGGAGAAACTGTGCCAGCACAGAAAACATCTCCCATCGTGTTCTAGAAGTTGCAGAGATGTCTGCCAAGTGTTTGGCAGGAAGAAGAGAAAAGTTGTCCAAAACAGCTTCCAATCGAATGTTCATGTGATTGGAAAATCAGGAGAGTGCAAAAGTACTGTTTTCTATCAGTTGGCAAGCTGCGCACACAATCCCAGTGTTGTACAGCTTGCTTCTTCACCTTCCCGAAGCTGCCTGTCTCCCCGGCTCCCGGAGCCGAAGAAGCGGCTTCTTCGCGCAAAGACGATTGTGCCGCTCACAGTGCTCTCCTTAGAGCGGCTTCTGCCCAAAGTCGCCCGGGAGCGGCTCTTAGCTCCGGAGAGCATCCTACCTTCGTCTTTTGCGTCTTTTGTAGTCTACATCTTAGCAAATAGATTTTCCACTATGTCTGGCTAGGAGAAACTGTGCCAGCACAGAAAACATCTCCCATCGTGTTCTAGAAGTTGCAGAGATGTCTGCCAAATGTTTGACAGG
This sequence comes from Melospiza georgiana, assembly GCF_028018845.1. Classification (NCBI taxonomy): domain Eukaryota; kingdom Metazoa; phylum Chordata; class Aves; order Passeriformes; family Passerellidae; genus Melospiza; species Melospiza georgiana. The sequence continues at coordinate 19,169,776 of NC_080464.1, read as the reverse complement.
AAGAAAAGAAAAGTTGTCCAAAACAGCTTCCAATCGAATGTTCATGTGATTGGAAAAGTCAGGAGAGTGCAAAAGTACTGTTTTCTATCAGTTGGCAAGCTGTGCACACAATCCCAGTGTTGTAGAGCTTGCTTCTTCACCTTCCCGAAGCTGCCGCTCTCTCCGGCTCCCGGAGCCGAAGAAGCGGCTTCTTCGCGCAAAGACCATTGTGCCGCTCACAGTGCTCTCCTTAGCGCGGCTTCTGCCCAGAGACGCCCGGATGCAGCTCTTAGCTCCGGAGAGCATCCTACCTTCGTCTTTAGGGCCTTTTGTAGTCTACATCTTAGCAAATAGATTTTCCACTACATCTGGCAAGGAGAAACTGTGCCAGCACAGAAAACATCTCCCATCGTGTTCTAGAAGTTGCAGAGATGTCTGCCAAGTGTTTGACAGGAAGAAAAGAAAAGTTGTCCAAAACAGCTTCCAATCGAATGTTCATGTGATTGGAAAATTCAGGAGAGTGCAAAAGTACTGTTTTCTATCAGTTGGCAAGGTGCGCACACAATCCCAGTGTTGTACAGCTTGCTTCTTCACCTTCCCGAAGCTGCCGCTGTCCCCGGCTCCCGGAGCCGAAGAAGCGGCTTCTTCGCGCAAAGACGATTGTGCCGCTCACAGTGCTCTCCTTACTGCGGCTTCTACCCAAAGACGCCCGGGAGCGGCTCTTAGTTCTGGAGAGCATCCTACCTTCGTCTTTAGCGTCTCTTCTCATCTACATCTCAGCAAAAAGCTTTTCCACAACACCTGGCAAGGAGAAACTGTGCCAGCACAAAAAACATCTCCCATCGTGTTCTAGAAGTTGCAGAGATGTCTGCCAAGTGTTTGGCAGGAAGAAAAGAAAAGTTGTCCAAAACAGCTTCCAATCGAATGTTCATGTGATTGGAAAAGTCAGGAGAGTGCAAAAGTACTGTTTTCTATCAGTTGGCAAGCTGCGCACACAATCCCAGTGTTGCACAGCTTGCTTCTTCACCTTCCCGAAGCTGCCTGTCTCCCCGGATCCCGGAGCCGAAGAAGCGGCTTCTTCGCGCAAAGACGATTGTGCCGCTCACAGTGCTCTCCTCAGCGCGGCTTCTGCCCAAAGACGCCCGGGAGTGACTCTTAGCTCCAGAGAGCATCCTACCTTCATCTTTAGCGTCTTGTGTTGTCAACATCTTAGCAAAACGCTTTCCCACTATGTCTGGCTAGGTGAAACTGTGCCAGCACAGAAAACATCTCCCATCGTGTTCTAGAAGTTGCAGAGATGTCTGCCAAGTGTTTGGCAGGAAGAAAAGAAAAGTTGTCCACAACAGCTTCCAATCGAATGTTCATGTGATTGGAAAAGTCAGGAGAGTGCAGAAGTACTGTTTTCTATCAGTTGGCAAGCTGCGCACACAATCCCAGTGTTGTACAGCTTGCTTCTTCACCTTCCCAAAGCTGCCGCTCTCCCCAGATCCCGGAGCCGAAGAAGCGACTTCTTCGCGCAAAGACGATTGTGCCGCTCACAGTGCTCTCCTTAGCGCGGCTTCTGCCCAAAGACGCCCGGGAGCGGCTCTTTGCTCCGGAGAGCATCCTACCTTCGTGTTTAGCGTCTTTTGTAGTCTACATCTTAGCAAAACGCTTTCCCACTATGTCTGGCTAGGAAAAACTGTGCCAGCACAGAAAACATCTCCCATCGTGTTCTAGAAGTTGCAGAGATGTTTGCCAAGTGTTTGGCAGGAAGAAAAGAAAAGTTGTCCAAAACAGCTTCCAATCGAATGTTCATGTGATTGGAAAAGTCAGGAGAGTGCAAAAGTACTGTTTTCTATCAGTTGGCAAGCTGCGCACACAATCCCAGTGTTGTACAGCTTGCTTCTTCACCTTCCCGAAGCGGCCGCTCTCCCCGGCTCCCGGAGCCGAAGAAGCGGCTTCTTCACGCAAAGACGATTGTGCCGCTCACAGTGCTCTCCTTAGCGCGGCTTCTGCCCAAAGTCGCCCGGGAGCGGCTCTTAGCTCCGGAGAGCATCCTACCTTCGTCTTTTGCGTCTTTTGTAGTCTACATCTTAGCAAAACGCTTTCCCACTATGTCTGGCTAGGAAAAACTGTGCCAGCACAGAAAACATCTCCCATCGTGTTCTAGAAGTTGCAGAGATGTCTGCCAAGTGTTTGGCAGGAAGAAAAGTTGTCCACAACAGCTTCCAATCGAATGTTCATGTGATTGGAAAAGTCAGGAGAGTGCAAAAGTACTGTTTTCTATCAGTTGGCAAGCTGCGCACACAATCCCAGTGTTGTACAGCTTGCTTCTTCACCTTCCCGAAGCTGCCTGTCTCCCCGGCTCCCGGAGCCGAAGAAGCGGCTTCTTCGCGCAAAGACGATTGTGCCGCTCACAGTGCTCTCCTTAGAGCGGCTTCTGCCCAAAGTCGCCCGGGAGCGGCTCTTAGCTCCGGAGAGCATCCTACCTTCGTCTTTTGCGTCTTTTGTAGTCTACATCTTAGCAAATAGATTTTCCACTATGTCTGGCTAGGAAAAACTGTGCCAGCAAAGAAAACATCTCCCATCGTGTTCTAGAAGTTGCAGAGATTTCTGCCAAGTGTTTGGCAGGAAGAAAAGAAAAGTTGTCCAAAACAACTTCCAATCGAATGTTCATGTCATTGGAAAAGTCAGGAGAGTGCAAAAGTACTGTTTTCTATCAGTTGGCAAGGTGCGCACACAATCCCAGTGTTGTAGAGCTTGCTTCTTCACGATCCCGAAGCTGCCGCTCTCCCCGGCTCCCGGAGCCGAAAGGTGGCTTCTTCACGCAAAGACGATTGTGCCGCTCACAGTGCTCTCCTTAGCGCGGCTTCTGCCCAAAGACGCCCGGGAGCGGCTCTTAGCTCTGGAGAGCATCCTACCTTCGTCTTTAGCGCCTTTTGTAGTCTACATCTTAGCAAAACGCTTTGCCAGTATGTCTGGCTAGGAGAAACGGTTCCAGCACAGAAAACATCTCCCATCGTGTTCTAGAAGTTGCAGAGATGTCTGCCAAGTGTTTGACAGGAAGAAAAGAAATGTTGTCCAAAACAGCTTCCAATCGAATGTTCATGTGACTGGAAAATTCAGGAGAGTGCAAAAGTACTGTTTAATATCAGTTGGCAAGCTGCGCACACAATCCCAGTGTTGTACAGCTTGCTTCTTCACCTTCCCGAAGCTGCCGCTCTCTCCGGATCCCGGATCCGAAAGAGCGGCTTCTTCGCGCAAAGACGATTGTGTCGCTCACAGTGCTCTCCTTAGCGCGGCTTCTGCCCAGAGACGCCCGGATGCAGCTCTTAGCTCCGGAGAGCATCCTACCTTCGTCTTTAGCGCCTTTTGTAGTCTACATCTTAGCAAAACGCTTTGCCAGTATGTCTGGCTAGGAGAAACTGTGCCAGCACAGAAAACATCTCCCATCGTGTTCTAGAAGTTGCAGAGATGTCTGCCAAGTGTTTGACAGGAAGAAAAGAAAAGTTGTCCACAACAGCTTCCAATCGAATGTTCATGTGATTGGAAAAGTCAGGAGAGTGCAAAAGTACTGTTTTCTATCAGTTGGCAAGCTGCGCACACAATCCCAGTGTTGTACAGCTTGCTTCTTCACCTTCCCGAAGCTGCCGCTCTCTCCGGCTCCCGGAGCCGAAGAAGCGGCTTCTTCGCGCAAAGACCATTGTGCCGCTCACAGTGCTCTCCTTAGCGCGGCTTCAGCCCAGAGACGCCCGGATGCAGCTCTTAGCTCCGGAGAGCATCCTACCTTCGTCTTTAGCGCCTTTTGTAGTCTACATCTTAGCAAATAGATTTTCCACTACATCTGGCAAGGAGAAACTGTGCCAGCACAGAAAACATCTCCCATCGTGTTCTAGAAGTTGCAGAGATGTCTGCCAAGTGTTTGGCAGGAAGAAAAGAAAAGTTGTCCAAAACAGCTTCCAATCGAATATTCATGTGATTGGAAAAGTCAGGAGAGTGCAAAAGTACTGTTTTCTATCAGTTGGCAAGCTGCGCACACAATCCCAGTGTTGTACAGCTTGCTTCTTCATTTTCCCGAAGCTGCCGCTCTCTCCGGCTCCCGGAGCCGAAGAAGCGGCTTCTTCGCGCAAAGACGATTGTGCCGCTCACAGTGCTCTCCTTGGCACGGCTTCTGCCCAAAGACGCCCTGGGGCAGCTCTTAGCTCCGGAGAGCATCCTACCTTCGTCTTTAGCGTCTTTTGTAGTCTACATCATAGCAAAACGCTTTCCCACTATGTCTGGCAAGGAGAAACTGTGCCAGCACAGAAAACATCTCCCATCGTGTTCTAGAAGTTGCAGAGATGTCTGCCAAGTGTTTGGCAGGAAGAAAAGAAAAGTTGTCCAAAACAGCTTCCAATCGAATTTTCATGTGATTGGAAAAGCCAGGAGAGTGCAAAAGTACTGTTTTCTATCAGTTGGCAAGGTGCGCACACAATCCCAGTGTTGTACAGCTTGCTTCTTCACCTTTCCGAAGCTGCCGCTCTCCCCGGCTCCCGGAGCTGAAGAAGCGGCTTCTTCGCGCAAAGACGATTGTGCTGCTCACAGTGCTCTCCTTAGCGCGGCTTCTGCCCAAAGACGCCCGGGAGCGGCTCTTAGCTCTGGAGAGCATCCTACCTTCGTCTTTAGCGTCTCTTCTCATCTACATCTCAGCAAAAAGCTTTTCCACTACATCTGGCTAGGAAAAACTGTGCCAGCACAGAAAACATCTCCCATCGTGTTCTAGAAGTTGCAGAGATGTCTGCCAAGTGTTTGGCAGGAAGAAAAGAAAAGTTGTCCAAAACAGCTTCCAATCGAATGTTCATGTGATTGGAAAAGTCAGGAGAGTGCAAAAGTACTGTTTTCTATCAGTTGGCAAGCTGCGCACACAATTCCAGTGTTGTACAGCTTGCTTCTTCACCTTCCCGAAGCTGCCGGTCTCCCCGGCTCCCGGAGAAGCCGAAGCGGCTTCTTCGCGCAAAGACGATTGTGCCGCTCACAGTGCTCTCCTTACTGCGGCTTCTGCCCAAAGACGCCCGGGAGCGGATCTTAGCTCCGGAGAGCATCCTACCTTCGTCTTTAGCGTCTTTTGTAGTCTACATCATAGCAAAACGCTTTCCCACTATGTCTGGCAAGGAGAAACTGTGCCAGCACAGAAAACATCTCCCATCGTGTTCTAGAAGTTGCAGAGATGTCTGCCAAGTGTTTGGCAGGAAGAAAAGCTGTCCAAAACAGCTTCCAATCGAATGTTCATGTGATTGGAAAAGTCAGGAGAGTGCAAAAGTACTGTTTTCTATCAGTTGGCAAGCTGCGCACACAATCCCAGTGTTGTACAGCTTGCTTCTTCACCTTCCCAAAGCTGCCGCTCTCCCCGGCTCCCGGAGCCGAAGAAGCGGCTTCTTCGCGCAAAGACGATTGTGCCGCTCACAGTGCTCTCCTTAGCGCGGCTTCTGCCCAAAGACGCCCGGGAGCGGCTCTTAGATCCGGAGAGCATCCTACCTTCGTCTTTAGCGCCTTTTGTAGTCTACATCTTAGCAAAACGCTTTGCCAGTATGTCTGGCTAGGAGAAACTGTGCCAGCACAGAAAACATCTCCCATCGTGTTCTAGAAGTTGCAGAGATGTCTGCCAAGTGTTTGGCAGGAAGAAAAGCTGTCCAAAACAGCTTCCAATCGAATGTTCATGTGATTGGAAAAGTCAGGAGAGTGCAAAAGTACTGTTTTCTATCAGTTGGCAAGCTGCGCACACAATCCCAGTGTTGTACAGATTGCTTCTTCACCTTCCCGAAGCTGCCGCTCTCTCCGGCTCCCGGAGCCGAAGAAGCGGCTTCTTCGCGCAAAGACCATTGTGCCGCTCACAGTGCTCTCCTTAGCGCGGCTTCAGCCCAGAGACGCCCGGGAGCGGCTCTTAGCTCCGGAGAGCATCCTACCTTCGTCTTTAGCTCCTTTTGTAGTCTACATCTTAGCAAATAGATTTTCCATTACATCTGGCAAGGAGAAACTGTGCCAGCACAGAAAACATCTCCCATCGTGTTCTAGAAGTTGCAGAGATGTCTGCCAAGTGTTTGGCAGGAAGAAGAGAAAAGTTGTCCAAAACAGCTTCCAATCCAATATTCATGTGATTGGAAAAGTCAGGAGAGTGCAAAAGTACTGTTTTCTATCAGTTGGCAAGCTGCGCACACAATCCCAGTGTTGTACAGCTTGCTTCTTCACCTTCCCGAAGCTGCCGCTCTCCCCGGATCCCGGAGCCGAAGAAGCGGCTTCTTCGCGCAAAGACGATTGTGCCGCTCACAGTGCTCTCCTTAGCGCGGCTTCTGCCCAAAGACGCCCGGGAGCGGCTCTTAGCTCTGGAGAGCATCCTACCTTCGTCTTTAGCGCCTTTTGTAGTCTACATCTTAGCAAAACGCTTTGCCAGTATGTCTGGGTAGGAGAAACTGTGCCAGCACAAAAAACATCTCCCATCGTGTTCTAGAAGTTGCAGAGATGTCTGCCAAGTGTTTTGCACGAAGAAGAGAAAAGTTTTCCAAAACAGCTTCCAATCGAATGTTCATGTGATTGGAAAAGTCAGGAGAGTGCAAAAGTACTGTTTTCTATCAGTTGGCAAGCTGCACACACAATCCCAGTGTTGTACAGCTTGCTTCTTCACCTTCCCGAAGCTGCCGCTCTCCCCAGATCCCGGAGCCGAAGAAGCGACTTCTTCGCGCAAAGACGATTGTGCCGCTCACAGTGCTCTCCTTAGCGCGGCTTCTGCCCAAAGACGCCCGGGAGCGGCTCTTAGCTCTGGAGAGCATCCTACCTTCGTCTTTAGCGTCTTTTGTAGTCTACATCTTAGCAAAACGCTTTGCCAGTATGTCTGGCTAGGAGAAACTGTGCCAGCACAGAAAACATCTCCCATCGTGTTTTAGAAGTTGCAGAGATGTCTGCCAAGTGTTTGACAGGAAGAAAAGAAATGTTGTCCAAAACAGCTTCCAATCGAATGTTCATGTGATTGGAAAATTCAGGAGAGTGCAAAAGTACTGTTTAATATCAGTTGGCAAGCTGCGCACACAATCCCAGTGTTGTACAGCTTGCTTCTTCACCTTCCCGAAGCTGCCGCTCTCTCCGGATCCCGGATCCGAAGAAGCGGCTTCTTCGCGCAAAGACGATTGTGTCGCTCACAGTGCTCTCCTTAGCGCGGCTTCAGCCCAAAGACGCCCGGGAGCGGCTCTTAGCTCCGGAGAGCATCCTACCTTCGTCTTTAGCGTCTTTTGTAGTCTACATCTTAGCAAAACGCTTTCCCAGTATGTCTGGCTAGGAGAAACTGTGCCAGCACAGAAAACATCTCCCATCGTGTTCTAGAAGTTGCAGAGATGTCTGCCAAGTGTTTGACAGGAAGAAAAGAAAAGTTGTCCAAAACAGCTTCCAATCGAATGTTCATGTGATTGGAAAAGTCAGGAGAGTGCAAAAGTACTGTTTTCTATCAGTTGGCAAGCTGCGCACACAATCCCAGTGTTGTACAGCTTGCTTCTTCACCTTCCCGAAGCTGCCGCTCTCTCCGGCTCCCGGAGCCGAAGAAGCGGCTTCTTCGCGCAAAGACCATTGTGCCGCTCACAGTGCTCTCCTTAGCGCGGCTTCTGCCCAAAGACGCCCGGGAGCGGCTCTTAGATCCGGAGAGCATCCTACCTTCGTCTTTAGCGCCTTTTGTAGTCTACATCTTAGCAAAACGCTTTGCCAGTATGTCTGGCTAGGAGAAACTGTGCCAGCACAGAAAACATCTCCCATCGTGTTCTAGAAGTTGCAGAGATGTCTGCCAAGTGTTTGGCAGGAAGAAAAGCTGTCCAAAACAGCTTCCAATCGAATGTTCATGTGATTGGAAAAGTCAGGAGAGTGCAAAAGTACTGTTTTCTATCAGTTGGCAAGCTGCGCACACAATCCCAGTGTTGTACAGATTGCTTCTTCACCTTCCCGAAGCTGCCGCTCTCTCCGGCTCCCGGAGCCGAAGAAGCGGCTTCTTCGCGCAAAGATGATTGTGCCGCTCACAGTGCTCTCCTTAGCGCGGCTTCTGCCCAAAGACGCCCGGGAGCGGCTCTTAGCAATGGAGAGCATCCTACCTTCGTCTTTAGCGCCTTTTGTAGTCTACATCTTAGCAAAACGCTTTGCCAGTATGTCTGGCTAGGAGAAACTGTGCCAGCACAGAAAACATCTCCCATCGTGTTCTAGAAGTTGCAGAGATGTCTGCCAAGTGTTTGGCAGGAAGAAGAGAAAAGTTTTCCAAAACAGCTTCCAATCGAATGTTCATGTGATTGGAAAAGTCAGGAGAGTGCAAAAGTACTGTTTTCTATCAGTTGGCAAGCTGCACACACAATCCCAGTGTTGTACAGCTTGCTTCTTCACCTTCCCGAAGCTGCCGCTCTCCCCAGATCCCGGAGCCGAAGAAGCGACTTCTTCGCGCAAAGACGATTGTGCCGCTCACAGTGCTCTCCTTAGCGCGGCTTCTGCCCAAAGACGCCCGGGAGCGGCTCTTAGCTCTGGAGAGCATCCTACCTTCGTCTTTAGCGTCTTTTGTAGTCTACATCTTAGCAAAACGCTTTGCCAGTATGTCTGGCTAGGAGAAACTGTGCCAGCACAGAAAACATCTCCCATCGTGTTTTAGAAGTTGCAGAGATGTCTGCCAAGTGTTTGACAGGAAGAAAAGAAATGTTGTCCAAAACAGCTTCCAATCGAATGTTCATGTGATTGGAAAAGTCAGGAGAGTGCAAAAGTACTGTTTTCTATCAGTTGGCAAGCTGCGCACACAATCCCAGTGTTGTACAGCTTGCTTCTTCACCTTCCCGAAGCTGCCGCTCTCTCCGGCTCCCGGATCCGAAGAAGCGGCTTCTTCGCGCAAAGACGATTGTGTCGCTCACAGTGCTCTCCTTAGCGCGGCTTCAGCCCAAAGACGCCCGGGAGCGGCTCTTAGCTCCGGAGAGCATCCTACCTTCGTCTTTAGCGTCTTTTGTAGTCTACATCTTAGCAAAACGCTTTCCCAGTATGTCTGGCTAGGAGAAACTGTGCCAGCACAGAAAACATCTCCCATCGTGTTCTAGAAGTTGCAGAGATGTCTGCCAAGTGTTTGACAGGAAGAAAAGAAAAGTTGTCCAAAACAGCTTCCAATCGAATGTTCATGTGATTGGAAAAGTCAGGAGAGTGCAAAAGTACTGTTTTCTATCAGTTGGCAAGCTGCGCACACAATCCCAGTGTTGTACAGCTTGCTTCTTCACCTTCCCGAAGCTGCCGCTCTCTCCGGCTCCCGGAGCCGAAGAAGCGGCTTCTTCGCGCAAAGACCATTGTGCCGCTCACAGTGCTCTCCTTAGCGCGGCTTCTGCCCAAAGACGCCCGGGAGCGGCTCTTAGATCCGGAGAGCATCCTACCTTCGTCTTTAGCGCCTTTTGTAGTCTACATCTTAGCAAAACGCTTTGCCAGTATGTCTGGCTAGGAGAAACTGTGCCAGCACAGAAAACATCTCCCATCGTGTTCTAGAAGTTGCAGAGATGTCTGCCAAGTGTTTGGCAGGAAGAAAAGCTGTCCAAAACAGCTTCCAATCGAATGTTCATGTGATTGGAAAAGTCAGGAGAGTGCAAAAGTACTGTTTTCTATCAGTTGGCAAGCTGCGCACACAATCCCAGTGTTGTACAGATTGCTTCTTCACCTTCCCGAAGCTGCCGCTCTCTCCGGCTCCCGGAGCCGAAGAAGCGGCTTCTTCGCGCAAAGATGATTGTGCCGCTCACAGTGCTCTCCTTAGCGCGGCTTCTGCCCAAAGACGCCCGGGAGCGGCTCTTAGCAATGGAGAGCATCCTACCTTCGTCTTTAGCGCCTTTTGTAGTCTACATCTTAGCAAAACGCTTTGCCAGTATGTCTGGCTAGGAGAAACTGTGCCAGCACAGAAAACATCTCCCATCGTGTTCTAGAAGTTGCAGAGATGTCTGCCAAGTGTTTGGCAGGAAGAAGAGAAAAGTTGTCCAAAACAGCTTCCAATCCAATATTCATGTGATTGGAAAAGTCAGGAGAGTGCAAAAGTACTGTTTTCTATCAGTTGGCAAGCTGCGCACACAATCCCAGTGTTGTACAGCTTGCTTCTTCACCTTCCCGAAGCTGCCTGTCTCCCCGGATCTAGGAGCCGAAGAAGCGGCTTCTTCGCGCAAAGACGATTGTGCCGCTCACAGTGCTCTCCTCAGCGCGGCTTCTGCCCAAAGACGCCCGGGAGTGACTCTTAGCTCCGGAGACCATCCTACCTTCATCTTTAGCGTCTTGTGTAGTCAACATCTTAGCAAAACGCTTTCCCACTATGTCTGGCTAGGAGAAACTGTGCCAGCACAGAAAACATCTCCCATCGTGTTCTAGAAGTTGCAGAGATGTCTGCCAAGTGTTTTGCAGGAAGAAGAGAAAAGTTGTCCAAAACAGCTTCCAATCGAATGTTCATGTGATTGGAAAAGTCAGGAGAGTGCAAAAGTACTGTTTTCTATCAGTTGGCAAGCTGCACACACAATCCCAGTGTTGTACAGCTTGCTTCTTCACCTTCCCGAAGCTGCCGCTCTCCCCAGATCCCGGAGCCGAAGAAGCGACTTCTTCGCGCAAAGACGATTGTGTCGCTCACAGTGCTCTGCTTAGCGCGGCTTCTGCCCAAAGACGCCCGGGAGCGGCTCTTAGCTCCGGAGAGCATCCTACCTTCGTCTTTAGCGTCTTTTGTAGTCTACATCTTAGCAAAACGCTTTCCCAGTATGTCTGGCTAGGAGAAACTGTGCCAGCACAGAAAACATCTCCCATCGTGTTCTAAAAGTTGCAGAGATGTCTGCCAAGTGTTTGACAGGAAGAAAAGAAAAGTTGTCCAAAACAGCTTCCAATCGAATGTTCATGTGATTGGAAAAGTCAGGAGAGTGCAAAAGTACTGTTTTCTATCAGTTGGCAAGCTGCGCACACAATCCCAGTGTTGTACAGCTTGCTTCTTCACCTTCCCGAAGCTGCCGCTCTCTCCGGCTCCCGGAGCCGAAGAAGCGGCTTCTTCGCGCAAAGACCATTGTGCCGCTCACAGTGCTCTCCTTAGCGCGGCTTCAGCCCAGAGACGCCCGGATGCAGCTCTTAGCTCCGGAGAGCATCCTACCTTCGTCTTTAGTGCCTTTTGTAGTCTACATCTTAGCAAGTAGATTTTCCACTACATCTGGCAAGGAGAAACTGTGCCAGCACAGAAAACATCTCCCATCGTGTTCTAGAAGTTGCAGAGATGTCTGCCAAGTGTTTGGCAGGAAGAAAAGAAAAGTTGTCCAAAACAGCTTCCAATCGAATGTTCATGTGATTGGAAAAGTCAGGAGAGTGCAAAAGTACTGTTTTCTATCAGTTGGCAAGCTGCGCACACAATCCCAGTGTTGTACAGCTTGCTTCTTCATTTTCCCGAAGCTGCCGCTCTCTCCGGCTCCCGGAGCCGAAGAAGCGGCTTCTTCGCGCAAAGACGATTGTGCCGCTCACAGTGCTCTCCTTGGCACGGCTTCTGCCCAAAGACGCCCGGGGGCAGCTCTTAGCTCCGGAGAGCATCCTACCTTCGTCTTTAGCGTCTTTTGTAGTCTACATCATAGCAAAACGCTTTCCCACTATGTCTGGCAAGGAGAAACTGTGCCAGCACAGAAAACATCTCCCATCGTGTTCTAGAAGTTGCAGAGATGTCTGCCAAGTGTTTGACAGGAAGAAAAGAAAAGTTGTCCAAAACAGCTTCCAATCGAATGTTCATGTGATTGGAAAAGTCAGGAGAGTGCAAAAGTACTGTTTTCTATCAGTTGGCAAGCTGCGCACACAATCCCAGTGTTGTACAGCTTGCTTCTTCACCTTCCCGAAGCTGCCGCTCTCTCCGGCTCCCGGAGCCGAAGAAGCGGCTTCTTCGCGCAAAGACCATTGTGCCGCTCACAGTGCTCTCCTTAGCGCGGCTTCTGCCCAAAGACGCCCGGGAGCGGCTCTTAGATCCGGAGAGCATCCTACCTTCGTCTTTAGCGCCTTTTGTAGTCTACATCTTAGCAAAACGCTTTGCCAGTATGTCTGGCTAGGAGAAACTGTGCCAGCACAGAAAACATCTCCCATCGTGTTCTAGAAGTTGCAGAGATGTCTGCCAAGTGTTTGGCAGGAAGAAAAGCTGTCCAAAACAGCTTCCAATCGAATGTTCATGTGATTGGAAAAGTCAGGAGAGTGCAAAAGTACTGTTTTCTATCAGTTGGCAAGCTGCGCACACAATCCCAGTGTTGTACAGATTGCTTCTTCACCTTCCCGAAGCTGCCGCTCTCTCCGGCTCCCGGAGCCGAAGAAGCGGCTTCTTCGCGCAAAGATGATTGTGCCGCTCACAGTGCTCTCCTTAGCGCGGCTTCTGCCCAAAGACGCCCGGGAGCGGCTCTTAGATCTGGAGAGCATCCTACCTTCGTCTTTAGCGCCTTTTGTAGTCTACATCTTAGCAAAACGCTTTGCCAGTATGTCTGGCTAGGAGAAACTGTGCCAGCACAGAAAACATCTCCCATCGTGTTCTAGAAGTTGCAGAGATGTCTGCCAAGTGTTTGGCAGGAAGAAGAGAAAAGTTGTCCAAAACAGCTTCCAATCCAATATTCATGTGATTGGAAAAGTCAGGAGAATGCAAAAGTACTGTTTTCTATCAGTTGGCAAGCTGCGCACACAATCCCAGTGTTGTACAGCTTGCTTCTTCACCTTCCCGAAGCTGCCTGTCTCCCCGGATCTAGGAGCCGAAGAAGCGGCTTCTTCGCGCAAAGACGATTGTGCCGCTCACAGTGCTCTCCTCAGCGCGGCTTCTGCCCAAAGACGCCCGGGAGTGACTCTTAGCTCCGGAGAGCATCCTACCTTCATCTTTAGCGTCTTGTGTAGTCAACATCTTAGCAAAACGCTTTCCCACTATGTCTGGCTAGGAGAAACTGTGCCAGCACAGAAAACATCTCCCATCGTGTTCTAGAAGTTGCAGAGATGTCTGCCAAGTGTTTTGCAGGAAGAAGAGAAAAGTTGTCCAAAACAGCTTCCAATCGAATGTTCATGTGATTGGAAAAGTCAGGAGAGTGCAAAAGTACTGTTTTCTATCAGTTGGCAAGCTGCACACACAATCCCAGTGTTGTACAGCTTGCTTCTTCACCTTCCCGAAGCTGCCGCTCTCCCCAGATCCCGGAGCCGAAGAAGCGACTTCTTCGCGCAAAGACGATTGTGTCGCTCACAGTGCTCTCCTTAGCGCGGCTTCTGCCCAAAGACGCCCGGGAGCGGCTCTTAGCTCCGGAGAGCATCCTACCTTCGTCTTTAGCGTCTTTTGTAGTCTACATCTTAGCAAAACGCTTTCCCAGTATGTCTGGCTAGGAGAAACTGTGCCAGCACAGAAAACATCTCCCATCGTGTTCTAGAAGTTGCAGAGATGTCTGCCAAGTGTTTGACAGGAAGAAAAGAAAAGTTGTCCAAAACAGCTTCCAATCGAATGTTCATGTGATTGGAAAAGTCAGGAGAGTGCAAAAGTACTGTTTTCTATCAGATGGCAAGCTGCGCACACAATCCCAGTGTTGTACAGCTTGCTTCTTCACCTTCCCGAAGCTGCCGCTCTCTCCGGCTCCCGGAGCCGAAGAAGCGGCTTCTTCGCGCAAAGACCATTGTGCCGCTCACAGTGCTCTCCTTAGCGCGGCTTCAGCCCAGAGACGCCCGGATGCAGCTCTTAGCTCCGGAGAGCATCCTACCTTCGTCTTTAGCGCCTTTTGTAGTCTACATCTTAGCAAATAGATTTTCCACTACATCTGGCAAGGAGAAACTGTGCCAGCACAGAAAACATCTCCCATCGTGTTCTAGAAGTTGCAGAGATGTCTGCCAAGTGTTTGGCAGGAAGAAAAGAAAAGTTGTCCAAAACAGCTTCCAATCGAATGTTCATGTGATTGGAAAAGTCAGGAGAGTGCAAAAGTACTGTTTTCTATCAGTTGGCAAGCTGCGCACACAATCCCAGTGTTGTACAGCTTGCTTCTTCACCTTCCCGAAGCTGCCGCTCTCTCCGGCTCCCGGAGCCGAAGAAGCGGCTTCTTCGCGCAAAGACGATTGTGCCGCTCACAGTGCTCTCCTTGGCACGGCTTCTGCCCAAAGACGCCCGGGGGCAGCTCTTAGCTCCGGAGAGCATCCTACCTTCGTCTTTAGCGTCTTTTGTAGTCTACATCATAGCAAAACGCTTTCCCACTATGTCTGGCAAGGAGAAACTGTGCCAGCACAGAGAACATCTCCCATCGTGTTCTAGAAGTTGCAGAGATGTCTGCCAAGTGTTTGGCAGGAAGAAGAGAAAAGTTGTCCAAAACAGCTTCCAATCCAATATTCATGTGATTGGAAAAGTCAGGAGAGTGCAAAAGTACTGTTTTCTATCAGTTGGCAAGGTGCGCACGCAATCCCAGTGTTGTACAGCTTGCTTCTTCACCTTCCCGAAGCTGCCGCTCTCTCCTGCTCCCGGAGCCGAAGAAGCGGCTTCTTCGCGCAAAGACGATTGTGCCGCTCACAGTGCTCTCCTTAGCGCGGCTTCTGCCCAAAGACGCCCGGGATCGGCTCTTAGCTCTGGAGAGCATCCTACCTTCGTTTTTAGCGCCTTTTGTAGTCTACATCTTAGCAAAACGCTTTGCCAGTATGTCTGGCTAGGAGAAACTGTGCCAGCACAGAAAACATCTCCCATCGTGTTCTAGAAGTTGCAGAGATGTCTGCCAAGTGTTTGGCAGGAAGAAGAGAAAAGTTGTCCAAAACAGCTTCCAATCCAATATTCATGTGATTGGAAAAGTCAGGAGAGTGCAAAAGTACTGTTTAATATCAGTTGGCAAGCTGCGCACACAATCCCAGTGTTGTACAGCTTGCTTCTTCACCTTCCCGAAGCTGCCGCTCTCTCCGGATCCCGGATCCGAAGAAGCGGCTTCTTCGCGCAAAGACGATTGTGTCGCTCACAGTGCTCTCCTTAGCGCGGCTTCTGCCCAAAGACGCCCGGGAGCGGCTCTTAGCTCCGGAGAGCATCCTACCTTCGTCTTTAGCGTCTTTTGTAGTCTACATCTTAGCAAAACGCTTTCCCAGTATGTCTGGCTAGGAGAAACTGTGCCAGCACAGAAAACATCTCCCATCGTGTTCTAGAAGTTGCAGAGATGTCTGCCAAGTGTTTGACAGGAAGAAAAGAAAAGTTGTCCAAAACAGCTTCCAATCGAATGTTCATGTGATTGGAAAAGTCAGGAGAGTGCAAAAGTACTGTTTTCTATCAGTTGGCAAGCTGCGCACACAATCCCAGTGTTGTACAGCTTGCTTCTTCACCTTTCCGAAGCTGCCGCTCTCTCCGGCTCCCGGAGCCGAAGAAGCGGCTTCTTCGCGCAAAGACGATTGTGCCGCTCACAGTGCTCTCCTTGGCACGGCTTCTGCCCAAAGACGCCCGGGGGCAGCTCTTAGCTCCGGAGAGCATCCTACCTTCGTCTTTAGCGTCTTTTGTAGTCTACATCATAGCAAAACGCTTTCCCACTATGTCTGGCAAGGAGAAACTGTGCCAGCACAGAAAACATCTCCCATCGTGTTCTAGAAGTTGCAGAGATGTCTGCCAAGTGTTTGACAGGAAGAAAAGAAAAGTTGTCCAAAACAGCTTCCAATCGAATGTTCATGTGATTGGAAAAGTCAGGAGAGTGCAAAAGTACTGTTTTCTATCAGATGGCAAGCTGCGCACACAATCCCAGTGTTGTACAGCTTGCTTCTTCACCTTCCCGAAGCTGCCGCTCTCTCCGGCTCCCGGAGCCGAAGAAGCGGCTTCTTCGCGCAAAGACCATTGTGCCGCTCACAGTGCTCTCCTTAGCGCGGCTTCAGCCCAGAGACGCCCGGATGCAGCTCTTAGCTCCGGAGAGCATCCTACCTTCGTCTTTAGCGCCTTTTGTAGTCTACATCTTAGCAAATAGATTTTCCACTACATCTGGCAAGGAGAAACTGTGCCAGCACAGAAAACATCTCCCATCGTGTTCTAGAAGTTGCAGAGATGTCTGCCAAGTGTTTGGCAGGAAGAAAAGAAAAGTTGTCCAAAACAGCTTCCAATCGAATGTTCATGTGATTGGAAAAGTCAGGAGAGTGCAAAAGTACTGTTTTCTATCAGTTGGCAAGCTGCGCACACAATCCCAGTGTTGTACAGCTTGCTTCTTCACCTTCCCGAAGCTGCCGCTCTCTCCGGCTCCCGGAGCCGAAGAAGCGGCTTCTTCGCGCAAAGACGATTGTGCCGCTCACAGTGCTCTCCTTGGCACGGCTTCTGCCCAAAGACGCCCGGGGGCAGCTCTTAGCTCCGGAGAGCATCCTACCTTCGTCTTTAGCGTCTTTTGTAGTCTACATCATAGCAAAACGCTTTCCCACTATGTCTGGCAAGGAGAAACTGTGCCAGCACAGAAAACATCTCCCATCGTGTTCTAGAAGTTGCAGAGATGTCTGCCAAGTGTTTGGCAGGAAGAAGAGAAAAGTTGTCCAAAACAGCTTCCAATCCAATATTCATGTGATTGGAAAAGTCAGGAGAGTGCAAAAGTACTGTTTTCTATCAGTTGGCAAGGTGCGCACGCAATCCCAGTGTTGTACAGCTTGCTTCTTCACCTTCCCGAAGCTGCCGCTCTCTCCTGCTCCCGGAGCCGAAGAAGCGGCTTCTTCGCGCAAAGACGATTGTGCCGCTCACAGTGCTCTCCTTAGCGCGGCTTCTGCCCAAAGACGCCCGGGAGCGGCTCTTAGCTCTGGAGAGCATCCTACCTTCGTTTTTAGCGCCTTTTGTAGTCTACATCTTAGCAAAACGCTTTGCCAGTATGTCTGGCTAGGAGAAACTGTGCCAGCACAGAAAACATCTCCCATCGTGTTCTAGAAGTTGCAGAGATGTCTGCCAAGTGTTTGGCAGGAAGAAGAGAAAAGTTGTCCAAAACAGCTTCCAATCCAATATTCATGTGATTGGAAAAGTCAGGAGAGTGCAAAAGTACTGTTTAATATCAGTTGGCAAGCTGCGCACACAATCCCAGTGTTGTACAGCTTGCTTCTTCACCTTCCCGAAGCTGCCGCTCTCTCCGGATCCCGGATCCGAAGAAGCGGCTTCTTCGCGCAAAGACGATTGTGTCGCTCACAGTGCTCTCCTTAGCGCGGCTTCTGCCCAAAGACGCCCGGGAGCGGCTCTTAGCTCCGGAGAGCATCCTACCTTCGTCTTTAGCGTCTTTTGTAGTCTACATCTTAGCAAAACGCTTTCCCAGTATGTCTGGCTAGGAGAAACTGTGCCAGCACAGAAAACATCTCCCATCGTGTTCTAGAAGTTGCAGAGATGTCTGCCAAGTGTTTGACAGGAAGAAAAGAAAAGTTGTCCAAAACAGCTTCCAATCGAATGTTCATGTGATTGGAAAAGTCAGGAGAGTGCAAAAGTACTGTTTTCTATCAGTTGGCAAGCTGCGCACACAATCCCAGTGTTGTACAGCTTGCTTCTTCACCTTTCCGAAGCTGCCGCTCTCTCCGGCTCCCGGAGCCGAAGAAGCGGCTTCTTCGCGCAAAGACGATTGTGCCGCTCACAGTGCTCTCCTTGGCACGGCTTCTGCCCAAAGACGCCCGGGGGCAGCTCTTAGCTCCGGAGAGCATCCTACCTTCGTCTTTAGCGTCTTTTGTAGTCTACATCATAGCAAAACGCTTTCCCACTATGTCTGGCAAGGAGAAACTGTGCCAGCACAGAAAACATCTCCCATCGTGTTCTAGAAGTTGCAGAGATGTCTGCCAAGTGTTTGGCAGGAAGAAGAGAAAAGTTGTCCAAAACAGCTTCCAATCCAATATTCATGTGATTGGAAAAGTCAGGAGAGTGCAAAAGTACTGTTTTCTATCAGTTGGCAAGGTGCGCACACAATCCCAGTGTTGTACAGCTTGCTTCTTAACCTTCCCGAAGCTGCCGCTCTCCCCGGATCCGGGAGCCGAAGAAGCGGCTTCTTCGCGCAAAGACGATTGTGCCGCTCACAGTGCTCTCCTTAGCGCGGCTTCTGCCCAAAGACGCCCGGGAGCGGCTCTTAGCTCTGGAGAGCATCCTACCTTCGTTTTTAGCGCCTTTTGTAGTCTACATCTTAGCAAAACGCTTTGCCAGTATGTCTGGCTAGGAGAAACTGTGCCAGCACAGAAAACATCTCCCATCGTGTTCTAGAAGTTGCAGAGATGTCTGCCAAGTGTTTGGCAGGAAGAAGAGAAAAGTTGTCCAAAACAGCTTCCAATCCAATATTCATGTGATTGGAAAAGTCAGGAGAGTGCAAAAGTACAGTTTTCTATCAGTTGGCAAGGTGCGCACACAATCCCAGTGTTGTACAGCTTGCTTCTTAACCTTCCCGAAGCTGCCGCTCTCCCCGGCTCTCGGAGCCGAAGAAGCGGCTTCTTCGCGCAAAGACGATTGTGCCGCTCACAGTGCTCTCCTTAGCGCGGCTTCTGCCCAAAGACGCCCGGGAGCGGCTCTTAGCTCTGGAGAGCATCCTACCTTCGTCTTTAGCGTCTTTTGTAGTCTACATCTTAGCAAAACGCTTTCCCAGTATGTCTGGCTAGGAGAAACTGTGCCAGCACAGAAAACATCTCCCATCGTGTTCTAGAAGTTGCAGAGATGTCTGCCAAGTGTTTGGCAGGAAGAAAAGAAAAGTTGTCCAAAACAGCTTCCAATCGAATGTTCATGTGATTGGAAAAGTCAGGAGAGTGCAAAAGTACTGTTTTCTATCAGTTGGCAAGCTGCGCACACAATCCCAGTGTTGTACAGCTTGCTTCTTCATTTTCCCGAAGCTGCCGCTCTCTCCGGCTCCCGGAGCCGAAGAAGCGGCTTCTTCGCGCAAAGACGATTGTGCCGCTCACAGTGCTCTCCTTGGCACGGCTTCTGCCCAAAGACGCCCGGGGGCAGCTCTTAGCTCCGGAGAGCATCCTACCTTCGTCTTTAGCGTCTTTTGTAGTCTACATCATAGCAAAACGCTTTCCCACTATGTCTGGCAAGGAGAAACTGTGCCAGCACAGAAAACATCTCCCATCGTGTTCTAGAAGTTGCAGAGATGTCTGCCAAGTGTTTGGCAGGAAGAAGAGAAAAGTTGTCGAAAACAGCTTCCAATCCAATATTCACGTGATTGGAAAAGTCAGGAGAGTGCAAAAGTACTGTTTTCTATCAGTTGGCAAGGTGCGCACACAATCCCAGTGTTGTACAGCTTGCTTCTTAACCTTCCCGAAGCTGCCGCTCTCCCCGGATCCCGGAGCCGAAGAAGCGGCTTCTTCGCGCAAAGACGATTGTGCCGCTCACAGTGGTCTCCTTACTGCGGCTTCTGCCCAAAGACGCCCGGGAGCGGATCTTAGCTCTGGAGAGCATCCTACCTTCGTCTTTACCACCTCTTCTCATCTACATCTCAGCAAAAAACTTTTCCACTACATCTGGCAAAGAGAAACTGTGCCAGCACAGAAAACATCTCGCATCGTGTTCTAGAAGTTGCAGAGATGTCTGCCAAGTGTTTGGCAGGAAGAAAAGTTGTCCACAACAGCTTCCAATCGAATGTTCATGTGATTGGAAAAGTCAGGAGAGTGCAAAAGTACTGTTTTCTATCAGTTGGCAAGCTGCGCACACAATCCCAGTGTTGTACAGCTTGCTTCTTCACCTTCCCGAAGCGGCCGCTCTCCCCAGATCCCGGAGCCGAAGAAGCGACTTCTTCGCGCAAAGACCATTGTGCCGCTCACAGTGCTCTCCTTAGCGCGGCTTCTGCCCAAAGACGCCCGGGAGCGGCTCTTAGCTCTGGAGAGCATCCTACCTTCGTCTTTAGCGTCTTTTGTAGTCTACATCTTAGCAAAACGCTTTCCCACTATTTCTGGCTAGGAAAAACTGTGCCAGCACAGAAAACATCTCCCATCGTGTTCTAGAAGTTGCAGAGATGTCTGCCAAGTGTTTGGCAGGAAGAAAAGAAAAGTTGTCCAAAACAGCTTCCAATCGAATTTTCATGTGATTGGAAAAGTCAGGAGAGTGCAAAAGTACTGTTTTCTATCAGTTGGCAAGGTGCGCACACAATCCCAGTGTTGTACAGCTTGCTTCTTCACCTTTCCGAAGCTGCCGCTCTCCCCGGCTCCCGGAGCCGAAGAAGCGGCTTCTTCGCGCAAAGACGATTGTGCTGCTCACAGTGCTCTCCTTAGCGCGGCTTCTGCCCAAAGACGCCCGGGAGCGGCTCTTAGCTCTGGAGAGCATCCTACCTTCGTCTTTAGCGTCTCTTCTCATCTACATCTCAGCAAAAAGCTTTTCCACTACATCTGGCAAGGAGAAACTGTGCCAGCACAGAAAACATCTCCCATCGTGTTCTAGAAGTTGCAGAGATGTCTGCCAAGTGTTTGGCAGGAAGAAAAGAAAAGTTGTCCAAAACAGCTTCCAATCGAATGTTCATGTGATTGGAAAAGTCAGGAGAGTGCAAAAGTACTGTTTTCTATCAGTTGGCAAGCTGCGCACACAATTCCAGTGTTGTACAGCTTGCTTCTTCACCTTCCCGAAGCTGCCGGTCTCCCCGGCTCCCGGAGAAGCCGAAGCGGCTTCTTCGCGCAAAGACGATTGTGCCGCTCACAGTGCTCTCCTTACTGCGGCTTCTGCCCAAAGACGCCCGGGAGCGGATCTTAGCTCTGGAGAGCATCCTACCTTCGTCTTTACCACCTCTTCTCATCTACGTCTCAGCAAAAAGCTTTTCCACTACATCTGGCAAGGAGAAACTGTGCCAGCACAAAAAACATCTCCCATCGTGTTCTATAAGTTGCAGAGATGTCTGCCAAGTGTTTGGCAGGAAGAAAAGAAAAGTTGTCCAAAACAGCTTCCAATCGAATGTTCATGTGATTGGAAAAGTCAGGAGAGTGCAAAAGTACTGTTTTCTATCAGTTGGCAAGCTGCGCACACAATCCCAGTGATGTACAGCTTGCTTCTTCACCTTCCCGAAGCTGCCGCTCTCTCCGGCTCCCGGAGCCGAAGAAGCGGCTTCTTCGCACAAAGACGATTGTGCCGCTCACAGTGCTCTCCTTGGCACGGCTTCTGCCCAAAGACGCCCGGGAGCAGCTCTTAGCTCCGGAGAGCATCCTACCTTCGTCTTTAGCGTCTTTTGTAGTCTACATCATAGCAAAACGCTTTCCCGCTATGTCTGACAAGGAGAAACTGTGCCAGCACAGAAAACATCTCCCATCGTGTTCTAGAAGTTGCAGAGATGTCTGCCAAGTGTTTGGCAGGAAGAAAAGCTGTCCAAAACAGCTTCCAATCGAATGTTCATGTGATTGGAAAAGTCAGGAGAGTGCAAAAGTACTGTTTTCTATCAGTTGGCAAGCTGCGCACACAATCCCAGTGTTGTACAGCTTGCTTCTTCACCTTCCCGAAGCTGCCGCTCTCCCCGGATCCCGGAGCCGAAGAAGCGGCTTCTTCGCGCAAAGACGATTGTGCCGCTCACAGCGCTCTCCTTAGCGCGGCTTCTGCCCAAAGACGCCCGGGAGCGGCTCTTAGCTCTGGAGAGCATCCTACCTTCGTCTTTTGCGTCTTTTGTAGTCTACATCTTAGCAAATAGATTTTCCACTATGTCTGGCTAGGAAAAACTGTGCCAGCAAAGAAAACATCTCCCATCGTGTTCTAGAAGTTGCAGAGATTTCTGCCAAGTGTTTGGCAGGAAGAAAAGAAAAGTTGTCCAAAACAACTTCCAATCGAATGTTCATGTCATTGGAAATGTCAGGAGAGTGCAAAAGTACTGTTTTCTATCAGTTGGCAAGGAGCGCACACAATCCCAGTGTTGTAGAGCTTGCTTCTTCACCATCCCGAAGCTGCCGCTCTCCCCGGCTCCCGGAGCCGAAAGGTGGCTTCTTCACGCAAAGACGATTGTGCCGCTCACAGTGCTCTCCTTAGCGCGGCTTCTGCCCAAAGACGCCCGGGAGCGGCTCTTAGCTCTGGAGAGCATCCTACCTTCGTCTTTAGCGACTTTTGTAGTCTACATCTTAGCAAAACGCTTTGCCAGTATGTCTGCCTAGGAGAAACGGTTCCAGCACAGAAAACATCTCCCATCGTGTTCTAGAAGTTGCAGAGATGTCTGCCAAGCTTTTTGCAGGAAGAAAAGTTGTCCACAACAGCTTCCAATCGAATGTTCATGTGATTGGAAAAGTCAGGAGAGTGCACAAGTACTGTTTTCTATCAGTTGGCAAGCTGCGCACACAATCCCAGTGTTGTACAGCTTGCTTCTTCACCTTCCCGAAGCTGCCGCTCTCCCCGGCTCCGGGAGCCGAAGAAGCGTCTTCTTCGCGCAAGGACGATTGTGCTGCTCACAGTGCTCTCCTTAGCGCGGCTTCTGCCCAAAGACGCCCGGGAGCGGCTCTTAGCTCTGGAGAGCATCCTACCTTCGTCTTTAGCGTCTCTTCTCATCTACATCTCAGCAAAAAGCTTTTCCACTACATCTGGCAAGGAGAAACTGTGCCAGCACAGAAAACATCTCCCATCGTGTTCTAGAAGTTGCAGAGATGTCTGCCAAGTGTTTGGCAGGAAGAAAAGAAAAGTTGTCCAAAAAAGCTTCCAATCGAATGTTTATGTGATTGGAAAAGTCAGGAGAGTGCAAAAGTACTGTTTTCTATCAGTTGGCAAGCTGCGCACACAATTCCAGTGTTGTACAGCTTGCTTCTTCACCTTCCCGAAGCTGCCGGTCTCCCCGGCTCCCGGAGAAGCCGAAGCGGCTTCTTCGCGCAAAGACGATTGTGCCGCTCACAGTGCTCTCCTTACTGCGGCTTCTGCCCAAAGACGCCCGGGAGCGGATCTTAGCTCTGGAGAGCATCCTACCTTCGTCTTTACCACCTCTTCTCATCAACGTCTCAGCAAAAAGCTTTTCCACTACATCTGGCAAGGAGAAACTGTGCCAGCACAAAAAACATCTCCCATCGTGTTCTATAAGTTGCAGAGATGTCTGCCAAGTGTTTGGCAGGAAGAAAAGAAAAGTTGTCCAAAACAGCTTCCAATCGAATGTTCATGTGATTGGAAAAGTCAGGAGAGTGCAAAAGTACTGTTTTCTATCAGTTGGCAAGCTGCGCACACAATCCCAGTGTTGTACAGCTTGCTTCTTCACCTTCCCGAAGCTGCCGCTCTCTCCGGCTCCCGGAGCCGAAGAAGCGGCTTCTTCGCACAAAGACGATTGTGCCGCTCACAGTGCTCTCCTTGGCACGGCTTCTGCCCAAAGACGCCCGGGAGCAGCTCTTAGCTCCGGAGAGCATCCTACCTTCGTCTTTAGCGTCTTTTGTAGTCTACATCATAGCAAAACGCTTTCCCACTATGTCTGGCAAGGAGAAACTGTGCCAGCACAGAAAACATCTCCCATCGTGTTCTAGAAGTTGCAGAGATGTCTGCCAAGTGTTTGGCAGGAAGAAAAGCTGTCCAAAACAGCTTCCAATCGAATGTTCATGTGATTGGAAAAGTCAGGAGAGTGCAAAAGTACTGTTTTCAATCAGTTGGCAAGCTGCGCACACAATCCCAGTGTTGTACAGCTTGCTTCTTCACCTTCCCGAAGCTGCCGCTCTCCCCGGATCCTGGAGCCGAAGAAGCGGCTTCTTCGCGCAAAGACGATTGTGCCGCTCACAGCGCTCTCCTTAGCGCGGCTTCTGCCCAAAGACGCCCGGGAGCGGCTCTTAGCTCTGGAGAGCATCCTACCTTCGTCTTTAGCGTCTTTTGTAGTCTACATCTTAGCAAATAGATATTCCACTATGTCTGGCTAGGAAAAACTGTGCCAGCACAGAAAACATCTCCCATCGTGTTCTAGAAGTTGCAGAGATGTCTGCCAAGTGTTTGGCAGGAAGAAAAGAAAAGTTGTCCAAAACAGCTTCCAATCGAATGTTCATGTGATTGGAAAAGTCAGGAGAGTGCAAAAGTACTGTTTTCTATCAGTTGGCAAGCTGCGCACACAATCCCAGTGTTGTACAGCTTGCTTCTTCACCTTCCCGAAGCTGCCGCTCTCCCCGGCTCCCGGAGCCGAAGAAGCGGCTTCTTCGCGCAAAGACGATTGTGCCGCTCACAGTGCTCTCCTTAGCGCGGCTTCTGCCCAATGACGCCCGGGAGCGGCTCTTAGATCCGGAGAGCATCCTACCTTCGTCTTTAGCGCCTTTTGTAGTCTACATCTTAGCAAAACGCTTTGCCAGTATGTCTGGCAAGGAGAAACTGTGCCAGCACAGAAAACATCTCCCATCGTGTTCTAGAAGTTGCAGAGATGTCTGCCAAGTGTTTGGCAGGAAGAAAAGCTGTCCAAAACAGCTTCCAATTGAATGTTCATGTGATTGGAAAAGTCAGGAGAGTGCAAAAGTACTGTTTTCTATCAGTTGGCAAGCTGCGCACACAATCCCAGTGTTGTACAGCTTGCTTCTTCACCTTCCTGAAGCTGCCGCTCTCTCCGGCTCCCGGAGCCGAAGAAGCGGCTTCTTCGCGCAAAGATGATTGTGCCGCTCACAGTGCTCTCCTTAGCGCGGCTTCTGCCCAAAGACGCCCGGGAGCGGCTCTTAGATCTGGAGAACATCCTACCTTCGTCTTTAGCGCCTTTTGTAGTCTACATCTTAGCAAAACGCTTTGCCAGTATGTATGGCTAGGAGAAACTGTGCCAGCACAGAAAACATCTCCCATCGTGTTCTAGAAGTTGCAGAGATGTCTGCCAATTGTTTGGCAGGAAGAAGAGAAAAGTTGTCCAAAACAGCTTCCAATCCAATATTCATGTGATTGGAAAAGTCAGGAGAGTGCAAAAGTACTGTTTTCTATCAGTTGGCAAGCTGCGCACACAATCCCAGTGTTGTACAGCTTGCTTCTTCACCTTCCCGAAGCTGCCTGTCTCCCCGGATCTAGGAGCCGAAGAAGCGGCTTCTTCGCGCAAAGACGATTGTGCCGCTCACAGTGCTCTCCTTAGCGCGGCTTCTGCCCAAAGACGCCCGGGAGCGGCTCTTAGCTCTGGAGAGCATCCTACCTTCGTCTTTAGCGCCTTTTGTAGTCTACATCTTAGCAAAACGCTTTGCCAGTATGTCTGGGTAGGAGAAACTGTGCCAGCACAGAAAACATCTCCCATCGTGTTCTAGAAGTTGCAGAGATGTCTGCCAAGTGTTTTGCAGGAAGAAGAGAAAAGTTTTCCAAAACAGCTTCCAATCGAATGTTCATGTGATTGGAAAAGTCAGGAGAGTGCAAAAGTACTGTTTTCTATCAGTTGGCAAGCTGCACACACAATCCCAGTGTTGTACAGCTTGCTTCTTCACCTTCCCGAAGCTGCCGCTCTCCCCAGATCCCGGAGCCGAAGAAGCGACTTCTTCGCGCAAAGACGATTGTGCCGCTCACAGTGCTCTCCTTAGCGCGGCTTCTGCCCAAAGACGCCCGGGAGCGGCTCTTAGCTCCGGAGAGCATCCTACCTTCGTCTTTAGCGTCTTTTGTAGTCTACATCTTAGCAAAACGCTTTCCCAGTATGTCTGGCTAGGAGAAACTGTGCCAGCACAGAAAACATCTCCCATCGTGTTCTAGAAGTTGCAGAGATGTCTGCCAAGTGTTTGACAGGAAGAAAAGAAAAGTTGTCCAAAACAGCTTCCAATCGAATGTTCATGTGATTGGAAAAGTCAGGAGAGTGCAAAAGTACTGTTTTCTATCAGTTGGCAAGCTGCGCACACAATCCCAGTGTTGTACAGCTTGCTTCTTCACCTTCCCGAAGCTGCCGCTCTCTCCGGCTCCCGGAGCCGAAGAAGCGGCTTCTTCGCGCAAAGACGATTGTGCCGCTCACAGTGCTCTCCTTGGCACGGCTTCTGCCCAAAGACGCCCGGGGGCAGCTCTTAGCTCCGGAGAGCATCCTACCTTCGTCTTTAGCGTCTTTTGTAGTCTACATCATAGCAAAACGCTTTCCCACTATGTCTGGCAAGGAGAAACTGTGCCAGCACAGAAAACATCTCCCATCGTGTTCTAGAAGTTGCAGAGATGTCTGCCAAGTGTTTGGCAGGAAGAAGAGAAAAGTTGTCGAAAACAGCTTCCAATCCAATATTCATGTGATTGGAAAAGTCAGGAGAGTGCAAAAGTACTGTTTTCTATCAGTTGGCAAGGTGCGCACACAATCCCAGTGTTGTACAGCTTGCTTCTTAACCTTCCCGAAGCTGCCGCTCTCCCCGGATCCCGGAGCCGAAGAAGCGGCTTCTTCGCGCAAAGACGATTGTGCCGCTCACAGTGCTCTCCTTAGCGCGGCTTCTGCCCAAAGACGCCCGGGAGCGGCTCTTAGCTCTGGAGAGCATCCTACCTTCGTCTTTAGCGTCTTTTGTAGTCTACATCTTAGCAAAAAACTTTTCCACTATGTCTGGCTAGGAAAAACTGTGCCAGCACAGAAAACATCTCCCATCGTGTTCTAGAAGTTGCAGAGATGTCTGCCAAGTGTTTGGCAGGAAGAAAAGAAAAGTTGTCCAAAACAGCTTCCAATCGAATGTTCATGTGATTGGAAAAGTCAGGAGAGTGCAAAAATACTGTTTTCTATCAGTTGGCAAGCTGCGCACACAATCGCAGTGTTGTACAGCTTGCTTCTTCACCTTCCCGAAGCTGCCTGTCTCCCCGGATCCCGGAGCCGAAGAAGCGGCTTCTTCGCGCAAAGACGATTGTGCCGCTCACAGTGCTCTCCTCAGCGCGGCTTCTGCCCAAAGACGCCCGGTAGTGACTCTTAGCTCCGGAGAGCATCCTACCTTCATCTTTAGCGTCTTGTGTAGTCAACATCTTAGCAAAACGCTTTGCCAGTATTTCTGGCTAGGAGAAACTGTTCCAGCACAGAAAACATCTCCCATCGTGTTCTAGAAGTTGCAGAGATGTCTGCCAAGTGTTTGGCAGGAAGAAAAGAAAAGTTGTCCACAACAGCTTCCAATCGAATGTTCATGTGATTGGAAAAGTCAGGAGAGTGCAAAAGTACTGTTTTCTATCAGTTGGCAAGGTGCGCACACAATCCCAGTGTTGTACAGCTTGCTTCTTCACCTTCCCGAAGCTGCCGCTCTCCCCGGATCCCGGAGCCGAAGAAGCGACTTCTTCGCGCAAAGACGATTGTGCCGCTCACAGTGCTCTCCTTAGCGCGGCTTCTGCCCAAAGACGCCCGGGAGCGGCTCTTTGCTCCGGAGAGCATCCTACCTTCGTGTTTAGCGTCTTTTGTAGTCTACATCTCGGCAGAAAGCTTTTCCACTATGTCTGGCTAGGAAAAACTGTGCCAGCACAGAAAACATCTCCCATCGTGTTCTAGAAGTTGCAGAGATGTCTGCCAAGTGTTTTGCAGGAAGAAGAGAAAAGTTGTCCACAACAGCTTCCAATCGAATGTTCATGTGATTGGAAAAGTCAGGAGAGTGCAAAAGTACTTTTTTCTATCAGTTGGCAAGCTGCGCACATAATCCCAGTGTTGTACAGCTTGCTTCTTCACCTTCCCGAAGCTGCCGCTCTCCCCGGATCCTGGAGCCGAAGAAGCGGCTTCTTCGCGCAAAGACGATTGTGCCGCTCACAGCGCTCTCCTTAGCGCGGCTTCTGCCCAAAGACGCCCGGGAGCGGCTCTTAGCTCTGGAGAGCATCCTACCTTCGTCTTTAGCGTCTTTTGTAGTCTACATCTTAGCAAATAGATATTCCACTATGTCTGGCTAGGAAAAACTGTGCCAGCACAGAAAACATCTCCCATCGTGTTCTAGAAGTTGCAGAGATGTCTGCCAAGTGTTTGGCAGGAAGAAAAGCTGTCCAAAACAGCTTCCAATTGAATGTTCATGTGATTGGAAAAGTCAGGAGAGTGCAAAAGTACTGTTTTCTATCAGTTGGCAAGCTGCGCACACAATCCCAGTGTTGTACAGCTTGCTTCTTCACCTTCCTGAAGCTGCCGCTCTCTCCGGCTCCCGGAGCCGAAGAAGCGGCTTCTTCGCGCAAAGATGATTGTGCCGCTCACAGTGCTCTCCTTAGCGCGGCTTCTGCCCAAAGACGCCCGGGAGCGGCTCTTAGATCTGGAGAACATCCTACCTTCGTCTTTCGTGCCTTTTGTAGTCTACATCTTAGCAAAACGCTTTGCCAGTATGTATGGCTAGGAGAAACTGTGCCAGCACAGAAAACATCTCCCATCGTGTTCTAGAAGTTGCAGAGATGTCTGCCAATTGTTTGGCAGGAAGAAGAGAAAAGTTGTCCAAAACAGCTTCCAATCCAATATTCATGTGATTGGAAAAGTCAGGAGAGTGCAAAAGTACTGTTTTCTATCAGTTGGCAAGCTGCGCACACAATCCCAGTGTTGTACAGCTTGCTTCTTCACCTTCCCGAAGCTGCCTGTCTCCCCGGATCTAGGAGCCGAAGAAGCGGCTTCTTCGCGCAAAGACGATTGTGCCGCTCACAGTGCTCTCCTTAGCGCGGCTTCTGCCCAAAGACGCCCGGGAGCGGCTCTTAGCTCTGGAGAGCATCCTACCTTCGTCTTTAGCGCCTTTTGTAGTCTACATCTTAGCAAAACGCTTTGCCAGTATGTCTGGGTAGGAGAAACTGTGCCAGCACAGAAAACATCTCCCATCGTGTTCTAGAAGTTGCAGAGATGTCTGCCAAGTGTTTTGCAGGAAGAAGAGAAAAGTTTTCCAAAACAGCTTCCAATCGAATGTTCATGTGATTGGAAAAGTCAGGAGAGTGCAAAAGTACTGTTTTCTATCAGTTGGCAAGCTGCACACACAATCCCAGTGTTGTACAGCTTGCTTCTTCACCTTCCCGAAGCTGCCGCTCTCCCCAGATCCCGGAGCCGAAGAAGCGACTTCTTCGCGCAAAGACGATTGTGCCGCTCACAGTGCTCTCCTTAGCGCGGCTTCTGCCCAAAGACGCCCGGGAGCGGCTCTTAGCTCCGGAGAGCATCCTACCTTCGTCTTTAGCGTCTTTTGTAGTCTACATCTTAGCAAAACGCTTTCCCAGTATGTCTGGCTAGGAGAAACTGTGCCAGCACAGAAAACATCTCCCATCGTGTTCTAGAAGTTGCAGAGATGTCTGCCAAGTGTTTGACAGGAAGAAAAGAAAAGTTGTCCAAAACAGCTTCCAATCGAATGTTCATGTGATTGGAAAAGTCAGGAGAGTGCAAAAGTACTGTTTTCTATCAGTTGGCAAGCTGCGCACACAATCCCAGTGTTGTACAGCTTGCTTCTTCACCTTCCCGAAGCTGCCGCTCTCTCCGGCTCCCGGAGCCGAAGAAGCGGCTTCTTCGCGCAAAGACGATTGTGCCGCTCACAGTGCTCTCCTTGGCACGGCTTCTGCCCAAAGACGCCCGGGGGCAGCTCTTAGCTCCGGAGAGCATCCTACCTTCGTCTTTAGCGTCTTTTGTAGTCTACATCATAGCAAAACGCTTTCCCACTATGTCTGGCAAGGAGAAACTGTGCCAGCACAGAAAACATCTCCCATCGTGTTCTAGAAGTTGCAGAGATGTCTGCCAAGTGTTTGGCAGGAAGAAGAGTAAAGTTGTCGAAAACAGCTTCCAATCCAATATTCATGTGATTGGAAAAGTCAGGAGAGTGCAAAAGTACTGTTTTCTATCAGTTGGCAAGGTGCGCACACAATCCCAGTGTTGTACAGCTTGCTTCTTAACCTTCCCGAAGCTGCCGCTCTCCCCGGATCCCGGAGCCGAAGAAGCGGCTTCTTCGCGCAAAGACGATTGTGCCGCTCACAGTGCTCTCCTTAGCGCGGCTTCTGCCCAAAGACGCCCGGGAGCGGCTCTTAGCTCTGGAGAGCATCCTACCTTCGTCTTTAGCGTCTTTTGTAGTCTACATCTTAGCAAAAAACTTTTCCACTATGTCTGGCTAGGAAAAACTGTGCCAGCACAGAAAACATCTCCCATCGTGTTCTAGAAGTTGCAGAGATGTCTGCCAAGTGTTTGGCAGGAAGAAAAGAAAAGTTGTCCAAAACAGCTTCCAATCGAATGTTCATGTGATTGGAAAAGTCAGGAGAGTGCAAAAATACTGTTTTCTATCAGTTGGCAAGCTGCGCACACAATCGCAGTGTTGTACAGCTTGCTTCTTCACCTTCCCGAAGCTGCCTGTCTCCCCGGATCCCGGAGCCGAAGAAGCGGCTTCTTCGCGCAAAGACGATTGTGCCGCTCACAGTGCTCTCCTCAGCGCGGCTTCTGCCCAAAGACGCCCGGTAGTGACTCTTAGCTCCGGAGAGCATCCTACCTTCATCTTTAGCGTCTTGTGTAGTCAACATCTTAGCAAAACGCTTTGCCAGTATTTCTGGCTAGGAGAAACTGTTCCAGCACAGAAAACATCTCCCATCGTGTTCTAGAAGTTGCAGAGATGTCTGCCAAGTGTTTGGCAGGAAGAAAAGAAAAGTTGTCCACAACAGCTTCCAATCGAATGTTCATGTGATTGGAAAAGTCAGGAGAGTGCAAAAGTACTGTTTTCTATCAGTTGGCAAGGTGCGCACACAATCCCAGTGTTGTACAGCTTGCTTCTTCACCTTCCCGAAGCGGCCGCTCTCCCCGGCTCCCGGAGCCGAAGAAGCGGCTTCTTCGCGCAAAGACGATTGTGCCGCTCACAGTGCTCTCCTTGGCACGGCTTCTGCCCAAAGACGCCCGGGGGCAGCTCTTAGCTCCGGAGAGCATCCTACCTTCGTCTTTAGCGTCTTTTGTAGTCTACATCATAGCAATACGCTTTCCCACTATGTCTGGCTAGGAAAAACTGTGCCAGCACAGAAAACATCTCCCATCGTGTTCTAGAAGTTGCAGAGATGTCTGCCAAGTGTTTGGCAGGAAGAAAAGAAAAGTTGTCCAAAACAGCTTCCAATCGAATGTTCATGTGATTGGAAAAGTCAGGAGAGTGCAAAAATACTGTTTTCTATCAGTTGGCAAGCTGCGCACACAATCCCAGTGTTGTACAGCTTGCTTCTTCACCTTCCCGAAGCTGCCTGTCTCCCCGGATCCCGGAGCCGAAGAAGCGGCTTCTTCGCGCAAAGACGATTGTGCCGCTCACAGTGCTCTCCTCAGCGCGGCTTCTGCCCAAAGACTCCCGGTAGTGACTCTTAGCTCCGGAGAGCATCCTACCTTCATCTTTAGCGTCTTGTGTAGTCAACATCTTAGCAAAACGCTTTCCCACTATGTCTGGCTAGAAGAAACTGTGCCAGCACAGAAAACATCTCCCATCGTGTTCTAGAAGTTGCAGAGATGTCTGCCAAGTGTTTTGCAGGAAGAAGAGAAAAGTTGTCCAAAACAGCTTCCAATCGAATGTTCATGTGATTGGAAAAGTCAGGAGAGTGCAAAAGTACTGTTTTCTATCAGTTGGCAAGCTGCACACACAATCCCAGCGTTGTACAGCTTGCTTCTTCACCTTCCCGAAGCTGCCGCTCTCCCCAGATCCCGGAGCCGAAGAAGCGACTTCTTCGCGCAAAGACGATTGTGCCGCTCACAGTGTTCTCCTTAGCGCGGCTTCTGCCCAAAGACGCCCGGGAGCGGCTCTTAGCTCTGGAGAGCATCCTACCTTCGTCTTTAGCGCCTTTTGTAGTCTACATCTTAGCAAAACGCTTTGCCAGTATTTCTGGGTAGGAGAAACTGTTCCAGCACAGAAAACATCTCCCATCGTGTTCTAGAAGTTGCAGAGATGTCTGCCAAGTGTTTGGCAGGAAGAAAAGAAAAGTTGTCCACAACAGCTTCCAATCGAATGTTCATGTGATTGGAAAAGTCAGGAGAGTGCAAAAGTACTGTTTTCTATCAGTTGGCAAGCTGCGCACACAATCCCAGTGTTGTACAGCTTGCTTCTTCACCTTCCCGAAGCTGCCGCTCTCCCCAGATCCCGGAGCCGAAGAAGCGACTTCTTCGCGCAAAGACGATTGTGCCGCTCACAGTGCTCTCCTTAGCGCGGCTTCTGCCCAAAGACGCCCGGGAGCGGCTCTTTGCTCCGGAGAGCATCCTACCTTCGTGTTTAGCGTCTTTTGTAGTCTACATCTCGGCAGAAAGCTTTTCCACTATGTCTGGCTAGGAAAAACTGTGCCAGCACAGAAAACATCTCCCATCGTGTTCTAGAAGTTGCAGAGATGTCTGCCAAGTGTTTGGCAGGAAGAAAAGAAAAGTTGTCCACAACAGCTTCCAATCGAATGTTCATGTGATTGGAAAAGTCAGGAGAGTGCAAAAGTACTGTTTTCTATCAGTTGGCAAGGTGCGCACACAATCCCAGTGTTGTACAGCTTGCTTCTTCACCTTCCCGAAGCGGCCGCTCTCCCCGGCTCCCGGAGCCGAAGAAGCGGCTTCTTCACGCAAAGACGATTGTGCCGCTCACAGTGCTCTCCTTAGCGCGGCTTCTGCCCAAAGTCGCCCGGGAGCGGCTCTTAGCTCCGGAGAGCATCCTACCTTCGTCTTTTGCGTCTTTTGTAGTCTACATCTTAGCAAAACGCTTTCCCACTATGTCTGGCTCGGAAAAACTGTGCCAGCACAGAAAACATCTCCCATCGTGTTCTAGAAGTTGCAGAGATGTCTGCCAAGTGTTTGGCAGGAAGAAAAGAAAAGTTGTCCAAAACAGCTTCCAATCGAATGTTCATGTGATTGGAAAAGTCAGGAGAGTGCAAAAGTACTGTTTTCTATCAGTTGGCAAGCTGCGCACACAATCCCAGTGTTGTACAGCTTGCTTCTTCACCTTCCCGAAGCTGCCTGTCTCCCCGGCTCCCGGAGCCGAAGAAGCGGCTTCTTCGCGCAAAGACGATTGTGCCGCTCACAGTGCTCTCCTTAGAGCGGCTTCTGCCCAAAGTCGCCCGGGAGCGGCTCTTAGCTCCGGAGAGCATCCTACCTTCGTCTTTAGCGTCTCTTGTAGTCTACATCTTAGCAAATAGATTTTCCACTATGTCTGGCTAGGAAAAACTGTGCCAGCACAGAAAACATCTCCCATCGTGTTCTAGACGTTGCAGAGATGTCTGCCAAGTGTTTGGCAGGAAGAAAAGAAAACCTGTCCAAAACAGCTTCCAATCGAATGTTCATGTGATTGGAAAAGTCAGGAGAGTGCAAAAGTACTGTTTTCTATCAGTTGGCAAGCTGCGCACACAATCCCAGTGTTGTACAGCTTGCTTCTTCACCTTCCCGAAGCTGCCGCTCTCCCCGGCTCCCGGAGCCGAAGAAGCGGCTTCTTCGCGTAAAGACGATTGTGCCGCTCACAGTGCTCTCCTTAGCGCGGCTTCTGCCCAAAGACGCCCGGGAGCGGATCTTAGCTCTGGAGAGCATCCTACCTTCGTCTTTAGCACCTCTTCTCATCTACACCTCAGCAAATAGATTTTCCACTACGTCTGGCAAGGAGAAACTGTGCCAGCACAAAAAACATCTCCCATCGTGTTTTAGAAGTTGCAGAGATATCTGCCAAGTGTTTGGCAGGAAGAAAAGAAAAGTTGTCCAAAACAGCTTCCAATCGAATGTTCATGTGATTGGAAAAGTCAGGAGAGTGCAAAAGTACTGTTTTCTATCAGTTGGCAAGGTGCGCACAC
This sequence comes from Melospiza georgiana, assembly GCF_028018845.1. Lineage (NCBI taxonomy): Eukaryota > Metazoa > Chordata > Aves > Passeriformes > Passerellidae > Melospiza > Melospiza georgiana. The sequence continues at coordinate 19,136,388 of NC_080464.1, read as the reverse complement.
AATCCCAGTGTTGTACAGCTTGCTTCTTCACCTTCCCGAAGCTGCCGCTCTCCCCGGCTCCGGGAGCCGAAGAAGCGTCTTCTTCGCGCAAGGACGATTGTGCTGCTCACAGTGCTCTCCTTAGCGCGGCTTCTGCCCAAAGACTCCCGGGAGCGGCTCTTAGCCCTGGAGAGAATCCTGCCTTCGTCTTTAGCGTCTCTTCTCATCTACATCTCAGCAAAAAGCATTTGGACTACATCTGGCAAGGAGAAACTGTGCCAGCACAGAAAACATCTCCCATCATCTTCTAGAAGTTGCAGAGATGTCTGCCAAGTGTTTGGCAGGAAGAAAAGAAAAGTTGTCCAAAACAGCTTCCAATCGAATGTTCATGTGATTGGAAAAGTCAAGAGAGTGCAAAAGTACTGTTTTCTATCAGTTGGCAAGGTGCGCACACAATCCCAGTGTTGTACAGCTTGCTTCTTCACCTTCCCGAAGCTGCCGGTCTCCCCGGCTCCGGGAGCCGAAGAAGCGACTTCTTCGCGCAAAGACGATTGTGCTGCTCACAGTGCCCTCCTTAGCGCGGCTTCTGCCCAAAGACGCCCGGGAGCGGCTCTTAGCTCCGGAGAGCATCCTGCCTTCGTCTTTATCGTCTCTTCTCATCTACATCTCAGCAAAAAACTTTTGCACTACATCTGGCAAGGAGAAACTGTGCCAGCACAGAAAACATCTCCCATCGTCTTCTAGAAGTTGCAGAGATGTCTGCCAAGTGTTTGGCAGGAAGAAAAGAAAAGTTGTCCAAAACAGCTTCCAATCGAATGTTCATGTGATTGGAAAACTTAGGAGAGTGCAAAAGTACTGTTTTCTATCAGTTGGCAAGCTGCGCACACAATCCCAGTGTTGTACAGCTTGCTTCTTCACCTTCCCGAAGTTGCCGGTCTCCCCGGCTCCCGGAGCCGAAGAAGCGGCTTCTTCGCGTAAAGACGATTGTGCCGCTCACAGTGCTCTCCTTAGCGCGGCTTCTGCCCAAAGAGGCCCGGGAGCGGCTCTTAGCTCTGGAGAGCATCCTACCTTCGTCTTTCGCGTCTCTTCTCATCTACATCTCAGCAAAAAGCTTTTCCACTACATCTGGCAAGGAGAAACTGTGCCAGCACAGAAAACATCTCCCATCGTGTTCTAGAAGTTGCAGAGATGTCTGCCAAGTGTTTGGCAGGAAGAAAAGAAAAGTTGTCCAAAACAGCTTCCAATCGAATGTTCATGTGATTGGAAAAGTCAGGAGAGTGCAAAAGTACTGTTTTCTATCAGTTGGCAAGGTGCGCACACAATCCCAGTGTTGTACAGCTTGCTTCTTCACCTTCCCGAAGCTGCCGCTCTCTCCGGCTCCCGGAGCCGAAAAAGTGGCTTCTTCACGCAAAGACGATTGTGCCGCTCACAGTGCTCTCCTTAGCGCGGCTTCTGCCCAAAGACGCCCGGGAGCGGCTGTTAGCTCCGGAGAGCATCCTACCTTCGTCTTTAGCGTCTTTTGTAGTCTACATCTTTGCACAACGCTTTCCCAGTATGTCTGGCTAGGAGTAACTGTGCCAGCACAGAAAACATCTCCCATCGTGTTCTAGAAGTTGCAGAGATGTCTGCCAAGTGTTTGGCAGGAAGAAAAGAAAAGTTGTCCAAAACAGCTTCCAATCGAATGTTCATGTGATTGGAAAAGTCAGGAGAGTGCAAAAGTACTGTTTTCTATCAGATGGCAAGGTGTGCACACAATCCCAGTGTTGTACAGCTTGCTTCTTCACCTTCCCGAAGCTGCCGCTCTCCCCGGCTCCCGGAGCCGAAGAAGCGGCTTCTTCGCGCAAAGACGATTGTGCCGCTCACAGTGCTCTCCTTAGCGTGGCTTCTGCCCAAAGACGCCCGGGAGCGGCTCTTAGCTCCGGAGAGCATCCTACCTTCGTCTTTAGCGCCTTTTGTAGTCTACATCTTAGCAAAACGCTTTGCCAGTATGTCTGGCTAGGAGAAACTGTGTCAGCACAGAAAACATCTCCCATCGTGTTCTAGAAGTTGCAGAGATGTCTGCCAAGTGTTTGGCAGGAAGAAGAGAAAAGTTGTCCACAACAGCTTCCAATCCAATATTCATGTGATTGGAAAAGTCAGGAGAGTGCAAAAGTACTGTTTTCTATCAGTTGGCAAGCTGCGCACACAATCCCAGTGTTGTACAGCTTGCTTCTTAACCTTCCCGAAACTGCCGCTCTCCCCGGCTCCCGGAGCCGAAGAAGCGGCTTCTTCGCGCAAAGACGATTGTGCCGCTCACAGTGCTCTCCTTAGCGCGGCTTCTGCCCAAAGACGCCCGGGAGCGGCTCTTAGCTCTGGAGAGCATCCTACCTTCGTCTTTAGCGTCTTTTGTAGTCTACATCTTAGCAAAACGCTTTCCCAGTATGTCTGGCTAGGAAAAACTGTGCCAGCACAGAAAACATCTCCCATCGTGTTCTAGAAGTTGCAGAGATGTCTGCCAAGTGTTTGGCAGGAAGAAAAGAAAAGTTGTCCAAAACAGCTTCCAATCGAATGTTCATGTGATTGGAAAAGTCAGGAGAGTGCAAAAGTACTGTTTTCTAATAGTTGGCAAGCTGCGCACACAATCCCAGTGTTGTACAGCTTGCTTCTTCACCTTCCCGAAGCTGCCTGTCTCCCCGGATCTGGGAGCCGAAGAAGCGGCTTCTTCGCGCAAAGACGATTGTGCCGCTCACAGTGCTCTCCTCAGCGCGGCTTCTGCCCAAAGACGCCCGGGAGTGACTCTTAGCTCCGGAGAGCATCCTACCTTCATCTTTAGCGTCTTGTGTAGTCAACATCTTAGCAAAACGCTTTCCCACTATGTCTGGCTAGGAGAAACTGTGCCAGCACAGAAAACATCTCCCATCGTGTTCTAGAAGTTGCAGAGATGTCTGCCAAGTGTTTTGCAGGAAGAAGAGAAAAGTTGTCCAAAACAGCTTCCAATCGAATGTTCATGTGATTGGAAAAGTCAGGAGAGTGCAAAAGTACTGTTTTCTATCAGTTGGCAAGCTGCACACACAATCCCAGTGTTGTACAGCTTGCTTCTTCACCTTCCCGAAGCTGCCGCTCTCCCCAGAACCCGGAGCCGAAGAAGCGACTTCTTCGCGCAAAGACGATTGTGCCGCTCACAGTGCTCTCCTTAGCGCGGCTTCTGCCCAAAGACGCCCGGGAGCGGCTCTTAGCCCTGGAGAGCATCCTACCTTCGTCTTTAGCGTCTTTTGTAGTCTACATCTTAGCAAAACGCTTTGCCAGTATGTCTGGCTAGGAGAAACTGTGCCAGCACAGAAAACATCTCCCATCGTGTTTTAGAAGTTGCAGAGATGTCTGCCAAGTGTTTGACAGGAAGAAAAGAAATGTTGTCCAAAACAGTTTCCAATCGAATGTTCATGTGATTGGAAAATTCAGGAGAGTGCAAAAGTACTGTTTAATATCAGTTGGCAAGCTGCGCACACAATCCCAGTGTTGTACAGCTTGCTTATTCACCTTCCCGAAGCTGCCGCTCTCTCCGGATCCCGGATCCGAAGAAGCGGCTTCTTCGCGCAAAGACGATTGTGTCGCTCACAGTGCTCTCCTTAGCGCGGCTTCTGCCCAAAGACGCCCGGGAGCGGCTCTTAGCTCTGAAGAGCATCCTACCTTCGTCTTTAGCGTCTTTTGTAGTCTACATCTTAGCAAAACGCTTTCCCAGTATGTCTGGCTAGGAGAAACTGTGCCAGCACAGAAAACATCTCCCATCGTGTTCTAGAAGTTGCAGAGATGTCTGCCAAGTGTTTGACAGGAAGAAAAGAAAAGTTGTCCAAAACAGCTTCCAATCGAATGTTCATGCGATTGGAAAAGTCAGGAGAGTGCAAAAGTACTGTTTTCTATCAGTTGGCAAGCTGCGCACACAATCCCAGTGTTGTACAGCTTGCTTCTTCACCTTCCCGAAGCTGCCGCTCTCTCCGGCTCCCAGAGCCGAAGAAGCGGCTTCTTCGCGCAAAGACCATTGTGCCGCTCACAGTGCTCTCCTTAGCGCGGCTTCAGCCCAGAGACGCCCGGAAGCAGCTCTTAGCTCCGGAGAGCATCCTACCTTCGTCTTTAGCGCCTTTTGTAGTCTACATCTTAGCAAATAGATTTTCCACTACATCTGGCAAGGAGAAACTGTGCCAGCACAGAAAACATCTCCCATCATGTTCTAGAAGTTGCAGAGATGTCTGCCAAGTGTTTGGCAGGAAGAAGAGAAAAGTTGTCCAAAACAGCTTCCAATCGAATGTTCATGTGATTGGAAAAGTCAGGAGAGTGCAAAAGTACTGTTTTCTATCAGTTGGCAAGCTGCGCACACAATCCCAGTGTTGTACAGCTTGCTTCTTCATTTTCCCGAAGCTGCCGCTCTCTCCGGCTCCCGGAGCCGAAGAAGCGGCTTCTTCGCGCAAAGACGATTGTGCCGCTCACAGTGCTCTCCTTGGCACGGCTTCTGCCCAAAGACGCCCGGGGGCAGCTCTTAGCTCCGGAGAGCATCCTACCTTCGTCTTTAGCGTCTTTTGTAGTCTACATCATAGCAAAACGCTTTCCCACTATGTCTGGCAAGGAGAAACTGTGCCAGCACAGAAAACATCTCCCATCGTGTTCTAGAAGTTGCAGAGATGTCTGCCAAGTGTTTGGCAGGAAGAAGAGAAAAGTTGTCCAAAACAGCTTCCAATCGAATGTTCATGTGATTGGAAAAGTCAGGAGAGTGCAAAAGTACTGTTTTCTATCAGTTGGCAAGCTGCGCACACAATCCCAGTGTTGTACAGCTTGCTTCTTCACCTTCCCGAAGCTGCCGCTCTCCCCGGATCCCGGAGCCGAAGAAGCGGCTTCTTCGCGCAAAGACGATTGTGCCGCTCACAGTGCTCTCCTTAGCGCGGCTTCTGCCCAAAGACGCCCGGGAGCGGCTCTTAGCTCTGGAGAGCATCCTACCTTCGTCTTTAGCGTCTTTTGTAGTCTACATCTTAGCAAAAAACTTTTCCACTATGTCTGGCTAGGAAAAACTGTGCCAGCACAGAAAACATCTCCCATCGTGTTCTAGAAGTTGCAGAGATGTCTGCCAAGTGTTTTGCAGGAAGAAGAGAAAAGTTGTCCAAAACAGCTTCCAATCGAATGTTCATGTGATTGGAAAAGTCAGGAGAGTGCAAAAGTACTGTTTTCTATCAGTTGGCAAGCTGCACACACAATCCCAGTGTTGTACAGCTTGCTTCTTCACCTTCCCGAAGCTGCCGCTCTCCCCAGAACCCGGAGCCGAAGAAGCGACTTCTTCGCGCAAAGACGATTGTGCCGCTCACAGTGCTCTCCTTAGCGCGGCTTCTGCCCAAAGACGCCCGGGAGCGGCTCTTAGCCCTGGAGAGCATCCTACCTTCGTCTTTAGCGTCTTTTGTAGTCTACATCTTAGCAAAACGCTTTGCCAGTATGTCTGGCTAGGAGAAACTGTGCCAGCACAGAAAACATCTCCCATCGTGTTTTAGAAGTTGCAGAGATGTCTGCCAAGTGTTTGACAGGAAGAAAAGAAATGTTGTCCAAAACAGTTTCCAATCGAATGTTCATGTGATTGGAAAATTCAGGAGAGTGCAAAAGTACTGTTTAATATCAGTTGGCAAGCTGCGCACACAATCCCAGTGTTGTACAGCTTGCTTATTCACCTTCCCGAAGCTGCCGCTCTCTCCGGATCCCGGATCCGAAGAAGCGGCTTCTTCGCGCAAAGACGATTGTGTCGCTCACAGTGCTCTCCTTAGCGCGGCTTCTGCCCAAAGACGCCCGGGAGCGGCTCTTAGCTCTGAAGAGCATCCTACCTTCGTCTTTAGCGTCTTTTGTAGTCTACATCTTAGCAAAACGCTTTCCCAGTATGTCTGGCTAGGAGAAACTGTGCCAGCACAGAAAACATCTCCCATCGTGTTCTAGAAGTTGCAGAGATGTCTGCCAAGTGTTTGACAGGAAGAAAAGAAAAGTTGTCCAAAACAGCTTCCAATCGAATGTTCATGCGATTGGAAAAGTCAGGAGAGTGCAAAAGTACTGTTTTCTATCAGTTGGCAAGCTGCGCACACAATCCCAGTGTTGTACAGCTTGCTTCTTCACCTTCCCGAAGCTGCCGCTCTCTCCAGCTCCCAGAGCCGAAGAAGCGGCTTCTTCGCGCAAAGACCATTGTGCCGCTCACAGTGCTCTCCTTAGCGCGGCTTCAGCCCAGAGACGCCCGGAAGCAGCTCTTAGCTCCGGAGAGCATCCTACCTTCGTCTTTAGCGCCTTTTGTAGTCTACATCTTAGCAAATAGATTTTCCACTACATCTGGCAAGGAGAAACTGTGCCAGCACAGAAAACATCTCCCATCATGTTCTAGAAGTTGCAGAGATGTCTGCCAAGTGTTTGGCAGGAAGAAGAGAAAAGTTGTCCAAAACAGCTTCCAATCGAATGTTCATGTGATTGGAAAAGTCAGGAGAGTGCAAAAGTACTGTTTTCTATCAGTTGGCAAGCTGCGCACACAATCCCAGTGTTGTACAGCTTGCTTCTTCATTTTCCCGAAGCTGCCGCTCTCTCCGGCTCCCGGAGCCGAAGAAGCGGCTTCTTCGCGCAAAGACGATTGTGCCGCTCACAGTGCTCTCCTTGGCACGGCTTCTGCCCAAAGACGCCCGGGGGCAGCTCTTAGCTCCGGAGAGCATCCTACCTTCGTCTTTAGCGTCTTTTGTAGTCTACATCATAGCAAAACGCTTTCCCACTATGTCTGGCAAGGAGAAACTGTGCCAGCACAGAAAACATCTCCCATCGTGTTCTAGAAGTTGCAGAGATGTCTGCCAAGTGTTTGGCAGGAAGAAGAGAAAAGTTGTCCAAAACAGCTTCCAATCGAATGTTCATGTGATTGGAAAAGTCAGGAGAGTGCAAAAGTACTGTTTTCTATCAGTTGGCAAGCTGCGCACACAATCCCAGTGTTGTACAGCTTGCTTCTTCACCTTCCCGAAGCTGCCGCTCTCCCCGGATCCCGGAGCCGAAGAAGCGGCTTCTTCGCGCAAAGACGATTGTGCCGCTCACAGTGCTCTCCTTAGCGCGGCTTCTGCCCAAAGACGCCCGGGAGCGGCTCTTAGCTCTGGAGAGCATCCTACCTTCGTCTTTAGCGTCTTTTGTAGTCTACATCTTAGCAAAAAACTTTTCCACTATGTCTGGCTAGGAAAAACTGTGCCAGCACAGAAAACATCTCCCATCGTGTTCTAGAAGTTGCAGAGATGTCTGCCAAGTGTTTGGCAGGAAGAAAAGAAAAGTTGTCCAAAACAGCTTCCAATCGAATGTTCATGTGATTGGAAAAGTCAGGAGAGTACAAAAATACTGTTTTCTATCAGTTGGCAAGCTGCGCACACAATCCCAGTGTTGTACAGCTTGCTTCTTCACCTTCCCGAAGCTGCCGCTCTCCCCAGATCCCGGAGCCGAAGAAGCGACTTCTTCGCGCAAAGACGATTGTGCCGCTCACAGTGCTCTCCTTAGCGCGGCTTCTGCCCAAAGACGCCCGGGAGCGGCTCTTAGCTCTGGAGAGCATCCTACCTTCGTCTTTAGCGTCTTTTGTAGTCTACATCTTAGCAAAACGCTTTGCCAGTATGTCTGGCTAGGAGAAACTGTGCCAGCACAGAAAACATCTCCCATCGTGTTTTAGAAGTTGCAGAGATGTCTGCCAAGTGTTTGACAGGAAGAAAAGAAATGTTGTCCAAAACAGCTTCCAATCGAATGTTCATGTGATTGGAAAATTCAGGAGAGTGCAAAAGTACTGTTTAATATCAGTTGGCAAGCTGCGCACACAATCCCAGTGTTGTACAGCTTGCTTCTTCACCTTCCCAAAGCTGCCGCTCTCTCCGGATCCCGGATCCGAAGAAGCGGCTTCTTCGCGCAAAGACGATTGTGCCGCTCACAGTGCTCTCCTTAGCGCGGCTTCTGCCCAAAGACGCCCGGGAGCGGCTCTTTGCTCCGGAGAGCATCCTACCTTCGTGTTTAGCGTCTTTTGTAGTCTACATCTCGGCAGAAAGCTTTTCCACTATGTCTGGCTAGGAAAAACTGTGCCAGCACAGAAAACATCTCCCATCGTGTTCTAGAAGTTGCAGAGATGTCTGCCAAGTGTTTGGCAGGAAGAAGAGAAAAGTTGTCCACAACAGCTTCCAATCGAATGTTCATGTGATTGGAAAAGTCAGGAGAGTGCAAAAGTACTTTTTTCTATCAGTTGGCAAGGTGCGCACACAATCCCAGTGTTGTACAGCTTGCTTCTTCACCTTCCCGAAGCGGCCGCTCTCCCCGGCTCCCGGAGCCGAAGAAGCGGCTTCTTCGCGCAAAGACGATTGTGCCGCTCACAGTGCTCTCCTTAGCGCGGCTTCTGCCCAAAGTCGCCTGGGAGCGGCTCTTAGCTCCGGAGAGCATCCTACCTTCGTCTTTTGCGTCTTTTGTAGTCTACATCTTAGCAAAACGCTTTCCCACTATGTCTGGCAAGGAGAAACTGTGCCAGCACAGAAAACATCTCCCATTGTGTTCTAGAAGTTGCAGAGATGTCTGCCAAGTGTTTGGCAGGAAGAAAAGAAAAGTTGTCCAAAACAGCTTCCAATCGAATGTTCATGTGATTGGAAAAGTCAGGAGAGTGCAAAAGTACTGTTTTCTATCAGTTGGCAAGGTGCGCACACAATCCCAGTGTTGTACAGCTTGCTTCTTCACCTTCCCGAAGCTGCCGCTCTCCCCGGCTCCGGGAGCCGAAGAAGCGTCTTCTTCGCGCAAGGACGATTGTGCTGCTCACAGTGCTCTCCTTAGCGCGGCTTCTGCCCAAAGACTCCCGGGAGCGGCTCTTAGCTCCGGAGAGCATCCTGCCTTCGTCTTTAGCGTCTCTTCTCATCTACATCTCAGCAAAAAGCTTTTGGACTACATCTGGCAAGGAGAAACTGTGCCAGCACAGAAAACATCTCCCATCATCTTCTAGAAGTTGCAGAGATGTCTGCCAAGTGTTTGGCAGGAAGAAAAGAAAAGTTGTCCAAAACAGCTTCCAATCGAATGTTCATGTGATTGGAAAAGTCAGGAGAGTGCAAAAGTACTGTTTTCTATCAGTTGGCAAGCTGCGCACACAATCCCAGTGTTGTACAGCTTGCTTCTTCACCTTCCCGAAGCTGCCGCTCTCTCCGGCTCCCGGAGCCGAAGAAGCGGCTTCTTCGCGCAAAGACCATTGTGCCGCTCACAGTGCTCTCCTTAGCGCGGCTTCAGCCCAGAGACGCCCGGAAGCAGCTCTTAGCTCCGGAGAGCATCCTACCTTCGTCTTTAGCGCCTTTTGTAGTCTACATCTTAGCAAATAGATTTTCCACTACATCTGGCAAGGAGAAACTGTGCCAGCACAGAAAACATCTCCCATCGTGTTCTAGAAGTCGCAGAGATGTCTGCCAAGTGTTTGGCAGGAAGAAAAGAAAAGTTGTCCAAAACAGCTTCCAATCGAATGTTCATGTGATTGGAAAAGTCAGGAGAGTGCAAAAGTACTGTTTTCTATCAGTTGGCAAGCTGCGCACACAATCCCAGTGTTGTACAGCTTGCTTCTTCATTTTCCCGAAGCTGCCGCTCTCTCCGGCAGCCGGAGCCGAAGAAGCGGCTTCTTCGCACAAAGACGATTGTGCCGCTCACAGTGCTCTCCTTGGCACGGCTTCTGCCCAAAGACGCCCGGGGGCAGCTCTTAGCTCCGGAGAGCATCCTACCTTCGTCTTTAGCGTCTTTTGTAGTCTACATCATAGCAATACGCTTTCCCACTATGTCTGGCTAGGAAAAACTGTGCCAGCACAGAAAACATCTCCCATCGTGTTCTAGAAGTTGCAGAGATGTCTGCCAAGTGTTTGGCAGGAAGAAAAGAAAAGTTGTCCAAAACAGCTTCCAATCGAATGTTCATGTGATTGGAAAAGTCAGGAGAGTGCAAAAATACTGTTTTCTATCAGTTGGCAAGCTGCGCACACAATCCCAGTGTTGTACAGCTTGCTTCTTCACCTTCCCGAAGCTGCCTGTCTCCCCGGATCCCGGAGCCGAAGAAGCGGCTTCTTCGCGCAAAGACGATTGTGCCGCTCACAGTGCTCTCCTCAGCGCGGCTTCTGCCCAAAGACTCCCGGTAGTGACTCTTAGCTCCGGAGAGCATCCTACCTTCATCTTTAGCGTCTTGTGTAGTCAACATCTTAGCAAAACGCTTTCCCACTATGTCTGGCTAGAAGAAACTGTGCCAGCACAGAAAACATCTCCCATCGTGTTCTAGAAGTTGCAGAGATGTCTGCCAAGTGTTTTGCAGGAAGAAGAGAAAAGTTGTCCAAAACAGCTTCCAATCGAATGTTCATGTGATTGGAAAAGTCAGGAGAGTGCAAAAGTACTGTTTTCTATCAGTTGGCAAGCTGCACACACAATCCCAGCGTTGTACAGCTTGCTTCTTCACCTTCCCGAAGCTGCCGCTCTCCCCAGATCCCGGAGCCGAAGAAGCGACTTCTTCGCGCAAAGACGATTGTGCCGCTCACAGTGTTCTCCTTAGCGCGGCTTCTGCCCAAAGACGCCCGGGAGCGGCTCTTAGCTCTGGAGAGCATCCTACCTTCGTCTTTAGCGCCTTTTGTAGTCTACATCTTAGCAAAACGCTTTGCCAGTATTTCTGGGTAGGAGAAACTGTTCCAGCACAGAAAACATCTCCCATCGTGTTCTAGAAGTTGCAGAGATGTCTGCCAAGTGTTTGGCAGGAAGAAAAGAAAAGTTGTCCACAACAGCTTCCAATCGAATGTTCATGTGATTGGAAAAGTCAGGAGAGTGCAAAAGTACTGTTTTCTATCAGTTGGCAAGCTGCGCACACAATCCCAGTGTTGTACAGCTTGCTTCTTCACCTTCCCGAAGCTGCCGCTCTCCCCAGATCCCGGAGCCGAAGAAGCGACTTCTTCGCGCAAAGACGATTGTGCCGCTCACAGTGCTCTCCTTAGCGCGGCTTCTGCCCAAAGACGCCCGGGAGCGGCTCTTTGCTCCGGAGAGCATCCTACCTTCGTGTTTAGCGTCTTTTGTAGTCTACATCTCGGCAGAAAGCTTTTCCACTATGTCTGGCTAGGAAAAACTGTGCCAGCACAGAAAACATCTCCCATCGTGTTCTAGAAGTTGCAGAGATGTCTGCCAAGTGTTTGGCAGGAAGAAAAGAAAAGTTGTCCACAACAGCTTCCAATCGAATGTTCATGTGATTGGAAAAGTCAGGAGAGTGCAAAAGTACTGTTTTCTATCAGTTGGCAAGGTGCGCACACAATCCCAGTGTTGTACAGCTTGCTTCTTCACCTTCCCGAAGCGGCCGCTCTCCCCGGCTCCCGGAGCCGAAGAAGCGGCTTCTTCACGCAAAGACGATTGTGCCGCTCACAGTGCTCTCCTTAGCGCGGCTTCTGCCCAAAGTCGCCCGGGAGCGGCTCTTAGCTCCGGAGAGCATCCTACCTTCGTCTTTTGCGTCTTTTGTAGTCTACATCTTAGCAAAACGCTTTCCCACTATGTCTGGCTAGGAAAAACTGTGCCAGCACAGAAAACATCTCCCATCGTGTTCTAGAAGTTGCAGAGATGTCTGCCAAGTGTTTGGAAGGAAGAAAAGAAAAGTTGTCCAAAACAGCTTCCAATCGAATGTTCATGTGATTGGAAAAGTCAGGAGAGTGCAAAAGTACTGTTTTCTATCAGTTGGCAAGCTGCGCACACAATCCCAGTGTTGTACAGCTTGCTTCTTCACCTTCCCGAAGCTGCCTGTCTCCCCGGCTCCCGGAGCCGAAGAAGCGGCTTCTTCGCGCAAAGACGATTGTGCCGCTCACAGTGCTCTCCTTAGAGCGGCTTCTGCCCAAAGTCGCCCGGGAGCGGCTCTTAGCTCCGGAGAGCATCCTACCTTCGTCTTTTGCGTCTTTTGTAGTCTACATCTTAGCAAATAGATTTTCCACTATGTCTGGCTAGGAAAAACTGTGCCAGCAAAGAAAACATCTCCCATCGTGTTCTAGAAGTTGCAGAGATGTCTGCCAAGTGTTTGGCAGGAAGAAAAGAAAAGTTTTCCACAACAGCTTCCAATCGAATGTTCATGTGATTGGAAAAGTCAGGAGAGTGCAAAAGTACTGTTTTCTATCAGTTGGCAAACTGCGCACACAATCCCAGTGTTGTACAGCTTGCTTCTTCACCTTCCCGAAGCTGCCGCTCTCCCCAGATCCCGGAGCCGAAGAAGCGACTTCTTCGCGCAAAGACGATTGTGCCGCTCACAGTGCTCTCATTAGCGCGGCTTCTGCCCAAAGTCGCCCGGGAGCGGCTCTTAGCTCCGGAGAGCATCCTACCTTCGTCTTTAGCGTCTCTTGTAGTCTACATCTTAGCAAATAGATTTTCCACTATGTCTGGCTAGGAAAAACTGTGCCAGCACAGAAAACATCTCCCATCGTGTTCTAGACGTTGCAGAGATGTCTGCCAAGTGTTTGGCAGGAAGAAAAGAAAACCTGTCCAAAACAGCTTCCAATCGAATGTTCATGTGATTGGAAAAGTCAGGAGAGTGCAAAAGTACTGTTTTCTATCAGTTGGCAAGCTGCGCACACAATCCCAGTGTTGTACAGCTTGCTTCTTCACCTTCCCGAAGCTGTTGCTCTCCCCGGCTCCCGGAGCCGAAGAAGCGGCTTCTTCGCGTAAAGACGATTGTGCCGCTCACAGTGCTCTCCTTAGCGCGGCTTCTGCCCAAAGACGCCCGGGAGCGGATCTTAGCTCTGGAGAGCATCCTACCTTCGTCTTTAGCACCTCTTCTCATCTACACCTCAGCAAATAGATTTTCCACTACATCTGGCAAGGAGAAACTGTGCCAGCACAAAAAACATCTCCCATCGTGTTTTAGAAGTTGCAGAGATATCTGCCAAGTGTTTGGCAGGAAGAAAAGAAAAGTTGTCCAAAACAGCTTCCAATCGAATGTTCATGTGATTGGAAAAGTCAGGAGAGTGCAAAAGTACTGTTTTCTATCAGTTGGCAAGCTGCGCACACAATCCCAGTGTTGTACAGCTTGCTTCTTCACCTTCCCGAAGCTGCCGCTCTCCCCGGCTCCGGGAGCCGAAGAAGCGTCTTCTTCGCGCAAGGACGATTGTGCTGCTCACAGTGCTCTCCTTAGCGCGGCTTCTGCCCAAAGACTCCCGGGAGCGGCTCTTAGCCCTGGAGAGAATCCTGCCTTCGTCTTTAGCGTCTCTTCTCATCTACATCTCAGCAAAAAGCATTTGGACTACATCTGGCAAGGAGAAACTGTGCCAGCACAGAAAACATCTCCCATCATCTTCTAGAAGTTGCAGAGATGTCTGCCAAGTGTTTGGCAGGAAGAAAAGAAAAGTTGTCCAAAACAGCTTCCAATCGAATGTTCATGTGATTGGAAAAGTCAAGAGAGTGCAAAAGTACTGTTTTCTATCAGTTGGCAAGGTGCGCACACAATCCCAGTGTTGTACAGCTTGCTTCTTCACCTTCCCGAAGCTGCCGGTCTCCCCGGCTCCGGGAGCCGAAGAAGCGACTTCTTCGCGCAAAGACGATTGTGCTGCTCACAGTGCCCTCCTTAGCGCGGCTTCTGCCCAAAGACGCCCGGGAGCGGCTCTTAGCTCCGGAGAGCATCCTGCCTTCGTCTTTATCGTCTCTTCTCATCTACATCTCAGCAAAAAACTTTTGCACTACATCTGGCAAGGAGAAACTGTGCCAGCACAGAAAACATCTCCCATCGTCTTCTAGAAGTTGCAGAGATGTCTGCCAAGTGTTTGGCAGGAAGAAAAGAAAAGTTGTCCAAAACAGCTTCCAATCGAATGTTCATGTGATTGGAAAACTTAGGAGAGTGCAAAAGTACTGTTTTCTATCAGTTGGCAAGCTGCGCACACAATCCCAGTGTTGTACAGCTTGCTTCTTCACCTTCCCGAAGTTGCCGGTCTCCCCGGCTCCCGGAGCCGAAGAAGCGGCTTCTTCGCGTAAAGACGATTGTGCCGCTCACAGTGCTCTCCTTAGCGCGGCTTCTGCCCAAAGAGGCCCGGGAGCGGCTCTTAGCTCTGGAGAGCATCCTACCTTCGTCTTTCGCGTCTCTTCTCATCTACATCTCAGCAAAAAGCTTTTCCACTACATCTGGCAATGAGAAACTGTGCCAGCACAGAAAACATCTCCCATCATGTTCTAGAAGTTGCAGAGATGTCTGCCAAGTGTTTGGCAGGAAGAAAAGAAAAGTTGTCCAAAACAGCTTCCAATCGAATGTTCATGTGATTGGAAAAGTCAGGAGAGTGCAAAAGTACTGTTTTCTATCAGTTGGCAAGGTGCGCACACAATCCCAGTGTTGTACAGCTTGCTTCTTCACCTTCCCGAAGCTGCCGCTCTCTCCGGCTCCCGGAGCCGAAAAAGTGGCTTCTTCACGCAAAGACGATTGTGCCGCTCACAGTGCTCTCCTTAGCGCGGCTTCTGCCCAAAGACGCCCGGGAGCGGCTGTTAGCTCCGGAGAGCATCCTACCTTCGTCTTTAGCGTCTTTTGTAGTCTACATCTTTGCACAACGCTTTCCCAGTATGTCTGGCTAGGAGTAACTGTGCCAGCACAGAAAACATCTCCCATCGTGTTCTAGAAGTTGCAGAGATGTCTGCCAAGTGTTTGGCAGGAAGAAAAGAAAAGTTGTCCAAAACAGCTTCCAATCGAATGTTCATGTGATTGGAAAAGTCAGGAGAGTGCAAAAGTACTGTTTTCTATCAGATGGCAAGGTGTGCACACAATCCCAGTGTTGTACAGCTTGCTTCTTCACCTTCCCGAAGCTGCCGCTCTCCCCGGCTCCCGGAGCCGAAGAAGCGGCTTCTTCGCGCAAAGACGATTGTGCCGCTCACAGTGCTCTCCTTAGCGTGGCTTCTGCCCAAAGACGCCCGGGAGCAGCTCTTAGCTCCGGAGAGCATCCTACCTTCGTCTTTAGCGCCTTTTGTAGTCTACATCTTAGCAAAACGCTTTGCCAGTATGTCTGGCTAGGAGAAACTGTGTCAGCACAGAAAACATCTCCCATCGTGTTCTAGAAGTTGCAGAGATGTCTGCCAAGTGTTTGGCAGGAAGAAGAGAAAAGTTGTCCAAAACAGCTTCCAATCCAATATTCATGTGATTGGAAAAGTCAGGAGAGTGCAAAAGTACTGTTTTCTATCAGTTGGCAAGCTGCGCACACAATCCCAGTGTTGTACAGCTTGCTTCTTAACCTTCCCGAAACTGCCGCTCTCCCCGGCTCCCGGAGCCGAAGAAGCGGCTTCTTCGCGCAAAGACGATTGTGCCGCTCACAGTGCTCTCCTTAGCGCGGCTTCTGCCCAAAGACGCCCGGGAGCGGCTCTTAGCTCTGGAGAGCATCCTACCTTCGTCTTTAGCGTCTTTTGTAGTCTACATCTTAGCAAAACGCTTTCCCAGTATGTCTGGCTAGGAAAAACTGTGCCAGCACAGAAAACATCTCCCATCGTGTTCTAGAAGTTGCAGAGATGTCTGCCAAGTGTTTGGCAGGAAGAAAAGAAAAGTTGTCCAAAACAGCTTCCAATCGAATGTTCATGTGATTGGAAAAGTCAGGAGAGTGCAAAAGTACTGTTTTCTAATAGTTGGCAAGCTGCGCACACAATCCCAGTGTTGTACAGCTTGCTTCTTCACCTTCCCGAAGCTGCCTGTCTCCCCAGATCTGGGAGCCGAAGAAGCGGCTTCTTCGCGCAAAGACGATTGTGCCGCTCACAGTGCTCTCCTTAGCGCGGCTTCTGCCCAAAGACGCCCGGGAGTGACTCTTAGCTCCGGAGAGCATCCTACCTTCATCTTTAGCGTCTTGTGTAGTCAACATCTTAGCAAAACGCTTTCCCACTATGTCTGGCTAGGAGAAACTGTGCCAGCACAGAAAACATCTCCCATCGTGTTCTAGAAGTTGCAGAGATGTCTGCCAAGTGTTTTGCAGGAAGAAGAGAAAAGTTGTCCAAAACAGCTTCCAATCGAATGTTCATGTGATTGGAAAAGTCAGGAGAGTGCAAAAGTACTGTTTTCTATCAGTTGGCAAGCTGCGCACACAATCCCAGTGTTGTACAGCTTGCTTCTTCACCTTCCCGAAGCTGCCGCTCTCCCCAGAACCCGGAGCCGAAGAAGCGACTTCTTCGCGCAAAGACGATTGTGCCGCTCACAGTGCTCTCCTTAGCGCGGCTTCTGCCCAAAGACGCCCGGGAGCGGCTCTTAGCTCTGGAGAGCATCCTACCTTCGTCTTTAGCGTCTTTTGTAGTCTACATCTTAGCAAAACGCTTTGCCAGTATGTCTGGCTAGGAGAAACTGTGCCAGCACAGAAAACATCTCCCATCGTGTTTTAGAAGTTGCAGAGATGTCTGCCAAGTGTTTGACAGGAAGAAAAGAAATGTTGTCCAAAACAGCTTCCAATCGAATGTTCATGTGATTGGAAAATTCAGGAGAGTGCAAAAGTACTGTTTAATATCAGTTGGCAAGCTGCGCACACAATCCCAGTGTTGTACAGCTTGCTTATTCACCTTCCCGAAGCTGCCGCTCTCTCCGGATCCCGGATCCGAAGAAGCGGCTTCTTCGCGCAAAGACGATTGTGTCGCTCACAGTGCTCTCCTTAGCGCGGCTTCTGCCCAAAGACGCCCGGGAGCGGCTCTTAGCTCTGAAGAGCATCCTACCTTCGTCTTTAGCGTCTTTTGTAGTCTACATCTTAGCAAAACGCTTTCCCAGTATGTCTGGCTAGGAGAAACTGTGCCAGCACAGAAAACATCTCCCATCGTGTTCTAGAAGTTGCAGAGATGTCTGCCAAGTGTTTGACAGGAAGAAAAGAAAAGTTGTCCAAAACAGCTTCCAATCGAATGTTCATGCGATTGGAAAAGTCAGGAGAGTGCAAAAGTACTGTTTTCTATCAGTTGGCAAGCTGCGCACACAATCCCAGTGTTGTACAGCTTGCTTCTTCACCTTCCCGAAGCTGCCGCTCTCTCCGGCTCCCGGAGCCGAAGAAGCGGCTTCTTCGCGCAAAGACCATTGTGCCGCTCACAGTGCTCTCCTTAGCGCGGCTTCAGCCCAGAGACGCCCGGAAGCAGCTCTTAGCTCCGGAGAGCATCCTACCTTCGTCTTTAGCGCCTTTTGTAGTCTACATCTTAGCAAATAGATTTTCCACTACATCTGGCAAGGAGAAACTGTGCCAGCACAGAAAACATCTCCCATCATGTTCTAGAAGTTGCAGAGATGTCTGCCAAGTGTTTGGCAGGAAGAAAAGAAAAGTTGTCCAAAACAGCTTCCAATCGAATGTTCATGTGATTGGAAAAGTCAGGAGAGTGCAAAAGTACTGTTTTCTATCAGTTGGCAAGCTGCGCACACAATCCCAGTGTTGTACAGCTTGCTTCTTCATTTTCCCGAAGCTGCCGCTCTCTCCGGCTCCCGGAGCCGAAGAAGCGGCTTCTTCGCGCAAAGACGATTGTGCCGCTCACAGTGCTCTCCTTGGCACGGCTTCTGCCCAAAGACGCCCGGGGGCAGCTCTTAGCTCCGGAGAGCATCCTACCTTCGTCTTTAGCGTCTTTTGTAGTCTACATCATAGCAAAACGCTTTCCCACTATGTCTGGCAAGGAGAAACTGTGCCAGCACAGAAAACATCTCCCATCGTGTTCTAGAAGTTGCAGAGATGTCTGCCAAGTGTTTGGCAGGAAGAAGAGAAAAGTTGTCCAAAACAGCTTCCAATCGAATGTTCATGTGATTGGAAAAGTCAGGAGAGTGCAAAAGTACTGTTTTCTATCAGTTGGCAAGGTGCGCACACAATCCCAGTGTTGTACAGCTTGCTTCTTCACCTTCCCGAAGCTGCCGCTCTCCCCGGATCCCGGAGCCGAAGAAGCGGCTTCTTCGCGCAAAGACGATTGTGCCGCTCACAGTGCTCTCCTTAGCGCGGCTTCTGCCCAAAGACGCCCGGGAGCGGCTCTTAGCTCTGGAGAGCATCCTACCTTCGTCTTTAGCGTCTTTTGTAGTCTACATCTTAGCAAAAAACTTTTCCACTATGTCTGGCTAGGAAAAACTGTGCCAGCACAGAAAACATCTCCCATCGTGTTCTAGAAGTTGCAGAGATGTCTGCCAAGTGTTTGGCAGGAAGAAAAGAAAAGTTGTCCAAAACAGCTTCCAATCGAATGTTCATGTGATTGGAAAAGTCAGGAGAGTACAAAAATACTGTTTTCTATCAGTTGGCAAGCTGCGCACACAATCCCAGTGTTGTACAGCTTGCTTCTTCACCTTCCCGAAGCTGCCGCTCTCTCCGGCTCCCGGAGCCGAAGAAGCGGCTTCTTCGCGCAAAGACCATTGTGCCGCTCACAGTGCTCTCCTTAGCGCGGCTTCAGCCCAGAGACGCCCGGAAGCAGCTCTTAGCTCCGGAGAGCATCCTACCTTCGTCTTTAGCGCCTTTTGTAGTCTACATCTTAGCAAATAGATTTTCCACTACATCTGGCAAGGAGAAACTGTGCCAGCACAGAAAACATCTCCCATCGTGTTCTAGAAGTTGCAGAGATGTCTGCCAAGTGTTTGGCAGGAAGAAAAGAAAACTTGTCCAAAACAGCTTCCAATCGAATGTTCATGTGATTGGAAAAGTCAGGAGAGTGCAAAAGTACTGTTTTCTATCAGTTGGCAAGCTGCGCACACAATCCCAGTGTTGTACAGCTTGCTTCTTCACCTTCCCGAAGCTGCCTGTCTCCCCGGATCTGGGAGCCGAAGAAGCGGCTTCTTCGCGCAAAGACGATTGTGCCGCTCACAGTGCTCTCCTCAGCGCGGCTTCTGCCCAAAGACGCCCGGGAGTGACTCTTAGCTCCGGAGAGCATCCTACCTTCATCTTTAGCGTCTTGTGTAGTCAACATCTTAGCAAAACGCTTTCCCACTATGTCTGGCTAGGAGAAACTGTGCCAGCACAGAAAACATCTCCCATCGTGTTCTAGAAGTTGCAGAGATGTCTGCCAAGTGTTTTGCAGGAAGAAGAGAAAAGTTGTCCAAAACAGCTTCCAATCGAATGTTCATGTGATTGGAAAAGTCAGGAGAGTGCAAAAGTACTGTTTTCTATCAGTTGGCAAGCTGCACACACAATCCCAGTGTTGTACAGCTTGCTTCTTCACCTTCCCGAAGCTGCCGCTCTCCCCAGAACCCGGAGCCGAAGAAGCGACTTCTTCGCGCAAAGACGATTGTGCCGCTCACAGTGCTCTCCTTAGCGCGGCTTCTGCCCAAAGACGCCCGGGAGCGGCTCTTAGCTCTGGAGAGCATCCTACCTTCGTCTTTAGCGTCTTTTGTAGTCTACATCTTAGCAAAACGCTTTGCCAGTATTTCTGGCTAGGAGAAACAGTTCCAGCACAGAAAACATCTCCCATCGTGTTCTAGAAGTTGCAGAGATGTCTGCCAAGTGTTTGGCAGGAAGAAAAGAAAACTTGTCCAAAACAGCTTCCAATCGAATGTTCATGTGATTGGAAAAGTCAGGAGAGTGCAAAAGTACTGTTTTCTATCAGTTGGCAAGCTGCGCACACAATCCCAGTGTTGTACAGCTTGCTTCTTCACCTTCCCGAAGCTGCCGCTCTCCCCGGCTCCCGGAGCCGAAGAAGCGGCTTCTTCGCGCAAAGACGATTGTGCCGCTCACAGTGCTCTCCTTAGCGCGGCTTCTGCCCAAAGACGCCCGGGAGCGGCTCTTAGCTCTGGAGAGCATCCTACCTTCGTCTTTAGCGTCTCTTCTCATCTACATCTCAGCAAAAAGCTTTTCCACTACATCTGGCAAGGAGAAACTGTGCCAGCACAGAAAACATCTCCCATCGTGTTCTAGAAGTTGCAGAGATGTCTGCCAAGTGTTTGGCAGGAAGAAAAGAAAAGTTGTCCAAAACAGCTTCCAATCGAATGTTCATGTGATTGGAAAAGTCAGGAGAGTGCCAAAGTACTGTTTTCTATCAGTTGGCAAGCTGCGCACACAATTCCAGTGTTGTACAGCTTGCTTCTTCACCTTCCCGAAGCTGCCGGTCTCCCCGGCTCCCGGAGAAGAAGAAGCGGCTTCTTCGCGCAAAGACGATTGTGCCGCTCACAGTGCTCTCCTTAGTGCGGCTTCTGCCCAAAGACGCCCGGGAGCGGATCTTAGCTCTGGAGAGCATCCTACCTTCGTCTTTAGCACCTCTTCTCATCTACATCTCAGTAAATAGATTTTCCACTACATCTGGCAAGGAGAAACTGTGCCAGCACAAAAAACATCTCCCATCGTGTTCTAGAAGTTGCAGAGATGTCTGCCAAGTGTTTGGCAGGAAGAAAAGAAAAGTTGTCCAAAACAGCTTCCAATCGAATGTTCATGTGATTGGAAAAGTCAGGAGAGTGCAAAAGTACTGTTTTCTATCAGTTGGCAAGCTGCGCACACAATCCCAGTGTTGTACAGCTTGCTTCTTCACCTTCCCGAAGCTGCCGCTCTCCCCGGCTCCGGGAGCCGAAGAAGCGTCTTCTTCGCGCAAGGACGATTGTGCTGCTCACAGTGCTCTCCTTAGCGCGGCTTCTGCCCAAAGACTCCTGGGAGCGGCTCTTAGCTCCGGAGAGCATCCTGCCTTCGTCTTTAGCGTCTCTTCTCATCTACATCTCAGCAAAAAGCTTTTGGACTACATCTGGCAAGGAGAAACTGTGCCAGCACAGAAAACATCTCCCATCATCTTCTAGAAGTTGCAGAGATGTCTGCCAAGTGTTTGGCAGGAAGAAAAGAAAAGTTGTCCAAAACAGCTTCCAATCGAATGTTCATGTGATTGGAAAAGTCAAGAGAGTGCAAAAGTACTGTTTTCTATCAGTTGGCAAGGTGCGCACACAATCCCAGTGTTGTACAGCTTGCTTCTTCACCTTCCCGAAGCTGCCGGTCTCCCCGGCTCCCGGAGCCGAAGAAGCGGCTTCTTCGCGTAAAGACGATTGTGCCGCTCACAGTGCTCTCCTTAGCGCGGCTTCTGCCCAAAGAGGCCCGGGAGCGGCTCTTAGCTCTGGAGAGCATCCTACCTTCGTCTTTCGCGTCTCTTCTCATCTACATCTCAGCAAAAAGCTTTTCCACTACATCTGGCAAGGAGAAACTGTGCCAGCACAGAAAACATCTCCCATCGTGTTCTAGAAGTTGCAGAGATGTCTGCCACGTGTTTGGCAGGAAGAAAAGAAAAGTTGTCCAAAACAGCTTCCAATCGAATGTTCATGTGATTGGAAAAGTCAGGAGAGTGCAAAAGTACTGTTTTCTATCAGTTGGCAAGGTGCGCACACAATCCCAGTGTTGTACAGCTTGCTTCTTCACCTTCCCGAAGCTGCCGCTCTCTCCGGCTCCCGGAGCCGAAAAAGTGGCTTCTTCGCGAAAAAACGATTGTGCCGCTCACAGTGCTCTCCTTAGCGCGGCTTCTGCCCAAAGACGCCCGGGAGCGGCTGTTAGCTCCGGAGAGCATCCTACCTTCGTCTTTAGCGTCTTTTGTAGTCTACATCTTTGCACAACGCTTTCCCAGTATGTCTGGCTAGGAGTAACTGTGCCAGCACAGAAAACATCTCCCATCGTGTTCTAGACGTTGCAGAGATGTCTGCCAAGTGTTTGGCAGGAAGAAAAGAAAAGTTGTCCAAAACAGCTTCCAATCGAATGTTCATGTGATTGGAAAAGTCAGGAGAGTGCAAAAGTACTGTTTTCTATCAGTTGGCAAGGTGTGCACACAATCCCAGTGTTGTACAGCTTGCTTCTTCACCTTCCCGAAGCTGCCGCTCTCCCCGGCTCCCGGAGTGGAAGAAGCGGCTTCTTCGCGCAAAGACCATTGTGCCGCTCACAGTGCTCTCCTTAGCGTGGCTTCTGCCCAAAAGCGCCCGGGAGCGGCTCTTAGCTCCGGAGAGCATCCTACCTTCGTCTTTAGCGCCTTTTGTAGTCTACATCTTAGCAAAACGCTTTGCCAGTATGTCTGGCTAGGAGAAACTGTGCCAGCACAGAAAACATCTCCCATCGTGTTCTAGAAGTTGCAGAGATGTCTGCCAAGTGTTTGGCAGGAAGAAGAGAAAAGTTGTCCAAAACAGCTTCCAATCGAATGTTCATGTGATTGGAAAAGTCAGGAGAGTGCAAAAGTACTGTTTTCTATCAGTTGGCAAGCTGCGCACACAATCCCAGTGTTGTACAGCTTGCTTCTTCACCTTCCCGAAGCTGCCTGTCTCCCCGGATTTGGGAGCCGAAGAAGCGGCTTCTTCGCGCAAAGACGATTGTGCCGCTCACAGTGCTCTCCTCAGCGCGGCTTCTGCCCAAAGACGCCCGGTAGTGACTCTTAGCTCCGGAGAGCATCCTACCTTCATCTTTAGCGTCTTGTGTAGTCAACATCTTAGCAAAACGCTTTCCCACTATGTCTGGCTAGGAGAAACTGCGCCAGCACAGAAAACATCTCCCATCGTGTTCTAGAAGTTGCAGAGATGTCTGCCAAGTGTTTTGCAGGAAGAAGAGAAAAGTTGTCCAAAACAGCTTCCAATCGAATGTTCATGTGATTGGAAAAGTCAGGAGAGTGCAAAAGTACTGTTTTCTATCAGTTGGCAAGGTGTGCACACAATCCCAGTGTTGTACAGCTTGCTTCTTCACCTTCCCGAAGCTGCCGCTCTCCCCGGCTCCCGGAGTGGAAGAAGCGGCTTCTTCGCGCAAAGACCATTGTGCCGCTCACAGTGCTCTCCTTAGCGTGGCTTCTGCCCAAAAGCGCCCGGGAGCGGCTCTTAGCTCCGGAGAGCATCCTACCTTCGTCTTTTGCGTCTTTTGTAGTCTACAACTTAGCAAAATGCTTTCCCACTATGACTGGCTAGGAAAAACTGTGCCAGCACAGAAAACATCTCCCATCGTGTTCTAGAAGTTGCAGAGATGTCTGCCAAGTGTTTGGCAGGAAGAAGAGAAAAGTTGTCCAAAACAGCTTCCAATCGAATGTTCATGTGATTGGAAAAGTCAGGAGAGTGCAAAAGTACTGTTTTCTATCAGTTGGCAAGCTGCACACACAATTCCAGTGTTGTACAGCTTGCTTCTTCACCTTCCCGAAGCTGCCGGTCTCCCCGGCTCCCGGAGAAGAAGAAGCGGCTTCTTCGCGCAAAGACGATTGTGCCGCTCACAGTGCTCTCCTTAGTGCGGCTTCTGCCCAAAGACGCCCGGGAGCGGATCTTAGCTCTGGAGAGCATCCTACCTTCGTCTTTCGCGTCTCTTCTCATCTACATCTCAGCAAAAAGCTTTTCCACTACATCTGGCAAGGAGAAACTGTGCCAGCACAAAAAACATCTCCCATCGTGTTCTAGAAGTTGCAGAGATGTCTGCCAAGTGTTTGGCAGGAAGAAAAGAAAAGTTGTCCAAAACAGCTTCCAATCGAATGTTCATGTGATTGGAAAAGTCAGGAGAGTGCAAAAGTACTGTTTTCTATCAGTTGGCAAGGTGCGCACACAATCCCAGTGTTGTACAGCTTGCTTCTTCACCTTCCCGAAGCTGCCGCTCTCCCCAGATCCCGGAGCCGAAGAAGCGACTTCTTCGCGCAAAGACGATTGTGCCGCTCACAGTGCTCTCCTTAGCGCGGCTTCTGCCCAAAGACGCCCGGGAGCGGCTCTTTGCTCCGGAGAGCATCCTACCTTCGTGTTTAGCGTCTTTTGTAGTCTACATTTTAGCAAAACGATTTCCCACTATGTCTGGCTAGGAAAAACGGTGCCAGCACAGAAAACATCTCCCATCGTGTTCTAGAAGTTGCAGAGATGTCTGCCAAGTGTTTGACAGGAAGAAAAGGAATGTTGTCCAAAACAGCTTCCAATCGAATGTTCATGTGATTGGAAAAGTCAGGAGAGTGCAAAAGTACTGTTTTCTATCAGTTGGCAAGCTGCGCACACAATCCCAGTGTTGTACAGCTTGCTTCTTCACCTTCCCGAAGCTGCCGGTCTCCCCGGCTCCCGGAGCCGAAGAAGCGGCTTCTTCGCGTAAAGACGATTGTGCCGCTCACAGTGCTCTCCTTAGCGCGGCTTCTGCCCAAAGACACCCGGGATCGGCTCTTAGCTCTGGAGAGCATCCTACCTTCGTCTTTCGCGTCTCTTCTCATCTACATCTCAGCAAAAAGCTTTTCCACTACATCTGGCAAGGAGAAACTGTGCCAGCACAGAAAACATCTCCCATCGTGTTCAAGAAGTTGCAGAGATGTCTGCCAAGTGTTTGGCAGGAAGAAAAGAAAAGTTGTCCACAACAGCTTCCAATCGAATGTTCATGTGATTGGAAAAGTCAGGAGAGTGCAAAAGTACTGTTTTCTATCAGTTGGCAAGCTGCGCACACAATCCCAGTGTTGTACAGCTTGCTTCTTCACCTTCCCGAAGCTGCCGCTCTCCCCGGATCCCGGAGCCGAAGAAGCGGCTTCTTCGCTCAAAGACGATTGTGCCGCTCACAGTGCTCTCCTTAGCGTGGCTTCTGCCCAAAGACGCCCGGGAGCGGCTCTTAGCTCTGGAGAGCATCCTACCTTCGTCTTTTGCGCCTTTTGTAGTCTACATCTTAGCAAAACTCTTTGCCAGTATTTCTGGCTAGGAGAAACGGTTCCAGCACAGAAAACATCTCCCATCGTGTTCTAGAAGTTGCAGAGATGTCTGCCAAGTGTTTGGCAGGAAGAAAAGAAAAGTTGTCCACAACAGCTTCCAATCGAATGTTCATGTGATTGGAAAAGTCAGGAGAGTGCAAAAGTACTGTTTTCTATCAGTTGGCAAGCTGCGCACACAATCCCAGTGTTGTACAGCTTGCTTCTTCACCTTCCCGAAGCTGCCGGTCTCCCCGGCTCCCGGAGCCGAAGAAGCGGCTTCTTCGCGCAAAGACGATTGTGCCGCTCACAGTGCTCTCCTTAGCGCGGCTTCTGCCCAAAGACGCCCGGGAGCGGCTCTTTGCTCCGGAGAGCATCCTACCTTCGTGTTTAGCGTCTTTTGTAGTCAACATCTTAGCAAAACGCTTTCCCACTATGTCTGGCTAGGAAAAACTGTGCCAGCACAGAAAACATCTCCCATCGTGTTCTAGAAGTTGCAGAGATGTCTGCCAAGTGTTAGGCAGGAAGAAAAGAAAAGTTGTCCAAAACAGCTTCCAATCGAATGTTCATGTGATTGGAAAAGTCAGGAGAGTGCAAAAGTACTGTTTTCTATCAGTTGGCAAGCTGCGCACACAATCCCAGTGTTGTACAGCTTGCTTCTTCACCTTCCCGAAGCTGCCGCCCCTTCCGGCTCCCGGAGCCGAAGAAGCGGCTTCTTCGCGCAAAGACGATTGTGCCGCTCACAGTGCTCTCCTTAGCGCGGCTTCTGCCCAAAGTCGCCCGGGAGCGGCTCTTAGCTCCGGAGAGCATCCTACCTTCGTCTTTAGCGTCTTTTGTAGTCTACATCTTAGCAAAACGCTTTCCCACTATGTCTGGCTAGGAAAAACTGTGCCAGCACAGAAAACATCTCCCATCGTGTTCTAGAAGTTGCAGAGATGTCTGCCAAGTGTTTGGCAGGAAGAAAAGAAAAGTTGTCCAAAACAGCTTCCAATCGAATGTTCATGTGATTGGAAAAGTCAGGAGAGTGCAAAAGTACTGTTTTCTATCAGTTGGCAAGCTGCGCACACAATCCCAGTGTTGTACAGATTGCTTCTTCACCTTCCCGAAGCTGCCGCTCTCCCCGGCTCCCGGAGCCGAAGAAGCGGCTTCTTCGCGCAAAGACGATTGTGCCGCTCACAGTGCTCTCCTTAGCGCGGCTTCTGCCCAAAGACGCCCGGGAGCGGCTCTTAGCTCTGGAGAGCATCCTACCTTCGTCTTTAGCGTCTCTTCTCATCTACATCTCAGCAAAAAGCTTTTCCACTACATCTGGCAAGGAGAAACTGTGCCAGCACAGAAAACATCTCCCATCGTGTTCTAGAAGTTGCAGAGATGTCTGCCAAGTGTTTGACAGGAAGAAGAGAAAAGTTGTCCAAAACAGCTTCCAATCGACTGTTCATGTGATTGGAAAAGTCAGGAGAGTGCAAAAGTACTGTTTTCTATCAGTTGGCAAGCTGCGCACACAATCCCAGTGTTGTACAGCTTGCTTCTTCACCATCCCGAAGCTGCCGCTCTCCCCGGCTCCCGGAGCCGAAAAGTGGCTTCTTCACGCAAAGACGATTGTGCCGCTCACAGTGCTCTCCTTAGCGCGGCTTCTGCCCAAAGACGCCCGGGAGCGGCTCTTAGCTCTGGAGAGCATCCTACCTTCGTCTTTAGCGCCTTTTGTAGTCTACATCTTAGCAAAACGCTTTCCCAGTATGTCTGGCTAGGAGAAACGGTTCCAGCACAGAAAACATCTCCCATCGTGTTCTAGAAGTTGCAGAGATGTCTGCCAAGTGTTTGGCAGGAAGAAAAGGAATGTTGTCCAAAACAGCTTCCAATCGAATGTTCATGTGATTGGAAAAGTCAGGAGAGTGCAAAAGTACTGTTTTCTATCAGTTGGCAAGCTGCGCACACAATCCCAGTGTTGTACAGCTTGCTTCTTCACCTTCCCGAAGCTGCCGCTCTCCCCAGATCCCGGAGCCGAAGAAGCGACTTCTTCGCGCAAAGACGATTGTGCCGCTCACAGTGCTCTCCTTAGCGCGGCTTCTGCCCAAAGACGCCCGGGAGCGGCTCTTTGCTCCGGAGAGCATCCTACCTTCGTGTTTAGCGTCTTTTGTAGTCTACATTTTAGCAAAACGATTTCCCACTATGTCTGGCTAGGAAAAACGGTGCCAGCACAGAAAAAATCTCCCATCGTGTTCTAGAAGTTGCAGAGATGTCTGCCAAGTGTTTGACAGGAAGAAAAGGAATGTTGTCCAAAACAGCTTCCAATCGAATGTTCATGTGATTGGAAAAGTCAGGAGAGTGCAAAAGTACTGTTTTCTATCAGTTGGCAAGCTGCGCACACAATCCCAGTGTTGTACAGCTTGCTTCTTCACCTTCCCGAAGCTGCCGGTCTCCCCGGCTCCCGGAGCCGAAGAAGCGGCTTCTTCGCGTAAAGACGATTGTGCCGCTCACAGTGCTCTCCTTAGCGCGGCTTCTGCCCAAAGACACCCGGGAGCGGCTCTTAGCTCTGGAGAGCATCCTACCTTCGTCTTTCGCGTCTCTTCTCATCTACATCTCAGCAAAAAGCTTTTCCACTACATCTGGCAAGGAGAAACTGTGCCAGCACAGAAAACATCTTCCATCGTGTTCAAGAAGTTGCAGAGATGTCTGCCAAGTGTTTGGCAGGAAGAAAAGAAAAGTTGTCCACAACAGCTTCCAATCGAATGTTCATGTGATTGGAAAAGTCAGGAGAGTGCAAAAGTACTGTTTTCTATCAGTTGGCAAGCTGCGCACACAATCCCAGTGTTGTACAGCTTGCTTCTTCACCTTCCCGAAGCTGCCGCTCTCCCCGGATCCCGGAGCCGAAGAAGCGGCTTCTTCGCTCAAAGACGATTGTGCCGCTCACAGTGCTCTCCTTAGCGCGGCTTCTGCCCAAAGACGCCCGGGAGCGGCTCTTAGCTCTGGAGAGCATCCTACCTTCGTCTTTTGCGCCTTTTGTAGTCTACATCTTAGCAAAACTCTTTGCCAGTATTTCTGGCTAGGAGAAACGGTTCCAGCACAGAAAACATCTCCCATCGTGTTCTAGAAGTTGCAGAGATGTCTGCCAAGTGTTTGGCAGGAAGAAAAGAAAAGTTGTCCACAACAGCTTCCAATCGAATGTTCATGTGATTGGAAAAGTCAGGAGAGTGCAAAAGTACTGTTTTCTATCAGTTGGCAAGGTGCGCACACAATCCCAGTGTTGTACAGCTTGCTTCTTCACCTTCCCGAAGCTGCCGGTCTCCCCGGCTCCCGGAGCCGAAGAAGCGGCTTCTTCGCGCAAAGACGATTGTGCCGCTCACAGTGCTCTCCTTAGCGCGGCTTCTGCCCAAAGACGCCCGGGAGCGGCTCTTTGCTCCGGAGAGCATCCTACCTTCGTGTTTAGCGTCTTTTGTAGTCAACATCTTAGCAAAACGCTTTCCCACTATGTCTGGCTAGGAAAAACTGTCCCAGCACAGAAAACATCTCCCATCGTGTTCTAGAAGTTGCAGAGATGTCTGCCAAGTGTTAGGCAGGAAGAAAAGAAAAGTTGTCCAAAACAGCTTCCAATCGAATGTTCATGTGATTGGAAAAGTCAGGAGAGTGCAAAAGTACTGTTTTCTATCAGTTGGCAAGCTGCGCACACAATCCCAGTGTTGTACAGCTTGCTTCTTCACCTTCCCGAAGCTGCCGCCCCTTCCGGCTCCCGGAGCCGAAGAAGCGGCTTCTTCGCGCAAAGACGATTGTGCCGCTCACAGTGCTCTCCTTAGCGCGGCTTCTGCCCAAAGTCGCCCGGGAGCGGCTCTTAGCTCCGGAGAGCATCCTACCTTCGTCTTTAGCGTCTTTTGTAGTCTACATCTTAGCAAAACGCTTTCCCACTATGTCTGGCTAGGAAAAACTGTGCCAGCACAGAAAACATCTCCCATCGTGTTCTAGAAGTTGCAGAGATGTCTGCCAAGTGTTTGGCAGGAAGAAAAGAAAAGTTGTCCAAAACAGCTTCCAATCGAATGTTCATGTGATTGGAAAAGTCAGGAGAGTGCAAAAGTACTGTTTTCTATCAGTTGGCAAGCTGCGCACACAATCCCAGTGTTGTACAGATTGCTTCTTCACCTTCCCGAAGCTGCCGCTCTCCCCGGCTCCCGGAGCCGAAGAAGCGGCTTCTTCGCGCAAAGACGATTGTGCCGCTCACAGTGCTCTCCTTAGCGCGGCTTCTGCCCAAAGACGCCCGGGAGCGGCTCTTAGCTCTGGAGAGCATCCTACCTTCGTCTTTTGCGCCTTTTGTAGTCTACATCTTAGCAAAACTCTTTGCCAGTATTTCTGGCTAGGAGAAACGGTTCCAGCACAGAAAACATCTCCCATCGTGTTCTAGAAGTTGCAGAGATGTCTGCCAAGTGTTTGGCAGGAAGAAAAGAAAAGTTGTCCACAACAGCTTCCAATCGAATGTTCATGTGATTGGAAAAGTCAGGAGAGTGCAAAAGTACTGTTTTCTATCAGTTGGCAAGGTGCGCACACAATCCCAGTGTTGTACAGCTTGCTTCTTCACCTTCCCGAAGCTGCCGGTCTCCCCGGCTCCCGGAGCCGAAGAAGCGGCTTCTTCGCGCAAAGACGATTGTGCCGCTCACAGTGCTCTCCTTAGCGCGGCTTCTGCCCAAAGACGCCCGGGAGCGGCTCTTTGCTCCGGAGAGCATCCTACCTTCGTGTTTAGCGTCTTTTGTAGTCAACATCTTAGCAAAACGCTTTCCCACTATGTCTGGCTAGGAAAAACTGTCCCAGCACAGAAAACATCTCCCATCGTGTTCTAGAAGTTGCAGAGATGTCTGCCAAGTGTTAGGCAGGAAGAAAAGAAAAGTTGTCCAAAACAGCTTCCAATCGAATGTTCATGTGATTGGAAAAGTCAGGAGAGTGCAAAAGTACTGTTTTCTATCAGTTGGCAAGCTGCGCACACAATCCCAGTGTTGTACAGCTTGCTTCTTCACCTTCCCGAAGCTGCCGCCCCTTCCGGCTCCCGGAGCCGAAGAAGCGGCTTCTTCGCGCAAAGACGATTGTGCCGCTCACAGTGCTCTCCTTAGCGCGGCTTCTGCCCAAAGTCGCCCGGGAGCGGCTCTTAGCTCCGGAGAGCATCCTACCTTCGTCTTTAGCGTCTTTTGTAGTCTACATCTTAGCAAAACGCTTTCCCACTATGTCTGGCTAGGAAAAACTGTGCCAGCACAGAAAACATCTCCCATCGTGTTCTAGAAGTTGCAGAGATGTCTGCCAAGTGTTTGGCAGGAAGAAAAGAAAAGTTGTCCAAAACAGCTTCCAATCGAATGTTCATGTGATTGGAAAAGTCAGGAGAGTGCAAAAGTACTGTTTTCTATCAGTTGGCAAGCTGCGCACACAATCCCAGTGTTGTACAGATTGCTTCTTCACCTTCCCGAAGCTGCCGCTCTCCCCGGCTCCCGGAGCCGAAGAAGCGGCTTCTTCGCGCAAAGACGATTGTGCCGCTCACAGTGCTCTCCTTAGCGCGGCTTCTGCCCAAAGACGCCCGGGAGTGGCTCTTAGCTCTGGAGAGCATCCTACCTTCGTCTTTAGCGTCTCTTCTCATCTACATCTCAGCAAAATTAGAGACAATGTTACAAGAAAAAGGTCACTCTGAAATTTCAAAAACTGAGCTTAAAAACTTACTTATCTGGGTTAAAGCGAATACGCAAGATTTAAATCTGCACTCTGCTTTTTCTTTTCATTTTTGGGATCAGATAAACTGGAGAATCTATAATCTAGTCTCTCTCAAAAAAGATGAAAGCTTAAGAGAACTTGTGCCGGTTTGTAGTGCGCTATTGTAGTGCTTTTTTAAACAAAGTGATAAAAATAAGATCAACTTGGACTCAGAAAACAGAGCTTCTGGTTCTCTCTCACGAAATTCCAGTAAACCAGAGACTGTGTGTGTATCGGAGAATGTTACAAGTGTTGTTGCAAATGCTGAAAGTATTGCTTTGAACTCTGTTGAACAAAATCTTTCTTCTCTCTCTCTGGGAAAAAATGAGACTCTTTCGGACTTTTCTTCGCGTTGTTCTGTTAATGTAAAAATATGTGACTCTTGTAAGGGGGATGGAACAAAGTGTGTAAAAGATGGAAATGAAAAAGTGACTGTACTTCCTAAAATTGTTTGTGCAGGGACACTGAAACCTGAATTGGATTCTGTTGGGCCTGGGGTGGAGGCTGAGGTGGCTGCTTCCACTCGGGAAATTGTGGTTCCAGGGAACTCTTTTTCAGTTAAGCAAAACCATGGTTGTTCTGGTGTTTGTCAATCTATAGATACAGAGAAAGAAAAATTGGCTTTAAGGGTGGAGTCCTTTGAAAGGAAGAGATGGAAGAAACTCGCGACTGTGTTGTTGCTGAAATTCAAAAAGCTGGACTTGAAATCTCTGCAACGAAAATTCAACAAGTTTCACCTTAGAAGTACCTGGGATGGAAGATGACTGAGACGACAAGAACACCACAAAAAATTCAGATCCGAACCAGAGTCAACAACCTACAAGAGTTACAACAACTTCTAGGAGAAATCAACTGGGTCAGACCGATGTTGGGAATCACCAATGATGAACTGAGTCCGCTCTTCCATTTGCTGAGAGGAAGTTGCGACATCACTTCGCCAAGAACTTTAACCCCTGAAGCTCGTGCTGCTCTCGACAAAGTCACAGAAGCTCTTCAAAAAAGACAAGCTCATCGCTGCGTTCCTGAAAATCCTTTCTTTCTTGCAATCTTAGGAGAGAAGAAGCAGCTTTGTGGTCTCATTTTCCAGTGGGATTCCACAGAGCAAGATCCTTTGTTAATAATGGAATGGGATTTTCCTCCCTACAGGTTTTCAAAGACCATTTGCTCAGTTTTAGAAATGATTGCATACATTATAATTAAGGCTAGAACCAGATTGTTAACTTTGGCAGGTCAAGAATTTTCAGTTATCTATTTGCCATTGAAAAATGATTATTTCAATTGGGCAATGCAAAATTCTGATGATTTACAATATGCATTCTTAGGTTTTCCAGGTGTTTGTTCCATACACTATCCAGCTCACAAACTACTGCAAGCAAAATTGAGTTTCAGAGAAAAACCTAAATTTAGTGAAGAACCTTTACATGCTGTGACTCTCTTCACTGATGGCTCTGGTAAAAGCCACAGGTCCGTTGTGACTTGGTTTAATCAAAAGACTAATGTTTGGGAATCTGATATTCAAACAGTAGAGGGATCCCCTCAAATTGTTGAGCCTGCTGCAGTAGTTTGAGCTTTTCAGCTGTTTCCTCACCCTTTTAATTTGGTCACAGATTCTGCTTATGTTGCTAATGTAGTCAGGAGAATAGAAGGTTCCATTTTAAAGGATGTTAGTAATGAAACTTTACATCGTTGGCTTTCATGTCTTTTTATAACTTTGCAATATAGAACTAATCCATATTTTGTTTCTCACATTAGGGCGCATTCTTCACTTCCTGGATTTTTAGTGGAAGGAAATGCAAGAGCGGACAAGCTGACAATGGTCATTTCTAACACATTGCCAAATAGTTTTGAACAAGCAAAATTGAGTCGTGCCTTTTTCCACCAAAATGCACAAGCACTCATGCAAATGTTCCAAATCACTTAAAGTCAAGCTAAAGCTATCATTCATACTTGCCCTGACTGTCAATTGGTACAACCTCCTGTTTCTACAGGAGCAATCAACCCCTGAGGCTTACAAAGCCTACAGTTGTGGCAAACAGATGTTACTAAATAGCCTTCTTTTGGTAAATTTAAAAATATTCATGTTTCCATAGACACGTTCTCTGGTGCAGTTTTTGCTTCCCTTCACACAAGTGATACTGGCAGCCATGCCTGTCATCATTTCCTGCAAGCTTTTGCTTCATTGGGTATACCCCAAGAAGTAAAAACTGACAATGGCCCCGCATACATATCTCAAAAATTGGCCACATTTTTAAATGAATGGGGTGTTCGACACATTTTTGGTATTCCCCACTCTCCCACAAGCCAAGCAATCATTGAAAGAACACATCAAACCTTAAAACGCATATTAGATCAACAGAGAGGGGGAACGGAAATCACCCCACAGATGAGACTGAGTAAGGCTTTGTATGTTTTTAATTTTCTAAATAGTAAAAGTACAGAACCAGATCCACCAATCTTTAGACACTTTTCAAATAGCACACAGGCAAAACTGAAAGAACATCCTCCTCTTCTAATTAGAAACCCTGACTCTGGACAGATGGAAGGTCCGTTTCAATTAATAACGTGGGGCAAAGGGTATGCTTCTATTTCCACAGGTGCTGGAAGAATTAAGTGGGTTCCCGCCAAAAACGTCAAACCGTATCGCACTTCAGAACCTGTTGTCGAGCCTAGAACTGAGGAAGCGAGTACGCAGACGTAGACCGAATGGAAGGATCCCGGGTCTCGCCTGACGCCTCTTGTGCCTGACGTTCATTTTGCATCGGTGGAACCCGTGAACTCTGATTTTGTGCCAATTTTTATTTATGAGTATACGAATCAAATGCTGAATGTTTGTTTAACAAAGCTAATTTTTGGCTGAAAATTTAGGTTCTTGTTTTGGTTTAGAAAGAATTCTGCCAAAACTTAGTTCTTGAAAGAGATGGGGCAGAATCAAATGGTATACTTGTTTTGCTTGATTTTAATTGTTTTTTGTCGTGCAGATTTGCCTGAGGATCAACCGAAGACGAATGTTTGGGTGACCTTAGCCAAGGCTGCCGGATCGGATACTATATGTCTGTCTAATTCGGAACCAGAAAAGCCTTTCTCAACCTGTTTGGTTGGTGTGCCAGTGAAAGAGTTTCCTTTGGTCAGAAAAGAATCCAATGGTAAACCAGGTGGAATTGACAATGGAAACAGTCCTTCCTTCAATTGGAACATTTGTTCCAAGAAACTTCTCAGGGCAGCAAATGTTTCAAACAGTTGGGATGTGTTTCTACAGACGGACCAATCTCCACGGCAATTGCCAAAAGGGTATTGGATCATTTGCGGAGACAGAGGTTGGCAAGGCATTCCAGCCCACCTTGAAGGTGGCCCTTGCAGCATTGGTATGCTTACCATAATTGCCCCCACTGCCAAAGCAGTGATGAAAAAGAAACAAAGGAAAACGAGAGCTGTTCCTCATTATGATGAGAACTGTCAGAGTGATTTTATGCCTTGGAATGCCGCCAGAAGGGTTTCAGCAGGTATATTTCTACCCCAATTGGCTTCAGCTATGGCATTGAGACAATTAGATCGAGTTGGATGTTGGCT
Source organism: Melospiza georgiana (assembly GCF_028018845.1). Taxonomy (NCBI): domain Eukaryota; kingdom Metazoa; phylum Chordata; class Aves; order Passeriformes; family Passerellidae; genus Melospiza; species Melospiza georgiana. The sequence goes on along the minus strand of NC_080464.1, from coordinate 19,102,629 downwards.
GAGCAAACAAGCTAATGCCACATCCTCCGCAATCAGTGATATGTTGACCAATGTTGATAGTATTAGACATGCTACTCTTCAAAACAGAGCAGCCATTGATTTTCTCTTACTGGCACAAGGACATGGTTGTGAGGAATTGGAAGGTTTGTGTTGTATGAATTTGTCTGATCATTCTGAATCCATTCACAAAAGCATTCAAAAATTAAAGGATCTGACAGCCCAAATTAAAGAAGATGGAGGTTCCTGGTTGGATGATTTGTATCAAAATTGCAGTTTTGCACCTTGGCTAAGGCAACTTTGCAAGATAGGTCTTTACATATTAGGTGTTCTAATACTGATATTGATAGTGGTACCTTGTATACTCTGTTGTGTTCGGCGAATGATGAACAAAACAGTCCGAGAAGTTTTTGTCATTCAAGCAGGAGAATTAGGAAGTAGAAGCACAGAGAGCGTACGAAATCTCACGAAAGCAGTAGATGAGGGTATTGACATGAACAAAGGTTTTGAATTAAGGCCTTGGAATCGACCAGAGTTTTTTGAACGATGCCTTGTGACTGTTGCCAAACATATCTCTTTCAGGGATTGGGTCTTCACAGCATTAAGTTGCTGTGCCGTAATATAGCGATGCTTCAGTTTAGTGAAAATAGGTCTTCAGCAGATAATAAGCAGAAATTTTGCAATAGAGCTATGAAACGCAAATAACAAGCGACAAGAAAATGAAAGCTTCTGGGTCAAACAGAGAGGGGGAAATGTTGGAATCCATAAGGTTAGAGGATTTTTAAGAAATGGTTACAAAGAAGTATGTAGGCCTTAGACTGGAGTTTTGTTAGCATTGCAGAAAATTTCCCATGCAAGCAGAAAAAGTTTTCCATGCAAGCAGAAAAGTTTCCCAAGCAGTAGACGTGACAAATAACAATAGGCTTCTGTAGAATTGGCTTTAGGATGGCAACAAGGTTATTTAATGTATATCTTTAGAAGGTTAGCATGAATAGAACTCTGTTCTTTGTCTCTTATCAACTAGTCTTTGTTTTAGCTACGATAACCTATGTTTTATAAGATTGGATAGAATGCTTGTCAATATGTGTTTTCTGTGTCTGATTGGCTGAATTCTAGTCTGAGATGATTTTATGTATTGCTGTATGAGCCCTGTTGAAGGAGACATTTTTTGGTGTGGATCAGTGAGCTGTCATGTCTCCATTTTGTATTTTGAGACTGATGTGTTGGAAATAAAAGCAAAAATCTCTTCACTGGTCTGGTTACCATGTTATCCATATTTGGATATTTTGCCGCGGCCTAGTGGGTTCCTTTTTTAAGGCGTGGGTTCCTGACACCATTGGACTTATACCTGTCCCGTCCCCCGCATATTGCTGCCCCGTGTGAGGACGTAGAATAGAAGAAAAACAAAGAAAAATCGTGGAAGCACCAGCCGCGGAGACCCAAGTGTTAACAAGGAGGACACTGTATCATCTCTCCCGCCGAAACCAAGAAAATTGTAAGTAACTTATCTCGGGAGAGCGCTTGGGTGACGTTGGGAGGAAAAATAGAGAAAAAGAAAATTATTAAAAGAGCACAAAAATGGGAACGAATTTATCAGAAGTTGAATGGGATGTTTTTCATCAATTAGAGACAATGTTACAAGAAAAAGGTCACTCTGAAATTTCAAAAACTGAGCTTAAAAACTTACTTATCTGGGTTAAAGCGAATACGCAAGATTTAAATCTGCAGTCTGCTTTTTCTTTTCATTTTTGGGATCAGATAAACTGGAGAATCTATAATCTAGTCTCTCTCAAAAAAGATGAAAGCTTAAGAGAACTTGTGCCGGTTTGTAGTGCGCTGTTGTAGTGCTTTTTTAAACAAAGTGATAAAAATAAGATCAACTTGGACTCAGAAAACAGAGCTTCTGGTTCTCTCTCACGAAATTCCAGTAAACCAGAGACTGTGTGTGTATCGGAGAATGTTACAAGTGTTGTTGCAAATGCTGAAAGTATTGCTTTGAACTCTGTTGAACAAAATCTTTCTTCTCTCTCTCTGGGAAAAAATGAGACTCTTTCGGACTTTTCTTCGCGTTGTTCTGTTAATGTAAAAATATGTGACTCTTGTAAGGGGGATGGAACAAAGTGTGTAAAAGATGGAAATGAAAAAGTGACTGTACTTCCTAAAATTGTTTGTGCAGGGACACTGAAACCTGAATTGGATTCTGTTGGGCCTGGGGTGGAGGCTGAGGTGGCTGCTTTCACTCGGGAAATTGTGGTTCCAGGGAACTCTTTTTCAGTTAAGCAAAACCATGGTTGTTCTGGTGTTTGTCAATCTATAGATACAGAGAAAGAAAAATTGGCTTTAAGGGTGGAGTCCTTTGAAAGGAAGAGATGGAAGAAACTCGCGACTGTGTTGTTGCTGAAATTCAAAAAGCTGGACTTGAAATCTCTGCAACGAAAATTCAACAAGTTTCACCTTAGAAGTACCTGGGATGGAAGATGACTGAGACGACAAGAACACCACAAAAAATTCAGATCCGAACCAGAGTCAACAACCTACAAGAGTTACAACAACTTCTAGGAGAAATCAACTGGGTCAGACCGATGTTGGGAATCACCAATGATGAACTGAGTCCGCTCTTCCATTTGCTGAGAGGAAGTTGCGACATCACTTCGCCAAGAACTTTAACCCCTGAAGCTCGTGCTGCTCTCGACAAAGTCACAGAAGCTCTTCAAAAAAGACAAGCTCATCGCTGCGTTCCTGAAAATCCTTTCTTTCTTGCAATCTTAGGAGAGAAGAAGCAGCTTTGTGGTCTCATTTTCCAGTGGGATTCCACAGAACAAGATCCTTTGTTAATAATGGAATGGGATTTTCCTCCCTACAGGTTTTCAAAGACCATTTGCTCAGTTTTAGAAATGATTGCATACATTATAATTAAGGCTAGAACCAGATTGTTAACTTTGGCAGGTCAAGAATTTTCAGTTATCTATTTGCCATTGAAAAATGATTATTTCAATTGGGCAATGCAAAATTCTGATGATTTACAATATGCATTCTTAGGTTTTCCAGGTGTTTGTTCCATACACTATCCAGCTCACAAACTACTGCAAGCAAAATTGAGTTTCAGAGAAAAACCTAAATTTAGTGAAGAACCTTTACATGCTGTGACTCTCTTCACTGATGGCTCTGGTAAAAGCCACAAGTCTGTTGTGACTTGGTTTAATCAAAAGACTAATGTTTGGGAATCTGATATTCAAACAGTAGAGGGATCCCCTCAAATTGTTGAGCCTGCTGCAGTAGTTTGAGCTTTTCAGCTGTTTCCTCACCCTTTTAATTTGGTCACAGATTCTGCTTATGTTGCTAATGTAGTCAGGAGAATAGAAGGTTCCATTTTAAAGGATGTTAGTAATGAAACTTTATATCGTTGGCTTTCATGTCTTTTTATAACTTTGCAATATAGAACTAATCCATATTTTGTTTCTCACATTAGGGCGCATTCTTCACTTCCTGGATTTTTAGTGGAAGGAAATGCAAGAGCGGACAAGCTGACAATGGTCATTTCTAACACATTGCCAAATAGTTTTGAACAAGCAAAATTGAGTCGTGCCTTTTTCCACCAAAATGCACAAGCACTCATGCAAATGTTCCAAATCACTTAAAGTCAAGCTAAAGCTATCATTCATACTTGCCCTGACTGTCAATTGGTACAACCTCCTGTTTCTACAGGAGCAATCAACCCCCGAGGCTTACAAAGCCTACAGTTGTGGCAAACAGATGTTACTAAATAGCCTTCTTTTGGTAAATTTAAAAATATTCATGTTTCCATAGACACGTTCTCTGGTGCAATTTTTGCTTCCCTTCACACAAGTGATACTGGCAGCCATGCCTGTCATCATTTCCTGCAAGCTTTTGCTTCATTGGGTATACCCCAAGAAGTAAAAACTGACAATGGCCCCGCATACATATCTCAAAAATTGGCCACATTTTTAAATGAATGGGGTGTTCGACACATTTTTGGTATTCCCCACTCTCCCACAAGCCAAGCAATCATTGAAAGAACACATCAAACCTTAAAACGCATATTAGATCAACAGAGAGGGGGAACGGAAATCACCCCACAGATGAGACTGAGTAAGGCTTTGTATGTTTTTAATTTTCTAAATAGTAAAAGTACAGAACCAGATCCACCAATCTTTAGACACTTTTCAAATAGCACACAGGCAAAACTGAAAGAACATCCTCCTCTTCTAATTAGAAACCCTGACTCTGGACAGATGGAAGGTCCGTTTCAATTAATAACGTGGGGCAAAGGGTATGCTTCTATTTCCACAGGTGCTGGAAGAATTAAGTGGGTTCCCGCCAAAAACGTCAAACCGTATCGCACTTCAGAACCTGTTGTCGAGCCTAGAACTGAGGAAGCGAGTACGCAGACGTAGACCGAATGGAAGGATCCCGGGTCTCGCCTGACGCCTCTTGTGCCTGACGTTCATTGTGCATCGGTGGAACCCGTGAACTCTGATTTTGTGCCAATTTTTATTTATGAGTATACGAATGAAATGCTGAATGTTTGTTTAACAAAGCTAATTTTTGGCTGAAAATTTAGGTTCTTGTTTTGGTTTAGAAAGAATTCTGCCAAAACTTAGTTCTTGAAAGAGATGGGGCAGAATCAAATGGTATACTTGTTTTGCTTGATTTTAATTGTTTTTTGTCGTGCAGATTTGCCTGAGGATCAACCGAAGACGAATGTTTGGGTGACCTTAGCCAAGGCTGCCGGATCGGATACTATATGTCTGTCTAATTCGGAACCAGAAAAGCCTTTCTCAACCTGTTTGGTTGGTGTGCCAGTGAAAGAGTTTCCTTTGGTCAGAAAAGAATCCAATGGTAAACCAGGTGGAATTGACAATGGAAACAGTCCTTCCTTCAATTGGAACATTTGTTCCAAGAAACTTCTCAGGGCAGCAAATGTTTCAAACAGTTGGGATGTGTTTCTACAGACGGACCAATCTCCACGGCAATTGCCAAAAGGGTATTGGATCATTTGCGGAGACAGAGGTTGGCAAGGCATTCCAGCCCACCTTGAAGGTGGCCCTTGCAGCATTGGTATGCTTACCATAATTGCCCCCACTGCCAAAGCAGTGATGAAAAAGAAACAAAGGAAAACGAGAGCTGTTCCTCATTATGATGAGAACTGTCAGAGTGATTTTATGCCTTGGAATGCCGCCAGAAGGGTTTCAGCAGGTATATTTCTACCCCAATTGGCTTCAGCTATGGCATTGAGACAATTAGATCGAGTTGGATGTTGGCTGAGCAAACAAGCTAATGCCACATCCTCCGCAATCAGTGATATGTTGACCAATGTTGATAGTATTAGACATGCTACTCTTCAAAACAGAGCAGCCATTGATTTTCTCTTACTGGCACAAGGACATGGTTGTGAGGAATTGGAAGGTTTGTGTTGTATGAATTTGTCTGATCATTCTGAATCCATTCACAAAAGCATTCAAAAATTCAAGGATCTGACAGCCCAAATTAAAGAAGATGGAGGTTCCTGGTTGGATGATTTGTATCAAAATTGCAGTTTTGCACCTTGGCTAAGGCAACTTTGCAAGATAGGTCTTTACATATTAGGTGTTCTAATACTGATATTGATAGTGGTACCTTGTATACTCTGTTGTGTTCGGCGAATGATGAACAAAACAGTCCGAGAAGTTTTTGTCATTCAAGCAGGAGAATTAGGAAGTAGAAGCACAGAGAGCGTACGAAATCTCACGAAAGCAGTAGATGAGGGTATTGACATGAACAAAGGTTTTGAATTAAGGCCTTGGAATCGACCAGAGTTTTTTGAACGATGCCTTGTGACTGTTGCCAAACATATCTCTTTCAGGGATTGGGTCTTCACAGCATTAAGTTGCTGTGCCGTAATATAGCGATGCTTCAGTTTAGTGAAAATAGGTCTTCAGCAGATAATAAGCAGAAATTTTGCAATAGAGCTATGAAACGCAAATAGCAAGCGACAAGAAAATGAAAGCTTCTGGGTCAAACAGAGAGGGGGAAATGTTGGAATCCATAAGGTTAGAGGATTTTTAAGAAATGGTTACAAAGAAGTATGTAGGCCTTAGACTGGAGTTTTGTTAGCATTGCAGAAAATTTCCCATGCAAGCAGAAAAAGTTTTCCATGCAAGCAGAAAAGTTTCCCAAGCAGTAGACGTGACAAATAACAATAGGCTTCTGTAGAATTGGCTTTAGGATGGCAACAAGGTTATTTAATGTATATCTTTAGAAGGTTAGCATGAATAGAACTCTGTTCTTTGTCTCTTATCAACTAGTCTTTGTTTTAGCTACGATAACCTATGTTTTATAAGATTGGATAGAATGCTTGTCAATATGTGTTTTCTGTGTCTGATTGGCTGAATTCTAGTCTGAGATGATTTTATGTATTGCTGTATGAGCCCTGTTGAAGGAGACATTTTTTGGTGTGGATCAGTGAGCTGTCATGTCTCCATTTTGTATTTTGAGACTGATGTGTTGGAAATAAAAGCAAAAATCTCTTCACTGGTCTGGTTACCATGTTATCCATATTTGGATATTTTGCCGCGGCCTAGTGGGTTCCTTTTTTAAGGCGTGGGTTCCTGACACCATTGGACTTATACCTGTCCCGTCCCCCGCATATTGCTGCCCCGTGTGAGGACGTAGAATAGAAGAAAAACAAAGAAAAATCGTGGAAGCACCAGCCGCGGAGACCCAAGTGTTAACAAGGAGGACACTGTATCATCTCTCCCGCCGAAACCAAGAAAATTGTAAGTAACTTATCTCGGGAGAGCGCTTGGGTGACGTTGGGAGGAAAAATAGAGAAAAAGAAAATTATTAAAAGAGCACAAAAATGGGAACGAATTTATCAGAAGTTGAATGGGATGTTTTTCATCAATTAGAGACAATGTTACAAGAAAAAGGTCACTCTGAAATTTCAAAAACTGAGCTTAAAAACTTACTTATCTGGGTTAAAGCGAATACGCAAGATTTAAATCTGCAGTCTGCTTTTTCTTTTCATTTTTGGGATCAGATAAACTGGAGAATCTATAATCTAGTCTCTCTCAAAAAAGATGAAAGCTTAAGAGAACTTGTGCCGGTTTGTAGTGCGCTGTTGTAGTGCTTTTTTAAACAAAGTGATAAAAATAAGATCAACTTGGACTCAGAAAACAGAGCTTCTGGTTCTCTCTCACGAAATTCCAGTAAACCAGAGACTGTGTGTGTATCGGAGAATGTTACAAGTGTTGTTGCAAATGCTGAAAGTATTGCTTTGAACTCTGTTGAACAAAATCTTTCTTCTCTCTCTCTGGGAAAAAATGAGACTCTTTCGGACTTTTCTTCGCGTTGTTCTGTTAATGTAAAAATATGTGACTCTTGTAAGGGGGATGGAACAAAGTGTGTAAAAGATGGAAATGAAAAAGTGACTGTACTTCCTAAAATTGTTTGTGCAGGGACACTGAAACCTGAATTGGATTCTGTTGGGCCTGGGGTGGAGGCTGAGGTGGCTGCTTCCACTCGGGAAATTGTGGTTCCAGGGAACTCTTTTTCAGTTAAGCAAAACCATGGTTGTTCTGGTGTTTGTCAATCTATAGATACAGAGAAAGAAAAATTGGCTTTAAGGGTGGAGTCCTTTGAAAGGAAGAGATGGAAGAAACTCGCGACTGTGTTGTTGCTGAAATTCAAAAAGCTGGACTTGAAATCTCTGCAACGAAAATTCAACAAGTTTCACCTTAGAAGTACCTGGGATGGAAGATGACTGAGACGACAAGAACACCACAAAAAATTCAGATCCGAACCAGAGTCAACAACCTACAAGAGTTACAACAACTTCTAGGAGAAATCAACTGGGTCAGACCGATGTTGGGAATCACCAATGATGAACTGAGTCCGCTCTTCCATTTGCTGAGAGGAAGTTGCGACATCACTTCGCCAAGAACTTTAACCCCTGAAGCTCGTGCTGCTCTCGACAAAGTCACAGAAGCTCTTCAAAAAAGACAAGCTCATCGCTGCGTTCCTGAAAATCCTTTCTTTCTTGCAATCTTAGGAGAGAAGAAGCAGCTTTGTGGTCTCATTTTCCAGTGGGATTCCACAGAACAAGATCCTTTGTTAATAATGGAATGGGATTTTCCTCCCTACAGGTTTTCAAAGACCATTTGCTCAGTTTTAGAAATGATTGCATACATTATAATTAAGGCTAGAACCAGATTGTTAACTTTGGCAGGTCAAGAATTTTCAGTTATCTATTTGCCATTGAAAAATGATTATTTCAATTGGGCAATGCAAAATTCTGATGATTTACAATATGCATTCTTAGGTTTTCCAGGTGTTTGTTCCATACACTATCCAGCTCACAAACTACTGCAAGCAAAATTGAGTTTCAGAGAAAAACCTAAATTGAGTGAAGAACCTTTACATGCTGTGACTCTCTTCACTGATGGCTCTGGTAAAAGCCACAAGTCCGTTGTGACTTGGTTTAATCAAAAGACTAATGTTTGGGAATCTGATATTCAAACAGTAGAGGGATCCCCTCAAATTGTTGAGCCTGCTGCAGTAGTTTGAGCTTTTCAGCTGTTTCCTCAGCCTTTTAATTTGGTCACAGATTCTGCTTATGTTGCTAATGTAGTCAGGAGAATAGAAGGTTCCATTTTAAAGGATGTTAGTAATGAAACTTTACATCGTTGGCTTTCATGTCTTTTTATAACTTTGCAATATAGAACTAATCCATATTTTGTTTCTCACATTAGGGCGCATTCTTCACTTCCTGGATTTTTAGTGGAAGGAAATGCAAGAGCGGACAAGCTGACAATGGTCATTTCTAACACATTGCCAAATAGTTTTGAACAAGCAAAATTGAGTCGTGCCTTTTTCCACCCAAATGCACAAGCACTCATGCAAATGTTCCAAATCACTTAAAGTCAAGCTAAAGCTATCATTCATACTTGCCCTGACTGTCAATTGGTACAACCTCCTGTTTCTACAGGAGCAATCAACCCCCGAGGCTTACAAAGCCTACAGTTGTGGCAAACAGATGTTACTAAATAGCCTTCTTTTGGTAAATTTAAAAATATTCATGTTTCCATAGACACGTTCTCTGGTGCAGTTTTTGCTTCCCTTCACACAAGTGATACTGGCAGCCATGCCTGTCATCATTTCCTGCAAGCTTTTGCTTCATTGGGTATACCCCAAGAAGTAAAAACTGACAATGGCCCCGCATACATATCTCAAAAATTGGCCACATTTTTAAATGAATGGGGTGTTCGACACATTTTTGGTATTCCCCACTCTCCCACAAGCCAAGCAATCATTGAAAGAACACATCAAACCTTAAAACGCATATTAGATCAACAGAGAGGGGGAACGGAAATCACCCCACAGATGAGACTGAGTAAGGCTTTGTATGTTTTTAATTTTCTAAATAGTAAAAGTACAGAACCAGATCCACCAATCTTTAGACACTTTTCAAATAGCACACAGGCAAAACTGAAAGAACATCCTCCTCTTCTAATTAGAAACCCTGACTCTGGACAGATGGAAGGTCCGTTTCAATTAATAACGTGGGGCAAAGGGTATGCTTCTATTTCCACAGGTGCTGGAAGAATTAAGTGGGTTCCCGCCAAAAACGTCAAACCGTATCGCACTTCAGAACCTGTTGTCGAGCCTAGAACTGAGGAAGCGAGTACGCAGACGTAGACCGAATGGAAGGATCCCGGGTCTCGCCTGACGCCTCTTGTGCCTGACGTTCATTGTGCATCGGTGGAACCCGTGAACTCTGATTTTGTGCCAATTTTTATTTATGAGTATACGAATGAAATGCTGAATGTTTGTTTAACAAAGCTAATTTTTGGCTGAAAATTTAGGTTCTTGTTTTGGTTTAGAAAGAATTCTGCCAAAACTTAGTTCTTGAAAGAGATGGGGCAGAATCAAATGGTATACTTGTTTTGCTTGATTTTAATTGTTTTTTGTCGTGCAGATTTGCCTGAGGATCAACCGAAGACGAATGTTTGGGTGACCTTAGCCAAGGCTGCCGGATCGGATACTATATGTCTGTCTAATTCGGAACCAGAAAAGCCTTTCTCAACCTGTTTGGTTGGTGTGCCAGTGAAAGAGTTTCCTTTGGTCAGAAAAGAATCCAATGGTAAACCAGGTGGAATTGACAATGGAAACAGTCCTTCCTTCAATTGGAACATTTGTTCCAAGAAACTTCTCAGGGCAGCAAATGTTTCAAACAGTTGGGATGTGTTTCTACAGACGGACCAATCTCCACGGCAATTGCCAAAAGGGTATTGGATCATTTGCGGAGACAGAGGTTGGCAAGGCATTCCAGCCCACCTTGAAGGTGGCCCTTGCAGCATTGGTATGCTTACCATAATTGCCCCCACTGCCAAAGCAGTGATGAAAAAGAAACAAAGGAAAACGAGAGCTGTTCCTCATTATGATGAGAACTGTCAGAGTGATTTTATGCCTTGGAATGCCGCCAGAAGGGTTTCAGCAGGTATATTTCTACCCCAATTGGCTTCAGCTATGGCATTGAGACAATTAGATCGAGTTGGATGTTGGCTGAGCAAACAAGCTAATGCCACATCCTCCGCAATCAGTGATATGTTGACCAATGTTGATAGTATTAGACATGCTACTCTTCAAAACAGAGCAGCCATTGATTTTCTCTTACTGGCACAAGGACATGGTTGTGAGGAATTGGAAGGTTTGTGTTGTATGAATTTGTCTGATCATTCTGAATCCATTCACAAAAGCATTCAAAAATTCAAGGATCTGACAGCCCAAATTAAAGAAGATGGAGGTTCCTGGTTGGATGATTTGTATCAAAATTGCAGTTTTGCACCTTGGCTAAGGCAACTTTGCAAGATAGGTCTTTACATATTAGGTGTTCTAATACTGATATTGATAGTGGTACCTTGTATACTCTGTTGTGTTCGGCGAATGATGAACAAAACAGTCCGAGAAGTTTTTGTCATTCAAGCAGGAGAATTAGGAAGTAGAAGCACAGAGAGCGTACGAAATCTCACGAAAGCAGTAGATGAGGGTATTGACATGAACAAAGGTTTTGAATTAAGGCCTTGGAATCGACCAGAGTTTTTTGAACGATGCCTTGTGACTGTTGCCAAACATATCTCTTTCAGGGATTGGGTCTTCACAGCATTAAGTTGCTGTGCCGTAATATAGCGATGCTTCAGTTTAGTGAAAATAGGTCTTCAGCAGATAATAAGCAGAAATTTTGCAATAGAGCTATGAAACGCAAATAGCAAGCGACAAGAAAATGAAAGCTTCTGGGTCAAACAGAGAGGGGGAAATGTTGGAATCCATAAGGTTAGAGGATTTTTAAGAAATGGTTACAAAGAAGTATGTAGGCCTTAGACTGGAGTTTTGTTAGCATTGCAGAAAATTTCCCATGCAAGCAGAAAAAGTTTTCCATGCAAGCAGAAAAGTTTCCCAAGCAGTAGACGTGACAAATAACAATAGGCTTCTGTAGAATTGGCTTTAGGATGGCAACAAGGTTATTTAATGTATATCTTTAGAAGGTTAGCATGAATAGAACTCTGTTCTTTGTCTCTTATCAACTAGTCTTTGTTTTAGCTACGATAACCTATGTTTTATAAGATTGGATAGAATGCTTGTCAATATGTGTTTTCTGTGTCTGATTGGCTGAATTCTAGTCTGAGATGATTTTATGTATTGCTGTATGAGCCCTGTTGAAGGAGACATTTTTTGGTGTGGATCAGTGAGCTGTCATGTCTCCATTTTGTATTTTGAGACTGATGTGTTGGAAATAAAAGCAAAAATCTCTTCACTGGTCTGGTTACCATGTTATCCATATTTGGATATTTTGCCGCGGCCTAGTGGGTTCCTTTTTTAAGGCGTGGGTTCCTGACACCATTGGACTTATACCTGTCCCGTCCCCCGCATATTGCTGCCCCGTGTGAGGACGTAGAATAGAAGAAAAACAAAGAAAAATCGTGGAAGCACCAGCCGCGGAGACCCAAGTGTTAACAAGGAGGACACTGTATCATCTCTCCCGCCGAAACCAAGAAAATTGTAAGTAACTTATCTCGGGAGAGCGCTTGGGTGACGTTGGGAGGAAAAATAGAGAAAAAGAAAATTATTAAAAGAGCACAAAAATGGGAACGAATTTATCAGAAGTTGAATGGGATGTTTTTCATCAATTAGAGACAATGTTACAAGAAAAAGGTCACTCTGAAATTTCAAAAACTGAGCTTAAAAACTTACTTATCTGGGTTAAAGCGAATACGCAAGATTTAAATCTGCAGTCTGCTTTTTCTTTTCATTTTTGGGATCAGATAAACTGGAGAATCTATAATCTAGTCTCTCTCAAAAAAGATGAAAGCTTAAGAGAACTTGTGCCGGTTTGTAGTGCGCTGTTGTAGTGCTTTTTTAAACAAAGTGATAAAAATAAGATCAACTTGGACTCAGAAAACAGAGCTTCTGGTTCTCTCTCACGAAATTCCAGTAAACCAGAGACTGTGTGTGTATCGGAGAATGTTACAAGTGTTGTTGCAAATGCTGAAAGTATTGCTTTGAACTCTGTTGAACAAAATCTTTCTTCTCTCTCTCTGGGAAAAAATGAGACTCTTTCGGACTTTTCTTCGCGTTGTTCTGTTAATGTAAAAATATGTGACTCTTGTAAGGGGGATGGAACAAAGTGTGTAAAAGATGGAAATGAAAAAGTGACTGTACTTCCTAAAATTGTTTGTGCAGGGACACTGAAACCTGAATTGGATTCTGTTGGGCCTGGGGTGGAGGCTGAGGTGGCTGCTTTCACTCGGGAAATTGTGGTTCCAGGGAACTCTTTTTCAGTTAAGCAAAACCATGGTTGTTCTGGTGTTTGTCAATCTATAGATACAGAGAAAGAAAAATTGGCTTTAAGGGTGGAGTCCTTTGAAAGGAAGAGATGGAAGAAACTCGCGACTGTGTTGTTGCTGAAATTCAAAAAGCTGGACTTGAAATCTCTGCAACGAAAATTCAACAAGTTTCACCTTAGAAGTACCTGGGATGGAAGATGACTGAGACGACAAGAACACCACAAAAAATTCAGATCCGAACCAGAGTCAACAACCTACAAGAGTTACAACAACTTCTAGGAGAAATCAACTGGGTCAGACCGATGTTGGGAATCACCAATGATGAACTGAGTCCGCTCTTCCATTTGCTGAGAGGAAGTTGCGACATCACTTCGCCAAGAACTTTAACCCCTGAAGCTCGTGCTGCTCTCGACAAAGTCACAGAAGCTCTTCAAAAAAGACAAGCTCATCGCTGCGTTCCTGAAAATCCTTTCTTTCTTGCAATCTTAGGAGAGAAGAAGCAGCTTTGTGGTCTCATTTTCCAGTGGGATTCCACAGAACAAGATCCTTTGTTAATAATGGAATGGGATTTTCCTCCCTACAGGTTTTCAAAGACCATTTGCTCAGTTTTAGAAATGATTGCATACATTATAATTAAGGCTAGAACCAGATTGTTAACTTTGGCAGGTCAAGAATTTTCAGTTATCTATTTGCCATTGAAAAATGATTATTTCAATTGGGCAATGCAAAATTCTGATGATTTACAATATGCATTCTTAGGTTTTCCAGGTGTTTGTTCCATACACTATCCAGCTCACAAACTACTGCAAGCAAAATTGAGTTTCAGAGAAAAACCTAAATTTAGTGAAGAACCTTTACATGCTGTGACTCTCTTCACTGATGGCTCTGGTAAAAGCCACAAGTCCGTTGTGACTTGGTTTAATCAAAAGACTAATGTTTGGGAATCTGATATTCAAACAGTAGAGGGATCCCCTCAAATTGTTGAGCCTGCTGCAGTAGTTTGAGCTTTTCAGCTGTTTCCTCACCCTTTTAATTTGGTCACAGATTCTGCTTATGTTGCTAATGTAGTCAGGAGAATAGAAGGTTCCATTTTAAAGGATGTTAGTAATGAAACTTTATATCGTTGGCTTTCATGTCTTTTTATAACTTTGCAATATAGAACTAATCCATATTTTGTTTCTCACATTAGGGCGCATTCTTCACTTCCTGGATTTTTAGTGGAAGGAAATGCAAGAGCGGACAAGCTGACAATGGTCATTTCTAACACATTGCCAAATAGTTTTGAACAAGCAAAATTGAGTCGTGCCTTTTTCCACCAAAATGCACAAGCACTCATGCAAATGTTCCAAATCACTTAAAGTCAAGCTAAAGCTATCATTCATACTTGCCCTGACTGTCAATTGGTACAACCTCCTGTTTCTACAGGAGCAATCAACCCCCGAGGCTTACAAAGCCTACAGTTGTGGCAAACAGATGTTACTAAATAGCCTTCTTTTGGTAAATTTAAAAATATTCATGTTTCCATAGACACGTTCTCTGGTGCAATTTTTGCTTCCCTTCACACAAGTGATACTGGCAGCCATGCCTGTCATCATTTCCTGCAAGCTTTTGCTTCATTGGGTATACCCCAAGAAGTAAAAACTGACAATGGCCCCGCATACATATCTCAAAAATTGGCCACATTTTTAAATGAATGGGGTGTTCGACACATTTTTGGTATTCCCCACTCTCCCACAAGCCAAGCAATCATTGAAAGAACACATCAAACCTTAAAACGCATATTAGATCAACAGAGAGGGGGAACGGAAATCACCCCACAGATGAGACTGAGTAAGGCTTTGTATGTTTTTAATTTTCTAAATAGTAAAAGTACAGAACCAGATCCACCAATCTTTAGACACTTTTCAAATAGCACACAGGCAAAACTGAAAGAACATCCTCCTCTTCTAATTAGAAACCCTGACTCTGGACAGATGGAAGGTCCGTTTCAATTAATAACGTGGGGCAAAGGGTATGCTTCTATTTCCACAGGTGCTGGAAGAATTAAGTGGGTTCCCGCCAAAAACGTCAAACCGTATCGCACTTCAGAACCTGTTGTCGAGCCTAGAACTGAGGAAGCGAGTACGCAGACGTAGACCGAATGGAAGGATCCCGGGTCTCGCCTGACGCCTCTTGTGCCTGACGTTCATTGTGCATCGGTGGAACCCGTGAACTCTGATTTTGTGCCAATTTTTATTTATGAGTATACGAATGAAATGCTGAATGTTTGTTTAACAAAGCTAATTTTTGGCTGAAAATTTAGGTTCTTGTTTTGGTTTAGAAAGAATTCTGCCAAAACTTAGTTCTTGAAAGAGATGGGGCAGAATCAAATGGTATACTTGTTTTGCTTGATTTTAATTGTTTTTTGTCGTGCAGATTTGCCTGAGGATCAACCGAAGACGAATGTTTGGGTGACCTTAGCCAAGGCTGCCGGATCGGATACTATATGTCTGTCTAATTCGGAACCAGAAAAGCCTTTCTCAACCTGTTTGGTTGGTGTGCCAGTGAAAGAGTTTCCTTTGGTCAGAAAAGAATCCAATGGTAAACCAGGTGGAATTGACAATGGAAACAGTCCTTCCTTCAATTGGAACATTTGTTCCAAGAAACTTCTCAGGGCAGCAAATGTTTCAAACAGTTGGGATGTGTTTCTACAGACGGACCAATCTCCACGGCAATTGCCAAAAGGGTATTGGATCATTTGCGGAGACAGAGGTTGGCAAGGCATTCCAGCCCACCTTGAAGGTGGCCCTTGCAGCATTGGTATGCTTACCATAATTGCCCCCACTGCCAAAGCAGTGATGAAAAAGAAACAAAGGAAAACGAGAGCTGTTCCTCATTATGATGAGAACTGTCAGAGTGATTTTATGCCTTGGAATGCCGCCAGAAGGGTTTCAGCAGGTATATTTCTACCCCAATTGGCTTCAGCTGTGGCATTGAGACAATTAGATCGAGTTGGATGTTGGCTGAGCAAACAAGCTAATGCCACATCCTCCGCAATCAGTGATATGTTGACCAATGTTGATACTATTAGACATGCTACTCTTCAAAACAGAGCAGCCATTGATTTTCTCTTACTGGCACAAGGACATGGTCGTGAGGAATTGGAAGGTTTGTGTTGTATGAATTTGTCTGATCATTCTGAATCCATTCACAAAAGCATTCAAAAATTCAAGGATCTGACAGCCCAAATTAAAGAAGATGGAGGTTCCTGGTTGGATGATTTGTATCAAAATTGCAGTTTTGCACCTTGGCTAAGGCAACTTTGCAAGATAGGTCTTTACATATTAGGTGTTCTAATACTGATATTGATAGTGGTACCTTGTATACTCTGTTGTGTTCGGCGAATGATGAACAAAACAGTCCGAGAAGTTTTTGTCATTCAAGCAGGAGAATTAGGAAGTAGAAGCACAGAGAGCGTACGAAATCTCACGAAAGCAGTAGATGAGGGTATTGACATGAACGAAGGTTTTGAATTAAGGCCTTGGAATCGACCAGAGTTTTTTGAACGATGCCTTGTGACTGTTGCCAAACATATCTCTTTCAGGGATTGGGTCTTCACAGCATTAAGTTGCTGTGCCGTAATATAGCAATGCTTCAGTTTAGTGAAAATAGGTCTTCAGCAGATAATAAGCAGAAATTTTGCAATAGAGCTATGAAACGCAAATAGCAAGCGACAAGAAAATGAAAGCTTCTGGGTCAAACAGAGAGGGGGAAATGTTGGAATCCATAAGGTTAGAGGATTTTTAAGAAATGGTTAAAAAGAAGTATGTAGGCCTTAGACTGGAGTTTTGTTAGCATTGCAGAAAAGTTTCCCATGCAAGCAGAAAAAGTTTTCCATGCAAGCAGAAAAGTTTCCCAAGCAGTAGACGTGACAAATAACAATAGGCTTCTGTAGAATTGGCTTTAGGATGGCAACAAGGTTATTTAATGTATATCTTTAGAAGGTTAGCATGAATAGAACTCTGTTCTTTGTCTCTTATCAACTAGTCTTTGTTTTAGCTACGATTACCTATGTTTTATAAGATTGGATAGAATGCTTGTCAAGATGTGTTTTCTGTGTCTGATTGGCTGAATTCTAGTCTGAGATGATTTTATGTATTGCTGTATGAGCCCTGTTGAAGGAGACATTTTTTGGTGTGGATCAGTGAGCTGTCATGTCTCCATTTTGTATTTTGAGACTGATGTGCTGGAAATAAAAGCAAAAATCTCTTCACTGGTCTGGTTACCATGTTATCCATATTTGGATATTTTGCCGCGGCCTAGTGGGTTCCTTTTTTAAGGCGTGGGTTCCTGACACCATTGGACTTATACCTGTCCCGTCCCCCGCATATTGCTGCCCCGTGTGAGGACGTAGAATAGAAGAAAAACAAAGAAAAATCGTGGAAGCACCAGCCGCGGAGACCCAAGTGTTAACAAGGAGGACACTGTATCATCTCTCCCGCCGAAACCAAGAAAATTGTAAGTAACTTATCTCGGGAGAGTGCTTGGGTGACGTTGGGAGGAAAAATAGAGAAAAAGAAAATTATTAAAAGAGCACAAAAATGGGAACGAATTTATCAGAAGTTGAATGGGATGTTTTTTATCAATTAGAGACAATGTTACAAGAAAAAGGTCACTCTGAAATTTCAAAAACTGAGCTTAAAAACTTACTTATCTGGGTTAAAGCGAATACGCAAGATTTAAATCTGCAGTCTGCTTTTTCTTTTCATTTTTGGGATCAGATAAACTGGAGAATCTATAATCTAGTCTCTCTCAAAAAAGATGAAAGCTTAAGAGAACTTGTGCCGGTTTGTAGTGCGCTGTTGTAGTGCTTTTTTAAACAAAGTGATAAAAATAAGATCAACTTGGACTCAGAAAACAGAGCTTCTGGTTCTCTTTCACGAAATTCCAGTAAACCAGAGACTGTGTGTGTATCGGAGAATGTTACAAGTGTTGTTGCAAATGCTGAAAGTATTGCTTTGAACTCTGTTGAACAAAATCTTTCTTCTCTCTCTCTGGGAAAAAATGAGACTCTTTCGGACTTTTCTTCGCGTTGTTCTGTTAATGTAAAAATATGTGACTCTTGTAAGGGGGATGGAACAAAGTGTGTAAAAGATGGAAATGAAAAAGTGACTGTACTTCCTAAAATTGTTTGTGCAGGGACACTGAAACCTGAATTGGATTCTGTTGGGCCTGGGGTGGAGGCTGAGGTGGCTGCTTCCACTCGGGAAATTGTGGTTCCAGGGAACTCTTTTTCAGTTAAGCAAAACCATGGTTGTTCTGGTGTTTGTCAATCTATAGATACAGAGAAAGAAAAATTGGCTTTAAGGGTGGAGTCCTTTGAAAGGAAGAGATGGAAGAAACTCGCGACTGTGTTGTTGCTGAAATTCAAAAAGCTGGACTTGAAATCTCTGCAACGAAAATTCAACAAGTTTCACCTTAGAAGTACCTGGGATGGAAGATGACTGAGACGACAAGAACACCACAAAAAATTCAGATCCGAACCAGAGTCAACAACCTACAAGAGTTACAACAACTTCTAGGAGAAATCAACTGGGTCAGACCGATGTTGGGAATCACCAATGATGAACTGAGTCCGCTCTTCCATTTGCTGAGAGGAAGTTGCGACATCACTTCGCCAAGAACTTTAACCCCTGAAGCTCGTGCTGCTCTCGACAAAGTCACAGAAGCTCTTCAAAAAAGACAAGCTCATCGCTGCATTCCTGAAAATCCTTTCTTTCTTGCAATCTTAGGAGAGAAGAAGCAGCTTTGTGGTCTCATTTTCCAGTGGGATTCCACAGAACAAGATCCTTTGTTAATAATGGAATGGGATTTTCCTCCCTACAGGTTTTCAAAGACCATTTGCTCAGTTTTAGAAATGATTGCATACATTATAATTAAGGCTAGAACCAGATTGTTAACTTTGGCAGGTCAAGAATTTTCAGTTATCTATTTGCCATTGAAAAATGATTATTTCAATTGGGCAATGCAAAATTCTGATGATTTACAATATGCATTCTTAGGTTTTCCAGGTGTTTGTTCCATACACTATCCAGCTCACAAACTACTGCAAGCAAAATTGAGTTTCAGAGAAAAACCTAAATTTAGTGAAGAACCTTTACATGCTGTGACTCTCTTCACTGATGGCTCTGGTAAAAGCCACAAGTCCGTTGTGACTTGGTTTAATCAAAAGACTAATGTTTGGGAATCTGATATTCAAACAGTAGAGGGATCCCCTCAAATTGTTGAGCCTGCTGCAGTAGTTTGAGCTTTTCAGCTGTTTCCTCACCCTTTTAATTTGGTCACAGATTCTGCTTATGTTGCTAATGTAGTCAGGAGAATAGAAGGTTCCATTTTAAAGGATGTTAGTAATGAAACTTTATATCGTTGGCTTTCATGTCTTTTTATAACTTTGCAATATAGAACTAATCCATATTTTGTTTCTCACATTAGGGCGCATTCTTCACTTCCTGGATTTTTAGTGGAAGGAAATGCAAGAGCGGACAAGCTGACAATGGTCATTTCTAACACATTGCCAAATAGTTTTGAACAAGCAAAATTGAGTCGTGCCTTTTTCCACCAAAATGCACAAGCACTCATGCAAATGTTCCAAATCACTTAAAGTCAAGCTAAAGCTATCATTCATACTTGCCCTGACTGTCAATTGGTACAACCTCCTGTTTCTACAGGAGCAATCAACCCCCGAGGCTTACAAAGCCTACAGTTGTGGCAAACAGATGTTACTAAATAGCCTTCTTTTGGTAAATTTAAAAATATTCATGTTTCCATAGACACGTTCTCTGGTGCAGTTTTTGCTTCCCTTCACACAAGTGATACTGGCAGCCATGCCTGTCATCATTTCCTGCAAGCTTTTGCTTCATTGGGTATACCCCAAGAAGTAAAAACTGACAATGGCCCCGCATACATATCTCAAAAATTGGCCACATTTTTAAATGAATGGGGTGTTCGACACATTTTTGGTATTCCCCACTCTCCCACAAGCCAAGCAATCATTGAAAGAACACATCAAACCTTAAAACGCATATTAGATCAACAGAGAGGGGGAACGGAAATCACCCCACAGATGAGACTGAGTAAGGCTTTGTATGTTTTTAATTTTCTAAATAGTAAAAGTACAGAACCAGATCCACCAATCTTTAGACACTTTTCAAATAGCACACAGGCAAAACTGAAAGAACATCCTCCTCTTCTAATTAGAAACCCTGACTCTGGACAGATGGAAGGTCCGTTTCAATTAATAACGTGGGGCAAAGGGTATGCTTCTATTTCCACAGGTGCTGGAAGAATTAAGTGGGTTCCTGCCAAAAACGTCAAACCGTATCGCACTTCAGAACCTGTTGTCGAGCCTAGAACTGAGGAAGCGAGTACGCAGACGTAGACCGAATGAAAGGATCCCGGGTCTCGCCTGACGCCTCTT
Organism: Melospiza georgiana; assembly: GCF_028018845.1. Taxonomy (NCBI): domain Eukaryota; kingdom Metazoa; phylum Chordata; class Aves; order Passeriformes; family Passerellidae; genus Melospiza; species Melospiza georgiana. The sequence goes on along the minus strand of NC_080464.1, from coordinate 19,082,334 downwards.
GTGCCTGACGTTCATTGTGCATCGGTGGAACCCGTGAACTCTGATTTTGTGCCAATTTTTATTTATGAGTATACGAATCAAATGCTGAATGTTTGTTTAACAAAGCTAATTTTTGGCTGAAAATTTAGGTTCTTGTTTTGGTTTAGAAAGAATTCTGCCAAAACTTAGTTCTTGAAAGAGATGGGGCAGAATCAAATGGTATACTTGTTTTGCTTGATTTCAATTGTTTTTTGTCGTGCAGATTTGCCTGAGGATCAACCGAAGACGAATGTTTGGGTGACCTTAGCCAAGGCTGCCGGATCGGATACTATATGTCTGTCTAATTCGGAACCAGAAAAGCCTTTCTCAACCTGTTTGGTTGGTGTGCCAGTGAAAGAGTTTCCTTTGGTCAGAAAAGAATCCAATGGTAAACCAGGTGGAATTGACAATGGAAACAGTCCTTCCTTCAATTGGAACATTTGTTCCAAGAAACTTCTCAGGGCAGCAAATGTTTCAAACAGTTGGGATGTGTTTCTACAGACGGACCAATCTCCACGGCAATTGCCAAAAGGGTATTGGATCATTTGCGGAGACAGAGGTTGGCAAGGCATTCCAGCCCACCTTGAAGGTGGCCCTTGCAGCATTGGTATGCTTACCATAATTGCCCCCACTGCCAAAGCAGTGATGAAAAAGAAACAAAGGAAAACGAGAGCTGTTCCTCATTATGATGAGAACTGTCAGAGTGATTTTATGCCTTGGAATGCCGCCAGAAGGGTTTCAGCAGGTATATTTCTACCCCAATTGGCTTCAGCTGTGGCATTGAGACAATTAGATCGAGTTGGATGTTGGCTGAGCAAACAAGCTAATGCCACATCCTCCGCAATCAGTGATATGTTGACCAATGTTGATAGTATTAGACATGCTACTCTTCAAAACAGAGCAGCCATTGATTTTCTCTTACTGGCACAAGGACATGGTTGTGAGGAATTGGAAGGTTTGTGTTGTATGAATTTGTCTGATCATTCTGAATCCATTCACAAAAGCATTCAAAAATTAAAGGATCTGACAGCCCAAATTAAAGAAGATGGAGGTTCCTGGTTGGATGATTTGTATCAAAATTGCAGTTTTGCACCTTGGCTAAGGCAACTTTGCAAGATAGGTCTTTACATATTAGGTGTTCTAATACTGATATTGATAGTGGTACCTTGTATACTCTGTTGTGTTCGGCGAATGATGAACAAAACAGTCCGAGAAGTTTTTGCCATTCAAGCAGGAGAATTAGGAAGTAGAAGCACAGAGAGTGTACGAAATCTCACGAAAGCAGTAGATGAGGGTATTGACATGAACGAAGGTTTTGAATTAAGGCCTTGGAATCGACCAGAGTTTTTTGAACGATGCCTTGTGACTGTTGCCAAACATATCTCTTTCAGGGATTGGGTCTTCACAGCATTAAGTTGCTGTGCCGTAATATAGCGATGCTTCAGTTTAGTGAAAATAGGTCTTCAACAGATAATAAGCAGAAATTTTGCAATAGAGCTATGAAACGCAAATAGCAAGCGACAAGAAAATGAAAGCTTCTGGGTCAAACAGTGAGGGGGAAATGTTGGAATCCATAAGGTTAGAGGATTTTTAAGAAATGGTTAAAAAGAAGTATGTAGGCCTTAGACTGGAGTTTTGTTAGCATTGCAGAAAAGTTTCCCATGCAAGCAGAAAAAGTTTTCCATGCAAGCAGAAAAGTTTCCCAAGCAGTAGACGTGACAAATAACAATAGGCTTCTGTAGAATTGGCTTTAGGATGGCAACAAGGTTATTTAATGTATATCTTTAGAAGGTTAGCATGAATAGAACTCTGTTCTTTGTCTCTTATCAACTAGTCTTTGTTTTAGCTACGATTACCTATGTTTTATAAGATTGGATAGAATGCTTGTCAATATGTGTTTTCTGTGTCTGATTGGCTGAATTCTAGTCTGAGATGATTTTATGTATTGCTGTATGAGCCCTGTTGAAGGAGACATTTTTTGGTGTGGATCAGTGAGCTGTCATGTCTCCATTTTGTATTTTGAGACTGATGTGCTGGAAATAAAAGCAAAAATCTCTTCACTGGTCTGGTTACCATGTTATCCATATTTGGATATTTTGCCGCGGCCTAGTGGGTTCCTTTTTTAAGGCGTGGGTTCCTGACACCATTGGACTTATACCTGTCCCGTCCCCCGCATATTGCTGCCCCGTGTGAGGACGTAGAATAGAAGAAAAACAAAGAAAAATCGTGGAAGCACCAGCCGCGGAGACCCAAGTGTTAACAAGGAGGACACTGTATCATCTCTCCCGCCGAAACCAAGAAAATTGTAAGTAACTTATCTCGGGAGAGCGCTTGGGTGATGTTGGGAGGAAAAATAGAGAAAAAGAAAATTATTAAAAGAGCACAAAAATGGGAACGAATTTATCAGAAGTTGAATGGGATGTTTTTCATCAATTAGAGACAATGTTACAAGAAAAAGGTCACTCTGAAATTTCAAAAACTGAGCTTAAAAACTTACTTATCTGGGTTAAAGCGAATACGCAAGATTTAAATCTGCAGTCTGCTTTTTCTTTTCATTTTTGGGATCAGATAAACTGGAGAATCTATAATCTAGTCTCTCTCAAAAAAGATGAAAGCTTAAGAGAACTTGTGCCGGTTTGTAGTGCGCTGTTGTAGTGCTTTTTTAAACAAAGTGATAAAAATAAGATCAACTTGGACTCAGAAAACAGAGCTTCTGGTTCTCTCTCACGAAATTCCAGTAAACCAGAGACTGTGTGTGTATCGGAGAATGTTACAAGTGTTGTTGCAAATGCTGAAAGTATTGCTTTGAACTCTGTTGAACAAAATCTTTCTTCTCTCTCTCTGGGAAAAAATGAGACTCTTTCGGACTTTTCTTCGCGTTGTTCTGTTAATGTAAAAATATGTGACTCTTGTAAGGGGGATGGAACAAAGTGTGTAAAAGATGGAAATGAAAAAGTGACTGTACTTCCTAAAATTGTTTGTGCAGGGACACTGAAACCTGAATTGGATTCTGTTGGGCCTGGGGTGGAGGCTGAGGTGGCTGCTTTCACTCGGGAAATTGTGGTTCCAGGGAACTCTTTTTCAGTTAAGCAAAACCATGGTTGTTCTGGTGTTTGTCAATCTATAGATACAGAGAAAGAAAAATTGGCTTTAAGGGTGGAGTCCTTTGAAAGGAAGAGATGGAAGAAACTCGCGACTGTGTTGTTGCTGAAATTCAAAAAGCTGGACTTGAAATCTCTGCAACGAAAATTCAACAAGTTTCACCTTAGAAGTACCTGGGATGGAAGATGACTGAGACGACAAGAACACCACAAAAAATTCAGATCCGAACCAGAGTCAACAACCTACAAGAGTTACAACAACTTCTAGGAGAAATCAACTGGGTCAGACCGATGTTGGGAATCACCAATGATGAACTGAGTCCGCTCTTCCATTTGCTGAGAGGAAGTTGCGACATCACTTCGCCAAGAACTTTAACCCCTGAAGCTCGTGCTGCTCTCGACAAAGTCACAGAAGCTCTTCAAAAAAGACAAGCTCATCGCTGCGTTCCTGAAAATCCTTTCTTTCTTGCAATCTTAGGAGAGAAGAAGCAGCTTTGTGGTCTCATTTTCCAGTGGGATTCCACAGAACAAGATCCTTTGTTAATAATGGAATGGGATTTTCCTCCCTACAGGTTTTCAAAGACCATTTGCTCAGTTTTAGAAATGATTGCATACATTATAATTAAGGCTAGAACCAGATTGTTAACTTTGGCAGGTCAAGAATTTTCAGTTATCTATTTGCCATTGAAAAATGATTATTTCAATTGGGCAATGCAAAATTCTGATGATTTACAATATGCATTCTTAGGTTTTCCAGGTGTTTGTTCCATACACTATCCAGCTCACAAACTACTGCAAGCAAAATTGAGTTTCAGAGAAAAACCTAAATTGAGTGAAGAACCTTTACATGCTGTGACTCTCTTCACTGATGGCTCTGGTAAAAGCCACAAGTCCGTTGTGACTTGGTTTAATCAAAAGACTAATGTTTGGGAATCTGATATTCAAACAGTAGAGGGATCCCCTCAAATTGTTGAGCCTGCTGCAGTAGTTTGAGCTTTTCAGCTGTTTCCTCACCCTTTTAATTTGGTCACAGATTCTGCTTATGTTGCTAATGTAGTCAGGAGAATAGAAGGTTCCATTTTAAAGGATGTTAGTAATGAAACTTTATATCGTTGGCTTTCATGTCTTTTTATAACTTTGCAATATAGAACTAATCCATATTTTGTTTCTCACATTAGGGCGCATTCTTCACTTCCTGGATTTTTAGTGGAAGGAAATGCAAGAGCGGACAAGCTGACAATGGTCATTTCTAACACATTGCCAAATAGTTTTGAACAAGCAAAATTGAGTCGTGCCTTTTTCCACCAAAATGCACAAGCACTCATGCAAATGTTCCAAATCACTTAAAGTCAAGCTAAAGCTATCATTCATACTTGCCCTGACTGTCAATTGGTACAACCTCCTGTTTCTACAGGAGCAATCAACCCCCGAGGCTTACAAAGCCTACAGTTGTGGCAAACAGATGTTACTAAATAGCCTTCTTTTGGTAAATTTAAAAATATTCATGTTTCCATAGACACGTTCTCTGGTGCAGTTTTTGCTTCCCTTCACACAAGTGATACTGGCAGCCATGCCTGTCATCATTTCCTGCAAGCTTTTGCTTCATTGGGTATACCCCAAGAAGTAAAAACTGACAATGGCCCCGCATACATATCTCAAAAATTGGCCACATTTTTAAATGAATGGGGTGTTCGACACATTTTTGGTATTCCCCACTCTCCCACAAGCCAAGCAATCATTGAAAGAACACATCAAACCTTAAAACGCATATTAGATCAACAGAGAGGGGGAACGGAAATCACCCCACAGATGAGACTGAGTAAGGCTTTGTATGTTTTTAATTTTCTAAATAGTAAAAGTACAGAACCAGATCCACCAATCTTTAGACACTTTTCAAATAGCACACAGGCAAAACTGAAAGAACATCCTCCTCTTCTAATTAGAAACCCTGACTCTGGACAGATGGAAGGTCCGTTTCAATTAATAACGTGGGGCAAAGGGTATGCTTCTATTTCCACAGGTGCTGGAAGAATTAAGTGGGTTCCTGCCAAAAACGTCAAACCGTATCGCACTTCAGAACCTGTTGTCGAGCCTAGAACTGAGGAAGCGAGTACGCAGACGTAGACCGAATGAAAGGATCCCGGGTCTCGCCTGACGCCTCTTGTGCCTGACGTTCATTGTGCATCGGTGGAACCCGTGAACTCTGATTTTGTGCCAATTTTTATTTATGAGTATACGAATGAAATGCTGAATGTTTGTTTAACAAAGCTAATTTTTGGCTGAAAATTTAGGTTCTTGTTTTGGTTTAGAAAGAATTCTGCCAAAACTTAGTTCTTGAAAGAGATGGGGCAGAATCAAATGGTATACTTGTTTTGCTTGATTTTAATTGTTTTTTGTCGTGCAGATTTGCCTGAGGATCAACCGAAGACGAATGTTTGGGTGACCTTAGCCAAGGCTGCCGGATCGGATACTATATGTCTGTCTAATTCGGAACCAGAAAAGCCTTTCTCAACCTGTTTGGTTGGTGTGCCAGTGAAAGAGTTTCCTTTGGTCAGAAAAGAATCCAATGGTAAACCAGGTGGAATTGACAATGGAAACAGTCCTTCCTTCAATTGGAACATTTGTTCCAAGAAACTTCTCAGGGCAGCAAATGTTTCAAACAGTTGGGATGTGTTTCTACAGACGGACCAATCTCCACGGCAATTGCCAAAAGGGTATTGGATCATTTGCGGAGACAGAGGTTGGCAAGGCATTCCAGCCCACCTTGAAGGTGGCCCTTGCAGCATTGGTATGCTTACCATAATTGCCCCCACTGCCAAAGCAGTGATGAAAAAGAAACAAAGGAAAACAAGAGCTGTTCCTCATTATGATGAGAACTGTCAGAGTGATTTTATGCCTTGGAATGCCGCCAGAAGGGTTTCAGCAGGTATATTTCTACCCCAATTGGCTTCAGCTGTGGCATTGAGACAATTAGATCGAGTTGGATGTTGGCTGAGCAAACAAGCTAATGCCACATCCTCCGCAATCAGTGATATGTTGACCAATGTTGATAGTATTAGACATGCTACTCTTCAAAACAGAGCAGCCATTGATTTTCTCTTACTGGCACAAGGACATGGTTGTGAGGAATTGGAAGGTTTGTGTTGTATGAATTTGTCTGATCATTCTGAATCCATTCACAAAAGCATTCAAAAATTCAAGGATCTGACAGCCCAAATTAAAGAAGACGGAGGTTCCTGGTTGGATGATTTGTATCAAAATTGCAGTTTTGCACCTTGGCTAAGGCAACTTTGCAAGATAGGTCTTTACATATTAGGTGTTCTAATACTGATATTGATAGTGGTACCTTGTATACTCTGTTGTGTTCGGCGAATGATGAACAAAACAGTCCGAGAAGTTTTTGTCATTCAAGCAGGAGAATTAGGAAGTAGAAGCACAGAGAGTGTACGAAATCTCACGAAAGCAGTAGATGAGGGTATTGACATGAACGAAGGTTTTGAATTAAGGCCTTGGAATCGACCAGAGTTTTTTGAACGATGCCTTGTGACTGTTGCCAAACATATCTCTTTCAGGGATTGGGTCTTCACAGCATTAAGTTGCTGTGCCGTAATATAGCAATGCTTCAGTTTAGTGAAAATAGGTCTTCAGCAGATAATGAGCAGAAATTTTGCAATAGAGCTATGAAACGCAAATAGCAAGCGACAAGAAAATGAAAGCTTCTGGGTCAAACAGAGAGGGGGAAATGTTGGAATCCATAAGGTTAGAGGATTTTTAAGAAATGGTTAAAAAGAAGTATGTAGGCCTTAGACTGGAGTTTTGTTAGCATTGCAGAAAAGTTTCCCATGCAAGCAGAAAAAGTTTTCCATGCAAGCAGAAAAGTTTCCCAAGCAGTAGACGTGACAAATAACAATAGGCTTCTGTAGAATTGGCTTTAGGATGGCAACAAGGTTATTTAATGTGTATCTTTAGAAGGTTAGCATGAATAGAACTCTGTTCTTTGTCTCTTATCAACTAGTCTTTGTTTTAGCTACGATTACCTATGTTTTATAAGATTGGATAGAATGCTTGTCAATATGTGTTTTCTGTGTCTGATTGGCTGAATTCTAGTCTGAGATGATTTTATGTATTGCTGTATGAGCCCTGTTGAAGGAGACATTTTTTGGTGTGGATCAGTGAGCTGTCATGTCTCCATTTTGTATTTTGAGACTGATGTGCTGGAAATAAAAGCAAAAATCTCTTCACTGGTCTGGTTACCATGTTATCCATATTTGGATATTTTGCCGCGGCCTAGTGGGTTCCTTTTTTAAGGCGTGGGTTCCTGACACCATTGGACTTATACCTGTCCCGTCCTCGCATATTGCTGCCCCGTGTGAGGACGTAGAATAGAAGAAAAACAAAGAAAAATCGTGGAAGCACCAGCCGCGGAGACCCAAGTGTTAACAAGGAGGACACTGTATCATCTCTCCCGCCGAAACCAAGAAAATTGTAAGTAGCTTATCTCGGGAGAGCGCTTGGGTGACGTTGGGAGGAAAAATAGAGAAAAAGAAAATTATTAAAAGAGCACAAAAATGGGAACGAATTTATCAGAAGTTGAATGGGATGTTTTTCATCAATTAGAGACAATGTTACAAGAAAAAGGTCACTCTGAAATTTCAAAAACTGAGCTTAAAAACTTACTTATCTGGGTTAAAGCGAATACGCAAGATTTAAATCTGCAGTCTGCTTTTTCTTTTCATTTTTGGGATCAGATAAACTGGAGAATCTATAATCTAGTCTCTCTCAAAAAAGATGAAAGCTTAAGAGAACTTGTGCCGGTTTGTAGTGCGCTATTGTAGTGCTTTTTTAAACAAAGTGATAAAAATAAGATCAACTTGGACTCAGAAAACAGAGCTTCTGGTTCTCTCTCACGAAATTCCAGTAAACCAGAGACTGTGTGTGTATCGGAGAATGTTACAAGTGTTGTTGCAAATGCTGAAAGTATTGCTTTGAACTCTGTTGAACAAAATCTTTCTTCTCTCTCTCTGGGAAAAAATGAGACTCTTTCGGACTTTTCTTCGCGTTGTTCTGTTAATGTAAAAATATGTGACTCTTGTAAGGGGGATGGAACAAAGTGTGTAAAAGATGGAAATGAAAAAGTGACTGTACTTCCTAAAATTGTTTGTGCGGGGACACTGAAACCTGAATTGGATTCTGTTGGGCCTGGGGTGGAGGCTGAGGTGGCTGCTTTCACTCGGGAAATTGTGGTTCCAGGGAACTCTTTTTCAGTTAAGCAAAACCATGGTTGTTCTGGTGTTTGTCAATCTATAGATACAGAGAAAGAAAAATTGGCTTTAAGGGTGGAGTCCTTTGAAAGGAAGAGATGGAAGAAACTCGCGACTGTGTTGTTGCTGAAATTCAAAAAGCTGGACTTGAAATCTCTGCAACGAAAATTCAACAAGTTTCACCTTAGAAGTACCTGGGATGGAAGATGACTGAGACGACAAGAACACCACAAAAAATTCAGATCCGAACCAGAGTCAACAACCTACAAGAGTTACAACAACTTCTAGGAGAAATCAACTGGGTCAGACCGATGTTGGGAATCACCAATGATGAACTGAGTCCGCTCTTCCATTTGCTGAGAGGAAGTTGCGACATCACTTCGCCAAGAACTTTAACCCCTGAAGCTCGTGCTGCTCTCGACAAAGTCACAGAAGCTCTTAAAAAAAAAAGACAAGCTCATCGCTGCGTTCCTGAAAATCCTTTCTTTCTTGCAATCTTAGGAGAGAAGAAGCAGCTTTGTGGTCTCATTTTCCAGTGGGATTCCACAGAGCAAGATCCTTTGTTAATAATGGAATGGGATTTTCCTCCCTACAGGTTTTCAAAGACCATTTGCTCAGTTTTAGAAATGATTGCATACATTATAATTAAGGCTAGAACCAGATTGTTAACTTTGGCAGGTCAAGAATTTTCAGTTATCTATTTGCCATTGAAAAATGATTATTTCAATTGGGCAATGCAAAATTCTGATGATTTACAATATGCATTCTTAGGTTTTCCAGGTGTTTGTTCCATACACTATCCAGCTCACAAACTACTGCAAGCAAAATTGAGTTTCAGAGAAAAACCTAAATTTAGTGAAGAACCTTTACATGCTGTGACTCTCTTCACTGATGGCTCTGGTAAAAGCCACAAGTCCGTTGTGACTTGGTTTAATCAAAAGACTAATGTTTGGGAATCTGATATTCAAACAGTAGAGGGATCCCCTCAAATTGTTGAGCCTGCTGCAGTAGTTTGAGCTTTTCAGCTGTTTCCTCACCCTTTTAATTTGGTCACAGATTCTGCTTATGTTGCTAATGTAGTCAGGAGAATAGAAGGTTCCATTTTAAAGGATGTTAGTAATGAAACTTTACATCGTTGGCTTTCATGTCTTTTTATAACTTTGCAATATAGAACTAATCCATATTTTGTTTCTCACATTAGGGCGCATTCTTCACTTCCTGGATTTTTAGTGGAAGGAAATGCAAGAGCGGACAAGCTGACAATGGTCATTTCTAACACATTGCCAAATAGTTTTGAACAAGCAAAATTGAGTCGTGCCTTTTTCCACCAAAATGCACAAGCACTCATGCAAATGTTCCAAATCACTTAAAGTCAAGCTAAAGCTATCATTCATACTTGCCCTGACTGTCAATTGGTACAACCTCCTGTTTCTACAGGAGCAATCAACCCCCGAGGCTTACAAAGCCTACAGTTGTGGCAAACAGATGTTACTAAATAGCCTTCTTTTGGTAAATTTAAAAATATTCATGTTTCCATAGACACGTTCTCTGGTGCAGTTTTTGCTTCCCTTCACACAAGTGATACTGGCAGCCATGCCTGTCATCATTTCCTGCAAGCTTTTGCTTCATTGGGTATACCCCAAGAAGTAAAAACTGACAATGGCCCCGCATACATATCTCAAAAATTGGCCACATTTTTAAATGAATGGGGTGTTCGACACATTTTTGGTATTCCCCACTCTCCCACAAGCCAAGCAATCATTGAAAGAACACATCAAACCTTAAAACGCATATTAGATCAACAGAGAGGGGGAACGGAAATCACCCCACAGATGAGACTGAGTAAGGCTTTGTATGTTTTTAATTTTCTAAATAGTAAAAGTACAGAACCAGATCCACCAATCTTTAGACACTTTTCAAATAGCACACAGGCAAAACTGAAAGAACATCCTCCTCTTCTAATTAGAAACCCTGACTCTGGACAGATGGAAGGTCCGTTTCAATTAATAACGTGGGGCAAAGGGTATGCTTCTATTTCCACAGGTGCTGGAAGAATTAAGTGGGTTCCCGCCAAAAACGTCAAACCGTATCGCACTTCAGAACCTGTTGTCGAGCCTAGAACTGAGGAAGCGAGTACGCAGACGTAGACCGAATGGAAGGATCCCGGGTCTCGCCTGACGCCTCTTGTGCCTGACGTTCATTGTGCATCGGTGGAACCCGTGAACTCTGATTTTGTGCCAATTTTTATTTATGAGTATACGAATTAAATGCTGAATGTTTGTTTAACAAAGCTAATTTTTGGCTGAAAATTTAGGTTCTTGTTTTGGTTTAGAAAGAATTCTGCCAAAACTTAGTTCTTGAAAGAGATGGGGCAGAATCAAATGGTATACTTGTTTTGCTTGATTTCAATTGTTTTTTGTCGTGCAGATTTGCCTGAGGATCAACCGAAGACGAATGTTTGGGTGACCTTAGCCAAGGCTGCCAGATCGGATACTATATGTCTGTCTAATTCGGAACCAGAAAAGCCTTTCTCAACCTGTTTGGTTGGTGTGCCAGTGAAAGAATTTCCTTTGGTCAGAAAAGAATCCAATGGTAAACCAGGTGGAATTGACAATGGAAACAGTCCTTCCTTCAATTGGAACATTTGTTCCAAGAAACTTCTCAGGGCAGCAAATGTTTCAAACAGTTGGGATGTGTTTCTGGAGACGGACCAATCTCCACGGCAATTGCCAAAAGGGTATTGGATCATTTGCGGAGACAGAGGTTGGCAAGGCATTCCAGCCCACCTTGAAGGTGGCCCTTGCAGCATTGGTATGCTTACCATAATTGCCCCCACTGCCAAAGCAGTGATGAAAAAGAAACAAAGGAAAACAAGAGCTGTTCCTCATTATGATGAGAACTGTCAGAGTGATTTTATGCCTTGGAATGCCGCCAGAAGGGTTTCAGCAGGTATATTTCTACCCCAATTGGCTTCAGCTGTGGCATTGAGACAATTAGATCGAGTTGGATGTTGGCTGAGCAAACAAGCTAATGCCACATCCTCGGCAATCAGTGATATGTTGACCAATGTTGATAGTATTAGACATGCTACTCTTCAAAACAGAGCAGCCATTGATTTTCTCTTACTGGCACAAGGACATGGTTGTGAGGAATTGGAAGGTTTGTGTTGTATGAATTTGTCTGATCATTCTGAATCCATTCACAAAAGCATTCAAAAATTAAAGGATCTGACAGCCCAAATTAAAGAAGACGGCGGTTCCTGGTTGGATGATTTGTATCAAAATTGCAGTTTTGCACCTTGGCTAAGGCAACTTTGCAAGATAGGTCTTTACATATTAGGTGTTCTAATACTGATATTGATAGTGGTACCTTGTATACTCTGTTGTGTTCGGCGAATGATGAACAAAACAGTCCGAGAAGTTTTTGTCATTCAAGCAGGAGAATTAGGAAGTAGAAGCACAGAGAGTGTACGAAATCTCACGAAAGCAGTAGATGAGGGTATTGACATGAACGAAGGTTTTGAATTAAGGCCTTGGAATCGACCAGAGTTTTTTGAACGATGCCTTGTGACTGTTGCCAAACATATCTCTTTCAGGGATTGGGTCTTCACAGCATTAAGTTGCTGTGCCGTAATATAGCAATGCTTCAGTTTAGTGAAAATAGGTCTTCAGCAGATAATGAGCAGAAATTTTGCAATAGAGCTATGAAACGCAAATAGCAAGCGACAAGAAAATGAAAGCTTCTGGGTCAAACAGAGAGGGGGAAATGTTGGAATCCATAAGGTTAGAGGATTTTTAAGAAATGGTTAAAAAGAAGTATGTAGGCCTTAGACTGGAGTTTTGTTAGCATTGCAGAAAAGTTTCCCATGCAAGCAGAAAAAGTTTTCCATGCAAGCAGAAAAGTTTCCCAAGCAGTAGACGTGACAAATAACAATAGGCTTCTGTAGAATTGGCTTTAGGATGGCAACAAGGTTATTTAATGTATATCTTTAGAAGGTTAGCATGAATAGAACTCTGTTCTTTGTCTCTTATCAACTAGTCTTTGTTTTAGCTACGATTACCTATGTTTTATAAGATTGGATAGAATGCTTGTCAATATGTGTTTTCTGTGTCTGATTGGCTGAATTCTAGTCTGAGATGATTTTATGTATTGCTGTATGAGCCCTGTTGAAGGAGACATTTTTTGGTGTGGATCAGTGAGCTGTCATGTCTCCATTTTGTATTTTGAGACTGATGTGCTGGAAATAAAAGCAAAAATCTCTTCACTGGTCTGGTTACCATGTTATCCATATTTGGATATTTTGCCGCGGCCTAGTGGGTTCCTTTTTTAAGGCGTGGGTTCCTGACACCATTGGACTTATACCTGTCCCGTCCTCGCATATTGCTGCCCCGTGTGAGGACGTAGAATAGAAGAAAAACAAAGAAAAATCGTGGAAGCACCAGCCGCGGAGACCCAAGTGTTAACAAGGAGGACACTGTATCATCTCTCCCGCCGAAACCAAGAAAATTGTAAGTAGCTTATCTCGGGAGAGCGCTTGGGTGACGTTGGGAGGAAAAATAGAGAAAAAGAAAATTATTAAAAGAGCACAAAAATGGGAACGAATTTATCAGAAGTTGAATGGGATGTTTTTCATCAATTAGAGACAATGTTACAAGAAAAAGGTCACTCTGAAATTTCAAAAACTGAGCTTAAAAACTTACTTATCTGGGTTAAAGCGAATACGCAAGATTTAAATCTGCAGTCTGCTTTTTCTTTTCATTTTTGGGATCAGATAAACTGGAGAATCTATAATCTAGTCTCTCTCAAAAAAGATGAAAGCTTAAGAGAACTTGTGCCGGTTTGTAGTGCGCTATTGTAGTGCTTTTTTAAACAAAGTGATAAAAATAAGATCAACTTGGACTCAGAAAACAGAGCTTCTGGTTCTCTCTCACGAAATTCCAGTAAACCAGAGACTGTGTGTGTATCGGAGAATGTTACAAGTGTTGTTGCAAATGCTGAAAGTATTGCTTTGAACTCTGTTGAACAAAATCTTTCTTCTCTCTCTCTGGGAAAAAATGAGACTCTTTCGGACTTTTCTTCGCGTTGTTCTGTTAATGTAAAAATATGTGACTCTTGTAAGGGGGATGGAACAAAGTGTGTAAAAGATGGAAATGAAAAAGTGACTGTACTTCCTAAAATTGTTTGTGCGGGGACACTGAAACCTGAATTGGATTCTGTTGGGCCTGGGGTGGAGGCTGAGGTGGCTGCTTCCACTCGGGAAATTGTGGTTCCAGGGAACTCTTTTTCAGTTAAGCAAAACCATGGTTGTTCTGGTGTTTGTCAATCTATAGATACAGAGAAAGAAAAATTGGCTTTAAGGGTGGAGTCCTTTGAAAGGAAGAGATGGAAGAAACTCGCGACTGTGTTGTTGCTGAAATTCAAAAAGCTGGACTTGAAATCTCTGCAACGAAAATTCAACAAGTTTCACCTTAGAAGTACCTGGGATGGAAGATGACTGAGACGACAAGAACACCACAAAAAATTCAGATCCGAACCAGAGTCAACAACCTACAAGAGTTACAACAACTTCTAGGAGAAATCAACTGGGTCAGACCGATGTTGGGAATCACCAATGATGAACTGAGTCCGCTCTTCCATTTGCTGAGAGGAAGTTGCGACATCACTTCGCCAAGAACTTTAACCCCTGAAGCTCGTGCTGCTCTCGACAAAGTCACAGAAGCTCTTAAAAAAAAAAGACAAGCTCATCGCTGCGTTCCTGAAAATCCTTTCTTTCTTGCAATCTTAGGAGAGAAGAAGCAGCTTTGTGGTCTCATTTTCCAGTGGGATTCCACAGAGCAAGATCCTTTGTTAATAATGGAATGGGATTTTCCTCCCTACAGGTTTTCAAAGACCATTTGCTCAGTTTTAGAAATGATTGCATACATTATAATTAAGGCTAGAACCAGATTGTTAACTTTGGCAGGTCAAGAATTTTCAGTTATCTATTTGCCATTGAAAAATGATTATTTCAATTGGGCAATGCAAAATTCTGATGATTTACAATATGCATTCTTAGGTTTTCCAGGTGTTTGTTCCATACACTATCCAGCTCACAAACTACTGCAAGCAAAATTGAGTTTCAGAGAAAAACCTAAATTTAGTGAAGAACCTTTACATGCTGTGACTCTCTTCACTGATGGCTCTGGTAAAAGCCACAAGTCCGTTGTGACTTGGTTTAATCAAAAGACTAATGTTTGGGAATCTGATATTCAAACAGTAGAGGGATCACCTCAAATTGTTGAGCCTGCTGCAGTAGTTTGAGCTTTTCAGCTGTTTCCTCACCCTTTTAATTTGGTCACAGATTCTGCTTATGTTGCTAATGTAGTCAGGAGAATAGAAGGTTCCATTTTAAAGGATGTTAGTAATGAAACTTTACATCGTTGGCTTTCATGTCTTTTTATAACTTTGCAATATAGAACTAATCCATATTTTGTTTCTCACATTAGGGCGCATTCTTCACTTCCTGGATTTTTAGTGGAAGGAAATGCAAGAGCGGACAAGCTGACAATGGTCATTTCTAACACATTGCCAAATAGTTTTGAACAAGCAAAATTGAGTCGTGCCTTTTTCCACCAAAATGCACAAGCACTCATGCAAATGTTCCAAATCACTTAAAGTCAAGCTAAAGCTATCATTCATACTTGCCCTGACTGTCAATTGGTACAACCTCCTGTTTCTACAGGAGCAATCAACCCCCGAGGCTTACAAAGCCTACAGTTGTGGCAAACAGATGTTACTAAATAGCCTTCTTTTGGTAAATTTAAAAATATTCATGTTTCCATAGACACGTTCTCTGGTGCAGTTTTTGCTTCCCTTCACACAAGTGATACTGGCAGCCATGCCTGTCATCATTTCCTGCAAGCTTTTGCTTCATTGGGTATACCCCAAGAAGTAAAAACTGACAATGGCCCCGCATACATATCTCAAAAATTGGCCACATTTTTAAATGAATGGGGTGTTCGACACATTTTTGGTATTCCCCACTCTCCCACAAGCCAAGCAATCATTGAAAGAACACATCAAACCTTAAAACGCATATTAGATCAACAGAGAGGGGGAACGGAAATCACCCCACAGATGAGACTGAGTAAGGCTTTGTATGTTTTTAATTTTCTAAATAGTAAAAGTACAGAACCAGATCCACCAATCTTTAGACACTTTTCAAATAGCACACAGGCAAAACTGAAAGAACATCCTCCTCTTCTAATTAGAAACCCTGACTCTGGACAGATGGAAGGTCCGTTTCAATTAATAACGTGGGGCAAAGGGTATGCTTCTATTTCCACAGGTGCTGGAAGAATTAAGTGGGTTCCCGCCAAAAACGTCAAACCGTATCGCACTTCAGAACCTGTTGTCGAGCCTAGAACTGAGGAAGCGAGTACGCAGACGTAGACCGAATGGAAGGATCCCGGGTCTCGCCTGACGCCTCTTGTGCCTGACGTTCATTGTGCATCGGTGGAACCCGTGAACTCTGATTTTGTGCCAATTTTTATTTATGAGTATACGAATTAAATGCTGAATGTTTGTTTAACAAAGCTAATTTTTGGCTGAAAATTTAGGTTCTTGTTTTGGTTTAGAAAGAATTCTGCCAAAACTTAGTTCTTGAAAGAGATGGGGCAGAATCAAATGGTATACTTGTTTTGCTTGATTTCAATTGTTTTTTGTCGTGCAGATTTGCCTGAGGATCAACCGAAGACGAATGTTTGGGTGACCTTAGCCAAGGCTGCCAGATCGGATACTATATGTCTGTCTAATTCGGAACCAGAAAAGCCTTTCTCAACCTGTTTGGTTGGTGTGCCAGTGAAAGAATTTCCTTTGGTCAGAAAAGAATCCAATGGTAAACCAGGTGGAATTGACAATGGAAACAGTCCTTCCTTCAATTGGAACATTTGTTCCAAGAAACTTCTCAGGGCAGCAAATGTTTCAAACAGTTGGGATGTGTTTCTGGAGACGGACCAATCTCCACGGCAATTGCCAAAAGGGTATTGGATCATTTGCGGAGACAGAGGTTGGCAAGGCATTCCAGCCCACCTTGAAGGTGGCCCTTGCAGCATTGGTATGCTTACCATAATTGCCCCCACTGCCAAAGCAGTGATGAAAAAGAAACAAAGGAAAACGAGAGCTGTTCCTCATTATGATGAGAACTGTCAGAGTGATTTTATGCCTTGGAATGCCGCCAGAAGGGTTTCAGCAGGTATATTTCTACCCCAATTGGCTTCAGCTGTGGCATTGAGACAATTAGATCGAGTTGGATGTTGGCTGAGCAAACAAGCTAATGCCACATCCTCCGCAATCAGTGATATGTTGACCGATGTTGATAGTATTAGACATGCTACTCTTCAAAACAGAGCAGCCATTGATTTTCTCTTACTGGCACAAGGACATGGTTGTGAGGAATTGGAAGGTTTGTGTTGTATGAATTTGTCTGATCATTCTGAATCCATTCACAAAAGCATTCAAAAATTAAAGGATCTGACAGCCCAAATTAAAGAAGACGGAGGTTCCTGGTTGGATGATTTGTATCAAAATTGCAGTTTTGCACCTTGGCTAAGGCAACTTTGCAAGATAGGTCTTGACATATTAGGTGTTCTAATACTGATATTGATAGTGGTACCTTGTATACTCTGTTGTGTTCGGCGAATGATGAACAAAACAGTCCGAGAAGTTTTTGTCATTCAAGCAGGAGAATTAGGAAGTAGAAGCACAGAGAGTGTACGAAATCTCACGAAAGCAGTAGATGAGGGTATTGACATGAACGAAGGTTTTGAATTAAGGCCTTGGAATCGACCAGAGTTTTTTGAACGATGCCTTGTGACTGTTGCCAAACATATCTCTTTCAGGGATTGGGTCTTCACAGCATTAAGTTGCTGTGCCGTAATATAGCGATGCTTCAGTTTAGTGAAAATAGGTCTTCAGCAGATAATAAGCAGAAATTTTGCAATAGAGCTATGAAACGCAAATAGCAAGCGACAAGAAAATGAAAGCTTCTGGGTCAAACAGAGAGGGGGAAATGTTGGAATCCATAAGGTTAGAGGATTTTTAAGAAATGGTTAAAAAGAAGTATGTAGGCCTTAGACTGGAGTTTTGTTAGCATTGCAGAAAAGTTTCCCATGCAAGCAGAAAAAGTTTTCCATGCAAGCAGAAAAGTTTCCCAAGCAGTAGACGTGACAAATAACAATAGGCTTCTGTAGAATTGGCTTTAGGATGGCAACAAGGTTATTTAATGTATATCTTTAGAAGGTTAGCATGAATAGAACTCTGTTCTTTGTCTCTTATCAACTAGTCTTTGTTTTAGCTACGATTACCTATGTTTTATAAGATTGGATAGAATGCTTGTCAAGATGTGTTTTCTGTGTCTGATTGGCTGAATTCTAGTCTGAGATGATTTTATGTATTGCTGTATGAGCCCTGTTGAAGGAGACATTTTTTGGTGTGGATCAGTGAGCTGTCATGTCTCCATTTTGTATTTTGAGACTGATGTGCTGGAAATAAAAGCAAAAATCTCTTCACTGGTCTGGTTACCATGTTATCCATATTTGGATATTTTGCCGCGGCCTAGTGGGTTCCTTTTTAAAGGCGTGGGTTCCTGACACCATTGGACTTATACCTGTCCCGTCCCCCACATATTGCTGCCCCGTGTGAGGACGTAGAATAGAAGAAAAACAAAGAAAAATCGTGGAAGCACCAGCCGCGGAGACCCAAGTGTTAACAAGGAGGACACTGTATCATCTCTCCCGCCGAAACCAAGAAAATTGTAAGTAGCTTATCTCGGGAGAGCGCTTGGGTGACGTTGGGAGGAAAAATAGAGAAAAAGAAAATTATTAAAAGAGCACAAAAATGGGAACGAATTTATCAGAAGTTGAATGGGATGTTTTTCATCAATTAGAGACAATGTTACAAGAAAAAGGTCACTCTGAAATTTCAAAAATTGAGCTTAAAAACTTACTTATCTGGGTTAAAGCGAATACGCAAGATTTAAATCTGCAGTCTGCTTTTTCTTTTCATTTTTGGGATCAGATAAACTGGAGAATCTATAATCTAGTCTCTCTCAAAAAAGATGAAAGCTTAAGAGAACTTGTGCCGGTTTGTAGTGCGCTGTTGTAGTGCTTTTTTAAACAAAGTGATAAAAATAAGATCAACTTGGACTCAGAAAACAGAGCTTCTGGTTCTCTCTCACGAAATTCCAGTAAACCAGAGACTGTGTGTGTATCGGAGAATGTTACAAGTGTTGTTGCAAATGCTGAAAGTATTGCTTTGAACTCTGTTGAACAAAATCTTTCTTCTCTCTCTCTGGGAAAAAATGAGACTCTTTCGGACTTTTCTTCGCGTTGTTCTGTTAATGTAAAAATATGTGACTCTTGTAAGGGGGATGGAACAAAGTGTGTAAAAGATGGAAATGAAAAAGTGACTGTACTTCCTAAAATTGTTTGTGCGGGGACACTGAAACCTGAATTGGATTCTGTTGGGCCTGGGGTGGAGGCTGAGGTGGCTGCTTCCACTCGGGAAATTGTGGTTCCAGGGAACTCTTTTTCAGTTAAGCAAAACCATGGTTGTTCTGGTGTTTGTCAATCTATAGATACAGAGAAAGAAAAATTGGCTTTAAGGGTGGAGTCCTTTGAAAGGAAGAGATGGAAGAAACTCACGACTGTGTTGTTGCTGAAATTCAAAAAGCTGGTCTTGAAATCTCTGCAACGAAAATTCAACAAGTTTCACCTTAGAAGTACCTGGGATGGAAGATGACTGAGACGACAAGAACACCACAAAAAATTCAGATCCGAACCAGAGTCAACAACCTACAAGAGTTACAACAACTTCTAGGAGAAATCAACTGGGTCAGACCGATGTTGGGAATCACCAATGATGAACTGAGTCCGCTCTTCCATTTGCTGAGAGGAAGTTGCGACATCACTTCGCCAAGAACTTTAACCCCTGAAGCTCGTGCTGCTCTCGACAAAGTCACAGAAGCTCTTCAAAAAAAAAGACAAGCTCATCGCTGCGTTCCTGAAAATCCTTTCTTTCTTGCAATCTTAGGAGAGAAGAAGCAGCTTTGTGGTCTCATTTTCCAGTGGGATTCCACAGAGCAAGATCCTTTGTTAATAATGGAATGGGATTTTCCTCCCTACAGGTTTTCAAAGACCATTTGCTCAGTTTTAGAAATGATTGCATACATTATAATTAAGGCTAGAACAAGATTGTTAACTTTGGCAGGTCAAGAATTTTCAGTTATCTATTTGCCATTGAAAAATGATTATTTCAATTGGGCAATGCAAAATTCTGATGATTTACAATATGCATTCTTAGGTTTTCCAGGTGTTTGTTCCATACACTATCCAGCTCACAAACTACTGCAAGCAAAATTGAGTTTCAGAGAAAAACCTAAATTTAGTGAAGAACCTTTACATGCTGTGACTCTCTTCACTGATGGCTCTGGTAAAAGCCACAAGTCCGTTGTGACTTGGTTTAATCAAAAGACTAATGTTTGGGAATCTGATATTCAAACAGTAGAGGGATCCCCTCAAATTGTTGAGCCTGCTGCAGTAGTTTGAGCTTTTCAGCTGTTTCCTCACCCTTTTAATTTGGTCACAGATTCTGCTTATGTTGCTAATATAGTCAGGAGAATAGAAGGTTCCATTTTAAAGGATGTTAGTAATGAAACTTTACATCGTTGGCTTTCATGTCTTTTTATAACTTTGCAATATAGAACTAATCCATATTTTGTTTCTCACATTAGGGCGCATTCTTCACTTCCTGGATTTTTAGTGGAAGGAAATGCAAGAGCGGACAAGCTGACAATGGTCATTTCTAACACATTGCCAAATAGTTTTGAACAAGCAAAATTGAGTCGTGCCTTTTTCCACCAAAATGCACAAGCACTCATGCAAATGTTCCAAATCACTTAAAGTCAAGCTAAAGCTATCATTCATACTTGCCGACTGTCAATTGGTAAAACCTCCTGTTTCTACAGGAGCAATCAACCCCCGAGGCTTACAAAGCCTACAGTTGTGGCAAACAGATGTTACTAAATAGCCTTCTTTTGGTAAATTTAAAAATATTCATGTTTCCATAGACACGTTCTCTGGTGCAGTTTTTGCTTCCCTTCACACAAGTGATACTGGCAGCCATGCCTGTCATCATTTCCTGCAAGCTTTTGCTTCATTGGGTATACCCCAAGAAGTAAAAACTGACAATGGCCCCGCATACATATCTCAAAAATTGGCCACATTTTTAAATGAATGGGGTGTTCGACACATTTTTGGTATTCCCCACTCTCCCACAAGCCAAGCAATCATTGAAAGAACACATCAAACCTTAAAACGCATATTAGATCAACAGAGAGGGGGAACGGAAATCACCCCACAGATGAGACTGAGTAAGGCTTTGTATGTTTTTAATTTTCTAAATAGTAAAAGTACAGAACCAGATCCACCAATCTTTAGACACTTTTCAAATAGCACACAGGCAAAACTGAAAGAACATCCTCCTCTTCTAATTAGAAACCCTGACTCTGGACAGATGGAAGGTCCGTTTCAATTAATAACGTGGGGCAAAGGGTATGCTTCTATTTCCACAGGTGCTGGAAGAATTAAGTGGGTTCCTGCCAAAAACGTCAAACCGTATCGCACTTCAGAACCTGTTGTCGAGCCTAGAACTGAGGAAGCGAGTACGCAGACGTAGACCGAATGGAAGGATCCCGGGTCTCGCCTGACGCCTCTTGTGCCTGACGTTCATTGTGCATCGGTGGAACCCGTGAACTCTGATTTTGTGCCAATTTTTATTTATGAGTATACGAATGAAATGCTGAATGTTTGTTTAACAAAGCTAATTTTTGGCTGAAAATTTAGGTTCTTGTTTTGGTTTAGAAAGAATTCTGCCAAAACTTAGTTCTTGAAAGAGATGGGGCAGAATCAAATGGTATACTTGTTTTGCTTGATTTTAATTGTTTTTTGTCGTGCAGATTTGCCTGAGGATCAACCGAAGACGAATGTTTGGGTGACCTTAGCCAAGGCTGCCAGATCGGATACTATATGTCTGTCTAATTCGGAACCAGAAAAGCCTTTCTCAACCTGTTTGGTTGGTGTGCCAGTGAAAGAGTTTCCTTTGGTCAGAAAAGAATCCAATGGTAAACCAGGTGGAATTGACAATGGAAACAGTCCTTCCTTCAATTGGAACATTTGTTCCAAGAAACTTCTCAGGGCAGCAAATGTTTCAAACAGTTGGGATGTGTTTCTACAGACGGACCAATCTCCACGGCAATTGCCAAAAGGGTATTGGATCATTTGCGGAGACAGAGGTTGGCAAGGCATTCCAGCCCACCTTGAAGGTGGCCCTTGCAGCATTGGTATGCTTACCATAATTGCCCCCACTGCCAAAGCAGTGATGAAAAAGAAACAAAGGAAAACGAGAGCTGTTCCTCATTATGATGAGAACTGTCAGAGTGATTTTATGCCTTGGAATGCCGCCAGAAGGGTTTCAGCAGGTATATTTCTACCCCAATTGGCTTCAGCTGTGGCATTGAGACAATTAGATCGAGTTGGATGTTGGCTGAGCAAACAAGCTAATGCCACATCCTCGGCAATCAGTGATATGTTGACCAATGTTGATAGTATTAGACATGCTACTCTTCAAAACAGAGCAGCCACTGATTTTCTCTTACTGGCACAAGGACATGGTTGTGAGGAATTGGAAGGTTTGTGTTGTATGAATTTGTCTGATCATTCTGAATCCATTCACAAAAGCATTCAAAAATTAAAGGATCTGACAGCCCAAATTAAAGAAGACGGAGGTTCCTGGTTGGATGATTTGTATCAAAATTGCAGTTTTGCACCTTGGCTAAGGCAACTTTGCAAGATAGGTCTTTACATATTAGGTGTTCTAATACTGATATTGATAGTGGTACCTTGTGTACTCTGTTGTGTTCGGCGAATGATGAACAAAACAGTCCGAGAAGTTTTTGTCATTCAAGCAGGAGAATTAGGAAGTAGAAGCACAGAGAGTGTACGAAATCTCACGAAAGCAGTAGATGAGGGTATTGACATGAACGAAGGTTTTGAATTAAGGCCTTGGAATCGACCAGAGTTTTTTGAACGATGCCTTGTGACTGTTGCCAAACATATCTCTTTCAGGGATTGGGTCTTCACAGCATTAAGTTGCTGTGCCGTAATATAGCGATGCTTCAGTTTAGTGAAAATAGGTCTTCAGCAGATAATAAGCAGAAATTTTGCAATAGAGCTATGAAACGCAAATAGCAAGCGACAAGAAAATGAAAGCTTCTGGGTCAAACAGAGAGGGGGAAATGTTGGAATCCATAAGGTTAGAGGATTTTTAAGAAATGGTTAAAAAGAAGTATGTAGGCCTTAGACTGGAGTTTTGTTAGCATTGCAGAAAAGTTTCCCATGCAAGCAGAAAAAGTTTTCCATGCAAGCAGAAAAGTTTCCCAAGCAGTAGACGTGACAAATAACAATAGGCTTCTGTAGAATTGGCTTTAGGATGGCAACAAGGTTATTTAATGTATATCTTTAGAAGGTTAGCATGAATAGAACTCTGTTCTTTGTCTCTTATCAACTAGTCTTTGTTTTAGCTACGATTACCTATGTTTTATAAGATTGGATAGAATGCTTGTCAAGATGTGTTTTCTGTGTCTGATTGGCTGAATTCTAGTCTGAGATGATTTTATGTATTGCTGTATGAGCCCTGTTGAAGGAGACATTTTTTGGTGTGGATCAGTGAGCTGTCATGTCTCCATTTTGTATTTTGAGACTGATGTGCTGGAAATAAAAGCAAAAATCTCTTCACTGGTCTGGTTACCATGTTATCCATATTTGGATATTTTGCCGCGGCCTAGTGGGTTCCTTTTTTAAGGCGTGGGTTCCTGACACCATTGGACTTATACCTGTCCCGTCCCCCGCATATTGCTGCCCCGTGTGAGGACGTAGAATAGAAGAAAAACAAAGAAAAATCGTGGAAGCACCAGCCGCGGAGACCCAAGTGTTAACAAGGAGGACACTGTATCATCTCTCCCGCCGAAACCAAGAAAATTGTAAGTAGCTTATCTCGGGAGAGCGCTTGGGTGACGTTGGGAGGAAAAATAGAGAAAAAGAAAATTATTAAAAGAGCACAAAAATGGGAACGAATTTATCAGAAGTTGAATGGGATGTTTTTCATCAATTAGAGACAATGTTACAAGAAAAAGGTCACTCTGAAATTTCAAAAACTGAGCTTAAAAACTTACTTATCTGGGTTAAAGCGAATACGCAAGATTTAAATCTGCAGTCTGCTTTTTCTTTTCATTTTTGGGATCAGATAAACTGGAGAATCTATAATCTAGTCTCTCTCAAAAAAGATGAAAGCTTAAGAGAACTTGTGCCGGTTTGTAGTGCGCTATTGTAGTGCTTTTTTAAACAAAGTGATAAAAATAAGATCAACTTGGACTCAGAAAACAGAGCTTCTGGTTCTCTCTCACGAAATTCCAGTAAACCAGAGACTGTGTGTGTATCGGAGAATGTTACAAGTGTTGTTGCAAATGCTGAAAGTATTGCTTTGAACTCTGTTGAACAAAATCTTTCTTCTCTCTCTCTGGGAAAAAATGAGACTCTTTCGGACTTTTCTTCGCGTTGTTCTGTTAATGTAAAAATATGTGACTCTTGTAAGGGGGATGGAACAAAGTGTGTAAAAGATGGAAATGAAAAAGTGACTGTACTTCCTAAAATTGTTTGTGCGGGGACACTGAAACCTGAATTGGATTCTGTTGGGCCTGGGGTGGAGGCTGAGGTGGCTGCTTCCACTCGGGAAATTGTGGTTCCAGGGAACTCTTTTTCAGTTAAGCAAAACCATGGTTGTTCTGGTGTTTGTCAATCTATAGATACAGAGAAAGAAAAATTGGCTTTAAGGGTGGGGTCCTTTGAAAGGAAGAGATGGAAGAAACTCGCGACTGTGTTGTTGCTGAAATTCAAAAAGCTGGACTTGAAATCTCTGCAACGAAAATTCAACAAGTTTCACCTTAGAAGTACCTGGGATGGAAGATGACTGAGACGACAAGAACACCACAAAAAATTCAGATCCGAACCAGAGTCAACAACCTACAAGAGTTACAACAACTTCTAGGAGAAATCAACTGGGTCAGACCGATGTTGGGAATCACCAATGATGAACTGAGTCCGCTCTTCCATTTGCTGAGAGGAAGTTGCGACATCACTTCGCCAAGAACTTTAACCCCTGAAGCTCGTGCTGCTCTCGACAAAGTCACAGAAGCTCTTCAAAAAAAAAGACAAGCTCATCGCTGCGTTCCTGAAAATCCTTTCTTTCTTGCAATCTTAGGAGAGAAGAAGCAGCTTTGTGGTCTCATTTTCCAGTGGGATTCCACAGAGCAAGATCCTTTGTTAATAATGGAATGGGATTTTCCTCCCTACAGGTTTTCAAAGACCATTTGCTCAGTTTTAGAAATGATTGCATACATTATAATTAAGGCTAGAACCAGATTGTTAACTTTGGCAGGTCAAGAATTTTCAGTTATCTATTTGCCATTGAAAAATGATTATTTCAATTGGGCAATGCAAAATTCTGATGATTTACAATATGCATTCTTAGGTTTTCCAGGTGTTTGTTCCATACACTATCCAGCTCACAAACTACTGCAAGCAAAATTGAGTTTCAGAGAAAAACCTAAATTTAGTGAAGAACCTTTACATGCTGTGACTCTCTTCACTGATGGCTCTGGTAAAAGCCACAGGTCCGTTGTGACTTGGTTTAATCAAAAGACTAATGTTTGGGAATCTGATATTCAAACAGTAGAGGGATCCCCTCAAATTGTTGAGCCTGCTGCAGTAGTTTGAGCTTTTCAGCTGTTTCCTCAGCCTTTTAATTTGGTCACAGATTCTGCTTATGTTGCTAATGTAGTCAGGAGAATAGAAGGTTCCATTTTAAAGGATGTTAGTAATGAAACTTTACATCGTTGGCTTTCATGTCTTTTTATAACTTTGCAATATAGAACTAATCCATATTTTGTTTCTCACATTAGGGCGCATTCTTCACTTCCTGGATTTTTAGTGGAAGGAAATGCAAGAGCGGACAAGCTGACAATGGTCATTTCTAACACATTGCCAAATAGTTTTGAACAAGCAAAATTGAGTCGTGCCTTTTTCCACCAAAATGCACAAGCACTCATGCAAATGTTCCAAATCACTTAAAGTCAAGCTAAAGCTATCATTCATACTTGCCCTGACTGTCAATTGGTACAACCTCCTGTTTCTACAGGAGCAATCAACCCCCGAGGCTTACAAAGCCTACAGTTGTGGCAAACAGATGTTACTAAATAGCCTTCTTTTGGTAAATTTAAAAATATTCATGTTTCCATAGACACGTTCTCTGGTGCAGTTTTTGCTTCCCTTCACACAAGTGATACTGGCAGCCATGCCTGTCATCATTTCCTGCAAGCTTTTGCTTCATTGGGTATACCCCAAGAAGTAAAAACTGACAATGGCCCCGCATACATATCTCAAAAATTGGCCACATTTTTAAATGAATGGGGTGTTCGACACATTTTTGGTATTCCCCACTCTCCCACAAGCCAAGCAATCATTGAAAGAACACATCAAACCTTAAAACGCATATTAGATCAACAGAGAGGGGGAACGGAAATCACCCCACAGATGAGACTGAGTAAGGCTTTGTATGTTTTTAATTTTCTAAATAGTAAAAGTACAGAACCAGATCCACCAATCTTTAGACACTTTTCAAATAGCACACAGGCAAAACTGAAAGAACATCCTCCTCTTCTAATTAGAAACCCTGACTCTGGACAGATGGAAGGTCCGTTTCAATTAATAACGTGGGGCAAAGGGTATGCTTCTATTTCCACAGGTGCTGGAAGAATTAAGTGGGTTCCTGCCAAAAACGTCAAACCGTATCGCACTTCAGCACCTGTTGTCGAGCCTAGAACTGAGGAAGCGAGTACGCAGACGTAGACCGAATGGAAGGATCCCGGGTCTCGCCTGACGCCTCTTGTGCCTGACGTTCATTGTGCATCGGTGGAACCCGTGAACTCTGATTTTGTGCCAATTTTTATTTATGAGTATACGAATGAAATGCTGAATGTTTGTTTAACAAAGCTAATTTTTGGCTGAAAATTTAGGTTCTTGTTTTGGTTTAGAAAGAATTCTGCCAAAACTTAGTTCTTGAAAGAGATGGGGCAGAATCAAATGGTATACTTGTTTTGCTTGATTTTAATTGTTTTTTGTCGTGCAGATTTGCCTGAGGATCAACCGAAGACGAATGTTTGGGTGACCTTAGCCAAGGCTGCCGGATCGGATACTATATGTCTGTCTAATTCGGAACCAGAAAAGCCTTTCTCAACCTGTTTGGTTGGTGTGCCAGTGAAAGAGTTTCCTTTGGTCAGAAAAGAATCCAATGGTAAACCAGGTGGAATTGACAATGGAAACAGTCCTTCCTTCAATTGGAACATTTGTTCCAAGAAACTTCTCAGGGCAGCAAATGTTTCAAACAGTTGGGATGTGTTTCTACAGACGGACCAATCTCCACGGCAATTGCCAAAAGGGTATTGGATCATTTGCGGAGACAGAGGTTGGCAAGGCATTCCAGCCCACCTTGAAGGTGGCCCTTGCAGCATTGGTATGCTTACCATAATTGCCCCCACTGCCAAAGCAGTGATGAAAAAGAAACAAAGGAAAACAAGAGCTGTTCCTCATTATGATGAGAACTGTCAGAGTGATTTTATGCCTTGGAATGCCGCCAGAAGGGTTTCAGCAGGTATATTTCTACCCCAATTGGCTTCAGCTGTGGCATTGAGACAATTAGATCGAGTTGGATGTTGGCTGAGCAAACAAGCTAATGCCACATCCTCCGCAATCAGTGATATGTTGACCAATGTTGATAGTATTAGACATGCTACTCTTCAAAACAGAGCAGCCATTGATTTTCTCTTACTGGCACAAGGACATGGTTGTGAGGAATTGGAAGGTTTGTGTTGTATGAATTTGTCTGATCATTCTGAATCCATTCACAAAAGCATTCAAAAATTAAAGGATCTGACAGCCCAAATTAAAGAAGACGGAGGTTCCTGGTTGGATGATTTGTATCAAAATTGCAGTTTTGCACCTTGGCTAAGGCAACTTTGCAAGATAGGTCTTTACATATTAGGTGTTCTAATACTGATATTGATAGTGGTACCTTGTATACTCTGTTGTGTTCGGCGAATGATGAACAAAACAGTCCGAGAAGTTTTTGTCATTCAAGCAGGAGAATTAGGAAGTAGAAGCACAGAGAGTGTACGAAATCTCACGAAAGCAGTAGATGAGGGTATTGACATGAACGAAGGTTTTGAATTAAGGCCTTGGAATCGACCAGAGTTTTTTGAACGATGCCTTGTGACTGTTGCCAAACATATCTCTTTCAGGGATTGGGTCTTCACAGCATTAAGTTGCTGTGCCGTAATATAGCAATGCTTCAGTTTAGTGAAAATAGGTCTTCAGCAGATAATAAGCAGAAATTTTGCAATAGAGCTATGAAACGCAAATAGCAAGCGACAAGAAAATGAAAGCTTCTGGGTCAAACAGAGAGGGGGAAATGTTGGAATCCATAAGGTTAGAGGATTTTTAAGAAATGGTTAAAAAGAAGTATGTAGGTCTTAGACTGGAGTTTTGTTAGCATTGCAGAAAAGTTTCCCATGCAAGCAGAAAAAGTTTTCCATGCAAGCAGAAAAGTTTCCCAAGCAGTAGACGTGACAAATAACAATAGGCTTCTGTAGAATTGGCTTTAGGATGGCAACAAGGTTATTTAATGTATATCTTTAGAAGGTTAGCATGAATAGAACTCTGTTCTTTGTCTCTTATCAACTAGTCTTTGTTTTAGCTACGATTACCTATGTTTTATAAGATTGGATAGAATGCTTGTCAAGATGTGTTTTCTGTGTCTGATTGGATGAATTCTAGTCTGAGATGATTTTATGTATTGCTGTATGAGCCCTGTTGAAGGAGACATTTTTTGGTGTGGATCAGTGAGCTGTCATGTCTCCATTTTGTATTTTGAGACTGATGTGCTGGAAATAAAAGCAAAAATCTCTTCACTGGTCTGGTTACCATGTTATCCATATTTGGATATTTTGCCGCGGCCTAGTGGGTTCCTTTTTTAAGGCGTGGGTTCCTGACACCATTGGACTTATACCTGTCCCGTCCCCCGCATATTGCTGCCCCGTGTGAGGACGTAGAATAGAAGAAAAACAAAGAAAAATCGTGGAAGCACCAGCCGCGGAGACCCAAGTGTTAACAAGGAGGACACTGTATCATCTCTCCCGCCGAAACCAAGAAAATTGTAAGTAGCTTATCTCGGGAGAGCGCTTGGGTGACGTTGGGAGGAAAAATAGAAAAAAAGAAAATTATTAAAAGAGCACAAAAATGGGAATGAATTTATCAGAAGTTGAATGGGATGTTTTTCATCAATTAGAGACAATGTTACAAGAAAAAGGTCACTCTGAAATTTCAAAAACTGAGCTTAAAAACTTACTTATCTGGGTTAAAGCGAATACGCAAGATTTAAATCTGCAGTCTGCTTTTTCTTTTCATTTTTGGGATCAGATAAACTGGAGAATCTATAATCTAGTCTCTCTCAAAAAAGATGAAAGCTTAAGAGAACTTGTGCCGGTTTGTAGTGCGCTGTTGTAGTGCTTTTTTAAACAAAGTGATAAAAATAAGATCAACTTGGACTCAGAAAACAGAGCTTCTGGTTCTATCTCACGAAATTCCAGTAAACCAGAGACTGTGTGTGTATCGGAGAATGTTACAAGTGTTGTTGCAAATGCTGAAAGTATTGCTTTGAACTCTGTTGAACAAAATCTTTCTTCTCTCTCTCTGGGAAAAAATGAGACTCTTTCGGACTTTTCTTCGCGTTGTTCTGTTAATGTAAAAATATGTGACTCTTGTAAGGGGGATGGAACAAAGTGTGTAAAAGATGGAAATTAAAAAGTGACTGTACTTCCTAAAATTGTTTGTGCAGGGACACTGAAACCTGAATTGGATTCTGTTGGGCCTGGGGTGGAGGCTGAGGTGGCTGCTTCCACTCGGGAAATTGTGGTTCCAGGGAACTCTTTTTCAGTTAAGCAAAACCATGGTTGTTCTGGTGTTTGTCAATCTATAGATACAGAGAAAGAAAAATTGGCTTTAAGGGTGGAGTCCTTTGAAAGGAAGAGATGGAAGAAACTCGCGACTGTGTTGTTGCTGAAATTCAAAAAGCTGGACTTGAAATCTCTGCAACGAAAATTCAACAAGTTTCACCTTAGAAGTACCTGGGATGGAAGATGACTGAGACGACAAGAACACCACAAAAAATTCAGATCCGAACCAGAGTCAACAACCTACAAGAGTTACAACAACTTCTAGGAGAAATCAACTGGGTCAGACCGATGTTGGGAATCACCAATGATGAACTGAGTCCGCTCTTCCATTTGCTGAGAGGAAGTTGCGACATCACTTCGCCAAGAACTTTAACCCCTGAAGCTCGTGCTGCTCTCGACAAAGTCACAGAAGCTCTTCAAAAAAAAAGACAAGCTCATCGCTGCGTTCCTGAAAATCCTTTCTTTCTTGCAATCTTAGGAGAGAAGAAGCAGCTTTGTGGTCTCATTTTCCAGTGGGATTCCACAGAACAAGATCCTTTGTTAATAATGGAACGGGATTTTCCTCCCTACAGGTTTTCAAAGACCATTTGCTCAGTTTTAGAAATGATTGCATACATTATAATTAAGGCTAGAACCAGATTGTTAACTTTGGCAGGTCAAGAATTTTCAGTTATCTATTTGCCATTGAAAAATGATTATTTCAATTGGGCAATGCAAAATTCTGATGATTTACAATATGCATTCTTAGGTTTTCC
Source organism: Melospiza georgiana (assembly GCF_028018845.1). Taxonomy (NCBI): domain Eukaryota; kingdom Metazoa; phylum Chordata; class Aves; order Passeriformes; family Passerellidae; genus Melospiza; species Melospiza georgiana. The sequence goes on along the minus strand of NC_080464.1, from coordinate 19,052,039 downwards.
AGGTGTTTGTTCCATACACTATCCAGCTCACAAACTACTGCAAGCAAAATTGAGTTTCAGAGAAAAACCTAAATTGAGTGAAGAACCTTTACATGCTGTGACTCTCTTCACTGATGGCTCTGGTAAAAGCCACAAGTCCGTTGTGACTTGGTTTAATCAAAAGACTAATGTTTGGGAATCTGATATTCAAACAGTAGAGGGATCCCCTCAAATTGTTGAGCCTGCTGCAGTAGTTTGAGCTTTTCAGCTCTTTCCTCAGCCTTTTAATTTGGTCACAGATTCTGCTTATGTTGCTAATGTAGTCAGGAGAATAGAAGGTTCCATTTTAAAGGATGTTAGTAATGAAACTTTACATCGTTGGCTTTCATGTCTTTTTATAACTTTGCAATATAGAACTAATCCACATTTTGTTTCTCACATTAGGGCGCATTCTTCGCTTCCTGGATTTTTAGTGGAAGGAAATGCAAGAGCGGACAAGCTGACAATGGTCATTTCTAACACATTGCCAAATAGTTTTGAACAAGCAAAATTGAGTCGTGCCTTTTTCCACCAAAATGCACAAGCACTCATGCAAATGTTCCAAATCACTTAAAGTCAAGCTAAAGCTATCATTCATACTTGCCCTGACTGTCAATTGGTACAACCTCCTGTTTCTACAGGAGCAATCAACCCCCGAGGCTTACAAAGCCTACAGTTGTGGCAAACAGATGTTACTAAATAGCCTTCTTTTGGTAAATTTAAAAATATTCATGTTTCCATAGACACGTTCTCTGGTGCAGTTTTTGCTTCCCTTCACACAAGTGATACTGGCAGCCATGCCTGTCATCATTTCCTGCAAGCTTTTGCTTCATTGGGTATACCCCAAGAAGTAAAAACTGACAATGGCCCCGCATACATATCTCAAAAATTGGCCACATTTTTAAATGAATGGGGTGTTCGACACATTTTTCGTATTCCCCACTCTCCCACAAGCCAAGCAATCATTGAAAGAACACATCAAACCTTAAAACGCATATTAGATCAACAGAGAGGGGGAACGGAAATCACCCCACAGATGAGACTGAGTAAGGCTTTGTATGTTTTTAATTTTCTAAATAGTAAAAGTACAGAACCAGATCCACCAATCTTTAGACACTTTTCAAATAGCACACAGGCAAAACTGAAAGAACATCCTCCTCTTCTAATTAGAAACCCTGACTCTGGACAGATGGAAGGTCCGTTTCAATTAATAATGTGGGGCAAAGGGTATGCTTCTATTTCCACAGGTGCTGGAAGAATTAAGTGGGTTCCTGCCAAAAACGTCAAACCGTATCGCACTTCAGAACCTGTTGTCGAGCCTAGAACTGAGGAAGCGAGTACGCAGACGTAGACCGAATGGAAGGATCCCGGGTCTCGCCTGACGCCTCTTGTGCCTGACGTTCATTGTGCATCGGTGGAACCCGTGAACTCTGATTTTGTGCCAATTTTTATTTATGAGTATACGAATGAAATGCTGAATGTTTGTTTAACAAAGCTAATTTTTGGCTGAAAATTTAGGTTCTTGTTTTGGTTTAGAAAGAATTCTGCCAAAACTTAGTTCTTGAAAGAGATGGGGCAGAATCAAATGGTATACTTGTTTTGCTTGATTTTAATTGTTTTTTGTCGTGCAGATTTGCCTGAGGATCAACCGAAGACGAATGTTTGGGTGACCTTAGCCAAGGCTGCCGGATCGGATACTATATGTCTGTCTAATTCGGAACCAGAAAAGCCTTTCTCAACCTGTTTGGTTGGTGTGCCAGTGAAAGAGTTTCCTTTGGTCAGAAAAGAATCCAATGGTAAACCAGGTGGAATTGACAATGGAAACAGTCCTTCCTTCAATTGGAACATTTGTTCCAAGAAACTTCTCAGGGCAGCAAATGTTTCAAACAGTTGGGATGTGTTTCTACAGACGGACCAATCTCCACGGCAATTGCCAAAAGGGTATTGGATCATTTGCGGAGACAGAGGTTGGCAAGGCATTCCAGCCCACCTTGAAGGTGGCCCTTGCAGCATTGGTATGCTTACCATAATTGCCCCCACTGCCAAAGCAGTGATGAAAAAGAAACAAAGGAAAACGAGAGCTGTTCCTCATTATGATGAGAACTGTCAGAGTGATTTTATGCCTTGGAATGCCGCCAGAAGGGTTTCAGCAGGTATATTTCTACCCCAATTGGCTTCAGCTGTGGCATTGAGACAATTAGATCGAGTTGGATGTTGGCTGAGCAAACAAGCTAATGCCACATCCTCCGCAATCAGTGATATGTTGACCAATGTTGATAGTATTAGACATGCTACTCTTCAAAACAGAGCAGCCATTGATTTTCTCTTACTGGCACAAGGACATGGTTGTGAGGAATTGGAAGGTTTGTGTTGTATGAATTTGTCTGATCATTCTGAATCCATTCACAAAAGCATTCAAAAATTAAAGGATCTGACAGCCCAAATTAAAGAAGATGGAGGTTCCTGGTTGGATGATTTGTATCAAAATTGCAGTTTTGCACCTTGGCTAAGGCAACTTTGCAAGATAGGTCTTTACATATTAGGTGTTCTAATACTGATATTGATAGTGGTACCTTGTATACTCTGTTGTGTTCGGCGAATGATGAACAAAACAGTCCGAGAAGTTTTTGTCATTCAAGCAGGAGAATTAGGAAGTAGAAGCACAGAGAGTGTACGAAATCTCACGAAAGCAGTAGATGAGGGTATTGACATGAACGAAGGTTTTGAATTAAGGCCTTGGAATCGACCAGAGTTTTTTGAACGATGCCTTGTGACTGTTGCCAAACATATCTCTTTCAGGGATTGGGTCTTCACAGCATTAAGTTGCTGTGCCGTAATATAGCAATGCTTCAGTTTAGTGAAAATAGGTCTTCAGCAGATAATAAGCAGAAATTTTGCAATAGAGCTATGAAACGCAAATAGCAAGCGACAAGAAAATGAAAGCTTCTGGGTCAAACAGAGAGGGGGAAATGTTGGAATCCATAAGGTTAGAGGATTTTTAAGAAATGGTTAAAAAGAAGTATGTAGGCCTTAGACTGGAGTTTTGTTAGCATTGCAGAAAAGTTTCCCATGCAAGCAGAAACAGTTTTCCATGCAAGCAGAAAAGTTTCCCAAGCAGTAGACGTGACAAATAACAATAGGCTTCTGTAGAATTGGCTTTAGGATGGCAACAAGGTTATTTAATGTATATCTTTAGAAGGTTGGCATGAATAGAACTCTGTTCTTTGTCTCTTATCAACTAGTCTTTGTTTTAGCTACGATTACCTATGTTTTATAAGATTGGATAGAATGCTTGTCAAGATGTGTTTTCTGTGTCTGATTGGCTGAATTCTAGTCTGAGATGATTTTATGTATTGCTGTATGAGCCCTGTTGAAGGAGACATTTTTTGGTGTGGATCAGTGAGCTGTCATGTCTCCATTTTGTATTTTGAGACTGATGTGCTGGAAATAAAAGCAAAAATCTCTTCACTGGTCTGGTTACCATGTTATCCATATTTGGATATTTTGCCGCGGCCTAGTGGGTTCCTTTTTTAAGGCGTGGGTTCCTGACACCATTGGACTTATACCTGTCCCGTCCCCCGCATATTGCTGCCCCGTGTGAGGACGTAGAATAGAAGAAAAACAAAGAAAAATCGTGGAAGCACCAGCCGCGGAGACCCAAGTGTTAACAAGGAGGACACTGTATCATCTCTCCCGCCGAAACCAAGAAAATTGTAAGTAACCTTTCTCGGGAGAGCGCTTGGGTGACGTTGGGAGGAAAAATAGAGAAAAAGAAAATTATTAAAAGAGCACAAAAATGGGAACGAATTTATCAGAAGTTGAATGGGATGTTTTTCATCAATTAGAGACAATGTTACAAGAAAAAGGTCACTCTGAAATTTCAAAAACTGAGCTTAAAAACTTACTTATCTGGGTTAAAGCGAATACGCAAGATTTAAATCTGCAGTCTGCTTTTTCTTTTCATTTTTGGGATCAGATAAACTGGAGAATCTATAATCTAGTCTCTCTCAAAAAAGATGAAAGCTTAAGAGAACTTGTGCCGGTTTGTAGTGCGCTGTTGTAGTGCTTTTTTAAACAAAGTGATAAAAATAAGATCAACTTGGACTCAGAAAACAGAGCTTCTGGTTCTCTCTCACGAAATTCCAGTAAACCAGAGACTGTGTGTGTATCGGAGAATGTTACAAGTGTTGTTGCAAATGCTGAAAGTATTGCTTTGAACTCTGTTGAACAAAATCTTTCTTCTCTCTCTCTGGGAAAAAATGAGACTCTTTCGGACTTTTCTTCGCGTTGTTCTGTTAATGTAAAAATATGTGACTCTTGTAAGGGGGATGGAACAAAGTGTGTAAAAGATGGAAATGAAAAAGTGACTGTACTTCCTAAAATTGTTTGTGCAGGGACACTGAAACCTGAATTGGATTCTGTTGGGCCTGGGGTGGAGGCTGAGGTGGCTGCTTCCACTCGGGAAATTGTGGTTCCAGGGAACTCTTTTTCAGTTAAGCAAAACCATGGTTGTTCTGGTGTTTGTCAATCTATAGATACAGAGAAAGAAAAATTGGCTTTAAGGGTGGAGTCCTTTGAAAGGAAGAGATGGAAGAAACTCGCGACTGTGTTGTTGCTGAAATTCAAAAAGCTGGACTTGAAATCTCTGCAACGAAAATTCAACAAGTTTCACCTTAGAAGTACCTGGGATGGAAGATGACTGAGACGACAAGAACACCACAAAAAATTCAGATCCGAACCAGAGTCAACAACCTACAAGAGTTACAACAACTTCTAGGAGAAATCAACTGGGTCAGACCGATGTTGGGAATCACCAATGATGAACTGAGTCCGCTCTTCCATTTGCTGAGAGGAAGTTGCGACATCACTTCGCCAAGAACTTTAACCCCTGAAGCTCGTGCTGCTCTCGACAAAGTCACAGAAGCTCTTCAAAAAAAAAGACAAGCTCATCGCTGCGTTCCTGAAAATCCTTTCTTTCTTGCAATCTTAGGAGAGAAGAAGCAGCTTTGTGGTCTCATTTTCCAGTGGGATTCCACAGAACAAGATCCTTTGTTAATAATGGAACGGGATTTTCCTCCCTACAGGTTTTCAAAGACCATTTGCTCAGTTTTAGAAATGATTGCATACATTATAATTAAGGCTAGAACCAGATTGTTAACTTTGGCAGGTCAAGAATTTTCAGTTATCTATTTGCCATTGAAAAATGATTATTTCAATTGGGCAATGCAAAATTCTGATGATTTACCATATGCATTCTTAGCTTTTCCAGGTGTTTATTCCATACACTATCCAGCTCACAAACTACTGCAAGCAAAATTGAGTTTCAGAGAAAAACCTAAATTTAGTGAAGAACCTTTACATGCTGTGACTCTCTTCACTGATGGCTCTGGTAAAAGCCACAAGTCCGTTGTGACTTGGTTTAATCAAAAGACTAATGTTTGGGAATCTGATATTCAAACAGTAGAAGGATCCCCTCAAATTGTTGAGCCTGCTGCAGTAGTTTGAGCTTTTCAGCTGTTTCCTCAGCCTTTTAATTTGGTCACAGATTCTGCTTATGTTGCTAATGTAGTCAGGAGAATAGAAGGTTCCATTTTAAAGGATGTTAGTAATGAAACTTTACATCGTTGGCTTTCATGTCTTTTTATAACTTTGCAATATAGAACTAATCCACATTTTGTTTCTCACATTAGGGCGCATTCTTCACTTCCTGGATTTTTAGTGGAAGGAAATGCAAGAGCGGACAAGCTGACAATGGTCATTTCTAACACATTGCCAAATAGTTTTGAACAAGCAAAATTGAGTCGTGCCTTTTTCCACCAAAATGCACAAGCACTCATGCAAATGTTCCAAATCACTTAAAGTCAAGCTAAAGCTATCATTCATACTTGCCCTGACTGTCAATTGGTACAACCTCCTGTTTCTACAGGAGCAATCAACCCCCGAGGCTTACAAAGCCTACAGTTGTGGCAAACAGATGTTACTAAATAGCCTTCTTTTGGTAAATTTAAAAATATTCATGTTTCCATAGACACGTTCTCTGGTGCAGTTTTTGCTTCCCTTCACACAAGTGATACTGGCAGCCATGCCTGTCATCATTTCCTGCAAGCTTTTGCTTCATTGGGTATACCCCAAGAAGTAAAAACTGACAATGGCCCCGCATACATATCTCAAAAATTGGCCACATTTTTAAATGAATGGGGTGTTCGACACATTTTTCGTATTCCCCACTCTCCCACAAGCCAAGCAATCATTGAAAGAACACATCAAACCTTAAAACGCATATTAGATCAACAGAGAGGGGGAACGGAAATCACCCCACAGATGAGACTGAGTAAGGCTTTGTATGTTTTTAATTTTCTAAATAGTAAAAGTACAGAACCAGATCCACCAATCTTTAGACACTTTTCAAATAGCACACAGGCAAAACTGAAAGAACATCCTCCTCTTCTAATTAGAAACCCTGACTCTGGACAGATGGAAGGTCCGTTTCAATTAATAACGTGGGGCAAAGGGTATGCTTCTATTTCCACAGGTGCTGGAAGAATTAAGTGGGTTCCTGCCAAAAACGTCAAACCGTATCGCACTTCAGAACCTGTTGTCGAGCCTAGAACTGAGGAAGCGAGTACGCAGACGTAGACCGAATGGAAGGATCCCGGGTCTCGCCTGACGCCTCTTGTGCCTGACGTTCATTGTGCATCGGTGGAACCCGTGAACTCTGATTTTGTGCCAATTTTTATTTATGAGTATACGAATGAAATGCTGAATGTTTGTTTAACAAAGCTAATTTTTGGCTGAAAATTTAGGTTCTTGTTTTGGTTTAGAAAGAATTCTGCCAAAACTTAGTTCTTGAAAGAGATGGGGCAGAATCAAATGGTATACTTGTTTTGCTTGATTTTAATTGTTTTTTGTCGTGCAGATTTGCCTGAGGATCAACCGAAGACGAATGTTTGGGTGACCTTAGCCAAGGCTGCCGGATCGGATACTATATGTCTGTCTAATTCGGAACCAGAAAAGCCTTTCTCAACCTGTTTGGTTGGTGTGCCAGTGAAAGAGTTTCCTTTGGTCAGAAAAGAATCCAATGGTAAACCAGGTGGAATTGACAATGGAAACAGTCCTTCCTTCAATTGGAACATTTGTTCCAAGAAACTTCTCAGGGCAGCAAATGTTTCAAACAGTTGGGATGTGTTTCTACAGACGGACCAATCTCCACGGCAATTGCCAAAAGGGTATTGGATCATTTGCGGAGACAGAGGTTGGCAAGGCATTCCAGCCCACCTTGAAGGTGGCCCTTGCAGCATTGGTATGCTTACCATAATTGCCCCCACTGCCAAAGCAGTGATGAAAAAGAAACAAAGGAAAACAAGAGCTGTTCCTCATTATGATGAGAACTGTCAGAGTGATTTTATGCCTTGGAATGCCGCCAGAAGGGTTTCAGCAGGTATATTTCTACCCCAATTGGCTTCAGCTGTGGCATTGAGACAATTAGATCGAGTTGGATGTTGGCTGAGCAAACAAGCTAATGCCACATCCTCCGCAATCAGTGATATGTTGACCAATGTTGATAGTATTAGACATGCTACTCTTCAAAACAGAGCAGCCATTGATTTTCTCTTACTGGCACAAGGACATGGTTGTGAGGAATTGGAAGGTTTGTGTTGTATGAATTTGTCTGATCATTCTGAATCCATTCACAAAAGCATTCAAAAATTAAAGGATCTGACAGCCCAAATTAAAGAAGATGGAGGTTCCTGGTTGGATGATTTGTATCAAAATTGCAGTTTTGCACCTTGGCTAAGGCAACTTTGCAAGATAGGTCTTGACATATTAGGTGTTCTAATACTGATATTGATAGTGGTACCTTGTATACTCTGTTGTGTTCGGCGAATGATGAACAAAACAGTCCGAGAAGTTTTTGTCATTCAAGCAGGAGAATTAGGAAGTAGAAGCACAGAGAGTGTACGAAATCTCACGAAAGCAGTAGATGAGGGTATTGACATGAACGAAGGTTTTGAATTAAGGCCTTGGAATCGACCAGAGTTTTTTGAACGATGCCTTGTGACTGTTGCCAAACATATCTCTTTCAGGGATTGGGTCTTCACAGCATTAAGTTGCTGTGCCGTAATATAGCAATGCTTCAGTTTAGTGAAAATAGGTCTTCAGCAGATAATAAGCAGAAATTTCGCAATAGAGCTATGAAACGCAAATAGCAAGCGACAAGAAAATGAAAGCTTCTGGGTCAAACAGAGAGGGGGAAATGTTGGAATCCATAAGGTTAGAGGATTTTTAAGAAATGGTTAAAAAGAAGTATGTAGGCCTTAGACTGGAGTTTTGTTAGCATTGCAGAAAAGTTTCCCATGCAAGCAGAAAAAGTTTTCCATGCAAGCAGAAAAGTTTCCCAAGCAGTAGACGTGACAAATAACAATAGGCTTCTGTAGAATTGGCTTTAGGATGGCAACAAGGTTATTTAATGTATATCTTTAGAAGGTTAGCATGAATAGAATTCTGTTCTTTGTCTCTTATCAACTAGTCTTTGTTTTAGCTACGATTACCTATGTTTTATAAGATTGGATAGAATGCTTGTCAAGATGTGTTTTCTGTGTCTGATTGGCTGAATTCTAGTCTGAGATGATTTTATGTATTGCTGTATGAGCCCTGTTGAAGGAGACATTTTTTGGTGTGGATCAGTGAGCTGTCATGTCTCCATTTTGTATTTTGAGACTGATGTGCTGGAAATAAAAGCAAAAATCTCTTCACTGGTCTGGTTACCATGTTATCCATATTTGGATATTTTGCCGCGGCCTAGTGGGTTCCTTTTTTAAGGCGTGGGTTCCTGACACCATTGGACTTATACCTGTCCCGTCCCCCGCATATTGCTGCCCCGTGTGAGGACGTAGAATAGAAGAAAAACAAAGAAAAATCGTGGAAGCACCAGCCGCGGAGACCCAAGTGTTAACAAGGAGGACACTGTATCATCTCTCCCGCCGAAACCAAGAAAATTGTAAGTAGCTTATCTCGGGAGAGCGCTTGGGTGACGTTGGGAGGAAAAATAGAGAAAAAGAAAATTATTAAAAGAGCACAAAAATGGGAACGAATTTATCAGAAGTTGAATGGGATGTTTTTCATCAATTAGAGACAATGTTACAAGAAAAAGGTCACTCTGAAATTTCAAAAACTGAGCTTAAAAACTTACTTATCTGGGTTAAAGCGAATACGCAAGATTTAAATCTGCAGTCTGCTTTTTCTTTTCATTTTTGGGATCAGATAAACTGGAGAATCTATAATCTAGTCTCTCTCAAAAAAGATGAAAGCTTAAGAGAACTTGTGCCGGTTTGTAGTGCGCTGTTGTAGTGCTTTTTTAAACAAAGTGATAAAAATAAGATCAACTTGGACTCAGAAAACAGAGCTTCTGGTTCTATCTCACGAAATTCCAGTAAACCAGAGACTGTGTGTGTATCGGAGAATGTTACAAGTGTTGTTGCAAATGCTGAAAGTATTGCTTTGAACTCTGTTGAACAAAATCTTTCTTCTCTCTCTCTGGGAAAAAATGAGACTCTTTCGGACTTTTCTTCGCGTTGTTCTGTTAATGTAAAAATATGTGACTCTTGTAAGGGGGATGGAACAAAGTGTGTAAAAGATGGAAATGAAAAAGTGACTGTACTTCCTAAAATTGTTTGTGCAGGGACACTGAAACCTGAATTGGATTCTGTTGGGCCTGGGGTGGAGGCTGAGGTGGCTGCTTCCACTCGGGAAATTGTGGTTCCAGGGAACTCTTTTTCAGTTAAGCAAAACCATGGTTGCTCTGGTGTTTGTCAATCTATAGATACAGAGAAAGAAAATTTGGCTTTAAGGGTGGAGTCCTTTGAAAGGAAGAGATGGAAGAAACTCGCGACTGTGTTGTTGCTGAAATTCAAAAAGTTGGACTTGAAATCTCTGCAACGAAAATTCAACAAGTTTCACCTTAGAAGTACCTGGGATGGAAGATGACTGAGACGACAAGAACACCACAAAAAATTCAGATCCGAACCAGAGTCAACAACCTACAAGAGTTACAACAACTTCTAGGAGAAATCAACTGGGTCAGACCGATGTTGGGAATCACCAATGATGAACTGAGTCCGCTCTTCCATTTGCTGAGAGGAAGTTGCGACATCACTTCGCCAAGAACTTTAACCCCTGAAGCTCGTGCTGCTCTCGACAAAGTCACAGAAGCTCTTCAAAAAAAAAGACAAGCTCATCGCTGCGTTCCTGAAAATCCTTTCTTTCTTGCAATCTTAGGAGAGAAGAAGCAGCTTTGTGGTCTCATTTTCCAGTGGGATTCCACAGAACAAGATCCTTTGTTAATAATGGAACGGGATTTTCCTCCCTACAGGTTTTCAAAGACCATTTGCTCAGTTTTAGAAATGATTGCATACATTATAATTAAGGCTAGAACCAGATTGTTAACTTTGGCAGGTCAAGAATTTTCAGTTATCTATTTGCCATTGAAAAATGATTATTTCAATTGGGCAATGCAAAATTCTGATGATTTACAATATGCATTCTTAGGTTTTCCAGGTGTTTGTTCCATACACTATCCAGCTCACAAACTACTGCAAGCAAAATTGAGTTTCAGAGAAAAACCTAAATTGAGTGAAGAACCTTTACATGCTGTGACTCTCTTCACTGATGGCTCTGGTAAAAGCCACAAGTCCGTTGTGACTTGGTTTAATCAAAAGACTAATGTTTGGGAATCTGATATTCAAACAGTAGAGGGATCCCCTCAAATTGTTGAGCCTGCTGCAGTAGTTTGAGCTTTTCAGCTGTTTCCTCAGCCTTTTAATTTGGTCACAGATTCTGCTTATGTTGCTAATGTAGTCAGGAGAATAGAAGGTTCCATTTTAAAGGATGTTAGTAATGAAACTTTACATCGTTGGCTTACATGTCTTTTTATAACTTTGCAATATAGAACTAATCCATATTTTGTTTCTCACATTAGGGCGCATTCTTCACTTCCTGGATTTTTAGTGGAAGGAAATGCAAGAGCGGACAAGCTGACAATGGTCATTTCTAACACATTGCCAAATAGTTTTGAACAAGCAAAATTGAGTCGTGCCTTTTTCCACCAAAATGCACAAGCACTCATGCAAATGTTCCAAATCACTTAAAGTCAAGCTAAAGCTATCATTCATACTTGCCCTGACTGTCAATTGGTACAACCTCCTGTTTCTACAGGAGCAATCAACCCCCGAGGCTTACAAAGCCTACAGTTGTGGCAAACAGATGTTACTAAATAGCCTTCTTTTGGTAAATTTAAAAATATTCATGTTTCCATAGACACGTTCTCTGGTGCAGTTTTTGCTTCCCTTCACACAAGTGATACTGGCAGCCATGCCTGTCATCATTTCCTGCAAGCTTTTGCTTCATTGGGTATACCCCAAGAAGTAAAAACTGACAATGGCCCCGCATACATATCTCAAAAATTGGCCACATTTTTAAATGAATGGGGTGTTCGACACATTTTTGGTATTCCCCACTCTCCCACAAGCCAAGCAATCATTGAAAGAACACATCAAACCTTAAAACGCATATTAGATCAACAGAGAGGGGGAACGGAAATCACCCCACAGATGAGACTGAGTAAGGCTTTGTATGTTTTTAATTTTCTAAATAGTAAAAGTACAGAACCAGATCCACCAATCTTTAGACACTTTTCAAATAGCACACAGGCAAAACTGAAAGAACATCCTCCTCTTCTAATTAGAAACCCTGACTCTGGACAGATGGAAGGTCCGTTTCAATTAATAACGTGGGGCAAAGGATATGCTTCTATTTCCACAGGTGCTGGAAGAATTAAGTGGGTTCCTGCCAAAAACGTCAAACCGTATCGCACTTCAGAACCTGTTGTCGAGCCTAGAACTGAGGAAGCGAGTACGCAGACGTAGACCGAATGGAAGGATCCCGGGTCTCGCCTGACGCCTCTTGTGCCTGACGTTCATTGTGCATCGGTGGAACCCGTGAACTCTGATTTTGTGCCAATTTTTATTTATGAGTATACGAATGAAATGCTGAATGTTTGTTTAACAAAGCTAATTTTTGGCTGAAAATTTAGGTTCTTGTTTTGGTTTAGAAAGAATTCTGCCAAAACTTAGTTCTTGAAAGAGATGGGGCAGAATCAAATGGTATACTTGTTTTGCTTGATTTTAATTGTTTTTTGTCGTGCAGATTTGCCTGAGGATCAACCGAAGACGAATGTTTGGGTGACCTTAGCCAAGGCTGCCAGATCGGATACTATATGTCTGTCTAATTCGGAACCAGAAAAGCCTTTCTCAACCTGTTTGGTTGGTGTGCCAGTGAAAGAGTTTCCTTTGGTCAGAAAAGAATCCAATGGTAAACCAGGTGGAATTGACAATGGAAACAGTCCTTCCTTCAATTGGAACATTTGTTCCAAGAAACTTCTCAGGGCAGCAAATGTTTCAAACAGTTGGGATGTGTTTCTACAGACGGACCAATCTCCACGGCAATTGCCAAAAGGGTATTGGATCATTTGCGGAGACAGAGGTTGGCAAGGCATTCCAGCCCACCTTGAAGGTGGCCCTTGCAGCATTGGTATGCTTACCATAATTGCCCCCACTGCCAAAGCAGTGATGAAAAAGAAACAAAGGAAAACAAGAGCTGTTCCTCATTATGATGAGAACTGTCAGAGTGATTTTATGCCTTGGAATGCCGCCAGAAGGGTTTCAGCAGGTATATTTCTACCCCAATTGGCTTCAGCTGTGGCATTGAGACAATTAGATCGAGTTGGATGTTGGCTGAGCAAACAAGCTAATGCCACATCCTCCGCAATCAGTGATATGTTGACCAATGTTGATAGTATTAGACATGCTACTCTTCAAAACAGAGCAGCCATTGATTTTCTCTTACTGGCACAAGGACATGGTTGTGAGGAATTGGAAGGTTTGTGTTGTATGAATTTGTCTGATCATTCTGAATCCATTCACAAAAGCATTCAAAAATTAAAGGATCTGACAGCCCAAATTAAAGAAGATGGAGGTTCCTGGTTGGATGATTTGTATCAAAATTGCAGTTTTGCACCTTGGCTAAGGCAACTTTGCAAGATAGGTCTTTACATATTAGGTGTTCTAATACTGATATTGATAGTGGTACCTTGTATACTCTGTTGTGTTCGGCGAATGATGAACAAAACAGTCCGAGAAGTTTTTGTCATTCAAGCAGGAGAATTAGGAAGTAGAAGCACAGAGAGTGTACGAAATCTCACGAAAGCAGTAGATGAGGGTATTGACATGAACGAAGGTTTTGAATTAAGGCCTTGGAATCGACCAGAGTTTTTTGAACGATGCCTTGTGACTGTTGCCAAACATATCTCTTTCAGGGATTGGGTCTTCACAGCATTAAGTTGCTGTGCCGTAATATAGCAATGCTTCAGTTTAGTGAAAATAGGTCTTCAGCAGATAATAAGCAGAAATTTCGCAATAGAGCTATGAAACGCAAATAGCAAGCGACAAGAAAATGAAAGCTTCTGGGTCAAACAGAGAGGGGGAAATGTTGGAATCCATAAGGTTAGAGGATTTTTAAGAAATGGTTAAAAAGAAGTATGTAGGCCTTAGACTGGAGTTTTGTTAGCATTGCAGAAAAGTTTCCCATGCAAGCAGAAAAAGTTTTCCATGCAAGCAGAAAAGTTTCCCAAGCAGTAGACGTGACAAATAACAATAGGCTTCTGTAGAATTGGCTTTAGGATGGCAACAAGGTTATTTAATGTATATCTTTAGAAGGTTAGCATGAATAGAATTCTGTTCTTTGTCTCTTATCAACTAGTCTTTGTTTTAGCTACGATTACCTATGTTTTATAAGATTGGATAGAATGCTTGTCAAGATGTGTTTTCTGTGTCTGATTGGCTGAATTCTAGTCTGAGATGATTTTATGTATTGCTGTATGAGCCCTGTTGAAGGAGACATTTTTTGGTGTGGATCAGTGAGCTGTCATGTCTCCATTTTGTATTTTGAGACTGATGTGCTGGAAATAAAAGCAAAAATCTCTTCACTGGTCTGGTTACCATGTTATCCATATTTGGATATTTTGCCGCGGCCTAGTGGGTTCCTTTTTTAAGGCGTGGGTTCCTGACACCATTGGACTTATACCTGTCCCGTCCCCCGCATATTGCTGCCCCGTGTGAGGACGTAGAATAGAAGAAAAACAAAGAAAAATCGTGGAAGCACCAGCCGCGGAGACCCAAGTGTTAACAAGGAGGACACTGTATCATCTCTCCCGCCGAAACCAAGAAAATTGTAAGTAGCTTATCTCGGGAGAGCGCTTGGGTGACGTTGGGAGGAAAAATAGAGAAAAAGAAAATTATTAAAAGAGCACAAAAATGGGAACGAATTTATCAGAAGTTGAATGGGATGTTTTTCATCAATTAGAGACAATGTTACAAGAAAAAGGTCACTCTGAAATTTCAAAAACTGAGCTTAAAAACTTACTTATCTGGGTTAAAGCGAATACGCAAGATTTAAATCTGCAGTCTGCTTTTTCTTTTCATTTTTGGGATCAGATAAACTGGAGAATCTATAATCTAGTCTCTCTCAAAAAAGATGAAAGCTTAAGAGAACTTGTGCCGGTTTGTAGTGCGCTGTTGTAGTGCTTTTTTAAACAAAGTGATAAAAATAAGATCAACTTGGACTCAGAAAACAGAGCTTCTGGTTCTCTCTCACGAAATTCCAGTAAACCAGAGACTGTGTGTGTATCGGAGAATGTTACAAGTGTTGTTGCAAATGCTGAAAGTATTGCTTTGAACTCTGTTGAACAAAATCTTTCTTCTCTCTCTCTGGGAAAAAATGAGACTCTTTCGGACTTTTCTTCGCGTTGTTCTGTTAATGTAAAAATATGTGACTCTTGTAAGGGGGATGGAACAAAGTGTGTAAAAGATGGAAATGAAAAAGTGACTGTACTTCCTAAAATTGTTTGTGCAGGGACACTGAAACCTGAATTGGATTCTGTTGGGCCTGGGGTGGAGGCTGAGGTGGCTGCTTCCACTCGGGAAATTGTGGTTCCAGGGAACTCTTTTTCAGTTAAGCAAAACCATGGTTGCTCTGGTGTTTGTCAATCTATAGATACAGAGAAAGAAAAATTGGCTTTAAGGGTGGAGTCCTTTGAAAGGAAGAGATGGAAGAAACTCGCGACTGTGTTGTTGCTGAAATTCAAAAAGCTGGACTTGAAATCTCTGCAACGAAAATTCAACAAGTTTCACCTTAGAAGTACCTGGGATGGAAGATGACTGAGACGACAAGAACACCACAAAAAATTCAGATCCGAACCAGAGTCAACAACCTACAAGAGTTACAACAACTTCTAGGAGAAATCAACTGGGTCAGACCGATGTTGGGAATCACCAATGATGAACTGAGTCCGCTCTTCCATTTGCTGAGAGGAAGTTGCGACATCACTTCGCCAAGAACTTTAACCCCTGAAGCTCGTGCTGCTCTCGACAAAGTCACAGAAGCTCTTCAAAAAAAAAGACAAGCTCATCGCTGCGTTCCTGAAAATCCTTTCTTTCTTGCAATCTTAGGAGAGAAGAAGCAGCTTTGTGGTCTCATTTTCCAGTGGGATTCCACAGAACAAGATCCTTTGTTAATAATGGAACGGGATTTTCCTCCCTACAGGTTTTCAAAGACCATTTGCTCAGTTTTAGAAATGATTGCATACATTATAATTAAGGCTAGAACCAGATTGTTAACTTTGGCAGGTCAAGAATTTTCAGTTATCTATTTGCCATTGAAAAATGATTATTTCAATTGGGCAATGCAAAATTCTGATGATTTACAATATGCATTCTTAGGTTTTCCAGGTGTTTGTTCCATACACTATCCAGCTCACAAACTACTGCAAGCAAAATTGAGTTTCAGAGAAAAACCTAAATTGAGTGAAGAACCTTTACATGCTGTGACTCTCTTCACTGATGGCTCTGGTAAAAGCCACAAGTCCGTTGTGACTTGGTTTAATCAAAAGACTAATGTTTGGGAATCTGATATTCAAACAGTAGAGGGATCCCCTCAAATTGTTGAGCCTGCTGCAGTAGTTTGAGCTTTTCAGCTGTTTCCTCAGCCTTTTAATTTGGTCACAGATTCTGCTTATGTTGCTAATGTAGTCAGGAGAATAGAAGGTTCCATTTTAAAGGATGTTAGTAATGAAACTTTACATCGTTGGCTTACATGTCTTTTTATAACTTTGCAATATAGAACTAATCCATATTTTGTTTCTCACATTAGGGCGCATTCTTCACTTCCTGGATTTTTAGTGGAAGGAAATGCAAGAGCGGACAAGCTGACAATGGTCATTTCTAACACATTGCCAAATAGTTTTGAACAAGCAAAATTGAGTCGTGCCTTTTTCCACCAAAATGCACAAGCACTCATGCAAATGTTCCAAATCACTTAAAGTCAAGCTAAAGCTATCATTCATACTTGCCCTGACTGTCAATTGGTACAACCTCCTGTTTCTACAGGAGCAATCAACCCCCGAGGCTTACAAAGCCTACAGTTGTGGCAAACAGATGTTACTAAATAGCCTTCTTTTGGTAAATTTAAAAATATTCATGTTTCCATAGACACGTTCTCTGGTGCAGTTTTTGCTTCCCTTCACACAAGTGATACTGGCAGCCATGCCTGTCATCATTTCCTGCAAGCTTTTGCTTCATTGGGTATACCCCAAGAAGTAAAAACTGACAATGGCCCCGCATACATATCTCAAAAATTGGCCACATTTTTAAATGAATGGGGTGTTCGACACATTTTTGGTATTCCCCACTCTCCCACAAGCCAAGCAATCATTGAAAGAACACATCAAACCTTAAAACGCATATTAGATCAACAGAGAGGGGGAACGGAAATCACCCCACAGATGAGACTGAGTAAGGCTTTGTATGTTTTTAATTTTCTAAATAGTAAAAGTACAGAACCAGATCCACCAATCTTTAGACACTTTTCAAATAGCACACAGGCAAAACTGAAAGAACATCCTCCTCTTCTAATTAGAAACCCTGACTCTGGACAGATGGAAGGTCCGTTTCAATTAATAACGTGGGGCAAAGGGTATGCTTCTATTTCCACAGGTGCTGGAAGAATTAAGTGGGTTCCTGCCAAAAACGTCAAACCGTATCGCACTTCAGAACCTGTTGTCGAGCCTAGAACTGAGGAAGCGAGTACGCAGACGTAGACCGAATGGAAGGATCCCGGGTCTCGCCTGACGCCTCTTGTGCCTGACGTTCATTGTGCATCGGTGGAACCCGTGAACTCTGATTTTGTGCCAATTTTTATTTATGAGTATACGAATTAAATGCTGAATGTTTGTTTAACAAAGCTAATTTTTGGCTGAAAATTTAGGTTCTTGTTTTGGTTTAGAAAGAATTCTGCCAAAACTTAGTTCTTGAAAGAGATGGGGCAGAATCAAATGGTATACTTGTTTTGCTTGATTTTAATTGTTTTTTGTCGTGCAGATTTGCCTGAGGATCAACCGAAGACGAATGTTTGGGTGACCTTAGCCAAGGCTGCCGGATCGGATACTATATGTCTGTCTAATTCGGAACCAGAAAAGCCTTTCTCAACCTGTTTGGTTGGTGTGCCAGTGAAAGAGTTTCCTTTGGTCAGAAAAGAATCCAATGGTAAACCAGGTGGAATTGACAATGGAAACAGTCCTTCCTTCAATTGGAACATTTGTTCCAAGAAACTTCTCAGGGCAGCAAATGTTTCAAACAGTTGGGATGTGTTTCTACAGACGGACCAATCTCCACGGCAATTGCCAAAAGGGTATTGGATCATTTGCGGAGACAGAGGTTGGCAAGGCATTCCAGCCCACCTTGAAGGTGGCCCTTGCAGCATTGGTATGCTTACCATAATTGCCCCCACTGCCAAAGCAGTGATGAAAAAGAAACAAAGGAAAACAAGAGCTGTTCCTCATTATGATGAGAACTGTCAGAGTGATTTTATGCCTTGGAATGCCGCCAGAAGGGTTTCAGCAGGTATATTTCTACCCCAATTGGCTTCAGCTGTGGCATTGAGACAATTAGATCGAGTTGGATGTTGGCTGAGCAAACAAGCTAATGCCACATCCTCCGCAATCAGTGATATGTTGACCAATGTTGATAGTATTAGACATGCTACTCTTCAAAACAGAGCAGCCATTGATTTTCTCTTACTGGCACAAGGACATGGTTGTGAGGAATTGGAAGGTTTGTGTTGTATGAATTTGTCTGATCATTCTGAATCCATTCACAAAAGCATTCAAAAATTAAAGGATCTGACAGCCCAAATTAAAGAAGATGGAGGTTCCTGGTTGGATGATTTGTATCAAAATTGCAGTTTTGCACCTTGGCTAAGGCAACTTTGCAAGATAGGTCTTTACATATTAGGTGTTCTAATACTGATATTGATAGTGGTACCTTGTATACTCTGTTGTGTTCGGCGAATGATGAACAAAACAGTCCGAGAAGTTTTTGTCATTCAAGCAGGAGAATTAGGAAGTAGAAGCACAGAGAGTGTACGAAATCTCACGAAAGCAGTAGATGAGGGTATTGACATGAACGAAGGTTTTGAATTAAGGCCTTGGAATCGACCAGAGTTTTTTGAACGATGCCTTGTGACTGTTGCCAAACATATCTCTTTCAGGGATTGGGTCTTCACAGCATTAAGTTGCTGTGCCGTAATATAGCAATGCTTCAGTTTAGTGAAAATAGGTCTTCAGCAGATAATAAGCAGAAATTTCGCAATAGAGCTATGAAACGCAAATAGCAAGCGACAAGAAAATGAAAGCTTCTGGGTCAAACAGAGAGGGGGAAATGTTGGAATCCATAAGGTTAGAGGATTTTTAAGAAATGGTTAAAAAGAAGTATGTAGGCCTTAGACTGGAGTTTTGTTAGCATTGCAGAAAAGTTTCCCATGCAAGCAGAAAAAGTTTTCCATGCAAGCAGAAAAGTTTCCCAAGCAGTAGACGTGACAAATAACAATAGGCTTCTGTAGAATTGGCTTTAGGATGGCAACAAGGTTATTTAATGTATATCTTTAGAAGGTTAGCATGAATAGAATTCTGTTCTTTGTCTCTTATCAACTAGTCTTTGTTTTAGCTACGATTACCTATGTTTTATAAGATTGGATAGAATGCTTGTCAAGATGTGTTTTCTGTGTCTGATTGGCTGAATTCTAGTCTGAGATGATTTTATGTATTGCTGTATGAGCCCTGTTGAAGGAGACATTTTTTGGTGTGGATCAGTGAGCTGTCATGTCTCCATTTTGTATTTTGAGACTGATGTGCTGGAAATAAAAGCAAAAATCTCTTCACTGGTCTGGTTACCATGTTATCCATATTTGGATATTTTGCCGCGGCCTAGTGGGTTCCTTTTTTAAGGCGTGGGTTCCTGACACCATTGGACTTATACCTGTCCCGTCCCCCGCATATTGCTGCCCCGTGTGAGGACGTAGAATAGAAGAAAAACAAAGAAAAATCGTGGAAGCACCAGCCGCGGAGACCCAAGTGTTAACAAGGAGGACACTGTATCATCTCTCCCGCCGAAACCAAGAAAATTGTAAGTAGCTTATCTCGGGAGAGCGCTTGGGTGACGTTGGGAGGAAAAATAGAGAAAAAGAAAATTATTAAAAGAGCACAAAAATGGGAACGAATTTATCAGAAGTTGAATGGGATGTTTTTCATCAATTAGAGACAATGTTACAAGAAAAAGGTCACTCTGAAATTTCAAAAACTGAGCTTAAAAACTTACTTATCTGGGTTAAAGCGAATATGCAAGATTTAAATCTGCAGTCTGCTTTTTCTTTTCATTTTTGGGATCAGATAAACTGGAGAATCTATAATCTAGTCTCTCTCAAAAAAGATGAAAGCTTAAGAGAACTTGTGCCGGTTTGTAGTGCGCTGTTGTAGTGCTTTTTTAAACAAAGTGATAAAAATAAGATCAACTTGGACTCAGAAAACAGAGCTTCTGGTTCTATCTCACGAAATTCCAGTAAACCAGAGACTGTGTGTGTATCGGAGAATGTTACAAGTGTTGTTGCAAATGCTGAAAGTATTGCTTTGAACTCTGTTGAACAAAATCTTTCTTCTCTCTCTCTGGGAAAAAATGAGACTCTTTCGGACTTTTCTTCGCGTTGTTCTGTTAATGTAAAAATATGTGACTCTTGTAAGGGGGATGGAACAAAGTGTGTAAAAGATGGAAATGAAAAAGTGACTGTACTTCCTAAAATTGTTTGTGCAGGGACACTGAAACCTGAATTGGATTCTGTTGGGCCTGGGGTGGAGGCTGAGGTGGCTGCTTCCACTCGGGAAATTGTGGTTCCAGGGAACTCTTTTTCAGTTAAGCAAAACCATGGTTGTTCTGGTGTTTGTCAATCTATAGATACAGAGAAAGAAAAATTGGCTTTAAGGGTGGAGTCCTTTGAAAGGAAGAGATGGAAGAAACTCGCGACTGTGTTGTTGCTGAAATTCAAAAAGCTGGACTTGAAATCTCTGCAACGAAAATTCAACAAGTTTCACCTTAGAAGTACCTGGGATGGAAGATGACTGAGACGACAAGAACACCACAAAAAATTCAGATCCGAACCAGAGTCAACAACCTACAAGAGTTACAACAACTTCTAGGAGAAATCAACTGGGTCAGACCGATGTTGGGAATCACCAATGATGAACTGAGTCCGCTCTTCCATTTGCTGAGAGGAAGTTGCGACATCACTTCGCCAAGAACTTTAACCCCTGAAGCTCGTGCTGCTCTCGACAAAGTCACAGAAGCTCTTCAAAAAAGACAAGCTCATCGCTGCGTTCCTGAAAATCCTTTCTTTCTTGCAATCTTAGGAGAGAAGAAGCAGCTTTGTGGTCTCATTTTCCAGTGGGATTCCACAGAACAAGATCCTTTGTTAATAATGGAATGGGATTTTCCTCCCTACAGGTTTTCAAAGACCATTTGCTCAGTTTTAGAAATGATTGCATACATTATAATTAAGGCTAGAACCAGATTGTTAACTTTGGCAGGTCAAGAATTTTCAGTTATCTATTTGCCATTGAAAAATGATTATTTCAATTGGGCAATGCAAAATTCTGATGATTTACAATATGCATTCTTAGGTTTTCCAGGTGTTTGTTCCATACACTATCCAGCTCACAAACTACTGCAAGCAAAATTGAGTTTCAGAGAAAAACCTAAATTTAGTGAAGAACCTTTACATGCTGTGACTCTCTTCACTGATGGCTCTGGTGTCGGGAGTTTAGTTCAAGCATGGCTTAAAGAAAAAGGCCATGAAGGCATACAATTGAGAGAAAAGTAAAAGGTAGTTGCAAAGCAGTTCCAAAGCAGTTCCCAGCCTGACTTCTATAAACAATTAAAACAATTAGACTCTTTCAGGCATCATTGTATAAACAATAAAGTTCTCAGGCAGTCTTCTCCTAACAAGTGTAACACTCTCTCTGGGAAAAGATGGCACCCTGAGAACAGATGTGGAAGTTTTGGGAACCGTTCATATCACAGTGAGAACACTGGTTTTGTTTTGTGTAAACAATCAACGGTGTAGTAAAACAAAAGGTGTGGTCAGAGTTTTCTTTGTTAGCCTATCATAAACCTGTATTTTGGAATATGCATGAAGTTCGTTAACACTATTATTTAAGCTGACTGATCGATCAATAAATCGAGTTCGATGCATCAAAGGATTGGTCGTTCTCCCCTCACTTCAACACTCTGGTAAAAGCCACAAGTCCGTTGTGACTTGGTTTAATCAAAAGACTAATGTTTGGGAATCTGATATTCAAACAGTAGAGGGATCCCCTCAAATTGTTGAGCCTGCTGCAGTAGTTTGAGCTTTTCAGCTGTTTCCTCAGCCTTTTAATTTGGTCACAGATTCTGCTTATGTTGCTAATGTAGTCAGGAGAATAGAAGGTTCCATTTTAAAGGATGTTAGTAATGAAACTTTACATCGTTGGCTTTCATGTCTTTTTATAACTTTGCAATATAGAACTAATCCATATTTTGTTTCTCACATTAGGGCGCATTCTTCACTTCCTGGATTTTTAGTGGAAGGAAATGCAAGAGCGGACAAGCTGACAATGGTCATTTCTAACACATTGCCAAATAGTTTTGAACAAGCAAAATTGAGTCGTGCCTTTTTCCACCAAAATGCACAAGCACTCATGCAAATGTTCCAAATCACTTAAAGTCAAGCTAAAGCTATCATTCATACTTGCCCTGACTGTCAATTGGTACAACCTCCTGTTTCTACAGGAGCAATCAACCCCCGAGGCTTACAAAGCCTACAGTTGTGGCAAACAGATGTTACTAAATAGCCTTCTTTTGGTAAATTTAAAAATATTCATGTTTCCATAGACACGTTCTCTGGTGCAGTTTTTGCTTCCCTTCACACAAGTGATACTGGCAGCCATGCCTGTCATCATTTCCTGCAAGCTTTTGCTTCATTGGGTATACCCCAAGAAGTAAAAACTGACAATGGCCCCGCATACATATCTCAAAAATTGGCCACATTTTTAAATGAATGGGGTGTTCGACACATTTTTGGTATTCCCCACTCTCCCACAAGCCAAGCAATCATTGAAAGAACACATCAAACCTTAAAACGCATATTAGATCAACAGAGAGGGGGAACGGAAATCACCCCACAGATGAGACTGAGTAAGGCTTTGTATGTTTTTAAT
This sequence comes from Melospiza georgiana, assembly GCF_028018845.1. Classification (NCBI taxonomy): domain Eukaryota; kingdom Metazoa; phylum Chordata; class Aves; order Passeriformes; family Passerellidae; genus Melospiza; species Melospiza georgiana. The sequence goes on along the minus strand of NC_080464.1, from coordinate 19,029,334 downwards.
TTTCTAAATAGTAAAAGTACAGAACCAGATCCACCAATCTTTAGACACTTTTCAAATAGCACACAGGCAAAACTGAAAGAACATCCTCCTCTTCTAATTAGAAACCCTGACTCTGGACAGATGGAAGGTCCGTTTCAATTAATAACGTGGGGCAAAGGGTATGCTTCTATTTCCACAGGTGCTGGAAGAATTAAGTGGGTTCCTGCCAAAAACGTCAAACCGTATCGCACTTCAGAACCTGTTGTCGAGCCTAGAACTGAGGAAGCGAGTACGCAGACGTAGACCGAATGGAAGGATCCCGGGTCTCGCCTGACGCCTCTTGTGCCTGACGTTCATTGTGCATCGGTGGAACCCGTGAACTCTGATTTTGTGCCAATTTTTATTTATGAGTATACGAATTAAATGCTGAATGTTTGTTTAACAAAGCTAATTTTTGGCTGAAAATTTAGGTTCTTGTTTTGGTTTAGAAAGAATTCTGCCAAAACTTAGTTCTTGAAAGAGATGGGGCAGAATCAAATGGTATACTTGTTTTGCTTGATTTTAATTGTTTTTTGTCGTGCAGATTTGCCTGAGGATCAACCGAAGACGAATGTTTGGGTGACCTTAGCCAAGGCTGCCGGATCGGATACTATATGTCTGTCTAATTCGGAACCAGAAAAGCCTTTCTCAACCTGTTTGGTTGGTGTGCCAGTGAAAGAGTTTCCTTTGGTCAGAAAAGAATCCAATGGTAAACCAGGTGGAATTGACAATGGAAACAGTCCTTCCTTCAATTGGAACATTTGTTCCAAGAAACTTCTCAGGGCAGCAAATGTTTCAAACAGTTGGGATGTGTTTCTACAGACGGACCAATCTCCACGGCAATTGCCAAAAGGGTATTGGATCATTTGCGGAGACAGAGGTTGGCAAGGCATTCCAGCCCACCTTGAAGGTGGCCCTTGCAGCATTGGTATGCTTACCATAATTGCCCCCACTGCCAAAGCAGTGATGAAAAAGAAACAAAGGAAAACAAGAGCTGTTCCTCATTATGATGAGAACTGTCAGAGTGATTTTATGCCTTGGAATGCCGCCAGAAGGGTTTCAGCAGGTATATTTCTACCCCAATTGGCTTCAGCTGTGGCATTGAGACAATTAGATCGAGTTGGATGTTGGCTGAGCAAACAAGCTAATGCCACATCCTCCGCAATCAGTGATATGTTGACCAATGTTGATAGTATTAGACATGCTACTCTTCAAAACAGAGCAGCCATTGATTTTCTCTTACTGGCACAAGGACATGGTTGTGAGGAATTGGAAGGTTTGTGTTGTATGAATTTGTCTGATCATTCTGAATCCATTCACAAAAGCATTCAAAAATTAAAGGATCTGACAGCCCAAATTAAAGAAGATGGAGGTTCCTGGTTGGATGATTTGTATCAAAATTGCAGTTTTGCACCTTGGCTAAGGCAACTTTGCAAGATAGGTCTTTACATATTAGGTGTTCTAATACTGATATTGATAGTGGTACCTTGTATACTCTGTTGTGTTCGGCGAATGATGAACAAAACAGTCCGAGAAGTTTTTGTCATTCAAGCAGGAGAATTAGGAAGTAGAAGCACAGAGAGTGTACGAAATCTCACGAAAGCAGTAGATGAGGGTATTGACATGAACGAAGGTTTTGAATTAAGGCCTTGGAATCGACCAGAGTTTTTTGAACGATGCCTTGTGACTGTTGCCAAACATATCTCTTTCAGGGATTGGGTCTTCACAGCATTAAGTTGCTGTGCCGTAATATAGCAATGCTTCAGTTTAGTGAAAATAGGTCTTCAGCAGATAATAAGCAGAAATTTCGCAATAGAGCTATGAAACGCAAATAGCAAGCGACAAGAAAATGAAAGCTTCTGGGTCAAACAGAGAGGGGGAAATGTTGGAATCCATAAGGTTAGAGGATTTTTAAGAAATGGTTAAAAAGAAGTATGTAGGCCTTAGACTGGAGTTTTGTTAGCATTGCAGAAAAGTTTCCCATGCAAGCAGAAAAAGTTTTCCATGCAAGCAGAAAAGTTTCCCAAGCAGTAGACGTGACAAATAACAATAGGCTTCTGTAGAATTGGCTTTAGGATGGCAACAAGGTTATTTAATGTATATCTTTAGAAGGTTAGCATGAATAGAATTCTGTTCTTTGTCTCTTATCAACTAGTCTTTGTTTTAGCTACGATTACCTATGTTTTATAAGATTGGATAGAATGCTTGTCAATATGTGTTTTCTGTGTCTGATTGGCTGAATTCTAGTCTGAGATGATTTTATGTATTGCTGTATGAGCCCTGTTGAAGGAGACATTTTTTGGTGTGGATCAGTGAGCTGTCATGTCTCCATTTTGTATTTTGAGACTGATGTGCTGGAAATAAAAGCAAAAATCTCTTCACTGGTCTGGTTACCATGTTATCCATATTTGGATATTTTGCCGCGGCCTAGTGGGTTCCTTTTTTAAGGCGTGGGTTCCTGACACCATTGGACTTATACCTGTCCCGTCCCCCGCATATTGCTGCCCCGTGTGAGGACGTAGAATAGAAGAAAAACAAAGAAAAATCGTGGAAGCACCAGCCGCGGAGACCCAAGTGTTAACAAGGAGGACACTGTATCATCTCTCCCGCCGAAACCAAGAAAATTGTAAGTAGCTTATCTCGGGAGAGCGCTTGGGTGACGTTGGGAGGAAAAATAGAGAAAAAGAAAATTATTAAAAGAGCACAAAAATGGGAACGAATTTATCAGAAGTTGAATGGGATGTTTTTCATCAATTAGAGACAATGTTACAAGAAAAAGGTCACTCTGAAATTTCAAAAACTGAGCTTAAAAACTTACTTATCTGGGTTAAAGCGAATACGCAAGATTTAAATCTGCAGTCTGCTTTTTCTTTTCATTTTTGGGATCAGATAAACTGGAGAATCTATAATCTAGTCTCTCTCAAAAAAGATGAAAGCTTAAGAGAACTTGTGCCGGTTTGTAGTGCGCTGTTGTAGTGCTTTTTTAAACAAAGTGATAAAAATAAGATCAACTTGGACTCAGAAAACAGAGCTTCTGGTTCTATCTCACGAAATTCCAGTAAACCAGAGACTGTGTGTGTATCGGAGAATGTTACAAGTGTTGTTGCAAATGCTGAAAGTATTGCTTTGAACTCTGTTGAACAAAATCTTTCTTCTCTCTCTCTGGGAAAAAATGAGACTCTTTCGGACTTTTCTTCGCGTTGTTCTGTTAATGTAAAAATATGTGACTCTTGTAAGGGGGATGGAACAAAGTGTGTAAAAGATGGAAATGAAAAAGTGACTGTACTTCCTAAAATTGTTTGTGCAGGGACACTGAAACCTGAATTGGATTCTGTTGGGCCTGGGGTGGAGGCTGAGGTGGCTGCTTCCACTCGGGAAATTGTGGTTCCAGGGAACTCTTTTTCAGTTAAGCAAAACCATGGTTGCTCTGGTGTTTGTCAATCTATAGATACAGAGAAAGAAAATTTGGCTTTAAGGGTGGAGTCCTTTGAAAGGAAGAGATGGAAGAAACTCGCGACTGTGTTGTTGCTGAAATTCAAAAAGTTGGACTTGAAATCTCTGCAACGAAAATTCAACAAGTTTCACCTTAGAAGTACCTGGGATGGAAGATGACTGAGACGACAAGAACACCACAAAAAATTCAGATCCGAACCAGAGTCAACAACCTACAAGAGTTACAACAACTTCTAGGAGAAATCAACTGGGTCAGACCGATGTTGGGAATCACCAATGATGAACTGAGTCCGCTCTTCCATTTGCTGAGAGGAAGTTGCGACATCACTTCGCCAAGAACTTTAACCCCTGAAGCTCGTGCTGCTCTCGACAAAGTCACAGAAGCTCTTCAAAAAAAAAGACAAGCTCATCGCTGCGTTCCTGAAAATCCTTTCTTTCTTGCAATCTTAGGAGAGAAGAAGCAGCTTTGTGGTCTCATTTTCCAGTGGGATTCCACAGAACAAGATCCTTTGTTAATAATGGAACGGGATTTTCCTCCCTACAGGTTTTCAAAGACCATTTGCTCAGTTTTAGAAATGATTGCATACATTATAATTAAGGCTAGAACCAGATTGTTAACTTTGGCAGGTCAAGAATTTTCAGTTATCTATTTGCCATTGAAAAATGATTATTTCAATTGGGCAATGCAAAATTCTGATGATTTACAATATGCATTCTTAGGTTTTCCAGGTGTTTGTTCCATACACTATCCAGCTCACAAACTACTGCAAGCAAAATTGAGTTTCAGAGAAAAACCTAAATTGAGTGAAGAACCTTTACATGCTGTGACTCTCTTCACTGATGGCTCTGGTAAAAGCCACAAGTCCGTTGTGACTTGGTTTAATCAAAAGACTAATGTTTGGGAATCTGATATTCAAACAGTAGAGGGATCCCCTCAAATTGTTGAGCCTGCTGCAGTAGTTTGAGCTTTTCAGCTGTTTCCTCAGCCTTTTAATTTGGTCACAGATTCTGCTTATGTTGCTAATGTAGTCAGGAGAATAGAAGGTTCCATTTTAAAGGATGTTAGTAATGAAACTTTACATCGTTGGCTTACATGTCTTTTTATAACTTTGCAATATAGAACTAATCCATATTTTGTTTCTCACATTAGGGCGCATTCTTCACTTCCTGGATTTTTAGTGGAAGGAAATGCAAGAGCGGACAAGCTGACAATGGTCATTTCTAACACATTGCCAAATAGTTTTGAACAAGCAAAATTGAGTCGTGCCTTTTTCCACCAAAATGCACAAGCACTCATGCAAATGTTCCAAATCACTTAAAGTCAAGCTAAAGCTATCATTCATACTTGCCCTGACTGTCAATTGGTACAACCTCCTGTTTCTACAGGAGCAATCAACCCCCGAGGCTTACAAAGCCTACAGTTGTGGCAAACAGATGTTACTAAATAGCCTTCTTTTGGTAAATTTAAAAATATTCATGTTTCCATAGACACGTTCTCTGGTGCAGTTTTTGCTTCCCTTCACACAAGTGATACTGGCAGCCATGCCTGTCATCATTTCCTGCAAGCTTTTGCTTCATTGGGTATACCCCAAGAAGTAAAAACTGACAATGGCCCCGCATACATATCTCAAAAATTGGCCACATTTTTAAATGAATGGGGTGTTCGACACATTTTTGGTATTCCCCACTCTCCCACAAGCCAAGCAATCATTGAAAGAACACATCAAACCTTAAAACGCATATTAGATCAACAGAGAGGGGGAACGGAAATCACCCCACAGATGAGACTGAGTAAGGCTTTGTATGTTTTTAATTTTCTAAATAGTAAAAGTACAGAACCAGATCCACCAATCTTTAGACACTTTTCAAATAGCACACAGGCAAAACTGAAAGAACATCCTCCTCTTCTAATTAGAAACCCTGACTCTGGACAGATGGAAGGTCCGTTTCAATTAATAACGTGGGGCAAAGGGTATGCTTCTATTTCCACAGGTGCTGGAAGAATTAAGTGGGTTCCTGCCAAAAACGTCAAACCGTATCGCACTTCAGAACCTGTTGTCGAGCCTAGAACTGAGGAAGCGAGTACGCAGACGTAGACCGAATGGAAGGATCCCGGGTCTCGCCTGACGCCTCTTGTGCCTGACGTTCATTGTGCATCGGTGGAACCCGTGAACTCTGATTTTGTGCCAATTTTTATTTATGAGTATACGAATGAAATGCTGAATGTTTGTTTAACAAAGCTAATTTTTGGCTGAAAATTTAGGTTCTTGTTTTGGTTTAGAAAGAATTCTGCCAAAACTTAGTTCTTGAAAGAGATGGGGCAGAATCAAATGGTATACTTGTTTTGCTTGATTTTAATTGTTTTTTGTCGTGCAGATTTGCCTGAGGATCAACCGAAGACGAATGTTTGGGTGACCTTAGCCAAGGCTGCCGGATCGGATACTATATGTCTGTCTAATTCGGAACCAGAAAAGCCTTTCTCAACCTGTTTGGTTGGTGTGCCAGTGAAAGAGTTTCCTTTGGTCAGAAAAGAATCCAATGGTAAACCAGGTGGAATTGACAATGGAAACAGTCCTTCCTTCAATTGGAACATTTGTTCCAAGAAACTTCTCAGGGCAGCAAATGTTTCAAACAGTTGGGATGTGTTTCTACAGACGGACCAATCTCCACGGCAATTGCCAAAAGGGTATTGGATCATTTGCGGAGACAGAGGTTGGCAAGGCATTCCAGCCCACCTTGAAGGTGGCCCTTGCAGCATTGGTATGCTTACCATAATTGCCCCCACTGCCAAAGCAGTGATGAAAAAGAAACAAAGGAAAACAAGAGCTGTTCCTCATTATGATGAGAACTGTCAGAGTGATTTTATGCCTTGGAATGCCGCCAGAAGGGTTTCAGCAGGTATATTTCTACCCCAATTGGCTTCAGCTGTGGCATTGAGACAATTAGATCGAGTTGGATGTTGGCTGAGCAAACAAGCTAATGCCACATCCTCCGCAATCAGTGATATGTTGACCAATGTTGATAGTATTAGACATGCTACTCTTCAAAACAGAGCAGCCATTGATTTTCTCTTACTGGCACAAGGACATGGTTGTGAGGAATTGGAAGGTTTGTGTTGTATGAATTTGTCTGATCATTCTGAATCCATTCACAAAAGCATTCAAAAATTAAAGGATCTGACAGCCCAAATTAAAGAAGATGGAGGTTCCTGGTTGGATGATTTGTATCAAAATTGCAGTTTTGCACCTTGGCTAAGGCAACTTTGCAAGATAGGTCTTTACATATTAGGTGTTCTAATACTGATATTGATAGTGGTACCTTGTATACTCTGTTGTGTTCGGCGAATGATGAACAAAACAGTCCGAGAAGTTTTTGTCATTCAAGCAGGAGAATTAGGAAGTAGAAGCACAGAGAGTGTACGAAATCTCACGAAAGCAGTAGATGAGGGTATTGACATGAACGAAGGTTTTGAATTAAGGCCTTGGAATCGACCAGAGTTTTTTGAACGATGCCTTGTGACTGTTGCCAAACATATCTCTTTCAGGGATTGGGTCTTCACAGCATTAAGTTGCTGTGCCGTAATATAGCAATGCTTCAGTTTAGTGAAAATAGGTCTTCAGCAGATAATAAGCAGAAATTTCGCAATAGAGCTATGAAACGCAAATAGCAAGCGACAAGAAAATGAAAGCTTCTGGGTCAAACAGAGAGGGGGAAATGTTGGAATCCATAAGGTTAGAGGATTTTTAAGAAATGGTTAAAAAGAAGTATGTAGGCCTTAGACTGGAGTTTTGTTAGCATTGCAGAAAAGTTTCCCATGCAAGCAGAAAAAGTTTTCCATGCAAGCAGAAAAGTTTCCCAAGCAGTAGACGTGACAAATAACAATAGGCTTCTGTAGAATTGGCTTTAGGATGGCAACAAGGTTATTTAATGTATATCTTTAGAAGGTTAGCATGAATAGAATTCTGTTCTTTGTCTCTTATCAACTAGTCTTTGTTTTAGCTACGATTACCTATGTTTTATAAGATTGGATAGAATGCTTGTCAAGATGTGTTTTCTGTGTCTGATTGGCTGAATTCTAGTCTGAGATGATTTTATGTATTGCTGTATGAGCCCTGTTGAAGGAGACATTTTTTGGTGTGGATCAGTGAGCTGTCATGTCTCCATTTTGTATTTTGAGACTGATGTGCTGGAAATAAAAGCAAAAATCTCTTCACTGGTCTGGTTACCATGTTATCCATATTTGGATATTTTGCCGCGGCCTAGTGGGTTCCTTTTTTAAGGCGTGGGTTCCTGACACCATTGGACTTATACCTGTCCCGTCCCCCGCATATTGCTGCCCCGTGTGAGGACGTAGAATAGAAGAAAAACAAAGAAAAATCGTGGAAGCACCAGCCGCGGAGACCCAAGTGTTAACAAGGAGGACACTGTATCATCTCTCCCGCCGAAACCAAGAAAATTGTAAGTAGCTTATCTCGGGAGAGCGCTTGGGTGACGTTGGGAGGAAAAATAGAGAAAAAGAAAATTATTAAAAGAGCACAAAAATGGGAACGAATTTATCAGAAGTTGAATGGGATGTTTTTCATCAATTAGAGACAATGTTACAAGAAAAAGGTCACTCTGAAATTTCAAAAACTGAGCTTAAAAACTTACTTATCTGGGTTAAAGCGAATACGCAAGATTTAAATCTGCAGTCTGCTTTTTCTTTTCATTTTTGGGATCAGATAAACTGGAGAATCTATAATCTAGTCTCTCTCAAAAAAGATGAAAGCTTAAGAGAACTTGTGCCGGTTTGTAGTGCGCTGTTGTAGTGCTTTTTTAAACAAAGTGATAAAAATAAGATCAACTTGGACTCAGAAAACAGAGCTTCTGGTTCTATCTCACGAAATTCCAGTAAACCAGAGACTGTGTGTGTATCGGAGAATGTTACAAGTGTTGTTGCAAATGCTGAAAGTATTGCTTTGAACTCTGTTGAACAAAATCTTTCTTCTCTCTCTCTGGGAAAAAATGAGACTCTTTCGGACTTTTCTTCGCGTTGTTCTGTTAATGTAAAAATATGTGACTCTTGTAAGGGGGATGGAACAAAGTGTGTAAAAGATGGAAATGAAAAAGTGACTGTACTTCCTAAAATTGTTTGTGCAGGGACACTGAAACCTGAATTGGATTCTGTTGGGCCTGGGGTGGAGGCTGAGGTGGCTGCTTCCACTCGGGAAATTGTGGTTCCAGGGAACTCTTTTTCAGTTAAGCAAAACCATGGTTGCTCTGGTGTTTGTCAATCTATAGATACAGAGAAAGAAAAATTGGCTTTAAGGGTGGAGTCCTTTGAAAGGAAGAGATGGAAGAAACTCGCGACTGTGTTGTTGCTGAAATTCAAAAAGCTGGACTTGAAATCTCTGCAACGAAAATTCAACAAGTTTCACCTTAGAAGTACCTGGGATGGAAGATGACTGAGACGACAAGAACACCACAAAAAATTCAGATCCGAACCAGAGTCAACAACCTACAAGAGTTACAACAACTTCTAGGAGAAATCAACTGGGTCAGACCGATGTTGGGAATCACCAATGATGAACTGAGTCCGCTCTTCCATTTGCTGAGAGGAAGTTGCGACATCACTTCGCCAAGAACTTTAACCCCTGAAGCTCGTGCTGCTCTCGACAAAGTCACAGAAGCTCTTCAAAAAAAAAGACAAGCTCATCGCTGCGTTCCTGAAAATCCTTTCTTTCTTGCAATCTTAGGAGAGAAGAAGCAGCTTTGTGGTCTCATTTTCCAGTGGGATTCCACAGAACAAGATCCTTTGTTAATAATGGAACGGGATTTTCCTCCCTACAGGTTTTCAAAGACCATTTGCTCAGTTTTAGAAATGATTGCATACATTATAATTAAGGCTAGAACCAGATTGTTAACTTTGGCAGGTCAAGAATTTTCAGTTATCTATTTGCCATTGAAAAATGATTATTTCAATTGGGCAATGCAAAATTCTGATGATTTACAATATGCATTCTTAGGTTTTCCAGGTGTTTGTTCCATACACTATCCAGCTCACAAACTACTGCAAGCAAAATTGAGTTTCAGAGAAAAACCTAAATTGAGTGAAGAACCTTTACATGCTGTGACTCTCTTCACTGATGGCTCTGGTAAAAGCCACAAGTCCGTTGTGACTTGGTTTAATCAAAAGACTAATGTTTGGGAATCTGATATTCAAACAGTAGAGGGATCCCCTCAAATTGTTGAGCCTGCTGCAGTAGTTTGAGCTTTTCAGCTGTTTCCTCAGCCTTTTAATTTGGTCACAGATTCTGCTTATGTTGCTAATGTAGTCAGGAGAATAGAAGGTTCCATTTTAAAGGATGTTAGTAATGAAACTTTACATCGTTGGCTTACATGTCTTTTTATAACTTTGCAATATAGAACTAATCCATATTTTGTTTCTCACATTAGGGCGCATTCTTCACTTCCTGGATTTTTAGTGGAAGGAAATGCAAGAGCGGACAAGCTGACAATGGTCATTTCTAACACATTGCCAAATAGTTTTGAACAAGCAAAATTGAGTCGTGCCTTTTTCCACCAAAATGCACAAGCACTCATGCAAATGTTCCAAATCACTTAAAGTCAAGCTAAAGCTATCATTCATACTTGCCCTGACTGTCAATTGGTACAACCTCCTGTTTCTACAGGAGCAATCAACCCCCGAGGCTTACAAAGCCTACAGTTGTGGCAAACAGATGTTACTAAATAGCCTTCTTTTGGTAAATTTAAAAATATTCATGTTTCCATAGACACGTTCTCTGGTGCAGTTTTTGCTTCCCTTCACACAAGTGATACTGGCAGCCATGCCTGTCATCATTTCCTGCAAGCTTTTGCTTCATTGGGTATACCCCAAGAAGTAAAAACTGACAATGGCCCCGCATACATATCTCAAAAATTGGCCACATTTTTAAATGAATGGGGTGTTCGACACATTTTTGGTATTCCCCACTCTCCCACAAGCCAAGCAATCATTGAAAGAACACATCAAACCTTAAAACGCATATTAGATCAACAGAGAGGGGGAACGGAAATCACCCCACAGATGAGACTGAGTAAGGCTTTGTATGTTTTTAATTTTCTAAATAGTAAAAGTACAGAACCAGATCCACCAATCTTTAGACACTTTTCAAATAGCACACAGGCAAAACTGAAAGAACATCCTCCTCTTCTAATTAGAAACCCTGACTCTGGACAGATGGAAGGTCCGTTTCAATTAATAACGTGGGGCAAAGGGTATGCTTCTATTTCCACAGGTGCTGGAAGAATTAAGTGGGTTCCTGCCAAAAACGTCAAACCGTATCGCACTTCAGAACCTGTTGTCGAGCCTAGAACTGAGGAAGCGAGTACGCAGACGTAGACCGAATGGAAGGATCCCGGGTCTCGCCTGACGCCTCTTGTGCCTGACGTTCATTGTGCATCGGTGGAACCCGTGAACTCTGATTTTGTGCCAATTTTTATTTATGAGTATACGAATTAAATGCTGAATGTTTGTTTAACAAAGCTAATTTTTGGCTGAAAATTTAGGTTCTTGTTTTGGTTTAGAAAGAATTCTGCCAAAACTTAGTTCTTGAAAGAGATGGGGCAGAATCAAATGGTATACTTGTTTTGCTTGATTTTAATTGTTTTTTGTCGTGCAGATTTGCCTGAGGATCAACCGAAGACGAATGTTTGGGTGACCTTAGCCAAGGCTGCCGGATCGGATACTATATGTCTGTCTAATTCGGAACCAGAAAAGCCTTTCTCAACCTGTTTGGTTGGTGTGCCAGTGAAAGAGTTTCCTTTGGTCAGAAAAGAATCCAATGGTAAACCAGGTGGAATTGACAATGGAAACAGTCCTTCCTTCAATTGGAACATTTGTTCCAAGAAACTTCTCAGGGCAGCAAATGTTTCAAACAGTTGGGATGTGTTTCTACAGACGGACCAATCTCCACGGCAATTGCCAAAAGGGTATTGGATCATTTGCGGAGACAGAGGTTGGCAAGGCATTCCAGCCCACCTTGAAGGTGGCCCTTGCAGCATTGGTATGCTTACCATAATTGCCCCCACTGCCAAAGCAGTGATGAAAAAGAAACAAAGGAAAACAAGAGCTGTTCCTCATTATGATGAGAACTGTCAGAGTGATTTTATGCCTTGGAATGCCGCCAGAAGGGTTTCAGCAGGTATATTTCTACCCCAATTGGCTTCAGCTGTGGCATTGAGACAATTAGATCGAGTTGGATGTTGGCTGAGCAAACAAGCTAATGCCACATCCTCCGCAATCAGTGATATGTTGACCAATGTTGATAGTATTAGACATGCTACTCTTCAAAACAGAGCAGCCATTGATTTTCTCTTACTGGCACAAGGACATGGTTGTGAGGAATTGGAAGGTTTGTGTTGTATGAATTTGTCTGATCATTCTGAATCCATTCACAAAAGCATTCAAAAATTAAAGGATCTGACAGCCCAAATTAAAGAAGATGGAGGTTCCTGGTTGGATGATTTGTATCAAAATTGCAGTTTTGCACCTTGGCTAAGGCAACTTTGCAAGATAGGTCTTTACATATTAGGTGTTCTAATACTGATATTGATAGTGGTACCTCGTATACTCTGTTGTGTTCGGCGAATGATGAACAAAACAGTCCGAGAAGTTTTTGTCATTCAAGCAGGAGAATTAGGAAGTAGAAGCACAGAGAGTGTACGAAATCTCACGAAAGCAGTAGATGAGGGTATTGACATGAACGAAGGTTTTGAATTAAGGCCTTGGAATCGACCAGAGTTTTTTGAACGATGCCTTGTGACTGTTGCCAAACATATCTCTTTCAGGGATTGGGTCTTCACAGCATTAAGTTGCTGTGCCGTAATATAGCAATGCTTCAGTTTAGTGAAAATAGGTCTTCAGCAGATAATAAGCAGAAATTTCGCAATAGAGCTATGAAACGCAAATAGCAAGCGACAAGAAAATGAAAGCTTCTGGGTCAAACAGAGAGGGGGAAATGTTGGAATCCATAAGGTTAGAGGATTTTTAAGAAATGGTTAAAAAGAAGTATGTAGGCCTTAGACTGGAGTTTTGTTAGCATTGCAGAAAAGTTTCCCATGCAAGCAGAAAAAGTTTTCCATGCAAGCAGAAAAGTTTCCCAAGCAGTAGACGTGACAAATAACAATAGGCTTCTGTAGAATTGGCTTTAGGATGGCAACAAGGTTATTTAATGTATATCTTTAGAAGGTTAGCATGAATAGAATTCTGTTCTTTGTCTCTTATCAACTAGTCTTTGTTTTAGCTACGATTACCTATGTTTTATAAGATTGGATAGAATGCTTGTCAAGATGTGTTTTCTGTGTCTGATTGGCTGAATTCTAGTCTGAGATGATTTTATGTATTGCTGTATGAGCCCTGTTGAAGGAGACATTTTTTGGTGTGGATCAGTGAGCTGTCATGTCTCCATTTTGTATTTTGAGACTGATGTGCTGGAAATAAAAGCAAAAATCTCTTCACTGGTCTGGTTACCATGTTATCCATATTTGGATATTTTGCCGCGGCCTAGTGGGTTCCTTTTTTAAGGCGTGGGTTCCTGACACCATTGGACTTATACCTGTCCCGTCCCCCGCATATTGCTGCCCCGTGTGAGGACGTAGAATAGAAGAAAAACAAAGAAAAATCGTGGAAGCACCAGCCGCGGAGACCCAAGTGTTAACAAGGAGGACACTGTATCATCTCTCCCGCCGAAACCAAGAAAATTGTAAGTAGCTTATCTCGGGAGAGCGCTTGGGTGACGTTGGGAGGAAAAATAGAGAAAAAGAAAATTATTAAAAGAGCACAAAAATGGGAACGAATTTATCAGAAGTTGAATGGGATGTTTTTCATCAATTAGAGACAATGTTACAAGAAAAAGGTCACTCTGAAATTTCAAAAACTGAGCTTAAAAACTTACTTATCTGGGTTAAAGCGAATACGCAAGATTTAAATCTGCAGTCTGCTTTTTCTTTTCATTTTTGGGATCAGATAAACTGGAGAATCTATAATCTAGTCTCTCTCAAAAAAGATGAAAGCTTAAGAGAACTTGTGCCGGTTTGTAGTGCGCTGTTGTAGTGCTTTTTTAAACAAAGTGATAAAAATAAGATCAACTTGGACTCAGAAAACAGAGCTTCTGGTTCTATCTCACGAAATTCCAGTAAACCAGAGACTGTGTGTGTATCGGAGAATGTTACAAGTGTTGTTGCAAATGCTGAAAGTATTGCTTTGAACTCTGTTGAACAAAATCTTTCTTCTCTCTCTCTGGGAAAAAATGAGACTCTTTCGGACTTTTCTTCGCGTTGTTCTGTTAATGTAAAAATATGTGACTCTTGTAAGGGGGATGGAACAAAGTGTGTAAAAGATGGAAATGAAAAAGTGACTGTACTTCCTAAAATTGTTTGTGCAGGGACACTGAAACCTGAATTGGATTCTGTTGGGCCTGGGGTGGAGGCTGAGGTGGCTGCTTCCACTCGGGAAATTGTGGTTCCAGGGAACTCTTTTTCAGTTAAGCAAAACCATGGTTGTTCTGGTGTTTGTCAATCTATAGATACAGAGAAAGAAAAATTGGCTTTAAGGGTGGAGTCCTTTGAAAGGAAGAGATGGAAGAAACTCGCGACTGTGTTGTTGCTGAAATTCAAAAAGCTGGACTTGAAATCTCTGCAACGAAAATTCAACAAGTTTCACCTTAGAAGTACCTGGGATGGAAGATGACTGAGACGACAAGAACACCACAAAAAATTCAGATCCGAACCAGAGTCAACAACCTACAAGAGTTACAACAACTTCTAGGAGAAATCAACTGGGTCAGACCGATGTTGGGAATCACCAATGATGAACTGAGTCCGCTCTTCCATTTGCTGAGAGGAAGTTGCGACATCACTTCGCCAAGAACTTTAACCCCTGAAGCTCGTGCTGCTCTCGACAAAGTCACAGAAGCTCTTCAAAAAAAAAGACAAGCTCATCGCTGCGTTCCTGAAAATCCTTTCTTTCTTGCAATCTTAGGAGAGAAGAAGCAGCTTTGTGGTCTCATTTTCCAGTGGGATTCCACAGAACAAGATCCTTTGTTAATAATGGAATGGGATTTTCCTCCCTACAGGTTTTCAAAGACCATTTGCTCAGTTTTAGAAATGATTGCATACATTATAATTAAGGCTAGAACCAGATTGTTAACTTTGGCAGGTCAAGAATTTTCAGTTATCTATTTGCCATTGAAAAATGATTATTTCAATTGGGCAATGCAAAATTCTGATGATTTACAATATGCATTCTTAGGTTTTCCAGGTGTTTGTTCCATACACTATCCAGCTCACAAACTACTGCAAGCAAAATTGAGTTTCAGAGAAAAACCTAAATTGAGTGAAGAACCTTTACATGCTGTGACTCTCTTCACTGATGGCTCTGGTAAAAGCCACAAGTCCGTTGTGACTTGGTTTAATCAAAAGACTAATGTTTGGGAATCTGATATTCAAACAGTAGAGGGATCCCCTCAAATTGTTGAGCCTGCTGCAGTAGTTTGAGCTTTTCAGCTGTTTCCTCAGCCTTTTAATTTGGTCACAGATTCTGCTTATGTTGCTAATGTAGTCAGGAGAATAGAAGGTTCCATTTTAAAGGATGTTAGTAATGAAACTTTACATCGTTGGCTTACATGTCTTTTTATAACTTTGCAATATAGAACTAATCCATATTTTGTTTCTCACATTAGGGCGCATTCTTCACTTCCTGGATTTTTAGTGGAAGGAAATGCAAGAGCGGACAAGCTGACAATGGTCATTTCTAACACATTGCCAAATAGTTTTGAACAAGCAAAATTGAGTCGTGCCTTTTTCCACCAAAATGCACAAGCACTCATGCAAATGTTCCAAATCACTTAAAGTCAAGCTAAAGCTATCATTCATACTTGCCCTGACTGTCAATTGGTACAACCTCCTGTTTCTACAGGAGCAATCAACCCCCGAGGCTTACAAAGCCTACAGTTGTGGCAAACAGATGTTACTAAATAGCCTTCTTTTGGTAAATTTAAAAATATTCATGTTTCCATAGACACGTTCTCTGGTGCAGTTTTTGCTTCCCTTCACACAAGTGATACTGGCAGCCATGCCTGTCATCATTTCCTGCAAGCTTTTGCTTCATTGGGTATACCCCAAGAAGTAAAAACTGACAATGGCCCCGCATACATATCTCAAAAATTGGCCACATTTTTAAATGAATGGGGTGTTCGACACATTTTTGGTATTCCCCACTCTCCCACAAGCCAAGCAATCATTGAAAGAACACATCAAACCTTAAAACGCATATTAGATCAACAGAGAGGGGGAACGGAAATCACCCCACAGATGAGACTGAGTAAGGCTTTGTATGTTTTTAATTTTCTAAATAGTAAAAGTACAGAACCAGATCCACCAATCTTTAGACACTTTTCAAATAGCACACAGGCAAAACTGAAAGAACATCCTCCTCTTCTAATTAGAAACCCTGACTCTGGACAGATGGAAGGTCCGTTTCAATTAATAACGTGGGGCAAAGGGTATGCTTCTATTTCCACAGGTGCTGGAAGAATTAAGTGGGTTCCTGCCAAAAACGTCAAACCGTATCGCACTTCAGAACCTGTTGTCGAGCCTAGAACTGAGGAAGCGAGTACGCAGACGTAGACCGAATGGAAGGATCCCGGGTCTCGCCTGACGCCTCTTGTGCCTGACGTTCATTGTGCATCGGTGGAACCCGTGAACTCTGATTTTGTGCCAATTTTTATTTATGAGTATACGAATTAAATGCTGAATGTTTGTTTAACAAAGCTAATTTTTGGCTGAAAATTTAGGTTCTTGTTTTGGTTTAGAAAGAATTCTGCCAAAACTTAGTTCTTGAAAGAGATGGGGCAGAATCAAATGGTATACTTGTTTTGCTTGATTTTAATTGTTTTTTGTCGTGCAGATTTGCCTGAGGATCAACCGAAGACGAATGTTTGGGTGACCTTAGCCAAGGCTGCCGGATCGGATACTATATGTCTGTCTAATTCGGAACCAGAAAAGCCTTTCTCAACCTGTTTGGTTGGTGTGCCAGTGAAAGAGTTTCCTTTGGTCAGAAAAGAATCCAATGGTAAACCAGGTGGAATTGACAATGGAAACAGTCCTTCCTTCAATTGGAACATTTGTTCCAAGAAACTTCTCAGGGCAGCAAATGTTTCAAACAGTTGGGATGTGTTTCTACAGACGGACCAATCTCCACGGCAATTGCCAAAAGGGTATTGGATCATTTGCGGAGACAGAGGTTGGCAAGGCATTCCAGCCCACCTTGAAGGTGGCCCTTGCAGCATTGGTATGCTTACCATAATTGCCCCCACTGCCAAAGCAGTGATGAAAAAGAAACAAAGGAAAACAAGAGCTGTTCCTCATTATGATGAGAACTGTCAGAGTGATTTTATGCCTTGGAATGCCGCCAGAAGGGTTTCAGCAGGTATATTTCTACCCCAATTGGCTTCAGCTGTGGCATTGAGACAATTAGATCGAGTTGGATGTTGGCTGAGCAAACAAGCTAATGCCACATCCTCCGCAATCAGTGATATGTTGACCAATGTTGATAGTATTAGACATGCTACTCTTCAAAACAGAGCAGCCATTGATTTTCTCTTACTGGCACAAGGACATGGTTGTGAGGAATTGGAAGGTTTGTGTTGTATGAATTTGTCTGATCATTCTGAATCCATTCACAAAAGCATTCAAAAATTAAAGGATCTGACAGCCCAAATTAAAGAAGATGGAGGTTCCTGGTTGGATGATTTGTATCAAAATTGCAGTTTTGCACCTTGGCTAAGGCAACTTTGCAAGATAGGTCTTTACATATTAGGTGTTCTAATACTGATATTGATAGTGGTACCTCGTATACTCTGTTGTGTTCGGCGAATGATGAACAAAACAGTCCGAGAAGTTTTTGTCATTCAAGCAGGAGAATTAGGAAGTAGAAGCACAGAGAGTGTACGAAATCTCACGAAAGCAGTAGATGAGGGTATTGACATGAACGAAGGTTTTGAATTAAGGCCTTGGAATCGACCAGAGTTTTTTGAACGATGCCTTGTGACTGTTGCCAAACATATCTCTTTCAGGGATTGGGTCTTCACAGCATTAAGTTGCTGTGCCGTAATATAGCAATGCTTCAGTTTAGTGAAAATAGGTCTTCAGCAGATAATAAGCAGAAATTTCGCAATAGAGCTATGAAACGCAAATAGCAAGCGACAAGAAAATGAAAGCTTCTGGGTCAAACAGAGAGGGGGAAATGTTGGAATCCATAAGGTTAGAGGATTTTTAAGAAATGGTTAAAAAGAAGTATGTAGGCCTTAGACTGGAGTTTTGTTAGCATTGCAGAAAAGTTTCCCATGCAAGCAGAAAAAGTTTTCCATGCAAGCAGAAAAGTTTCCCAAGCAGTAGACGTGACAAATAACAATAGGCTTCTGTAGAATTGGCTTTAGGATGGCAACAAGGTTATTTAATGTATATCTTTAGAAGGTTAGCATGAATAGAATTCTGTTCTTTGTCTCTTATCAACTAGTCTTTGTTTTAGCTACGATTACCTATGTTTTATAAGATTGGATAGAATGCTTGTCAAGATGTGTTTTCTGTGTCTGATTGGCTGAATTCTAGTCTGAGATGATTTTATGTATTGCTGTATGAGCCCTGTTGAAGGAGACATTTTTTGGTGTGGATCAGTGAGCTGTCATGTCTCCATTTTGTATTTTGAGACTGATGTGCTGGAAATAAAAGCAAAAATCTCTTCACTGGTCTGGTTACCATGTTATCCATATTTGGATATTTTGCCGCGGCCTAGTGGGTTCCTTTTTTAAGGCGTGGGTTCCTGACACCATTGGACTTATACCTGTCCCGTCCCCCGCATATTGCTGCCCCGTGTGAGGACGTAGAATAGAAGAAAAACAAAGAAAAATCGTGGAAGCACCAGCCGCGGAGACCCAAGTGTTAACAAGGAGGACACTGTATCATCTCTCCCGCCGAAACCAAGAAAATTGTAAGTAGCTTATCTCGGGAGAGCGCTTGGGTGACGTTGGGAGGAAAAATAGAGAAAAAGAAAATTATTAAAAGAGCACAAAAATGGGAACGAATTTATCAGAAGTTGAATGGGATGTTTTTCATCAATTAGAGACAATGTTACAAGAAAAAGGTCACTCTGAAATTTCAAAAACTGAGCTTAAAAACTTACTTATCTGGGTTAAAGCGAATACGCAAGATTTAAATCTGCAGTCTGCTTTTTCTTTTCATTTTTGGGATCAGATAAACTGGAGAATCTATAATCTAGTCTCTCTCAAAAAAGATGAAAGCTTAAGAGAACTTGTGCCGGTTTGTAGTGCGCTGTTGTAGTGCTTTTTTAAACAAAGTGATAAAAATAAGATCAACTTGGACTCAGAAAACAGAGCTTCTGGTTCTATCTCACGAAATTCCAGTAAACCAGAGACTGTGTGTGTATCGGAGAATGTTACAAGTGTTGTTGCAAATGCTGAAAGTATTGCTTTGAACTCTGTTGAACAAAATCTTTCTTCTCTCTCTCTGGGAAAAAATGAGACTCTTTCGGACTTTTCTTCGCGTTGTTCTGTTAATGTAAAAATATGTGACTCTTGTAAGGGGGATGGAACAAAGTGTGTAAAAGATGGAAATGAAAAAGTGACTGTACTTCCTAAAATTGTTTGTGCAGGGACACTGAAACCTGAATTGGATTCTGTTGGGCCTGGGGTGGAGGCTGAGGTGGCTGCTTCCACTCGGGAAATTGTGGTTCCAGGGAACTCTTTTTCAGTTAAGCAAAACCATGGTTGTTCTGGTGTTTGTCAATCTATAGATACAGAGAAAGAAAAATTGGCTTTAAGGGTGGAGTCCTTTGAAAGGAAGAGATGGAAGAAACTCGCGACTGTGTTGTTGCTGAAATTCAAAAAGCTGGACTTGAAATCTCTGCAACGAAAATTCAACAAGTTTCACCTTAGAAGTACCTGGGATGGAAGATGACTGAGACGACAAGAACACCACAAAAAATTCAGATCCGAACCAGAGTCAACAACCTACAAGAGTTACAACAACTTCTAGGAGAAATCAACTGGGTCAGACCGATGTTGGGAATCACCAATGATGAACTGAGTCCGCTCTTCCATTTGCTGAGAGGAAGTTGCGACATCACTTCGCCAAGAACTTTAACCCCTGAAGCTCGTGCTGCTCTCGACAAAGTCACAGAAGCTCTTCAAAAAAAAAGACAAGCTCATCGCTGCGTTCCTGAAAATCCTTTCTTTCTTGCAATCTTAGGAGAGAAGAAGCAGCTTTGTGGTCTCATTTTCCAGTGGGATTCCACAGAACAAGATCCTTTGTTAATAATGGAATGGGATTTTCCTCCCTACAGGTTTTCAAAGACCATTTGCTCAGTTTTAGAAATGATTGCATACATTATAATTAAGGCTAGAACCAGATTGTTAACTTTGGCAGGTCAAGAATTTTCAGTTATCTATTTGCCATTGAAAAATGATTATTTCAATTGGGCAATGCAAAATTCTGATGATTTACAATATGCATTCTTAGGTTTTCCAGGTGTTTGTTCCATACACTATCCAGCTCACAAACTACTGCAAGCAAAATTGAGTTTCAGAGAAAAACCTAAATTGAGTGAAGAACCTTTACATGCTGTGACTCTCTTCACTGATGGCTCTGGTAAAAGCCACAAGTCCGTTGTGACTTGGTTTAATCAAAAGACTAATGTTTGGGAATCTGATATTCAAACAGTAGAGGGATCCCCTCAAATTGTTGAGCCTGCTGCAGTAGTTTGAGCTTTTCAGCTGTTTCCTCAGCCTTTTAATTTGGTCACAGATTCTGCTTATGTTGCTAATGTAGTCAGGAGAATAGAAGGTTCCATTTTAAAGGATGTTAGTAATGAAACTTTACATCGTTGGCTTACATGTCTTTTTATAACTTTGCAATATAGAACTAATCCATATTTTGTTTCTCACATTAGGGCGCATTCTTCACTTCCTGGATTTTTAGTGGAAGGAAATGCAAGAGCGGACAAGCTGACAATGGTCATTTCTAACACATTGCCAAATAGTTTTGAACAAGCAAAATTGAGTCGTGCCTTTTTCCACCAAAATGCACAAGCACTCATGCAAATGTTCCAAATCACTTAAAGTCAAGCTAAAGCTATCATTCATACTTGCCCTGACTGTCAATTGGTACAACCTCCTGTTTCTACAGGAGCAATCAACCCCCGAGGCTTACAAAGCCTACAGTTGTGGCAAACAGATGTTACTAAATAGCCTTCTTTTGGTAAATTTAAAAATATTCATGTTTCCATAGACACGTTCTCTGGTGCAGTTTTTGCTTCCCTTCACACAAGTGATACTGGCAGCCATGCCTGTCATCATTTCCTGCAAGCTTTTGCTTCATTGGGTATACCCCAAGAAGTAAAAACTGACAATGGCCCCGCATACATATCTCAAAAATTGGCCACATTTTTAAATGAATGGGGTGTTCGACACATTTTTGGTATTCCCCACTCTCCCACAAGCCAAGCAATCATTGAAAGAACACATCAAACCTTAAAACGCATATTAGATCAACAGAGAGGGGGAACGGAAATCACCCCACAGATGAGACTGAGTAAGGCTTTGTATGTTTTTAATTTTCTAAATAGTAAAAGTACAGAACCAGATCCACCAATCTTTAGACACTTTTCAAATAGCACACAGGCAAAACTGAAAGAACATCCTCCTCTTCTAATTAGAAACCCTGACTCTGGACAGATGGAAGGTCCGTTTCAATTAATAACGTGGGGCAAAGGGTATGCTTCTATTTCCACAGGTGCTGGAAGAATTAAGTGGGTTCCTGCCAAAAACGTCAAACCGTATCGCACTTCAGAACCTGTTGTCGAGCCTAGAACTGAGGAAGCGAGTACGCAGACGTAGACCGAATGGAAGGATCCCGGGTCTCGCCTGACGCCTCTTGTGCCTGACGTTCATTGTGCATCGGTGGAACCCGTGAACTCTGATTTTGTGCCAATTTTTATTTATGAGTATACGAATGAAATGCTGAATGTTTGTTTAACAAAGCTAATTTTTGGCTGAAAATTTAGGTTCTTGTTTTGGTTTAGAAAGAATTCTGCCAAAACTTAGTTCTTGAAAGAGATGGGGCAGAATCAAATGGTATACTTGTTTTGCTTGATTTTAATTGTTTTTTGTCGTGCAGATTTGCCTGAGGATCAACCGAAGACGAATGTTTGGGTGACCTTAGCCAAGGCTGCCGGATCGGATACTATATGTCTGTCTAATTCGGAACCAGAAAAGCCTTTCTCAACCTGTTTGGTTGGTGTGCCAGTGAAAGAGTTTCCTTTGGTCAGAAAAGAATCCAATGGTAAACCAGGTGGAATTGACAATGGAAACAGTCCTTCCTTCAATTGGAACATTTGTTCCAAGAAACTTCTCAGGGCAGCAAATGTTTCAAACAGTTGGGATGTGTTTCTACAGACGGACCAATCTCCACGGCAATTGCCAAAAGGGTATTGGATCATTTGCGGAGACAGAGGTTGGCAAGGCATTCCAGCCCACCTTGAAGGTGGCCCTTGCAGCATTGGTATGCTTACCATAATTGCCCCCACTGCCAAAGCAGTGAT
The DNA here is from genome assembly GCF_028018845.1 of Melospiza georgiana. NCBI lineage: Eukaryota > Metazoa > Chordata > Aves > Passeriformes > Passerellidae > Melospiza > Melospiza georgiana. Next base: position 19,007,208 of record NC_080464.1, on the reverse strand, counting down.
GAAAAAGAAACAAAGGAAAACAAGAGCTGTTCCTCATTATGATGAGAACTGTCAGAGTGATTTTATGCCTTGGAATGCCGCCAGAAGGGTTTCAGCAGGTATATTTCTACCCCAATTGGCTTCAGCTGTGGCATTGAGACAATTAGATCGAGTTGGATGTTGGCTGAGCAAACAAGCTAATGCCACATCCTCCGCAATCAGTGATATGTTGACCAATGTTGATAGTATTAGACATGCTACTCTTCAAAACAGAGCAGCCATTGATTTTCTCTTACTGGCACAAGGACATGGTTGTGAGGAATTGGAAGGTTTGTGTTGTATGAATTTGTCTGATCATTCTGAATCCATTCACAAAAGCATTCAAAAATTAAAGGATCTGACAGCCCAAATTAAAGAAGATGGAGGTTCCTGGTTGGATGATTTGTATCAAAATTGCAGTTTTGCACCTTGGCTAAGGCAACTTTGCAAGATAGGTCTTTACATATTAGGTGTTCTAATACTGATATTGATAGTGGTACCTCGTATACTCTGTTGTGTTCGGCGAATGATGAACAAAACAGTCCGAGAAGTTTTTGTCATTCAAGCAGGAGAATTAGGAAGTAGAAGCACAGAGAGTGTACGAAATCTCACGAAAGCAGTAGATGAGGGTATTGACATGAACGAAGGTTTTGAATTAAGGCCTTGGAATCGACCAGAGTTTTTTGAACGATGCCTTGTGACTGTTGCCAAACATATCTCTTTCAGGGATTGGGTCTTCACAGCATTAAGTTGCTGTGCCGTAATATAGCAATGCTTCAGTTTAGTGAAAATAGGTCTTCAGCAGATAATAAGCAGAAATTTCGCAATAGAGCTATGAAACGCAAATAGCAAGCGACAAGAAAATGAAAGCTTCTGGGTCAAACAGAGAGGGGGAAATGTTGGAATCCATAAGGTTAGAGGATTTTTAAGAAATGGTTAAAAAGAAGTATGTAGGCCTTAGACTGGAGTTTTGTTAGCATTGCAGAAAAGTTTCCCATGCAAGCAGAAAAAGTTTTCCATGCAAGCAGAAAAGTTTCCCAAGCAGTAGACGTGACAAATAACAATAGGCTTCTGTAGAATTGGCTTTAGGATGGCAACAAGGTTATTTAATGTATATCTTTAGAAGGTTAGCATGAATAGAATTCTGTTCTTTGTCTCTTATCAACTAGTCTTTGTTTTAGCTACGATTACCTATGTTTTATAAGATTGGATAGAATGCTTGTCAAGATGTGTTTTCTGTGTCTGATTGGCTGAATTCTAGTCTGAGATGATTTTATGTATTGCTGTATGAGCCCTGTTGAAGGAGACATTTTTTGGTGTGGATCAGTGAGCTGTCATGTCTCCATTTTGTATTTTGAGACTGATGTGCTGGAAATAAAAGCAAAAATCTCTTCACTGGTCTGGTTACCATGTTATCCATATTTGGATATTTTGCCGCGGCCTAGTGGGTTCCTTTTTTAAGGCGTGGGTTCCTGACACCATTGGACTTATACCTGTCCCGTCCCCCGCATATTGCTGCCCCGTGTGAGGACGTAGAATAGAAGAAAAACAAAGAAAAATCGTGGAAGCACCAGCCGCGGAGACCCAAGTGTTAACAAGGAGGACACTGTATCATCTCTCCCGCCGAAACCAAGAAAATTGTAAGTAGCTTATCTCGGGAGAGCGCTTGGGTGACGTTGGGAGGAAAAATAGAGAAAAAGAAAATTATTAAAAGAGCACAAAAATGGGAACGAATTTATCAGAAGTTGAATGGGATGTTTTTCATCAATTAGAGACAATGTTACAAGAAAAAGGTCACTCTGAAATTTCAAAAACTGAGCTTAAAAACTTACTTATCTGGGTTAAAGCGAATACGCAAGATTTAAATCTGCAGTCTGCTTTTTCTTTTCATTTTTGGGATCAGATAAACTGGAGAATCTATAATCTAGTCTCTCTCAAAAAAGATGAAAGCTTAAGAGAACTTGTGCCGGTTTGTAGTGCGCTGTTGTAGTGCTTTTTTAAACAAAGTGATAAAAATAAGATCAACTTGGACTCAGAAAACAGAGCTTCTGGTTCTATCTCACGAAATTCCAGTAAACCAGAGACTGTGTGTGTATCGGAGAATGTTACAAGTGTTGTTGCAAATGCTGAAAGTATTGCTTTGAACTCTGTTGAACAAAATCTTTCTTCTCTCTCTCTGGGAAAAAATGAGACTCTTTCGGACTTTTCTTCGCGTTGTTCTGTTAATGTAAAAATATGTGACTCTTGTAAGGGGGATGGAACAAAGTGTGTAAAAGATGGAAATGAAAAAGTGACTGTACTTCCTAAAATTGTTTGTGCAGGGACACTGAAACCTGAATTGGATTCTGTTGGGCCTGGGGTGGAGGCTGAGGTGGCTGCTTCCACTCGGGAAATTGTGGTTCCAGGGAACTCTTTTTCAGTTAAGCAAAACCATGGTTGTTCTGGTGTTTGTCAATCTATAGATACAGAGAAAGAAAAATTGGCTTTAAGGGTGGAGTCCTTTGAAAGGAAGAGATGGAAGAAACTCGCGACTGTGTTGTTGCTGAAATTCAAAAAGCTGGACTTGAAATCTCTGCAACGAAAATTCAACAAGTTTCACCTTAGAAGTACCTGGGATGGAAGATGACTGAGACGACAAGAACACCACAAAAAATTCAGATCCGAACCAGAGTCAACAACCTACAAGAGTTACAACAACTTCTAGGAGAAATCAACTGGGTCAGACCGATGTTGGGAATCACCAATGATGAACTGAGTCCGCTCTTCCATTTGCTGAGAGGAAGTTGCGACATCACTTCGCCAAGAACTTTAACCCCTGAAGCTCGTGCTGCTCTCGACAAAGTCACAGAAGCTCTTCAAAAAAGACAAGCTCATCGCTGCGTTCCTGAAAATCCTTTCTTTCTTGCAATCTTAGGAGAGAAGAAGCAGCTTTGTGGTCTCATTTTCCAGTGGGATTCCACAGAACAAGATCCTTTGTTAATAATGGAATGGGATTTTCCTCCCTACAGGTTTTCAAAGACCATTTGCTCAGTTTTAGAAATGATTGCATACATTATAATTAAGGCTAGAACCAGATTGTTAACTTTGGCAGGTCAAGAATTTTCAGTTATCTATTTGCCATTGAAAAATGATTATTTCAATTGGGCAATGCAAAATTCTGATGATTTACAATATGCATTCTTAGGTTTTCCAGGTGTTTGTTCCATACACTATCCAGCTCACAAACTACTGCAAGCAAAATTGAGTTTCAGAGAAAAACCTAAATTTAGTGAAGAACCTTTACATGCTGTGACTCTCTTCACTGATGGCTCTGGTGTCGGGAGTTTAGTTCAAGCATGGCTTAAAGAAAAAGGCCATGAAGGCATACAATTGAGAGAAAAGTAAAAGGTAGTTGCAAAGCAGTTCCAAAGCAGTTCCCAGCCTGACTTCTATAAACAATTAAAACAATTAGACTCTTTCAGGCATCATTGTATAAACAATAAAGTTCTCAGGCAGTCTTCTCCTAACAAGTGTAACACTCTCTCTGGGAAAAGATGGCACCCTGAGAACAGATGTGGAAGTTTTGGGAACCGTTCATATCACAGTGAGAACACTGGTTTTGTTTTGTGTAAACAATCAACGGTGTAGTAAAACAAAAGGTGTGGTTAGAGTTTTCTCTGTTAGCCTATCATAAACCTGTATTTTGGAATATGCATGAAGTTCGTTAACACTATTATTTAAGCTGACTGATCGATCAATAAATCGAGTTCGATGCATCAAAGGATTGGTCGTTCTCCCCTCACTTCAACACTCTGGTAAAAGCCACAAGTCCGTTGTGACTTGGTTTAATCAAAAGACTAATGTTTGGGAATCTGATATTCAAACAGTAGAGGGATCCCCTCAAATTGTTGAGCCTGCTGCAGTAGTTTGAGCTTTTCAGCTGTTTCCTCAGCCTTTTAATTTGGTCACAGATTCTGCTTATGTTGCTAATGTAGTCAGGAGAATAGAAGGTTCCATTTTAAAGGATGTTAGTAATGAAACTTTACATCGTTGGCTTACATGTCTTTTTATAACTTTGCAATATAGAACTAATCCATATTTTGTTTCTCACATTAGGGCGCATTCTTCACTTCCTGGATTTTTAGTGGAAGGAAATGCAAGAGCGGACAAGCTGACAATGGTCATTTCTAACACATTGCCAAATAGTTTTGAACAAGCAAAATTGAGTCGTGCCTTTTTCCACCAAAATGCACAAGCACTCATGCAAATGTTCCAAATCACTTAAAGTCAAGCTAAAGCTATCATTCATACTTGCCCTGACTGTCAATTGGTACAACCTCCTGTTTCTACAGGAGCAATCAACCCCCGAGGCTTACAAAGCCTACAGTTGTGGCAAACAGATGTTACTAAATAGCCTTCTTTTGGTAAATTTAAAAATATTCATGTTTCCATAGACACGTTCTCTGGTGCAGTTTTTGCTTCCCTTCACACAAGTGATACTGGCAGCCATGCCTGTCATCATTTCCTGCAAGCTTTTGCTTCATTGGGTATACCCCAAGAAGTAAAAACTGACAATGGCCCCGCATACATATCTCAAAAATTGGCCACATTTTTAAATGAATGGGGTGTTCGACACATTTTTGGTATTCCCCACTCTCCCACAAGCCAAGCAATCATTGAAAGAACACATCAAACCTTAAAACGCATATTAGATCAACAGAGAGGGGGAACGGAAATCACCCCACAGATGAGACTGAGTAAGGCTTTGTATGTTTTTAATTTTCTAAATAGTAAAAGTACAGAACCAGATCCACCAATCTTTAGACACTTTTCAAATAGCACACAGGCAAAACTGAAAGAACATCCTCCTCTTCTAATTAGAAACCCTGACTCTGGACAGATGGAAGGTCCGTTTCAATTAATAACGTGGGGCAAAGGGTATGCTTCTATTTCCACAGGTGCTGGAAGAATTAAGTGGGTTCCTGCCAAAAACGTCAAACCGTATCGCACTTCAGAACCTGTTGTCGAGCCTAGAACTGAGGAAGCGAGTACGCAGACGTAGACCGAATGGAAGGATCCCGGGTCTCGCCTGACGCCTCTTGTGCCTGACGTTCATTGTGCATCGGTGGAACCCGTGAACTCTGATTTTGTGCCAATTTTTATTTATGAGTATACGAATTAAATGCTGAATGTTTGTTTAACAAAGCTAATTTTTGGCTGAAAATTTAGGTTCTTGTTTTGGTTTAGAAAGAATTCTGCCAAAACTTAGTTCTTGAAAGAGATGGGGCAGAATCAAATGGTATACTTGTTTTGCTTGATTTTAATTGTTTTTTGTCGTGCAGATTTGCCTGAGGATCAACCGAAGACGAATGTTTGGGTGACCTTAGCCAAGGCTGCCGGATCGGATACTATATGTCTGTCTAATTCGGAACCAGAAAAGCCTTTCTCAACCTGTTTGGTTGGTGTGCCAGTGAAAGAGTTTCCTTTGGTCAGAAAAGAATCCAATGGTAAACCAGGTGGAATTGACAATGGAAACAGTCCTTCCTTCAATTGGAACATTTGTTCCAAGAAACTTCTCAGGGCAGCAAATGTTTCAAACAGTTGGGATGTGTTTCTACAGACGGACCAATCTCCACGGCAATTGCCAAAAGGGTATTGGATCATTTGCGGAGACAGAGGTTGGCAAGGCATTCCAGCCCACCTTGAAGGTGGCCCTTGCAGCATTGGTATGCTTACCATAATTGCCCCCACTGCCAAAGCAGTGATGAAAAAGAAACAAAGGAAAACAAGAGCTGTTCCTCATTATGATGAGAACTGTCAGAGTGATTTTATGCCTTGGAATGCCGCCAGAAGGGTTTCAGCAGGTATATTTCTACCCCAATTGGCTTCAGCTGTGGCATTGAGACAATTAGATCGAGTTGGATGTTGGCTGAGCAAACAAGCTAATGCCACATCCTCCGCAATCAGTGATATGTTGACCAATGTTGATAGTATTAGACATGCTACTCTTCAAAACAGAGCAGCCATTGATTTTCTCTTACTGGCACAAGGACATGGTTGTGAGGAATTGGAAGGTTTGTGTTGTATGAATTTGTCTGATCATTCTGAATCCATTCACAAAAGCATTCAAAAATTAAAGGATCTGACAGCCCAAATTAAAGAAGATGGAGGTTCCTGGTTGGATGATTTGTATCAAAATTGCAGTTTTGCACCTTGGCTAAGGCAACTTTGCAAGATAGGTCTTTACATATTAGGTGTTCTAATACTGATATTGATAGTGGTACCTTGTATACTCTGTTGTGTTCGGCGAATGATGAACAAAACAGTCCGAGAAGTTTTTGTCATTCAAGCAGGAGAATTAGGAAGTAGAAGCACAGAGAGTGTACGAAATCTCACGAAAGCAGTAGATGAGGGTATTGACATGAACGAAGGTTTTGAATTAAGGCCTTGGAATCGACCAGAGTTTTTTGAACGATGCCTTGTGACTGTTGCCAAACATATCTCTTTCAGGGATTGGGTCTTCACAGCATTAAGTTGCTGTGCCGTAATATAGCAATGCTTCAGTTTAGTGAAAATAGGTCTTCAGCAGATAATAAGCAGAAATTTCGCAATAGAGCTATGAAACGCAAATAGCAAGCGACAAGAAAATGAAAGCTTCTGGGTCAAACAGAGAGGGGGAAATGTTGGAATCCATAAGGTTAGAGGATTTTTAAGAAATGGTTAAAAAGAAGTATGTAGGCCTTAGACTGGAGTTTTGTTAGCATTGCAGAAAAGTTTCCCATGCAAGCAGAAAAAGTTTTCCATGCAAGCAGAAAAGTTTCCCAAGCAGTAGACGTGACAAATAACAATAGGCTTCTGTAGAATTGGCTTTAGGATGGCAACAAGGTTATTTAATGTATATCTTTAGAAGGTTAGCATGAATAGAATTCTGTTCTTTGTCTCTTATCAACTAGTCTTTGTTTTAGCTACGATTACCTATGTTTTATAAGATTGGATAGAATGCTTGTCAAGATGTGTTTTCTGTGTCTGATTGGCTGAATTCTAGTCTGAGATGATTTTATGTATTGCTGTATGAGCCCTGTTGAAGGAGACATTTTTTGGTGTGGATCAGTGAGCTGTCATGTCTCCATTTTGTATTTTGAGACTGATGTGCTGGAAATAAAAGCAAAAATCTCTTCACTGGTCTGGTTACCATGTTATCCATATTTGGATATTTTGCCGCGGCCTAGTGGGTTCCTTTTTTAAGGCGTGGGTTCCTGACACCATTGGACTTATACCTGTCCCGTCCCCCGCATATTGCTGCCCCGTGTGAGGACGTAGAATAGAAGAAAAACAAAGAAAAATCGTGGAAGCACCAGCCGCGGAGACCCAAGTGTTAACAAGGAGGACACTGTATCATCTCTCCCGCCGAAACCAAGAAAATTGTAAGTAGCTTATCTCGGGAGAGCGCTTGGGTGACGTTGGGAGGAAAAATAGAGAAAAAGAAAATTATTAAAAGAGCACAAAAATGGGAACGAATTTATCAGAAGTTGAATGGGATGTTTTTCATCAATTAGAGACAATGTTACAAGAAAAAGGTCACTCTGAAATTTCAAAAACTGAGCTTAAAAACTTACTTATCTGGGTTAAAGCGAATATGCAAGATTTAAATCTGCAGTCTGCTTTTTCTTTTCATTTTTGGGATCAGATAAACTGGAGAATCTATAATCTAGTCTCTCTCAAAAAAGATGAAAGCTTAAGAGAACTTGTGCCGGTTTGTAGTGCGCTGTTGTAGTGCTTTTTTAAACAAAGTGATAAAAATAAGATCAACTTGGACTCAGAAAACAGAGCTTCTGGTTCTATCTCACGAAATTCCAGTAAACCAGAGACTGTGTGTGTATCGGAGAATGTTACAAGTGTTGTTGCAAATGCTGAAAGTATTGCTTTGAACTCTGTTGAACAAAATCTTTCTTCTCTCTCTCTGGGAAAAAATGAGACTCTTTCGGACTTTTCTTCGCGTTGTTCTGTTAATGTAAAAATATGTGACTCTTGTAAGGGGGATGGAACAAAGTGTGTAAAAGATGGAAATGAAAAAGTGACTGTACTTCCTAAAATTGTTTGTGCAGGGACACTGAAACCTGAATTGGATTCTGTTGGGCCTGGGGTGGAGGCTGAGGTGGCTGCTTCCACTCGGGAAATTGTGGTTCCAGGGAACTCTTTTTCAGTTAAGCAAAACCATGGTTGTTCTGGTGTTTGTCAATCTATAGATACAGAGAAAGAAAAATTGGCTTTAAGGGTGGAGTCCTTTGAAAGGAAGAGATGGAAGAAACTCGCGACTATGTTGTTGCTGAAATTCAAAAAGCTGGACTTGAAATCTCTGCAACGAAAATTCAACAAGATTCACCTTAGAAGTACCTGGGATGGAAGATGACTGAGACGACAAGAACACCACAAAAAATTCAGATCCGAACCAGAGTCAACAACCTACAAGAGTTACAACAACTTCTAGGAGAAATCAACTGGGTCAGACCGATGTTGGGAATCACCAATGATGAACTGAGTCCGCTCTTCCATTTGCTGAGAGGAAGTTGCGACATCACTTCGCCAAGAACTTTAACCCCTGAAGCTCGTGCTGCTCTCGACAAAGTCACAGAAGCTCTTCAAAAAAGACAAGCTCATCGCTGCGTTCCTGAAAATCCTTTCTTTCTTGCAATCTTAGGAGAGAAGAAGCAGCTTTGTGGTCTCATTTTCCAGTGGGATTCCACAGAACAAGATCCTTTGTTAATAATGGAATGGGATTTTCCTCCCTACAGGTTTTCAAAGACCATTTGCTCAGTTTTAGAAATGATTGCATACATTATAATTAAGGCTAGAACCAGATTGTTAACTTTGGCAGGTCAAGAATTTTCAGTTATCTATTTGCCATTGAAAAATGATTATTTCAATTGGGCAATGCAAAATTCTGATGATTTACAATATGCATTCTTAGGTTTTCCAGGTGTTTGTTCCATACACTATCCAGCTCACAAACTACTGCAAGCAAAATTAAGTTTCAGAGAAAAACCTAAATTTAGTGAAGAACCTTTACATGCTGTGACTCTCTTCACTGATGGCTCTGGTGTCGGGAGTTTAGTTCAAGCATGGCTTAAAGAAAAAGGCCATGAAGGCATACAATTGAGAGAAAAGTAAAAGGTAGTTGCAAAGCAGTTCCAAAGCAGTTCCCAGCCTGACTTCTATAAACAATTAAAACAATTAGACTCTTTCAGGCATCATTGTATAAACAATAAAGTTCTCAGGCAGTCTTCTCCTAACAAGTGTAACACTCTCTCTGGGAAAAGATGGCACCCTGAGAACAGATGTGGAAGTTTTGGGAACCGTTCATATCACAGTGAGAACACTGGTTTTGTTTTGTGTAAACAATCAACGGTGTAGTAAAACAAAAGGTGTGGTTAGAGTTTTCTCTGTTAGCCTATCATAAACCTGTATTTTGGAATATGCATGAAGTTCGTTAACACTATTATTTAAGCTGACTGATCGATCAATAAATCGAGTTCGATGCATCAAAGGATTGGTCGTTCTCCCCTCACTTCAACACTCTGGTAAAAGCCACAAGTCCGTTGTGACTTGGTTTAATCAAAAGACTAATGTTTGGGAATCTGATATTCAAACAGTAGAGGGATCCCCTCAAATTGTTGAGCCTGCTGCAGTAGTTTGAGCTTTTCAGCTGTTTCCTCAGCCTTTTAATTTGGTCACAGATTCTGCTTATGTTGCTAATGTAGTCAGGAGAATAGAAGGTTCCATTTTAAAGGATGTTAGTAATGAAACTTTACATCGTTGGCTTTCATGTCTTTTTATAACTTTGCAATATAGAACTAATCCATATTTTGTTTCTCACATTAGGGCGCATTCTTCACTTCCTGGATTTTTAGTGGAAGGAAATGCAAGAGCGGACAAGCTGACAATGGTCATTTCTAACACATTGCCAAATAGTTTTGAACAAGCAAAATTGAGTCGTGCCTTTTTCCACCAAAATGCACAAGCACTCATGCAAATGTTCCAAATCACTTAAAGTCAAGCTAAAGCTATCATTCATACTTGCCCTGACTGTCAATTGGTACAACCTCCTGTTTCTACAGGAGCAATCAACCCCCGAGGCTTACAAAGCCTACAGTTGTGGCAAACAGATGTTACTAAATAGCCTTCTTTTGGTAAATTTAAAAATATTCATGTTTCCATAGACACGTTCTCTGGTGCAGTTTTTGCTTCCCTTCACACAAGTGATACTGGCAGCCATGCCTGTCATCATTTCCTGCAAGCTTTTGCTTCATTGGGTATACCCCAAGAAGTAAAAACTGACAATGGCCCCGCATACATATCTCAAAAATTGGCCACATTTTTAAATGAATGGGGTGTTCGACACATTTTTGGTATTCCCCACTCTCCCACAAGCCAAGCAATCATTGAAAGAACACATCAAACCTTAAAACGCATATTAGATCAACAGAGAGGGGGAACGGAAATCACCCCACAGATGAGACTGAGTAAGGCTTTGTATGTTTTTAATTTTCTAAATAGTAAAAGTACAGAACCAGATCCACCAATCTTTAGACACTTTTCAAATAGCACACAGGCAAAACTGAAAGAACATCCTCCTCTTCTAATTAGAAACCCTGACTCTGGACAGATGGAAGGTCCGTTTCAATTAATAACGTGGGGCAAAGGGTATGCTTCTATTTCCACAGGTGCTGGAAGAATTAAGTGGGTTCCTGCCAAAAACGTCAAACCGTATCGCACTTCAGAACCTGTTGTCGAGCCTAGAACTGAGGAAGCGAGTACGCAGACGTAGACCGAATGGAAGGATCCCGGGTCTCGCCTGACGCCTCTTGTGCCTGACGTTCATTGTGCATCGGTGGAACCCGTGAACTCTGATTTTGTGCCAATTTTTATTTATGAGTATACGAATTAAATGCTGAATGTTTGTTTAACAAAGCTAATTTTTGGCTGAAAATTTAGGTTCTTGTTTTGGTTTAGAAAGAATTCTGCCAAAACTTAGTTCTTGAAAGAGATGGGGCAGAATCAAATGGTATACTTGTTTTGCTTGATTTTAATTGTTTTTTGTCGTGCAGATTTGCCTGAGGATCAACCGAAGACGAATGTTTGGGTGACCTTAGCCAAGGCTGCCGGATCGGATACTATATGTCTGTCTAATTCGGAACCAGAAAAGCCTTTCTCAACCTGTTTGGTTGGTGTGCCAGTGAAAGAGTTTCCTTTGGTCAGAAAAGAATCCAATGGTAAACCAGGTGGAATTGACAATGGAAACAGTCCTTCCTTCAATTGGAACATTTGTTCCAAGAAACTTCTCAGGGCAGCAAATGTTTCAAACAGTTGGGATGTGTTTCTACAGACGGACCAATCTCCACGGCAATTGCCAAAAGGGTATTGGATCATTTGCGGAGACAGAGGTTGGCAAGGCATTCCAGCCCACCTTGAAGGTGGCCCTTGCAGCATTGGTATGCTTACCATAATTGCCCCCACTGCCAAAGCAGTGATGAAAAAGAAACAAAGGAAAACAAGAGCTGTTCCTCATTATGATGAGAACTGTCAGAGTGATTTTATGCCTTGGAATGCCGCCAGAAGGGTTTCAGCAGGTATATTTCTACCCCAATTGGCTTCAGCTGTGGCATTGAGACAATTAGATCGAGTTGGATGTTGGCTGAGCAAACAAGCTAATGCCACATCCTCCGCAATCAGTGATATGTTGACCAATGTTGATAGTATTAGACATGCTACTCTTCAAAACAGAGCAGCCATTGATTTTCTCTTACTGGCACAAGGACATGGTTGTGAGGAATTGGAAGGTTTGTGTTGTATGAATTTGTCTGATCATTCTGAATCCATTCACAAAAGCATTCAAAAATTAAAGGATCTGACAGCCCAAATTAAAGAAGATGGAGGTTCCTGGTTGGATGATTTGTATCAAAATTGCAGTTTTGCACCTTGGCTAAGGCAACTTTGCAAGATAGGTCTTTACATATTAGGTGTTCTAATACTGATATTGATAGTGGTACCTTGTATACTCTGTTGTGTTCGGCGAATGATGAACAAAACAGTCCGAGAAGTTTTTGTCATTCAAGCAGGAGAATTAGGAAGTAGAAGCACAGAGAGTGTACGAAATCTCACGAAAGCAGTAGATGAGGGTATTGACATGAACGAAGGTTTTGAATTAAGGCCTTGGAATCGACCAGAGTTTTTTGAACGATGCCTTGTGACTGTTGCCAAACATATCTCTTTCAGGGATTGGGTCTTCACAGCATTAAGTTGCTGTGCCGTAATATAGCAATGCTTCAGTTTAGTGAAAATAGGTCTTCAGCAGATAATAAGCAGAAATTTCGCAATAGAGCTATGAAACGCAAATAGCAAGCGACAAGAAAATGAAAGCTTCTGGGTCAAACAGAGAGGGGGAAATGTTGGAATCCATAAGGTTAGAGGATTTTTAAGAAATGGTTAAAAAGAAGTATGTAGGCCTTAGACTGGAGTTTTGTTAGCATTGCAGAAAAGTTTCCCATGCAAGCAGAAAAAGTTTTCCATGCAAGCAGAAAAGTTTCCCAAGCAGTAGACGTGACAAATAACAATAGGCTTCTGTAGAATTGGCTTTAGGATGGCAACAAGGTTATTTAATGTATATCTTTAGAAGGTTAGCATGAATAGAATTCTGTTCTTTGTCTCTTATCAACTAGTCTTTGTTTTAGCTACGATTACCTATGTTTTATAAGATTGGATAGAATGCTTGTCAAGATGTGTTTTCTGTGTCTGATTGGCTGAATTCTAGTCTGAGATGATTTTATGTATTGCTGTATGAGCCCTGTTGAAGGAGACATTTTTTGGTGTGGATCAGTGAGCTGTCATGTCTCCATTTTGTATTTTGAGACTGATGTGCTGGAAATAAAAGCAAAAATCTCTTCACTGGTCTGGTTACCATGTTATCCATATTTGGATATTTTGCCGCGGCCTAGTGGGTTCCTTTTTTAAGGCGTGGGTTCCTGACACCATTGGACTTATACCTGTCCCGTCCCCCGCATATTGCTGCCCCGTGTGAGGACGTAGAATAGAAGAAAAACAAAGAAAAATCGTGGAAGCACCAGCCGCGGAGACCCAAGTGTTAACAAGGAGGACACTGTATCATCTCTCCCGCCGAAACCAAGAAAATTGTAAGTAGCTTATCTCGGGAGAGCGCTTGGGTGACGTTGGGAGGAAAAATAGAGAAAAAGAAAATTATTAAAAGAGCACAAAAATGGGAACGAATTTATCAGAAGTTGAATGGGATGTTTTTCATCAATTAGAGACAATGTTACAAGAAAAAGGTCACTCTGAAATTTCAAAAACTGAGCTTAAAAACTTACTTATCTGGGTTAAAGCGAATATGCAAGATTTAAATCTGCAGTCTGCTTTTTCTTTTCATTTTTGGGATCAGATAAACTGGAGAATCTATAATCTAGTCTCTCTCAAAAAAGATGAAAGCTTAAGAGAACTTGTGCCGGTTTGTAGTGCGCTGTTGTAGTGCTTTTTTAAACAAAGTGATAAAAATAAGATCAACTTGGACTCAGAAAACAGAGCTTCTGGTTCTATCTCACGAAATTCCAGTAAACCAGAGACTGTGTGTGTATCGGAGAATGTTACAAGTGTTGTTGCAAATGCTGAAAGTATTGCTTTGAACTCTGTTGAACAAAATCTTTCTTCTCTCTCTCTGGGAAAAAATGAGACTCTTTCGGACTTTTCTTCGCGTTGTTCTGTTAATGTAAAAATATGTGACTCTTGTAAGGGGGATGGAACAAAGTGTGTAAAAGATGGAAATGAAAAAGTGACTGTACTTCCTAAAATTGTTTGTGCAGGGACACTGAAACCTGAATTGGATTCTGTTGGGCCTGGGGTGGAGGCTGAGGTGGCTGCTTCCACTCGGGAAATTGTGGTTCCAGGGAACTCTTTTTCAGTTAAGCAAAACCATGGTTGTTCTGGTGTTTGTCAATCTATAGATACAGAGAAAGAAAAATTGGCTTTAAGGGTGGAGTCCTTTGAAAGGAAGAGATGGAAGAAACTCGCGACTGTGTTGTTGCTGAAATTCAAAAAGCTGGACTTGAAATCTCTGCAACGAAAATTCAACAAGATTCACCTTAGAAGTACCTGGGATGGAAGATGACTGAGACGACAAGAACACCACAAAAAATTCAGATCCGAACCAGAGTCAACAACCTACAAGAGTTACAACAACTTCTAGGAGAAATCAACTGGGTCAGACCGATGTTGGGAATCACCAATGATGAACTGAGTCCGCTCTTCCATTTGCTGAGAGGAAGTTGCGACATCACTTCGCCAAGAACTTTAACCCCTGAAGCTCGTGCTGCTCTCGACAAAGTCACAGAAGCTCTTCAAAAAAGACAAGCTCATCGCTGCGTTCCTGAAAATCCTTTCTTTCTTGCAATCTTAGGAGAGAAGAAGCAGCTTTGTGGTCTCATTTTCCAGTGGGATTCCACAGAACAAGATCCTTTGTTAATAATGGAATGGGATTTTCCTCCCTACAGGTTTTCAAAGACCATTTGCTCAGTTTTAGAAATGATTGCATACATTATAATTAAGGCTAGAACCAGATTGTTAACTTTGGCAGGTCAAGAATTTTCAGTTATCTATTTGCCATTGAAAAATGATTATTTCAATTGGGCAATGCAAAATTCTGATGATTTACAATATGCATTCTTAGGTTTTCCAGGTGTTTGTTCCATACACTATCCAGCTCACAAACTACTGCAAGCAAAATTAAGTTTCAGAGAAAAACCTAAATTTAGTGAAGAACCTTTACATGCTGTGACTCTCTTCACTGATGGCTCTGGTGTCGGGAGTTTAGTTCAAGCATGGCTTAAAGAAAAAGGCCATGAAGGCATACAATTGAGAGAAAAGTAAAAGGTAGTTGCAAAGCAGTTCCAAAGCAGTTCCCAGCCTGACTTCTATAAACAATTAAAACAATTAGACTCTTTCAGGCATCATTGTATAAACAATAAAGTTCTCAGGCAGTCTTCTCCTAACAAGTGTAACACTCTCTCTGGGAAAAGATGGCACCCTGAGAACAGATGTGGAAGTTTTGGGAACCGTTCATATCACAGTGAGAACACTGGTTTTGTTTTGTGTAAACAATCAACGGTGTAGTAAAACAAAAGGTGTGGTTAGAGTTTTCTCTGTTAGCCTATCATAAACCTGTATTTTGGAATATGCATGAAGTTCGTTAACACTATTATTTAAGCTGACTGATCGATCAATAAATCGAGTTCGATGCATCAAAGGATTGGTCGTTCTCCCCTCACTTCAACACTCTGGTAAAAGCCACAAGTCCGTTGTGACTTGGTTTAATCAAAAGACTAATGTTTGGGAATCTGATATTCAAACAGTAGAGGGATCCCCTCAAATTGTTGAGCCTGCTGCAGTAGTTTGAGCTTTTCAGCTGTTTCCTCAGCCTTTTAATTTGGTCACAGATTCTGCTTATGTTGCTAATGTAGTCAGGAGAATAGAAGGTTCCATTTTAAAGGATGTTAGTAATGAAACTTTACATCGTTGGCTTTCATGTCTTTTTATAACTTTGCAATATAGAACTAATCCATATTTTGTTTCTCACATTAGGGCGCATTCTTCACTTCCTGGATTTTTAGTGGAAGGAAATGCAAGAGCGGACAAGCTGACAATGGTCATTTCTAACACATTGCCAAATAGTTTTGAACAAGCAAAATTGAGTCATGCCTTTTTCCACCAAAATGCACAAGCACTCATGCAAATGTTCCAAATCACTTAAAGTCAAGCTAAAGCTATCATTCATACTTGCCCTGACTGTCAATTGGTACAACCTCCTGTTTCTACAGGAGCAATCAACCCCCGAGGCTTACAAAGCCTACAGTTGTGGCAAACAGATGTTACTAAATAGCCTTCTTTTGGTAAATTTAAAAATATTCATGTTTCCATAGACACGTTCTCTGGTGCAGTTTTTGCTTCCCTTCACACAAGTGATACTGGCAGCCATGCCTGTCATCATTTCCTGCAAGCTTTTGCTTCATTGGGTATACCCCAAGAAGTAAAAACTGACAATGGCCCCGCATACATATCTCAAAAATTGGCCACATTTTTAAATGAATGGGGTGTTCGACACATTTTTGGTATTCCCCACTCTCCCACAAGCCAAGCAATCATTGAAAGAACACATCAAACCTTAAAACGCATATTAGATCAACAGAGAGGGGGAACGGAAATCACCCCACAGATGAGACTGAGTAAGGCTTTGTATGTTTTTAATTTTCTAAATAGTAAAAGTACAGAACCAGATCCACCAATCTTTAGACACTTTTCAAATAGCACACAGGCAAAACTGAAAGAACATCCTCCTCTTCTAATTAGAAACCCTGACTCTGGACAGATGGAAGGTCCGTTTCAATTAATAACGTGGGGCAAAGGGTATGCTTCTATTTCCACAGGTGCTGGAAGAATTAAGTGGGTTCCTGCCAAAAACGTCAAACCGTATCGCACTTCAGAACCTGTTGTCGAGCCTAGAACTGAGGAAGCGAGTACGCAGACGTAGACCGAATGGAAGGATCCCGGGTCTCGCCTGACGCCTCTTGTGCCTGACGTTCATTGTGCATCGGTGGAACCCGTGAACTCTGATTTTGTGCCAATTTTTATTTATGAGTATACGAATTAAATGCTGAATGTTTGTTTAACAAAGCTAATTTTTGGCTGAAAATTTAGGTTCTTGTTTTGGTTTAGAAAGAATTCTGCCAAAACTTAGTTCTTGAAAGAGATGGGGCAGAATCAAATGGTATACTTGTTTTGCTTGATTTTAATTGTTTTTTGTCGTGCAGATTTGCCTGAGGATCAACCGAAGACGAATGTTTGGGTGACCTTAGCCAAGGCTGCCGGATCGGATACTATATGTCTGTCTAATTCGGAACCAGAAAAGCCTTTCTCAACCTGTTTGGTTGGTGTGCCAGTGAAAGAGTTTCCTTTGGTCAGAAAAGAATCCAATGGTAAACCAGGTGGAATTGACAATGGAAACAGTCTTTCCTTCAATTGGAACATTTGTTCCAAGAAACTTCTCAGGGCAGCAAATGTTTCAAACAGTTGGGATGTGTTTCTACAGACGGACCAATCTCCACGGCAATTGCCAAAAGGGTATTGGATCATTTGCGGAGACAGAGGTTGGCAAGGCATTCCAGCCCACCTTGAAGGTGGCCCTTGCAGCATTGGTATGCTTACCATAATTGCCCCCACTGCCAAAGCAGTGATGAAAAAGAAACAAAGGAAAACAAGAGCTGTTCCTCATTATGATGAGAACTGTCAGAGTGATTTTATGCCTTGGAATGCCGCCAGAAGGGTTTCAGCAGGTATATTTCTACCCCAATTGGCTTCAGCTGTGGCATTGAGACAATTAGATCGAGTTGGATGTTGGCTGAGCAAACAAGCTAATGCCACATCCTCCGCAATCAGTGATATGTTGACCAATGTTGATAGTATTAGACATGCTACTCTTCAAAACAGAGCAGCCATTGATTTTCTCTTACTGGCACAAGGACATGGTTGTGAGGAATTGGAAGGTTTGTGTTGTATGAATTTGTCTGATCATTCTGAATCCATTCACAAAAGCATTCAAAAATTAAAGGATCTGACAGCCCAAATTAAAGAAGATGGAGGTTCCTGGTTGGATGATTTGTATCAAAATTGCAGTTTTGCACCTTGGCTAAGGCAACTTTGCAAGATAGGTCTTTACATATTAGGTGTTCTAATACTGATATTGATAGTGGTACCTTGTATACTCTGTTGTGTTCAGCGAATGATGAACAAAACAGTCCGAGAAGTTTTTGTCATTCAAGCAGGAGAATTAGGAAGTAGAAGCACAGAGAGTGTACGAAATCTCACGAAAGCAGTAGATGAGGGTATTGACATGAACGAAGGTTTTGAATTAAGGCCTTGGAATCGACCAGAGTTTTTTGAACGATGCCTTGTGACTGTTGCCAAACATATCTCTTTCAGGGATTGGGTCTTCACAGCATTAAGTTGCTGTGCCGTAATATAGCAATGCTTCAGTTTAGTGAAAATAGGTCTTCAGCAGATAATAAGCAGAAATTTCGCAATAGAGCTATGAAACGCAAATAGCAAGCGACAAGAAAATGAAAGCTTCTGGGTCAAACAGAGAGGGGGAAATGTTGGAATCCATAAGGTTAGAGGATTTTTAAGAAATGGTTAAAAAGAAGTATGTAGGCCTTAGACTGGAGTTTTGTTAGCATTGCAGAAAAGTTTCCCATGCAAGCAGAAAAAGTTTTCCATGCAAGCAGAAAAGTTTCCCAAGCAGTAGACGTGACAAATAACAATAGGCTTCTGTAGAATTGGCTTTAGGATGGCAACAAGGTTATTTAATGTATATCTTTAGAAGGTTAGCATGAATAGAATTCTGTTCTTTGTCTCTTATCAACTAGTCTTTGTTTTAGCTACGATTACCTATGTTTTATAAGATTGGATAGAATGCTTGTCAAGATGTGTTTTCTGTGTCTGATTGGCTGAATTCTAGTCTGAGATGATTTTATGTATTGCTGTATGAGCCCTGTTGAAGGAGACATTTTTTGGTGTGGATCAGTGAGCTGTCATGTCTCCATTTTGTATTTTGAGACTGATGTGCTGGAAATAAAAGCAAAAATCTCTTCACTGGTCTGGTTACCATGTTATCCATATTTGGATATTTTGCCGCGGCCTAGTGGGTTCCTTTTTTAAGGCGTGGGTTCCTGACACCATTGGACTTATACCTGTCCCGTTCCCCGCATATTGCTGCCCCGTGTGAGGACGTAGAATAGAAGAAAAACAAAGAAAAATCGTGGAAGCACCAGCCGCGGAGACCCAAGTGTTAACAAGGAGGACACTGTATCATCTCTCCCGCCGAAACCAAGAAAATTGTAAGTAGCTTATCTCGGGAGAGCGCTTGGGTGACGTTGGGAGGAAAAATAGAGAAAAAGAAAATTATTAAAAGAGCACAAAAATGGGAACGAATTTATCAGAAGTTGAATGGGATGTTTTTCATCAATTAGAGACAATGTTACAAGAAAAAGGTCACTCTGAAATTTCAAAAACTGAGCTTAAAATCTTACTTATCTGGGTTAAAGCGAATACGCAAGATTTAAATCTGCAGTCTGCTTTTTCTTTTCATTTTTGGGATCAGATAAACTGGAGAATCTATAATCTAGTCTCTCTCAAAAAAGATGAAAGCTTAAGAGAACTTGTGCCGGTTTGTAGTGCGCTGTTGTAGTGCTTTTTTAAACAAAGTGATAAAAATAAGATCAACTTGGACTCAGAAAACAGAGCTTCTGGTTCTATCTCACGAAATTCCAGTAAACCAGAGACTGTGTGTGTATCGGAGAATGTTACAAGTGTTGTTGCAAATGCTGAAAGTATTGCTTTGAACTCTGTTGAACAAAATCTTTCTTCTCTCTCTCTGGGAAAAAATGAGACTCTTTCGGACTTTTCTTCGCGTTGTTCTGTTAATGTAAAAATATGTGACTCTTGTAAGGGGGATGGAACAAAGTGTGTAAAAGATGGAAATGAAAAAGTGACTGTACTTCCTAAAATTGTTTGTGCAGGGACACTGAAACCTGAATTGGATTCTGTTGGGCCTGGGGTGGAGGCTGAGGTGGCTGCTTCCACTCGGGAAATTGTGGTTCCAGGGAACTCTTTTTCAGTTAAGCAAAACCATGGTTGTTCTGGTGTTTGTCAATCTATAGATACAGAGAAAGAAAAATTGGCTTTAAGGGTGGAGTCCTTTGAAAGGAAGAGATGGAAGAAACTCGCGACTGTGTTGTTGCTGAAATTCAAAAAGCTGGACTTGAAATCTCTGCAACGAAAATTCAACAAGTTTCACCTTAGAAGTACCTGGGATGGAAGATGACTGAGACGACAAGAACACCACAAAAAATTCAGATCCGAACCAGAGTCAACAACCTACAAGAGTTACAACAACTTCTAGGAGAAATCAACTGGGTCAGACCGATGTTGGGAATCACCAATGATGAACTGAGTCCGCTCTTCCATTTGCTGAGAGGAAGTTGCGACATCACTTCGCCAAGAACTTTAACCCCTGAAGCTCGTGCTGCTCTCGACAAAGTCACAGAAGCTCTTCAAAAAAAAAGACAAGCTCATCGCTGCGTTCCTGAAAATCCTTTCTTTCTTGCAATCTTAGGAGAGAAGAAGCAGCTTTGTGGTCTCATTTTCCAGTGGGATTCCACAGAACAAGATCCTTTGTTAATAATGGAATGGGATTTTCCTCCCTACAGGTTTTCAAAGACCATTTGCTCAGTTTTAGAAATGATTGCATACATTATAATTAAGGCTAGAACCAGATTGTTAACTTTGGCAGGTCAAGAATTTTCAGTTATCTATTTGCCATTGAAAAATGATTATTTCAATTGGGCAATGCAAAATTCTGATGATTTACAATATGCATTCTTAGGTTTTCCAGGTGTTTGTTCCATACACTATCCAGCTCACAAACTACTGCAAGCAAAATTGAGTTTCAGAGAAAAACCTAAATTGAGTGAAGAACCTTTACATGCTGTGACTCTCTTCACTGATGGCTCTGGTAAAAGCCACAAGTCCGTTGTGACTTGGTTTAATCAAAAGACTAATGTTTGGGAATCTGATATTCAAACAGTAGAGGGATCCCCTCAAATTGTTGAGCCTGCTGCAGTAGTTTGAGCTTTTCAGCTGTTTCCTCAGCCTTTTAATTTGGTCACAGATTCTGCTTATGTTGCTAATGTAGTCAGGAGAATAGAAGGTTCCATTTTAAAGGATGTTAGTAATGAAACTTTACATCGTTGGCTTTCATGTCTTTTTATAACTTTGCAATATAGAACTAATCCATATTTTGTTTCTCACATTAGGGCGCATTCTTCACTTCCTGGATTTTTAGTGGAAGGAAATGCAAGAGCGGACAAGCTGACAATGGTCATTTCTAACACATTGCCAAATAGTTTTGAACAAGCAAAATTGAGTCGTGCCTTTTTCCACCAAAATGCACAAGCACTCATGCAAATGTTCCAAATCACTTAAAGTCAAGCTAAAGCTATCATTCATACTTGCCCTGACTGTCAATTGGTACAACCTCCTGTTTCTACAGGAGCAATCAACCCCCGAGGCTTACAAAGCCTACAGTTGTGGCAAACAGATGTTACTAAATAGCCTTCTTTTGGTAAATTTAAAAATATTCATGTTTCCATAGACACGTTCTCTGGTGCAGTTTTTGCTTCCCTTCACACAAGTGATACTGGCAGCCATGCCTGTCATCATTTCCTGCAAGCTTTTGCTTCATTGGGTATACCCCAAGAAGTAAAAACTGACAATGGCCCCGCATACATATCTCAAAAATTGGCCACATTTTTAAATGAATGGGGTGTTCGACACATTTTTGGTATTCCCCACTCTCCCACAAGCCAAGCAATCATTGAAAGAACACATCAAACCTTAAAACGCATATTAGATCAACAGAGAGGGGGAACGGAAATCACCCCACAGATGAGACTGAGTAAGGCTTTGTATGTTTTTAATTTTCTAAATAGTAAAAGTACAGAACCAGATCCACCAATCTTTAGACACTTTTCAAATAGCACACAGGCAAAACTGAAAGAACATCCTCCTCTTCTAATTAGAAACCCTGACTCTGGACAGATGGAAGGTCCGTTTCAATTAATAACGTGGGGCAAAGGGTATGCTTCTATTTCCACAGGTGCTGGAAGAATTAAGTGGGTTCCTGCCAAAAACGTCAAACCGTATCGCACTTCAGAACCTGTTGTCGAGCCTAGAACTGAGGAAGCGAGTACGCAGACGTAGACCGAATGGAAGGATCCCGGGTCTCGCCTGACGCCTCTTGTGCCTGACGTTCATTGTGCATCGGTGGAACCCGTGAACTCTGATTTTGTGCCAATTTTTATTTATGAGTATACGAATTAAATGCTGAATGTTTGTTTAACAAAGCTAATTTTTGGCTGAAAATTTAGGTTCTTGTTTTGGTTTAGAAAGAATTCTGCCAAAACTTAGTTCTTGAAAGAGATGGGGCAGAATCAAATAGTATACTTGTTTTGCTTGATTTTAATTGTTTTTTGTCGTGCAGATTTGCCTGAGGATCAACCGAAGACGAATGTTTGGGTGACCTTAGCCAAGGCTGCCGGATCGGATACTATATGTCTGTCTAATTCGGAACCAGAAAAGCCTTTCTCAACCTGTTTGGTTGGTGTGCCAGTGAAAGAGTTTCCTTTGGTCAGAAAAGAATCCAATGGTAAACCAGGTGGAATTGACAATGGAAACAGTCCTTCCTTCAATTGGAACATTTGTTCCAAGAAACTTCTCAGGGCAGCAAATGTTTCAAACAGTTGGGATGTGTTTCTACAGACGGACCAATCTCCACGGCAATTGCCAAAAGGGTATTGGATCATTTGCGGAGACAGAGGTTGGCAAGGCATTCCAGCCCACCTTGAAGGTGGCCCTTGCAGCATTGGTATGCTTACCATAATTGCCCCCACTGCCAAAGCAGTGATGAAAAAGAAACAAAGGAAAACAAGAGCTGTTCCTCATTATGATGAGAACTGTCAGAGTGATTTTATGCCTTGGAATGCCGCCAGAAGGGTTTCAGCAGGTATATTTCTACCCCAATTGGCTTCAGCTGTGGCATTGAGACAATTAGATCGAGTTGGATGTTGGCTGAGCAAACAAGCTAATGCCACATCCTCCGCAATCAGTGATATGTTGACCAATGTTGATAGTATTAGACATGCTACTCTTCAAAACAGAGCAGCCATTGATTTTCTCTTACTGGCACAAGGACATGGTTGTGAGGAATTGGAAGGTTTGTGTTGTATGAATTTGTCTGATCATTCTGAATCCATTCACAAAAGCATTCAAAAATTAAAGGATCTGACAGCCCAAATTAAAGAAGACGGAGGTTCCTGGTTGGATGATTTGTATCAAAATTGCAGTTTTGCACCTTGGCTAAGGCAACTTTGCAAGATAGGTCTTTACATATTAGGTGTTCTAATACTGATATTGATAGTGGTACCTTGTATACTCTGTTGTGTTCGGCGAATGATGAACAAAACAGTCCGAGAAGTTTTTGTCATTCAAGCAGGAGAATTAGGAAGTAGAAGCACAGAGAGTGTACGAAATCTCACGAAAGCAGTAGATGAGGGTATTGACATGAACGAAGGTTTTGAATTAAGGCCTTGGAATCGACCAGAGTTTTTTGAACGATGCCTTGTGACTGTTGCCAAACATATCTCTTTCAGGGATTGGGTCTTCACAGCATTAAGTTGCTGTGCCGTAATATAGCAATGCTTCAGTTTAGTGAAAATAGGTCTTCAGCAGATAATAAGCAGAAATTTCGCAATAGAGCTATGAAACGCAAATAGCAAGCGACAAGAAAATGAAAGCTTCTGGGTCAAACAGAGAGGGGGAAATGTTGGAATCCATAAGGTTAGAGGATTTTTAAGAAATGGTTAAAAAGAAGTATGTAGGCCTTAGACTGGAGTTTTGTTAGCATTGCAGAAAAGTTTCCCATGCAAGCAGAAAAAGTTTTCCATGCAAGCAGAAAAGTTTCCCAAGCAGTAGACGTGACAAATAACAATAGGCTTCTGTAGAATTGGCTTTAGGATGGCAACAAGGTTATTTAATGTATATCTTTAGAAGGTTAGCATGAATAGAATTCTGTTCTTTGTCTCTTATCAACTAGTCTTTGTTTTAGCTACGATTACCTATGTTTTATAAGATTGGATAGAATGCTTGTCAAGATGTGTTTTCTGTGTCTGATTGGCTGAATTCTAGTCTGAGATGATTTTATGTATTGCTGTATGAGCCCTGTTGAAGGAGACATTTTTTGGTGTGGATCAGTGAGCTGTCATGTCTCCATTTTGTATTTTGAGACTGATGTGCTGGAAATAAAAGCAAAAATCTCTTCACTGGTCTGGTTACCATGTTATCCATATTTGGATATTTTGCCGCGGCCTAGTGGGTTCCTTTTTTAAGGCGTGGGTTCCTGACACCATTGGACTTATACCTGTCCCGTCCCCCGCATATTGCTGCCCCGTGTGAGGACGTAGAATAGAAGAAAAACAAAGAAAAATCGTGGAAGCACCAGCCGCGGAGACCCAAGTGTTAACAAGGAGGACACTGTATCATCTCTCCCGCCGAAACCAAGAAAATTGTAAGTAGCTTATCTCGGGAGAGCGCTTGGGTGACGTTGGGAGGAAAAATAGAGAAAAAGAAAATTATTAAAAGAGCACAAAAATGGGAACGAATTTATCAGAAGTTGAATGGGATGTTTTTTATCAATTAGAGACAATGTTACAAGAAAAAGGTCACTCTGAAATTTCAAAAACTGAGCTTAAAAACTTACTTATCTGGGTTAAAGCGAATACGCAAGATTTAAATCTGCAGTCTGCTTTTTCTTTTCATTTTTGGGATCAGATAAACTGGAGAATCTATAATCTAGTCTCTCTCAAAAAAGATGAAAGCTTAAGAGAACTTGTGCCGGTTTGTAGTGCGCTGTTGTAGTGCTTTTTTAAACAAAGTGATAAAAATAAGATCAACTTGGACTCAGAAAACAGAGCTTCTGGTTCTCTCTCACGAAATTCCAGTAAACCAGAGACTGTGTGTGTATCGGAGAATGTTACAAGTGTTGTTGCAAATGCTGAAAGTATTGCTTTGAACTCTGTTGAACAAAATCTTTCTTCTCTCTCTCTGGGAAAAAATGAGACTCTTTCGGACTTTTCTTCGCGTTGTTCTGTTAATGTAAAAATATGTGACTCTTGTAAGGGGGATGGAACAAAGTGTGTAAAAGATGGAAATGAAAAAGTGACTGTACTTCCTAAAATTGTTTGTGCAGGGACACTGAAACCTGAATTGGATTCTGTTGGGCCTGGGGTGGAGGCTGAGGTGGCTGCTTCCACTCGGGAAATTGTGGTTCCAGGGAACTCTTTTTCAGTTAAGCAAAACCATGGTTGTTCTGGTGTTTGTCAATCTATAGATACAGAGAAAGAAAAATTGGCTTTAAGGGTGGAGTCCTTTGAAAGGAAGAGATGGAAGAAACTCGCGACTGTGTTGTTGCTGAAATTCAAAAAGCTGGACTTGAAATCTCTGCAACGAAAATTCAAGAAGTTTCACCTTAGAAGTACCTGGGATGGAAGATGACTGAGACGACAAGAACACCACAGAAAATTCAGGTCCGAACCAGAGTCAACAACCTACAAGAGTTACAACAACTTCTAGGAGAAATCAACTGGGTCAGACCGATGTTGGGAATCACCAATGATGAACTGAGTCCGCTCTTCCATTTGCTGAGAGGAAGTTGCGACATCACTTCGCCAAGAACTTTAACCCCTGAAGCTCGTGCTGCTCTCGACAAAGTCACAGAAGCTCTTCAAAAAAGACAAGCTCATCGCTGCGTTCCTGAAAATCCTTTCTTTCTTGCAATCTTAGGAGAGAAGAAGCAGCTTTGTGGTCTCATTTTCCAGTGGGATTCCACAGAACAAGATCCTTTGTTAATAATGGAATGGGATTTTCCTCCCTACAGGTTTTCAAAGACCATTTGCTCAGTTTTAGAAATGATTGCATACATTATAATTAAGGCTAGAACCAGATTGTTAACTTTGGCAGGTCAAGAATTTTCAGTTATCTATTTGCCATTGAAAAATGATTATTTCAATTGGGCAATGCAAAATTCTGATGATTTACAATATGCATTCTTAGGTTTTCCAGGTGTTTGTTCCATACACTATCCAGCTCACAAACTACTGCAAGCAAAATTGAGTTTCAGAGAAAAACCTAAATTGAGTGAAGAACCTTTACATGCTGTGACTCTCTTCACTGATGGCTCTGGTAAAAGCCACAAGTCCGTTGTGACTTGGTTTAATCAAAAGACTAATGTTTGGGAATCTGATATTCAAACAGTAGAGGGATCCCCTCAAATTGTTGAGCCTGCTGCAGTAGTTTGAGCTTTTCAGCTGTTTCCTCAGCCTTTTAATTTGGTCACAGATTCTGCTTATGTTGCTAATGTAGTCAGGAGAATAGAAGGTTCCATTTTAAAGGATGTTAGTAATGAAACTTTACATCGTTGGCTTTCATGTCTTTTTATAACTTTGCAATATAGAACTAATCCATATTTTGTTTCTCACATTAGGGCGCATTCTTCACTTCCTGGATTTTTAGTGGAAGGAAATGCAAGAGCGGACAAGCTGACAATGGTCATTTCTAACACATTGCCAAATAGTTTTGAACAAGCAAAATTGAGTCGTGCCTTTTTCCACCAAAATGCACAAGCACTCATGCAAATGTTCCAAATCACTTAAAGTCAAGCTAAAGCTATCATTCATACTTGCCCTGACTGTCAATTGGTACAACCTCCTGTTTCTACAGGAGCAATCAACCCCCGAGGCTTACAAAGCCTACAGTTGTGGCAAACAGATGTTACTAAATAGCCTTCTTTTGGTAAATTTAAAAATATTCATGTTTCCATAGACACGTTCTCTGGTGCAGTTTTTGCTTCCCTTCACACAAGTGATACTGGCAGCCATGCCTGTCATCATTTCCTGCAAGCTTTTGCTTCATTGGGTATACCCCAAGAAGTAAAAACTGACAATGGCCCCGCATACATATCTCAAAAATTGGCCACATTTTTAAATGAATGGGGTGTTCGACACATTTTTGGTATTCCCCACTCTCCCACAAGCCAAGCAATCATTGAAAGAACACATCAAACCTTAAAACGCATATTAGATCAACAGAGAGGGGGAACGGAAATCACCCCACAGATGAGACTGAGTAAGGCTTTGTATGTTTTTAATTTTCTAAATAGTAAAAGTACAGAACCAGATCCACCAATCTTTAGACACTTTTCAAATAGCACACAGGCAAAACTGAAAGAACATCCTCCTCTTCTAATTAGAAACCCTGACTCTGGACAGATGGAAGGTCCGTTTCAATTAATAACGTGGGGCAAAGGGTATGCTTCTATTTCCACAGGTGCTGGAAGAATTAAGTGGGTTCCTGCCAAAAACGTCAAACCGTATCGCACTTCAGAACCTGTTGTCGAGCCTAGAACTGAGGAAGCGAGTACGCAGACGTAGACCGAATGGAAGGATCCCGGGTCTCGCCTGACGCCTCTTGTGCCTGACGTTCATTGTGCATCGGTGGAACCCGTGAACTCTGATTTTGTGCCAATTTTTATTTATGAGTATACGAATGAAATGCTGAATGTTTGTTTAACAAAGCTAATTTTTGGCTGAAAATTTAGGTTCTTGTTTTGGTTTAGAAAGAATTCTGCCAAAACTTAGTTCTTGAAAGAGATGGGGCAGAATCAAATGGTATACTTGTTTTGCTTGATTTTAATTGTTTTTTGTCGTGCAGATTTGCCTGAGGATCAACCGAAGACGAATGTTTGGGTGACCTTAGCCAAGGCTGCCGGATCGGATACTATATGTCTGTCTAATTCGGAACCAGAAAAGCCTTTCTCAACCTGTTTGGTTGGTGTGCCAGTGAAAGAGTTTCCTTTGGTCAGAAAAGAATCCAATGGTAAACCAGGTGGAATTGACAATGGAAACAGTCCTTCCTTCAATTGGAACATTTGTTCCAAGAAACTTCTCAGGGCAGCAAATGTTTCAAACAGTTGGGATGTGTTTCTACAGACGGACCAATCTCCACGGCAATTGCCAAAAGGGTATTGGATCATTTGCGGAGACAGAGGTTGGCAAGGCATTCCAGCCCACCTTGAAGGTGGCCCTTGCAGCATTGGTATGCTTACCATAATTGCCCCCACTGCCAAAGCAGTGATGAAAAAGAAACAAAGGAAAACAAGAGCTGTTCCTCATTATGATGAGAACTGTCAGAGTGATTTTATGCCTTGGAATGCCGCCAGAAGGGTTTCAGCAGGTATATTTCTACCCCAATTGGCTTCAGCTGTGGCATTGAGACAATTAGATCGAGTTGGATGTTGGCTGAGCAAACAAGCTAATGCCACATCCTCCGCAATCAGTGATATGTTGACCAATGTTGATAGTATTAGACATGCTACTCTTCAAAACAGAGCAGCCATTGATTTTCTCTTACTGGCACAAGGACATGGTTGTGAGGAATTGGAAGGTTTGTGTTGTATGAATTTGTCTGATCATTCTGAATCCATTCACAAAAGCATTCAAAAATTAAAGGATCTGACAGCCCAAATTAAAGAAGACGGAGGTTCCTGGTTGGATGATTTGTATCAAAATTGCAGTTTTGCACCTTGGCTAAGGCAACTTTGCAAGATAGGTCTTTACATATTAGGTGTTCTAATACTGATATTGATAGTGGTACCTTGTATACTCTGTTGTGTTCGGCGAATGATGAACAAAACAGTCCGAGAAGTTTTTGTCATTCAAGCAGGAGAATTAGGAAGTAGAAGCACAGAGAGTGTACGAAATCTCACGAAAGCAGTAGATGAGGGTATTGACATGAACGAAGGTTTTGAATTAAGGCCTTGGAATCGACCAGAGTTTTTTGAACGATGCCTTGTGACTGTTGCCAAACATATCTCTTTCAGGGATTGGGTCTTCACAGCATTAAGTTGCTGTGCCGTAATATAGCAATGCTTCAGTTTAGTGAAAATAGGTCTTCAGCAGATAATAAGCAGAAATTTTGCAATAGAGCTATGAAACGCAAATAGCAAGCGACAAGAAAATGAAAGCTTCTGGGTCAAACAGAGAGGGGGAAATGTTGGAATCCATAAGGTTAGAGGATTTTTAGGAAATGGTTAAAAAGAAGTATGTAGGCCTTAGACTGGAGTTTTGTTAGCATTGCAGAAAAGTTTCCCATGCAAGCAGAAAAAGTTTTCCATGCAAGCAGAAAAGTTTCCCAAGCAGTAGACGTGACAAATAACAATAGACTTCTGTAGAATTGGCTTTAGGATGGCAACAAGGTTATTTAATGTATATCTTTAGAAGGTTAGCATGAATAGAACTCTGTTCTTTGTCTCTTATCAACTAGTCTTTGTTTTAGCTACGATTACCTATGTTTTATAAGATTGGATAGAATGCTTGTCAAGATGTGTTTTCTGTGTCTGATTGGCTGAATTCTAGTCTGAGATGATTTTATGTATTGCTGTATGAGCCCTGTTGAAGGAGACATTTTTTGGTGTGGATCAGTGAGCTGTCATGTCTCCATTTTGTATTTTGAGACTGATGTGCTGGAAATAAAAGCAAAAATCTCTTCACTGGTCTGGTTACCATGTTATCCATATTTGGATATTTTGCCGCGGCCTAGTGGGTTCCTTTTTTAAGGCGTGCGTTCCTGACACCATTGGACTTATACCTGTCCCGTCCCCCGCATATTGCTGCCCCGTGTGAGGACGTAGAATAGAAGAAAAACAAAGAAAAATCGTGGAAGCACCAGCCGCGGAGACCCAAGTGTTAACAAGGAGGACACTGTATCATCTCTCCCGCCGAAACCAAGAAAATTGTAAGTAGCTTATCTCGGGAGAGCGCTTGGGTGACGTTGGGAGGAAAAATAGAGAAAAAGAAAATTATTAAAAGAGCACAAAAATGGGAACGAATTTATCAGAAGTTGAATGGGATGTTTTTTATCAATTAGAGACAATGTTACAAGAAAAAGGTCACTCTGAAATTTCAAAAACTGAGCTTAAAAACTTACTTATCTGGGTTAAAGCGAATACGCAAGATTTAAATCTGCAGTCTGCTTTTTCTTTTCATTTTTGGGATCAGATAAACTGGAGAATCTATAATCTAGTCTCTCTCAAAAAAGATGAAAGCTTAAGAGAACTTGTGCCGGTTTGTAGTGCGCTGTTGTAGTGCTTTTTTAAACAAAGTGATAAAAATAAGATCAACTTGGACTCAGAAAACAGAGCTTCTGGTTCTCTCTCACGAAATTCCAGTAAACCAGAGACTGTGTGTGTATCGGAGAATGTTACAAGTGTTGTTGCAAATGCTGAAAGTATTGCTTTGAACTCTGTTGAACAAAATCTTTCTTCTCTCTCTCTGGGAAAAAATGAGACTCTTTCGGACTTTTCTTCGCGTTGTTCTGTTAATGTAAAAATATGTGACTCTTGTAAGGGGGATGGAACAAAGTGTGTAAAAGATGGAAATGAAAAAGTGACTGTACTTCCTAAAATTGTTTGTGCAGGGACACTGAAACCTGAATTGGATTCTGTTGGGCCTGGGGTGGAGGCTGAGGTGGCTGCTTCCACTCGGGAAATTGTGGTTCCAGGGAACTCTTTTTCAGTTAAGCAAAACCATGGTTGCTCTGGTGTTTGTCAATCTATAGATACAGAGAAAGAAAAATTGGCTTTAAGGGTGGAGTCCTTTGAAAGGAAGAGATGGAAGAAACTCGCGACTGTGTTGTTGCTGAAATTCAAAAAGTTGGACTTGAAATCTCTGCAACGAAAATTCAACAAGTTTCACCTTAGAAGTACCTGGGATGGAAGATGACTGAGACGACAAGAACACCACAAAAAATTCAGATCCGAACCAGAGTCAACAACCTACAAGAGTTACAACAACTTCTAGGAGAAATCAACTGGGTCAGACCGATGTTGGGAATCACCAATGATGAACTGAGTCCGCTCTTCCATTTGCTGAGAGGAAGTTGCGACATCACTTCGCCAAGAACTTTAACCCCTGAAGCTCGTGCTGCTCTCGACAAAGTCACAGAAGCTCTTCAAAAAAGACAAGCTCATCGCTGCGTTCCTGAAAATCCTTTCTTTCTTGCAATCTTAGGAGAGAAGAAGCAGCTTTGTGGTCTCATTTTCCAGTGGGATTCCACAGAGCAAGATCCTTTGTTAATAATGGAATGGGATTTTCCTCCCTACAGGTTTTCAAAGACCATTTGCTCAGTTTTAGAAATGATTGCATACATTATAATTAAGGCTAGAACCAGATTGTTAACTTTGGCAGGTCAAGAATTTTCAGTTATCTATTTGCCATTGAAAAATGATTATTTCAATTGGGCAATGCAAAATTCTGATGATTTACAATATGCATTCTTAGGTTTTCCAGGTGTTTGTTCCATACACTATCCAGCTCACAAACTACTGCAAGCAAAATTGAGTTTCAGAGAAAAACCTAAATTTAGTGAAGAACCTTTACATGCTGTGACTCTCTTCACTGATGGCTCTGGTAAAAGCCACAAGTCCGTTGTGACTTGGTTTAATCAAAAGACTAATGTTTGGGAATCTGATATTCAAACAGTAGAGGGATCCCCTCAAATTGTTGAGCCTGCTGCAGTAGTTTGAGCTTTTCAGCTGTTTCCTCAGCCTTTTAATTTGGTCACAGATTCTGCTTATGTTGCTAATGTAGTCAGGAGAATAGAAGGTTCCATTTTAAAGGATGTTAGTAATGAAACTTTACATCGTTGGCTTTCATGTCTTTTTATAACTTTGCAATATAGAACTAATCCATATTTTGTTTCTCACATTAGGGCGCATTCTTCACTTCCTGGATTTTTAGTGGAAGGAAATGCAAGAGCGGACAAGCTGACAATGGTCATTTCTAACACATTGCCAAATAGTTTTGAACAAGCAAAATTGAGTCGTGCCTTTTTCCACCAAAATGCACAAGCACTCATGCAAATGTTCCAAATCACTTAAAGTCAAGCTAAAGCTATCATTCATACTTGCCCTGACTGTCAATTGGTACAACCTCCTGTTTCTACAGGAGCAATCAACCCCCGAGGCTTACAAAGCCTACAGTTGTGGCAAACAGATGTTACTAAATAGCCTTCTTTTGGTAAATTTAAAAATATTCATGTTTCCATAGACACGTTCTCTGGTGCAGTTTTTGCTTCCCTTCACACAAGTGATACTGGCAGCCATGCCTGTCATCATTTCCTGCAAGCTTTTGCTTCATTGGGTATACCCCAAGAAGTAAAAACTGACAATGGCCCCGCATACATATCTCAAAAATTGGCCACATTTTTAAATGAATGGGGTGTTCGACACATTTTTGGTATTCCCCACTCTCCCACAAGCCAAGCAATCATTGAAAGAACACATCAAACCTTAAAACGCATATTAGATCAACAGAGAGGGGGAACGGAAATCACCCCACAGATGAGACTGAGTAAGGCTTTGTATGTTTTTAATTTTCTAAATAGTAAAAGTACAGAACCAGATCCACCAATCTTTAGACACTTTTCAAATAGCACACAGGCAAAACTGAAAGAACATCCTCCTCTTCTAATTAGAAACCCTGACTCTGGACAGATGGAAGGTCCGTTTCAATTAATAACGTGGGGCAAAGGGTATGCTTCTATTTCCACAGGTGCTGGAAGAATTAAGTGGGTTCCTGCCAAAAACGTCAAACCGTATCGCACTTCAGAACCTGTTGTCGAGCCTAGAACTGAGGAAGCGAGTACGCAGACGTAGACCGAATGGAAGGATCCCGGGTCTCGCCTGACGCCTCTTGTGCCTGACGTTCATTGTGCATCGGTGGAACCCGTGAACTCTGATTTTGTGCCAATTTTTATTTATGAGTATACGAATGAAATGCTGAATGTTTGTTTAACAAAGCTAATTTTTGGCTGAAAATTTAGGTTCTTGTTTTGGTTTAGAAAGAATTCTGCCAAAACTTAGTTCTT
Source organism: Melospiza georgiana (assembly GCF_028018845.1). Classification (NCBI taxonomy): domain Eukaryota; kingdom Metazoa; phylum Chordata; class Aves; order Passeriformes; family Passerellidae; genus Melospiza; species Melospiza georgiana. Next base: position 18,974,562 of record NC_080464.1, on the reverse strand, counting down.
GAAAGAGATGGGGCAGAATCAAATGGTATACTTGTTTTGCTTGATTTTAATTGTTTTTTGTCGTGCAGATTTGCCTGAGGATCAACCGAAGACGAATGTTTGGGTGACCTTAGCCAAGGCTGCCAGATCGGATACTATATGTCTGTCTAATTCGGAACCAGAAAAGCCTTTCTCAACCTGTTTGGTTGGTGTGCCAGTGAAAGAGTTTCCTTTGGTCAGAAAAGAATCCAATGGTAAACCAGGTGGAATTGACAATGGAAACAGTCCTTCCTTCAATTGGAACATTTGTTCCAAGAAACTTCTCAGGGCAGCAAATGTTTCAAACAGTTGGGATGTGTTTCTACAGACGGACCAATCTCCACGGCAATTGCCAAAAGGGTATTGGATCATTTGCGGAGACAGAGGTTGGCAAGGCATTCCAGCCCACCTTGAAGGTGGCCCTTGCAGCATTGGTATGCTTACCATAATTGCCCCCACTGCCAAAGCAGTGATGAAAAAGAAACAAAGGAAAACGAGAGCTGTTCCTCATTATGATGAGAACTGTCAGAGTGATTTTATGCCTTGGAATGCCGCCAGAAGGGTTTCAGCAGGTCTATTTCTACCCCAATTGGCTTCAGCTGTGGCATTGAGACAATTAGATCGAGTTGGATGTTGGCTGAGCAAACAAGCTAATGCCACATCCTCCGCAATCAGTGATATGTTGACCAATGTTGATAGTATTAGACATGCTACTCTTCAAAACAGAGCAGCCATTGATTTTCTCTTACTGGCACAAGGACATGGTTGTGAGGAATTGGAAGGTTTGTGTTGTATGAATTTGTCTGATCATTCTGAATCCATTCACAAAAGCATTCAAAAATTAAAGGATCTGACAGCCCAAATTAAAGAAGACGGAGGTTCCTGGTTGGATGATTTGTATCAAAATTGCAGTTTTGCACCTTGGCTAAGGCAACTTTGCAAGATAGGTCTTTACATATTAGGTGTTCTAATACTGATATTGATAGTGGTACCTTGTATACTCTGTTGTGTTCGGCGAATGATGAACAAAACAGTCCGAGAAGTTTTTGTCATTCAAGCAGGAGAATTAGGAAGTAGAAGCACAGAGAGTGTACGAAATCTCACGAAAGCAGTAGATGAGGGTATTGACATGAACGAAGGTTTTGAATTAAGGCCTTGGAATCGACCAGAGTTTTTTGAACGATGCCTTGTGACTGTTGCCAAACATATCTCTTTCAGGGATTGGGTCTTCACAGCATTAAGTTGCTGTGCCGTAATATAGCAATGCTTCAGTTTAGTGAAAATAGGTCTTCAGCAGATAATAAGCAGAAATTTTGCAATAGAGCTATGAAACGCAAATAGCAAGCGACAAGAAAATGAAAGCTTCTGGGTCAAACAGAGAGGGGGAAATGTTGGAATCCATAAGGTTAGAGGATTTTTAAGAAATGGTTAAAAAGAAGTATGTAGGCCTCAGACTGGAGTTTTGTTAGCATTGCAGAAAAGTTTCCCATGCAAGCAGAAAAAGTTTTCCATGCAAGCAGAAAAGTTTCCCAAGCAGTAGACGTGACAAATAACAATAGGCTTCTGTAGAATTGGCTTTAGGATGGCAACAAGGTTATTTAATGTATATCTTTAGAAGGTTAGCATGAATAGAACTCTGTTCTTTGTCTCTTATCAACTAGTCTTTGTTTTAGCTACGATTACCTATGTTTTATAAGATTGGATAGAATGCTTGTCAATATGTGTTTTCTGTGTCTGATTGGCTGAATTCTAGTCTGAGATGATTTTATGTATTGCTGTATGAGCCCTGTTGAAGGAGACATTTTTTGGTGTGGATCAGTGAGCTGTCATGTCTCCATTTTGTATTTTGAGACTGATGTGCTGGAAATAAAAGCAAAAATCTCTTCACTGGTCTGGTTACCATGTTATCCATATTTGGATATTTTGCCGCGGCCTAGTGGGTTCCTTTTTTAAGGCGTGCGTTCCTGACACCATTGGACTTATACCTGTCCCGTCCCCCGCATATTGCTGCCCCGTGTGAGGACGTAGAATAGAAGAAAAACAAAGAAAAATCGTGGAAGCACCAGCCGCGGAGACCCAAGTGTTAACAAGGAGGACACTGTATCATCTCTCCCGCCGAAACCAAGAAAATTGTAAGTAGCTTATCTCGGGAGAGCGCTTGGGTGACGTTGGGAGGAAAAATAGAGAAAAAGAAAATTATTAAAAGAGCACAAAAATGGGAACGAATTTATCAGAAGTTGAATGGGATGTTTTTCATCAATTAGAGACAATGTTACAAGAAAAAGGTCACTCTGAAATTTCAAAAACTGAGCTTAAAATCTTACTTATCTGGGTTAAAGCGAATACGCAAGATTTAAATCTGCAGTCTGCTTTTTCTTTTCATTTTTGGGATCAGATAAACTGGAGAATCTATAATCTAGTCTCTCTCAAAAAAGATGAAAGCTTAAGAGAACTTGTGCCGGTTTGTAGTGCGCTGTTGTAGTGCTTTTTTAAACAAAGTGATAAAAATAAGATCAACTTGGACTCAGAAAACAGAGCTTCTGGTTCTCTCTCACGAAATTCCAGTAAACCAGAGACTGTGTGTGTATCGGAGAATGTTACAAGTGTTGTTGCAAATGCTGAAAGTATTGCTTTGAACTCTGTTGAACAAAATCTTTCTTCTCTCTCTCTGGGAAAAAAATGAGACTCTTTCGGACTTTTCTTCGCGTTGTTCTGTTAATGTAAAAATATGTGACTCTTGTAAGGGGGATGGAACAAAGTGTGTAAAAGATGGAAATGAAAAAGTGACTGTACTTCCTAAAATTGTTTGTGCAGGGACACTGAAACATGAATTGGATTCTGTTGGGCCTGGGGTGGAGGCTGAGGTGGCTGCTTCCACTCGGGAAATTGTGGTTCCAGGGAACTCTTTTTCAGTTAAGCAAAACCATGGTTGTTCTGGTGTTTGTCAATCTATAGATACAGAGAAAGAAAAATTGGCTTTAAGGGTGGAGTCCTTTGAAAGGAAGAGATGGAAGAAACTCGTGACTGTGTTGTTGCTGAAATTCAAAAAGCTGGACTTGAAATCTCTGCAACGAAAATTCAACAAGTTTCACCTTAGAAGTACCTGGGATGGAAGATGACTGAGACGACAAGAACACCACAAAAAATTCAGATCCGAACCAGAGTCAACAACCTACAAGAGTTACAACAACTTCTAGGAGAAATCAACTGGGTCAGACCGATGTTGGGAATCACCAATGATGAACTGAGTCCGCTCTTCCATTTGCTGAGAGGAAGTTGCGACATCACTTCGCCAAGAACTTTAACCCCTGAAGCTCGTGCTGCTCTCGACAAAGTCACAGAAGCTCTTCAAAAAAGACAAGCTCATCGCTGCGTTCCTGAAAATCCTTTCTTTCTTGCAATCTTAGGAGAGAAGAAGCAGCTTTGTGGTCTCATTTTCCAGTGGGATTCCACAGAACAAGATCCTTTGTTAATAATGGAATGGGATTTTCCTCCCTACAGGTTTTCAAAGACCATTTGCTCAGTTTTAGAAATGATTGCATACATTATAATTAAGGCTAGAACCAGATTGTTAACTTTGGCAGGTCAAGAATTTTCAGTTATCTATTTGCCATTGAAAAATGATTATTTCAATTGGGCAATGCAAAATTCTGATGATTTACAATATGCATTCTTAGGTTTTCCAGGTGTTTGTTCCATACACTATCCAGCTCACAAACTACTGCAAGCAAAATTGAGTTTCAGAGAAAAACCTAAATTTAGTGAAGAACCTTTACATGCTGTGACTCTCTTCACTGATGGCTCTGGTAAAAGCCACAAGTCCGTTGTGACTTGGTTTAATCAAAAGACTAATGTTTGGGAATCTGATATTCAAACAGTAGAGGGATCCCCTCAAATTGTTGAGCCTGCTGCAGTAGTTTGAGCTTTTCAGCTGTTTCCTCAGCCTTTTAATTTGGTCACAGATTCTGCTTATGTTGCTAATGTAGTCAGGAGAATAGAAGGTTCCATTTTAAAGGATGTTAGTAATGAAACTTTACATCGTTGGCTTTCATGTCTTTTTATAACTTTGCAATATAGAACTAATCCATATTTTGTTTCTCACATTAGGGCGCATTCTTCACTTCCTGGATTTTTAGTGGAAGGAAATGCAAGAGCGGACAAGCTGACAATGGTCATTTCTAACACATTGCCAAATAGTTTTGAACAAGCAAAATTGAGTCGTGCCTTTTTCCACCAAAATGCACAAGCACTCATGCAAATGTTCCAAATCACTTAAAGTCAAGCTAAAGCTATCATTCATACTTGCCCTGACTGTCAATTGGTACAACCTCCTGTTTCTACAGGAGCAATCAACCCCCGAGGCTTACAAAGCCTACAGTTGTGGCAAACAGATGTTACTAAATAGCCTTCTTTTGGTAAATTTAAAAATATTCATGTTTCCATAGACACGTTCTCTGGTGCAGTTTTTGCTTCCCTTCACACAAGTGATACTGGCAGCCATGCCTGTCATCATTTCCTGCAAGCTTTTGCTTCATTGGGTATACCCCAAGAAGTAAAAACTGACAATGGCCCCGCATACATATCTCAAAAATTGGCCACATTTTTAAATGAATGGGGTGTTCGACACATTTTTGGTATTCCCCACTCTCCCACAAGCCAAGCAATCATTGAAAGAACACATCAAACCTTAAAACGCATATTAGATCAACAGAGAGGGGGAACGGAAATCACCCCACAGATGAGACTGAGTAAGGCTTTGTATGTTTTTAATTTTCTAAATAGTAAAAGTACAGAACCAGATCCACCAATCTTTAGACACTTTTCAAATAGCACACAGGCAAAACTGAAAGAACATCCTCCTCTTCTAATTAGAAACCCTGACTCTGGACAGATGGAAGGTCCGTTTCAATTAATAACGTGGGGCAAAGGGTATGCTTCTATTTCCACAGGTGCTGGAAGAATTAAGTGGGTTCCTGCCAAAAACGTCAAACCGTATCGCACTTCAGAACCTGTTGTCGAGCCTAGAACTGAGGAAGCGAGTACGCAGACGTAGACCGAATGGAAGGATCCCGGGTCTCGCCTGACGCCTCTTGTGCCTGACGTTCATTGTGCATCGGTGGAACCCGTGAACTCTGATTTTGTGCCAATTTTTATTTATGAGTATACGAATGAAATGCTGAATGTTTGTTTAACAAAGCTAATTTTTGGCTGAAAATTTAGGTTCTTGTTTTGGTTTAGAAAGAATTCTGCCAAAACTTAGTTCTTGAAAGAGATGGGGCAGAATCAAATGGTATACTTGTTTTGCTTGATTTTAATTGTTTTTTGTCGTGCAGATTTGCCTGAGGATCAACCGAAGACGAATGTTTGGGTGACCTTAGCCAAGGCTGCCAGATCGGATACTATATGTCTGTCTAATTCGGAACCAGAAAAGCCTTTCTCAACCTGTTTGGTTGGTGTGCCAGTGAAAGAGTTTCCTTTGGTCAGAAAAGAATCCAATGGTAAACCAGGTGGAATTGACAATGGAAACAGTCCTTCCTTCAATTGGAACATTTGTTCCAAGAAACTTCTCAGGGCAGCAAATGTTTCAAACAGTTGGGATGTGTTTCTACAGACGGACCAATCTCCACGGCAATTGCCAAAAGGGTATTGGATCATTTGCGGAGACAGAGGTTGGCAAGGCATTCCAGCCCACCTTGAAGGTGGCCCTTGCAGCATTGGTATGCTTACCATAATTGCCCCCACTGCCAAAGCAGTGATGAAAAAGAAACAAAGGAAAACGAGAGCTGTTCCTCATTATGATGAGAACTGTCAGAGTGATTTTATGCCTTGGAATGCCGCCAGAAGGGTTTCAGCAGGTCTATTTCTACCCCAATTGGCTTCAGCTGTGGCATTGAGACAATTAGATCGAGTTGGATGTTGGCTGAGCAAACAAGCTAATGCCACATCCTCCGCAATCAGTGATATGTTGACCAATGTTGATAGTATTAGACATGCTACTCTTCAAAACAGAGCAGCCATTGATTTTCTCTTACTGGCACAAGGACATGGTTGTGAGGAATTGGAAGGTTTGTGTTGTATGAATTTGTCTGATCATTCTGAATCCATTCACAAAAGCATTCAAAAATTAAAGGATCTGACAGCCCAAATTAAAGAAGATGGAGGTTCCTGGTTGGATGATTTGTATCAAAATTGCAGTTTTGCACCTTGGCTAAGGCAACTTTGCAAGATAGGTCTTTACATATTAGGTGTTCTAATACTGATATTGATAGTGGTACCTTGTATACTCTGTTGTGTTCGGCGAATGATGAACAAAACAGTCCGAGAAGTTTTTGTCATTCAAGCAGGAGAATTAGGAAGTAGAAGCACAGAGAGTGTACGAAATCTCACGAAAGCAGTAGATGAGGGTATTGACATGAACGAAGGTTTTGAATTAAGGCCTTGGAATCGACCAGAGTTTTTTGAACGATGCCTTGTGACTGTTGCCAAACATATCTCTTTCAGGGATTGGGTCTTCACAGCATTAAGTTGCTGTGCCGTAATATAGCAATGCTTCAGTTTAGTGAAAATAGGTCTTCAGCAGATAATAAGCAGAAATTTTGCAATAGAGCTATGAAACGCAAATAGCAAGCGACAAGAAAATGAAAGCTTCTGGGTCAAACAGAGAGGGGGAAATGTTGGAATCCATAAGGTTAGAGGATTTTTAAGAAATGGTTAAAAAGAAGTATGTAGGCCTCAGACTGGAGTTTTGTTAGCATTGCAGAAAAGTTTCCCATGCAAGCAGAAAAAGTTTTCCATGCAAGCAGAAAAGTTTCCCAAGCAGTAGACGTGACAAATAACAATAGGCTTCTGTAGAATTGGCTTTAGGATGGCAACAAGGTTATTTAATGTATATCTTTAGAAGGTTAGCATGAATAGAACTCTGTTCTTTGTCTCTTATCAACTAGTCTTTGTTTTAGCTACGATTACCTATGTTTTATAAGATTGGATAGAATGCTTGTCAAGATGTGTTTTCTGTGTCTGATTGGCTGAATTCTAGTCTGAGATGATTTTATGTATTGCTGTATGAGCCCTGTTGAAGGAGACATTTTTTGGTGTGGATCAGTGAGCTGTCATGTCTCCATTTTGTATTTTGAGACTGATGTGCTGGAAATAAAAGCAAAAATCTCTTCACTGGTCTGGTTACCATGTTATCCATATTTGGATATTTTGCCGCGGCCTAGTGGGTTCCTTTTTTAAGGCGTGCGTTCCTGACACCATTGGACTTATACCTGTCCCGTCCCCCGCATATTGCTGCCCCGTGTGAGGACGTAGAATAGAAGAAAAACAAAGAAAAATCGTGGAAGCACCAGCCGCGGAGACCCAAGTGTTAACAAGGAGGACACTGTATCATCTCTCCCGCCGAAACCAAGAAAATTGTAAGTAGCTTATCTCGGGAGAGCGCTTGGGTGACGTTGGGAGGAAAAATAGAGAAAAAGAAAATTATTAAAAGAGCACAAAAATGGGAACGAATTTATCAGAAGTTGAATGGGATGTTTTTCATCAATTAGAGACAATGTTACAAGAAAAAGGTCACTCTGAAATTTCAAAAACTGAGCTTAAAAACTTACTTATCTGGGTTAAAGCGAATACGCAAGATTTAAATCTGCAGTCTGCTTTTTCTTTTCATTTTTGGGATCAGATAAACTGGAGAATCTATAATCTAGTCTCTCTCAAAAAAGATGAAAGCTTAAGAGAACTTGTGCCGGTTTGTAGTGCGCTGTTGTAGTGCTTTTTTAAACAAAGTGATAAAAATAAGATCAACTTGGACTCAGAAAACAGAGCTTCTGGTTCTCTCTCACGAAATTCCAGTAAACCAGAGACTGTGTGTGTATCGGAGAATGTTACAAGTGTTGTTGCAAATGCTGAAAGTATTGCTTTGAACTCTGTTGAACAAAATCTTTCTTCTCTCTCTCTGGGAAAAAAATGAGACTCTTTCGGACTTTTCTTCGCGTTGTTCTGTTAATGTAAAAATATGTGACTCTTGTAAGGGGGATGGAACAAAGTGTGTAAAAGATGGAAATGAAAAAGTGACTGTACTTCCTAAAATTGTTTGTGCAGGGACACTGAAACCTGAATTGGATTCTGTTGGGCCTGGGGTGGAGGCTGAGGTGGCTGCTTCCACTCGGGAAATTGTGGTTCCAGGGAACTCTTTTTCAGTTAAGCAAAACCATGGTTGTTCTGGTGTTTGTCAATCTATAGATACAGAGAAAGAAAAATTGGCTTTAAGGGTGGAGTCCTTTGAAAGGAAGAGATGGAAGAAACTCGTGACTGTGTTGTTGCTGAAATTCAAAAAGCTGGACTTGAAATCTCTGCAACGAAAATTCAACAAGTTTCACCTTAGAAGTACCTGGGATGGAAGATGACTGAGACGACAAGAACACCACAAAAAATTCAGATCCGAACCAGAGTCAACAACCTACAAGAGTTACAACAACTTCTAGGAGAAATCAACTGGGTCAGACCGATGTTGGGAATCACCAATGATGAACTGAGTCCGCTCTTCCATTTGCTGAGAGGAAGTTGCGACATCACTTCGCCAAGAACTTTAACCCCTGAAGCTCGTGCTGCTCTCGACAAAGTCACAGAAGCTCTTCAAAAAAGACAAGCTCATTGCTGCGTTCCTGAAAATCCTTTCTTTCTTGCAATCTTAGGAGAGAAGAAGCAGCTTTGTGGTCTCATTTTCCAGTGGGATTCCACAGAGCAAGATCCTTTGTTAATAATGGAATGGGATTTTCCTCCCTACAGGTTTTCAAAGACCATTTGCTCAGTTTTAGAAATGATTGCATACATTATAATTAAGGCTAGAACCAGATTGTTAACTTTGGCAGGTCAAGAATTTTCAGTTATCTATTTGCCATTGAAAAATGATTATTTCAATTGGGCAATGCAAAATTCTGATGATTTACAATATGCATTCTTAGGTTTTCCAGGTGTTTGTTCCATACACTATCCAGCTCACAAACTACTGCAAGCAAAATTGAGTTTCAGAGAAAAACCTAAATTTAGTGAAGAACCTTTACATGCTGTGACTCTCTTCACTGATGGCTCTGGTAAAAGCCACAAGTCCGTTGTGACTTGGTTTAATCAAAAGACTAATGTTTGGGAATCTGATATTCAAACAGTAGAGGGATCCCCTCAAATTGTTGAGCCTGCTGCAGTAGTTTGAGCTTTTCAGCTGTTTCCTCAGCCTTTTAATTTGGTCACAGATTCTGCTTATGTTGCTAATGTAGTCAGGAGAATAGAAGGTTCCATTTTAAAGGATGTTAGTAATGAAACTTTACATCGTTGGCTTTCATGTCTTTTTATAACTTTGCAATATAGAACTAATCCATATTTTGTTTCTCACATTAGGGCGCATTCTTCACTTCCTGGATTTTTAGTGGAAGGAAATGCAAGAGCGGACAAGCTGACAATGGTCATTTCTAACACATTGCCAAATAGTTTTGAACAAGCAAAATTGAGTCGTGCCTTTTTCCACCAAAATGCACAAGCACTCATGCAAATGTTCCAAATCACTTAAAGTCAAGCTAAAGCTATCATTCATACTTGCCCTGACTGTCAATTGGTACAACCTCCTGTTTCTACAGGAGCAATCAACCCCCGAGGCTTACAAAGCCTACAGTTGTGGCAAACAGATGTTACTAAATAGCCTTCTTTTGGTAAATTTAAAAATATTCATGTTTCCATAGACACGTTCTCTGGTGCAGTTTTTGCTTCCCTTCACACAAGTGATACTGGCAGCCATGCCTGTCATCATTTCCTGCAAGCTTTTGCTTCATTGGGTATACCCCAAGAAGTAAAAACTGACAATGGCCCCGCATACATATCTCAAAAATTGGCCACATTTTTAAATGAATGGGGTGTTCGACACATTTTTGGTATTCCCCACTCTCCCACAAGCCAAGCAATCATTGAAAGAACACATCAAACCTTAAAACGCATATTAGATCAACAGAGAGGGGGAACGGAAATCACCCCACAGATGAGACTGAGTAAGGCTTTGTATGTTTTTAATTTTCTAAATAGTAAAAGTACAGAACCAGATCCACCAATCTTTAGACACTTTTCAAATAGCACACAGGCAAAACTGAAAGAACATCCTCCTCTTCTAATTAGAAACCCTGACTCTGGACAGATGGAAGGTCCGTTTCAATTAATAACGTGGGGCAAAGGGTATGCTTCTATTTCCACAGGTGCTGGAAGAATTAAGTGGGTTCCTGCCAAAAACGTCAAACCGTATCGCACTTCAGAACCTGTTGTCGAGCCTAGAACTGAGGAAGCGAGTACGCAGACGTAGACCGAATGGAAGGATCCCGGGTCTCGCCTGACGCCTCTTGTGCCTGACGTTCATTGTGCATCGGTGGAACCCGTGAACTCTGATTTTGTGCCAATTTTTATTTATGAGTATACGAATGAAATGCTGAATGTTTGTTTAACAAAGCTAATTTTTGGCTGAAAATTTAGGTTCTTGTTTTGGTTTAGAAAGAATTCTGCCAAAACTTAGTTCTTGAAAGAGATGGGGCAGAATCAAATGGTATACTTGTTTTGCTTGATTTTAATTGTTTTTTGTCGTGCAGATTTGCCTGAGGATCAACCGAAGACGAATGTTTGGGTGACCTTAGCCAAGGCTGCCGGATCGGATACTATATGTCTGTCTAATTCGGAACCAGAAAAGCCTTTCTCAACCTGTTTGGTTGGTGTGCCAGTGAAAGAGTTTCCTTTGGTCAGAAAAGAATCCAATGGTAAACCAGGTGGAATTGACAATGGAAACAGTCCTTCCTTCAATTGGAACATTTGTTCCAAGAAACTTCTCAGGGCAGCAAATGTTTCAAACAGTTGGGATGTGTTTCTACAGACGGACCAATCTCCACGGCAATTGCCAAAAGGGTATTGGATCATTTGCGGAGACAGAGGTTGGCAAGGCATTCCAGCCCACCTTGAAGGTGGCCCTTGCAGCATTGGTATGCTTACCATAATTGCCCCCACTGCCAAAGCAGTGATGAAAAAGAAACAAAGGAAAACGAGAGCTGTTCCTCATTATGATGAGAACTGTCAGAGTGATTTTATGCCTTGGAATGCCGCCAGAAGGGTTTCAGCAGGTATATTTCTACCCCAATTGGCTTCAGCTGTGGCATTGAGACAATTAGATCGAGTTGGATGTTGGCTGAGCAAACAAGCTAATGCCACATCCTCCGCAATCAGTGATATGTTGACCAATGTTGATAGTATTAGACATGCTACTCTTCAAAACAGAGCAGCCATTGATTTTCTCTTACTGGCACAAGGACATGGTTGTGAGGAATTGGAAGGTTTGTGTTGTATGAATTTGTCTGATCATTCTGAATCCATTCACAAAAGCATTCAAAAATTAAAGGATCTGACAGCCCAAATTAAAGAAGACGGAGGTTCCTGGTTGGATGATTTGTATCAAAATTGCAGTTTTGCACCTTGGCTAAGGCAACTTTGCAAGATAGGTCTTTACATATTAGGTGTTCTAATACTGATATTGATAGTGGTACCTTGTATACTCTGTTGTGTTCGGCGAATGATGAACAAAACAGTCCGAGAAGTTTTTGTCATTCAAGCAGGAGAATTAGGAAGTAGAAGCACAGAGAGTGTACGAAATCTCACGAAAGCAGTAGATGAGGGTATTGACATGAACGAAGGTTTTGAATTAAGGCCTTGGAATCGACCAGAGTTTTTTGAACGATGCCTTGTGACTGTTGCCAAACATATCTCTTTCAGGGATTGGGTCTTCACAGCATTAAGTTGCTGTGCCGTAATATAGCAATGCTTCAGTTTAGTGAAAATAGGTCTTCAGCAGATAATAAGCAGAAATTTTGCAATAGAGCTATGAAACGCAAATAGCAAGCGACAAGAAAATGAAAGCTTCTGGGTCAAACAGAGAGGGGGAAATGTTGGAATCCATAAGGTTAGAGGATTTTTAAGAAATGGTTAAAAAGAAGTATGTAGGCCTCAGACTGGAGTTTTGTTAGCATTGCAGAAAAGTTTCCCATGCAAGCAGAAAAAGTTTTCCATGCAAGCAGAAAAGTTTCCCAAGCAGTAGACGTGACAAATAACAATAGGCTTCTGTAGAATTGGCTTTAGGATGGCAACAAGGTTATTTAATGTATATCTTTAGAAGGTTAGCATGAATAGAACTCTGTTCTTTGTCTCTTATCAACTAGTCTTTGTTTTAGCTACGATTACCTATGTTTTATAAGATTGGATAGAATGCTTGTCAATATGTGTTTTCTGTGTCTGATTGGCTGAATTCTAGTCTGAGATGATTTTATGTATTGCTGTATGAGCCCTGTTGAAGGAGACATTTTTTGGTGTGGATCAGTGAGCTGTCATGTCTCCATTTTGTATTTTGAGACTGATGTGCTGGAAATAAAAGCAAAAATCTCTTCACTGGTCTGGTTACCATGTTATCCATATTTGGATATTTTGCCGCGGCCTAGTGGGTTCCTTTTTTAAGGCGTGCGTTCCTGACACCATTGGACTTATACCTGTCCCGTCCCCCGCATATTGCTGCCCCGTGTGAGGACGTAGAATAGAAGAAAAACAAAGAAAAATCGTGGAAGCACCAGCCGCGGAGACCCAAGTGTTAACAAGGAGGACACTGTATCATCTCTCCCGCCGAAACCAAGAAAATTGTAAGTAGCTTATCTCGGGAGAGCGCTTGGGTGACGTTGGGAGGAAAAATAGAGAAAAAGAAAATTATTAAAAGAGCACAAAAATGGGAACGAATTTATCAGAAGTTGAATGGGATGTTTTTCATCAATTAGAGACAATGTTACAAGAAAAAGGTCACTCTGAAATTTCAAAAACTGAGCTTAAAAACTTACTTATCTGGGTTAAAGCGAATACGCAAGATTTAAATCTGCAGTCTGCTTTTTCTTTTCATTTTTGGGATCAGATAAACTGGAGAATCTATAATCTAGTCTCTCTCAAAAAAGATGAAAGCTTAAGAGAACTTGTGCCGGTTTGTAGTGCGCTGTTGTAGTGCTTTTTTAAACAAAGTGATAAAAATAAGATCAACTTGGACTCAGAAAACAGAGCTTCTGGTTCTCTCTCACGAAATTCCAGTAAACCAGAGACTGTGTGTGTATCGGAGAATGTTACAAGTGTTGTTGCAAATGCTGAAAGTATTGCTTTGAACTCTGTTGAACAAAATCTTTCTTCTCTCTCTCTGGGAAAAAAATGAGACTCTTTCGGACTTTTCTTCGCGTTGTTCTGTTAATGTAAAAATATGTGACTCTTGTAAGGGGGATGGAACAAAGTGTGTAAAAGATGGAAATGAAAAAGTGACTGTACTTCCTAAAATTGTTTGTGCAGGGACACTGAAACCTGAATTGGATTCTGTTGGGCCTGGGGTGGAGGCTGAGGTGGCTGCTTCCACTCGGGAAATTGTGGTTCCAGGGAACTCTTTTTCAGTTAAGCAAAACCATGGTTGTTCTGGTGTTTGTCAATCTATAGATACAGAGAAAGAAAAATTGGCTTTAAGGGTGGAGTCCTTTGAAAGGAAGAGATGGAAGAAACTCGTGACTGTGTTGTTGCTGAAATTCAAAAAGCTGGACTTGAAATCTCTGCAACGAAAATTCAACAAGTTTCACCTTAGAAGTACCTGGGATGGAAGATGACTGAGACGACAAGAACACCACAAAAAATTCAGATCCGAACCAGAGTCAACAACCTACAAGAGTTACAACAACTTCTAGGAGAAATCAACTGGGTCAGACCGATGTTGGGAATCACCAATGATGAACTGAGTCCGCTCTTCCATTTGCTGAGAGGAAGTTGCGACATCACTTCGCCAAGAACTTTAACCCCTGAAGCTCGTGCTGCTCTCGACAAAGTCACAGAAGCTCTTCAAAAAAGACAAGCTCATCGCTGCGTTCCTGAAAATCCTTTCTTTCTTGCAATCTTAGGAGAGAAGAAGCAGCTTTGTGGTCTCATTTTCCAGTGGGATTCCACAGAGCAAGATCCTTTGTTAATAATGGAATGGGATTTTCCTCCCTACAGGTTTTCAAAGACCATTTGCTCAGTTTTAGAAATGATTGCATACATTATAATTAAGGCTAGAACCAGATTGTTAACTTTGGCAGGTCAAGAATTTTCAGTTATCTATTTGCCATTGAAAAATGATTATTTCAATTGGGCAATGCAAAATTCTGATGATTTACAATATGCATTCTTAGGTTTTCCAGGTGTTTGTTCCATACACTATCCAGCTCACAAACTACTGCAAGCAAAATTGAGTTTCAGAGAAAAACCTAAATTTAGTGAAGAACCTTTACATGCTGTGACTCTCTTCACTGATGGCTCTGGTAAAAGCCACAAGTCCGTTGTGACTTGGTTTAATCAAAAGACTAATGTTTGGGAATCTGATATTCAAACAGTAGAGGGATCCCCTCAAATTGTTGAGCCTGCTGCAGTAGTTTGAGCTTTTCAGCTGTTTCCTCAGCCTTTTAATTTGGTCACAGATTCTGCTTATGTTGCTAATGTAGTCAGGAGAATAGAAGGTTCCATTTTAAAGGATGTTAGTAATGAAACTTTACATCGTTGGCTTTCATGTCTTTTTATAACTTTGCAATATAGAACTAATCCATATTTTGTTTCTCACATTAGGGCGCATTCTTCACTTCCTGGATTTTTAGTGGAAGGAAATGCAAGAGCGGACAAGCTGACAATGGTCATTTCTAACACATTGCCAAATAGTTTTGAACAAGCAAAATTGAGTCGTGCCTTTTTCCACCAAAATGCACAAGCACTCATGCAAATGTTCCAAATCACTTAAAGTCAAGCTAAAGCTATCATTCATACTTGCCCTGACTGTCAATTGGTACAACCTCCTGTTTCTACAGGAGCAATCAACCCCCGAGGCTTACAAAGCCTACAGTTGTGGCAAACAGATGTTACTAAATAGCCTTCTTTTGGTAAATTTAAAAATATTCATGTTTCCATAGACACGTTCTCTGGTGCAGTTTTTGCTTCCCTTCACACAAGTGATACTGGCAGCCATGCCTGTCATCATTTCCTGCAAGCTTTTGCTTCATTGGGTATACCCCAAGAAGTAAAAACTGACAATGGCCCCGCATACATATCTCAAAAATTGGCCACATTTTTAAATGAATGGGGTGTTCGACACATTTTTGGTATTCCCCACTCTCCCACAAGCCAAGCAATCATTGAAAGAACACATCAAACCTTAAAACGCATATTAGATCAACAGAGAGGGGGAACGGAAATCACCCCACAGATGAGACTGAGTAAGGCTTTGTATGTTTTTAATTTTCTAAATAGTAAAAGTACAGAACCAGATCCACCAATCTTTAGACACTTTTCAAATAGCACACAGGCAAAACTGAAAGAACATCCTCCTCTTCTAATTAGAAACCCTGACTCTGGACAGATGGAAGGTCCGTTTCAATTAATAACGTGGGGCAAAGGGTATGCTTCTATTTCCACAGGTGCTGGAAGAATTAAGTGGGTTCCTGCCAAAAACGTCAAACCGTATCGCACTTCAGAACCTGTTGTCGAGCCTAGAACTGAGGAAGCGAGTACGCAGACGTAGACCGAATGGAAGGATCCCGGGTCTCGCCTGACGCCTCTTGTGCCTGACGTTCATTGTGCATCGGTGGAACCCGTGAACTCTGATTTTGTGCCAATTTTTATTTATGAGTATACGAATGAAATGCTGAATGTTTGTTTAACAAAGCTAATTTTTGGCTGAAAATTTAGGTTCTTGTTTTGGTTTAGAAAGAATTCTGCCAAAACTTAGTTCTTGAAAGAGATGGGGCAGAATCAAATGGTATACTTGTTTTGCTTGATTTTAATTGTTTTTTGTCGTGCAGATTTGCCTGAGGATCAACCGAAGACGAATGTTTGGGTGACCTTAGCCAAGGCTGCCGGATCGGATACTATATGTCTGTCTAATTCGGAACCAGAAAAGCCTTTCTCAACCTGTTTGGTTGGTGTGCCAGTGAAAGAGTTTCCTTTGGTCAGAAAAGAATCCAATGGTAAACCAGGTGGAATTGACAATGGAAACAGTCCTTCCTTCAATTGGAACATTTGTTCCAAGAAACTTCTCAGGGCAGCAAATGTTTCAAACAGTTGGGATTTGTTTCTACAGACGGACCAATCTCCACGGCAATTGCCAAAAGGGTATTGGATCATTTGCGGAGACAGAGGTTGGCAAGGCATTCCAGCCCACCTTGAAGGTGGCCCTTGCAGCATTGGTATGCTTACCATAATTGCCCCCACTGCCAAAGCAGTGATGAAAAAGAAACAAAGGAAAACGAGAGCTGTTCCTCATTATGATGAGAACTGTCAGAGTGATTTTATGCCTTGGAATGCCGCCAGAAGGGTTTCAGCAGGTCTATTTCTACCCCAATTGGCTTCAGCTGTGGCATTGAGACAATTAGATCGAGTTGGATGTTGGCTGAGCAAACAAGCTAATGCCACATCCTCCGCAATCAGTGATATGTTGACCAATGTTGATAGTATTAGACATGCTACTCTTCAAAACAGAGCAGCCATTGATTTTCTCTTACTGGCACAAGGACATGGTTGTGAGGAATTGGAAGGTTTGTGTTGTATGAATTTGTCTGATCATTCTGAATCCATTCACAAAAGCATTCAAAAATTAAAGGATCTGACAGCCCAAATTAAAGAAGACGGAGGTTCCTGGTTGGATGATTTGTATCAAAATTGCAGTTTTGCACCTTGGCTAAGGCAACTTTGCAAGATAGGTCTTTACATATTAGGTGTTCTAATACTGATATTGATAGTGGTACCTTGTATACTCTGTTGTGTTCGGCGAATGATGAACAAAACAGTCCGAGAAGTTTTTGTCATTCAAGCAGGAGAATTAGGAAGTAGAAGCACAGAGAGTGTACGAAATCTCACGAAAGCAGTAGATGAGGGTATTGACATGAACGAAGGTTTTGAATTAAGGCCTTGGAATCGACCAGAGTTTTTTGAACGATGCCTTGTGACTGTTGCCAAACATATCTCTTTCAGGGATTGGGTCTTCACAGCATTAAGTTGCTGTGCCGTAATATAGCAATGCTTCAGTTTAGTGAAAATAGGTCTTCAGCAGATAATAAGCAGAAATTTTGCAATAGAGCTATGAAACGCAAATAGCAAGCGACAAGAAAATGAAAGCTTCTGGGTCAAACAGAGAGGGGGAAATGTTGGAATCCATAAGGTTAGAGGATTTTTAAGAAATGGTTAAAAAGAAGTATGTAGGCCTCAGACTGGAGTTTTGTTAGCATTGCAGAAAAGTTTCCCATGCAAGCAGAAAAAGTTTTCCATGCAAGCAGAAAAGTTTCCCAAGCAGTAGACGTGACAAATAACAATAGGCTTCTGTAGAATTGGCTTTAGGATGGCAACAAGGTTATTTAATGTATATCTTTAGAAGGTTAGCATGAATAGAACTCTGTTCTTTGTCTCTTATCAACTAGTCTTTGTTTTAGCTACGATTACCTATGTTTTATAAGATTGGATAGAATGCTTGTCAAGATGTGTTTTCTGTGTCTGATTGGCTGAATTCTAGTCTGAGATGATTTTATGTATTGCTGTATGAGCCCTGTTGAAGGAGACATTTTTTGGTGTGGATCAGTGAGCTGTCATGTCTCCATTTTGTATTTTGAGACTGATGTGCTGGAAATAAAAGCAAAAATCTCTTCACTGGTCTGGTTACCATGTTATCCATATTTGGATATTTTGCCGCGGCCTAGTGGGTTCCTTTTTTAAGGCGTGCGTTCCTGACACCATTGGACTTATACCTGTCCCGTCCCCCGCATATTGCTGCCCCGTGTGAGGACGTAGAATAGAAGAAAAACAAAGAAAAATCGTGGAAGCACCAGCCGCGGAGACCCAAGTGTTAACAAGGAGGACACTGTATCATCTCTCCCGCCGAAACCAAGAAAATTGTAAGTAGCTTATCTCGGGAGAGCGCTTGGGTGACGTTGGGAGGAAAAATAGAGAAAAAGAAAATTATTAAAAGAGCACAAAAATGGGAACGAATTTATCAGAAGTTGAATGGGATGTTTTTCATCAATTAGAGACAATGTTACAAGAAAAAGGTCACTCTGAAATTTCAAAAACTGAGCTTAAAAACTTACTTATCTGGGTTAAAGCGAATACGCAAGATTTAAATCTGCAGTCTGCTTTTTCTTTTCATTTTTGGGATCAGATAAACTGGAGAATCTATAATCTAGTCTCTCTCAAAAAAGATGAAAGCTTAAGAGAACTTGTGCCGGTTTGTAGTGCGCTGTTGTAGTGCTTTTTTAAACAAAGTGATAAAAATAAGATCAACTTGGACTCAGAAAACAGAGCTTCTGGTTCTCTCTCACGAAATTCCAGTAAACCAGAGACTGTGTGTGTATCGGAGAATGTTACAAGTGTTGTTGCAAATGCTGAAAGTATTGCTTTGAACTCTGTTGAACAAAATCTTTCTTCTCTCTCTCTGGGAAAAAAATGAGACTCTTTCGGACTTTTCTTCGCGTTGTTCTGTTAATGTAAAAATATGTGACTCTTGTAAGGGGGATGGAACAAAGTGTGTAAAAGATGGAAATGAAAAAGTGACTGTACTTCCTAAAATTGTTTGTGCAGGGACACTGAAACCTGAATTGGATTCTGTTGGGCCTGGGGTGGAGGCTGAGGTGGCTGCTTCCACTCGGGAAATTGTGGTTCCAGGGAACTCTTTTTCAGTTAAGCAAAACCATGGTTGTTCTGGTGTTTGTCAATCTATAGATACAGAGAAAGAAAAATTGGCTTTAAGGGTGGAGTCCTTTGAAAGGAAGAGATGGAAGAAACTCGTGACTGTGTTGTTGCTGAAATTCAAAAAGCTGGACTTGAAATCTCTGCAACGAAAATTCAACAAGTTTCACCTTAGAAGTACCTGGGATGGAAGATGACTGAGACGACAAGAACACCACAAAAAATTCAGATCCGAACCAGAGTCAACAACCTACAAGAGTTACAACAACTTCTAGGAGAAATCAACTGGGTCAGACCGATGTTGGGAATCACCAATGATGAACTGAGTCCGCTCTTCCATTTGCTGAGAGGAAGTTGCGACATCACTTCGCCAAGAACTTTAACCCCTGAAGCTCGTGCTGCTCTCGACAAAGTCACAGAAGCTCTTCAAAAAAGACAAGCTCATCGCTGCGTTCCTGAAAATCCTTTCTTTCTTGCAATCTTAGGAGAGAAGAAGCAGCTTTGTGGTCTCATTTTCCAGTGGGATTCCACAGAGCAAGATCCTTTGTTAATAATGGAATGGGATTTTCCTCCCTACAGGTTTTCAAAGACCATTTGCTCAGTTTTAGAAATGATTGCATACATTATAATTAAGGCTAGAACCAGATTGTTAACTTTGGCAGGTCAAGAATTTTCAGTTATCTATTTGCCATTGAAAAATGATTATTTCAATTGGGCAATGCAAAATTCTGATGATTTACAATATGCATTCTTAGGTTTTCCAGGTGTTTGTTCCATACACTATCCAGCTCACAAACTACTGCAAGCAAAATTGAGTTTCAGAGAAAAACCTAAATTGAGTGAAGAACCTTTACATGCTGTGACTCTCTTCACTGATGGCTCTGGTAAAAGCCACAAGTCCGTTGTGACTTGGTTTAATCAAAAGACTAATGTTTGGGAATCTGATATTCAAACAGTAGAGGGATCCCCTCAAATTGTTGAGCCTGCTGCAGTAGTTTGAGCTTTTCAGCTGTTTCCTCAGCCTTTTAATTTGGTCACAGATTCTGCTTATGTTGCTAATGTAGTCAGGAGAATAGAAGGTTCCATTTTAAAGGATGTTAGTAATGAAACTTTACATCGTTGGCTTTCATGTCTTTTTATAACTTTGCAATATAGAACTAATCCATATTTTGTTTCTCACATTAGGGCGCATTCTTCACTTCCTGGATTTTTAGTGGAAGGAAATGCAAGAGCGGACAAGCTGACAATGGTCATTTCTAACACATTGCCAAATAGTTTTGAACAAGCAAAATTGAGTCGTGCCTTTTTCCACCAAAATGCACAAGCACTCATGCAAATGTTCCAAATCACTTAAAGTCAAGCTAAAGCTATCATTCATACTTGCCCTGACTGTCAATTGGTACAACCTCCTGTTTCTACAGGAGCAATCAACCCCCGAGGCTTACAAAGCCTACAGTTGTGGCAAACAGATGTTACTAAATAGCCTTCTTTTGGTAAATTTAAAAATATTCATGTTTCCATAGACACGTTCTCTGGTGCAGTTTTTGCTTCCCTTCACACAAGTGATACTGGCAGCCATGCCTGTCATCATTTCCTGCAAGCTTTTGCTTCATTGGGTATACCCCAAGAAGTAAAAACTGACAATGGCCCCGCATACATATCTCAAAAATTGGCCACATTTTTAAATGAATGGGGTGTTCGACACATTTTTGGTATTCCCCACTCTCCCACAAGCCAAGCAATCATTGAAAGAACACATCAAACCTTAAAACGCATATTAGATCAACAGAGAGGGGGAACGGAAATCACCCCACAGATGAGACTGAGTAAGGCTTTGTATGTTTTTAATTTTCTAAATAGTAAAAGTACAGAACCAGATCCACCAATCTTTAGACACTTTTCAAATAGCACACAGGCAAAACTGAAAGAACATCCTCCTCTTCTAATTAGAAACCCTGACTCTGGACAGATGGAAGGTCCGTTTCAATTAATAACGTGGGGCAAAGGGTATGCTTCTATTTCCACAGGTGCTGGAAGAATTAAGTGGGTTCCTGCCAAAAACGTCAAACCGTATCGCACTTCAGAACCTGTTGTCGAGCCTAGAACTGAGGAAGCGAGTACGCAGACGTAGACCGAATGGAAGGATCCCGGGTCTCGCCTGACGCCTCTTGTGCCTGACGTTCATTGTGCATCGGTGGAACCCGTGAACTCTGATTTTGTGCCAATTTTTATTTATGAGTATACGAATGAAATGCTGAATGTTTGTTTAACAAAGCTAATTTTTGGCTGAAAATTTAGGTTCTTGTTTTGGTTTAGAAAGAATTCTGCCAAAACTTAGTTCTTGAAAGAGATGGGGCAGAATCAAATGGTATACTTGTTTTGCTTGATTTTAATTGTTTTTTGTCGTGCAGATTTGCCTGAGGATCAACCGAAGACGAATGTTTGGGTGACCTTAGCCAAGGCTGCCGGATCGGATACTATATGTCTGTCTAATTCGGAACCAGAAAAGCCTTTCTCAACCTGTTTGGTTGGTGTGCCAGTGAAAGAGTTTCCTTTGGTCAGAAAAGAATCCAATGGTAAACCAGGTGGAATTGACAATGGAAACAGTCCTTCCTTCAATTGGAACATTTGTTCCAAGAAACTTCTCAGGGCAGCAAATGTTTCAAACAGTTGGGATGTGTTTCTACAGACGGACCAATCTCCACGGCAATTGCCAAAAGGGTATTGGATCATTTGCGGAGACAGAGGTTGGCAAGGCATTCCAGCCCACCTTGAAGGTGGCCCTTGCAGCATTGGTATGCTTACCATAATTGCCCCCACTGCCAAAGCAGTGATGAAAAAGAAACAAAGGAAAACGAGAGCTGTTCCTCATTATGATGAGAACTGTCAGAGTGATTTTATGCCTTGGAATGCCGCCAGAAGGGTTTCAGCAGGTCTATTTCTACCCCAATTGGCTTCAGCTGTGGCATTGAGACAATTAGATCGAGTTGGATGTTGGCTGAGCAAACAAGCTAATGCCACATCCTCCGCAATCAGTGATATGTTGACCAATGTTGATAGTATTAGACATGCTACTCTTCAAAACAGAGCAGCCATTGATTTTCTCTTACTGGCACAAGGACATGGTTGTGAGGAATTGGAAGGTTTGTGTTGTATGAATTTGTCTGATCATTCAGAATCCATTCACAAAAGCATTCAAAAATTAAAGGATCTGACAGCCCAAATTAAAGAAGATGGAGGTTCCTGGTTGGATGATTTGTATCAAAATTGCAGTTTTGCACCTTGGCTAAGGCAACTTTGCAAGATAGGTCTTTACATATTAGGTGTTCTAATACTGATATTGATAGTGGTACCTTGTATACTCTGTTGTGTTCGGCGAATGATGAACAAAACAGTCCGAGAAGTTTTTGTCATTCAAGCAGGAGAATTAGGAAGTAGAAGCACAGAGAGTGTACGAAATCTCACGAAAGCAGTAGATGAGGGTATTGACATGAACGAAGGTTTTGAATTAAGGCCTTGGAATCGACCAGAGTTTTTTGAACGATGCCTTGTGACTGTTGCCAAACATATCTCTTTCAGGGATTGGGTCTTCACAGCATTAAGTTGCTGTGCCGTAATATAGCAATGCTTCAGTTTAGTGAAAATAGGTCTTCAGCAGATAATAAGCAGAAATTTTGCAATAGAGCTATGAAACGCAAATAGCAAGCGACAAGAAAATGAAAGCTTCTGGGTCAAACAGAGAGGGGGAAATGTTGGAATCCATAAGGTTAGAGGATTTTTAAGAAATGGTTAAAAAGAAGTATGTAGGCCTTAGACTGGAGTTTTGTTAGCATTGCAGAAAAGTTTCCCATGCAAGCAGAAAAAGTTTTCCATGCAAGCAGAAAAGTTTCCCAAGCAGTAGACGTGACAAATAACAATAGGCTTCTGTAGAATTGGCTTTAGGATGGCAACAAGGTTATTTAATGTATATCTTTAGAAGGTTAGCATGAATAGAACTCTGTTCTTTGTCTCTTATCAACTAGTCTTTGTTTTAGCTACGATTACCTATGTTTTATAAGATTGGATAGAATGCTTGTCAATATGTGTTTTCTGTGTCTGATTGGCTGAATTCTAGTCTGAGATGATTTTATGTATTGCTGTATGAGCCCTGTTGAAGGAGACATTTTTTGGTGTGGATCAGTGAGCTGTCATGTCTCCATTTTGTATTTTGAGACTGATGTGCTGGAAATAAAAGCAAAAATCTCTTCACTGGTCTGGTTACCATGTTATCCATATTTGGATATTTTGCCGCGGCCTAGTGGGTTCCTTTTTTAAGGCGTGGGTTCCTGACACCATTGGACTTATACCTGTCCCGTCCCCCGCATATTGCTGCCCCGTGTGAGGACGTAGAATAGAAGAAAAACAAAGAAAAATCGTGGAAGCACCAGCCGCGGAGACCCAAGTGTTAACAAGGAGGACACTGTATCATCTCTCCCGCCGAAACCAAGAAAATTGTAAGTAGCTTATCTCGGGAGAGCGCTTGGGTGACGTTGGGAGGAAAAATAGAGAAAAAGAAAATTATTAAAAGAGCACAAAAATGGGAACGAATTTATCAGAAGTTGAATGGGATGTTTTTTATCAATTAGAGACAATGTTACAAGAAAAAGGTCACTCTGAAATTTCAAAAACTGAGCTTAAAAACTTACTTATCTGGGTTAAAGCGAATACGCAAGATTTAAATCTGCAGTCTGCTTTTTCTTTTCATTTTTGGGATCAGATAAACTGGAGAATCTATAATCTAGTCTCTCTCAAAAAAGATGAAAGCTTAAGAGAACTTGTGCCGGTTTGTAGTGCGCTGTTGTAGTGCTTTTTTAAACAAAGTGATAAAAATAAGATCAACTTGGACTCAGAAAACAGAGCTTCTGGTTCTATCTCACGAAATTCCAGTAAACCAGAGACTGTGTGTGTATCGGAGAATGTTACAAGTGTTGTTGCAAATGCTGAAAGTATTGCTTTGAACTCTGTTGAACAAAATCTTTCTTCTCTCTCTCTGGGAAAAAATGAGACTCTTTCGGACTTTTCTTCGCGTTGTTCTGTTAATGTAAAAATATGTGACTCTTGTAAGGGGGATGGAACAAAGTGTGTAAAAGATGGAAATGAAAAAGTGACTGTACTTCCTAAAATTGTTTGTGCAGGGACACTGAAACCTGAATTGGATTCTGTTGGGCCTGGGGTGGAGGCTGAGGTGGCTGCTTCCACTCGGGAAATTGTGGTTCCAGGGAACTCTTTTTCAGTTAAGCAAAACCATGGTTGTTCTGGTGTTTGTCAATCTATAGATACAGAGAAAGAAAAATTGGCTTTAAGGGTGGAGTCCTTTGAAAGGAAGAGATGGAAGAAACTCGCGACTGTGTTGTTGCTGAAATTCAAAAAGCTGGACTTGAAATCTCTGCAACGAAAATTCAACAAGTTTCACCTTAGAAGTACCTGGGATGGAAGATGACTGAGACGACAAGAACACCACAAAAAATTCAGATCCGAACCAGAGTCAACAACCTACAAGAGTTACAACAACTTCTAGGAGAAATCAACTGGGTCAGACCGATGTTGGGAATCACCAATGATGAACTGAGTCCGCTCTTCCATTTGCTGAGAGGAAGTTGCGACATCACTTCGCCAAGAACTTTAACCCCTGAAGCTCGTGCTGCTCTCGACAAAGTCACAGAAGCTCTTCAAAAAAGACAAGCTCATCGCTGCGTTCCTGAAAATCCTTTCTTTCTTGCAATCTTAGGAGAGAAGAAGCAGCTTTGTGGTCTCATTTTCCAGTGGGATTCCACAGAGCAAGATCCTTTGTTAATAATGGAATGGGATTTTCCTCCCTACAGGTTTTCAAAGACCATTTGCTCAGTTTTAGAAATGATTGCATACATTATAATTAAGGCTAGAACCAGATTGTTAACTTTGGCAGGTCAAGAATTTTCAGTTATCTATTTGCCATGGAAAAATGATTATTTCAATTGGGCAATGCAAAATTCTGATGATTTACAATATGCATTCTTAGGTTTTCCAGGTGTTTGTTCCATACACTATCCAGCTCACAAACTACTGCAAGCAAAATTGAGTTTCAGAGAAAAACCTAAATTGAGTGAAGAACCTTTACATGCTGTGACTCTCTTCACTGATGGCTCTGGTAAAAGCCACAAGTCCGTTGTGACTTGGTTTAATCAAAAGACTAATGTTTGGGAATCTGATATTCAAACAGTAGAGGGATCCCCTCAAATTGTTGAGCCTGCTGCAGTAGTTTGAGCTTTTCAGCTGTTTCCTCAGCCTTTTAATTTGGTCACAGATTCTGCTTATGTTGCTAATGTAGTCAGGAGAATAGAAGGTTCCATTTTAAAGGATGTTAGTAATGAAACTTTACATCGTTGGCTTTCATGTCTTTTTATAACTTTGCAATATAGAACTAATCCATATTTTGTTTCTCACATTAGGGCGCATTCTTCACTTCCTGGATTTTTAGTGGAAGGAAATGCAAGAGCGGACAAGCTGACAATGGTCATTTCTAACACATTGCCAAATAGTTTTGAACAAGCAAAATTGAGTCGTGCCTTTTTCCACCAAAATGCACAAGCACTCATGCAAATGTTCCAAATCACTTAAAGTCAAGCTAAAGCTATCATTCATACTTGCCCTGACTGTCAATTGGTACAACCTCCTGTTTCTACAGGAGCAATCAACCCCCGAGGCTTACAAAGCCTACAGTTGTGGCAAACAGATGTTACTAAATAGCCTTCTTTTGGTAAATTTAAAAATATTCATGTTTCCATAGACACGTTCTCTGGTGCAGTTTTTGCTTCCCTTCACACAAGTGATACTGGCAGCCATGCCTGTCATCATTTCCTGCAAGCTTTTGCTTCATTGGGTATACCCCAAGAAGTAAAAACTGACAATGGCCCCGCATACATATCTCAAAAATTGGCCACATTTTTAAATGAATGGGGTGTTCGACACATTTTTGGTATTCCCCACTCTCCCACAAGCCAAGCAATCATTGAAAGAACACATCAAACCTTAAAACGCATATTAGATCAACAGAGAGGGGGAACGGAAATCACCCCACAGATGAGACTGAGTAAGGCTTTGTATGTTTTTAATTTTCTAAATAGTAAAAGTACAGAACCAGATCCACCAATCTTTAGACACTTTTCAAATAGCACACAGGCAAAACTGAAAGAACATCCTCCTCTTCTAATTAGAAACCCTGACTCTGGACAGATGGAAGGTCCGTTTCAATTAATAACGTGGGGCAAAGGGTATGCTTCTATTTCCACAGGTGCTGGAAGAATTAAGTGGGTTCCTGCCAAAAACGTCAAACCGTATCGCACTTCAGAACCTGTTGTCGAGCCTAGAACTGAGGAAGCGAGTACGCAGACGTAGACCGAATGGAAGGATCCCGGGTCTCGCCTGACGCCTCTTGTGCCTGACGTTCATTGTGCATCGGTGGAACCCGTGAACTCTGATTTTGTGCCAATTTTTATTTATGAGTATACGAATGAAATGCTGAATGTTTGTTTAACAAAGCTAATTTTTGGCTGAAAATTTAGGTTCTTGTTTTGGTTTAGAAAGAATTCTGCCAAAACTTAGTTCTTGAAAGAGATGGGGCAGAATCAAATGGTATACTTGTTTTGCTTGATTTTAATTGTTTTTTGTCGTGCAGATTTGCCTGAGGATCAACCGAAGATGAATGTTTGGGTGACCTTAGCCAAGGCTGCCGGATCGGATACTATATGTCTGTCTAATTCGGAACCAGAAAAGCCTTTCTCAACCTGTTTGGTTGGTGTGCCAGTGAAAGAGTTTCCTTTGGTCAGAAAAGAATCCAATGGTAAACCAGGTGGAATTGACAATGGAAACAGTCCTTCCTTCAATTGGAACATTTGTTCCAAGAAACTTCTCAGGGCAGCAAATGTTTCAAACAGTTGGGATGTGTTTCTACAGACGGACCAATCTCCACGGCAATTGCCAAAAGGGTATTGGATCATTTGCGGAGACAGAGGTTGGCAAGGCATTCCAGCCCACCTTGAAGGTGGCCCTTGCAGCATTGGTATGCTTACCATAATTGCCCCCACTGCCAAAGCAGTGATGAAAAAGAAACAAAGGAAAACGAGAGCTGTTCCTCATTATGATGAGAACTGTCAGAGTGATTTTATGCCTTGGAATGCTGCCAGAAGGGTTTCAGCAGGTATATTTCTACCCCAATTGGCTTCAGCTGTGGCATTGAGACAATTAGATCGAGTTGGATGTTGGCTGAGCAAACAAGCTAATGCCACATCCTCCGCAATCAGTGATATGTTGACCAATGTTGATAGTATTAGACATGCTACTCTTCAAAACAGAGCAGCCATTGATTTTCTCTTACTGGCACAAGGACATGGTTGTGAGGAATTGGAAGGTTTGTGTTGTATGAATTTGTCTGATCATTCTGAATCCATTCACAAAAGCATTCAAAAATTAAAGGATCTGACAGCCCAAATTAAAGAAGATGGAGGTTCCTGGTTGGATGATTTGTATCAAAATTGCAGTTTTGCACCTTGGCTAAGGCAACTTTGCAAGATAGGTCTTTACATATTAGGTGTTCTAATACTGATATTGATAGTGGTACCTTGTATACTCTGTTGTGTTCGGCGAATGATGAACAAAACAGTCCGAGAAGTTTTTGTCATTCAAGCAGGAGAATTAGGAAGTAGAAGCACAGAGAGTGTACGAAATCTCACGAAAGCAGTAGATGAGGGTATTGACATGAACGAAGGTTTTGAATTAAGGCCTTGGAATCGACCAGAGTTTTTTGAACGATGCCTTGTGACTGTTGCCAAACATATCTCTTTCAGGGATTGGGTCTTCACAGCATTAAGTTGCTGTGCCATAATATAGCAATGCTTCAGTTTAGTGAAAATAGGTCTTCAGCAGATAATAAGCAGAAATTTTGCAATAGAGCTATGAAACGCAAATAGCAAGCGACAAGAAAATGAAAGCTTCTGGGTCAAACAGAGAGGGGGAAATGTTGGAATCCATAAGGTTAGAGGATTTTTAAGAAATGGTTAAAAAGAAGTATGTAGGCCTTAGACTGGAGTTTTGTTAGCATTGCAGAAAAGTTTCCCATGCAAGCAGAAAAAGTTTTCCATGCAAGCAGAAAAGTTTCCCAAGCAGTAGACGTGACAAATAACAATAGGCTTCTGTAGAATTGGCTTTAGGATGGCAACAAGGCTATTTAATGTATATCTTTAGAAGGTTGGCATGAATAGAACTCTGTTCTTTGTCTCTTATCAACTAGTCTTTGTTTTAGCTACGATTACCTATGTTTTGTAAGATTGGATAGAATGCTTGTCAATATGTGTTTTCTGTGTCTGATTGGCTGAATTCTAGTCTGAGATGATTTTATGTATTGCTGTATGAGCCCTGTTGAAGGAGACATTTTTTGGTGTGGATCAGTGAGCTGTCATGTCTCCATTTTGTATTTTGAGACTGATGTGCTGGAAATAAAAGCAAAAATCTCTTCACTGGTCTGGTTACCATGTTATCCATATTTGGATATTTTGCCGCGGCCTAGTGGGTTCCTTTTTTAAGGCGTGGGTTCCTGACACCATTGGACTTATACCTGTCCCGTCCCCCGCATATTGCTGCCCCGTGTGAGGATGTAGAATAGAAGAAAAACAAAGAAAAATCGTGGAAGCACCAGCCGCGGAGACCCAAGTGTTAACAAGGAGGACACTGTATCATCTCTCCCGCCGAAACCAAGAAAATTGTAAGTAACTTATCTCGGGAGAGCGCTTGGGTGATGTTGGGAGGAAAAATAGAGAAAAAGAAAATTATTAAAAGAGCACAAAAATGGGAACGAATTTATCAGAAGTTGAATGGGATGTTTTTTATCAATTAGAGACAATGTTACAAGAAAAAGGTCACTCTGAAATTTCAAAAACTGAGCTTAAAAACTTACTTATCTGGGTTAAAGCGAATACGCAAGATTTAAATCTGCAGTCTGCTTTTTCTTTTCATTTTTGGGATCAGATAAACTGGAGAATCTATAATCTAGTCTCTCTCAAAAAAGATGAAAGCTTAAGAGAACTTGTGCCGGTTTGTAGTGCGCTGTTGTAGTGCTTTTTTAAACAAAGTGATAAAAATAAGATCAACTTGGACTCAGAAAACAGAGCTTCTGGTTCTATCTCAAGAAATTCCAGTAAACCAGAGACTGTGTGTGTATCGGAGAATGTTACAAGTGTTGTTGCAAATGCTGAAAGTATTGCTTTGAACTCTGTTGAACAAAATCTTTCTTCTCTCTCTCTGGGAAAAAATGAGACTCTTTCGGACTTTTCTTCGCGTTGTTCTGTTAATGTAAAAATATGTGACTCTTGTAAGGGGGATGGAACAAAGTGTGTAAAAGATGGAAATGAAAAAGTGACTGTACTTCCTAAAATTGTTTGTGCAGGAACACTGAAACCTGAATTGGATTCTGTTGGGCCTGGGGTGGAGGCTGAGGTGGCTGCTTCCACTCGGGAAATTGTGGTTCCAGGGAACTCTTTTTCAGTTAAGCAAAACCATGGTTGTTCTGGTGTTTGTCAATCTATAGATACAGAGAAAGAAAAATTGGCTTTAAGGGTGGAGTCCTTTGAAAGGAAGAGATGGAAGAAACTCGCGACTGTGTTGTTGCTGAAATTCAAAAAGCTGGACTTGAAATCTCTGCAACGAAAATTCAACAAGTTTCACCTTAGAAGTACCTGGGATGGAAGATGACTGAGACGACAAGAACACCACAGAAAATTCAGGTCCGAACCAGAGTCAACAACCTACAAGAGTTACAACAACTTCTAGGAGAAATCAACTGGGTCAGACCGATGTTGGGAATCACCAATGATGAACTGAGTCCGCTCTTCCATTTGCTGAGAGGAAGTTGCGACATCACTTCGCCAAGAACTTTAACCCCTGAAGCTCGTGCTGCTCTCGACAAAGTCACAGAAGCTCTTCAAAAAAGACAAGCTCATCGCTGCGTTCCTGAAAATCCTTTCTTTCTTGCAATCTTAGGAGAGAAGAAGCAGCTTTGTGGTCTCATTTTCCAGTGGGATTCCACAGAACAAGATCCTTTGTTAATAATGGAATGGGATTTTCCTCCCTACAGGTTTTCAAAGACCATTTGCTCAGTTTTAGAAATGATTGCATACATTATAATTAAGGCTAGAACCAGATTGTTAACTTTGGCAGGTCAAGAATTTTCAGTTATCTATTTGCCATTGAAAAATGATTATTTCAATTGGGCAATGCAAAATTCTGATGATTTACAATATGCATTCTTAGGTTTTCCAGGTGTTTGTTCCATACACTATCCAGCTCACAAACTACTGCAAGCAAAATTGAGTTTCAGAGAAAAACCTAAATTTAGTGAAGAACCTTTACATGCTGTGACTCTCTTCACTGATGGCTCTGGTAAAAGCCACAAGTCCGTTGTGACTTGGTTTAATCAAAAGACTAATGTTTGGGAATCTGATATTCAAACAGTAGAGGGATCCCCTCAAATTGTTGAGCCTGCTGCAGTAGTTTGAGCTTTTCAGCTGTTTCCTCAGCCTTTTAATTTGGTCACAGATTCTGCTTATGTTGCTAATGTAGTCAGGAGAATAGAAGGTTCCATTTTAAAGGATGTTAGTAATGAAACTTTACATCGTTGGCTTTCATGTCTTTTTATAACTTTGCAATATAGAACTAATCCATATTTTGTTTCTCACATTAGGGCGCATTCTTCACTTCCTGGATTTTTAGTGGAAGGAAATGCAAGAGCGGACAAGCTGACAATGGTCATTTCTAACACATTGCCAAATAGTTTTGAACAAGCAAAATTGAGTCGTGCCTTTTTCCACCAAAATGCACAAGCACTCATGCAAATGTTCCAAATCACTTAAAGTCAAGCTAAAGCTATCATTCATACTTGCCCTGACTGTCAATTGGTACAACCTCCTGTTTCTACAGGAGCAATCAACCCCCGAGGCTTACAAAGCCTACAGTTGTGGCAAACAGATGTTACTAAATAGCCTTCTTTTGGTAAATTTAAAAATATTCATGTTTCCATAGACACGTTCTCTGGTGCAGTTTTTGCTTCCCTTCACACAAGTGATACTGGCAGCCATGCCTGTCATCATTTCCTGCAAGCTTTTGCTTCATTGGGTATACCCCAAGAAGTAAAAACTGACAATGGCCCCGCATACATATCTCAAAAATTGGCCACATTTTTAAATGAATGGGGTGTTCGACACATTTTTGGTATTCCCCACTCTCCCACAAGCCAAGCAATCATTGAAAGAACACATCAAACCTTAAAACGCATATTAGATCAACAGAGAGGGGGAACGGAAATCACCCCACAGATGAGACTGAGTAAGGCTTTGTATGTTTTTAATTTTCTAAATAGTAAAAGTACAGAACCAGATCCACCAATCTTTAGACACTTTTCAAATAGCACACAGGCAAAACTGAAAGAACATCCTCCTCTTCTAATTAGAAACCCTGACTCTGGACAGATGGAAGGTCCGTTTCAATTAATAACGTGGGGCAAAGGGTATGCTTCTATTTCCACAGGTGCTGGAAGAATTAAGTGGGTTCCTGCCAAAAACGTCAAACCGTATCGCACTTCAGAACCTGTTGTCGAGCCTAGAACTGAGGAAGCGAGTACGCAGACGTAGACCGAATGGAAGGATCCCGGGTCTCGCCTGACGCCTCTTGTGCCTGACGTTCATTGTGCATCGGTGGAACCCGTGAACTCTGATTTTGTGCCAATTTTTATTTATGAGTATACGAATTAAATGCTGAATGTTTGTTTAACAAAGCTAATTTTTGGCTGAAAATTTAGGTTCTTGTTTTGGTTTAGAAAGAATTCTGCCAAAACTTAGTTCTTGAAAGAGATGGGGCAGAATCAAATGGTATACTTGTTTTGCTTGATTTTAATTGTTTTTTGTCGTGCAGATTTGCCTGAGGATCAACCGAAGACGAATGTTTGGGTGACCTTAGCCAAGGCTGCCAGATCGGATACTATATGTCTGTCTAATTCGGAACCAGAAAAGCCTTTCTCAACCTGTTTGGTTGGTGTGCCAGTGAAAGAGTTTCCTTTGGTCAGAAAAGAATCCAATGGTAAACCAGGTGGAATTGACAATGGAAACAGTCCTTCCTTCAATTGGAACATTTGTTCCAAGAAACTTCTCAGGGCAGCAAATGTTTCAAACAGTTGGGATGTGTTTCTACAGACGGACCAATCTCCACGGCAATTGCCAAAAGGGTATTGGATCATTTGCGGAGACAGAGGTTGGCAAGGCATTCCAGCCCACCTTGAAGGTGGCCCTTGCAGCATTGGTATGCTTACCATAATTGCCCCCACTGCCAAAGCAGTGATGAAAAAGAAACAAAGGAAAACAAGAGCTGTTCCTCATTATGATGAGAACTGTCAGAGTGATTTTATGCCTTGGAATGCCGCCAGAAGGGTTTCAGCAGGTATATTTCTACCCCAATTGGCTTCAGCTGTGGCATTGAGACAATTAGATCGAGTTGGATGTTGGCTGAGCAAACAAGCTAATGCCACATCCTCCGCAATCAGTGATATGTTGACCAATGTTGATAGTATTAGACATGCTACTCTTCAAAACAGAGCAGCCATTGATTTTCTCTTACTGGCACAAGGACATGGTTGTGAGGAATTGGAAGGTTTGTGTTGTATGAATTTGTCTGATCATTCTGAATCCATTCACAAAAGCATTCAAAAATTAAAGGATCTGACAGCCCAAATTAAAGAAGATGGAGGTTCCTGGTTGGATGATTTGTATCAAAATTGCAGTTTTGCACCTTGGCTAAGGCAACTTTGCAAGATAGGTCTTTACATATTAGGTGTTCTAATACTGATATTGATAGTGGTACCTTGTATACTCTGTTGTGTTCGGCGAATGATGAACAAAACAGTCCGAGAAGTTTTTGTCATTCAAGCAGGAGAATTAGGAAGTAGAAGCACAGAGAGTGTACGAAATCTCACGAAAGCAGTAGATGAGGGTATTGACATGAACGAAGGTTTTGAATTAAGGCCTTGGAATCGACCAGAGTTTTTTGAACGATGCCTTGTGACTGTTGCCAAACATATCTCTTTCAGGGATTGGGTCTTCACAGCATTAAGTTGCTGTGCCGTAATATAGCAATGCTTCAGTTTAGTGAAAATAGGTCTTCAGCAGATAATAAGCAGAAATTTTGCAATAGAGCTATGAAACGCAAATAGCAAGCGACAAGAAAATGAAAGCTTCTGGGTCAAACAGAGAGGGGGAAATGTTGGAATCCATAAGGTTAGAGGATTTTTAGGAAATGGTTAAAAAGAAGTATGTAGGCCTTAGACTGGAGTTTTGTTAGCATTGCAGAAAAGTTTCCCATGCAAGCAGAAAAAGTTTTCCATGCAAGCAGAAAAGTTTCCCAAGCAGTAGACGTGACAAATAACAATAGGCTTCTGTAGAATTGGCTTTAGGATGGCAACAAGGTTATTTAATGTATATCTTTAGAAGGTTAGCATGAATAGAACTCTGTTCTTTGTCTCTTATCAACTAGTCTTTGTTTTAGCTACAATTACCTATGTTTTATAAGATTGGATAGAATGCTTGTCAAGATGTGTTTTCTGTGTCTGATTGTCTGAATTCTAGTCTGAGATGATTTTATGTATTGCTGTATGAGCCCTGTTGAAGGAGACATTTTTTGGTGTGGATCAGTGAGCTGTCATGTCTCCATTTTGTATTTTGAGACTGATGTGCTGGAAATAAAAGCAAAAATCTCTTCACTGGTCTGGTTACCATGTTATCCATATTTGGATATTTTGCCGCGGCCTAGTGGGTTCCTTTTTTAAGGCGTGGGTTCCTGACACCATTGGACTTATACCTGTCCCGTTCCCCGCATATTGCTGCCCCGTTTGAGGACGTAGAATAGAAGAAAAACAAAGAAAAATCGTGGAAGCACCAGCCGCGGAGACCCAAGTGTTAACAAGGAGGACACTGTATCATCTCTCCCGCCAAAACCAAGAAAATTGTAAGTAGCTTATCTCGGGAGAGCGCTTGGGTGACGTTGGGAGGAAAAATAGAGAAAAAGAAAATTATTAAAAGAGCACAAAAATGGGAACGAATTTATCAGAAGTTGAATGGGATGTTTTTTATCAATTAGAGACAATGTTACAAGAAAAAGGTCACTCTGAAATTTCAAAAACTGAGCTTAAAAACTTACTTATCTGGGTTAAAGCGAATACGCAAGATTTAAATCTGCAGTCTGCTTTTTCTTTTCATTTTTGGGATCAGATAAACTGGAGAATCTATAATCTAGTCTCTCTCAAAAAAGATGAAAGCTTAAGAGAACTTGTGCCGGTTTGTAGTGCGCTGTTGTAGTGCTTTTTTAAACAAAGTGATAAAAATAAGATCAACTTGGACTCAGAAAACAGAGCTTCTGGTTCTCTCTCACGAAATTCCAGTAAACCAGAGACTGTGTGTGTATCGGAGAATGTTACAAGTGTTGTTGCAAATGCTGAAAGTATTGCTTTGAACTCTGTTGAACAAAATCTTTCTTCTCTCTCTCTGGGAAAAAAATGAGACTCTTTCGGACTTTTCTTCGCGTTGTTCTGTTAATGTAAAAATATGTGACTCTTGTAAGGGGGATGGAACAAAGTGTGTAAAAGATGGAAATGAAAAAGTGACTGTACTTCCTAAAATTGTTTGTGCAGGGACACTGAAACCTGAATTGGATTCTGTTGGGCCTGGGGTGGAGGCTGAGGTGGCTGCTTCCACTCGGGAAATTGTGGTTCCAGGGAACTCTTTTTCAGTTAAGCAAAACCATGGTTGTTCTGGTGTTTGTCAATCTATAGATACAGAGAAAGAAAAATTGGCTTTAAGGGTGGAGTCCTTTGAAAGGAAGAGATGGAAGAAACTCGCGACTGTGTTGTTGCTGAAATTCAAAAAGCTGGACTTGAAATCTCTGCAACGAAAATTCAACAAGTTTCACCTTAGAAGTACCTGGGATGGAAGATGACTGAGACGACAAGAACACCACAAAAAATTCAGATCCGAACCAGAGTCAACAACCTACAAGAGTTACAACAACTTCTAGGAGAAATCAACTGGGTCAGACCGATGTTGGGAATCACCAATGATGAACTGAGTCCGCTCTTCCATTTGCTGAGAGGAAGTTGCGACATCACTTCGCCAAGAACTTTAACCCCTGAAGCTCGTGCTGCTCTCGACAAAGTCACAGAAGCTCTTCAAAAAAGACAAGCTCATCGCTGCGTTCCTGAAAATCCTTTCTTTCTTGCAATCTTAGGAGAGAAGAAGCAGCTTTGTGGTCTCATTTTCCAGTGGGATTCCACAGAGCAAGATCCTTTGTTAATAATGGAACGGGATTTTCCTCCCTACAGGTTTTCAAAGACCATTTGCTCAGTTTTAGAAATGATTGCATACATTATAATTAAGGCTAGAACCAGATTGTTAACTTTGGCAGGTCAAGAATTTTCAGTTATCTATTTGCCATTGAAAAATGATTATTTCAATTGGGCAATGCAAAATTCTGATGATTTACAATATGCATTCTTAGGTTTTCCAGGTGTTTGTTCCATACACTATCCAGCTCACAAACTACTGCAAGCAAAATTGAGTTTCAGAGAAAAACCTAAATTTAGTGAAGAACCTTTACATGCTGTGACTCTCTTCACTGATGGCTCTGGTAAAAGCAACAAGTCCGTTGTGACTTGGTTTAATCAAAAGACTAATGTTTGGGAATCTGATATTCAAACAGTAGAGGGATCCCCTCAAATTGTTGAGCCTGCTGCAGTAGTTTGAGCTTTTCAGCTGTTTCCTCAGCCTTTTAATTTGGTCACAGATTCTGCTTATGTTGCTAATGTAGTCAGGAGAATAGAAGGTTCCATTTTAAAGGATGTTAGTAATGAAACTTTACATCGTTGGCTTTCATGTCTTTTTATAACTTTGCAATATAGAACTAATCCATATTTTGTTTCTCACATTAGGGCGCATTCTTCACTTCCTGGATTTTTAGTGGAAGGAAATGCAAGAGCGGACAAGCTGACAATGGTCATTTCTAACACATTGCCAAATAGTTTTGAACAAGCAAAATTGAGTCGTGCCTTTTTCCACCAAAATGCACAAGCACTCATGCAAATGTTCCAAATCACTTAAAGTCAAGCTAAAGCTATCATTCATACTTGCCCTGACTGTCAATTGGTACAACCTCCTGTTTCTACAGGAGCAATCAACCCCCGAGGCTTACAAAGCCTACAGTTGTGGCAAACAGATGTTACTAAATAGCCTTCTTTTGGTAAATTTAAAAATATTCATGTTTCCATAGACACGTTCTCTGGTGCAGTTTTTGCTTCCCTTCACACAAGTGATACTGGCAGCCATGCCTGTCATCATTTCCTGCAAGCTTTTGCTTCATTGGGTATACCCCAAGAAGTAAAAACTGACAATGGCCCCGCATACATATCTCAAAAATTGGCCACATTTTTAAATGAATGGGGTGTTCGACACATTTTTGGTATTCCCCACTCTCCCACAAGCCAAGCAATCATTGAAAGAACACATCAAACCTTAAAACGCATATTAGATCAACAGAGAGGGGGAACGGAAATCACCCCACAGATGAGACTGAGTAAGGCTTTGTATGTTTTTAATTTTCTAAATAGTAAAAGTACAGAACCAGATCCACCAATCTTTAGACACTTTTCAAATAGCACACAGGCAAAACTGAAAGAACATCCTCCTCTTCTAATTAGAAACCCTGACTCTGGACAGATGGAAGGTCCGTTTCAATTAATAACGTGGGGCAAAGGGTATGCTTCCATTTCCACAGGTGCTGGAAGAATTAAGTGGGTTCCTGCCAAAAACGTCAAACCGTATCGCACTTCAGAACCTGTTGTCGAGCCTAGAACTGAGGAAGCGAGTACGCAGACGTAGACCGAATGGAAGGATCCCGGGTCTCGCCTGACGCCTCTTGTGCCTGACGTTCATTGTGCATCGGTGGAACCCGTGAACTCTGATTTTGTGCCAATTTTTATTTATGAGTATACGAATGAAATGCTGAATGTTTGTTTAACAAAGCTAATTTTTGGCTGAAAATTTAGGTTCTTGTTTTGGTTTAGAAAGAATTCTGCCAAAAGTTAGTTCTTGAAAGAGATGGGGCAGAATCAAATGGTATACTTGTTTTGCTTGATTTTAATTGTTTTTTGTCGTGCAGATTTGCCTGAGGATCAACCGAAGATGAATGTTTGGGTGACCTTAGCCAAGGCTGCCGGATCGGATACTATATGTCTGTCTAATTCGGAACCAGAAAAGCCTTTCTCAACCTGTTTGGTTGGTGTGCCAGTGAAAGAGTTTCCTTTGGTCAGAAAAGAATCCAATGGTAAACCAGGTGGAATTGACAATGGAAACAGTCCTTCCTTCAATTGGAACATTTGTTCCAAGAAACTTCTCAGGGCAGCAAATGTTTCAAACAGTTGGGATGTGTTTCTACAGACGGACCAATCTCCACGGCAATTGCCAAAAGGGTATTGGATCATTTGCGGAGACAGAGGTTGGCAAGGCATTCCAGCCCACCTTGAAGGTGGCCCTTGCAGCATTGGTATGCTTACCATAATTGCCCCCACTGCCAAAGCAGTGATGAAAAAGAAACAAAGGAAAACGAGAGCTGTTCCTCATTATGATGAGAACTGTCAGAGTGATTTTATGCCTTGGAATGCCACCAGAAGGGTTTCAGCAGGTATATTTCTACCCCAATTGGCTTCAGCTGTGGCATTGAGACAATTAGATCGAGTTGGATGTTGGCTGAGCAAACAAGCTAATGCCACATCCTCCGCAATCAGTGATATGTTGACCAATGTTGATAGTATTAGACATGCTACTCTTCAAAACAGAGCAGCCATTGATTTTCTCTTACTGGCACAAGGACATGGTTGTGAGGAATTGGAAGGTTTGTGTTGTATGAATTTGTCTGATCATTCTGAATCCATTCACAAAAGCATTCAAAAATTAAAGGATCTGACAGCCCAAATTAAAGAAGACGGAGGTTCCTGGTTGGATGATTTGTATCAAAATTGCAGTTTTGCACCTTGGCTAAGGCAACTTTGCAAGATAGGTCTTTACATATTAGGTGTTCTAATACTGATATTGATAGTGGTACCTTGTGTACTCTGTTGTTTTCGGCGAAT
Organism: Melospiza georgiana; assembly: GCF_028018845.1. Classification (NCBI taxonomy): domain Eukaryota; kingdom Metazoa; phylum Chordata; class Aves; order Passeriformes; family Passerellidae; genus Melospiza; species Melospiza georgiana. The sequence goes on along the minus strand of NC_080464.1, from coordinate 18,936,545 downwards.
GATGAACAAAACAGTCCGAGAAGTTTTTGTCATTCAAGCAGGAGAATTAGGAAGTAGAAGCACAGAGAGTGTACGAAATCTCACGAAAGCAGTAGATGAGGGTATTGACATGAACGAAGGTTTTGAATTAAGGCCTTGGAATCGACCAGAGTTTTTTGAACGATGCCTTGTGACTGTTGCCAAACATATCTCTTTCAGGGATTGGGTCTTCACAGCATTAAGTTGCTGTGCCGTAATATAGCAATGCTTCAGTTTAGTGAAAATAGGTCTTCAGCAGATAATAAGCAGAAATTTTGCAATAGAGCTATGAAACGCAAATAGCAAGCGACAAGAAAATGAAAGCTTCTGGGTCAAACAGAGAGGGGGAAATGTTGGAATCCATAAGGTTAGAGGATTTTTAAGAAATGGTTAAAAAGAAGTATGTAGGCCTCAGACTGGAGTTTTGTTAGCATTGCAGAAAAGTTTCCCATGCAAGCAGAAAAAGTTTTCCATGCAAGCAGAAAAGTTTCCCAAGCAGTAGACGTGACAAATAACAATAGGCTTCTGTAGAATTGGCTTTAGGATGGCAACAAGGTTATTTAATGTATATCTTTAGAAGGTTAGCATGAATAGAACTCTGTTCTTTGTCTCTTATCAACTAGTCTTTGTTTTAGCTACGATTACCTATGTTTTATAAGATTGGATAGAATGCTTGTCAATATGTGTTTTCTGTGTCTGATTGGCTGAATTCTAGTCTGAGATGATTTTATGTATTGCTGTATGAGCCCTGTTGAAGGAGACATTTTTTGGTGTGGATCAGTGAGCTGTCATGTCTCCATTTTGTATTTTGAGACTGATGTGCTGGAAATAAAAGCAAAAATCTCTTCACTGGTCTGGTTACCATGTTATCCATATTTGGATATTTTGCCGCGGCCTAGTGGGTTCCTTTTTTAAGGCGTGGGTTCCTGACACCATTGGACTTATACCTGTCCCGTCCCCCGCATATTGCTGCCCCGTGTGAGGACGTAGAATAGAAGAAAAACAAAGAAAAATCGTGGAAGCACCAGCCGCGGAGACCCAAGTGTTAACAAGGAGGACACTGTATCATCTCTCCCGCCGAAACCAAGAAAATTGTAAGTAGCTTATCTCGAGAGAGCGCTTGGGTGACGTTGGGAGGAAAAATAGAGAAAAAGAAAATTATTAAAAGAGCACAAAAATGGGAACGAATTTATCAGAAGTTGAATGGGATGTTTTTCATCAATTAGAGACAATGTTACAAGAAAAAGGTCACTCTGAAATTTCAAAAACTGAGCTTAAAAACTTACTTATCTGGGTTAAAGCGAATACGCAAGATTTAAATCTGCAGTCTGCTTTTTCTTTTCATTTTTGGGATCAGATAAACTGGAGAATCTATAATCTAGTCTCTCTCAAAAAAGATGAAAGCTTAAGAGAACTTGTGCCGGTTTGTAGTGCGCTGTTGTAGTGCTTTTTTAAACAAAGTGATAAAAATAAGATCAACTTGGACTCAGAAAACAGAGCTTCTGGTTCTCTCTCACGAAATTCCAGTAAACCAGAGACTGTGTGTGTATCGGAGAATGTTACAAGTGTTGTTGCAAATGCTGAAAGTATTGCTTTGAACTCTGTTGAACAAAATCTTTCTTCTCTCTCTCTGGGAAAAAAATGAGACTCTTTCGGACTTTTCTTCGCGTTGTTCTGTTAATGTAAAAATATGTGACTCTTGTAAGGGGGATGGAACAAAGTGTGTAAAAGATGGAAATGGAAAAGTGACTGTACTTCCTAAAATTGTTTGTGCAGGGACACTGAAACCTGAATTGGATTCTGTTGGGCCTGGGGTGGAGGCTGAGGTGGCTGCTTCCACTCGGGAAATTGTGGTTCCAGGGAACTCTTTTTCAGTTAAGCAAAACCATGGTTGTTCTGGTGTTTGTCAATCTATAGATACAGAGAAAGAAAAATTGGCTTTAAGGGTGGAGTCCTTTGAAAGGAAGAGATGGAAGAAACTCGCGACTGTGTTGTTGCTGAAATTCAAAAAGCTGGACTTGAAATCTCTGCAACGAAAATTCAACAAGTTTCACCTTAGAAGTACCTGGGATGGAAGATGACTGAGACGACAAGAACACCACAAAAAATTCAGATCCGAACCAGAGTCAACAACCTACAAGAGTTACAACAACTTCTAGGAGAAATCAACTGGGTCAGACCGATGTTGGGAATCACCAATGATGAACTGAGTCCGCTCTTCCATTTGCTGAGAGGAAGTTGCGACATCACTTCGCCAAGAACTTTAACCCCTGAAGCTCGTGCTGCTCTCGACAAAGTCACAGAAGCTCTTCAAAAAAGACAAGCTCATCGCTGCGTTCCTGAAAATCCTTTCTTTCTTGCAATCTTAGGAGAGAAGAAGCAGCTTTGTGGTCTCATTTTCCAGTGGGATTCCACAGAGCAAGATCCTTTGTTAATAATGGAATGGGATTTTCCTCCCTACAGGTTTTCAAAGACCATTTGCTCAGTTTTAGAAATGATTGCATACATTATAATTAAGGCTAGAACCAGATTGTTAACTTTGGCAGGTCAAGAATTTTCAGTTATCTATTTGCCATTGAAAAATGATTATTTCAATTGGGCAATGCAAAATTCTGATGATTTACAATATGCATTCTTAGGTTTTCCAGGTGTTTGTTCCATACACTATCCAGCTCACAAACTACTGCAAGCAAAATTGAGTTTCAGAGAAAAACCTAAATTTAGTGAAGAACCTTTACATGCTGTGACTCTCTTCACTGATGGCTCTGGTAAAAGCCACAGGTCCGTTGTGACTTGGTTTAATCAAAAGACTAATGTTTGGGAATCTGATATTCAAACAGTAGAGGGATCCCCTCAAATTGTTGAGCCTGCTGCAGTAGTTTGAGCTTTTCAGCTGTTTCCTCAGCCTTTTAATTTGGTCACAGATTCTGCTTATGTTGCTAATGTAGTCAGGAGAATAGAAGGTTCCATTTTAAAGGATGTTAGTAATGAAACTTTACATCGTTGGCTTTCATGTCTTTTTATAACTTTGCAATATAGAACTAATCCATATTTTGTTTCTCACATTAGGGCGCATTCTTCACTTCCTGGATTTTTAGTGGAAGGAAATGCAAGAGCGGACAAGCTGACAATGGTCATTTCTAACACATTGCCAAATAGTTTTGAACAAGCAAAATTGAGTCGTGCCTTTTTCCACCAAAATGCACAAGCACTCATGCAAATGTTCCAAATCACTTAAAGTCAAGCTAAAGCTATCATTCATACTTGCCCTGACTGTCAATTGGTACAACCTCCTGTTTCTACAGGAGCAATCAACCCCCGAGGCTTACAAAGCCTACAGTTGTGGCAAACAGATGTTACTAAATAGCCTTCTTTTGGTAAATTTAAAAATATTCATGTTTCCATAGACACGTTCTCTGGTGCAGTTTTTGCTTCCCTTCACACAAGTGATACTGGCAGCCATGCCTGTCATCATTTCCTGCAAGCTTTTGCTTCATTGGGTATACCCCAAGAAGTAAAAACTGACAATGGCCCCGCATACATATCTCAAAAATTGGCCACATTTTTAAATGAATGGGGTGTTCGACACATTTTTGGTATTCCCCACTCTCCCACAAGCCAAGCAATCATTGAAAGAACACATCAAACCTTAAAACGCATATTAGATCAACAGAGAGGGGGAACGGAAATCACCCCACAGATGAGACTGAGTAAGGCTTTGTATGTTTTTAATTTTCTAAATAGTAAAAGTACAGAACCAGATCCACCAATCTTTAGACACTTTTCAAATAGCACACAGGCAAAACTGAAAGAACATCCTCCTCTTCTAATTAGAAACCCTGACTCTGGACAGATGGAAGGTCCGTTTCAATTAATAACGTGGGGCAAAGGGTATGCTTCTATTTCCACAGGTGCTGGAAGAATTAAGTGGGTTCCTGCCAAAAACGTCAAACCGTATCGCACTTCAGAACCTGTTGTCGAGCCTAGAACTGAGGAAGCGAGTACGCAGACGTAGACCGAATGGAAGGATCCCGGGTCTCGCCTGACGCCTCTTGTGCCTGACGTTCATTGTGCATCGGTGGAACCCGTGAACTCTGATTTTGTGCCAATTTTTATTTATGAGTATACGAATGAAATGCTGAATGTTTGTTTAACAAAGCTAATTTTTGGCTGAAAATTTAGGTTCTTGTTTTGGTTTAGAAAGAATTCTGCCAAAACTTAGTTCTTGAAAGAGATGGGGCAGAATCAAATGGTATACTTGTTTTGCTTGATTTTAATTGTTTTTTGTCGTGCAGATTTGCCTGAGGATCAACCGAAGACGAATGTTTGGGTGACCTTAGCCAAGGCTGCCGGATCGGATACTATATGTCTGTCTAATTCGGAACCAGAAAAGCCTTTCTCAACCTGTTTGGTTGGTGTGCCAGTGAAAGAGTTTCCTTTGGTCAGAAAAGAATCCAATGGTAAACCAGGTGGAATTGACAATGGAAACAGTCCTTCCTTCAATTGGAACATTTGTTCCAAGAAACTTCTCAGGGCAGCAAATGTTTCAAACAGTTGGGATGTGTTTCTACAGACGGACCAATCTCCACGGCAATTGCCAAAAGGGTATTGGATCATTTGCGGAGACAGAGGTTGGCAAGGCATTCCAGCCCACCTTGAAGGTGGCCCTTGCAGCATTGGTATGCTTACCATAATTGCCCCCACTGCCAAAGCAGTGATGAAAAAGAAACAAAGGAAAACAAGAGCTGTTCCTCATTATGATGAGAACTGTCAGAGTGATGTTATGCCTTGGAATGCTGCCAGAAGGGTTTCAGCAGGTATATTTCTACCCCAATTGGCTTCAGCTGTGGCATTGAGACAATTAGATCGAGTTGGATGTTGGCTGAGCAAACAAGCTAATGCCACATCCTCCGCAATCAGTGATATGTTGACCAATGTTGATAGTATTAGACATGCTACTCTTCAAAACAGAGCAGCCATTGATTTTCTCTTACTGGCACAAGGACATGGTTGTGAGGAATTGGAAGGTTTGTGTTGTATGAATTTGTCTGATCATTCTGAATCCATTCACAAAAGCATTCAAAAATTAAAGGATCTGACAGCCCAAATTAAAGAAGACGGAGGTTCCTGGTTGGATGATTTGTATCAAAATTGCAGTTTTGCACCTTGGCTAAGGCAACTTTGCAAGATAGGTCTTGACATATTAGGTGTTCTAATACTGATATTGATAGTGATACCTTGTATACTCTGTTGTGTTCGGCGAATGATGAACAAAACAGTCCGAGAAGTTTTTGTCATTCAAGCAGGAGAATTAGGAAGTAGAAGCACAGAGAGTGTACGAAATCTCACGAAAGCAGTAGATGAGGGTATTGACATGAACGAAGGTTTTGAATTAAGGCCTTGGAATCGACCAGAGTTTTTTGAACGATGCCTTGTGACTGTTGCCAAACATATCTCTTTCAGGGATTGGGTCTTCACAGCCTTAAGTTGCTGTGCCGTAAAATAGCAATGCTTCAGTTTAGTGAAAATAGGTCTTCAGCAGATAATAAGCAGAAATTTTGCAATAGAGCTATGAAACGCAAATAGCAAGCGACAAGAAAATGAAAGCTTCTGGGTCAAACAGAGAGGGGGAAATGTTGGAATCCATAAGGTTAGAGGATTTTTAAGAAATGGTTAAAAAGAAGTATGTAGGCCTTAGACTGGAGTTTTGTTAGCATTGCAGAAAAGTTTCCCATGCAAGCAGAAAAAGTTTTCCATGCAAGCAGAAAAGTTTCCCAAGCAGTAGACGTGACAAATAACAATAGGCTTCTGTAGAATTGGCTTTAGGATGGCAACAAGGTTATTTAATGTATATCTTTAGAAGGTTAGCATGAATAGAACTCTGTTCTTTGTCTCTTATCAACCAGTCTTTGTTTTAGCTATGATTACCTATGTTTTACAAGATTGGATAGAATGCTTGTCAATATGTGTTTTCTGTGTCTGATTGGCTGAATTCTAGTCTGAGATGATTTTATGTATTGCTGTATGAGCCCTGTTGAAGGAGACATTTTTTGGTGTGGATCAGTGAGGTGTCATGTCTCCATTTTGTATTTTGAGACTGATGTGCTGGAAATAAAAGCAAAAATCTCTTCACTGGTCTGGTTACCATGTTATCCATGTTTGGATATTTTTCCGCGGCCTAGTGGGTTCCTTTTTTAAGGCGTGGGTTCCTGACACCATTGGACTTATACCTGTCCCGTCCCCCGCATATTGCTGCCCCGTGTGAGGACGTAGAATAGAAGAAAAACAAAGAAAAATCGTGGAAGCACCAGCCGCGGAGACCCAAGTGTTAACAAGGAGGACACTGTATCATCTCTCCCGCCGAAACCAAGAAAATTGTAAGTAACTTATCTCGGGAGAGCGCTTGGGTGACGTTGGGAGGAAAAATAGAGAAAAAGAAAATTATTAAAAGAGCACAAAAATGGGAACGAATTTATCAGAAGTTGAATGGGATGTTTTTTATCAATTAGAGACAATGTTACAAGAAAAAGGTCACTCTGAAATTTCAAAAACTGAGCTTAAAAACTTACTTATCTGGGTTAGAGCGAATACGCAAGATTTAAATCTGCAGTCTGCTTTTTCTTTTAATTTTTGGGATCAGATAAACTGGAGAATCTATAATCTAGTCTCTCTCAAAAAAGATGAAAGCTTAAGAGAACTTGTGCCGGTTTGTAGTGCGCTGTTGTAGTGCTTTTTTAAACAAAGTGATAAAAATAAGATCAACTTGGACTCAGAAAACAGAGCTTCTGGTTCTCTCTCACGAAATTCCAGTAAACCAGAGACTGTGTGTGTATCGGAGAATGTTACAAGTGTTGTTGCAAATGCTGAAAGTATTGCTTTGAACTCTGTTGAACAAAATCTTTCTTCTCTCTCTCTGGGAAAAAATGAGACTCTTTCGGACTTTTCTTCGCGTTGTTCTGTTAATGTAAAAATATGTGACTCTTGTAAGGGGGATGGAACAAAGTGTGTAAAAGATGGAAATGAAAAAGTGACTGTACTTCCTAAAATTGTTTGTGCAGGGACACTGAAACCTGAATTGGATTCTGTTGGGCCTGGGGTGGAGGCTGAGGTGGCTGCTTCCACTCGGGAAATTGTGGTTCCAGGGAACTCTTTTTCAGTTAAGCAAAACCATGGTTGTTCTGGTGTTTGTCAATCTATAGATACAGAGAAAGAAAAATTGGCTTTAAGGGTGGAGTCCTTTGAAAGGAAGAGATGGAAGAAACTCGCGACTGTGTTGTTGCTGAAATTCAAAAAGCTGGACTTGAAATCTCTGCAACGAAAATTCAACAAGTTTCACCTTAGAAGTACCTGGGATGGAAGATGACTGAGACGACAAGAACACCACAAAAAATTCAGATCCGAACCAGAGTCAACAACCTACAAGAGTTACAACAACTTCTAGGAGAAATCAACTGGGTCAGACCGATGTTGGGAATCACCAATGATGAACTGAGTCCGCTCTTCCATTTGCTGAGAGGAAGTTGCGACATCACTTCGCCAAGAACTTTAACCCCTGAAGCTCGTGCTGCTCTCGACAAAGTCACAGAAGCTCTTCAAAAAAAAAGACAAGCTCATCACTGCGTTCCTGAAAATCCTTTCTTTCTTGCAATCTTAGGAGAGAAGAAGCAGCTTTGTGGTCTCATTTTCCAGTGGGATTCCACAGAGCAAGATCCTTTGTTAATAATGGAATGGGATTTTCCTCCCTACAGGTTTTCAAAGACCATTTGCTCAGTTTTAGAAATGATTGCATACATTATAATTAAGGCTAGAACCAGATTGTTAACTTTGGCAGGTCAAGAATTTTCAGTTATCTATTTGCCATTGAAAAATGATTATTTCAATTGGGCAATGCAAAATTCTGATGATTTACAATATGCATTCTTAGGTTTTCCAGGTGTTTGTTCCATACACTATCCAGCTCACAAACTACTGCAAGCAAAATTGAGTTTCAGAGAAAAACCTAAATTTAGTGAAGAACCTTTACATGCTGTGACTCTCTTCACTGATGGCTCTGGTAAAAGCCACAAGTCCGTTGTGACTTGGTTTAATCAAAAGACTAATGTTTGGGAATCTGATATTCAAACAGTAGAGGGATCCCCTCAAATTGTTGAGCCTGCTGCAGTAGTTTGAGCTTTTCAGCTCTTTCCTCAGCCTTTTAATTTGGTCACAGATTCTGCTTATGTTGCTAATGTAGTCAGGAGAATAGAAGGTTCCATTTTAAAGGATGTTAGTAATGAAACTTTACATCGTTGGCTTTCATGTCTTTTTATAACTTTGCAATATAGAACTAATCCATATTTTGTTTTTCACATTAGGGCGCATTCTTCACTTCCTGGATTTTTAGTGGAAGGAAATGCAAGAGCGGACAAGCTGACAATGGTCATTTCTAACACATTGCCAAATAGTTTTGAACAAGCAAAATTGAGTCGTGCCTTTTTCCACCAAAATGCACAAGCACTCATGCAAATGTTCCAAATCACTTAAAGTCAAGCTAAAGCTATCATTCATACTTGCCCTGACTGTCAATTGGTACAACCTCCTGTTTCTACAGGAGCAATCAACCCCCGAGGCTTACAAAGCCTACAGTTGTGGCAAACAGATGTTACTAAATAGCCTTCTTTTGGTAAATTTAAAAATATTCATGTTTCCATAGACACGTTCTCTGGTGCAGTTTTTGCTTCCCTTCACACAAGTGATACTGGCAGCCATGCCTGTCATCATTTCCTGCAAGCTTTTGCTTCATTGGGTATACCCCAAGAAGTAAAAACTGACAATGGCCCCGCATACATATCTCAAAAATTGGCCACATTTTTAAATGAATGGGGTGTTCGACACATTTTTGGTATTCCCCACTCTCCCACAAGCCAAGCAATCATTGAAAGAACACATCAAACCTTAAAACGCATATTAGATCAACAGAGAGGGGGAACGGAAATCACCCCACAGATGAGACTGAGTAAGGCTTTGTATGTTTTTAATTTTCTAAATAGTAAAAGTACAGAACCAGATCCACCAATCTTTAGACACTTTTCAAATAGCACACAGGCAAAACTGAAAGAACATCCTCCTCTTCTAATTAGAAACCCTGACTCTGGACAGATGGAAGGTCCGTTTCAATTAATAACGTGGGGCAAAGGGTATGCTTCTATTTCCACAGGTGCTGGAAGAATTAAGTGGGTTCCTGCCAAAAACGTCAAACCGTATCGCACTTCAGAACCTGTTGTCGAGCCTAGAACTGAGGAAGCGAGTACGCAGACGTAGACCGAATGGAAGGATCCCGGGTCTCGCCTGACGCCTCTTGTGCCTGACGTTCATTGTGCATCGGTGGAACCCGTGAACTCTGATTTTGTGCCAATTTTTATTTATGAGTATACGAATGAAATGCTGAATGTTTGTTTAACAAAGCTAATTTTTGGCTGAAAATTTAGGTTCTTGTTTTGGTTTAGAAAGAATTCTGCCAAAACTTAGTTCTTGAAAGAGATGGGGCAGAATCAAATGGTATACTTGTTTTGCTTGATTTTAATTGTTTTTTGTCGTGCAGATTTGCCTGAGGATCAACCGAAGACGAATGTTTGGGTGACCTTAGCCAAGGCTGCCGGATCGGATACTATATGTCTGTCTAATTCGGAACCAGAAAAGCCTTTCTCAACCTGTTTGGTTGGTGTGCCAGTGAAAGAGTTTCCTTTGGTCAGAAAAGAATCCAATGGTAAACCAGGTGGAATTGACAATGGAAACAGTCCTTCCTTCAATTGGAACATTTGTTCCAAGAAACTTCTCAGGGCAGCAAATGTTTCAAACAGTTGGGATGTGTTTCTACAGACGGACCAATCTCCACGGCAATTGCCAAAAGGGTATTGGATCATTTGCGGAGACAGAGGTTGGCAAGGCATTCCAGCCCACCTTGAAGGTGGCCCTTGCAGCATTGGTATGCTTACCATAATTGCCCCCACTGCCAAAGCAGTGATGAAAAAGAAACAAAGGAAAACAAGAGCTGTTCCTCATTATGATGAGAACTGTCAGAGTGATTTTATGCCTTGGAATGCTGCCAGAAGGGTTTCAGCAGGTATATTTCTACCCCAATTGGCTTCAGCTGTGGCATTGAGACAATTAGATCGAGTTGGATGTTGGCTGAGCAAACAAGCTAATGCCACATCCTCCGCAATCAGTGATATGTTGACCAATGTTGATAGTATTAGACATGCTACTCTTCAAAACAGAGCAGCCATTGATTTTCTCTTACTGGCACAAGGACATGGTTGTGAGGAATTGGAAGGTTTGTGTTGTATGAATTTGTCTGATCATTCTGAATCCATTCACAAAAGCATTCAAAAATTAAAGGATCTGACAGCCCAAATTAAAGAAGACGGAGGTTCCTGGTTGGATGATTTGTATCAAAATTGCAGTTTTGCACCTTGGCTAAGGCAACTTTGCAAGATAGGTCTTGACATATTAGGTGTTCTAATACTGATATTGATAGTGGTACCTTGTATACTCTGTTGTGTTCGGCGAATGATGAACAAAACAGTCCGAGAAGTTTTTGTCATTCAAGCAGGAGAATTAGGAAGTAGAAGCACAGAGAGTGTACGAAATCTCACGAAAGCAGTAGATGAGGGTATTGACATGAACGAAGGTTTTGAATTAAGGCCTTGGAATCGACCAGAGTTTTTTGAACGATGCCTTGTGACTGTTGCCAAACATATCTCTTTCAGGGATTGGGTCTTCACAGCCTTAAGTTGCTGTGCCGTAATATAGCAATGCTTCAGTTTAGTGAAAATAGGTCTTCAGCAGATAATAAGCAGAAATTTTGCAATAGAGCTATGAAACGCAAATAGCAAGCGACAAGAAAATGAAAGCTTCTGGGTCAAACAGAGAGGGGGAAATGTTGGAATCCATAAGGTTAGAGGATTTTTAAGAAATGGTTAAAAAGAAGTATGTAGGCCTTAGACTGGAGTTTTGTTAGCATTGCAGAAAAGTTTCCCATGCAAGCAGAAAAAGTTTTCCATGCAAGCAGAAAAGTTTCCCAAGCAGTAGACGTGACAAATAACAATAGGCTTCTGTAGAATTGGCTTTAGGATGGCAACAAGGTTATTTAATGTATATCTTTAGAAGGTTAGCATGAATAGAACTCTGTTCTTTGTCTCTTATCAACCAGTCTTTGTTTTAGCTATGATTACCTATGTTTTACAAGATTGGATAGAATGCTTGTCAATATGTGTTTTCTGTGTCTGATTGGCTGAATTCTAGTCTGAGATGATTTTATGTATTGCTGTATGAGCCCTGTTGAAGGAGACATTTTTTGGTGTGGATCAGTGAGGTGTCATGTCTCCATTTTGTATTTTGAGACTGATGTGCTGGAAATAAAAGCAAAAATCTCTTCACTGGTCTGGTTACCATGTTATCCATGTTTGGATATTTTTCCGCGGCCTAGTGGGTTCCTTTTTTAAGGCGTGGGTTCCTGACACCATTGGACTTATACCTGTCCCGTCCCCCACATATTGCTGCCCCGTGTGAGGACGTAGAATAGAAGAAAAACAAAGAAAAATCGTGGAAGCACCAGCCGCGGAGACCCAAGTGTTAACAAGGAGGACACTGTATCATCTCTCCCGCCGAAACCAAGAAAATTGTAAGTAACTTATCTCGGGAGAGCGCTTGGGTGACGTTGGGAGGAAAAATAGAGAAAAAGAAAATTATTAAAAGAGCACAAAAATGGGAACGAATTTATCAGAAGTTGAATGGGATGTTTTTCATCAATTAGAGACAATGTTACAAGAAAAAGGTCACTCTGAAATTTCAAAAACTGAGCTTAAAAACTTACTTATCTGGGTTAGAGCGAATACGCAAGATTTAAATCTGCAGTCTGCTTTTTCTTTTAATTTTTGGGATCAGATAAACTGGAGAATCTATAATCTAGTCTCTCTCAAAAAAGATGAAAGCTTAAGAGAACTTGTGCTGGTTTGTAGTGCGCTGTTGTAGTGCTTTTTTAAACAAAGTGATAAAAATAAGATCAACTTGGACTCAGAAAACAGAGCTTCTGGTTCTCTCTCACGAAATTCCAGTAAACCAGAGACTGTGTGTGTATCGGAGAATGTTACAAGTGTTGTTGCAAATGCTGAAAGTATTGCTTTGAACTCTGTTGAACAAAATCTTTCTTCTCTCTCTCTGGGAAAAAATGAGACTCTTTCGGACTTTTCTTCGCGTTGTTCTGTTAATGTAAAAATATGTGACTCTTGTAAGGGGGATGGAACAAAGTGTGTAAAAGATGGAAATGAAAAAGTGACTGTACTTCCTAAAATTGTTTGTGCAGGGACACTGAAACCTGAATTGGATTCTGTTGGGCCTGGGGTGGAGGCTGAGGTGGCTGCTTCCACTCGGGAAATTGTGGTTCCAGGGAACTCTTTTTCAGTTAAGCAAAACCATGGTTGTTCTGGTGTTTGTCAATCTATAGATACAGAGAAAGAAAAATTGGCTTTAAGGGTGGAGTCCTTTGAAAGGAAGAGATGGAAGAAACTCGCGACTGTGTTGTTGCTGAAATTCAAAAAGCTGGACTTGAAATCTCTGCAACGAAAATTCAACAAGTTTCACCTTAGAAGTACCTGGGATGGAAGATGACTGAGACGACAAGAACACCACAAAAAATTCAGATCCGAACCAGAGTCAACAACCTACAAGAGTTACAACAACTTCTAGGAGAAATCAACTGGGTCAGACCGATGTTGGGAATCACCAATGATGAACTGAGTCCGCTCTTCCATTTGCTGAGAGGAAGTTGCGACATCACTTCGCCAAGAACTTTAACCCCTGAAGCTCGTGCTGCTCTTGACAAAGTCACAGAAGCTCTTCAAAAAAGACAAGCTCATCGCTGCGTTCCTGAAAATCCTTTCTTTCTTGCAATCTTAGGAGAGAAGAAGCAGCTTTGTGGTCTCATTTTCCAGTGGGATTCCACAGAGCAAGATCCTTTGTTAATAATGGAATGGGATTTTCCTCCCTACAGGTTTTCAAAGACCATTTGCTCAGTTTTAGAAATGATTGCATACATTATAATTAAGGCTAGAACCAGATTGTTAACTTTGGCAGGTCAAGAATTTTCAGTTATCTATTTGCCATTGAAAAATGATTATTTCAATTGGGCAATGCAAAATTCTGATGATTTACAATATGCATTCTTAGGTTTTCCAGGTGTTTGTTCCATACACTATCCAGCTCACAAACTACTGCAAGCAAAATTGAGTTTCAGAGAAAAACCTAAATTGAGTGAAGAACCTTTACATGCTGTGACTCTCTTCACTGATGGCTCTGGTAAAAGCCACAGGTCCGTTGTGACTTGGTTTAATCAAAAGACTAATGTTTGGGAATCTGATATTCAAACAGTAGAGGGATCCCCTCAAATTGTTGAGCCTGCTGCAGTAGTTTGAGCTTTTCAGCTGTTTCCTCAGCCTTTTAATTTGGTCACAGATTCTGCTTATGTTGCTAATGTAGTCAGGAGAATAGAAGGTTCCATTTTAAAGGATGTTAGTAATGAAACTTTACATCGTTGGCTTTCATGTCTTTTTATAACTTTGCAATATAGAACTAATCCATATTTTGTTTCTCACATTAGGGCGCATTCTTCACTTCCTGGATTTTTAGTGGAAGGAAATGCAAGAGCGGACAAGCTGACAATGGTCATTTCTAACACATTGCCAAATAGTTTTGAACAAGCAAAATTGAGTCGTGCCTTTTTCCACCAAAATGCACAAGCACTCATGCAAATGTTCCAAATCACTTAAAGTCAAGCTAAAGCTATCATTCATACTTGCCCTGACTGTCAATTGGTACAACCTCCTGTTTCTACAGGAGCAATCAACCCCCGAGGCTTACAAAGCCTACAGTTGTGGCAAACAGATGTTACTAAATAGCCTTCTTTTGGTAAATTTAAAAATATTCATGTTTCCATAGACACGTTCTCTGGTGCAGTTTTTGCTTCCCTTCACACAAGTGATACTGGCAGCCATGCCTGTCATCATTTCCTGCAAGCTTTTGCTTCATTGGGTATACCCCAAGAAGTAAAAACTGACAATGGCCCCGCATACATATCTCAAAAATTGGCCACATTTTTAAATGAATGGGGTGTTCGACACATTTTTGGTATTCCCCACTCTCCCACAAGCCAAGCAATCATTGAAAGAACACATCAAACCTTAAAACGCATATTAGATCAACAGAGAGGGGGAACGGAAATCACCCCACAGATGAGACTGAGTAAGGCTTTGTATGTTTTTAATTTTCTAAATAGTAAAAGTACAGAACCAGATCCACCAATCTTTAGACACTTTTCAAATAGCACACAGGCAAAACTGAAAGAACATCCTCCTCTTCTAATTAGAAACCCTGACTCTGGACAGATGGAAGGTCCGTTTCAATTAATAACGTGGGGCAAAGGGTATGCTTCTATTTCCACAGGTGCTGGAAGAATTAAGTGGGTTCCTGCCAAAAACGTCAAACCGTATCGCACTTCAGAACCTGTTGTCGAGCCTAGAACTGAGGAAGCGAGTACGCAGACGTAGACCGAATGGAAGGATCCCGGGTCTCGCCTGACGCCTCTTGTGCCTGACGTTCATTGTGCATCGGTGGAACCCGTGAACTCTGATTTTGTGCCAATTTTTATTTATGAGTATACGAATGAAATGCTGAATGTTTGTTTAACAAAGCTAATTTTTGGCTGAAAATTTAGGTTCTTGTTTTGGTTTAGAAAGAATTCTGCCAAAACTTAGTTCTTGAAAGAGATGGGGCAGAATCAAATGGTATACTTGTTTTGCTTGATTTTAATTGTTTTTTGTCGTGCAGATTTGCCTGAGGATCAACCGAAGACGAATGTTTGGGTGACCTTAGCCAAGGCTGCCGGATCGGATACTATATGTCTGTCTAATTCGGAACCAGAAAAGCCTTTCTCAACCTGTTTGGTTGGTGTGCCAGTGAAAGAGTTTCCTTTGGTCAGAAAAGAATCCAATGGTAAACCAGGTGGAATTGACAATGGAAACAGTCCTTCCTTCAATTGGAACATTTGTTCCAAGAAACTTCTCAGGGCAGCAAATGTTTCAAACAGTTGGGATGTGTTTCTACAGACGGACCAATCTCCACGGCAATTGCCAAAAGGGTATTGGACCATTTGCGGAGACAGAGGTTGGCAAGGCATTCCAGCCCACCTTGAAGGTGGCCCTTGCAGCATTGGTATGCTTACCATAATTGCCCCCACTGCCAAAGCAGTGATGAAAAAGAAACAAAGGAAAACGAGAGCTGTTCCTCATTATGATGAGAACTGTCAGAGTGATTTTATGCCTTGGAATGCCGCCAGAAGGGTTTCAGCAGGTATATTTCTACCCCAATTGGCTTCAGCTGTGGCATTGAGACAATTAGATCGAGTTGGATGTTGGCTGAGCAAACAAGCTAATGCCACATCCTCCGCAATCAGTGATATGTTGACCAATGTTGATAGTATTAGACATGCTACTCTTCAAAACAGAGCAGCCATTGATTTTCTCTTACTGGCACAAGGACATGGTTGTGAGGAATTGGAAGGTTTGTGTTGTATGAATTTGTCTGATCATTCTGAATCCATTCACAAAAGCATTCAAAAATTAAAGGATCTGACAGCCCAAATTAAAGAAGACGGAGGTTCCTGGTTGGATGATTTGTATCAAAATTGCAGTTTTGCACCTTGGCTAAGGCAACTTTGCAAGATAGGTCTTGACATATTAGGTGTTCTAATACTGATATTGATAGTGGTACCTTGTATACTCTGTTGTGTTCGGCGAATGATGAACAAAACAGTCCGAGAAGGTTTGTCATTCAAGCAGGAGAATTAGGAAGTAGAAGCACAGAGAGTGTACGAAATCTCACGAAAGCAGTAGATGAGGGTATTGACATGAACGAAGGTTTTGAATTAAGGCCTTGGAATCGACCAGAGTTTTTTGAACGATGCCTTGTGACTGTTGCCAAACATATCTCTTTCAGGATTGGGTCTTCACAGCATTAAGTTGCTGTGCCGTAATATAGTGATGCTTCAGTTTAGTGAAAATAGGTCTTCAGCAGATAATAAGCAGAAATTTTGCAATAGAGCTATGAAACGCAAATAGCAAGCGACAAGAAAATGAAAGCTTCTGGGACAAACAGAGAGGGGGAAATGTTGGAATCCATAAGGTTAGAGGATTTTTAAGAAATGGTTAAAAAGAAGTATGTAGGCCTTAGACTGGAGTTTTGTTAGCATTGCAGAAAAGTTTCCCATGCAAGCAGAAAAAGTTTTCCATGCAAGCAGAAAAGTTTCCCAAGCAGTAGACGTGACAAATAACAATAGGCTTCTGTAGAATTGGCTTTAGGATGGCAACAAGGTTATTTAATGTATATCTTTAGAAGGTTAGCATGAATAGAACTCTGTTCTTTGTCTCTTATCAACTAGTCTTTGTTTTAGCTACGATTACCTATGTTTTATAAGATTGGATAGAATGCTTGTCAATATGTGTTTTCTGTGTCTGATTGGCTGAATTCTAGTCTGAGATGATTTTATGTATTGCTGTATGAGCCCTGTTGAAGGAGACATTTTTTGGTGTGGATCAGTGAGCTGTCATGTCTCCATTTTGTATTTTGAGACTGATGTGCTGGAAATAAAAGCAAAAATCTCTTCACTGGTCTGGTTACCATGTTATCCATATTTGGATATTTTGCCGCGGCCTAGTGGGTTCCTTTTTTAAGGCGTGGGTTCCTGACACCATTGGACTTATACCTGTCCCGTCCCCCGCATATTGCTGCCCCGTGTGAGGACGTAGAATAGAAGAAAAACAAAGAAAAATCGTGGAAGCACCAGCCGCGGAGACCCAAGTGTTAACAAGGAGGACACTGTATCATCTCTCCCGCCAAAACCAAGAAAATTGTAAGTAACTTATCTCGGGAGAGCGCTTGGGTGACGTTGGGAGGAAAAATAGAGAAAAAGAAAATTATTAAAAGAGCACAAAAATGGGAACGAATTTATCAGAAGATGAATGGGATGTTTTTCATCAATTAGAGACAATGTTACAAGAAAAAGGTCACTCTGAAATTTCAAAAACTGAGCTTAAAAACTTACTTATCTGGGTTAAAGCGAATACGCAAGATTTAAATCTGCAGTCTGCTTTTTCTTTTCATTTTTGGGATCAGATAAACTGGAGAATCTATAATCTAGTCTCTCTCAAAAAAAGATGAAAGCTTAAGAGAACTTGTGCCGGTTTGTAGTGCGCTGTTGTAGTGCTTTTTTAAACAAAGTGATAAAAATAAGATCAACTTGGACTCAGAAAACAGAGCTTCTGGTTCTATCTCACGAAATTCCAGTAAACCAGAGACTGTGTGTGTATCGGAGAATGTTACAAGTGTTGTTGCAAATGCTGAAAGTATTGCTTTGAACTCTGTTGAACAAAATCTTTCTTCTCTCTCTCTGGGAAAAAATGAGACTCTTTCGGACTTTTCTTCGCGTTGTTCTGTTAATGTAAAAATATGTGACTCTTGTAAGGGGGATGGAACAAAGTGTGTAAAAGATGGAAATGAAAAAGTGACTGTACTTCCTAAAATTGTTTGTGCAGGGACACTGAAACCTGAATTGGATTCTGTTGGGCCTGGGGTGGAGGCTGAGGTGGCTGCTTCCACTCGGGAAATTGTGGTTCCAGGGAACTCTTTTTCAGTTAAGCAAAACCATGGTTGTTCTGGTGTTTGTCAATCTATAGATACAGAGAAAGAAAAATTGGCTTTAAGGGTGGAGTCCTTTGAAAGGAAGAGATGGAAGAAACTCGCGACTGTGTTGTTGCTGAAATTCAAAAAGCTGGACTTGAAATCTCTGCAACGAAAATTCAACAAGTTTCACCTTAGAAGTACCTGGGATGGAAGATGACTGAGACGACAAGAACACCACAAAAAATTCAGATCCGAACCAGAGTCAACAACCTACAAGAGTTACAACAACTTCTAGGAGAAATCAACTGGGTCAGACCGATGTTGGGAATCACCAATGATGAACTGAGTCCGCTCTTCCATTTGCTGAGAGGAAGTTGCGACATCACTTCGCCAAGAACTTTAACCCCTGAAGCTCGTGCTGCTCTCGACAAAGTCACAGAAGCTCTTCAAAAAAAAAGACAAGCTCATCGCTGCGTTCCTGAAATCCTTTCTTTCTTGCAATCTTAGGAGAGAAGAAGCAGCTTTGTGGTCTCATTTTCCAGTGGGATTCCACAGAACAAGATCCTTTGTTAATAATGGAATGGGATTTTCCTCCCTACAGGTTTTCAAAGACCATTTGCTCAGTTTTAGAAATGATTGCATACATTATAATTAAGGCTAGAACCAGATTGTTAACTTTGGCAGGTCAAGAATTTTCAGTTATCTATTTGCCATTGAAAAATGATTATTTCAATTGGGCAATGCAAAATTCTGATGATTTACAATATGCATTCTTAGGTTTTCCAGGTGTTTGTTCCATACACTATCCAGCTCACAAACTACTGCAAGCAAAATTGAGTTTCAGAGAAAAACCTAAATTTAGTGAAGAACCTTTACATGCTGTGACTCTCTTCACTGATGGCTCTGGTAAAAGCCACAGGTCCGTTGTGACTTGGTTTAATCAAAAGACTAATGTTTGGGAATCTGATATTCAAACAGTAGAGGGATCCCCTCAAATTGTTGAGCCTGCTGCAGTAGTTTGAGCTTTTCAGCTCTTTCCTCAGCCTTTTAATTTGGTCACAGATTCTGCTTATGTTGCTAATGTAGTCAGGAGAATAGAAGGTTCCATTTTAAAGGATGTTAGTAATGAAACTTTACATCGTTGGCTTTCATGTCTTTTTATAACTTTGCAATATAGAACTAATCCATATTTTGTTTCTCACATTAGGGCGCATTCTTCACTTCCTGGATTTTTAGTGGAAGGAAATGCAAGAGCGGACAAGCTGACAATGGTCATTTCTAACACATTGCCAAATAGTTTTGAACAAGCAAAATTGAGTCGTGCCTTTTTCCACCAAAATGCACAAGCACTCATGCAAATGTTCCAAATCACTTAAAGTCAAGCTAAAGCTATCATTCATACTTGCCCTGACTGTCAATTGGTACAACCTCCTGTTTCTACAGGAGCAATCAACCCCCGAGGCTTACAAAGCCTACAGTTGTGGCAAACAGATGTTACTAAATAGCCTTCTTTTGGTAAATTTAAAAATATTCATGTTTCCATAGACACGTTCTCTGGTGCAGTTTTTGCTTCCCTTCACACAAGTGATACTGGCAGCCATGCCTGTCATCATTTCCTGCAAGCTTTTGCTTCATTGGGTATACCCCAAGAAGTAAAAACTGACAATGGCCCCGCATACATATCTCAAAAATTGGCCACATTTTTAAATGAATGGGGTGTTCGACACATTTTTGGTATTCCCCACTCTCCCACAAGCCAAGCAATCATTGAAAGAACACATCAAACCTTAAAACGCATATTAGATCAACAGAGAGGGGGAACGGAAATCACCCCACAGATGAGACTGAGTAAGGCTTTGTATGTTTTTAATTTTCTAAATAGTAAAAGTACAGAACCAGATCCACCAATCTTTAGACACTTTTCAAATAGCACACAGGCAAAACTGAAAGAACATCCTCCTCTTCTAATTAGAAACCCTGACTCTGGACAGATGGAAGGTCCGTTTCAATTAATAACGTGGGGCAAAGGGTATGCTTCTATTTCCACAGGTGCTGGAAGAATTAAGTGGGTTCCTGCCAAAAACGTCAAACCGTATCGCACTTCAGAACCTGTTGTCGAGCCTAGAACTGAGGAAGCGAGTACGCAGACGTAGACCGAATGGAAGGATCCCGGGTCTCGCCTGACGCCTCTTGTGCCTGACGTTCATTGTGCATCGGTGGAACCCGTGAACTCTGATTTTGTGCCAATTTTTATTTATGAGTATACGAATGAAATGCTGAATGTTTGTTTAACAAAGCTAATTTTTGGCTGAAAATTTAGGTTCTTGTTTTGGTTTAGAAAGAATTCTGCCAAAACTTAGTTCTTGAAAGAGATGGGGCAGAATCAAATGGTATACTTGTTTTGCTTGATTTTAATTGTTTTTTGTCGTGCAGATTTGCCTGAGGATCAACCGAAGACGAATGTTTGGGTGACCTTAGCCAAGGCTGCCGGATCGGATACTATATGTCTGTCTAATTCGGAACCAGAAAAGCCTTTCTCAACCTGTTTGGTTGGTGTGCCAGTGAAAGAGTTTCCTTTGGTCAGAAAAGAATCCAATGGTAAACCAGGTGGAATTGACAATGGAAACAGTCCTTCCTTCAATTGGAACATTTGTTCCAAGAAACTTCTCAGGGCAGCAAATGTTTCAAACAGTTGGGATGTGTTTCTACAGACGGACCAATCTCCACGACAATTGCCAAAAGGGTATTGGATCATTTGCGGAGACAGAGGTTGGCAAGGCATTCCAGCCCACCTTGAAGGTGGCCCTTGCAGCATTGGTATGCTTACCATAATTGCCCCCACCACCAAAGCAGTGATGAAAAAGAAACAAAGGAAAACGAGAGCTGTTCCTCATTATGATGAGAACTGTCAGAGTGATTTTATGCCTTGGAATGCCGCCAGAAGGGTTTCAGCAGGTATATTTCTACCCCAATTGGCTTCAGCTGTGGCATTGAGACAATTAGATCGAGTTGGATGTTGGCTGAGCAAACAAGCTAATGCCACATCCTCCGCAATCAGTGATATGTTGACCAATGTTGATAGTATTAGACATGCTACTCTTCAAAACAGAGCAGCCATTGATTTTCTCTTACTGGCACAAGGACATGGTTGTGAGGAATTGGAAGGTTTGTGTTGTATGAATTTGTCTGATCATTCTGAATCCATTCACAAAAGCATTCAAAAATTAAAGGATCTGACAGCCCAAATTAAAGAAGACGGAGGTTCCTGGTTGGATGATTTGTATCAAAATTGCAGTTTTGCACCTTGGCTAAGGCAACTTTGCAAGATAGGTCTTTACATATTAGGTGTTCTAATACTGATATTGATAGTGGTACCTTGTGTACTCTGTTGTGTTCGGCGAATGATGAACAAAACAGTCCGAGAAGTTTTTGTCATTCAAGCAGGAGAATTAGGAAGTAGAAGCACAGAGAGTGTACGAAATCTCACGAAAGCAGTAGATGAGGGTATTGACATGAACGAAGGTTTTGAATTAAGGCCTTGGAATCGACCAGAGTTTTTTGAACGATGCCTTGTGACTGTTGCCAAACATATCTCTTTCAGGGATTGGGTCTTCACAGCATTAAGTTGCTGTGCCGTAATATAGCGATGCTTCAGTTTAGTGAAAATAGGTCTTCAGCAGATAATAAGCAGAAATTTTGCAATAGAGCTATGAAACGCAAATAGCAAGCGACAAGAAAATGAAAGCTTCTGGGTCAAACAGAGAGGGGGAAATGTTGGAATCCATAAGGTTAGAGGATTTTTAAGAAATGGTTAAAAAGAAGTATGTAGGCCTTAGACTGGAGTTTTGTTAGCATTGCAGAAAAGTTTCCCATGCAAGCAGAAAAAGTTTTCCATGCAAGCAGAAAAGTTTCCCAAGCAGTAGACGTGACAAATAACAATAGGCTTCTGTAGAATTGGCTTTAGGATGGCAACAAGGTTATTTAATGTATATCTTTAGAAGGTTAGCATGAATAGAACTCTGTTCTTTGTCTCTTATCAACTAGTCTTTGTTTTAGCTACGATTACCTATGTTTTATAAGATTGGATAGAATGCTTGTCAATATGTGTTTTCTGTGTCTGATTGGCTGAATTCTAGTCTGAGATGATTTTATGTATTGCTGTATGAGCCCTGTTGAAGGAGACATTTTTCGGTGTGGATCAGTGAGCTGTCATGTCTCCATTTTGTATTTTGAGACTGATGTGCTGGAAATAAAAGCAAAAATCTCTTCACTGGTCTGGTTACCATGTTATCCATATTTGGATATTTTGCCGCGGCCTAGTGGGTTCCTTTTTTAAGGCGTGGGTTCCTGACACCATTGGACTTATACCTGTCCCGTCCCCCGCATATTGCTGCCCCGTGTGAGGACGTAGAATAGAAGAAAAACAAAGAAAAATCGTGGAAGCACCAGCCGCGGAGACCCAAGTGTTAACAAGGAGGACACTGTATCATCTCTCCCGCCGAAACCAAGAAAATTGTAAGTAACTTATCTCGGGAGAGCGCTTGGGTGACGTTGGGAGGAAAAATAGAGAAAAAGAAAATTATTAAAAGAGCACAAAAATGGGAACGAATTTATCAGAAGATGAATGGGATGTTTTTCATCAATTAGAGACAATGTTACAAGAAAAAGGTCACTCTGAAATTTCAAAAACTGAGCTTAAAAACTTACTTATCTGGGTTAAAGCGAATACGCAAGATTTAAATCTGCAGTCTGCTTTTTCTTTTCATTTTTGGGATCAGATAAACTGGAGAATCTATAATCTAGTCTCTCTCAAAAAAGATGAAAGCTTAAGAGAACTTGTGCCGGTTTGTAGTGCGCTGTTGTAGTGCTTTTTTAAACAAAGTGATAAAAATAAGATCAACTTGGACTCAGAAAACAGAGCTTCTGGTTCTATCTCACGAAATTCCAGTAAACCAGAGACTGTGTGTGTATCGGAGAATGTTACAAGTGTTGTTGCAAATGCTGAAAGTATTGCTTTGAACTCTGTTGAACAAAATCTTTCTTCTCTCTCTCTGGGAAAAAATGAGACTCTTTCGGACTTTTCTTCGCGTTGTTCTGTTAATGTAAAAATATGTGACTCTTGTAAGGGGGATGGAACAAAGTGTGTAAAAGATGGAAATGAAAAAGTGACTGTACTTCCTAAAATTGTTTGTGCAGGGACACTGAAACCTGAATTGGATTCTGTTGGGCCTGGGGTGGAGGCTGAGGTGGCTGCTTCCACTCGGGAAATTGTGGTTCCAGGGAACTCTTTTTCAGTTAAGCAAAACCATGGTTGTTCTGGTGTTTGTCAATCTATAGATACAGAGAAAGAAAAATTGGCTTTAAGGGTGGAGTCCTTTGAAAGGAAGAGATGGAAGAAACTCGCGACTGTGTTGTTGCTGAAATTCAAAAAGCTGGACTTGAAATCTCTGCAACGAAAATTCAACAAGTTTCACCTTAGAAGTACCTGGGATGGAAGATGACTGAGACGACAAGAACACCACAAAAAATTCAGATCCGAACCAGAGTCAACAACCTACAAGAGTTACAACAACTTCTAGGAGAAATCAACTGGGTCAGACCGATGTTGGGAATCACCAATGATGAACTGAGTCCGCTCTTCCATTTGCTGAGAGGAAGTTGCGACATCACTTCGCCAAGAACTTTAACCCCTGAAGCTCGTGCTGCTCTCGACAAAGTCACAGAAGCTCTTCAAAAAAGACAAGCTCATCGCTGCGTTCCTGAAAATCCTTTCTTTCTTGCAATCTTAGGAGAGAAGAAGCGGCTTTGTGGTCTCATTTTCCAGTGGGATTCCACAGAGCAAGATCCTTTGTTAATAATGGAATGGGATTTTCCTCCCTACAGGTTTTCAAAGACCATTTGCTCAGTTTTAGAAATGATTGCATACATTATAATTAAGGCTAGAACCAGATTGTTAACTTTGGCAGGTCAAGAATTTTCAGTTATCTATTTGCCATTGAAAAATGATTATTTCAATTGGGCAATGCAAAATTCTGATGATTTACAATATGCATTCTTAGGTTTTCCAGGTGTTTGTTCCATACACTATCCAGCTCACAAACTACTGCAAGCAAAATTGAGTTTCAGAGAAAAACCTAAATTTAGTGAAGAACCTTTACATGCTGTGACTCTCTTCACTGATGGCTCTGGTAAAAGCCACAGGTCCGTTGTGACTTGGTTTAATCAAAAGACTAATGTTTGGGAATCTGATATTCAAACAGTAGAGGGATCCCCTCAAATTGTTGAGCCTGCTGCAGTAGTTTGAGCTTTTCAGCTCTTTCCTCAGCCTTTTAATTTGGTCACAGATTCTGCTTATGTTGCTAATGTAGTCAGGAGAATAGAAGGTTCCATTTTAAAGGATGTTAGTAATGAAACTTTACATCGTTGGCTTTCATGTCTTTTTATAACTTTGCAATATAGAACTAATCCATATTTTGTTTCTCACATTAGGGCGCATTCTTCGCTTCCTGGATTTTTAGTGGAAGGAAATGCAAGAGCGGACAAGCTGACAATGGTCATTTCTAACACATTGCCAAATAGTTTTGAACAAGCAAAATTGAGTCGTGCCTTTTTCCACCAAAATGCACAAGCACTCATGCAAATGTTCCAAATCACTTAAAGTCAAGCTAAAGCTATCATTCATACTTGCCCTGACTGTCAATTGGTACAACCTCCTGTTTCTACAGGAGCAATCAACCCCCGAGGCTTACAAAGCCTACAGTTGTGGCAAACAGATGTTACTAAATAGCCTTCTTTTGGTAAATTTAAAAATATTCATGTTTCCATAGACACGTTCTCTGGTGCAGTTTTTGCTTCCCTTCACACAAGTGATACTGGCAGCCATGCCTGTCATCATTTCCTGCAAGCTTTTGCTTCATTGGGTATACCCCAAGAAGTAAAAACTGACAATGGCCCCGCATACATATCTCAAAAATTGGCCACATTTTTAAATGAATGGGGTGTTCGACACATTTTTGGTATTCCCCACTCTCCCACAAGCCAAGCAATCATTGAAAGAACACATCAAACCTTAAAACGCATATTAGATCAACAGAGAGGGGGAACGGAAATCACCCCACAGATGAGACTGAGTAAGGCTTTGTATGTTTTTAATTTTCTAAATAGTAAAAGTACAGAACCAGATCCACCAATCTTTAGACACTTTTCAAATAGCACACAGGCAAAACTGAAAGAACATCCTCCTCTTCTAATTAGAAACCCTGACTCTGGACAGATGGAAGGTCCGTTTCAATTAATAACGTGGGGCAAAGGGTATGCTTCTATTTCCACAGGTGCTGGAAGAATTAAGTGGGTTCCTGCCAAAAACGTCAAACCGTATCGCACTTCAGAACCTGTTGTCGAGCCTAGAACTGAGGAAGCGAGTACGCAGACGTAGACCGAATGGAAGGATCCCGGGTCTCGCCTGACGCCTCTTGTGCCTGACGTTCATTGTGCATCGGTGGAACCCGTGAACTCTGATTTTGTGCCAATTTTTATTTATGAGTATACGAATGAAATGCTGAATGTTTGTTTAACAAAGCTAATTTTTGGCTGAAAATTTAGGTTCTTGTTTTGGTTTAGAAAGAATTCTGCCAAAACTTAGTTCTTGAAAGAGATGGGGCAGAATCAAATGGTATACTTGTTTTGCTTGATTTTAATTGTTTTTTGTCGTGCAGATTTGCCTGAGGATCAACCGAAGACGAATGTTTGGGTGACCTTAGCCAAGGCTGCCGGATCGGATACTATATGTCTGTCTAATTCGGAACCAGAAAAGCCTTTCTCAACCTGTTTGGTTGGTGTGCCAGTGAAAGAGTTTCCTTTGGTCAGAAAAGAATCCAATGGTAAACCAGGTGGAATTGACAATGGAAACAGTCCTTCCTTCAATTGGAACATTTGTTCCAAGAAACTTCTCAGGGCAGCAAATGTTTCAAACAGTTGGGATGTGTTTCTACAGACGGACCAATCTCCACGGCAATTGCCAAAAGGGTATTGGATCATTTGCGGAGACAGAGGTTGGCAAGGCATTCCAGCCCACCTTGAAGGTGGCCCTTGCAGCATTGGTATGCTTACCATAATTGCCCCCACCGCCAAAGCAGTGATGAAAAAGAAACAAAGGAAAACGAGAGCTGTTCCTCATTATGATGAGAACTGTCAGAGTGATTTTATGCCTTGGAATGCCGCCAGAAGGGTTTCAGCAGGCATATTTCTACCCCAATTGGCTTCAGCTGTGGCATTGAGACAATTAGATCGAGTTGGATGTTGGCTGAGCAAACAAGCTAATGCCACATCCTCCGCAATCAGTGATATGTTGACCAATGTTGATAGTATTAGACATGCTACTCTTCAAAACAGAGCAGCCATTGATTTTCTCTTACTGGCACAAGGACATGGTTGTGAGGAATTGGAAGGTTTGTGTTGTATGAATTTGTCTGATCATTCTGAATCCATTCACAAAAGCATTCAAAAATTCAAGGATCTGACAGCCCAAATTAAAGAAGACGGAGGTTCCTGGTTGGATGATTTGTATCAAAATTGCAGTTTTGCACCTTGGCTAAGGCAACTTTGCAAGATAGGTCTTGACATATTAGGTGTTCTAATACTGATATTGATAGTGGTACCTTGTGTACTCTGTTGTGTTCGGCGAATGATGAACAAAACAGTCCGAGAAGTTTTTGTCATTCAAGCAGGAGAATTAGGAAGTAGAAGCACAGAGAGTGTACGAAATCTCA
Source organism: Melospiza georgiana (assembly GCF_028018845.1). NCBI lineage: Eukaryota > Metazoa > Chordata > Aves > Passeriformes > Passerellidae > Melospiza > Melospiza georgiana. The sequence goes on along the minus strand of NC_080464.1, from coordinate 18,910,047 downwards.
CGAAAGCAGTAGATGAGGGTATTGACATGAACGAAGGTTTTGAATTAAGGCCTTGGAATCGACCAGAGTTTTTTGAACGATGCCTTGTGACTGTTGCCAAACATATCTCTTTCAGGGATTGGGTCTTCACAGCATTAAGTTGCTGTGCCATAATATAGCGATGCTTCAGTTTAGTGAAAATAGGTCTTCAGCAGATAATAAGCAGAAATTTTGCAATAGAGCTATGAAACGCAAATAGCAAGCGACAAGAAAATGAAAGCTTCTGGGTCAAACAGAGAGGGGGAAATGTTGGAATCCATAAGGTTAGAGGATTTTTAAGAAATGGTTAAAAAGAAGTATGTAGGCCTTAGACTGGAGTTTTGTTAGCATTGCAGAAAAGTTTCCCATGCAAGCAGAAAAAGTTTTCCATGCAAGCAGAAAAGTTTCCCAAGCAGTAGACGTGACAAATAACAATAGGCTTCTGTAGAATTGGCTTTAGGATGGCAACAAGGTTATTTAATGTATATCTTTAGAAGGTTAGCATGAATAGAACTCTGTTCTTTGTCTCTTATCAACTAGTCTTTGTTTTAGCTACGATTACCTATGTTTTATAAGATTGGATAGAATGCTTGTCAAGATGTGTTTTCTGTGTCTGATTGGCTGAATTCTAGTCTGAGATGATTTTATGTATTGCTGTATGAGCCCTGTTGAAGGAGACATTTTTTGGTGTGGATCAGTGAGCTGTCATGTCTCCATTTTGTATTTTGAGACTGATGTGCTGGAAATAAAAGCAAAAATCTCTTCACTGGTCTGGTTACCATGTTATCCATATTTGGATATTTTGCCGCGGCCTAGTGGGTTCCTTTTTTAAGGCGTGGGTTCCTGACACCATTGGACTTATACCTGTCCCGTCCCCCGCATATTGCTGCCCCGTGTGAGGACGTAGAATAGAAGAAAAACAAAGAAAAATCGTGGAAGCACCAGCCGCGGAGACCCAAGTGTTAACAAGGAGGGCACTGTATCATCTCTCCCGCCGAAACCAAGAAAATTGTAAGTAGCTTATCTCGGGAGAGCGCTTGGGTGACGTTGGGAGGAAAAATAGAGAAAAAGAAAATTATTAAAAGAGCACAAAAATGGGAACGAATTTATCAGAAGTTGAATGGGATGTTTTTTATCAATTAGAGACAATGTTACAAGAAAAAGGTCACTCTGAAATTTCAAAAACTGAGCTTAAAAACTTACTTATCTGGGTTAAAGCGAATACGCAAGATTTAAATCTGCAGTCTGCTTTTTCTTTTCATTTTTGGGATCAGATAAACTGGAGAATCTATAATCTAGTCTCTCTCAAAAAAGATGAAAGCTTAAGAGAACTTGTGCCGGTTTGTAGTGCGCTGTTGTAGTGCTTTTTTAAACAAAGTGATAAAAATAAGATCAACTTGGACTCAGAAAACAGAGCTTCTGGTTCTCTCTCACGAAATTCCAGTAAACCAGAGACTGTGTGTGTATCGGAGAATGTTACAAGTGTTGTTGCAAATGCTGAAAGTATTGCTTTGAACTCTGTTGAACAAAATCTTTCTTCTCTCTCTCTGGGAAAAAATGAGACTCTTTCGGACTTTTCTTCGCGTTGTTCTGTTAATGTAAAAATATGTGACTCTTGTAAGGGGGATGGAACAAAGTGTGTAAAAGATGGAAATGAAAAAGTGACTGTACTTCCTAAAATTGTTTGTGCAGGGACACTGAAACCTGAATTGGATTCTGTTGGGCCTGGGGTGGAGGCTGAGGTGGCTGCTTCCACTCGGGAAATTGTGGTTCCAGGGAACTCTTTTTCAGTTAAGCAAAACCATGGTTGTTCTGGTGTTTGTCAATCTATAGATACAGAGAAAGAAAAATTGGCTTTAAGGGTGGAGTCCTTTGAAAGGAAGAGATGGAAGAAACTCGCGACTGTGTTGTTGCTGAAATTCAAAAAGCTGGACTTGAAATCTCTGCAACGAAAATTCAACAAGTTTCACCTTAGAAGTACCTGGGATGGAAGATGACTGAGACGACAAGAACACCACAAAAAATTCAGATCCGAACCAGAGTCAACAACCTACAAGAGTTACAACAACTTCTAGGAGAAATCAACTGGGTCAGACCGATGTTGGGAATCACCAATGATGAACTGAGTCCGCTCTTCCATTTGCTGAGAGGAAGTTGCGACATCACTTCGCCAAGAACTTTAACCCCTGAAGCTCGTGCTGCTCTCGACAAAGTCACAGAAGCTCTTCAAAAAAGACAAGCTCATCGCTGCGTTCCTGAAAATCCTTTCTTTCTTGCAATCTTAGGAGAGAAGAAGCAGCTTTGTGGTCTCATTTTCCAGTGGGATTCCACAGAGCAAGATCCTTTGTTAATAATGGAATGGGATTTTCCTCCCTACAGGTTTTCAAAGACCATTTGCTCAGTTTTAGAAATGATTGCATACATTATAATTAAGGCTAGAACCAGATTGTTAACTTTGGCAGGTCAAGAATTTTCAGTTATCTATTTGCCATTGAAAAATGATTATTTCAATTGGGCAATGCAAAATTCTGATGATTTACAATATGCATTCTTAGGTTTTCCAGGTGTTTGTTCCATACACTATCCAGCTCACAAACTACTGCAAGCAAAATTGAGTTTCAGAGAAAAACCTAAATTGAGTGAAGAACCTTTACATGCTGTGACTCTCTTCACTGATGGCTCTGGTAAAAGCCACAGGTCCGTTGTGACTTGGTTTAATCAAAAGACTAATGTTTGGGAATCTGATATTCAAACAGTAGAGGGATCCCCTCAAATTGTTGAGCCTGCTGCAGTAGTTTGAGCTTTTCAGCTGTTTCCTCAGCCTTTTAATTTGGTCACAGATTCTGCTTATGTTGCTAATGTAGTCAGGAGAATAGAAGGTTCCATTTTAAAGGATGTTAGTAATGAAACTTTACATCGTTGGCTTTCATGTCTTTTTATAACTTTGCAATATAGAACTAATCCATATTTTGTTTCTCACATTAGGGCGCATTCTTCACTTCCTGGATTTTTAGTGGAAGGAAATGCAAGAGCGGACAAGCTGACAATGGTCATTTCTAACACATTGCCAAATAGTTTTGAACAAGCAAAATTGAGTCGTGCCTTTTTCCACCAAAATGCACAAGCACTCATGCAAATGTTCCAAATCACTTAAAGTCAAGCTAAAGCTATCATTCATACTTGCCCTGACTGTCAATTGGTACAACCTCCTGTTTCTACAGGAGCAATCAACCCCCGAGGCTTACAAAGCCTACAGTTGTGGCAAACAGATGTTACTAAATAGCCTTCTTTTGGTAAATTTAAAAATATTCATGTTTCCATAGACACGTTCTCTGGTGCAGTTTTTGCTTCCCTTCACACAAGTGATACTGGCAGCCATGCCTGTCATCATTTCCTGCAAGCTTTTGCTTCATTGGGTATACCCCAAGAAGTAAAAACTGACAATGGCCCCGCATACATATCTCAAAAATTGGCCACATTTTTAAATGAATGGGGTGTTCGACACATTTTTGGTATTCCCCACTCTCCCACAAGCCAAGCAATCATTGAAAGAACACATCAAACCTTAAAACGCATATTAGATCAACAGAGAGGGGGAACGGAAATCACCCCACAGATGAGACTGAGTAAGGCTTTGTATGTTTTTAATTTTCTAAATAGTAAAAGTACAGAACCAGATCCACCAATCTTTAGACACTTTTCAAATAGCACACAGGCAAAACTGAAAGAACATCCTCCTCTTCTAATTAGAAACCCTGACTCTGGACAGATGGAAGGCCCGTTTCAATTAATAACGTGGGGCAAAGGGTATGCTTCTATTTCCACAGGTGCTGGAAGAATTAAGTGGGTTCCTGCCAAAAACGTCAAACCGTATCGCACTTCAGAACCTGTTGTCGAGCCTAGAACTGAGGAAGCGAGTACGCAGACGTAGACCGAATGGAAGGATCCCGGGTCTCGCCTGACGCCTCTTGTGCCTGACGTTCATTGTGCATCGGTGGAACCCGTGAACTCTGATTTTGTGCCAATTTTTATTTATGAGTATACGAATGAAATGCTGAATGTTTGTTTAACAAAGCTAATTTTTGGCTGAAAATTTAGGTTCTTGTTTTGGTTTAGAAAGAATTCTGCCAAAACTTAGTTCTTGAAAGAGATGGGGCAGAATCAAATGGTATACTTGTTTTGCTTGATTTTAATTGTTTTTTGTCGTGCAGATTTGCCTGAGGATCAACCGAAGACGAATGTTTGGGTGACCTTAGCCAAGGCTGCCGGATCGGATACTATATGTCTGTCTAATTCGGAACCAGAAAAGCCTTTCTCAACCTGTTTGGTTGGTGTGCCAGTGAAAGAGTTTCCTTTGGTCAGAAAAGAATCCAATGGTAAACCAGGTGGAATTGACAATGGAAACAGTCCTTCCTTCAATTGGAACATTTGTTCCAAGAAACTTCTCAGGGCAGCAAATGTTTCAAACAGTTGGGATGTGTTTCTACAGACGGACCAATCTCCACGGCAATTGCCAAAAGGGTATTGGATCATTTGCGGAGACAGAGGTTGGCAAGGCATTCCAGCCCACCTTGAAGGTGGCCCTTGCAGCATTGGTATGCTTACCATAATTGCCCCCACCGCCAAAGCAGTGATGAAAAAGAAACAAAGGAAAACGAGAGCTGTTCCTCATTATGATGAGAACTGTCAGAGTGATTTTATGCCTTGGAATGCCGCCAGAAGGGTTTCAGCAGGTATATTTCTACCCCAATTGGCTTCAGCTGTGGCATTGAGACAATTAGATCGAGTTGGATGTTGGCTGAGCAAACAAGCTAATGCCACATCCTCCGCAATCAGTGATATGTTGACCAATGTTGATAGTATTAGACATGCTACTCTTCAAAACAGAGCAGCCATTGATTTTCTCTTACTGGCACAAGGACATGGTTGTGAGGAATTGGAAGGTTTGTGTTGTATGAATTTGTCTGATCATTCTGAATCCATTCACAAAAGCATTCAAAAATTCAAGGATCTGACAGCCCAAATTAAAGAAGACGGAGGTTCCTGGTTGGATGATTTGTATCAAAATTGCAGTTTTGCACCTTGGCTAAGGCAACTTTGCAAGATAGGTCTTGACATATTAGGTGTTCTAATACTGATATTGATAGTGGTACCTTGTGTACTCTGTTGTGTTCGGCGAATGATGAACAAAACAGTCCGAGAAGTTTTTGTCATTCAAGCAGGAGAATTAGGAAGTAGAAGCACAGAGAGTGTACGAAATCTCACGAAAGCAGTAGATGAGGGTATTGACATGAACGAAGGTTTTGAATTAAGGCCTTGGAATCGACCAGAGTTTTTTGAACGATGCCTTGTGACTGTTGCCAAACATAGCTCTTTCAGGGATTGGGTCTTCACAGCATTAAGTTGCTGTGCCGTAATATAGCGATGCTTCAGTTTAGTGAAAATAGGTCTTCAGCAGATAATAAGCAGAAATTTTGCAATAGAGCTATGAAACGCAAATAGCAAGCGACAAGAAAATGAAAGCTTCTGGGTCAAACAGAGAGGGGGAAATGTTGGAATCCATAAGGTTAGAGGATTTTTAAGAAATGGTTAAAAAGAAGTATGTAGGCCTTAGACTGGAGTTTTGTTAGCATTGCAGAAAAGTTTCCCATGCAAGCAGAAAAAGTTTTCCATGCAAGCAGAAAAGTTTCCCAAGCAGTAGACGTGACAAATAACAATAGGCTTCTGTAGAATTGGCTTTAGGATGGCAACAAGGTTATTTAATGTGTATCTTTAGAAGGTTAGCATGAATAGAACTCTGTTCTTTGTCTCTTATCAACTAGTCTTTGTTTTAGCTACGATTACCTATGTTTTATAAGATTGGATAGAATGCTTGTCAATATGTGTTTTCTGTGTCTGACTGGCTGAATTCTAGTCTGAGATGATTTTATGTATTGCTGTATGAGCCCTGTTGAAGGAGACATTTTTCGGTGTGGATCAGTGAGGTGTCATGTCTCCATTTTGTATTTTGAGACTGATGTGCTGGAAATAAAAGCAAAAATCTCTTCACTGGTCTGGTTACCATGTTATCCATATTTGGATATTTTGCCGCGGCCTAGTGGGTTCCTTTTTTAAGGCGTGGGTTCCTGACACCATTGGACTTATACCTGTCCCGTCCCCCGCATATTGCTGCCCCGTGTGAGGACGTAGAATAGAAGAAAAACAAAGAAAAATCGTGGAAGCACCAGCCGCGGAGACCCAAGTGTTAACAAGGAGGACACTGTATCATCTCTCCCGCCGAAACCAAGAAAATTGTAAGTAACTTATCTCGGGAGAGCGCTTGGGTGACGTTGGGAGGAAAAATAGAGAAAAAGAAAATTATTAAAAGAGCACAAAAATGGGAACGAATTTATCAGAAGTTGAATGGGATGTTTTTCATCAATTAGAGACAATGTTACAAGAAAAAGGTCACTCTGAAATTTCAAAAACTGAGCTTAAAAACTTACTTATCTGGGTTAAAGCGAATACGCAAGATTTAAATCTGCAGTCTGCTTTTTCTTTTCATTTTTGGGATCAGATAAACTGGAGAATCTATAATCTAGTCTCTCTCAAAAAAGATGAAAGCTTAAGAGAACTTGTGCCGGTTTGTAGTGCGCTGTTGTAGTGCTTTTTTAAACAAAGTGATAAAAATAAGATCAACTTGGACTCAGAAAACAGAGCTTCTGGTTCTCTCTCACGAAATTCCAGTAAACCAGAGACTGTGTGTGTATCGGAGAATGTTACAAGTGTTGTTGCAAATGCTGAAAGTATTGCTTTGAACTCTGTTGAACAAAATCTTTCTTCTCTCTCTCTGGGAAAAAATGAGACTCTTTCGGACTTTTCTTCGCGTTGTTCTGTTAATGTAAAAATATGTGACTCTTGTAAGGGGGATGGAACAAAGTGTGTAAAAGATGGAAATGAAAAAGTGACTGTACTTCCTAAAATTGTTTGTGCAGGGACACTGAAACCTGAATTGGATTCTGTTGGGCCTGGGGTGGAGGCTGAGGTGGCTGCTTCCACTCGGGAAATTGTGGTTCCAGGGAACTCTTTTTCAGTTAAGCAAAACCATGGTTGTTCTGGTGTTTGTCAATCTATAGATACAGAGAAAGAAAAATTGGCTTTAAGGGTGGAGTCCTTTGAAAGGAAGAGATGGAAGAAACTCGCGACTGTGTTGTTGCTGAAATTCAAAAAGCTGGACCTGAAATCTCTGCAACGAAAATTCAACAAGTTTCACCTTAGAAGTACCTGGGATGGAAGATGACTGAGACGACAAGAACACCACAAAAAATTCAGATCCGAACCAGAGTCAACAACCTACAAGAGTTACAACAACTTCTAGGAGAAATCAACTGGGTCAGACCGATGTTGCGAATCACCAATGATGAACTGAGTCCGCTCTTCCATTTGCTGAGAGGAAGTTGCGACATCACTTCGCCAAGAACTTTAACCCCTGAAGCTCGTGCTGCTCTCGACAAAGTCACAGAAGCTCTTCAAAAAAGACAAGCTCATCGCTGCGTTCCTGAAAATCCTTTCTTTCTTGCAATCTTAGGAGAGAAGAAGCGGCTTTGTGGTCTCATTTTCCAGTGGGATTCCACAGAGCAAGATCCTTTGTTAATAATGGAATGGGATTTTCCTCCCTACAGGTTTTCAAAGACCATTTGCTCAGTTTTAGAAATGATTGCATACATTATAATTAAGGCTAGAACCAGATTGTTAACTTTGGCAGGTCAAGAATTTTCAGTTATCTATTTGCCATTGAAAAATGATTATTTCAATTGGGCAATGCAAAATTCTGATGATTTACAATATGCATTCTTAGGTTTTCCAGGTGTTTGTTCCATACACTATCCAGCTCACAAACTACTGCAAGCAAAATTGAGTTTCAGAGAAAAACCTAAATTGAGTGAAGAACCTTTACATGCTGTGACTCTCTTCACTGATGGCTCTGGTAAAAGCCACAGGTCCGTTGTGACTTGGTTTAATCAAAAGACTAATGTTTGGGAATCTGATATTCAAACAGTAGAGGGATCCCCTCAAATTGTTGAGCCTGCTGCAGTAGTTTGAGCTTTTCAGCTGTTTCCTCAGCCTTTTAATTTGGTCACAGATTCTGCTTATGTTGCTAATGTAGTCAGGAGAATAGAAGGTTCCATTTTAAAGGATGTTAGTAATGAAACTTTACATCGTTGGCTTTCATGTCTTTTTATAACTTTGCAATATAGAACTAATCCATATTTTGTTTCTCACATTAGGGCGCATTCTTCACTTCCTGGATTTTTAGTGGAAGGAAATGCAAGAGCGGACAAGCTGACAATGGTCATTTCTAACACATTGCCAAATAGTTTTGAACAAGCAAAATTGAGTCGTGCCTTTTTCCACCAAAATGCACAAGCACTCATGCAAATGTTCCAAATCACTTAAAGTCAAGCTAAAGCTATCATTCATACTTGCCCTGACTGTCAATTGGTACAACCTCCTGTTTCTACAGGAGCAATCAACCCCCGAGGCTTACAAAGCCTACAGTTGTGGCAAACAGATGTTACTAAATAGCCTTCTTTTGGTAAATTTAAAAATATTCATGTTTCCATAGACACGTTCTCTGGTGCAGTTTTTGCTTCCCTTCACACAAGTGATACTGGCAGCCATGCCTGTCATCATTTCCTGCAAGCTTTTGCTTCATTGGGTATACCCCAAGAAGTAAAAACTGACAATGGCCCCGCATACATATCTCAAAAATTGGCCACATTTTTAAATGAATGGGGTGTTCGACACATTTTTGGTATTCCCCACTCTCCCACAAGCCAAGCAATCATTGAAAGAACACATCAAACCTTAAAACGCATATTAGATCAACAGAGAGGGGGAACGGAAATCACCCCACAGATGAGACTGAGTAAGGCTTTGTATGTTTTTAATTTTCTAAATAGTAAAAGTACAGAACCAGATCCACCAATCTTTAGACACTTTTCAAATAGCACACAGGCAAAACTGAAAGAACATCCTCCTCTTCTAATTAGAAACCCTGACTCTGGACAGATGGAAGGTCCGTTTCAATTAATAACGTGGGGCAAAGGGTATGCTTCTATTTCCACAGGTGCTGGAAGAATTAAGTGGGTTCCTGCCAAAAACGTCAAACCGTATCGCACTTCAGAACCTGTTGTCGAGCCTAGAACTGAGGAAGCGAGTACGCAGACGTAGACCGAATGGAAGGATCCCGGGTCTCGCCTGACGCCTCTTGTGCCTGACGTTCATTGTGCATCGGTGGAACCCGTGAACTCTGATTTTGTGCCAATTTTTATTTATGAGTATACGAATGAAATGCTGAATGTTTGTTTAACAAAGCTAATTTTTGGCTGAAAATTTAGGTTCTTGTTTTGGTTTAGAAAGAATTCTGCCAAAACTTAGTTCTTGAAAGAGATGGGGCAGAATCAAATGGTATACTTGTTTTGCTTGATTTTAATTGTTTTTTGTCGTGCAGATTTGCCTGAGGATCAACCGAAGACGAATGTTTGGGTGACCTTAGCCAAGGCTGCCGGATCGGATACTATATGTCTGTCTAATTCGGAACCAGAAAAGCCTTTCTCAACCTGTTTGGTTGGTGTGCCAGTGAAAGAGTTTCCTTTGGTCAGAAAAGAATCCAATGGTAAACCAGGTGGAATTGACAATGGAAACAGTCCTTCCTTCAATTGGAACATTTGTTCCAAGAAACTTCTCAGGGCAGCAAATGTTTCAAACAGTTGGGATGTGTTTCTACAGACGGACCAATCTCCACGGCAATTGCCAAAAGGGTATTGGATCATTTGCGGAGACAGAGGTTGGCAAGGCATTCCAGCCCACCTTGAAGGTGGCCCTTGCAGCATTGGTATGCTTACCATAATTGCCCCCACCGCCAAAGCAGTGATGAAAAAGAAACAAAGGAAAACGAGAGCTGTTCCTCATTATGATGAGAACTGTCAGAGTGATTTTATGCCTTGGAATGCCGCCAGAAGGGTTTCAGCAGGCATATTTCTACCCCAATTGGCTTCAGCTGTGGCATTGAGACAATTAGATCGAGTTGGATGTTGGCTGAGCAAACAAGCTAATGCCACATCCTCCGCAATCAGTGATATGTTGACCAATGTTGATAGTATTAGACATGCTACTCTTCAAAACAGAGCAGCCATTGATTTTCTCTTACTGGCACAAGGACATGGTTGTGAGGAATTGGAAGGTTTGTGTTGTATGAATTTGTCTGATCATTCTGAATCCATTCCCAAAAGCATTCAAAAATTAAAGGATCTGACAGCCCAAATTAAAGAAGACGGAGGTTCCTGGTTGGATGATTTGTATCAAAATTGCAGTTTTGCACCTTGGCTAAGGCAACTTTGCAAGATAGGTCTTGACATATTAGGTGTTCTAATACTGATATTGATAGTGGTACCTTGTGTACTCTGTTGTGTTCGGCGAATGATGAACAAAACAGTCCGAGAAGTTTTTGTCATTCAAGCAGGAGAATTAGGAAGTAGAAGCACAGAGAGTGTACGAAATCTCACGAAAGCAGTAGATGAGGGTATTGACATGAACGAAGGTTTTGAATTAAGGCCTTGGAATCGACCAGAGTTTTTTGAACGATGCCTTGTGACTGTTGCCAAACATATCTCTTTCAGGGATTGGGTCTTCACAGCATTAAGTTGCTGTGCCATAATATAGCGATGCTTCAGTTTAGTGAAAATAGGTCTTCAGCAGATAATAAGCAGAAATTTTGCAATAGAGCTATGAAACGCAAATAGCAAGCGACAAGAAAATGAAAGCTTCTGGGTCAAACAGAGAGGGGGAAATGTTGGAATCCATAAGGTTAGAGGATTTTTAAGAAATGGTTAAAAAGAAGTATGTAGGCCTTAGACTGGAGTTTTGTTAGCATTGCAGAAAAGTTTCCCATGCAAGCAGAAAAAGTTTTCCATGCAAGCAGAAAAGTTTCCCAAGCAGTAGACGTGACAAATAACAATAGGCTTCTGTAGAATTGGCTTTAGGATGGCAACAAGGTTATTTAATGTATATCTTTAGAAGGTTAGCATGAATAGAACTCTGTTCTTTGTCTCTTATCAACTAGTCTTTGTTTTAGCTACGATTACCTATGTTTTATAAGATTGGATAGAATGCTTGTCAAGATGTGTTTTCTGTGTCTGATTGGCTGAATTCTAGTCTGAGATGATTTTATGTATTGCTGTATGAGCCCTGTTGAAGGAGACATTTTTTGGTGTGGATCAGTGAGGTGTCATGTCTCCATTTTGTATTTTGAGACTGATGTGCTGGAAATAAAAGCAAAAATCTCTTCACTGGTCTGGTTACCATGTTATCCATATTTGGATATTTTGCCGCGGCCTAGTGGGTTCCTTTTTTAAGGCGTGGGTTCCTGACACCATTGGACTTATACCTGTCCCGTCCCCCGCATATTGCTGCCCCGTGTGAGGACGTAGAATAGAAGAAAAACAAAGAAAAATCGTGGAAGCACCAGCCGCGGAGACCCAAGTGTTAACAAGGAGGGCACTGTATCATCTCTCCCGCCGAAACCAAGAAAATTGTAAGTAGCTTATCTCGGGAGAGCGCTTGGGTGACGTTGGGAGGAAAAATAGAGAAAAAGAAAATTATTAAAAGAGCACAAAAATGGGAACGAATTTATCAGAAGTTGAATGGGATGTTTTTTATCAATTAGAGACAATGTTACAAGAAAAAGGTCACTCTGAAATTTCAAAAACTGAGCTTAAAAACTTACTTATCTGGGTTAAAGCGAATACGCAAGATTTAAATCTGCAGTCTGCTTTTTCTTTTCATTTTTGGGATCAGATAAACTGGAGAATCTATAATCTAGTCTCTCTCAAAAAAGATGAAAGCTTAAGAGAACTTGTGCCGGTTTGTAGTGCGCTGTTGTAGTGCTTTTTTAAACAAAGTGATAAAAATAAGATCAACTTGGACTCAGAAAACAGAGCTTCTGGTTCTCTCTCACGAAATTCCAGTAAACCAGAGACTGTGTGTGTATCGGAGAATGTTACAAGTGTTGTTGCAAATGCTGAAAGTATTGCTTTGAACTCTGTTGAACAAAATCTTTCTTCTCTCTCTCTGGGAAAAAATGAGACTCTTTCGGACTTTTCTTCGCGTTGTTCTGTTAATGTAAAAATATGTGACTCTTGTAAGGGGGATGGAACAAAGTGTGTAAAAGATGGAAATGAAAAAGTGACTGTACTTCCTAAAATTGTTTGTGCAGGGACACTGAAACCTGAATTGGATTCTGTTGGGCCTGGGGTGGAGGCTGAGGTGGCTGCTTCCACTCGGGAAATTGTGGTTCCAGGGAACTCTTTTTCAGTTAAGCAAAACCATGGTTGTTCTGGTGTTTGTCAATCTATAGATACAGAGAAAGAAAAATTGGCTTTAAGGGTGGAGTCCTTTGAAAGGAAGAGATGGAAGAAACTCGCGACTGTGTTGTTGCTGAAATTCAAAAAGCTGGACTTGAAATCTCTGCAACGAAAATTCAACAAGATTCACCTTAGAAGTACCTGGGATGGAAGATGACTGAGACGACAAGAACACCACAAAAAATTCAGATCCGAACCAGAGTCAACAACCTACAAGAGTTACAACAACTTCTAGGAGAAATCAACTGGGTCAGACCGATGTTGGGAATCACCAATGATGAACTGAGTCCGCTCTTCCATTTGCTGAGAGGAAGTTGCGACATCACTTCGCCAAGAACTTTAACCCCTGAAGCTCGTGCTGCTCTCGACAAAGTCACAGAAGCTCTTCAAAAAAGACAAGCTCATCGCTGCGTTCCTGAAAATCCTTTCTTTCTTGCAATCTTAGGAGAGAAGAAGCAGCTTTGTGGTCTCATTTTCCAGTGGGATTCCACAGAGCAAGATCCTTTGTTAATAATGGAATGGGATTTTCCTCCCTACAGGTTTTCAAAGACCATTTGCTCAGTTTTAGAAATGATTGCATACATTATAATTAAGGCTAGAACCAGATTGTTAACTTTGGCAGGTCAAGAATTTTCAGTTATCTATTTGCCATTGAAAAATGATTATTTCAATTGGGCAATGCAAAATTCTGATGATTTACAATATGCATTCTTAGGTTTTCCAGGTGTTTGTTCCATACACTATCCAGCTCACAAACTACTGCAAGCAAAATTGAGTTTCAGAGAAAAACCTAAATTGAGTGAAGAACCTTTACATGCTGTGACTCTCTTCACTGATGGCTCTGGTAAAAGCCACAGGTCCGTTGTGACTTGGTTTAATCAAAAGACTAATGTTTGGGAATCTGATATTCAAACAGTAGAGGGATCCCCTCAAATTGTTGAGCCTGCTGCAGTAGTTTGAGCTTTTCAGCTGTTTCCTCAGCCTTTTAATTTGGTCACAGATTCTGCTTATGTTGCTAATGTAGTCAGGAGAATAGAAGGTTCCATTTTAAAGGATGTTAGTAATGAAACTTTACATCGTTGGCTTTCATGTCTTTTTATAACTTTGCAATATAGAACTAATCCATATTTTGTTTCTCACATTAGGGCGCATTCTTCACTTCCTGGATTTTTAGTGGAAGGAAATGCAAGAGCGGACAAGCTGACAATGGTCATTTCTAACACATTGCCAAATAGTTTTGAACAAGCAAAATTGAGTCGTGCCTTTTTCCACCAAAATGCACAAGCACTCATGCAAATGTTCCAAATCACTTAAAGTCAAGCTAAAGCTATCATTCATACTTGCCCTGACTGTCAATTGGTACAACCTCCTGTTTCTACAGGAGCAATCAACCCCCGAGGCTTACAAAGCCTACAGTTGTGGCAAACAGATGTTACTAAATAGCCTTCTTTTGGTAAATTTAAAAATATTCATGTTTCCATAGACACGTTCTCTGGTGCAGTTTTTGCTTCCCTTCACACAAGTGATACTGGCAGCCATGCCTGTCATCATTTCCTGCAAGCTTTTGCTTCATTGGGTATACCCCAAGAAGTAAAAACTGACAATGGCCCCGCATACATATCTCAAAAATTGGCCACATTTTTAAATGAATGGGGTGTTCGACACATTTTTGGTATTCCCCACTCTCCCACAAGCCAAGCAATCATTGAAAGAACACATCAAACCTTAAAACGCATATTAGATCAACAGAGAGGGGGAACGGAAATCACCCCACAGATGAGACTGAGTAAGGCTTTGTATGTTTTTAATTTTCTAAATAGTAAAAGTACAGAACCAGATCCACCAATCTTTAGACACTTTTCAAATAGCACACAGGCAAAACTGAAAGAACATCCTCCTCTTCTAATTAGAAACCCTGACTCTGGACAGATGGAAGGCCCGTTTCAATTAATAACGTGGGGCAAAGGGTATGCTTCTATTTCCACAGGTGCTGGAAGAATTAAGTGGGTTCCTGCCAAAAACGTCAAACCGTATCGCACTTCAGAACCTGTTGTCGAGCCTAGAACTGAGGAAGCGAGTACGCAGACGTAGACCGAATGGAAGGATCCCGGGTCTCGCCTGACGCCTCTTGTGCCTGACGTTCATTGTGCATCGGTGGAACCCGTGAACTCTGATTTTGTGCCAATTTTTATTTATGAGTATACGAATGAAATGCTGAATGTTTGTTTAACAAAGCTAATTTTTGGCTGAAAATTTAGGTTCTTGTTTTGGTTTAGAAAGAATTCTGCCAAAACTTAGTTCTTGAAAGAGATGGGGCAGAATCAAATGGTATACTTGTTTTGCTTGATTTTAATTGTTTTTTGTCGTGCAGATTTGCCTGAGGATCAACCGAAGACGAATGTTTGGGTGACCTTAGCCAAGGCTGCCGGATCGGATACTATATGTCTGTCTAATTCGGAACCAGAAAAGCCTTTCTCAACCTGTTTGGTTGGTGTGCCAGTGAAAGAGTTTCCTTTGGTCAGAAAAGAATCCAATGGTAAACCAGGTGGAATTGACAATGGAAACAGTCCTTCCTTCAATTGGAACATTTGTTCCAAGAAACTTCTCAGGGCAGCAAATGTTTCAAACAGTTGGGATGTGTTTCTACAGACGGACCAATCTCCACGGCAATTGCCAAAAGGGTATTGGATCATTTGCGGAGACAGAGGTTGGCAAGGCATTCCAGCCCACCTTGAAGGTGGCCCTTGCAGCATTGGTATGCTTACCATAATTGCCCCCACCGCCAAAGCAGTGATAAAAAAGAAACAAAGGAAAACGAGAGCTGTTCCTCATTATGATGAGAACTGTCAGAGTGATTTTATGCCTTGGAATGCCGCCAGAAGGGTTTCAGCAGGTATATTTCTACCCCAATTGGCTTCAGCTGTGGCATTGAGACAATTAGATCGAGTTGGATGTTGGCTGAGCAAACAAGCTAATGCCACATCCTCCGCAATCAGTGATATGTTGACCAATGTTGATAGTATTAGACATGCTACTCTTCAAAACAGAGCAGCCATTGATTTTCTCTTACTGGCACAAGGACATGGTTGTGAGGAATTGGAAGGTTTGTGTTGTATGAATTTGTCTGATCATTCTGAATCCATTCACAAAAGCATTCAAAAATTCAAGGATCTGACAGCCCAAATTAAAGAAGACGGAGGTTCCTGGTTGGATGATTTGTATCAAAATTGCAGTTTTGCACCTTGGCTAAGGCAACTTTGCAAGATAGGTCTTGACATATTAGGTGTTCTAATACTGATATTGATAGTGGTACCTTGTGTACTCTGTTGTGTTCGGCGAATGATGAACAAAACAGTCCGAGAAGTTTTTGTCATTCAAGCAGGAGAATTAGGAAGTAGAAGCACAGAGAGTGTACGAAATCTCACGAAAGCAGTAGATGAGGGTATTGACATGAACGAAGGTTTTGAATTAAGGCCTTGGAATCGACCAGAGTTTTTTGAACGATGCCTTGTGACTGTTGCCAAACATAGCTCTTTCAGGGATTGGGTCTTCACAGCATTAAGTTGCTGTGCCGTAATATAGCGATGCTTCAGTTTAGTGAAAATAGGTCTTCAGCAGATAATAAGCAGAAATTTTGCAATAGAGCTATGAAACGCAAATAGCAAGCGACAAGAAAATGAAAGCTTCTGGGTCAAACAGAGAGGGGGAAATGTTGGAATCCATAAGGTTAGAGGATTTTTAAGAAATGGTTAAAAAGAAGTATGTAGGCCTTAGACTGGAGTTTTGTTAGCATTGCAGAAAAGTTTCCCATGCAAGCAGAAAAAGTTTTCCATGCAAGCAGAAAAGTTTCCCAAGCAGTAGACGTGACAAATAACAATAGGCTTCTGTAGAATTGGCTTTAGGATGGCAACAAGGTTATTTAATGTGTATCTTTAGAAGGTTAGCATGAATAGAACTCTGTTCTTTGTCTCTTATCAACTAGTCTTTGTTTTAGCTACGATTACCTATGTTTTATAAGATTGGATAGAATGCTTGTCAATATGTGTTTTCTGTGTCTGACTGGCTGAATTCTAGTCTGAGATGATTTTATGTATTGCTGTATGAGCCCTGTTGAAGGAGACATTTTTCGGTGTGGATCAGTGAGGTGTCATGTCTCCATTTTGTATTTTGAGACTGATGTGCTGGAAATAAAAGCAAAAATCTCTTCACTGGTCTGGTTACCATGTTATCCATATTTGGATATTTTGCCGCGGCCTAGTGGGTTCCTTTTTTAAGGCGTGGGTTCCTGACACCATTGGACTTATACCTGTCCCGTCCCCCGCATATTGCTGCCCCGTGTGAGGACGTAGAATAGAAGAAAAACAAAGAAAAATCGTGGAAGCACCAGCCGCGGAGACCCAAGTGTTAACAAGGAGGACACTGTATCATCTCTCCCGCCGAAACCAAGAAAATTGTAAGTAACTTATCTCGGGAGAGCGCTTGGGTGACGTTGGGAGGAAAAATAGAGAAAAAGAAAATTATTAAAAGAGCACAAAAATGGGAAAGAATTTATCAGAAGTTGAATGGGATGTTTTTCATCAATTAGAGACAATGTTACAAGAAAAAGGTCACTCTGAAATTTCAAAAACTGAGCTTAAAAACTTACTTATCTGGGTTAAAGCGAATACGCAAGATTTAAATCTGCAGTCTGCTTTTTCTTTTCATTTTTGGGATCAGATAAACTGGAGAATCTATAATCTAGTCTCTCTCAAAAAAGATGAAAGCTTAAGAGAACTTGTGCCGGTTTGTAGTGCGCTGTTGTAGTGCTTTTTTAAACAAAGTGATAAAAATAAGATCAACTTGGACTCAGAAAACAGAGCTTCTGGTTCTCTCTCACGAAATTCCAGTAAACCAGAGACTGTGTGTGTATCGGAGAATGTTACAAGTGTTGTTGCAAATGCTGAAAGTATTGCTTTGAACTCTGTTGAACAAAATCTTTCTTCTCTCTCTCTGGGAAAAAATGAGACTCTTTCGGACTTTTCTTCGCGTTGTTCTGTTAATGTAAAAATATGTGACTCTTGTAAGGGGGATGGAACAAAGTGTGTAAAAGATGGAAATGAAAAAGTGACTGTACTTCCTAAAATTGTTTGTGCAGGGACACTGAAACCTGAATTGGATTCTGTTGGGCCTGGGGTGGAGGCTGAGGTGGCTGCTTCCACTCGGGAAATTGTGGTTCCAGGGAACTCTTTTTCAGTTAAGCAAAACCATGGTTGTTCTGGTGTTTGTCAATCTATAGATACCGAGAAAGAAAAATTGGCTTTAAGGGTGGAGTCCTTTGAAAGGAAGAGATGGAAGAAACTCGCGACTGTGTTGTTGCTGAAATTCAAAAAGCTGGACCTGAAATCTCTGCAACGAAAATTCAACAAGTTTCACCTTAGAAGTACCTGGGATGGAAGATGACTGAGACGACAAGAACACCACAAAAAATTCAGATCCGAACCAGAGTCAACAACCTACAAGAGTTACAACAACTTCTAGGAGAAATCAACTGGGTCAGACCGATGTTGGGAATCACCAATGATGAACTGAGTCCGCTCTTCCATTTGCTGAGAGGAAGTTGCGACATCACTTCGCCAAGAACTTTAACCCCTGAAGCTCGTGCTGCTCTCGACAAAGTCACAGAAGCTCTTCAAAAAAGACAAGCTCATCGCTGCGTTCCTGAAAATCCTTTCTTTCTTGCAATCTTAGGAGAGAAGAAGCGGCTTTGTGGTCTCATTTTCCAGTGGGATTCCACAGAGCAAGATCCTTTGTTAATAATGGAATGGGATTTTCCGCCCTACAGGTTTTCAAAGACCATTTGCTCAGTTTTAGAAATGATTGCATACATTATAATTAAGGCTAGAACCAGATTGTTAACTTTGGCAGGTCAAGAATTTTCAGTTATCTATTTGCCATTGAAAAATGATTATTTCAATTGGGCAATGCAAAATTCTGATGATTTACAATATGCATTCTTAGGTTTTCCAGGTGTTTGTTCCATACACTATCCAGCTCACAAACTACTGCAAGCAAAATTGAGTTTCAGAGAAAAACCTAAATTGAGTGAAGAACCTTTACATGCTGTGACTCTCTTCACTGATGGCTCTGGTAAAAGCCACAGGTCCGTTGTGACTTGGTTTAATCAAAAGACTAATGTTTGGGAATCTGATATTCAAACAGTAGAGGGATCCCCTCAAATTGTTGAGCCTGCTGCAGTAGTTTGAGCTTTTCAGCTGTTTCCTCAGCCTTTTAATTTGGTCACAGATTCTGCTTATGTTGCTAATGTAGTCAGGAGAATAGAAGGTTCCATTTTAAAGGATGTTAGTAATGAAACTTTACATCGTTGGCTTTCATGTCTTTTTATAACTTTGCAATATAGAACTAATCCATATTTTGTTTCTCACATTAGGGCGCATTCTTCACTTCCTGGATTTTTAGTGGAAGGAAATGCAAGAGCGGACAAGCTGACAATGGTCATTTCTAACACATTGCCAAATAGTTTTGAACAAGCAAAATTGAGTCGTGCCTTTTTCCACCAAAATGCACAAGCACTCATGCAAATGTTCCAAATCACTTAAAGTCAAGCTAAAGCTATCATTCATACTTGCCCTGACTGTCAATTGGTACAACCTCCTGTTTCTACAGGAGCAATCAACCCCCGAGGCTTACAAAGCCTACAGTTGTGGCAAACAGATGTTACTAAATAGCCTTCTTTTGGTAAATTTAAAAATATTCATGTTTCCATAGACACGTTCTCTGGTGCAGTTTTTGCTTCCCTTCACACAAGTGATACTGGCAGCCATGCCTGTCATCATTTCCTGCAAGCTTTTGCTTCATTGGGTATACCCCAAGAAGTAAAAACTGACAATGGCCCCGCATACATATCTCAAAAATTGGCCACATTTTTAAATGAATGGGGTGTTCGACACATTTTTGGTATTCCCCACTCTCCCACAAGCCAAGCAATCATTGAAAGAACACATCAAACCTTAAAACGCATATTAGATCAAGAGAGAGGGGGAACGGAAATCACCCCACAGATGAGACTGAGTAAGGCTTTGTATGTTTTTAATTTTCTAAGTAGTAAAAGTACAGAACCAGATCCACCAATCTTTAGACACTTTTCAAATAGCACACAGGCAAAACTGAAAGAACATCCTCCTCTTCTAATTAGAAACCCTGACTCTGGACAGATGGAAGGTCCGTTTCAATTAATAACGTGGGGCAAAGGGTATGCTTCTATTTCCACAGGTGCTGGAAGAATTCAGTGGGTTCCTGCCAAAAACGTCAAACCGTATCGCACTTCAGAACCTGTTGTCGAGCCTAGAACTGAGGAAGCGAGTACGCAGACGTAGACCGAATGGAAGGATCCCGGGTCTCGCCTGACGCCTCTTGTGCCTGACGTTCATTGTGCATCGGTGGAACCCGTGAACTCTGATTTTGTGCCAATTTTTATTTATGAGTATACGAATGAAATGCTGAATGTTTGTTTAACAAAGCTAATTTTTGGCTGAAAATTTAGGTTCTTGTTTTGGTTTAGAAAGAATTCTGCCAAAACTTAGTTCTTGAAAGAGATGGGGCAGAATCAAATGGTATACTTGTTTTGCTTGATTTTAATTGTTTTTTGTCGTGCAGATTTGCCTGAGGATCAACCGAAGACGAATGTTTGGGTGACCTTAGCCAAGGCTGCCGGATCGGATACTATATGTCTGTCTAATTCGGAACCAGAAAAGCCTTTCTCAACCTGTTTGGTTGGTGTGCCAGTGAAAGAGTTTCCTTTGGTCAGAAAAGAATCCAATGGTAAACCAGGTGGAATTGACAATGGAAACAGTCCTTCCTTCAATTGGAACATTTGTTCCAAGAAACTTCTCAGGGCAGCAAATGTTTCAAACAGTTGGGATGTGTTTCTACAGACGGACCAATCTCCACGGCAATTGCCAAAAGGGTATTGGATCATTTGCGGAGACAGAGGTTGGCAAGGCATTCCAGCCCACCTTGAAGGTGGCCCTTGCAGCATTGGTATGCTTACCATAATTGCCCCCACCGCCAAAGCAGTGATGAAAAAGAAACAAAGGAAAACGAGAGCTGTTCCTCATTATGATGAGAACTGTCAGAGTGATTTTATGCCTTGGAATGCCGCCAGAAGGGTTTCAGCAGGCATATTTCTACCCCAATTGGCTTCAGCTGTGGCATTGAGACAATTAGATCGAGTTGGATGTTGGCTGAGCAAACAAGCTAATGCCACATCCTCCGCAATCAGTGATATGTTGACCAATGTTGATAGTATTAGACATGCTACTCTTCAAAACAGAGCAGCCATTGATTTTCTCTTACTGGCACAAGGACATGGTTGTGAGGAATTGGAAGGTTTGTGTTGTATGAATTTGTCTGATCATTCTGAATCCATTCCCAAAAGCATTCAAAAATTAAAGGATCTGACAGCCCAAATTAAAGAAGACGGAGGTTCCTGGTTGGATGATTTGTATCAAAATTGCAGTTTTGCACCTTGGCTAAGGCAACTTTGCAAGATAGGTCTTGACATATTAGGTGTTCTAATACTGATATTGATAGTGGTACCTTGTGTACTCTGTTGTGTTCGGCGAATGATGAACAAAACAGTCCGAGAAGTTTTTGTCATTCAAGCAGGAGAATTAGGAAGTAGAAGCACAGAGAGTGTACGAAATCTCACGAAAGCAGTAGATGAGGGTATTGACATGAATGAAGGTTTTGAATTAAGGCCTTGGAATCGACCAGAGTTTTTTGAACGATGCCTTGTGACTGTTGCCAAACATATCTCTTTCAGGGATTGGGTCTTCACAGCATTAAGTTGCTGTGCCGTAATATAGCGATGCTTCAGTTTAGTGAAAATAGGTCTTCAGCAGATAATAAGCAGAAATTTTGCAATAGAGCTATGAAACGCAAATAGCAAGCGACAAGAAAATGAAAGCTTCTGGGTCAAACAGAGAGGGGGAAATGTTGGAATCCATAAGGTTAGAGGATTTTTAAGAAATGGTTAAAAAGAAGTATGTAGGCCTTAGACTGGAGTTTTGTTAGCATTGCAGAAAAGTTTCCCATGCAAGCAGAAAAAGTTTTCCATGCAAGCAGAAAAGTTTCCCAAGCAGTAGACGTGACAAATAACAATAGGCTTCTGTAGAATTGGCTTTAGGATGGCAACAAGGTTATTTAATGTATATCTTTAGAAGGTTAGCATGAATAGAACTCTGTTCTTTGTCTCTTATCAACTAGTCTTTGTTTTAGCTACGATTACCTATGTTTTATAAGATTGGATAGAATGCTTGTCAAGATGTGTTTTCTGTGTCTGATTGGCTGAATTCTAGTCTGAGATGATTTTATGTATTGCTGTATGAGCCCTGTTGAAGGAGACATTTTTTGGTGTGGATCAGTGAGGTGTCATGTCTCCATTTTGTATTTTGAGACTGATGTGCTGGAAATAAAAGCAAAAATCTCTTCACTGGTCTGGTTACCATGTTATCCATATTTGGATATTTTGCCGCGGCCTAGTGGGTTCCTTTTTTAAGGCGTGGGTTCCTGACACCATTGGACTTATACCTGTCCCGTCCCCCGCATATTGCTGCCCCGTGTGAGGACGTAGAATAGAAGAAAAACAAAGAAAAATCGTGGAAGCACCAGCCGCGGAGACCCAAGTGTTAACAAGGAGGACACTGTATCATCTCTCCCGCCAAAACCAAGAAAATTGTAAGTAGCTTATCTCGGGAGAGCGCTTGGGTGACGTTGGGAGGAAAAATAGAGAAAAAGAAAATTATTAAAAGAGCACAAAAATGGGAACGAATTTATCAGAAGTTGAATGGGATGTTTTTTATCAATTAGAGACAATGTTACAAGAAAAAGGTCACTCTGAAATTTCAAAAACTGAGCTTAAAAACTTACTTATCTGGGTTAAAGCGAATACGCAAGATTTAAATCTGCAGTCTGCTTTTTCTTTTCATTTTTGGGATCAGATAAACTGGAGAATCTATAATCTAGTCTCTCTCAAAAAAGATGAAAGCTTAAGAGAACTTGTGCCGGTTTGTAGTGCGCTGTTGTAGTGCTTTTTTAAACAAAGTGATAAAAATAAGATCAACTTGGACTCAGAAAACAGAGCTTCTGGTTCTATCTCACGAAATTCCAGTAAACCAGAGACTGTGTGTGTATCGGAGAATGTTACAAGTGTTGTTGCAAATGCTGAAAGTATTGCTTTGAACTCTGTTGAACAAAATCTTTCTTCTCTCTCTCTGGGAAAAAATGAGACTCTTTCGGACTTTTCTTCGCGTTGTTCTGTTAATGTAAAAATATGTGACTCTTGTAAGGGGGATGGAACAAAGTGTGTAAAAGATGGAAATGAAAAAGTGACTGTACTTCCTAAAATTGTTTGTGCAGGGACACTGAAACCTGAATTGGATTCTGTTGGGCCTGGGGTGGAGGCTGAGGTGGCTGCTTCCACTCGGGAAATTGTGGTTCCAGGGAACTCTTTTTCAGTTAAGCAAAACCATGGTTGTTCTGGTGTTTGTCAATCTATAGATACAGAGAAAGAAAAATTGGCTTTAAGGGTGGAGTCCTTTGAAAGGAAGAGATGGAAGAAACTCGCGACTGTGTTGTTGCTGAAATTCAAAAAGCTGGACCTGAAATCTCTGCAACGAAAATTCAACAAGTTTCACCTTAGAAGTACCTGGGATGGAAGATGACTGAGACGACAAGAACACCACAAAAAATTCAGATCCGAACCAGAGTCAACAACCTACAAGAGTTACAACAACTTCTAGGAGAAATCAACTGGGTCAGACCGATGTTGGGAATCACCAATGATGAACTGAGTCCGCTCTTCCATTTGCTGAGAGGAAGTTGCGACATCACTTCGCCAAGAACTTTAACCCCTGAAGCTCGTGCTGCTCTCGACAAAGTCACAGAAGCTCTTCAAAAAAGACAAGCTCATCGCTGCGTTCCTGAAAATCCTTTCTTTCTTGCAATCTTAGGAGAGAAGAAGCAGCTTTGTGGTCTCATTTTCCAGTGGGATTCCACAGAGCAAGATCCTTTGTTAATAATGGAATGGGATTTTCCTCCCTACAGGTTTTCAAAGACCATTTGCTCAGTTTTAGAAATGATTGCATACATTATAATTAAGGCTAGAACCAGATTGTTAACTTTGGCAGGTCAAGAATTTTCAGTTATCTATTTGCCATTGAAAAATGATTATTTAAATTGGGCAATGCAAAATTCTGATGATTTACAATATGCATTCTTAGGTTTTCCAGGTGTTTGTTCCATACACTATCCAGCTCACAAACTACTGCAAGCAAAATTGAGTTTCAGAGAAAAACCTAAATTGAGTGAAGAACCTTTACATGCTGTGACTCTCTTCACTGATGGCTCTGGTAAAAGCCACAGGTCCGTTGTGACTTGGTTTAATCAAAAGACTAATGTTTGGGAATCTGATATTCAAACAGTAGAGGGATCCCCTCAAATTGTTGAGCCTGCTGCAGTAGTTTGAGCTTTTCAGCTGTTTCCTCAGCCTTTTAATTTGGTCACAGATTCTGCTTATGTTGCTAATGTAGTCAGGAGAATAGAAGGTTCCATTTTAAAGGATGTTAGTAATGAAACTTTACATCGTTGGCTTTCATGTCTTTTTATAACTTTGCAATATAGAACTAATCCATATTTTGTTTCTCACATTAGGGCGCATTCTTCACTTCCTGGATTTTTAGTGGAAGGAAATGCAAGAGCGGACAAGCTGACAATGGTCATTTCTAACACATTGCCAAATAGTTTTGAACAAGCAAAATTGAGTCGTGCCTTTTTCCACCAAAATGCACAAGCACTCATGCAAATGTTCCAAATCACTTAAAGTCAAGCTAAAGCTATCATTCATACTTGCCCTGACTGTCAATTGGTACAACCTCCTGTTTCTACAGGAGCAATCAACCCCCGAGGCTTACAAAGCCTACAGTTGTGGCAAACAGATGTTACTAAATAGCCTTCTTTTGGTAAATTTAAAAATATTCATGTTTCCATAGACACGTTCTCTGGTGCAGTTTTTGCTTCCCTTCACACAAGTGATACTGGCAGCCATGCCTGTCATCATTTCCTGCAAGCTTTTGCTTCATTGGGTATACCCCAAGAAGTAAAAACTGACAATGGCCCCGCATACATATCTCAAAAATTGGCCGCATTTTTAAATGAATGGGGTGTTCGACACATTTTTGGTATTCCCCACTCTCCCACAAGCCAAGCAATCATTGAAAGAACACATCAAACCTTAAAACGCATATTAGATCAACAGAGAGGGGGAACGGAAATCACCCCACAGATGAGACTGAGTAAGGCTTTGTATGTTTTTAATTTTCTAAATAGTAAAAGTACAGAACCAGATCCACCAATCTTTAGACACTTTTCAAATAGCACACAGGCAAAACTGAAAGAACATCCTCCTCTTCTAATTAGAAACCCTGACTCTGGACAGATGGAAGGCCCGTTTCAATTAATAACGTGGGGCAAAGGGTATGCTTCTATTTCCACAGGTGCTGGAAGAATTAAGTGGGTTCCTGCCAAAAACGTCAAACCGTATCGCACTTCAGAACCTGTTGTCGAGCCTAGAACTGAGGAAGCGAGTACGCAGACGTAGACCGAATGGAAGGATCCCGGGTCTCGCCTGACGCCTCTTGTGCCTGACGTTCATTGTGCATCGGTGGAACCCGTGAACTCTGATTTTGTGCCAATTTTTATTTATGAGTATACGAATGAAATGCTGAATGTTTGTTTAACAAAGCTAATTTTTGGCTGAAAATTTAGGTTCTTGTTTTGGTTTAGAAAGAATTCTGCCAAAACTTAGTTCTTGAAAGAGATGGGGCAGAATCAAATGGTATACTTGTTTTGCTTGATTTTAATTGTTTTTTGTCGTGCAGATTTGCCTGAGGATCAACCGAAGACGAATGTTTGGGTGACCTTAGCCAAGGCTGCCGGATCGGATACTATATGTCTGTCTAATTCGGAACCAGAAAAGCCTTTCTCAACCTGTTTGGTTGGTGTGCCAGTGAAAGAGTTTCCTTTGGTCAGAAAAGAATCCAATGGTAAACCAGGTGGAATTGACAATGGAAACAGTCCTTCCTTCAATTGGAACATTTGTTCCAAGAAACTTCTCAGGGCAGCAAATGTTTCAAACAGTTGGGATGTGTTTCTACAGACGGACCAATCTCCACGGCAATTGCCAAAAGGGTATTGGATCATTTGCGGAGACAGAGGTTGGCAAGGCATTCCAGCCCACCTTGAAGGTGGCCCTTGCAGCATTGGTATGCTTACCATAATTGCCCCCACCGCCAAAGCAGTGATGAAAAAGAAACAAAGGAAAACGAGAGCTGTTCCTCATTATGATGAGAACTGTCAGAGTGATTTTATGCCTTGGAATGCCGCCAGAAGGGTTTCAGCAGGTCTATTTCTACCCCAATTGGCTTCAGCTGTGGCATTGAGACAATTAGATCGAGTTGGATGTTGGCTGAGCAAACAAGCTAATGCCACATCCTCCGCAATCAGTGATATGTTGACCAATGTTGATAGTATTAGACATGCTACTCTTCAAAACAGAGCAGCCATTGATTTTCTCTTACTGGCACAAGGACATGGTTGTGAGGAATTGGAAGGTTTGTGTTGTATGAATTTGTCTGATCATTCTGAATCCATTCCCAAAAGCATTCAAAAATTAAAGGATCTGACAGCCCAAATTAAAGAAGACGGAGGTTCCTGGTTGGATGATTTGTATCAAAATTGCAGTTTTGCACCTTGGCTAAGGCAACTTTGCAAGATAGGTCTTGACATATTAGGTGTTCTAATACTGATATTGATAGTGGTACCTTGTGTACTCTGTTGTGTTCGGCGAATGATGAACAAAACAGTCCGAGAAGTTTTTGTCATTCAAGCAGGAGAATTAGGAAGTAGAAGCACAGAGAGTGTACGAAATCTCACGAAAGCAGTAGATGAGGGTATTGACATGAACGAAGGTTTTGAATTAAGGCCTTGGAATCGACCAGAGTTTTTTGAACGATGCCTTGTGACTGTTGCCAAACATAGCTCTTTCAGGGATTGGGTCTTCACAGCATTAAGTTGCTGTGCCGTAATATAGCGATGCTTCAGTTTAGTGAAAATAGGTCTTCAGCAGATAATAAGCAGAAATTTTGCAATAGAGCTATGAAACGCAAATAGCAAGCGACAAGAAAATGAAAGCTTCTGGGTCAAACAGAGAGGGGGAAATGTTGGAATCCATAAGGTTAGAGGATTTTTAAGAAATGGTTAAAAAGAAGTATGTAGGCCTTAGACTGGAGTTTTGTTAGCATTGCAGAAAAGTTTCCCATGCAAGCAGAAAAAGTTTTCCATGCAAGCAGAAAAGTTTCCCAAGCAGTAGACGTGACAAATAACAATAGGCTTCTGTAGAATTGGCTTTAGGATGGCAACAAGGTTATTTAATGTGTATCTTTAGAAGGTTAGCATGAATAGAACTCTGTTCTTTGTCTCTTATCAACTAGTCTTTGTTTTAGCTACGATTACCTATGTTTTATAAGATTGGATAGAATGCTTGTCAATATGTGTTTTCTGTGTCTGACTGGCTGAATTCTAGTCTGAGATGATTTTATGTATTGCTGTATGAGCCCTGTTGAAGGAGACATTTTTCGGTGTGGATCAGTGAGCTGTCATGTCTCCATTTTGTATTTTGAGACTGATGTGCTGGAAATAAAAGCAAAAATCTCTTCACTGGTCTGGTTACCATGTTATCCATATTTGGATATTTTGCCGCGGCCTAGTGGGTTCCTTTTTTAAGGCGTGGGTTCCTGACACCATTGGACTTATACCTGTCCCGTCCCCCGCATATTGCTGCCCCGTGTGAGGACGTAGAATAGAAGAAAAACAAAGAAAAATCGTGGAAGCACCAGCCGCGGAGACCCAAGTGTTAACAAGGAGGACACTGTATCATCTCTCCCGCCGAAACCAAGAAAATTGTAAGTAACTTATCTCGGGAGAGCGCTTGGGTGACGTTGGGAGGAAAAATAGAGAAAAAGAAAATTATTAAAAGAGCACAAAAATGGGAAAGAATTTATCAGAAGTTGAATGGGATGTTTTTCATCAATTAGAGACAATGTTACAAGAAAAAGGTCACTCTGAAATTTCAAAAACTGAGCTTAAAAACTTACTTATCTGGGTTAAAGCGAATACGCAAGATTTAAATCTGCAGTCTGCTTTTTCTTTTCATTTTTGGGATCAGATAAACTGGAGAATCTATAATCTAGTCTCTCTCAAAAAAGATGAAAGCTTAAGAGAACTTGTGCCGGTTTGTAGTGCGCTGTTGTAGTGCTTTTTTAAACAAAGTGATAAAAATAAGATCAACTTGGACTCAGAAAACAGAGCTTCTGGTTCTCTCTCACGAAATTCCAGTAAACCAGAGACTGTGTGTGTATCGGAGAATGTTACAAGTGTTGTTGCAAATGCTGAAAGTATTGCTTTGAACTCTGTTGAACAAAATCTTTCTTCTCTCTCTCTGGGAAAAAATGAGACTCTTTCGGACTTTTCTTCGCGTTGTTCTGTTAATGTAAAAATATGTGACTCTTGTAAGGGGGATGGAACAAAGTGTGTAAAAGATGGAAATGAAAAAGTGACTGTACTTCCTAAAATTGTTTGTGCAGGGACACTGAAACCTGAATTGGATTCTGTTGGGCCTGGGGTGGAGGCTGAGGTGGCTGCTTCCACTCGGGAAATTGTGGTTCCAGGGAACTCTTTTTCAGTTAAGCAAAACCATGGTTGTTCTGGTGTTTGTCAATCTATAGATACCGAGAAAGAAAAATTGGCTTTAAGGGTGGAGTCCTTTGAAAGGAAGAGATGGAAGAAACTCGCGACTGTGTTGTTGCTGAAATTCAAAAAGCTGGACCTGAAATCTCTGCAACGAAAATTCAACAAGTTTCACCTTAGAAGTACCTGGGATGGAAGATGACTGAGACGACAAGAACACCACAAAAAATTCAGATCCGAACCAGAGTCAACAACCTACAAGAGTTACAACAACTTCTAGGAGAAATCAACTGGGTCAGACCGATGTTGGGAATCACCAATGATGAACTGAGTCCGCTCTTCCATTTGCTGAGAGGAAGTTGCGACATCACTTCGCCAAGAACTTTAACCCCTGAAGCTCGTGCTGCTCTCGACAAAGTCACAGAAGCTCTTCAAAAAAGACAAGCTCATCGCTGCGTTCCTGAAAATCCTTTCTTTCTTGCAATCTTAGGAGAGAAGAAGCGGCTTTGTGGTCTCATTTTCCAGTGGGATTCCACAGAGCAAGATCCTTTGTTAATAATGGAATGGGATTTTCCTCCCTACAGGTTTTCAAAGACCATTTGCTCAGTTTTAGAAATGATTGCATACATTATAATTAAGGCTAGAACCAGATTGTTAACTTTGGCAGGTCAAGAATTTTCAGTTATCTATTTGCCATTGAAAAATGATTATTTCAATTGGGCAATGCAAAATTCTGATGATTTACAATATGCATTCTTAGGTTTTCCAGGTGTTTGTTCCATACACTATCCAGCTCACAAACTACTGCAAGCAAAATTGAGTTTCAGAGAAAAACCTAAATTGAGTGAAGAACCTTTACATGCTGTGACTCTCTTCACTGATGGCTCTGGTAAAAGCCACAGGTCCGTTGTGACTTGGTTTAATCAAAAGACTAATGTTTGGGAATCTGATATTCAAACAGTAGAGGGATCCCCTCAAATTGTTGAGCCTGCTGCAGTAGTTTGAGCTTTTCAGCTGTTTCCTCAGCCTTTTAATTTGGTCACAGATTCTGCTTATGTTGCTAATGTAGTCAGGAGAATAGAAGGTTCCATTTTAAAGGATGTTAGTAATGAAACTTTACATCGTTGGCTTTCATGTCTTTTTATAACTTTGCAATATAGAACTAATCCATATTTTTTTTCTCACATTAGGGCGCATTCTTCACTTCCTGGATTTTTAGTGGAAGGAAATGCAAGAGCGGACAAGCTGACAATGGTCATTTCTAACACATTGCCAAATAGTTTTGAACAAGCAAAATTGAGTCGTGCCTTTTTCCACCAAAATGCACAAGCACTCATGCAAATGTTCCAAATCACTTAAAGTCAAGCTAAAGCTATCATTCATACTTGCCCTGACTGTCAATTGGTACAACCTCCTGTTTCTACAGGAGCAATCAACCCCCGAGGCTTACAAAGCCTACAGTTGTGGCAAACAGATGTTACTAAATAGCCTTCTTTTGGTAAATTTAAAAATATTCATGTTTCCATAGACACGTTCTCTGGTGCAGTTTTTGCTTCCCTTCACACAAGTGATACTGGCAGCCATGCCTGTCATCATTTCCTGCAAGCTTTTGCTTCATTGGGTATACCCCAAGAAGTAAAAACTGACAATGGCCCCGCATACATATCTCAAAAATTGGCCACATTTTTAAATGAATGGGGTGTTCGACACATTTTTGGTATTCCCCACTCTCCCACAAGCCAAGCAATCATTGAAAGAACACATCAAACCTTAAAACGCATATTAGATCAACAGAGAGGGGGAAAGGAAATCACCCCACAGATGAGACTGAGTAAGGCTTTGTATGTTTTTAATTTTCTAAGTAGTAAAAGTACAGAACCAGATCCACCAATCTTTAGACACTTTTCAAATAGCACACAGGCAAAACTGAAAGAACATCCTCCTCTTCTAATTAGAAACCCTGACTCTGGACAGATGGAAGGTCCGTTTCAATTAATAACGTGGGGCAAAGGGTATGCTTCTATTTCCACAGGTGCTGGAAGAATTAAGTGGGTTCCTGCCAAAAACGTCAAACCGTATCGCACTTCAGAACCTGTTGTCGAGCCTAGAACTGAGGAAGCGAGTACGCAGACGTAGACCGAATGGAAGGATCCCGGGTCTCGCCTGACGCCTCTTGTGCCTGACGTTCATTGTGCATCGGTGGAACCCGTGAACTCTGATTTTGTGCCAATTTTTATTTATGAGTATACGAATGAAATGCTGAATGTTTGTTTAACAAAGCTAATTTTTGGCTGAAAATTTAGGTTCTTGTTTTGGTTTAGAAAGAATTCTGCCAAAACTTAGTTCTTGAAAGAGATGGGGCAGAATCAAATGGTATACTTGTTTTGCTTGATTTTAATTGTTTTTTGTCGTGCAGATTTGCCTGAGGATCAACCGAAGACGAATGTTTGGGTGACCTTAGCCAAGGCTGCCAGATCGGATACTATATGTCTGTCTAATTCGGAACCAGAAAAGCCTTTCTCAACCTGTTTGGTTGGTGTGCCAGTGAAAGAGTTTCCTTTGGTCAGAAAAGAATCCAATGGTAAACCAGGTGGAATTGACAATGGAAACAGTCCTTCCTTCAATTGGAACATTTGTTCCAAGAAACTTCTCAGGGCAGCAAATGTTTCAAACAGTTGGGATGTGTTTCTACAGACGGACCAATCTCCACGGCAATTGCCAAAAGGGTATTGGATCATTTGCGGAGACAGAGGTTGGCAAGGCATTCCAGCCCACCTTGAAGGTGGCCCTTGCAGCATTGGTATGCTTACCATAATTGCCCCCACCGCCAAAGCAGTGATGAAAAAGAAACAAAGGAAAACGAGAGCTGTTCCTCATTATGATGAGAACTGTCAGAGTGATTTTATGCCTTGGAATGCCGCCAGAAGGGTTTCAGCAGGTATATTTCTACCCCAATTGGCTTCAGCTGTGGCATTGAGACAATTAGATCGAGTTGGATGTTGGCTGAGCAAACAAGCTAATGCCACATCCTCCGCAATCAGTGATATGTTGACCAATGTTGATAGTATTAGACATGCTACTCTTCAAAACAGAGCAGCCATTGATTTTCTCTTACTGGCACAAGGACATGGTTGTGAGGAATTGGAAGGTTTGTGTTGTATGAATTTGTCTGATCATTCTGAATCCATTCACAAAAGCATTCAAAAATTAAAGGATCTGACAGCCCAAATTAAAGAAGACGGAGGTTCCTGGTTGGATGATTTGTATCAAAATTGCAGTTTTGCACCTTGGCTAAGGCAACTTTGCAAGATAGGTCTTGACATATTAGGTGTTCTAATACTGATATTGATAGTGGTACCTTGTGTACTCTGTTGTGTTCGGCGAATGATGAACAAAACAGTCCGAGAAGTTTTTGTCATTCAAGCAGGAGAATTAGGAAGTAGAAGCACAGAGAGTGTACGAAATCTCACGAAAGCAGTAGATGAGGGTATTGACATGAACGAAGGTTTTGAATTAAGGCCTTGGAATCGACCAGAGTTTTTTGAACGATGCCTTGTGACTGTTGCCAAACATATCTCTTTCAGGGATTGGGTCTTCACAGCATTAAGTTGCTGTGCCGTAATATAGCAATGCTTCAGTTTAGTGAAAATAGGTCTTCAGCAGATAATAAGCAGAAATTTTGCAATAGAGCTATGAAACGCAAATAGCAAGCGACAAGAAAATGAAAGCTTCTGGGTCAAACAGAGAGGGGGAAATGTTGGAATCCATAAGGTTAGAGGATTTTTAAGAAATGGTTAAAAAGAAGTATGTAGGCCTTAGACTGGAGTTTTGTTAGCATTGCAGAAAAGTTTCCCATGCAAGCAGAAAAAGTTTTCCATGCAAGCAGAAAAGTTTCCCAAGCAGTAGACGTGACAAATAACAATAGGCTTCTGTAGAATTGGCTTTAGGATGGCAACAAGGTTATTTAATGTATATCTTTAGAAGGTTAGCATGAATAGAACTCTGTTCTTTGTCTCTTATCAACTAGTCTTTGTTTTAGCTACGATTACCTATGTTTTATAAGATTGGATAGAATGCTTGTCAAGATGTGTTTTCTGTGTCTGATTGGCTGAATTCTAGTCTGAGATGATTTTATGTATTGCTGTATGAGCCCTGTTGAAGGAGACATTTTTTGGTGTGGATCAGTGAGCTGTCATGTCTCCATTTTGTATTTTGAGACTGATGTGCTGGAAATAAAAGCAAAAATCTCTTCACTGGTCTGGTTACCATGTTATCCATATTTGGATATTTTTCCGCGGCCTAGTGGGTTCCTTTTTTAAGGCGTGGGTTCCTGACACCATTGGACTTATACCTGTCCCGTCCCCCGCATATTGCTGCCCCGTGTGAGGACGTAGAATAGAAGAAAAACAAAGAAAAATCGTGGAAGCACCAGCCGCGGAGACCCAAGTGTTAACAAGGAGGACACTGTATCATCTCTCCCGCCGAAACCAAGAAAATTGTAAGTAACTTATCTCGGGAGAGCGCTTGGGTGACGTTGGGAGGAAAAATAGAGAAAAAGAAAATTATTAAAAGAGCACAAAAATGGGAACGAATTTATCAGAAGTTGAATGGGATGTTTTTCATCAATTAGAGACAATGTTACAAGAAAAAGGTCACTCTGAAATTTCAAAAACTGAGCTTAAAAACTTACTTATCTGGGTTAAAGCGAATACGCAAGATTTAAATCTGCAGTCTGCTTTTTCTTTTCATTTTTGGGATCAGATAAACTGGAGAATCTATAATCTAGTCTCTCTCAAAAAAGATGAAAGCTTAAGAGAACTTGTGCCGGTTTGTAGTGCGCTGTTGTAGTGCTTTTTTAAACAAAGTGATAAAAATAAGATCAACTTGGACTCAGAAAACAGAGCTTCTGGTTCTATCTCACGAAATTCCAGTAAACCAGAGACTGTGTGTGTATCGGAGAATGTTACAAGTGTTGTTGCAAATGCTGAAAGTATTGCTTTGAACTCTGTTGAACAAAATCTTTCTTCTCTCTCTCTGGGAAAAAATGAGACTCTTTCGGACTTTTCTTCGCGTTGTTCTGTTAATGTAAAAATATGTGACTCTTGTAAGGGGGATGGAACAAAGTGTGTAAAAGATGGAAATGAAAAAGTGACTGTACTTCCTAAAATTGTTTGTGCAGGGACACTGAAACCTGAATTGGATTCTGTTGGGCCTGGGGTGGAGGCTGAGGTGGCTGCTTCCACTCGGGAAATTGTGGTTCCAGGGAACTCTTTTTCAGTTAAGCAAAACCATGGTTGTTCTGGTGTTTGTCAATCTATAGATACAGAGAAAGAAAAATTGGCTTTAAGGGTGGAGTCCTTTGAAAGGAAGAGATGGAAGAAACTCGTGACTGTGTTGTTGCTGAAATTCAAAAAGCTGGACTTGAAATCTCTGCAACGAAAATTCAACAAGTTTCACCTTAGAAGTACCTGGGATGGAAGATGACTGAGACGACAAGAACACCACAAAAAATTCAGATCCGAACCAGAGTCAACAACCTACAAGAGTTACAACAACTTCTAGGAGAAATCAACTGGGTCAGACCGATGTTGGGAATCACCAATGATGAACTGAGTCCGCTCTTCCATTTGCTGAGAGGAAGTTGCGACATCACTTCGCCAAGAACTTTAACCCCTGAAGCTCGTGCTGCTCTCGACAAAGTCACAGAAGCTCTTCAAAAAAGACAAGCTCATCGCTGCGTTCCTGAAAATCCTTTCTTTCTTGCAATCTTAGGAGAGAAGAAGCAGCTTTGTGGTCTCATTTTCCAGTGGGATTCCACAGAACAAGATCCTTTGTTAATAATGGAATGGGATTTTCCTCCCTACAGGTTTTCAAAGACCATTTGCTCAGTTTTAGAAATGATTGCATACATTATAATTAAGGCTAGAACCAGATTGTTAACTTTGGCAGGTCAAGAATTTTCAGTTATCTATTTGCCATTGAAAAATGATTATTTCAATTGGGCAATGCAAAATTCTGATGATTTACAATATGCATTCTTAGGTTTTCCAGGTGTTTGTTCCATACACTATCCAGCTCACAAACTACTGCAAGCAAAATTGAGTTTCAGAGAAAAACCTAAATTTAGTGAAGAACCTTTACATGCTGTGACTCTCTTCACTGATGGCTCTGGTAAAAGCCACAAGTCCGTTGTGACTTGGTTTAATCAAAAGACTAATGTTTGGGAATCTGATATTCAAACAGTAGAGGGATCCCCTCAAATTGTTGACCCTGCTGCAGTAGTTTGAGCTTTTCAGCTGTTTCCTCAGCCTTTTAATTTGGTCACAGATTCTGCTTATGTTGCTAATGTAGTCAGGAGAATAGAAGGTTCCATTTTAAAGGATGTTAGTAATGAAACTTTACATCGTTGGCTTTCATGTCTTTTTATAACTTTGCAATATAGAACTCATCCATATTTTGTTTCTCACATTAGGGCGCATTCTTCACTTCCTGGATTTTTAGTGGAAGGAAATGCAAGAGCGGACAAGCTGACAATGGTCATTTCTAACACATTGCCAAATAGTTTTGAACAAGCAAAATTGAGTCGTGCCTTTTTCCACCAAAATGCACAAGCACTCATGCAAATGTTCCAAATCACTTAAAGTCAAGCTAAAGCTATCATTCATACTTGCCCTGACTGTCAATTGGTACAACCTCCTGTTTCTACAGGAGCAATCAACCCCCGAGGCTTACAAAGCCTACAGTTGTGGCAAACAGATGTTACTAAATAGCCTTCTTTTGGTAAATTTAAAAATATTCATGTTTCCATAGACACGTTCTCTGGTGCAGTTTTTGCTTCCCTTCACACAAGTGATACTGGCAGCCATGCCTGTCATCATTTCCTGCAAGCTTTTGCTTCATTGGGTATACCCCAAGAAGTAAAAACTGACAATGGCCCCGCATACATATCTCAAAAATTGGCCACATTTTTAAATGAATGGGGTGTTCGACACATTTTTGGTATTCCCCACTCTCCCACAAGCCAAGCAATCATTGAAAGAACACATCAAACCTTAAAACGCATATTAGATCAACAGAGAGGGGGAACGGAAATCACCCCACAGATGAGACTGAGTAAGGCTTTGTATGTTTTTAATTTTCTAAATAGTAAAAGTACAGAATCAGATCCACCAATCTTTAGACACTTTTCAAATAGCACACAGGCAAAACTGAAAGAACATCCTCCTCTTCTAATTAGAAACCCTGACTCTGGACAGATGGAAGGTCCGTTTCAATTAATAACGTGGGGCAAAGGGTATGCTTCTATTTCCACAGGTGCTGGAAGAATTAAGTGGGTTCCTGCCAAAAACGTCAAACCGTATCGCACTTCAGAACCTGTTGTCGAGCCTAGAACTGAGGAAGCGAGTACGCAGACGTAGACCGAATGGAAGGATCCCGGGTCTCGCCTGACGCCTCTTGTGCCTGACGTTCATTGTGCATCGGTGGAACCCGTGAACTCTGATTTTGTGCCAATTTTTATTTATGAGTATACGAATTAAATGCTGAATGTTTGTTTAACAAAGCTAATTTTTGGCTGAAAATTTAGGTTCTTGTTTTGGTTTAGAAAGAATTCTGCCAAAACTTAGTTCTTGAAAGAGATGGGGCAGAATCAAATGGTATACTTGTTTTGCTTGATTTTAATTGTTTTTTGTCGTGCAGATTTGCCTGAGGATCAACCGAAGACGAATGTTTGGGTGACCTTAGCCAAGGCTGCCAGATCGGATACTATATGTCTGTCTAATTCGGAACCAGAAAAGCCTTTCTCAACCTGTTTGGTTGGTGTGCCAGTGAAAGAGTTTCCTTTGGTCAGAAAAGAATCCAATGGTAAACCAGGTGGAATTGACAATGGAAACAGTCCTTCCTTCAATTGGAACATTTGTTCCAAGAAACTTCTCAGGGCAGCAAATGTTTCAAACAGTTGGGATGTGTTTCTACAGACGGACCAATCTCCACGGCAATTGCCAAAAGGGTATTGGATCATTTGCGGAGACAGAGGTTGGCAAGGCATTCCAGCCCACCTTGAAGGTGGCCCTTGCAGCATTGGTATGCTTACCATAATTGCCCCCACTGCCAAAGCAGTGATGAAAAAGAAACAAAGGAAAACAAGAGCTGTTCCTCATTATGATGAGAACTGTCAGAGTGATTTTATGCCTTGGAATGCCGCCAGAAGGGTTTCAGCAGGTATATTTCTACCCCAATTGGCTTCAGCTGTGGCATTGAGACAATTAGATCGAGTTGGATGTTGGCTGAGCAAACAAGCTAATGCCACATCCTCCGCAATCAGTGATATGTTGACCAATGTTGATAGTATTAGACATGCTACTCTTCAAAACAGAGCAGCCATTGATTTTCTCTTACTGGCACAAGGACATGGTTGTGAGGAATTGGAAGGTTTGTGTTGTATGAATTTGTCTGATCATTCTGAATCCATTCACAAAAGCATTCAAAAATTAAAGGATCTGACAGCCCAAATTAAAGAAGACGGAGGTTCCTGGTTGGATGATTTGTATCAAAATTGCAGTTTTGCACCTTGGCTAAGGCAACTTTGCAAGATAGGTCTTTACATATTAGGTGTTCTAATACTGATATTGATAGTGGTACCTTGTATACTCTGTTGTGTTCGGCGAATGATGAACAAAACAGTCCGAGAAGTTTTTGTCATTCAAGCAGGAGAATTAGGAAGTAGAAGCACAGAGAGTGTACGAAATCTCACGAAAGCAGTAGATGAGGGTATTGACATGAACGAAGGTTTTGAATTAAGGCCTTGGAATCGACCAGAGTTTTTTGAACGATGCCTTGTGACTGTTGCCAAACATATCTCTTTCAGGGATTGGGTCTTCACAGCATTAAGTTGCTGTGCCGTAATATAGCGATGCTTCAGTTTAGTGAAAATAGGTCTTCAGCAGATAATAAGCAGAAATTTTGCAATAGAGCTATGAAACGCAAATAGCAAGCGACAAGAAAATGAAAGCTTCTGGGTCAAACAGAGAGGGGGAAATGTTGGAATCCATAAGGTTAGAGGATTTTTAAGAAATGGTTAAAAAGAAGTATGTAGGCCTTAGACTGGAGTTTTGTTAGCATTGCAGAAAAGTTTCCCATGCAAGCAGAAAAAGTTTTCCATGCAAGCAGAAAAGTTTCCCAAGCAGTAGACGTGACAAATAACAATAGGCTTCTGTAGAATTGGCTTTAGGATGGCAACAAGGTTATTTAATGTATATCTTTAGAAGGTTAGCATGAATAGAACTCTGTTCTTTGTCTCTTATCAACTAGTCTTTGTTTTAGCTACGATTACCTATGTTTTATAAGATTGGATAGAATGCTTGTCAATATGTGTTTTCTGTGTCTGATTGGCTGAATTCTAGTCTGAGATGATTTTATGTATTGCTGTATGAGCCCTGTTGAAGGAGACATTTTTTGGTGTGGATCAGTGAGCTGTCATGTCTCCATTTTGTATTTTGAGACTGATGTGCTGGAAATAAAAGCAAAAATCTCTTCACTGGTCTGGTTACCATGTTATCCATATTTGGATATTTTGCCGCGGCCTAGTGGGTTCCTTTTTTAAGGCGTGGGTTCCTGACACCATTGGACTTATACCTGTCCCGTCCCCCGCATATTGGTGCCCCGTGTGAGGACGTAGAATAGAAGAAAAACAAAGAAAAATCGTGGAAGCACCAGCCGCGGAGACCCAAGTGTTAACAAGGAGGACACTGTATCATCTCTCCCGCCGAAACCAAGAAAATTGTAAGTAACTTATCTCGGGAGAGCGCTTGGGTGACGTTGGGAGGAAAAATAGAGAAAAAGAAAATTATTAAAAGAGCACAAAAATGGGAACGAATTTATCAGAAGTTGAATGGGATGTTTTTCATCAATTAGAGACAATGTTACAAGAAAAAGGTCACTCTGAAATTTCAAAAACTGAGCTTAAAAACTTACTTATCTGGGTTAAAGCGAATACGCAAGATTTAAATCTGCAGTCTGCTTTTTCTTTTCATTTTTGGGATCAGATAAACTGGAGAATCTATAATCTAGTCTCTCTCAAAAAAGATGAAAGCTTAAGAGAACTTGTGCCGGTTTGTAGTGCGCTGTTGTAGTGCTTTTTTAAACAAAGTGATAAAAATAAGATCAACTTGGACTCAGAAAACAGAGCTTCTGGTTCTATCTCACGAAATTCCAGTAAACCAGAGACTGTGTGTGTATCGGAGAATGTTACAAGTGTTGTTGCAAATGCTGAAAGTATTGCTTTGAACTCTGTTGAACAAAATCTTTCTTCTCTCTCTCTGGGAAAAAATGAGACTCTTTCGGACTTTTCTTCGCGTTGTTCTGTTAATGTAAAAATATGTGACTCTTGTAAGGGGGATGGAACAAAGTGTGTAAAAGATGGAAATGAAAAAGTGACTGTACTTCCTAAAATTGTTTGTGCAGGGACACTGAAACCTGAATTGGATTCTGTTGGGCCTAGGGTGGAGGCTGAGGTGGCTGCTTCCACTCGGGAAATTGTGGTTCCAGGGAACTCTTTTTCAGTTAAGCAAAACCATGGTTGTTCTGGTGTTTGTCAATCTATAGATACAGAGAAAGAAAAATTGGCTTTAAGGGTGGAGTCCTTTGAAAGGAAGAGATGGAAGAAACTCGTGACTGTGTTGTTGCTGAAATTCAAAAAGCTGGACTTGAAATCTCTGCAACGAAAATTCAACAAGTTTCACCTTAGAAGTACCTGGGATGGAAGATGACTGAGACGACAAGAACACCACAAAAAATTCAGATCCGAACCAGAGTCAACAACCTACAAGAGTTACAACAACTTCTAGGAGAAATCAACTGGGTCAGACCGATGTTGGGAATCACCAATGATGAACTGAGTCCGCTCTTCCATTTGCTGAGAGGAAGTTGCGACATCACTTCGCCAAGAACTTTAACCCCTGAAGCTCGTGCTGCTCTCGACAAAGTCACAGAAGCTCTTCAAAAAAGACAAGCTCATCGCTGCGTTCCTGAAAATCCTTTCTTTCTTGCAATCTTAGGAGAGAAGAAGCAGCTTTGTGGTCTCATTTTCCAGTGGGATTCCACAGAACAAGATCCTTTGTTAATAATGGAATGGGATTTTCCTCCCTACAGGTTTTCAAAGACCATTTGCTCAGTTTTAGAAATGATTGCATACATTATAATTAAGGCTAGAACCAGATTGTTAACTTTGGCAGGTCAAGAATTTTCAGTTATCTATTTGCCATTGAAAAATGATTATTTCAATTGGGCAATGCAAAATTCTGATGATTTACAATATGCATTCTTAGGTTTTCCAGGTGTTTGTTCCATACACTATCCAGCTCACAAACTACTGCAAGCAAAATTGAGTTTCAGAGAAAAACCTAAATTTAGTGAAGAACCTTTACATGCTGTGACTCTCTTCACTGATGGCTCTGGTAAAAGCCACAAGTCCGTTGTGACTTGGTTTAATCAAAAGACTAATGTTTGGGAATCTGATATTCAAACAGTAGAGGGATCCCCTCAAATTGTTGACCCTGCTGCAGTAGTTTGAGCTTTTCAGCTGTTTCCTCAGCCTTTTAATTTGGTCACAGATTCTGCTTATGTTGCTAATGTAGTCAGGAGAATAGAAGGTTCCATTTTAAAGGATGTTAGTAATGAAACTTTACATCGTTGGCTTTCATGTCTTTTTATAACTTTGCAATATAGAACTCATCCATATTTTGTTTCTCACATTAGGGCGCATTCTTCACTTCCTGGATTTTTAGTGGAAGGAAATGCAAGAGCGGACAAGCTGACAATGGTCATTTCTAACACATTGCCAAATAGTTTTGAACAAGCAAAATTGAGTCGTGCCTTTTTCCACCAAAATGCACAAGCACTCATGCAAATGTTCCAAATCACTTAAAGTCAAGCTAAAGCTATCATTCATACTTGCCCTGACTGTCAATTGGTACAACCTCCTGTTTCTACAGGAGCAATCAACCCCCGAGGCTTACAAAGCCTACAGTTGTGGCAAACAGATGTTACTAAATAGCCTTCTTTTGGTAAATTTAAAAATATTCATGTTTCCATAGACACGTTCTCTGGTGCAGTTTTTGCTTCCCTTCACACAAGTGATACTGGCAGCCATGCCTGTCATCATTTCCTGCAAGCTTTTGCTTCATTGGGTATACCCCAAGAAGTAAAAACTGACAATGGCCCCGCATACATATCTCAAAAATTGGCCACATTTTTAAATGAATGGGGTGTTCGACACATTTTTGGTATTCCCCACTCTCCCACAAGCCAAGCAATCATTGAAAGAACACATCAAACCTTAAAACGCATATTAGATCAAGAGAGAGGGGGAACGGAAATCACCCCACAGATGAGACTGAGTAAGGCTTTGTATGTTTTTAATTTTCTAAATAGTAAAAGTACAGAACCAGATCCACCAATCTTTAGACACTTTTCAAATAGCACACAGGCAAAACTGAAAGAACATCCTCCTCTTCTAATTAGAAACCCTGACTCTGGACAGATGGAAGGTCCGTTTCAATTAATAACGTGGGGCAAAGGGTATGCTTCTATTTCCACAGGTGCTGGAAGAATTAAGTGGGTTCCTGCCAAAAACGTCAAACCGTATCGCACTTCAGAACCTGTTGTCGAGCCTAGAACTGAGGAAGCGAGTACGCAGACGTAGACCGAATTGAAGGATCCCGGGTCTCGCCTGACGCCTCTTGTGCCTGACGTTCATTGTGCATCGGTGGAACCCGTGAACTCTGATTTTGTGCCAATTTTTATTTATGAGTATACGAATTAAATGCTGAATGTTTGTTTAACAAAGCTAATTTTTGGCTGAAAATTTAGGTTCTTGTTTTGGTTTAGAAAGAATTCTGCCAAAACTTAGTTCTTGAAAGAGATGGGGCAGAATCAAATGATATACTTGTTTTGCTTGATTTTAATTGTTTTTTGTCGTGCAGATTTGCCTGAGGATCAACCGAAGACGAATGTTTGGGTGACCTTAGCCAAGGCTGCCAGATCGGATACTATATGTCTGTCTAATTCGGAACCAGAAAAGCCTTTCTCAACCTGTTTGGTTGGTGTGCCAGTGAAAGAGTTTCCTTTGGTCAGAAAAGAATCCAATGGTAAACCAGGTGGAATTGACAATGGAAACAGTCCTTCCTTCAATTGGAACATTTGTTCCAAGAAACTTCTCAGGGCAGCAAATGTTTCAAACAGTTGGGATGTGTTTCTACAGACGGACCAATCTCCACGGCAATTGCCAAAAGGGTATTGGATCATTTGCGGAGACAGAGGTTGGCAAGGCATTCCAGCCCACCTTGAAGGTGGCCCTTGCAGCATTGGTATGCTTACCATAATTGCCCCCACTGCCAAAGCAGTGATGAAAAAGAAACAAAGGAAAACAAGAGCTGTTCCTCATTATGATGAGAACTGTCAGAGTGATTTTATGCCTTGGAATGCCGCCAGAAGGGTTTCAGCAGGTATATTTCTACCCCAATTGGCTTCAGCTGTGGCATTGAGACAATTAGATCGAGTTGGATGTTGGCTGAGCAAACAAGCTAATGCCACATCCTCCGCAATCAGTGATATGTTGACCAATGTTGATAGTATTAGACATGCTACTCTTCAAAACAGAGCAGCCATTGATTTTCTCTTACTGGCACAAGGACATGGTTGTGAGGAATTGGAAGGTTTGTGTTGTATGAATTTGTCTGATCATTCTGAATCCATTCACAAAAGCATTCAAAAATTAAAGGATCTGACAGCCCAAATTAAAGAAGACGGAGGTTCCTGGTTGGATGATTTGTATCAAAATTGCAGTTTTGCACCTTGGCTAAGGCAACTTTGCAAGATAGGTCTTTACATATTAGGTGTTCTAATACTGATATTGATAGTGGTACCTTGTATACTCTGTTGTGTTCGGCGAATGATGAACAAAACAGTCCGAGAAGTTTTTGTCATTCAAGCAGGAGAATTAGGAAGTAGAAGCACAGAGAGTGTACGAAATCTCACGAAAGCAGTAGATGAGGGTATTGACATGAACGAAGGTTTTGAATTAAGGCCTTGGAATCGACCAGAGTTTTTTGAACGATGCCTTGTGACTGTTGCCAAACATATCTCTTTCAGGGATTGGGTCTTCACAGCATTAAGTTGCTGTGCCGTAATATAGCAATGCTTCAGTTTAGTGAAAATAGGTCTTCAGCAGATAATAAGCAGAAATTTTGCAATAGAGCTATGAAACGCAAATAGCAAGCGACAAGAAAATGAAAGCTTCTGGGTCAAACAGAGAGGGGGAAATGTTGGAATCCATAAGGTTAGAGGATTTTTAAGAAATGGTTAAAAAGAAGTATGTAGGCCTTAGACTGGAGTTTTGTTAGCATTGCAGAAAAGTTTCCCATGCAAGCAGAAAAAGTTTTCCATGCAAGCAGAAAAGTTTCCCAAGCAGTAGACGTGACAAATAACAATAGGCTTCTGTAGAATTGGCTTTAGGATGGCAACAAGGTTATTTAATGTATATCTTTAGAAGGTTAGCATGAATAGAACTCTGTTCTTTGTCTCTTATCAACTAGTCTTTGTTTTAGCTACGATTACCTATGTTTTATAAGATTGGATAGAATGCTTGTCAATATGTGTTTTCTGTGTCTGATTGGCTGAATTCTAGTCTGAGATGATTTTATGTATTGCTGTATGAGCCCTGTTGAAGGAGACATTTTTTGGTGTGGATCAGTGAGCTGTCATGTCTCCATTTTGTATTTTGAGACTGATGTGCTGGAAATAAAAGCAAAAATCTCTTCACTGGTCTGGTTACCATGTTATCCATATTTGGATATTTTGCCGCGGCCTAGTGGGTTCCTTTTTTAAGGCGTGGGTTCCTGACACCATTGGACTTATACCTGTCCCGTCCCCCGCATATTGGTGCCCCGTGTGAGGACGTAGAATAGAAGAAAAACAAAGAAAAATCGTGGAAGCACCAGCCGCGGAGACCCAAGTGTTAACAAGGAGGACACTGTATCATCTCTCCCGCCGAAACCAAGAAAATTGTAAGTAACTTATCTCGGGAGAGCGCTTGGGTGACGTTGGGAGGAAAAATAGAGAAAAAGAAAATTATTAAAAGAGCACAAAAATGGGAACGAATTTATCAGAAGTTGAATGGGATGTTTTTCATCAATTAGAGACAATGTTACAAGAAAAAGGTCACTCTGAAATTTCAAAAACTGAGCTTAAAAACTTACTTATCTGGGTTAAAGCGAATACGCAAGATTTAAATCTGCAGTCTGCTTTTTCTTTTCATTTTTGGGATCAGATAAACTGGAGAATCTATAATCTAGTCTCTCTCAAAAAAGATGAAAGCT
The DNA here is from genome assembly GCF_028018845.1 of Melospiza georgiana. Taxonomy (NCBI): domain Eukaryota; kingdom Metazoa; phylum Chordata; class Aves; order Passeriformes; family Passerellidae; genus Melospiza; species Melospiza georgiana. The sequence continues at coordinate 18,866,450 of NC_080464.1, read as the reverse complement.
TAAGAGAACTTGTGCCGGTTTGTAGTGCGCTGTTGTAGTGCTTTTTTAAACAAAGTGATAAAAATAAGATCAACTTGGACTCAGAAAACAGAGCTTCTGGTTCTATCTCACGAAATTCCAGTAAACCAGAGACTGTGTGTGTATCGGAGAATGTTACAAGTGTTGTTGCAAATGCTGAAAGTATTGCTTTGAACTCTGTTGAACAAAATCTTTCTTCTCTCTCTCTGGGAAAAAATGAGACTCTTTCGGACTTTTCTTCGCGTTGTTCTGTTAATGTAAAAATATGTGACTCTTGTAAGGGGGATGGAACAAAGTGTGTAAAAGATGGAAATGAAAAAGTGACTGTACTTCCTAAAATTGTTTGTGCAGGGACACTGAAACCTGAATTGGATTCTGTTGGGCCTGGGGTGGAGGCTGAGGTGGCTGCTTCCACTCGGGAAATTGTGGTTCCAGGGAACTCTTTTTCAGTTAAGCAAAACCATGGTTGTTCTGGTGTTTGTCAATCTATAGATACAGAGAAAGAAAAATTGGCTTTAAGGGTGGAGTCCTTTGAAAGGAAGAGATGGAAGAAACTCGCGACTGTGTTGTTGCTGAAATTCAAAAAGCTGGACTTGAAATCTCTGCAACGAAAATTCAACAAGTTTCACCTTAGAAGTACCTGGGATGGAAGATGACTGAGACGACAAGAACACCACAAAAAATTCAGATCCGAACCAGAGTCAACAACCTACAAGAGTTACAACAACTTCTAGGAGAAATCAACTGGGTCAGACCGATGTTGGGAATCACCAATGATGAACTGAGTCCGCTCTTCCATTTGCTGAGAGGAAGTTGCGACATCACTTCGCCAAGAACTTTAACCCCTGAAGCTCGTGCTGCTCTCGACAAAGTCACAGAAGCTCTTCAAAAAAGACAAGCTCATCGCTGCGTTCCTGAAAATCCTTTCTTTCTTGCAATCTTAGGAGAGAAGAAGCAGCTTTGTGGTCTCATTTTCCAGTGGGATTCCACAGAGCAAGATCCTTTGTTAATAATGGAATGGGATTTTCCTCCCTACAGGTTTTCAAAGACCATTTGCTCAGTTTTAGAAATGATTGCATACATTATAATTAAGGCTAGAACCAGATTGTTAACTTTGGCAGGTCAAGAATTTTCAGTTATCTATTTGCCATTGAAAAATGATTATTTCAATTGGGCAATGCAAAATTCTGATGATTTACAATATGCATTCTTAGGTTTTCCAGGTGTTTGTTCCATACACTATCCAGCTCACAAACTACTGCAAGCAAAATTGAGTTTCAGAGAAAAACCTAAATTTAGTGAAGAACCTTTACATGCTGTGACTCTCTTCACTGATGGCTCTGGTAAAAGCCACAAGTCCGTTGTGACTTGGTTTAATCAAAAGACTAATGTTTGGGAATCTGATATTCAAACAGTAGAGGGATCCCCTCAAATTGTTGAGCCTGCTGCAGTAGTTTGAGCTTTTCAGCTGTTTCCTCAGCCTTTTAATTTGGTCACAGATTCTGCTTATGTTGCTAATGTAGTCAGGAGAATAGAAGGTTCCATTTTAAAGGATGTTAGTAATGAAACTTTACATCGTTGGCTTTCATGTCTTTTTATAACTTTGCAATATAGAACTAATCCATATTTTGTTTCTCACATTAGGGCGCATTCTTCGCTTCCTGGATTTTTAGTGGAAGGAAATGCAAGAGCGGACAAGCTGACAATGGTCATTTCTAACACATTGCCAAATAGTTTTGAACAAGCAAAATTGAGTCATGCCTTTTTCCACCAAAATGCACAAGCACTCATGCAAATGTTCCAAATCACTTAAAGTCAAGCTAAAGCTATCATTCATACTTGCCCTGACTGTCAATTGGTACAACCTCCTGTTTCTACAGGAGCAATCAACCCCCGAGGCTTACAAAGCCTACAGTTGTGGCAAACAGATGTTACTAAATAGCCTTCTTTTGGTAAATTTAAAAATATTCATGTTTCCATAGACACGTTCTCTGGTGCAGTTTTTGCTTCCCTTCACACAAGTGATACTGGCAGCCATGCCTGTCATCATTTCCTGCAAGCTTTTGCTTCATTGGGTATACCCCAAGAAGTAAAAACTGACAATGGCCCCGCATACATATCTCAAAAATTGGCCACATTTTTAAATGAATGGGGTGTTCGACACATTTTTGGTATTCCCCACTCTCCCACAAGCCAAGCAATCATTGAAAGAACACATCAAACCTTAAAACGCATATTAGATCAACAGAGAGGGGGAACGGAAATCACCCCACAGATGAGACTGAGTAAGGCTTTGTATGTTTTTAATTTTCTAAATAGTAAAAGTACAGAACCAGATCCACCAATCTTTAGACACTTTTCAAATAGCACACAGGCAAAACTGAAAGAACATCCTCCTCTTCTAATTAGAAACCCTGACTCTGGACAGATGGAAGGTCCGTTTCAATTAATAACGTGGGGCAAAGGGTATGCTTCCATTTCCACAGGTGCTGGAAGAATTAAGTGGGTTCCTGCCAAAAACGTCAAACCGTATCGCACTTCAGAACCTGTTGTCGAGCCTAGAACTGAGGAAGCGAGTACGCAGACGTAGACCGAATGGAAGGATCCCGGGTCTCGCCTGACGCCTCTTGTGCCTGACGTTCATTGTGCATCGGTGGAACCCGTGAACTCTGATTTTGTGCCAATTTTTATTTATGAGTATACGAATTAAATGCTGAATGTTTGTTTAACAAAGCTAATTTTTGGCTGAAAATTTAGGTTCTTGTTTTGGTTTAGAAAGAATTCTGCCAAAACTTAGTTCTTGAAAGAGATGGGGCAGAATCAAATGGTATACTTGTTTTGCTTGATTTTAATTGTTTTTTGTCGTGCAGATTTGCCTGAGGATCAACCGAAGACGAATGTTTGGGTGACCTTAGCCAAGGCTGCCAGATCGGATACTATATGTCTGTCTAATTCGGAACCAGAAAAGCCTTTCTCAACCTGTTTGGTTGGTGTGCCAGTGAAAGAGTTTCCTTTGGTCAGAAAAGAATCCAATGGTAAACCAGGTGGAATTGACAATGGAAACAGTCCTTCCTTCAATTGGAACATTTGTTCCAAGAAACTTCTCAGGGCAGCAAATGTTTCAAACAGTTGGGATGTGTTTCTACAGACGGACCAATCTCCACGGCAATTGCCAAAAGGGTATTGGATCATTTGCGGAGACAGAGGTTGGCAAGGCATTCCAGCCCACCTTGAAGGTGGCCCTTGCAGCATTGGTATGCTTACCATAATTGCCCCCACTGCCAAAGCAGTGATGAAAAAGAAACAAAGGAAAACGAGAGCTGTTCCTCATTATGATGAGAACTGTCAGAGTGATTTTATGCCTTGGAATGCCGCCAGAAGGGTTTCAGCAGGTATATTTCTACCCCAATTGGCTTCAGCTGTGGCATTGAGACAATTAGATCGAGTTGGATGTTGGCTGAGCAAACAAGCTAATGCCACATCCTCCGCAATCAGTGATATGTTGACCAATGTTGATAGTATTAGACATGCTACTCTTCAAAACAGAGCAGCCATTGATTTTCTCTTACTGGCACAAGGACATGGTTGTGAGGAATTGGAAGGTTTGTGTTGTATGAATTTGTCTGATCATTCTGAATCCATTCACAAAAGCATTCAAAAATTAAAGGATCTGACAGCCCAAATTAAAGAAGATGGAGGTTCCTGGTTGGATGATTTGTATCAAAATTGCAGTTTTGCACCTTGGCTAAGGCAACTTTGCAAGATAGGTCTTTACATATTAGGTGTTCTAATACTGATATTGATAGTGGTACCTTGTATACTCTGTTGTGTTCGGCGAATGATGAACAAAACAGTCCGAGAAGTTTTTGTCATTCAAGCAGGAGAATTAGGAAGTAGAAGCACAGAGAGTGTACGAAATCTCACGAAAGCAGTAGATGAGGGTATTGACATGAACGAAGGTTTTGAATTAAGGCCTTGGAATCGACCAGAGTTTTTTGAACGATGCCTTGTGACTGTTGCCAAACATATCTCTTTCAGGGATTGGGTCTTCACAGCATTAAGTTGCTGTGCCGTAATATAGCAATGCTTCAGTTTAGTGAAAATAGGTCTTCAGCAGATAATAAGCAGAAATTTTGCAATAGAGCTATGAAACGCAAATAGCAAGCGACAAGAAAATGAAAGCTTCTGGGTCAAACAGAGAGGGGGAAATGTTGGAATCCATAAGGTTAGAGGATTTTTAAGAAATGGTTAAAAAGAAGTATGTAGGCCTTAGACTGGAGTTTTGTTAGCATTGCAGAAAAGTTTCCCATGCAAGCAGAAAAAGTTTTCCATGCAAGCAGAAAAGTTTCCCAAGCAGTAGACGTGACAAATAACAATAGGCTTCTGTAGAATTGGCTTTAGGATGGCAACAAGGTTATTTAATGTATATCTTTAGAAGGTTAGCATGAATAGAACTCTGTTCTTTGTCTCTTATCAACTAGTCTTTGTTTTAGCTACGATTACCTATGTTTTATAAGATTGGATAGAATGCTTGTCAAGATGTGTTTTCTGTGTCTGATTGGCTGAATTCTAGTCTGAGATGATTTTATGTATTGCTGTATGAGCCCTGTTGAAGGAGACATTTTTTGGTGTGGATCAGTGAGCTGTCATGTCTCCATTTTGTATTTTGAGACTGATGTGCTGGAAATAAAAGCAAAAATCTCTTCACTGGTCTGGTTACCATGTTATCCATATTTGGATATTTTGCCGCGGCCTAGTGGGTTCCTTTTTTAAGGCGTGGGTTCCTGACACCATTGGACTTATACCTGTCCCGTCCCCCGCATATTGCTGCCCCGTGTGAGGACGTAGAATAGAAGAAAAACAAAGAAAAATCGTGGAAGCACCAGCCGCGGAGACCCAAGTGTTAACAAGGAGGACACTGTATCATCTCTCCCGCCGAAACCAAGAAAATTGTAAGTAACTTATCTCGGGAGAGCGCTTGGGTGACGTTGGGAGGAAAAATAGAGAAAAAGAAAATTATTAAAAGAGCACAAAAATGGGAACGAATTTATCAGAAGTTGAATGGGATGTTTTTCATCAATTAGAGACAATGTTACAAGAAAAAGGTCACTCTGAAATTTCAAAAACTGAGCTTAAAAACTTACTTATCTGGGTTAAAGCGAATACGCAAGATTTAAATCTGCAGTCTGCTTTTTCTTTTCATTTTTGGGATCAGATAAACTGGAGAATCTATAATCTAGTCTCTCTCAAAAAAGATGAAAGCTTAAGAGAACTTGTGCCGGTTTGTAGTGCGCTGTTGTAGTGCTTTTTTAAACAAAGTGATAAAAATAAGATCAACTTGGACTCAGAAAACAGAGCTTCTGGTTCTATCTCACGAAATTCCAGTAAACCAGAGACTGTGTGTGTATCGGAGAATGTTACAAGTGTTGTTGCAAATGCTGAAAGTATTGCTTTGAACTCTGTTGAACAAAATCTTTCTTCTCTCTCTCTGGGAAAAAATGAGACTCTTTTGGAGTTTTCTTCGCGTTGTTCTGTTAATGTAAAAATATGTGACTCTTGTAAGGGGGATGGAACAAAGTGTGTAAAAGATGGAAATGAAAAAGTGACTGTACTTCCTAAAATTGTTTGTGCAGGGACACTGAAACCTGAATTGGATTCTGTTGGGCCTGGGGTGGAGGCTGAGGTGGCTGCTTCCACTCGGGAAATTGTGGTTCCAGGGAACTCTTTTTCAGTTAAGCAAAACCATGGTTGTTCTGGTGTTTGTCAATCTATAGATACAGAGAAAGAAAAATTGGCTTTAAGGGTGGAGTCCTTTGAAAGGAAGAGATGGAAGAAACTCGTGACTGTGTTGTTGCTGAAATTCAAAAAGCTGGACTTGAAATCTCTGCAACGAAAATTCAACAAGTTTCACCTTAGAATACCTGGGATGGAAGATGACTGAGACGACAAGAACACCACAAAAAATTCAGATCCGAACCAGAGTCAACAACCTACAAGAGTTACAACAACTTCTAGGAGAAATCAACTGGGTCAGACCGATGTTGGGAATCACCAATGATGAACTGAGTCCGCTCTTCCATTTGCTGAGAGGAAGTTGCGACATCACTTCGCCAAGAACTTTAACCCCTGAAGCTCGTGCTGCTCTCGACAAAGTCACAGAAGCTCTTCAAAAAAGACAAGCTCATCGCTGCGTTCCTGAAAATCCTTTCTTTCTTGCAATCTTAGGAGAGAAGAAGCAGCTTTGTGGTCTCATTTTCCAGTGGGATTCCACAGAGCAAGATCCTTTGTTAATAATGGAATGGGATTTTCCTCCCTACAGGTTTTCAAAGACCATTTGCTCAGTTTTAGAAATGATTGCATACATTATAATTAAGGCTAGAACCAGATTGTTAACTTTGGCAGGTCAAGAATTTTCAGTTATCTATTTGCCATTGAAAAATGATTATTTCAATTGGGCAATGCAAAATTCTGATGATTTACAATATGCATTCTTAGGTTTTCCAGGTGTTTGTTCCATACACTATCCAGCTCACAAACTACTGCAAGCAAAATTGAGTTTCAGAGAAAAACCTAAATTTAGTGAAGAACCTTTACATGCTGTGACTCTCTTCACTGATGGCTCTGGTAAAAGCCACAAGTCCGTTGTGACTTGGTTTAATCAAAAGACTAATGTTTGGGAATCTGATATTCAAACAGTAGAGGGATCCCCTCAAATTGTTGACCCTGCTGCAGTAGTTTGAGCTTTTCAGCTGTTTCCTCAGCCTTTTAATTTGGTCACAGATTCTGCTTATGTTGCTAATGTAGTCAGGAGAATAGAAGGTTCCATTTTAAAGGATGTTAGTAATGAAACTTTACATCGTTGGCTTTCATGTCTTTTTATAACTTTGCAATATAGAACTAATCCATATTTTGTTTCTCACATTAGGGCGCATTCTTCGCTTCCTGGATTTTTAGTGGAAGGAAATGCAAGAGCGGACAAGCTGACAATGGTCATTTCTAACACATTGCCAAATAGTTTTGAACAAGCAAAATTGAGTCATGCCTTTTTCCACCAAAATGCACAAGCACTCATGCAAATGTTCCAAATCACTTAAAGTCAAGCTAAAGCTATCATTCATACTTGCCCTGACTGTCAATTGGTACAACCTCCTGTTTCTACAGGAGCAATCAACCCCCGAGGCTTACAAAGCCTACAGTTGTGGCAAACAGATGTTACTAAATAGCCTTCTTTTGGTAAATTTAAAAATATTCATGTTTCCATAGACACGTTCTCTGGTGCAGTTTTTGCTTCCCTTCACACAAGTGATACTGGCAGCCATGCCTGTCATCATTTCCTGCAAGCTTTTGCTTCATTGGGTATACCCCAAGAAGTAAAAACTGACAATGGCCCCGCATACATATCTCAAAAATTGGCCACATTTTTAAATGAATGGGGTGTTCGACACATTTTTGGTATTCCCCACTCTCCCACAAGCCAAGCAATCATTGAAAGAACACATCAAACCTTAAAACGCATATTAGATCAACAGAGAGGGGGAACGGAAATCACCCCACAGATGAGACTGAGTAAGGCTTTGTATGTTTTTAATTTTCTAAATAGTAAAAGTACAGAACCAGATCCACCAATCTTTAGACACTTTTCAAATAGCACACAGGCAAAACTGAAAGAACATCCTCCTCTTCTAATTAGAAACCCTGACTCTGGACAGATGGAAGGTCCGTTTCAATTAATAACGTGGGGCAAAGGGTATGCTTCTATTTCCACAGGTGCTGGAAGAATTAAGTGGGTTCCTGCCAAAAACGTCAAACCGTATCGCACTTCAGAACCTGTTGTCGAGCCTAGAACTGAGGAAGCGAGTACGCAGACGTAGACCGAATGGAAGGATCCCGGGTCTCGCCTGACGCCTCTTGTGCCTGACGTTCATTGTGCATCAGTGGAACCCGTGAACTCTGATTTTGTGCCAATTTTTATTTATGAGTATACGAATTAAATGCTGAATGTTTGTTTAACAAAGCTAATTTTTGGCTGAAAATTTAGGTTCTTGTTTTGGTTTAGAAAGAATTCTGCCAAAACTTAGTTCTTGAAAGAGATGGGGCAGAATCAAATGGTATACTTGTTTTGCTTGATTTTAATTGTTTTTTGCCGTGCAGATTTGCCTGAGGATCAACCGAAGACGAATGTTTGGGTGACCTTAGCCAAGGCTGCCAGATCGGATACTATATGTCTGTCTAATTCGGAACCAGAAAAGCCTTTCTCAACCTGTTTGGTTGGTGTGCCAGTGAAAGAGTTTCCTTTGGTCAGAAAAGAATCCAATGGTAAACCAGGTGGAATTGACAATGGAAACAGTCCTTCCTTCAATTGGAACATTTGTTCCAAGAAACTTCTCAGGGCAGCAAATGTTTCAAACAGTTGGGATGTGTTTCTACAGACGGACCAATCTCCACGGCAATTGCCAAAAGGGTATTGGATCATTTGCGGAGACAGAGGTTGGCAAGGCATTCCAGCCCACCTTGAAGGTGGCCCTTGCAGCATTGGTATGCTTACCATAATTGCCCCCACTGCCAAAGCAGTGATGAAAAAGAAACAAAGGAAAACGAGAGCTGTTCCTCATTATGATGAGAACTGTCAGAGTGATTTTATGCCTTGGAATGCCGCCAGAAGGGTTTCAGCAGGTATATTTCTACCCCAATTGGCTTCAGCTGTGGCATTGAGACAATTAGATCGAGTTGGATGTTGGCTGAGCAAACAAGCTAATGCCACATCCTCCGCAATCAGTGATATGTTGACCAATGTTGATAGTATTAGACATGCTACTCTTCAAAACAGAGCAGCCATTGATTTTCTCTTACTGGCACAAGGACATGGTTGTGAGGAATTGGAAGGTTTGTGTTGTATGAATTTGTCTGATCATTCTGAATCCATTCACAAAAGCATTCAAAAATTAAAGGATCTGACAGCCCAAATTAAAGAAGACGGAGGTTCCTGGTTGGATGATTTGTATCAAAATTGCAGTTTTGCACCTTGGCTAAGGCAACTTTGCAAGATAGGTCTTTACATATTAGGTGTTCTAATACTGATATTGATAGTGGTACCTTGTATACTCTGTTGTGTTCGGCGAATGATGAACAAAACAGTCCGAGAAGTTTTTGTCATTCAAGCAGGAGAATTAGGAAGTAGAAGCACAGAGAGTGTACGAAATCTCACGAAAGCAGTAGATGAGGGTATTGACATGAACGAAGGTTTTGAATTAAGGCCTTGGAATCGACCAGAGTTTTTTGAACCATGCCTTGTGACTGTTGCCAAACATATCTCTTTCAGGGATTGGGTCTTCACAGCATTAAGTTGCTGTGCCGTAATATAGCAATGCTTCAGTTTAGTGAAAATAGGTCTTCAGCAGATAATAAGCAGAAATTTTGCAATAGAGCTATGAAACGCAAATAGCAAGCGACAAGAAAGTGAAAGCTTCTGGGTCAAACAGAGAGGGGGAAATGTTGGAATCCATAAGGTTAGAGGATTTTTAAGAAATGGTTAAAAAGAAGTATGTAGGCCTTAGACTGGAGTTTTGTTAGCATTGCAGAAAAGTTTCCCATGCAAGCAGAAAAAGTTTTCCATGCAAGCAGAAAAGTTTCCCAAGCAGTAGACGTGACAAATAACAATAGGCTTCTGTAGAATTGGCTTTAGGATGGCAACAAGGTTATTTAATGTATATCTTTAGAAGGTTAGCATGAATAGAACTCTGTTCTTTGTCTCTTATCAACTAGTCTTTGTTTTAGCTACGATTACCTATGTTTTATAAGATTGGATAGAATGCTTGTCAATATGTGTTTTCTGTGTCTGATTGGCTGAATTCTAGTCTGAGATGATTTTATGTATTGCTGTATGAGCCCTGTTGAAGGAGACATTTTTTGGTGTGGATCAGTGAGCTGTCATGTCTCCATTTTGTATTTTGAGACTGATGTGCTGGAAATAAAAGCAAAAATCTCTTCACTGGTCTGGTTACCATGTTATCCATATTTGGATATTTTGCCGCGGCCTAGTGGGTTCCTTTTTTAAGGCGTGGGTTCCTGACACCATTGGACTTATACCTGTCCCGTCCCCCGCATATTGCTGCCCCGTGTGAGGACGTAGAATAGAAGAAAAACAAAGAAAAATCGTGGAAGCACCAGTCGCGGAGACCCAAGTGTTAACAAGGAGGACACTGTATCATCTCTCCCGCCGAAACCAAGAAAATTGTAAGTAACCTTTCTCGGGAGAGCGCTTGGGTGACGTTGGGAGGAAAAATAGAGAAAAAGAAAATTATTAAAAGAGCACAAAAATGGGAACGAATTTATCAGAAGTTGAATGGGATGTTTTTCATCAATTAGAGACAATGTTACAAGAAAAAGGTCACTCTGAAATTTCAAAAACTGAGCTTAAAAACTTACTTATCTGGGTTAAAGCGAATACGCAAGATTTAAATCTGCAGTCTGCTTTTTCTTTTCATTTTTGGGATCAGATAAACTGGAGAATCTATAATCTAGTCTCTCTCAAAAAAGATGAAAGCTTAAGAGAACTTGTGCCGGTTTGTAGTGCGCTGTTGTAGTGCTTTTTTAAACAAAGTGATAAAAATAAGATCAACTTGGACTCAGAAAACAGAGCTTCTGGTTCTATCTCACAAAATTCCAGTAAACCAGAGACTGTGTGTGTATCGGAGAATGTTACAAGTGTTGTTGCAAATGCTGAAAGTATTGCTTTGAACTCTGTTGAACAAAATCTTTCTTCTCTCTCTCTGGGAAAAAATGAGACTCTTTTGGACTTTTCTTCGCGTTGTTCTGTTAATGTAAAAATATGTGACTCTTGTAAGGGGGATGGAACAAAGTGTGTAAAAGATGGAAATGAAAAAGTGACTGTACTTCCTAAAATTGTTTGTGCAGGGACACTGAAACCTGAATTGGATTCTGTTGGGCCTGGGGTGGAGGCTGAGGTGGCTGCTTCCACTCGGGAAATTGTGGTTCCAGGGAACTCTTTTTCAGTTAAGCAAAACCATGGTTGTTCTGGTGTTTGTCAATCTATAGATACAGAGAAAGAAAAATTGGCTTTAAGGGTGGAGTCCTTTGAAAGGAAGAGATGGAAGAAACTCGCGACTGTGTTGTTGCTGAAATTCAAAAAGCTGGACTTGAAATCTCTGCAACGAAAATTCAACAAGTTTCACCTTAGAAGTACCTGGGATGGAAGATGACTGAGACGACAAGAACACCACAAAAAATTCAGATCCGAACCAGAGTCAACAACCTACAAGAGTTACAACAACTTCTAGGAGAAATCAACTGGGTCAGACCGATGTTGGGAATCACCAATGATGAACTGAGTCCGCTCTTCCATTTGCTGAGAGGAAGTTGCGACATCACTTCGCCAAGAACTTTAACCCCTGAAGCTCGTGCTGCTCTCGACAAAGTCACAGAAGCTCTTCAAAAAAGACAAGCTCATCGCTGCGTTCCTGAAAATCCTTTCTTTCTTGCAATCTTAGGAGAGAAGAAGCAGCTTTGTGGTCTCATTTTCCAGTGGGATTCCACAGAACAAGATCCTTTGTTAATAATGGAATGGGATTTTCCTCCCTACAGGTTTTCAAAGACCATTTGCTCAGTTTTAGAAATGATTGCATACATTATAATTAAGGCTAGAACCAGATTGTTAACTTTGGCAGGTCAAGAATTTTCAGTTATCTATTTGCCATTGAAAAATGATTATTTCAATTGGGCAATGCAAAATTCTGATGATTTACAATATGCATTCTTAGGTTTTCCAGGTGTTTGTTCCATACACTATCCAGCTCACAAACTACTGCAAGCAAAATTGAGTTTCAGAGAAAAACCTAAATTTAGTGAAGAACCTTTACATGCTGTGACTCTCTTCACTGATGGCTCTGGTAAAAGCCACAAGTCCGTTGTGACTTGGTTTAATCAAAAGACTAATGTTTGGGAATCTGATATTCAAACAGTAGAGGGATCCCCTCAAATTGTTGAGCCTGCTGCAGTAGTTTGAGCTTTTCAGCTGTTTCCTCAGCCTTTTAATTTGGTCACAGATTCTGCTTATGTTGCTAATGTAGTCAGGAGAATAGAAGGTTCCATTTTAAAGGATGTTAGTAATGAAACTTTACATCGTTGGCTTTCATGTCTTTTTATAACTTTGCAATATAGAACTAATCCATATTTTGTTTCTCACATTAGGGCGCATTCTTCGCTTCCTGGATTTTTAGTGGAAGGAAATGCAAGAGCGGACAAGCTGACAATGGTCATTTCTAACACATTGCCAAATAGTTTTGAACAAGCAAAATTGAGTCGTGCCTTTTTCCACCAAAATGCACAAGCACTCATGCAAATGTTCCAAATCACTTAAAGTCAAGCTAAAGCTATCATTCATACTTGCCCTGACTGTCAATTGGTACAACCTCCTGTTTCTACAGGAGCAATCAACCCCCGAGGCTTACAAAGCCTACAGTTGTGGCAAACAGATGTTACTAAATAGCCTTCTTTTGGTAAATTTAAAAATATTCATGTTTCCATAGACACGTTCTCTGGTGCAGTTTTTGCTTCCCTTCACACAAGTGATACTGGCAGCCATGCCTGTCATCATTTCCTGCAAGCTTTTGCTTCATTGGGTATACCCCAAGAAGTAAAAACTGACAATGGCCCCGCATACATATCTCAAAAATTGGCCACATTTTTAAATGAATGGGGTGTTCGACACATTTTTGGTATTCCCCACTCTCCCACAAGCCAAGCAATCATTGAAAGAACACATCAAACCTTAAAACGCATATTAGATCAACAGAGAGGGGGAACGGAAATCACCCCACAGATGAGACTGAGTAAGGCTTTGTATGTTTTTAATTTTCTAAATAGTAAAAGTACAGAACCAGATCCACCAATCTTTAGACACTTTTCAAATAGCACACAGGCAAAACTGAAAGAACATCCTCCTCTTCTAATTAGAAACCCTGACTCTGGACAGATGGAAGGTCCGTTTCAATTAATAACGTGGGGCAAAGGGTATGCTTCTATTTCCACAGGTGCTGGAAGAATTAAGTGGGTTCCTGCCAAAAACGTCAAACCGTATCGCACTTCAGAACCTGTTGTCGAGCCTAGAACTGAGGAAGCGAGTACGCAGACGTAGACCGAATGGAAGGATCCCGGGTCTCGCCTGACGCCTCTTGTGCCTGACGTTCATTGTGCATCGGTGGAACCCGTGAACTCTGATTTTGTGCCAATTTTTATTTATGAGTATACGAATTAAATGCTGAATGTTTGTTTAACAAAGCTAATTTTTGGCTGAAAATTTAGGTTCTTGTTTTGGTTTAGAAAGAATTCTGCCAAAACTTAGTTCTTGAAAGAGATGGGGCAGAATCAAATGGTATACTTGTTTTGCTTGATTTTAATTGTTTTTTGTCGTGCAGATTTGCCTGAGGATCAACCGAAGACGAATGTTTGGGTGACCTTAGCCAAGGCTGCCAGATCGGATACTATATGTCTGTCTAATTCGGAACCAGAAAAGCCTTTCTCAACCTGTTTGGTTGGTGTGCCAGTGAAAGAGTTTCCTTTGGTCAGAAAAGAATCCAATGGTAAACCAGGTGGAATTGACAATGGAAACAGTCCTTCCTTCAATTGGAACATTTGTTCCAAGAAACTTCTCAGGGCAGCAAATGTTTCAAACAGTTGGGATGTGTTTCTACAGACGGACCAATCTCCACGGCAATTGCCAAAAGGGTATTGGATCATTTGCGGAGACAGAGGTTGGCAAGGCATTCCAGCCCACCTTGAAGGTGGCCCTTGCAGCATTGGTATGCTTACCATAATTGCCCCCACTGCCAAAGCAGTGATGAAAAAGAAACAAAGGAAAACAAGAGCTGTTCCTCATTATGATGAGAACTGTCAGAGTGATTTTATGCCTTGGAATGCCACCAGAAGGGTTTCAGCAGGTATATTTCTACCCCAATTGGCTTCAGCTGTGGCATTGAGACAATTAGATCGAGTTGGATGTTGGCTGAGCAAACAAGCTAATGCCACATCCTCCGCAATCAGTGATATGTTGACCAATGTTGATAGTATTAGACATGCTACTCTTCAAAACAGAGCAGCCATTGATTTTCTCTTACTGGCACAAGGACATGGTTGTGAGGAATTGGAAGGTTTGTGTTGTATGAATTTGTCTGATCATTCTGAATCCATTCACAAAAGCATTCAAAAATTAAAGGATCTGACAGCCCAAATTAAAGAAGACGGAGGTTCCTGGTTGGATGATTTGTATCAAAATTGCAGTTTTGCACCTTGGCTAAGGCAACTTTGCAAGATAGGTCTTTACATATTAGGTGTTCTAATACTGATATTGATAGTGGTACCTTGTATACTCTGTTGTGTTCGGCGAATGATGAACAAAACAGTCCGAGAAGTTTTTGTCATTCAAGCAGGAGAATTAGGAAGTAGAAGCACAGAGAGTGTACGAAATCTCACGAAAGCAGTAGATGAGGGTATTGACATGGACGAAGGTTTTGAATTAAGGCCTTGGAATCGACCAGAGTTTTTTGAACGATGCCTTGTGACTGTTGCCAAACATATCTCTTTCAGGGATTGGGTCTTCACAGCATTAAGTTGCTGTGCCGTAATATAGCAATGCTTCAGTTTAGTGAAAATAGGTCTTCAGCAGATAATAAGCAGAAATTTTGCAATAGAGCTATGAAACGCAAATAGCAAGCGACAAGAAAGTGAAAGCTTCTGGGTCAAACAGAGAGGGGGAAATGTTGGAATCCATAAGGTTAGAGGATTTTTAAGAAATGGTTAAAAAGAAGTATGTAGGCCTTAGACTGGAGTTTTGTTAGCATTGCAGAAAAGTTTCCCATGCAAGCAGAAAAAGTTTTCCATGCAAGCAGAAAAGTTTCCCAAGCAGTAGACGTGACAAATAACAATAGGCTTCTGTAGAATTGGCTTTAGGATGGCAACAAGGTTATTTAATGTATATCTTTAGAAGGTTAGCATGAATAGAACTCTGTTCTTTGTCTCTTATCAACTAGTCTTTGTTTTAGCTACGATTACCTATGTTTTATAAGATTGGATAGAATGCTTGTCAATATGTGTTTTCTGTGTCTGATTGGCTGAATTCTAGTCTGAGATGATTTTATGTATTGCTGTATGAGCCCTGTTGAAGGAGACATTTTTTGGTGTGGATCAGTGAGCTGTCATGTCTCCATTTTGTATTTTGAGACTGATGTGCTGGAAATAAAAGCAAAAATCTCTTCACTGGTCTGGTTACCATGTTATCCATATTTGGATATTTTGCCGCGGCCTAGTGGGTTCCTTTTTTAAGGCGTGGGTTCCTGACACCATTGGACTTATACCTGTCCCGTCCCCCGCATATTGCTGCCCCGTGTGAGGACGTAGAATAGAAGAAAAACAAAGAAAAATCGTGGAAGCACCAGTCGCGGAGACCCAAGTGTTAACAAGGAGGACACTGTATCATCTCTCCCGCCGAAACCAAGAAAATTGTAAGTAACCTTTCTCGGGAGAGCGCTTGGGTGACGTTGGGAGGAAAAATAGAGAAAAAGAAAATTATTAAAAGAGCACAAAAATGGGAACGAATTTATCAGAAGTTGAATGGGATGTTTTTCATCAATTAGAGACAATGTTACAAGAAAAAGGTCACTCTGAAATTTCAAAAACTGAGCTTAAAAACTTACTTATCTGGGTTAAAGCGAATACGCAAGATTTAAATCTGCAGTCTGCTTTTTCTTTTCATTTTTGGGATCAGATAAACTGGAGAATCTATAATCTAGTCTCTCTCAAAAAAGATGAAAGCTTAAGAGAACTTGTGCCGGTTTGTAGTGCGCTGTTGTAGTGCTTTTTTAAACAAAGTGATAAAAATAAGATCAACTTGGACTCAGAAAACAGAGCTTCTGGTTCTATCTCACAAAATTCCAGTAAACCAGAGACTGTGTGTGTATCGGAGAATGTTACAAGTGTTGTTGCAAATGCTGAAAGTATTGCTTTGAACTCTGTTGAACAAAATCTTTCTTCTCTCTCTCTGGGAAAAAATGAGACTCTTTCGGACTTTTCTTCGCGTTGTTCTGTTAATGTAAAAATATGTGACTCTTGTAAGGGGGATGGAACAAAGTGTGTAAAAGATGGAAATGAAAAAGTGACTGTACTTCCTAAAATTGTTTGTGCAGGGACACTGAAACCTGAATTGGATTCTGTTGGGCCTGGGGTGGAGGCTGAGGTGGCTGCTTCCACTCGGGAAATTGTGGTTCCAGGGAACTCTTTTTCAGTTAAGCAAAACCATGGTTGTTCTGGTGTTTGTCAATCTATAGATACAGAGAAAGAAAAATTGGCTTTAAGGGTGGAGTCCTTTGAAAGGAAGAGATGGAAGAAACTCGCGACTGTGTTGTTGCTGAAATTCAAAAAGCTGGACTTGAAATCTCTGCAACGAAAATTCAACAAGTTTCACCTTAGAAGTACCTGGGATGGAAGATGACTGAGACGACAAGAACACCACAAAAAATTCAGATCCGAACCAGAGTCAACAACCTACAAGAGTTACAACAACTTCTAGGAGAAATCAACTGGGTCAGACCGATGTTGGGAATCACCAATGATGAACTGAGTCCGCTCTTCCATTTGCTGAGAGGAAGTTGCGACATCACTTCGCCAAGAACTTTAACCCCTGAAGCTCGTGCTGCTCTCGACAAAGTCACAGAAGCTCTTCAAAAAAGACAAGCTCATCGCTGCGTTCCTGAAAATCCTTTCTTTCTTGCAATCTTAGGAGAGAAGAAGCAGCTTTGTGGTCTCATTTTCCAGTGGGATTCCACAGAACAAGATCCTTTGTTAATAATGGAATGGGATTTTCCTCCCTACAGGTTTTCAAAGACCATTTGCTCAGTTTTAGAAATGATTGCATACATTATAATTAAGGCTAGAACCAGATTGTTAACTTTGGCAGGTCAAGAATTTTCAGTTATCTATTTGCCATTGAAAAATGATTATTTCAATTGGGCAATGCAAAATTCTGATGATTTACAATATGCATTCTTAGGTTTTCCAGGTGTTTGTTCCATACACTATCCAGCTCACAAACTACTGCAAGCAAAATTGAGTTTCAGAGAAAAACCTAAATTTAGTGAAGAACCTTTACGTGCTGTGACTCTCTTCACTGATGGCTCTGGTAAAAGCCACAAGTCCGTTGTGACTTGGTTTAATCAAAAGACTAATGTTTGGGAATCTGATATTCAAACAGTAGAGGGATACCCTCAAATTGTTGAGCCTGCTGCAGTAGTTTGAGCTTTTCAGCTGTTTCCTCAGCCTTTTAATTTGGTCACAGATTCTGCTTATGTTGCTAATGTAGTCAGGAGAATAGAAGGTTCCATTTTAAAGGATGTTAGTAATGAAACTTTACATCGTTGGCTTTCATGTCTTTTTATAACTTTGCAATATAGTACTAATCCATATTTTGTTTCTCACATTAGGGCGCATTCTTCGCTTCCTGGATTTTTAGTGGAAGGAAATGCAAGAGCGGACAAGCTGACAATGGTCATTTCTAACACATTGCCAAATAGTTTTGAACAAGCAAAATTGAGTCATGCCTTTTTCCACCAAAATGCACAAGCAGTCATGCAAATGTTCCAAATCACTTAAAGTCAAGCTAAAGCTATCATTCATACTTGCCCTGACTGTCAATTGGTACAACCTCCTGTTTCTACAGGAGCAATCAACCCCCGAGGCTTACAAAGCCTACAGTTGTGGCAAACAGATGTTACTAAATAGCCTTCTTTTGGTAAATTTAAAAATATTCATGTTTCCATAGACACGTTCTCTGGTGCAGTTTTTGCTTCCCTTCACACAAGTGATACTGGCAGCCATGCCTGTCATCATTTCCTGCAAGCTTTTGCTTCATTGGGTATACCCCAAGAAGTAAAAACTGACAATGGCCCCGCATACATATCTCAAAAATTGGCCACATTTTTAAATGAATGGGGTGTTCGACACATTTTTGGTACTCCCCACTCTCCCACAAGCCAAGCAATCATTGAAAGAACACATCAAACCTTAAAACGCATATTAGATCAACAGAGAGGGGGAACGGAAATCACCCCACAGATGAGACTGAGTAAGGCTTTGTATGTTTTTAATTTTCTAAATAGTAAAAGTACAGAACCAGATCCACCAATCTTTAGACACTTTTCAAATAGCACACAGGCAAAACTGAAAGAACATCCTCCTCTTCTAATTAGAAACCCTGACTCTGGACAGATGGAAGGTCCGTTTCAATTAATAACGTGGGGCAAAGGGTATGCTTCTATTTCCACAGGTGCTGGAAGAATTAAGTGGGTTCCTGCCAAAAACGTCAAACCGTATCGCACTTCAGAACCTGTTGTCGAGCCTAGAACTGAGGAAGCGAGTACGCAGACGTAGACCGAATGGAAGGATCCCGGGTCTCGCCTGACGCCTCTTGTGCCTGACGTTCATTGTGCATCGGTGGAACCCGTGAACTCTGATTTTGTGCCAATTTTTATTTATGAGTATACGAATTAAATGCTGAATGTTTGTTTAACAAAGCTAATTTTTGGCTGAAAATTTAGGTTCTTGTTTTGGTTTAGAAAGAATTCTGCCAAAACTTAGTTCTTGAAAGAGATGGGGCAGAATCAAATGGTATACTTGTTTTGCTTGATTTTAATTGTTTTTTGTCGTGCAGATTTGCCTGAGGATCAACCGAAGACGAATGTTTGGGTGACCTTAGCCAAGGCTGCCAGATCGGATACTATATGTCTGTCTAATTCGGAACCAGAAAAGCCTTTCTCAACCTGTTTGGTTGGTGTGCCAGTGAAAGAGTTTCCTTTGGTCAGAAAAGAATCCAATGGTAAACCAGGTGGAATTGACAATGGAAACAGTCCTTCCTTCAATTGGAACATTTGTTCCAAGAAACTTCTCAGGGCAGCAAATGTTTCAAACAGTTGGGATGTGTTTCTACAGACGGACCAATCTCCACGGCAATTGCCAAAAGGGTATTGGATCATTTGCGGAGACAGAGGTTGGCAAGGCATTCCAGCCCACCTTGAAGGTGGCCCTTGCAGCATTGGTATGCTTACCATAATTGCCCCCACTGCCAAAGCAGTGATGAAAAAGAAACAAAGGAAAACGAGAGCTGTTCCTCATTATGATGAGAACTGTCAGAGTGATTTTATGCCTTGGAATGCCGCCAGAAGGGTTTCAGCAGGTATATTTCTACCCCAATTGGCTTCAGCTGTGGCATTGAGACAATTAGATCGAGTTGGATGTTGGCTGAGCAAACAAGCTAATGCCACATCCTCCGCAATCAGTGATATGTTGACCAATGTTGATAGTATTAGACATGCTACTCTTCAAAACAGAGCAGCCATTGATTTTCTCTTACTGGCACAAGGACATGGTTGTGAGGAATTGGAAGGTTTGTGTTGTATGAATTTGTCTAATCATTCTGAATCCATTCACAAAAGCATTCAAAAATTAAAGGATCTGACAGCCCAAATTAAAGAAGATGGAGGTTCCTGGTTGGATGATTTGTATCAAAATTGCAGTTTTGCACCTTGGCTAAGGCAACTTTGCAAGATAGGTCTTTACATATTAGGTGTTCTAATACTGATATTGATAGTGGTACCTTGTATACTCTGTTGTGTTCGGCGAATGATGAACAAAACAGTCCGAGAAGTTTTTGTCATTCAAGCAGGAGAATTAGGAAGTAGAAGCACAGAGAGTGTACGAAATCTCACGAAAGCAGTAGATGAGGGTATTGACATGGACGAATGTTTTGAATTAAGGCCTTGGAATCGACCAGAGTTTTTTGAACGATGCCTTGTGACTGTTGCCAAACATATCTCTTTCAGGGATTGGGTCTTCACAGCATTAAGTTGCTGTGCCATAATATAGCAATGCTTCAGTTTAGTGAAAATAGGTCTTCAGCAGATAATAAGCAGAAATTTTGCAATAGAGCTATGAAACGCAAATAGCAAGCGACAAGAAAATGAAAGCTTCTGGGTCAAACAGAGAGGGGGAAATGTTGGAATCCATAAGGTTAGAGGATTTTTAAGAAATGGTTAAAAAGAAGTATGTAGGCCTTAGACTGGAGTTTTGTTAGCATTGCAGAAAAGTTTCCCATGCAAGCAGAAAAAGTTTTCCATGCAAGCAGAAAAGTTTCCCAAGCAGTAGACGTGACAAATAACAATAGGCTTCTGTAGAATTGGCTTTAGGATGGCAACAAGGTTATTTAATGTATGTCTTTAGAAGGTTAGCATGAATAGAACTCTGTTCTTTGTCTCTTATCAACTAGTCTTTGTTTTAGCTACGATTACCTATGTTTTATAAGATTGGATAGAATGCTTGTCAATATGTGTTTTCTGTGTCTGATTGGCTGAATTCTAGTCTGAGATGATTTTATGTATTGCTGTATGAGCCCTGTTGAAGGAGACATTTTTTGGTGTGGATCAGTGAGCTGTCATGTCTCCATTTTGTATTTTGAGACTGATGTGCTGGAAATAAAAGCAAAAATCTCTTCACTGGTCTGGTTACCATGTTATCCATATTTGGATATTTTGCCGCGGCCTAGTGGGTTCCTTTTTTAAGGCGTGGGTTCCTGACACCATTGGACTTATACCTGTCCCGTCCCCCGCATATTGCTGCCCCGTGTGAGGACGTAGAATAGAAGAAAAACAAAGAAAAATCGTGGAAGCACCAGCCGCGGAGACCCAAGTGTTAACAAGGAGGACTCTGTATCATCTCTCCCGCCGAAACCAAGAAAATTGTAAGCAACTTATCTCGGGAGAGCGCTTGGGTGACGTTGGGAGGAAAAATAGAGAAAAAGAAAATTATTAAAAGAGCACAAAAATGGGAACGAATTTATCAGAAGTTGAATGGGATGTTTTTCATCAATTAGAGACAATGTTACAAGAAAAAGGTCACTCTGAAATTTCAAAAACTGAGCTTAAAAACTTACTTATCTGGGTTAAAGCGAATACGCAAGATTTAAATCTGCAGTCTGCTTTTTCTTTTCATTTTTGGGATCAGATAAACTGGAGAATCTATAATCTAGTCTCTCTCAAAAAAGATGAAAGCTTAAGAGAACTTGTGCCGGTTTGTAGTGCGCTGTTGTAGTGCTTTTTTAAACAAAGTGATAAAAATAAGATCAACTTGGACTCAGAAAACAGAGCTTCTGGTTCTATCTCACGAAATTCCAGTAAACCAGAGACTGTGTGTGTATCGGAGAATGTTACAAGTGTTGTTGCAAATGCTGAAAGTATTGCTTTGAACTCTGTTGAACAAAATCTTTCTTCTCTCTCTCTGGGAAAAAATGAGACTCTTTCGGACTTTTCTTCGCGTTGTTCTGTTAATGTAAAAATATGTGACTCTTGTAAGGGGGATGGAACAAAGTGTGTAAAAGATGGAAATGAAAAAGTGACTGTACTTCCTAAAATTGTTTGTGCAGGGACACTGAAACCTGAATTGGATTCTGTTGGGCCTGGGGTGGAGGCTGAGGTGGCTGCTTCCACTCGGGAAATTGTGGTTCCAGGGAACTCTTTTTCAGTTAAGCAAAACCATGGTTGTTCTGGTGTTTGTCAATCTATAGATACAGAGAAAGAAAAATTGGCTTTAAGGGTGGAGTCCTTTGAAAGGAAGAGATGGAAGAAACTCGCGACTGTGTTGTTGCTGAAATTCAAAAAGCTGGACTTGAAATCTCTGCAACGAAAATTCAACAAGTTTCACCTTAGAAGTACCTGGGATGGAAGATGACTGAGACGACAAGAACACCACAAAAAATTCAGATCCGAACCAGAGTCAACAACCTACAAGAGTTACAACAACTTCTAGGAGAAATCAACTGGGTCAGACCGATGTTGGGAATCACCAATGATGAACTGAGTCCGCTCTTCCATTTGCTGAGAGGAAGTTGCGACATCACTTCGCCAAGAACTTTAACCCCTGAAGCTCGTGCTGCTCTCGACAAAGTCACAGAAGCTCTTCAAAAAAGACAAGCTCATCGCTGCGTTCCTGAAAATCCTTTCTTTCTTGCAATCTTAGGAGAGAAGAAGCAGCTTTGTGGTCTCATTTTCCAGTGGGATTCCACAGAACAAGATCCTTTGTTAATAATGGAATGGGATTTTCCTCCCTACAGGTTTTCAAAGACCATTTGCTCAGTTTTAGAAATGATTGCATACATTATAATCAAGGCTAGAACCAGATTGTTAACTTTGGCAGGTCAAGAATTTTCAGTTATCTATTTGCCATTGAAAAATGATTATTTCAATTGGGCAATGCAAAATTCTGATGATTTACAATATGCATTCTTAGGTTTTCCAGGTGTTTGTTCCATACACTATCCAGCTCACAAACTACTGCAAGCAAAATTGAGTTTCAGAGAAAAACCTAAATTGAGTGAAGAACCTTTACATGCTGTGACTCTCTTCACTGATGGCTCTGGTAAAAGCCACAAGTCCGTTGTGACTTGGTTTAATCAAAAGACTAATGTTTGGGAATCTGATATTCAAACAGTAGAGGGATCCCCTCAAATTGTTGAGCCTGCTGCAGTAGTTTGAGCTTTTCAGCTGTTTCCTCAGCCTTTTAATTTGGTCACAGATTCTGCTTATGTTGCTAATGTAGTCAGGAGAATAGAAGGTTCCATTTTAAAGGATGTTAGTAATGAAACTTTACATCGTTGGCTTTCATGTCTTTTTATAACTTTGCAATATAGAACTAATCCATATTTTGTTTCTCACATTAGGGCGCATTCTTCACTTCCTGGATTTTTAGTGGAAGGAAATGCAAGAGCGGACAAGCTGACAATGGTCATTTCTAACACATTGCCAAATAGTTTTGAACAAGCAAAATTGAGTCGTGCCTTTTTCCACCCAAATGCACAAGCACTCATGCAAATGTTCCAAATCACTTAAAGTCAAGCTAAAGCTATCATTCATACTTGCCCTGACTGTCAATTGGTACAACCTCCTGTTTCTACAGGAGCAATCAACCCCCGAGGCTTACAAAGCCTACAGTTGTGGCAAACAGATGTTACTAAATAGCCTTCTTTTGGTAAATTTAAAAATATTCATGTTTCCATAGACACGTTCTCTGGTGCAGTTTTTGCTTCCCTTCACACAAGTGATACTGGCAGCCATGCCTGTCATCATTTCCTGCAAGCTTTTGCTTCATTGGGTATACCCCAAGAAGTAAAAACTGACAATGGCCCCGCATACATATCTCAAAAATTGGCCACATTTTTAAATGAATGGGGTGTTCGACGCATTTTTGGTATTCCCCACTCTCCCACAAGCCAAGCAATCATTGAAAGAACACATCAAACCTTAAAACGCATATTAGATCAACAGAGAGGGGGAACGGAAATCACCCCACAGATGAGACTGAGTAAGGCTTTGTATGTTTTTAATTTTCTAAGTAGTAAAAGTACAGAACCAGATCCACCAATCTTTAGACACTTTTCAAATAGCACACAGGCAAAACTGAAAGAACATCCTCCTCTTCTAATTAGAAACCCTGACTCTGGACAGATGGAAGGTCCGTTTCAATTAATAACGTGGGGCAAAGGGTATGCTTCTATTTCCACAGGTGCTGGAAGAATTAAGTGGGTTCCTGCCAAAAACGTCAAACCGTATCGCACTTCAGAACCTGTTGTCGAGCCTAGAACTGAGGAAGCGAGTACGCAGACGTAGACCGAATGGAAGGATCCCGGGTCTCGCCTGACGCCTCTTGTGCCTGACGTTCATTGTGCATCGGTGGAACCCGTGAACTCTGATTTTGTGCCAATTTTTATTTATGAGTATACGAATTAAATGCTGAATGTTTGTTTAACAAAGCTAATTTTTGGCTGAAAATTTAGGTTCTTGTTTTGGTTTAGAAAGAATTCTGCCAAAACTTAGTTCTTGAAAGAGATGGGGCAGAATCAAATGGTATACTTGTTTTGCTTGATTTTAATTGTTTTTTGTCGTGCAGATTTGCCTGAGGATCAACCGAAGACGAATGTTTGGGTGACCTTAGCCAAGGCTGCCAGATCGGATACTATATGTCTGTCTAATTCGGAACCAGAAAAGCCTTTCTCAACCTGTTTGGTTGGTGTGCCAGTGAAAGAGTTTCCTTTGGTCAGAAAAGAATCCAATGGTAAACCAGGTGGAATTGACAATGGAAACAGTCCTTCCTTCAATTGGAACATTTGTTCCAAGAAACTTCTCAGGGCAGCAAATGTTTCAAACAGTTGGGATGTGTTTCTACAGACGGACCAATCTCCACGGCAATTGCCAAAAGGGTATTGGATCATTTGCGGAGACAGAGGTTGGCAAGGCATTCCAGCCCACCTTGAAGGTGGCCCTTGCAGCATTGGTATGCTTACCATAATTGCCCCCACTGCCAAAGCAGTGATGAAAAAGAAACAAAGGAAAACAAGAGCTGTTCCTCATTATGATGAGAACTGTCAGAGTGATTTTATGCCTTGGAATGCCGCCAGAAGGGTTTCAGCAGGTATATTTCTACCCCAATTGGCTTCAGCTGTGGCATTGAGACAATTAGATCGAGTTGGATGTTGGCTGAGCAAACAAGCTAATGCCACATCCTCCGCAATCAGTGATATGTTGACCAATGTTGATAGTATTAGACATGCTACTCTTCAAAACAGAGCAGCCATTGATTTTCTCTTACTGGCACAAGGACATGGTTGTGAGGAATTGGAAGGTTTGTGTTGTATGAATTTGTCTGATCATTCTGAATCCATTCACAAAAGCATTCAAAAATTAAAGGATCTGACAGCCCAAATTAAAGAAGACGGAGGTTCCTGGTTGGATGATTTGTATCAAAATTGCAGTTTTGCACCTTGGCTAAGGCAACTTTGCAAGATAGGTCTTTACATATTAGGCGTTCTAATACTGATATTGATAGTGGTACCTTGTATACTCTGTTGTGTACGGCGAATGATGAACAAAACAGTCCGAGAAGTTTTTGTCATTCAAGCAGGAGAATTAGGAAGTAGAAGCACAGAGAGTGTACGAAATCTCACGAAAGCAGTAGATGAGGGTATTGACATGAACGAAGGTTTTGAATTAAGGCCTTGGAATCGACCAGAGTTTTTTGAACGATGCCTTGTGACTGTTGCCAAACATATCTCTTTCAGGGATTGGGTCTTCACAGCATTAAGTTGCTGTGCCGTAATATAGCAATGCTTCAGTTTAGTGAAAATAGGTCTTCAGCAGATAATAAGCAGAAATTTTGCAATAGAGCTATGAAACGCAAATAGCAAGCGACAAGAAAATGAAAGCTTCTGGGTCAAACAGAGAGGGGGAAATGTTGGAATCCATAAGGTTAGAGGATTTTTAAGAAATGGTTAAAAAGAAGTATGTAGGCCTTAGACTGGAGTTTTGTTAGCATTGCAGAAAAGTTTCCCATGCAAGCAGAAAAAGTTTTCCATGCAAGCAGAAAAGTTTCCCAAGCAGTAGACGTGACAAATAACAATAGGCTTCTGTAGAATTGGCTTTAGGATGGCAACAAGGTTATTTAATGTATATCTTTAGAAGGTTAGCATGAATAGAACTCTGTTCTTTGTCTCTTATCAACTAGTCTTTGTTTTAGCTACGATTACCTATGTTTTATAAGATTGGATAGAATGCTTGTCAATATGTGTTTTCTGTGTCTGATTGGCTGAATTCTAGTCTGAGATGATTTTATGTATTGCTGTATGAGCCCTGTTGAAGGAGACATTTTTTGGTGTGGATCAGTGAGCTGTCATGTCTCCATTTTGTATTTTGAGACTGATGTGCTGGAAATAAAAGCAAAAATCTCTTCACTGGTCTGGTTACCATGTTATCCATATTTGGATATTTTGCCGCGGCCTAGTGGGTTCCTTTTTTAAGGCGTGGGTTCCTGACACCATTGGACTTATACCTGTCCCGTCCCCCGCATATTGCTGCCCCGTGTGAGGACGTAGAATAGAAGAAAAACAAAGAAAAATCGTGGAAGCACCAGCCGCGGAGACCCAAGTGTTAACAAGGAGGACACTGTATCATCTCTCCCGCCGAAACCAAGAAAATTGTAAGCAACTTATCTCGGGAGAGCGCTTGGGTGACGTTGGGAGGAAAAATAGAGAAAAAGAAAATTATTAAAAGAGCACAAAAATGGGAACGAATTTATCAGAAGTTGAATGGGATGTTTTTCATCAATTAGAGACAATGTTACAAGAAAAAGGTCACTCTGAAATTTCAAAAACTGAGCTTAAAAACTTACTTATCTGGGTTAAAGCGAATACGCAAGATTTAAATCTGCAGTCTGCTTTTTCTTTTCATTTTTGGGATCAGATAAACTGGAGAATCTATAATCTAGTCTCTCTCAAAAAAGATGAAAGCTTAAGAGAACTTGTGCCGGTTTGTAGTGCGCTGTTGTAGTGCTTTTTTAAACAAAGTGATAAAAATAAGATCAACTTGGACTCAGAAAACAGAGCTTCTGGTTCTATCTCACGAAATTCCAGTAAACCAGAGACTGTGTGTGTATCGGAGAATGTTACAAGTGTTGTTGCAAATGCTGAAGGTATTGCTTTGAACTCTGTTGAACAAAATCTTTCTTCTCTCTCTCTGGGAAAAAATGAGACTCTTTCGGACTTTTCTTCGCGTTGTTCTGTTAATGTAAAAATATGTGACTCTTGTAAGGGGGATGGAACAAAGTGTGTAAAAGATGGAAATGAAAAAGTGACTGTACTTCCTAAAATTGTTTGTGCAGGGACACTGAAACCTGAATTGGATTCTGTTGGGCCTGGGGTGGAGGCTGAGGTGGCTGCTTCCACTCGGGAAATTGTGGTTCCAGGGAACTCTTTTTCAGTTAAGCAAAACCATGGTTGTTCTGGTGTTTGTCAATCTATAGATACAGAGAAAGAAAAATTGGCTTTAAGGGTGGAGTCCTTTGAAAGGAAGAGATGGAAGAAACTCGCGACTGTGTTGTTGCTGAAATTCAAAAAGCTGGACTTGAAATCTCTGCAACGAAAATTCAACAAGTTTCACCTTAGAAGTACCTGGGATGGAAGATGACTGAGACGACAAGAACACCACAAAAAATTCAGATCCGAACCAGAGTCAACAACCTACAAGAGTTACAACAACTTCTAGGAGAAATCAACTGGGTCAGACCGATGTTGGGAATCACCAATGATGAACTGAGTCCGCTCTTCCATTTGCTGAGAGGAAGTTGCGACATCACTTCGCCAAGAACTTTAACCCCTGAAGCTCGTGCTGCTCTCGACAAAGTCACAGAAGCTCTTCAAAAAAAAAGACAAGCTCATCGCTGCGTTCCTGAAAATCCTTTCTTTCTTGCAATCTTAGGAGAGAAGAAGCAGCTTTGTGGTCTCATTTTCCAGTGGGATTCCACAGAACAAGATCCTTTGTTAATAATGGAATGGGATTTTCCTCCCTATAGGTTTTCAAAGACCATTTGCTCATTTTTAGAAATGATTGCATACATTATAATTAAGGCTAGAACCAGATTGTTAACTTTGGCAGGTCAAGAATTTTCAGTTATCTATTTGCCATTGAAAAATGATTATTTCAATTGGGCAATGCAAAATTCTGATGATTTACAATATGCATTCTTAGGTTTTCCAGGTTTTTGTTCCATACACTATCCAGCTCACAAACTACTGCAAGCAAAATTGAGTTTCAGAGAAAAACCTAAATTGAGTGAAGAACCTTTACATGCTGTGACTCTCTTCACTGATGGCTCTGGTAAAAGCCACAAGTCCGTTGTGACTTGGTTTAATCAAAAGACTAATGTTTGGGAATCTGATATTCAAACAGTAGAGGGATCCCCTCAAATTGTTGAGCCTGCTGCAGTAGTTTGAGCTTTTCAGCTGTTTCCTCAGCCTTTTAATTTGGTCACAGATTCTGCTTATGTTGCTAATGTAGTCAGGAGAATAGAAGGTTCCATTTTAAAGGATGTTAGCAATGAAACTTTACATCGTTGGCTTTCATGTCTTTTTATAACTTTGCAATATAGAACTAATCCATATTTTGTTTCTCACATTAGGGCGCATTCTTCACTTCCTGGATTTTTAGTGGAAGGAAATGCAAGAGCGGACAAGCTGACAATGGTCATTTCTAACACATTGCCAAATAGTTTTGAACAAGCAAAATTGAGTCATGCCTTTTTCCACCAAAATGCACAAGCACTCATGCAAATGTTCCAAATCACTTAAAGTCAAGCTAAAGCTATCATTCATACTTGCCCTGACTGTCAATTGGTACAACCTCCTGTTTCTACAGGAGCAATCAACCCCCGAGGCTTACAAAGCCTACAGTTGTGGCAAACAGATGTTACTAAATAGCCTTCTTTTGGTAAATTTAAAAATATTCATGTTTCCATAGACACGTTCTCTGGTGCAGTTTTTGCTTCCCTTCACACAAGTGATACTGGCAGCCATGCCTGTCATCATTTCCTGCAAGCTTTTGCTTCATTGGGTATACCCCAAGAAGTAAAAACTGACAATGGCCCCGCATACATATCTCAAAAATTGGCCACATTTTTAAATGAATGGGGTGTTCGACACATTTTTGGTATTCCCCACTCTCCCACAAGCCAAGCAATCATTGAAAGAACACATCAAACCTTAAAACGCATATTAGATCAACAGAGAGGGGGAACGGAAATCACCCCACAGATGAGACTGAGTAAGGCTTTGTATGTTTTTAATTTTCTAAATAGTAAAAGTACAGAACCAGATCCACCAATCTTTAGACACTTTTCAAATAGCACACAGGCAAAACTGAAAGAACATCCTCCTCTTCTAATTAGAAACCCTGACTCTGGACAGATGGAAGGTCCGTTTCAATTAATAACGTGGGGCAAAGGGTATGCTTCTATTTCCACAGGTGCTGGAAGAATTAAGTGGGTTCCTGCCAAAAACGTCAAACCGTATCGCACTTCAGAACCTGTTGTCGAGCCTAGAACTGAGGAAGCGAGTACGCAGACGTAGACCGAATGGAAGGATCCCGGGTCTCGCCTGACGCCTCTTGTGCCTGACGTTCATTGTGCATCGGTGGAACCCGTGAACTCTGATTTTGTGCCAATTTTTATTTATGAGTATACGAATTAAATGCTGAATGTTTGTTTAACAAAGCTAATTTTTGGCTGAAAATTTAGGTTCTTGTTTTGGTTTAGAAAGAATTCTGCCAAAACTTAGTTCTTGAAAGAGATGGGGCAGAATCAAATGGTATACTTGTTTTGCTTGATTTTAATTGTTTTTTGTCGTGCAGATTTGCCTGAGGATCAACCGAAGACGAATGTTTGGGTGACCTTAGCCAAGGCTGCCAGATCGGATACTATATGTCTGTCTAATT
Organism: Melospiza georgiana; assembly: GCF_028018845.1. Classification (NCBI taxonomy): domain Eukaryota; kingdom Metazoa; phylum Chordata; class Aves; order Passeriformes; family Passerellidae; genus Melospiza; species Melospiza georgiana. The sequence continues at coordinate 18,837,066 of NC_080464.1, read as the reverse complement.
CGGAACCAGAAAAGCCTTTCTCAACCTGTTTGGTTGGTGTGCCAGTGAAAGAGTTTCCTTTGGTCAGAAAAGAATCCAATGGTAAACCAGGTGGAATTGACAATGGAAACAGTCCTTCCTTCAATTGGAACATTTGTTCCAAGAAACTTCTCAGGGCAGCAAATGTTTCAAACAGTTGGGATGTGTTTCTACAGACGGACCAATCTCCACGGCAATTGCCAAAAGGGTATTGGATCATTTGCGGAGACAGAGGTTGGCAAGGCATTCCAGCCCACCTTGAAGGTGGCCCTTGCAGCATTGGTATGCTTACCATAATTGCCCCCACTGCCAAAGCAGTGATGAAAAAGAAACAAAGGAAAACAAGAGCTGTTCCTCATTATGATGAGAACTGTCAGAGTGATTTTATGCCTTGGAATGCCGCCAGAAGGGTTTCAGCAGGTATATTTCTACCCCAATTGGCTTCAGCTGTGGCATTGAGACAATTAGATCGAGTTGGATGTTGGCTGAGCAAACAAGCTAATGCCACATCCTCCGCAATCAGTGATATGTTGACCAATGTTGATAGTATTAGACATGCTACTCTTCAAAACAGAGCAGCCATTGATTTTCTCTTACTGGCACAAGGACATGGTTGTGAGGAATTGGAAGGTTTGTGTTGTATGAATTTGTCTGATCATTCTGAATCCATTCACAAAAGCATTCAAAAATTAAAGGATCTGACAGCCCAAATTAAAGAAGACGGAGGTTCCTGGTTGGATGATTTGTATCAAAATTGCAGTTTTGCACCTTGGCTAAGGCAACTTTGCAAGATAGGTCTTTACATATTAGGCGTTCTAATACTGATATTGATAGTGGTACCTTGTATACTCTGTTGTGTACGGCGAATGATGAACAAAACAGTCCGAGAAGTTTTTGTCATTCAAGCAGGAGAATTAGGAAGTAGAAGCACAGAGAGTGTACGAAATCTCACGAAAGCAGTAGATGAGGGTATTGACATGGACGAAGGTTTTGAATTAAGGCCTTGGAATCGACCAGAGTTTTTTGAACGATGCCTTGTGACTGTTGCCAAACATATCTCTTTCAGGGATTGGGTCTTCACAGCATTAAGTTGCTGTGCCGTAATATAGCAATGCTTCAGTTTAGTGAAAATAGGTCTTCAGCAGATAATAAGCAGAAATTTTGCAATAGAGCTATGAAACGCAAATAGCAAGCGACAAGAAAATGAAAGCTTCTGGGTCAAACAGAGAGGGGGAAATGTTGGAATCCATAAGGTTAGAGGATTTTTAAGAAATGGTTAAAAAGAAGTATGTAGGCCTTAGACTGGAGTTTTGTTAGCATTGCAGAAAAGTTTCCCATGCAAGCAGAAAAAGTTTTCCATGCAAGCAGAAAAGTTTCCCAAGCAGTAGACGTGACAAATAACAATAGGCTTCTGTAGAATTGGCTTTAGGATGGCAACAAGGTTATTTAATGTATGTCTTTAGAAGGTTAGCATGAATAGAACTCTGTTCTTTGTCTCTTATCAACTAGTCTTTGTTTTAGCTACGATTACCTATGTTTTATAAGATTGGATAGAATGCTTGTCAATATGTGTTTTCTGTGTCTGATTGGCTGAATTCTAGTCTGAGATGATTTTATGTATTGCTGTATGAGCCCTGTTGAAGGAGACATTTTTTGGTGTGGATCAGTGAGCTGTCATGTCTCCATTTTGTATTTTGAGACTGATGTGCTGGAAATAAAAGCAAAAATCTCTTCACTGGTCTGGTTACCATGTTATCCATATTTGGATATTTTGCCGCGGCCTAGTGGGTTCCTTTTTTAAGGCGTGGGTTCCTGACACCATTGGACTTATACCTGTCCCGTCCCCCGCATATTGCTGCCCCGTGTGAGGACGTAGAATAGAAGAAAAACAAAGAAAAATCGTGGAAGCACCAGCCGCGGAGACCCAAGTGTTAACAAGGAGGACACTGTATCATCTCTCCCGCCAAAACCAAGAAAATTGTAAGCAACTTATCTCGGGAGAGCGCTTGGGTGACGTTGGGAGGAAAAATAGAGAAAAAGAAAATTATTAAAAGAGCACAAAAATGGGAACGAATTTATCAGAAGTTGAATGGGATGTTTTTTATCAATTAGAGACAATGTTACAAGAAAAAGGTCACTCTGAAATTTCAAAAACTGAGCTTAAAAACTTACTTATCTGGGTTAAAGCGAATACGCAAGATTTAAATCTGCAGTCTGCTTTTTCTTTTCATTTTTGGGATCAGATAAACTGGAGAATCTATAATCTAGTCTCTCTCAAAAAAGATGAAAGCTTAAGAGAACTTGTGCCGGTTTGTAGTGCGCTGTTGTAGTGCTTTTTTAAACAAAGTGATAAAAATAAGATCAACTTGGACTCAGAAAACAGAGCTTCTGGTTCTCTCTCACGAAATTCCAGTAAACCAGAGACTGTGTGTGTATCGGAGAATGTTACAAGTGTTGTTGCAAATGCTGAAGGTATTGCTTTGAACTCTGTTGAACAAAATCTTTCTTCTCTCTCTCTGGGAAAAAATGAGACTCTTTCGGACTTTTCTTCGCGTTGTTCTGTTAATGTAAAAATATGTGACTCTTGTAAGGGGGATGGAACAAAGTGTGTAAAAGATGGAAATGAAAAAGTGACTGTACTTCCTAAAATTGTTTGTGCAGGGACACTGAAACCTGAATTGGATTCTGTTGGGCCTGGGGTGGAGGCTGAGGTGGCTGCTTCCACTCGGGAAATTGTGGTTCCAGGGAACTCTTTTTCAGTTAAGCAAAACCATGGTTGTTCTGGTGTTTGTCAATCTATAGATACAGAGAAAGAAAAATTGGCTTTAAGGGTGGAGTCCTTTGAAAGGAAGAGATGGAAGAAACTCGCGACTGTGTTGTTGCTGAAATTCAAAAAGCTGGACTTGAAATCTCTGCAACGAAAATTCAACAAGTTTCACCTTAGAAGTACCTGGGATGGAAGATGACTGAGACGACAAGAACACCACAAAAAATTCAGATCCGAACCAGAGTCAACAACCTACAAGAGTTACAACAACTTCTAGGAGAAATCGACTGGGTCAGACCGATGTTGGGAATCACCAATGATGAACTGAGTCCGCTCTTCCATTTGCTGAGAGGAAGTTGCGACATCACTTCGCCAAGAACTTTAACCCCTGAAGCTCGTGCTGCTCTCGACAAAGTCACAGAAGCTCTTCAAAAAAGACAAGCTCATCGCTGCGTTCCTGAAAATCCTTTCTTTCTTGCAATCTTAGGAGAGAAGAAGCAGCTTTGTGGTCTCATTTTCCAGTGGGATTCCACAGAACAAGATCCTTTGTTAATAATGGAATGGGATTTTCCTCCCTATAGGTTTTCAAAGACCATTTGCTCATTTTTAGAAATGATTGCATACATTATAATTAAGGCTAGAACCAGATTGTTAACTTTGGCAGGTCAAGAATTTTCAGTTATCTATTTGCCATTGAAAAATGATTATTTCAATTGGGCAATGCAAAATTCTGATGATTTACAATATGCATTCTTAGGTTTTCCAGGTTTTTGTTCCATACACTATCCAGCTCACAAACTACTGCAAGCAAAATTGAGTTTCAGAGAAAAACCTAAATTGAGTGAAGAACCTTTACATGCTGTGACTCTCTTCACTGATGGCTCTGGTAAAAGCCACAAGTCCGTTGTGACTTGGTTTAATCAAAAGACTAATGTTTGGGAATCTGATATTCAAACAGTAGAGGGATCCCCTCAAATTGTTGAGCCTGCTGCAGTAGTTTGAGCTTTTCAGCTGTTTCCTCAGCCTTTTAATTTGGTCACAGATTCTGCTTATGTTGCTAATGTAGTCAGGAGAATAGAAGGTTCCATTTTAAAGGATGTTAGCAATGAAACTTTACATCGTTGGCTTTCATGTCTTTTTATAACTTTGCAATATAGAACTAATCCATATTTTGTTTCTCACATTAGGGCGCATTCTTCACTTCCTGGATTTTTAGTGGAAGGAAATGCAAGAGCGGACAAGCTGACAATGGTCATTTCTAACACATTGCCAAATAGTTTTGAACAAGCAAAATTGAGTCATGCCTTTTTCCACCAAAATGCACAAGCACTCATGCAAATGTTCCAAATCACTTAAAGTCAAGCTAAAGCTATCATTCATACTTGCCCTGACTGTCAATTGGTACAACCTCCTGTTTCTACAGGAGCAATCAACCCCCGAGGCTTACAAAGCCTACAGTTGTGGCAAACAGATGTTACTAAATAGCCTTCTTTTGGTAAATTTAAAAATATTCATGTTTCCATAGACACGTTCTCTGGTGCAGTTTTTGCTTCCCTTCACACAAGTGATACTGGCAGCCATGCCTGTCATCATTTCCTGCAAGCTTTTGCTTCATTGGGTATACCCCAAGAAGTAAAAACTGACAATGGCCCCGCATACATATCTCAAAAATTGGCCACATTTTTAAATGAATGGGGTGTTCGACACATTTTTGGTATTCCCCACTCTCCCACAAGCCAAGCAATCATTGAAAGAACACATCAAACCTTAAAACGCATATTAGATCAACAGAGAGGGGGAACGGAAATCACCCCACAGATGAGACTGAGTAAGGCTTTGTATGTTTTTAATTTTCTAAATAGTAAAAGTACAGAACCAGATCCACCAATCTTTAGACACTTTTCAAATAGCACACAGGCAAAACTGAAAGAACATCCTCCTCTTCTAATTAGAAACCCTGACTCTGGACAGATGGAAGGTCCGTTTCAATTAATAACGTGGGGCAAAGGGTATGCTTCTATTTCCACAGGTGCTGGAAGAATTAAGTGGGTTCCTGCCAAAAACGTCAAACCGTATCGCACTTCAGAACCTGTTGTCGAGCCTAGAACTGAGGAAGCGAGTACGCAGACGTAGACCGAATGGAAGGATCCCGGGTCTCGCCTGACGCCTCTTGTGCCTGACGTTCATTGTGCATCGGTGGAACCCGTGAACTCTGATTTTGTGCCAATTTTTATTTATGAGTATACGAATTAAATGCTGAATGTTTGTTTAACAAAGCTAATTTTTGGCTGAAAATTTAGGTTCTTGTTTTGGTTTAGAAAGAATTCTGCCAAAACTTAGTTCTTGAAAGAGATGGGGCAGAATCAAATGGTATACTTGTTTTGCTTGATTTTAATTGTTTTTTGTCGTGCAGATTTGCCTGAGGATCAACCGAAGACGAATGTTTGGGTGACCTTAGCCAAGGCTGCCAGATCGGATACTATATGTCTGTCTAATTCGGAACCAGAAAAGCCTTTCTCAACCTGTTTGGTTGGTGTGCCAGTGAAAGAGTTTCCTTTGGTCAGAAAAGAATCCAATGGTAAACCAGGTGGAATTGACAATGGAAAGAGTCCTTCCTTCAATTGGAACATTTGTTCCAAGAAACTTCTCAGGGCAGCAAATGTTTCAAACAGTTGGGATGTGTTTCTACAGACGGACCAATCTCCACGGCAATTGCCAAAAGGGTATTGGATCATTTGCGGAGACAGAGGTTGGCAAGGCATTCCAGCCCACCTTGAAGGTGGCCCTTGCAGCATTGGTATGCTTACCATAATTGCCCCCACTGCCAAAGCAGTGATGAAAAAGAAACAAAGGAAAACAAGAGCTGTTCCTCATTATGATGAGAACTGTCAGAGTGATTTTATGCCTTGGAATGCCGCCAGAAGGGTTTCAGCAGGTATATTTCTACCCCAATTGGCTTCAGCTGTGGCATTGAGACAATTAGATCGAGTTGGATGTTGGCTGAGCAAACAAGCTAATGCCACATCCTCCGCAATCAGTGATATGTTGACCAATGTTGATAGTATTAGACATGCTACTCTTCAAAACAGAGCAGCCATTGATTTTCTCTTACTGGCACAAGGACATGGTTGTGAGGAATTGGAAGGTTTGTGTTGTATGAATTTGTCTGATCATTCTGAATCCATTCACAAAAGCATTCAAAAATTAAAGGATCTGACAGCCCAAATTAAAGAAGATGGAGGTTCCTGGTTGATTGATTTGTATCAAAATTGCAGTTTTGCACCTTGGCTAAGGCAACTTTGCAAGATAGGTCTTTACATATTAGGTGTTCTAATACTGATATTGATAGTGGTACCTTGTGTACTCTGTTGTGTTCGGCGAATGATGAACAAAACAGTCCGAGAAGTTTTTGTCATTCAAGCAGGAGAATTAGGAAGTAGAAGCACAGAGAGTGTACGAAATCTCACGAAAGCAGTAGATGAGGGTATTGACATGAACGAAGGTTTTGAATTAAGGCCTTGGAATCGACCAGAGTTTTTTGAACGATGCCTTGTGACTGTTGCCAAACATATCTCTTTCAGGGATTGGGTCTTCACAGCATTAAATTGCTGTGCCGTAATATAGCAATGCTTCAGTTTAGTGAAAATAGGTCTTCAGCAGATAATAAGCAGAAATTTTGCAATAGAGCTATGAAACGCAAATAGCAAGCGACAAGAAAATGAAAGCTTCTGGGTCAAACAGAGAGGGGGAAATGTTGGAATCCATAAAGGTAGAGGATTTTTAAGAAATGGTTAAAAAGAAGTATGTAGGCCTTAGACTGGAGTTTTGTTAGCATTGCAGAAAAGTTTCCCATGCAAGCAGAAAAAGTTTTCCATGCAAGCAGAAAAGTTTCCCAAGCAGTAGACGTGACAAATAACAATAGGCTTCTGTAGAATTGGCTTTAGGATGGCAACAAGGTTATTTAATGTATGTCTTTAGAAGGTTAGCATGAATAGAACTCTGTTCTTTGTCTCTTATCAACTAGTCTTTGTTTTAGCTACGATTACCTATGTTTTATAAGATTGGATAGAATGCTTGTCAATATGTGTTTTCTGTGTCTGATTGGCTGAATTCTAGTCTGAGATGATTTTATGTATTGCTGTATGAGCCCTGTTGAAGGAGACATTTTTTGGTGTGGATCAGTGAGCTGTCATGTCTCCATTTTGTATTTTGAGACTGATGTGCTGGAAATAAAAGCAAAAATCTCTTCACTGGTCTGGTTACCATGTTATCCATATTTGGATATTTTGCCGCGGCCTAGTGGGTTCCTTTTTTAAGGCGTGGGTTCCTGACACCATTGGACTTATACCTGTCCCGTCCCCCGCATATTGCTGCCCCGTGTGAGGACGTAGAATAGAAGAAAAACAAAGAAAAATCGTGGAAGCACCAGCCGCGGAGACCCAAGTGTTAACAAGGAGGACACTGTATCATCTCTCCCGCCGAAACCAAGAAAATTGTAAGTAGCTTATCTCGGGAGAGCGCTTGGGTGACGTTGGGAGGAAAAATAGAGAAAAAGAAAATTATTAAAAGAGCACAAAAATGGGAACGAATTTATCAGAAGTTGAATGGGATGTTTTTCATCAATTAGAGACAATGTTACAAGAAAAAGGTCACTCTGAAATTTCAAAAACTGAGCTTAAAAACTTACTTATCTGGGTTAAAGCGAATACGCAAGATTTAAATCTGCAGTCTGCTTTTTCTTTTCATTTTTGGGATCAGATAAACTGGAGAATCTATAATCTAGTCTCTCTCAAAGAAGATGAAAGCTTAAGAGAACTTGTGCCGGTTTGTAGTGCGCTGTTGTAGTGCTTTTTTAAACAAAGTGATAAAAATAAGATCAACTTGGACTCAGAAAACAGAGCTTCTGGTTCTCTCTCACGAAATTCCAGTAAACCAGAGACTGTGTGTGTATCGGAGAATGTTGCAAGTGTTGTTGCAAATGCTGAAAGTATTGCTTTGAACTCTGTTGAACAAAATCTTTCTTCTCTCTCTCTGGGAAAAAATGAGACTCTTTCGGACTTTTCTTCGCGTTGTTCTGTTAATGTAAAAATATGTGACTCTTGTAAGGGGGATGGAACAAAGTGTGTAAAAGATGGAAATGAAAAAGTGACTGTACTTCCTAAAATTGTTTGTGCAGGGACACTGAAACCTGAATTGGATTCTGTTGGGCCTGGGGTGGAGGCTGAGGTGGCTGCTTCCACTCGGGAAATTGTGGTTCCAGGGAACTCTTTTTCAGTTAAGCAAAACCATGGTTGTTCTGGTGTTTGTCAATCTATAGATACAGAGAAAGAAAAATTGGCTTTAAGGGTGGAGTCCTTTGAAAGGAAGAGATGGAAGAAACTCGCGACTGTGTTGTTGCTGAAATTCAAAAAGCTGGACTTGAAATCTCTGCAACGAAAATTCAACAAGTTTCACCTTAGAAGTACCTGGGATGGAAGATGACTGAGACGACAAGAACACCACAAAAAATTTAGATCCGAACCAGAGTCAACAACCTACAAGAGTTACAACAACTTCTAGGAGAAATCGACTGGGTCAGACCGATGTTGGGAATCACCAATGATGAACTGAGTCCGCTCTTCCATTTGCTGAGAGGAAGTTGCGACATCACTTCGCCAAGAACTTTAACCCCTGAAGCTCGTGCTGCTCTCGACAAAGTCACAGAAGCTCTTCAAAAAAAAAGACAAGCTCATCGCTGCGTTCCTGAAAATCCTTTCTTTCTTGCAATCTTAGGAGAGAAGAAGCAGCTTTGTGGTCTCATTTTCCAGTGGGATTCCACAGAACAAGATCCTTTGTTAATAATGGAATGGGATTTTCCTCCCTACAGGTTTTCAAAGACCATTTGCTCAGTTTTAGAAATGATTGCATACATTATAATTAAGGCTAGAACCAGATTGTTAACTTTGGCAGGTCAAGAATTTTCAGTTATCTATTTGCCATTGAAAAATGATTATTTCAATTGGGCAATGCAAAATTCTGATGATTTACAATATGCATTCTTAGGTTTTCCAGGTGTTTGTTCCATACACTATCCAGCTCACAAACTACTGCAAGCAAAATTGAGTTTCAGAGAAAAACCTAAATTGAGTGAAGAACCTTTACATGCTGTGACTCTCTTCACTGATGGCTCTGGTAAAAGCCACAAGTCCGTTGTGACTTGGTTTAATCAAAAGACTAATGTTTGGGAATCTGATATTCAAACAGTAGAGGGATCCCCTCAAATTGTTGACCCTGCTGCAGTAGTTTGAGCTTTTCAGCTGTTTCCTCAGCCTTTTAATTTGGTCACAGATTCTGCTTATGTTGCTAATGTAGTCAGGAGAATAGAAGGTTCCATTTTAAAGGATGTTAGTAATGAAACTTTACATCGTTGGCTTTCATGTCTTTTTATAACTTTGCAATATAGAACTAATCCATATTTTGTTTCTCACATTAGGGCGCATTCTTCGCTTCCTGGATTTTTAGTGGAAGGAAATGCAAGAGCGGACAAGCTGACAATGGTCATTTCTAACACATTGCCAAATAGTTTTGAACAAGCAAAATTGAGTCATGCCTTTTTCCACCAAAATGCACAAGCACTCATGCAAATGTTCCAAATCACTTAAAGTCAAGCTAAAGCTATCATTCATACTTGCCCTGACTGTCAATTGGTACAACCTCCTGTTTCTACAGGAGCAATCAACCCCCGAGGCTTACAAAGCCTACAGTTGTGGCAAACAGATGTTACTAAATAGCCTTCTTTTGGTAAATTTAAAAATATTCATGTTTCCATAGACACGTTCTCTGGTGCAGTTTTTGCTTCCCTTCACACAAGTGATACTGGCAGCCATGCCTGTCATCATTTCCTGCAAGCTTTTGCTTCATTGGGTATACCCCAAGAAGTAAAAACTGACAATGGCCCCGCATACATATCTCAAAAATTGGCCACATTTTTAAATGAATGGAGTGTTCGACACATTTTTGGTATTCCCCACTCTCCCACAAGCCAAGCAATCATTGAAAGAACACATCAAACCTTAAAACGCATATTAGATCAACAGAGAGGGGGAACGGAAATCACCCCACAGATGAGACTGAGTAAGGCTTTGTATGTTTTTAATTTTCTAAATAGTAAAAGTACAGAACCAGATCCACCAATCTTTAGACACTTTTCAAATAGCACACAGGCAAAACTGAAAGAACATCCTCCTCTTCTAATTAGAAACCCTGACTCTGGACAGATGGAAGGTCCGTTTCAATTAATAACGTGGGGCAAAGGGTATGCTTCTATTTCCACAGGTGCTGGAAGAATTAAGTGGGTTCCTGCCAAAAACGTCAAACCGTATCGCACTTCAGAACCTGTTGTCGAGCCTAGAACTGAGGAAGCGAGTACGCAGACGTAGACCGAATGGAAGGATCCCGGGTCTCGCCTGACGCCTCTTGTGCCTGACGTTCATTGTGCATCGGTGGAACCCGTGAACTCTGATTTTGTGCCAATTTTTATTTATGAGTATACGAATTAAATGCTGAATGTTTGTTTAACAAAGCTAATTTTTGGCTGAAAATTTAGGTTCTTGTTTTGGTTTAGAAAGAATTCTGCCAAAACTTAGTTCTTGAAAGAGATGGGGCAGAATCAAATGGTATACTTGTTTTGCTTGATTTTAATTGTTTTTTGTCGTGCAGATTTGCCTGAGGATCAACCGAAGACGAATGTTTGGGTGACCTTAGCCAAGGCTGCCGGATCGGATACTATATGTCTGTCTAATTCGGAACCAGAAAAGCCTTTCTCAACCTGTTTGGTTGGTGTGCCAGTGAAAGAGTTTCCTTTGGTCAGAAAAGAATCCAATGGTAAACCAGGTGGAATTGACAATGGAAACAGTCCTTCCTTCAATTGGAACATTTGTTCCAAGAAACTTCTCAGGGCAGCAAATGTTTCAAACAGTTGGGATGTGTTTCTACAGACGGACCAATCTCCACGGCAATTGCCAAAAGGGTATTGGATCATTTGTGGAGACAGAGGTTGGCAAGGCATTCCAGCCCACCTTGAAGGTGGCCCTTGCAGCATTGGTATGCTTACCATAATTGCCCCCACTGCCAAAGCAGTGATGAAAAAGAAACAAAGGAAAACAAGAGCTGTTCCTCATTATGATGAGAACTGTCAGAGTGATTTTATGCCTTGGAATGCCGCCAGAAGGGTTTCAGCAGGTATATTTCTACCCCAATTGGCTTCAGCTGTGGCATTGAGACAATTAGATCGAGTTGGATGTTGGCTGAGCAAACAAGCTAATGCCACATCCTCCGCAATCAGTGATATGTTGACCAATGTTGATAGTATTAGACATGCTACTCTTCAAAACAGAGCAGCCATTGATTTTCTCTTACTGGCACAAGGACATGGTTGTGAGGAATTGGAAGGTTTGTGTTGTATGAATTTGTCTGATCATTCTGAATCCATTCACAAAAGCATTCAAAAATTAAAGGATCTGACAGCCCAAATTAAAGAAGATGGAGGTTCCTGGTTGGATGATTTGTATCAAAATTGCAGTTTTGCACCTTGGCTAAGGCAACTTTGCAAGATAGGTCTTTACATATTAGGTGTTCTAATACTGATATTGATAGTGGTACCTTGTATACTCTGTTGTGTTCGGTGAATGATGAACAAAACAGTCCGAGAAGTTTTTGTCATTCAAGCAGGAGAATTAGGAAGTAGAAGCACAGAGAGTGTACGAAATCTCACGAAAGCAGTAGATGAGGGTATTGACATGAACGAAGGTTTTGAATTAAGGCCTTGGAATCGACCAGAGTTTTTTGAACGATGCCTTGTGACTGTTGCCAAACATATCTCTTTCAGGGATTGGGTCTTCACAGCATTAAGTTGCTGTGCCGTAATATAGCAATGCTTCAGTTTAGTGAAAATAGGTCTTCAGCAGATAATAAGCAGAAATTTTGCAATAGAGCTATGAAACGCAAATAGCAAGCGACAAGAAAATGAAAGCTTCTGGGTCAAACAGAGAGGGGGAAATGTTGGAATCCATAAGGTTAGAGGATTTTTAAGAAATGGTTAAAAAGAAGTATGTAGGCCTTAGACTGGAGTTTTGTTAGCATTGCAGAAAAGTTTCCCATGCAAGCAGAAAAAGTTTTCCATGCAAGCAGAAAAGTTTCCCAAGCAGTAGACGTGACAAATAACAATAGGCTTCTGTAGAATTGGCTTTAGGATGGCAACAAGGTTATTTAATGTATGTCTTTAGAAGGTTAGCATGAATAGAACTCTGTTCTTTGTCTCTTATCAACTAGTCTTTGTTTTAGCTACGATTACCTATGTTTTATAAGATTGGATAGAATGCTTGTCAATATGTGTTTTCTGTGTCTGATTGGCTGAATTCTAGTCTGAGATGATTTTATGTATTGCTGTATGAGCCCTGTTGAAGGAGACATTTTTTGGTGTGGATCAGTGAGCTGTCATGTCTCCATTTTGTATTTTGAGACTGATGTGCTGGAAATAAAAGCAAAAATCTCTTCACTGGTCTGGTTACCATGTTATCCATATTTGGATATTTTGCCGCGGCCTAGTGGGTTCCTTTTTTAAGGCGTGGGTTCCTGACACCATTGGACTTATACCTGTCCCGTCCCCCGCATATTGCTGCCCCGTGTGAGGACGTAGAATAGAAGAAAAACAAAGAAAAATCGTGGAAGCACCAGCCGCGGAGACCCAAGTGTTAACAAGGAGGACACTGTATCATCTCTCCCGCCAAAACCAAGAAAATTGTAAGCAACTTATCTCGGGAGAGCGCTTGGGTGACGTTGGGAGGAAAAATAGAGAAAAAGAAAATTATTAAAAGAGCACAAAAATGGGAACGAATTTATCAGAAGTTGAATGGGATGTTTTTCATCAATTAGAGACAATGTTACAAGAAAAAGGTCACTCTGAAATTTCAAAAACTGAGCTTAAAAACTTACTTATCTGGGTTAAAGCGAATACGCAAGATTTAAATCTGCAGTCTGCTTTTTCTTTTCATTTTTGGGATCAGATAAACTGGAGAATCTATAATCCAGTCTCTCTCAAAAAAGATGAAAGCTTAAGAGAACTTGTGCCGGTTTGTAGTGCGCTGTTGTAGTGCTTTTTTAAACAAAGTGATAAAAATAAGATCAACTTGGACTCAGAAAACAGAGCTTCTGGTTCTCTCTCACGAAATTCCAGTAAACCAGAGACTGTGTGTGTATCGGAGAATGTTACAAGTGTTGTTGCAAATGCTGAAAGTATTGCTTTGAACTCTGTTGAACAAAATCTTTCTTCTCTCTCTCTGGGAAAAAATGAGACTCTTTCGGACTTTTCTTCGCGTTGTTCTGTTAATGTAAAAATATGTGACTCTTGTAAGGGGGATGGAACAAAGTGTGTAAAAGATGGAAATGAAAAAGTGACTGTACTTCCTAAAATTGTTTGTGCAGGGACACTGAAACCTGAATTGGATTCTGTTGGGCCTGGGGTGGAGGCTGAGGTGGCTGCTTCCACTCGGGAAATTGTGGTTCCAGGGAACTCTTTTTCAGTTAAGCAAAACCATGGTTGTTCTGGTGTTTGTCAATCTATAGATACAGAGAAAGAAAAATTGGCTTTAAGGGTGGAGTCCTTTGAAAGGAAGAGATGGAAGAAACTCGCGACTGTGTTGTTGCTGAAATTCAAAAAGCTGGACTTGAAATCTCTGCAACGAAAATTCAACAAGTTTCACCTTAGAAGTACCTGGGATGGAAGATGACTGAGACGACAAGAACACCACAAAAAATTCAGATCCGAACCAGAGTCAACAACCTACAAGAGTTACAACAACTTCTAGGAGAAATCAACTGGGTCAGACCGATGTTGGGAATCACCAATGATGAACTGAGTCCGCTCTTCCATTTGCTGAGAGGAAGTTGCGACATCACTTCGCCAAGAACTTTAACCCCTGAAGCTCGTGCTGCTCTCGACAAAGTCACAGAAGCTCTTCAAAAAAAAAAAAACAAGCTCATCGCTGCGTTCCTGAAAATCCTTTCTTTCTTGCAATCTTAGGAGAGAAGAAGCAGCTTTGTGGTCTCATTTTCCAGTGGGATTCCACAGAACAAGATCCTTTGTTAATAATGGAATGGGATTTTCCTCCCTACAGGTTTTCAAAGACCATTTGCTCAGTTTTAGAAATGATTGCATACATTATAATCAAGGCTAGAACCAGATTGTTAACTTTGGCAGGTCAAGAATTTTCAGTTATCTATTTGCCATTGAAAAATGATTATTTCAATTGGGCAATGCAAAATTCTGATGATTTACAATATGCATTCTTAGGTTTTCCAGGTTTTTGTTCCATACACTATCCAGCTCACAAACTACTGCAAGCAAAATTGAGTTTCAGAGAAAAACCTAAATTGAGTGAAGAACCTTTACATGCTGTGACTCTCTTCACTGATGGCTCTGGTAAAAGCCACAAGTCCGTTGTGACTTGGTTTAATCAAAAGACTAATGTTTGGGAATCTGATATTCAAACAGTAGAGGGATCCCCTCAAATTGTTGAGCCTGCTGCAGTAGTTTGAGCTTTTCAGCTGTTTCCTCAGCCTTTTAATTTGGTCACAGATTCTGCTTATGTTGCTAATGTAGTCAGGAGAATAGAAGGTTCCATTTTAAAGGATGTTAGCAATGAAACTTTACATCGTTGGCTTTCATGTCTTTTTATAACTTTGCAATATAGAACTAATCCATATTTTGTTTCTCACATTAGGGCGCATTCTTCACTTCCTGGATTTTTAGTGGAAGGAAATGCAAGAGCGGACAAGCTGACAATGGTCATTTCTAACACATTGCCAAATAGTTTTGAACAAGCAAAATTGAGTCATGCCTTTTTCCACCAAAATGCACAAGCACTCATGCAAATGTTCCAAATCACTTAAAGTCAAGCTAAAGCTATCATTCATACTTGCCCTGACTGTCAATTGGTACAACCTCCTGTTTCTACAGGAGCAATCAACCCCCGAGGCTTACAAAGCCTACAGTTGTGGCAAACAGATGTTACTAAATAGCCTTCTTTTGGTAAATTTAAAAATATTCATGTTTCCATAGACACGTTCTCTGGTGCAGTTTTTGCTTCCCTTCACACAAGTGATACTGGCAGCCATGCCTGTCATCATTTCCTGCAAGCTTTTGCTTCATTGGGTATACCCCAAGAAGTAAAAACTGACAATGGCCCCGCATACATATCTCAAAAATTGGCCACATTTTTAAATGAATGGGGTGTTCGACACATTTTTGGTATTCCCCACTCTCCCACAAGCCAAGCAATCATTGAAAGAACACATCAAACCTTAAAACGCATATTAGATCAACAGAGAGGGGGAACGGAAATCACCCCACAGATGAGACTGAGTAAGGCTTTGTATGTTTTTAATTTTCTAAATAGTAAAAGTACAGAACCAGATCCACCAATCTTTAGACACTTTTCAAATAGCACACAGGCAAAACTGAAAGAACATCCTCCTCTTCTAATTAGAAACCCTGACTCTGGACAGATGGAAGGTCCGTTTCAATTAATAACGTGGGGCAAAGGGTATGCTTCTATTTCCACAGGTGCTGGAAGAATTAAGTGGGTTCCTGCCAAAAACGTCAAACCGTATCGCACTTCAGAACCTGTTGTCGAGCCTAGAACTGAGGAAGCGAGTACGCAGACGTAGACCGAATGGAAGGATCCCGGGTCTCGCCTGACGCCTCTTGTGCCTGACGTTCATTGTGCATCGGTGGAACCCGTGAACTCTGATTTTGTGCCAATTTTTATTTATGAGTATACGAATTAAATGCTGAATGTTTGTTTAGCAAAGCTAATTTTTGGCTGAAAATTTAGGTTCTTGTTTTGGTTTAGAAAGAATTCTGCCAAAACTTAGTTCTTGAAAGAGATGGGGCAGAATCAAATGGTATACTTGTTTTGCTTGATTTTAATTGTTTTTTGTCGTGCAGATTTGCCTGAGGATCAACCGAAGACGAATGTTTGGGTGACCTTAGCCAAGGCTGCCGGATCGGATACTATATGTCTGTCTAATTCGGAACCAGAAAAGCCTTTCTCAACCTGTTTGGTTGGTGTGCCAGTGAAAGAGTTTCCTTTGGTCAGAAAAGAATCCAATGGTAAACCAGGTGGAATTGACAATGGAAACAGTCCTTCCTTCAATTGGAACATTTGTTCCAAGAAACTTCTCAGGGCAGCAAATGTTTCAAACAGTTGGGATGTGTTTCTACAGACGGACCAATCTCCACGGCAATTGCCAAAAGGGTATTGGATCATTTGCGGAGACAGAGGTTGGCAAGGCATTCCAGCCCACCTTGAAGGTGGCCCTTGCAGCATTGGTATGCTTACCATAATTGCCCCCACTGCCAAAGCAGTGATGAAAAAGAAACAAAGGAAAACAAGAGCTGTTCCTCATTATGATGAGAACTGTCAGAGTGATTTTATGCCTTGGAATGCCGCCAGAAGGGTTTCAGCAGGTATATTTCTACCCCAATTGGCTTCAGCTGTGGCATTGAGACAATTAGATCGAGTTGGATGTTGGCTGAGCAAACAAGCTAATGCCACATCCTCCGCAATCAGTGATATGTTGACCAATGTTGATAGTATTAGACATGCTACTCTTCAAAACAGAGCAGCCATTGATTTTCTCTTACTGGCACAAGGACATGGTTGTGAGGAATTGGAAGGTTTGTGTTGTATGAATTTGTCTGATCATTCTGAATCCATTCACAAAAGCATTCAAAAATTAAAGGATCTGACAGCCCAAATTAAAGAAGATGGAGGTTCCTGGTTGGATGATTTGTATCAAAATTGCAGTTTTGCACCTTGGCTAAGGCAACTTTGCAAGATAGGTCTTTACATATTAGGTGTTCTAATACTGATATTGATAGTGGTACCTTGTATATTCTGTTGTGTTCGGCGAATGATGAACAAAACAGTCCGAGAAGTTTTTGTCATTCAAGCAGGAGAATTAGGAAGTAGAAGCACAGAGAGTGTACGAAATCTCACGAAAGCAGTAGATGAGGGTATTGACATGAACGAAGGTTTTGAATTAAGGCCTTGGAATCGACCAGAGTTTTTTGAACGATGCCTTGTGACTGTTGCCAAACATATCTCTTTCAGGGATTGGGTCTTCACAGCATTAAGTTGCTGTGCCGTAATATAGCAATGCTTCAGTTTAGTGAAAATAGGTCTTCAGCAGATAATAAGCAGAAATTTTGCAATAGAGCTATGAAACGCAAATAGCAAGCGACAAGAAAATGAAAGCTTCTGGGTCAAACAGAGAGGGGGAAATGTTGGAATCCATAAGGTTAGAGGATTTTTAAGAAATGGTTAAAAAGAAGTATGTAGGCCTTAGACTGGAGTTTTGTTAGCATTGCAGAAAAGTTTCCCATGCAAGCAGAAAAAGTTTTCCATGCAAGCAGAAAAGTTTCCCAAGCAGTAGACGTGACAAATAACAATAGGCTTCTGTAGAATTGGCTTTAGGATGGCAACAAGGTTATTTAATGTATATCTTTAGAAGGTTAGCATGAATAGAACTCTGTTCTTTGTCTCTTATCAACTAGTCTTTGTTTTAGCTACGATTACTTATGTTTTATAAGATTGGATAGAATGCTTGTCAATATGTGTTTTCTGTGTCTGATTGGCTGAATTCTAGTCTGAGATGATTTTATGTATTGCTGTATGAGCCCTGTTGAAGGAGACATTTTTTGGTGTGGATCAGTGAGCTGTCATGTCTCCATTTTGTATTTTGAGACTGATGTGCTGGAAATAAAAGCAAAAATCTCTTCACTGGTCTGGTTACCATGTTATCCATATTTGGATATTTTGCCGCGGCCTAGTGGGTTCCTTTTTTAAGGCGTGGGTTCCTGACACCATTGGACTTATACCTGTCCCGTCCCCCGCATATTGCTGCCCCGTGTGAGGACGTAGAATAGAAGAAAAACAAAGAAAAATCGTGGAAGCACCAGCCGCGGAGACCCAAGTGTTAACAAGGAGGACACTGTATCATCTCTCCCGCCGAAACCAAGAAAATTGTAAGTAGCTTATCTCGGGAGAGCGCTTGGGTGACGTTGGGAGGAAAAATAGAGAAAAAGAAAATTATTAAAAGAGCACAAAAATGGGAACGAATTTATCAGAAGTTGAATGGGATGTTTTTCATCAATTAGAGACAATGTTACAAGAAAAAGGTCACTCTGAAATTTCAAAAACTGAGCTTAAAAACTTACTTATCTGGGTTAAAGCGAATACGCAAGATTTAAATCTGCAGTCTGCTTTTTCTTTTCATTTTTGGGATCAGATAAACTGGAGAATCTATAATCTAGTCTCTCTCAAAAAAGATGAAAGCTTAAGAGAACTTGTGCCGGTTTGTAGTGCGCTGTTGTAGTGCTTTTTTAAACAAAGTGATAAAAATAAGATCAACTTGGACTCAGAAAACAGAGCTTCTGGTTCTCTCTCACGAAATTCCAGTAAACCAGAGACTGTGTGTGTATCGGAGAATGTTACAAGTGTTGTTGCAAATGCTGAAAGTATTGCTTTGAACTCTGTTGAACAAAATCTTTCTTCTCTCTCTCTGGGAAAAAATGAGACTCTTTCGGACTTTTCTTCGCGTTGTTCTGTTAATGTAAAAATATGTGACTCTTGTAAGGGGGATGGAACAAAGTGTGTAAAAGATGGAAATGAAAAAGTGACTGTACTTCCTAAAATTGTTTGTGCAGGGACACTGAAACCTGAATTGGATTCTGTTGGGCCTGGGGTGGAGGCTGAGGTGGCTGCTTCCACTCGGGAAATTGTGGTTCCAGGGAACTCTTTTTCAGTTAAGCAAAACCATGGTTGTTCTGGTGTTTGTCAATCTATAGATACAGAGAAAGAAAAATTGGCTTTAAGGGTGGAGTCCTTTGAAAGGAAGAGATGGAAGAAACTCGCGACTGTGTTGTTGCTGAAATTCAAAAAGCTGGACTTGAAATCTCTGCAACGAAAATTCAACAAGTTTCACCTTAGAAGTACCTGGGATGGAAGATGACTGAGACGACAAGAACACCACAAAAAATTCAGATCCGAACCAGAGTCAACAACCTACAAGAGTTACAACAACTTCTAGGAGAAATCAACTGGGTCAGACCGATGTTGGGAATCACCAATGATGAACTGAGTCCGCTCTTCCATTTGCTGAGAGGAAGTTGCGACATCACTTCGCCAAGAACTTTAACCCCTGAAGCTCGTGCTGCTCTCGACAAAGTCACAGAAGCTCTTCAAAAAAAAAAACAAGCTCATCGCTGCGTTCCTGAAAATCCTTTCTTTCTTGCAATCTTAGGAGAGAAGAAGCAGCTTTGTGGTCTCATTTTCCAGTGGGATTCCACAGAACAAGATCCTTTGTTAATAATGGAATGGGATTTTCCTCCCTACAGGTTTTCAAAGACCATTTGCTCAGTTTTAGAAATGATTGCATACATTATAATTAAGGCTAGAACCAGATTGTTAACTTTGGCAGGTCAAGAATTTTCAGTTATCTATTTGCCATTGCAAAATGATTATTTCAATTGGGCAATGCAAAATTCTGATGATTTACAATATGCATTCTTAGGTTTTCCAGGTGTTTGTTCCATGCACTATCCAGCTCACAAACTACTGCAAGCAAAATTGAGTTTCAGAGAAAAACCTAAATTGAGTGAAGAACCTTTACATGCTGTGACTCTCTTCACTGATGGCTCTGGTAAAAGCCACAAGTCCGTTGTGACTTGGTTTAATCAAAAGACTAATGTTTGGGAATCTGATATTCAAACAGTAGAGGGATCCCCTCAAATTGTTGAGCCTGCTGCAGTAGTTTGAGCTTTTCAGCTGTTTCCTCAGCCTTTTAATTTGGTCACAGATTCTGCTTATGTTGCTAATGTAGTCAGGAGAATAGAAGGTTCCATTTTAAAGGATGTTAGTAATGAAACTTTACATCGTTGGCTTTCATGTCTTTTTATAACTTTGCAATATAGAACTAATCCATATTTTGTTTCTCACATTAGGGCGCATTCTTCGCTTCCTGGATTTTTAGTGGAAGGAAATGCAAGAGCGGACAAGCTGACAATGGTCATTTCTAACACATTGCCAAATAGTTTTGAACAAGCAAAATTGAGTCATGCCTTTTTCCACCAAAATGCACAAGCACTCATGCAAATGTTCCAAATCACTTAAAGTCAAGCTAAAGCTATCATTCATACTTGCCCTGACTGTCAATTGGTACAACCTCCTGTTTCTACAGGAGCAATCAACCCCCGAGGCTTACAAAGCCTACAGTTGTGGCAAACAGATGTTACTAAATAGCCTTCTTTTGGTAAATTTAAAAATATTCATGTTTCCATAGACACGTTCTCTGGTGCAGTTTTTGCTTCCCTTCACACAAGTGATACTGGCAGCCATGCCTGTCATCATTTCCTGCAAGCTTTTGCTTCATTGGGTATACCCCAAGAAGTAAAAACTGACAATGGCCCCGCATACATATCTCAAAAATTGGCCACATTTTTAAATGAATGGGGTGTTCGACACATTTTTGGTATTCCCCACTCTCCCACAAGCCAAGCAATCATTGAAAGAACACATCAAACCTTAAAACGCATATTAGATCAACAGAGAGGGGGAACGGAAATCACCCCACAGATGAGACTGAGTAAGGCTTTGTATGTTTTTAATTTTCTAAATAGTAAAAGTACAGAACCAGATCCACCAATCTTTAGACACTTTTCAAATAGCACACAGGCAAAACTGAAAGAACATCCTCCTCTTCTAATTAGAAACCCTGACTCTGGACAGATGGAAGGTCCGTTTCAATTAATAACGTGGGGCAAAGGGTATGCTTCTATTTCCACAGGTGCTGGAAGAATTAAGTGGGTTCCTGCCAAAAACGTCAAACCGTATCGCACTTCAGAACCTGTTGTCGAGCCTAGAACTGAGGAAGCGAGTACGCAGACGTAGACCGAATGGAAGGATCCCGGGTCTCGCCTGACGCCTCTTGTGCCTGACGTTCATTGTGCATCGGTGGAACCCGTGAACTCTGATTTTGTGCCAATTTTTATTTATGAGTATACGAATTAAATGCTGAATGTTTGTTTAACAAAGCTAATTTTTGGCTGAAAATTTAGGTTCTTGTTTTGGTTTAGAAAGAATTCTGCCAAAACTTAGTTCTTGAAAGAGATGGGGCAGAATCAAATGGTATACTTGTTTTGCTTGATTTTAATTGTTTTTTGTCGTGCAGATTTGCCTGAGGATCAACCGAAGACGAATGTTTGGGTGACCTTAGCCAAGGCTGCCGGATCGGATACTATATGTCTGTCTAATTCGGAACCAGAAAAGCCTTTCTCAACCTGTTTGGTTGGTGTGCCAGTGAAAGAGTTTCCTTTGGTCAGAAAAGAATCCAATGGTAAACCAGGTGGAATTGACAATGGAAACAGTCCTTCCTTCAATTGGAACATTTGTTCCAAGAAACTTCTCAGGGCAGCAAATGTTTCAAACAGTTGGGATGTGTTTCTACAGACGGACCAATCTCCACGGCAATTGCCAAAAGGGTATTGGATCATTTGCGGAGACAGAGGTTGGCAAGGCATTCCAGCCCACCTTGAAGGTGGCCCTTGCAGCATTGGTATGCTTACCATAATTGCCCCCACTGCCAAAGCAGTGATGAAAAAGAAACAAAGGAAAACAAGAGCTGTTCCTCATTATGATGAGAACTGTCAGAGTGATTTTATGCCTTGGAATGCCGCCAGAAGGGTTTCAGCAGGTATATTTCTACCCCAATTGGCTTCAGCTGTGGCATTGAGACAATTAGATCGAGTTGGATGTTGGCTGAGCAAACAAGCTAATGCCACATCCTCCGCAATCAGTGATATGTTGACCAATGTTGATAGTATTAGACATGCTACTCTTCAAAACAGAGCAGCCATTGATTTTCTCTTACTGGCACAAGGACATGGTTGTGAGGAATTGGAAGGTTTGTGTTGTATGAATTTGTCTGATCATTCTGAATCCATTCACAAAAGCATTCAAAAATTAAAGGATCTGACAGCCCAAATTAAAGAAGATGGAGGTTCCTGGTTGGATGATTTGTATCAAAATTGCAGTTTTGCACCTTGGCTAAGGCAACTTTGCAAGATAGGTCTTTACATATTAGGTGTTCTAATACTGATATTGATAGTGGTACCTTGTATATTCTGTTGTGTTCGGCGAATGATGAACAAAACAGTCCGAGAAGTTTTTGTCATTCAAGCAGGAGAATTAGGAAGTAGAAGCACAGAGAGTGTACGAAATCTCACGAAAGCAGTAGATGAGGGTATTGACATGAACGAAGGTTTTGAATTAAGGCCTTGGAATCGACCAGAGTTTTTTGAACGATGCCTTGTGACTGTTGCCAAACATATCTCTTTCAGGGATTGGGTCTTCACAGCATTAAGTTGCTGTGCCGTAATATAGCAATGCTTCAGTTTAGTGAAAATAGGTCTTCAGCAGATAATAAGCAGAAATTTTGCAATAGAGCTATGAAACGCAAATAGCAAGCGACAAGAAAATGAAAGCTTCTGGGTCAAACAGAGAGGGGGAAATGTTGGAATCCATAAGGTTAGAGGATTTTTAAGAAATGGTTAAAAAGAAGTATGTAGGCCTTAGACTGAAGTTTTGTTAGCATTGCAGAAAAGTTTCCCATGCAAGCAGAAAAAGTTTTCCATGCAAGCAGAAAAGTTTCCCAAGCAGTAGACGTGACAAATAACAATAGGCTTCTGTAGAATTGGCTTTAGGATGGCAACAAGGTTATTTAATGTATATCTTTAGAAGGTTAGCATGAATAGAACTCTGTTCTTTGTCTCTTATCAACTAGTCTTTGTTTTAGCTACGATTACTTATGTTTTATAAGATTGGATAGAATGCTTGTCAATATGTGTTTTCTGTGTCTGATTGGCTGAATTCTAGTCTGAGATGATTTTATGTATTGCTGTATGAGCCCTGTTGAAGGAGACATTTTTTGGTGTGGATCAGTGAGCTGTCATGTCTCCATTTTGTATTTTGAGACTGATGTGCTGGAAATAAAAGCAAAAATCTCTTCACTGGTCTGGTTACCATGTTATCCATATTTGGATATTTTGCCGCGGCCTAGTGGGTTCCTTTTTTAAGGCGTGGGTTCCTGACACCATTGGACTTATACCTGTCCCGTCCCCCGCATATTGCTGCCCCGTGTGAGGACGTAGAATAGAAGAAAAACAAAGAAAAATCGTGGAAGCACCAGCCGCGGAGACCCAAGTGTTAACAAGGAGGACACTGTATCATCTCTCCCGCCGAAACCAAGAAAATTGTAAGTAGCTTATCTCGGGAGAGCGCTTGGGTGACGTTGGGAGGAAAAATAGAGAAAAAGAAAATTATTAAAAGAGCACAAAAATGGGAACGAATTTATCAGAAGTTGAATGGGATGTTTTTCATCAATTAGAGACAATGTTACAAGAAAAAGGTCACTCTGAAATTTCAAAAACTGAGCTTAAAAACTTACTTATCTGGGTTAAAGCGAATACGCAAGATTTAAATCTGCAGTCTGCTTTTTCTTTTCATTTTTGGGATCAGATAAACTGGAGAATCTATAATCTAGTCTCTCTCAAAAAAGATGAAAGCTTAAGAGAACTTGTGCCGGTTTGTAGTGCGCTGTTGTAGTGCTTTTTTAAACAAAGTGATAAAAATAAGATCAACTTGGACTCAGAAAACAGAGCTTCTGGTTCTCTCTCACGAAATTCCAGTAAACCAGAGACTGTGTGTGT
Organism: Melospiza georgiana; assembly: GCF_028018845.1. Lineage (NCBI taxonomy): Eukaryota > Metazoa > Chordata > Aves > Passeriformes > Passerellidae > Melospiza > Melospiza georgiana. The sequence goes on along the minus strand of NC_080464.1, from coordinate 18,813,475 downwards.
ATCGGAGAATGTTACAAGTGTTGTTGCAAATGCTGAAAGTATTGCTTTGAACTCTGTTGAACAAAATCTTTCTTCTCTCTCTCTGGGAAAAAATGAGACTCTTTCGGACTTTTCTTCGCGTTGTTCTGTTAATGTAAAAATATGTGACTCTTGTAAGGGGGATGGAACAAAGTGTGTAAAAGATGGAAATGAAAAAGTGACTGTACTTCCTAAAATTGTTTGTGCAGGGACACTGAAACCTGAATTGGATTCTGTTGGGCCTGGGGTGGAGGCTGAGGTGGCTGCTTCCACTCGGGAAATTGTGGTTCCAGGGAACTCTTTTTCAGTTAAGCAAAACCATGGTTGTTCTGGTGTTTGTCAATCTATAGATACAGAGAAAGAAAAATTGGCTTTAAGGGTGGAGTCCTTTGAAAGGAAGAGATGGAAGAAACTCGCGACTGTGTTGTTGCTGAAATTCAAAAAGCTGGACTTGAAATCTCTGCAACGAAAATTCAACAAGTTTCACCTTAGAAGTACCTGGGATGGAAGATGACTGAGACGACAAGAACACCACAAAAAATTCAGATCCGAACCAGAGTCAACAACCTACAAGAGTTACAACAACTTCTAGGAGAAATCAACTGGGTCAGACCGATGTTGGGAATCACCAATGATGAACTGAGTCCGCTCTTCCATTTGCTGAGAGGAAGTTGCGACATCACTTCGCCAAGAACTTTAACCCCTGAAGCTCGTGCTGCTCTCGACAAAGTCACAGAAGCTCTTCAAAAAAAAAAACAAGCTCATCGCTGCGTTCCTGAAAATCCTTTCTTTCTTGCAATCTTAGGAGAGAAGAAGCAGCTTTGTGGTCTCATTTTCCAGTGGGATTCCACAGAACAAGATCCTTTGTTAATAATGGAATGGGATTTTCCTCCCTACAGGTTTTCAAAGACCATTTGCTCAGTTTTAGAAATGATTGCATACATTATAATTAAGGCTAGAACCAGATTGTTAACTTTGGCAGGTCAAGAATTTTCAGTTATCTATTTGCCATTGCAAAATGATTATTTCAATTGGGCAATGCAAAATTCTGATGATTTACAATATGCATTCTTAGGTTTTCCAGGTGTTTGTTCCATGCACTATCCAGCTCACAAACTACTGCAAGCAAAATTGAGTTTCAGAGAAAAACCTAAATTGAGTGAAGAACCTTTACATGCTGTGACTCTCTTCACTGATGGCTCTGGTAAAAGCCACAAGTCCGTTGTGACTTGGTTTAATCAAAAGACTAATGTTTGGGAATCTGATATTCAAACAGTAGAGGGATCCCCTCAAATTGTTGAGCCTGCTGCAGTAGTTTGAGCTTTTCAGCTGTTTCCTCAGCCTTTTAATTTGGTCACAGATTCTGCTTATGTTGCTAATGTAGTCAGGAGAATAGAAGGTTCCATTTTAAAGGATGTTAGTAATGAAACTTTACATCGTTGGCTTTCATGTCTTTTTATAACTTTGCAATATAGAACTAATCCATATTTTGTTTCTCACATTAGGGCGCATTCTTCGCTTCCTGGATTTTTAGTGGAAGGAAATGCAAGAGCGGACAAGCTGACAATGGTCATTTCTAACACATTGCCAAATAGTTTTGAACAAGCAAAATTGAGTCATGCCTTTTTCCACCAAAATGCACAAGCACTCATGCAAATGTTCCAAATCACTTAAAGTCAAGCTAAAGCTATCATTCATACTTGCCCTGACTGTCAATTGGTACAACCTCCTGTTTCTACAGGAGCAATCAACCCCCGAGGCTTACAAAGCCTACAGTTGTGGCAAACAGATGTTACTAAATAGCCTTCTTTTGGTAAATTTAAAAATATTCATGTTTCCATAGACACGTTCTCTGGTGCAGTTTTTGCTTCCCTTCACACAAGTGATACTGGCAGCCATGCCTGTCATCATTTCCTGCAAGCTTTTGCTTCATTGGGTATACCCCAAGAAGTAAAAACTGACAATGGCCCCGCATACATATCTCAAAAATTGGCCACATTTTTAAATGAATGGGGTGTTCGACACATTTTTGGTATTCCCCACTCTCCCACAAGCCAAGCAATCATTGAAAGAACACATCAAACCTTAAAACGCATATTAGATCAACAGAGAGGGGGAACGGAAATCACCCCACAGATGAGACTGAGTAAGGCTTTGTATGTTTTTAATTTTCTAAATAGTAAAAGTACAGAACCAGATCCACCAATCTTTAGACACTTTTCAAATAGCACACAGGCAAAACTGAAAGAACATCCTCCTCTTCTAATTAGAAACCCTGACTCTGGACAGATGGAAGGTCCGTTTCAATTAATAACGTGGGGCAAAGGGTATGCTTCTATTTCCACAGGTGCTGGAAGAATTAAGTGGGTTCCTGCCAAAAACGTCAAACCGTATCGCACTTCAGAACCTGTTGTCGAGCCTAGAACTGAGGAAGCGAGTACGCAGACGTAGACCGAATGGAAGGATCCCGGGTCTCGCCTGACGCCTCTTGTGCCTGACGTTCATTGTGCATCGGTGGAACCCGTGAACTCTGATTTTGTGCCAATTTTTATTTATGAGTATACGAATTAAATGCTGAATGTTTGTTTAACAAAGCTAATTTTTGGCTGAAAATTTAGGTTCTTGTTTTGGTTTAGAAAGAATTCTGCCAAAACTTAGTTCTTGAAAGAGATGGGGCAGAATCAAATGGTATACTTGTTTTGCTTGATTTCAATTGTTTTTTGTCGTGCAGATTTGCCTGAGGATCAACCGAAGACGAATGTTTGGGTGACCTTAGCCAAGGCTGCCGGATCGGATACTATATGTCTGTCTAATTCGGAACCAGAAAAGCCTTTCTCAACCTGTTTGGTTGGTGTGCCAGTGAAAGAGTTTCCTTTGGTCAGAAAAGAATCCAATGGTAAACCAGGTGGAATTGACAATGGAAACAGTCCTTCCTTCAATTGGAACATTTGTTCCAAGAAACTTCTCAGGGCAGCAAATGTTTCAAACAGTTGGGATGTGTTTCTACAGACGGACCAATCTCCACGGCAATTGCCAAAAGGGTATTGGATCATTTGCGGAGACAGAGGTTGGCAAGGCATTCCAGCCCACCTTGAAGGTGGCCCTTGCAGCATTGGTATGCTTACCATAATTGCCCCCACTGCCAAAGCAGTGATGAAAAAGAAACAAAGGAAAACAAGAGCTGTTCCTCATTATGATGAGAACTGTCAGAGTGATTTTATGCCTTGGAATGCCGCCAGAAGGGTTTCAGCAGGTATATTTCTACCCCAATTGGCTTCAGCTGTGGCATTGAGACAATTAGATCGAGTTGGATGTTGGCTGAGCAAACAAGCTAATGCCACATCCTCCGCAATCAGTGATATGTTGACCAATGTTGATAGTATTAGACATGCTACTCTTCAAAACAGAGCAGCCATTGATTTTCTCTTACTGGCACAAGGACATGGTTGTGAGGAATTGGAAGGTTTGTGTTGTATGAATTTGTCTGATCATTCTGAATCCATTCACAAAAGCATTCAAAAATTAAAGGATCTGACAGCCCAAATTAAAGAAGATGGAGGTTCCTGGTTGGATGATTTGTATCAAAATTGCAGTTTTGCACCTTGGCTAAGGCAACTTTGCAAGATAGGTCTTTACATATTAGGTGTTCTAATACTGATATTGATAGTGGTACCTTGTATATTCTGTTGTGTTCGGCGAATGATGAACAAAACAGTCCGAGAAGTTTTTGTCATTCAAGCAGGAGAATTAGGAAGTAGAAGCACAGAGAGTGTACGAAATCTCACGAAAGCAGTAGATGAGGGTATTGACATGAACGAAGGTTTTGAATTAAGGCCTTGGAATCGACCAGAGTTTTTTGAACGATGCCTTGTGACTGTTGCCAAACATATCTCTTTCAGGGATTGGGTCTTCACAGCATTAAGTTGCTGTGCCGTAATATAGCAATGCTTCAGTTTAGTGAAAATAGGTCTTCAGCAGATAATAAGCAGAAATTTTGCAATAGAGCTATGAAACGCAAATAGCAAGCGACAAGAAAATGAAAGCTTCTGGGTCAAACAGAGAGGGGGAAATGTTGGAATCCATAAGGTTAGAGGATTTTTAAGAAATGGTTAAAAAGAAGTATGTAGGCCTTAGACTGAAGTTTTGTTAGCATTGCAGAAAAGTTTCCCATGCAAGCAGAAAAAGTTTTCCATGCAAGCAGAAAAGTTTCCCAAGCAGTAGACGTGACAAATAACAATAGGCTTCTGTAGAATTGGCTTTAGGATGGCAACAAGGTTATTTAATGTATATCTTTAGAAGGTTAGCATGAATAGAACTCTGTTCTTTGTCTCTTATCAACTAGTCTTTGTTTTAGCTACGATTACTTATGTTTTATAAGATTGGATAGAATGCTTGTCAATATGTGTTTTCTGTGTCTGATTGGCTGAATTCTAGTCTGAGATGATTTTATGTATTGCTGTATGAGCCCTGTTGAAGGAGACATTTTTTGGTGTGGATCAGTGAGCTGTCATGTCTCCATTTTGTATTTTGAGACTGATGTGCTGGAAATAAAAGCAAAAATCTCTTCACTGGTCTGGTTACCATGTTATCCATATTTGGATATTTTGCCGCGGCCTAGTGGGTTCCTTTTTTAAGGCGTGGGTTCCTGACACCATTGGACTTATACCTGTCCCGTCCCCCGCATATTGCTGCCCCGTGTGAGGACGTAGAATAGAAGAAAAACAAAGAAAAATCGTGGAAGCACCAGCCGCGGAGACCCAAGTGTTAACAAGGAGGACACTGTATCATCTCTCCCGCCGAAACCAAGAAAATTGTAAGTAGCTTATCTCGGGAGAGCGCTTGGGTGACGTTGGGAGGAAAAATAGAGAAAAAGAAAATTATTAAAAGAGCACAAAAATGGGAACGAATTTATCAGAAGTTGAATGGGATGTTTTTCATCAATTAGAGACAATGTTACAAGAAAAAGGTCACTCTGAAATTTCAAAAACTGAGCTTAAAAACTTACTTATCTGGGTTAAAGCGAATACGCAAGATTTAAATCTGCAGTCTGCTTTTTCTTTTCATTTTTGGGATCAGATAAACTGGAGAATCTATAATCTAGTCTCTCTCAAAAAAGATGAAAGCTTAAGAGAACTTGTGCCGGTTTGTAGTGCGCTGTTGTAGTGCTTTTTTAAACAAAGTGATAAAAATAAGATCAACTTGGACTCAGAAAACAGAGCTTCTGGTTCTCTCTCACGAAATTCCAGTAAACCAGAGACTGTGTGTGTATCGGAGAATGTTACAAGTGTTGTTGCAAATGCTGAAAGTATTGCTTTGAACTCTGTTGAACAAAATCTTTCTTCTCTCTCTCTGGGAAAAAATGAGACTCTTTCGGACTTTTCTTCGCGTTGTTCTGTTAATGTAAAAATATGTGACTCTTGTAAGGGGGATGGAACAAAGTGTGTAAAAGATGGAAATGAAAAAGTGACTGTACTTCCTAAAATTGTTTGTGCAGGGACACTGAAACCTGAATTGGATTCTGTTGGGCCTGGGGTGGAGGCTGAGGTGGCTGCTTCCACTCGGGAAATTGTGGTTCCAGGGAACTCTTTTTCAGTTAAGCAAAACCATGGTTGTTCTGGTGTTTGTCAATCTATAGATACAGAGAAAGAAAAATTGGCTTTAAGGGTGGAGTCCTTTGAAAGGAAGAGATGGAAGAAACTCGCGACTGTGTTGTTGCTGAAATTCAAAAAGCTGGACTTGAAATCTCTGCAACGAAAATTCAACAAGTTTCACCTTAGAAGTACCTGGGATGGAAGATGACTGAGACGACAAGAACACCACAAAAAATTCAGATCCGAACCAGAGTCAACAACCTACAAGAGTTACAACAACTTCTAGGAGAAATCGACTGGGTCAGACCGATGTTGGGAATCACCAATGATGAACTGAGTCCGCTCTTCCATTTGCTGAGAGGAAGTTGCGACATCACTTCGCCAAGAACTTTAACCCCTGAAGCTCGTGCTGCTCTCGACAAAGTCACAGAAGCTCTTCAAAAAAAAAGACAAGCTCATCGCTGCGTTCCTGAAAATCCTTTCTTTCTTGCAATCTTAGGAGAGAAGAAGCAGCTTTGTGGTCTCATTTTCCAGTGGGATTCCACAGAACAAGATCCTTTGTTAATAATGGAATGGGATTTTCCTCCCTACAGGTTTTCAAAGACCATTTGCTCAGTTTTAGAAATGATTGCATACATTATAATTAAGGCTAGAACCAGATTGTTAACTTTGGCAGGTCAAGAATTTTCAGTTATCTATTTGCCATTGCAAAATGATTATTTCAATTGGGCAATGCAAAATTCTGATGATTTACAATATGCATTCTTAGGTTTTCCAGGTGTTTGTTCCATACACTATCCAGCTCACAAACTACTGCAAGCAAAATTGAGTTTCAGAGAAAAACCTAAATTTAGTGAAGAACCTTTACATGCTGTGACTCTCTTCACTGATGGCTCTGGTAAAAGCCACAAGTCCGTTGTGACTTGGTTTAATCAAAAGACTAATGTTTGGGAATCTGATATTCAAACAGTAGAGGGATCCCCTCAAATTGTTGAGCCTGCTGCAGTAGTTTGAGCTTTTCAGCTGTTTCCTCAGCCTTTTAATTTGGTCACAGATTCTGCTTATGTTGCTAATGTAGTCAGGAGAATAGAAGGTTCCATTTTAAAGGATGTTAGTAATGAAACTTTACATCGTTGGCTTTCATGTCTTTTTATAACTTTGCAATATAGAACTAATCCATATTTTGTTTCTCACATTAGGGCGCATTCTTCGCTTCCTGGATTTTTAGTGGAAGGAAATGCAAGAGCGGACAAGCTGACAATGGTCATTTCTAACACATTGCCAAATAGTTTTGAACAAGCAAAATTGAGTCATGCCTTTTTCCACCAAAATGCACAAGCACTCATGCAAATGTTCCAAATCACTTAAAGTCAAGCTAAAGCTATCATTCATACTTGCCCTGACTGTCAATTGGTACAACCTCCTGTTTCTACAGGAGCAATCAACCCCCGAGGCTTACAAAGCCTACAGTTGTGGCAAACAGATGTTACTAAATAGCCTTCTTTTGGTAAATTTAAAAATATTCATGTTTCCATAGACACGTTCTCTGGTGCAGTTTTTGCTTCCCTTCACACAAGTGATACTGGCAGCCATGCCTGTCATCATTTCCTGCAAGCTTTTGCTTCATTGGGTATACCCCAAGAAGTAAAAACTGACAATGGCCCCGCATACATATCTCAAAAATTGGCCACATTTTTAAATGAATGGGGTGTTCGACACATTTTTGGTATTCCCCACTCTCCCACAAGCCAAGCAATCATTGAAAGAACACATCAAACCTTAAAACGCATATTAGATCAACAGAGAGGGGGAACGGAAATCACCCCACAGATGAGACTGAGTAAGGCTTTGTATGTTTTTAATTTTCTAAATAGTAAAAGTACAGAACCAGATCCACCAATCTTTAGACACTTTTCAAATAGCACACAGGCAAAACTGAAAGAACATCCTCCTCTTCTAATTAGAAACCCTGACTCTGGACAGATGGAAGGTCCGTTTCAATTAATAACGTGGGGCAAAGGGTATGCTTCTATTTCCACAGGTGCTGGAAGAATTAAGTGGGTTCCTGCCAAAAACGTCAAACCGTATCGCACTTCAGAACCTGTTGTCGAGCCTAGAACTGAGGAAGCGAGTACGCAGACGTAGACCGAATGGAAGGATCCCGGGTCTCGCCTGACGCCTCTTGTGCCTGATGTTCATTGTGCATCGGTGGAACCCGTGAACTCTGATTTTGTGCCAATTTTTATTTATGAGTATACGAATTAAATGCTGAATGTTTGTTTAACAAAGCTAATTTTTGGCTGAAAATTTAGGTTCTTGTTTTGGTTTAGAAAGAATTCTGCCAAAACTTAGTTCTTGAAAGAGATGGGGCAGAATCAAATGGTATACTTGTTTTGCTTGATTTTAATTGTTTTTTGTCGTGCAGATTTGCCTGAGGATCAACCGAAGACGAATGTTTGGGTGACCTTAGCCAAGGCTGCCGGATCGGATACTATATGTCTGTCTAATTCGGAACCAGAAAAGCCTTTCTCAACCTGTTTGGTTGGTGTGCCAGTGAAAGAGTTTCCTTTGGTCAGAAAAGAATCCAATGGTAAACCAGGTGGAATTGACAATGGAAACAGTCCTTCCTTCAATTGGAACATTTGTTCCAAGAAACTTCTCAGGGCAGCAAATGTTTCAAACAGTTGGGATGTGTTTCTACAGACGGACCAATCTCCACGGCAATTGCCAAAAGGGTATTGGATCATTTGCGGAGACAGAGGTTGGCAAGGCATTCCAGCCCACCTTGAAGGTGGCCCTTGCAGCATTGGTATGCTTACCATAATTGCCCCCACTGCCAAAGCAGTGATGAAAAAGAAACAAAGGAAAACAAGAGCTGTTCCTCATTATGATGAGAACTGTCAGAGTGATTTTATGCCTTGGAATGCCGCCAGAAGGGTTTCAGCAGGTATATTTCTACCCCAATTGGCTTCAGCTGTGGCATTGAGACAATTAGATCGAGTTGGATGTTGGCTGAGCAAACAAGCTAATGCCACATCCTCCGCAATCAGTGATATGTTGACCAATGTTGATAGTATTAGACATGCTACTCTTCAAAACAGAGCAGCCATTGATTTTCTCTTACTGGCACAAGGACATGGTTGTGAGGAATTGGAAGGTTTGTGTTGTATGAATTTGTCTGATCATTCTGAATCCATTCACAAAAGCATTCAAAAATTAAAGGATCTGACAGCCCAAATTAAAGAAGATGGAGGTTCCTGGTTGGATGATTTGTATCAAAATTGCAGTTTTGCACCTTGGCTAAGGCAACTTTGCAAGATAGGTCTTTACATATTAGGTGTTCTAATACTGATATTGATAGTGGTAACTTGTATACTCTGTTGTGTTCGGCGAATGATGAACAAAACAGTCCGAGAAGTTTTTGTCATTCAAGCAGGAGAATTAGGAAGTAGAAGCACAGAGAGTGTACGAAATCTCACGAAAGCAGTAGATGAGGGTATTGACATGAACGAAGGTTTTGAATTAAGGCCTTGGAATCGACCAGAGTTTTTTGAACGATGCCTTGTGACTGTTGCCAAACATATCTCTTTCAGGGATTGGGTCTTCACAGCATTAAGTTGCTGTGCCGTAATATAGCAATGCTTCAGTTTAGTGAAAATAGGTCTTCAGCAGATAATAAGCAGAAATTTTGCAATAGAGCTATGAAACGCAAATAGCAAGCGACAAGAAAATGAAAGCTTCTGGGTCAAACAGAGAGGGGGAAATGTTGGAATCCATAAGGTTAGAGGATTTTTAAGAAATGGTTAAAAAGAAGTATGTAGGCCTTAGATTGGAGTTTTGTTAGCATTGCAGAAAAGTTTCCCATGCAAGCAGAAAAAGTTTTCCATGCAAGCAGAAAAGTTTCCCAAGCAGTAGACGTGACAAATAACAATAGGCTTCTGTAGAATTGGCTTTAGGATGGCAACAAGGTTATTTAATGTATATCTTTAGAAGGTTAGCATGAATAGAACTCTGTTCTTTGTCTCTTATCAACTAGTCTTTGTTTTAGCTACGATTACCTATGTTTTATAAGATTGGATAGAATGCTTGTCAATATGTGTTTTCTGTGTCTGATTGGCTGAATTCTAGTCTGAGATGATTTTATGTATTGCTGTATGAGCCCTGTTGAAGGAGACATTTTTTGGTGTGGATCAGTGAGCTGTCATGTCTCCATTTTGTATTTTGAGACTGATGTGCTGGAAATAAAAGCAAAAATCTCTTCACTGGTCTGGTTACCATGTTATCCATATTTGGATATTTTGCCGCGGCCTAGTGGGTTCCTTTTTTAAGGCGTGGGTTCCTGACACCATTGGACTTATACCTGTCCCGTCCCCCGCATATTGCTGCCCCGTGTGAGGACGTAGAATAGAAGAAAAACAAAGAAAAATCGTGGAAGCACCAGCCGCGGAGACCCAAGTGTTAACAAGGAGGACACTGTATCATCTCTCCCGCCGAAACCAAGTAAACTGTAAGTAGCTTATCTCGGGAGAGCGCTTGGGTGACGTTGGGAGGAAAAATAGAGAAAAAGAAAATTATTAAAAGAGCACAAAAATGGGAACGAATTTATCAGAAGTTGAATGGGATGTTTTTCATCAATTAGAGACAATGTTACAAGAAAAAGGTCACTCTGAAATTTCAAAAACTGAGCTTAAAAACTTACTTATCTGGGTTAAAGCGAATACGCAAGATTTAAATCTGCAGTCTGCTTTTTCTTTTCATTTTTGGGATCAGATAAACTGGAGAATCTATAATCTAGTCTCTCTCAAAAAAGATGAAAGCTTAAGAGAACTTGTGCCGGTTTGTAGTGCGCTGTTGTAGTGCTTTTTTAAACAAAGTGATAAAAATAAGATCAACTTGGACTCAGAAAACAGAGCTTCTGGTTCTCTCTCACAAAATTCCAGTAAACCAGAGACTGTGTGTGTATCGGAGAATGTTACAAGTGTTGTTGCAAATGCTGAAAGTATTGCTTTGAACTCTGTTGAACAAAATCTTTCTTCTCTCTCTCTGGGAAAAAATGAGACTCTTTCGGACTTTTCTTCGCGTTGTTCTGTTAATGTAAAAATATGTGACTCTTGTAAGGGGGATGGAACAAAGTGTGTAAAAGATGGAAATGAAAAAGTGACTGTACTTCCTAAAATTGTTTGTGCAGGGACACTGAAACCTGAATTGGATTCTGTTGGGCCTGGGGTGGAGGCTGAGGTGGCTGCTTCCACTCGGGAAATTGTGGTTCCAGGGAACTCTTTTTCAGTTAAGCAAAACCATGGTTGTTCTGGTGTTTGTCAATCTATAGATACAGAGAAAGAAAAATTGGCTTTAAGGGTGGAGTCCTTTGAAAGGAAGAGATGGAAGAAACTCGCGACTGTGTTGTTGCTGAAATTGAAAAAGCTGGACTTGAAATCTCTGCAACGAAAATTCAACAAGTTTCACCTTAGAAGTACCTGGGATGGAAGATGACTGAGACGACAAGAACACCACAAAAAATTCAGATCCGAACCAGAGTCAACAACCTACAAGAGTTACAACAACTTCTAGGAGAAATCAACTGGGTCAGACCGATGTTGGGAATCACCAATGATGAACTGAGTCCGCTCTTCCATTTGCTGAGAGGAAGTTGCGACATCACTTCGCCAAGAACTTTAACCCCTGAAGCTCGTGCTGCTCTCGACAAAGTCACAGAAGCTCTTCAAAAAAAAAGACAAGCTCATCGCTGCGTTCCTGAAAATCCTTTCTTTCTTGCAATCTTAGGAGAGAAGAAGCAGCTTTGTGGTCTCATTTTCCAGTGGGATTCCACAGAACAAGATCCTTTGTTAATAATGGAATGGGATTTTCCTCCCTACAGGTTTTCAAAGACCATTTGCTCAGTTTTAGAAATGATTGCATACATTATAATTAAGGCTAGAACCAGATTGTTAACTTTGGCAGGTCAAGAATTTTCAGTTATCTATTTGCCATTGAAAAATGATTATTTCAATTGGGCAATGCAAAATTCTGATGATTTACAATATGCATTCTTAGGTTTTCCAGGTGTTTGTTCCATACACTATCCAGCTCACAAACTACTGCAAGCAAAATTGAGTTTCAGAGAAAAACCTAAATTTAGTGAAGAACCTTTACATGCTGTGACTCTCTTCACTGATGGCTCTGGTAAAAGCCACAAGTCCGTTGTGACTTGGTTTAATCAAAAGACTAATGTTTGGGAATCTGATATTCAAACAGTAGAGGGATACCCTCAAATTGTTGAGCCTGCTGCAGTAGTTTGAGCTTTTCAGCTGTTTCCTCAGCCTTTTAATTTGGTCACAGATTCTGCTTATGTTGCTAATGTAGTCAGGAGAATAGAAGGTTCCATTTTAAAGGATGTTAGTAATGAAACTTTACATCGTTGGCTTTCATGTCTTTTTATAACTTTGCAATATAGAACTAATCCATATTTTGTTTCTCACATTAGGGCGCATTCTTCACTTCCTGGATTTTTAGTGGAAGGAAATGCAAGAGCGGACAAGCTGACAATGGTCATTTCTAACACATTGCCAAATAGTTTTGAACAAGCAAAATTGAGTCGTGCCTTTTTCCACCAAAATGCACAAGCACTCATGCAAATGTTCCAAATCACTTAAAGTCAAGCTAAAGCTATCATTCATACTTGCCCTGACTGTCAATTGGTACAACCTCCTGTTTCTACAGGAGCAATCAACCCCCGAGGCTTACAAAGCCTACAGTTGTGGCAAACAGATGTTACTAAATAGCCTTCTTTTGGTAAATTTAAAAATATTCATGTTTCCATAGACACGTTCTCTGGTGCAGTTTTTGCTTCCCTTCACACAAGTGATACTGGCAGCCATGCCTGTCATCATTTCCTGCAAGCTTTTGCTTCATTGGGTATACCCCAAGAAGTAAAAACTGACAATGGCCCCGCATACATATCTCAAAAATTGGCCACATTTTTAAATGAATGGGGTGTTCGACACATTTTTGGTATTCCCCACTCTCCCACAAGCCAAGCAATCATTGAAAGAACACATCAAACCTTAAAACGCATATTAGATCAACAGAGAGGGGGAACGGAAATCACCCCACAGATGAGACTGAGTAAGGCTTTGTATGTTTTTAATTTTCTAAATAGTAAAAGTACAGAACCAGATCCACCAATCTTTAGACACTTTTCAAATAGCACACAGGCAAAACTGAAAGAACATCCTCCTCTTCTAATTAGAAACCCTGACTCTGGACAGATGGAAGGTCCGTTTCAATTAATAACGTGGGGCAAAGGGTATGCTTCTATTTCCACAGGTGCTGGAAGAATTAAGTGGGTTCCTGCCAAAAACGTCAAACCGTATCGCACTTCAGAACCTGTTGTCGAGCCTAGAACTGAGGAAGCGAGTACGCAGACGTAGACCGAATGGAAGGATCCCGGGTCTCGCCTGACGCCTCTTGTGCCTGACGTTCATTGTGCATCGGTGGAACCCGTGAACTCTGATTTTGTGCCAATTTTTATTTATGAGTATACGAATTAAATGCTGAATGTTTGTTTAACAAAGCTAATTTTTGGCTGAAAATTTAGGTTCTTGTTTTGGTTTAGAAAGAATTCTGCCAAAACTTAGTTCTTGAAAGAGATGGGGCAGAATCAAATGGTATACTTGTTTTGCTTGATTTCAATTGTTTTTTGTCGTGCAGATTTGCCTGAGGATCAACCGAAGACGAATGTTTGGGTGACCTTAGCCAAGGCTGCCGGATCGGATACTATATGTCTGTCTAATTCGGAACCAGAAAAGCCTTTCTCAACCTGTTTGGTTGGTGTGCCAGTGAAAGAGTTTCCTTTGGTCAGAAAAGAATCCAATGGTAAACCAGGTGGAATTGACAATGGAAACAGTCCTTCCTTCAATTGGAACATTTGTTCCAAGAAACTTCTCAGGGCAGCAAATGTTTCAAACAGTTGGGATGTGTTTCTACAGACGGACCAATCTCCACGGCAATTGCCAAAAGGGTATTGGATCATTTGCGGAGACAGAGGTTGGCAAGGCATTCCAGCCCACCTTGAAGGTGGCCCTTGCAGCATTGGTATGCTTACCATAATTGCCCCCACTGCCAAAGCAGTGATGAAAAAGAAACAAAGGAAAACAAGAGCTGTTCCTCATTATGATGAGAACTGTCAGAGTGATTTTATGCCTTGGAATGCCGCCAGAAGGGTTTCAGCAGGTATATTTCTACCCCAATTGGCTTCAGCTGTGGCATTGAGACAATTAGATCGAGTTGGATGTTGGCTGAGCAAACAAGCTAATGCCACATCCTCCGCAATCAGTGATATGTTGACCAATGTTGATAGTATTAGACATGCTACTCTTCAAAACAGAGCAGCCATTGATTTTCTCTTACTGGCACAAGGACATGGTTGTGAGGAATTGGAAGGTTTGTGTTGTATGAATTTGTCTGATCATTCTGAATCCATTCACAAAAGCATTCAAAAATTAAAGGATCTGACAGCCCAAATTAAAGAAGATGGAGGTTCCTGGTTGGATGATTTGTATCAAAATTGCAGTTTTGCACCTTGGCTAAGGCAACTTTGCAAGATAGGTCTTTACATATTAGGTGTTCTAATACTGATATTGATAGTGGTACCTTGTATACTCTGTTGTGTTCGGCGAATGATGAACAAAACAGTCCGAGAAGTTTTTGTCATTCAAGCAGGAGAATTAGGAAGTAGAAGCACAGAGAGTGTATGAAATCTCACGAAAGCAGTAGATGAGGGTATTGACATGAACGAAGGTTTTGAATTAAGGCCTTGGAATCGACCAGAGTTTTTTGAACGATGCCTTGTGACTGTTGCCAAACATATCTCTTTCAGGGATTGGGTCTTCACAGCATTAAGTTGCTGTGCCGTAATATAGCAATGCTTCAGTTTAGTGAAAATAGGTCTTCAGCAGATAATAAGCAGAAATTTTGCAATAGAGCTATGAAACGCAAATAGCAAGCGACAAGAAAATGAAAGCTTCTGGGTCAAACAGAGAGGGGGAAATGTTGGAATCCATAAGGTTAGAGGATTTTTAAGAAATGGTTAAAAAGAAGTATGTAGGCCTTAGACTGGAGTTTTGTTAGCATTGCAGAAAAGTTTCCCATGCAAGCAGAAAAAGTTTTCCATGCAAGCAGAAAAGTTTCCCAAGCAGTAGACGTGACAAATAACAATAGGCTTCTGTAGAATTGGCTTTAGGATGGCAACAAGGTTATTTAATGTATATCTTTAGAAGGTTAGCATGAATAGAACTCTGTTCTTTGTCTCTTATCAACTAGTCTTTGTTTTAGCTACGATTACCTATGTTTTATAAGATTGGATAGAATGCTTGTCAATATGTGTTTTCTGTGTCTGATTGGCTGAATTCTAGTCTGAGATGATTTTATGTATTGCTGTATGAGCCCTGTTGAAGGAGACATTTTTTGGTGTGGATCAGTGAGCTGTCATGTCTCCATTTTGTATTTTGAGACTGATGTGCTGGAAATAAAAGCAAAAATCTCTTCACTGGTCTGGTTACCATGTTATCCATATTTGGATATTTTGCCGCGGCCTAGTGGGTTCCTTTTTTAAGGCGTGGGTTCCTGACACCATTGGACTTATACCTGTCCCGTCCCCCGCATATTGCTGCCCCGTGTGAGGACGTAGAATAGAAGAAAAACAAAGAAAAATCGTGGAAGCACCAGCCGCGGAGACCCAAGTGTTAACAAGGAGGACACTGTATCATCTCTCCCGCCGAAACCAAGAAAACTGTAAGTAGCTTATCTCGGGAGAGCGCTTGGGTGACGTTGGGAGGAAAAATAGAGAAAAAGAAAATTATTAAAAGAGCACAAAAATGGGAACGAATTTATCAGAAGTTGAATGGGATGTTTTTCATCAATTAGAGACAATGTTACAAGAAAAAGGTCACTCTGAAATTTCAAAAACTGAGCTTAAAAACTTACTTATCTGGGTTAAAGCGAATACGCAAGATTTAAATCTGCAGTCTGCTTTTTCTTTTCATTTTTGGGATCAGATAAACTGGAGAATCTATAATCTAGTCTCTCTCAAAAAAGATGAAAGCTTAAGAGAACTTGTGCCGGTTTGTAGTGCGCTGTTGTAGTGCTTTTTTAAACAAAGTGATAAAAATAAGATCAACTTGGACTCAGAAAACAGAGCTTCTGGTTCTCTCTCACGAAATTCCAGTAAACCAGAGACTGTGTGTGTATCGGAGAATGTTACAAGTGTTGTTGCAAATGCTGAAAGTATTGCTTTGAACTCTGTTGAACAAAATCTTTCTTCTCTCTCTCTGGGAAAAAATGAGACTCTTTCGGACTTTTCTTCGTGTTGTTCTGTTAATGTAAAAATATGTGACTCTTGTAAGGGGGATGGAACAAAGTGTGTAAAAGATGGAAATGAAAAAGTGACTGTACTTCCTAAAATTGTTTGTGCAGGGACACTGAAACCTGAATTGGATTCTGTTGGGCCTGGGGTGGAGGCTGAGGTGGCTGCTTCCACTCAGGAAATTGTGGTTCCAGGGAACTCTTTTTCAGTTAAGCAAAACCATGGTTGTTCTGGTGTTTGTCAATCTATAGATACAGAGAAAGAAAAATTGGCTTTAAGGGTGGAGTCCTTTGAAAGGAAGAGATGGAAGAAACTCGCGACTGTGTTGTTGCTGAAATTCAAAAAGCTGGACTTGAAATCTCTGCAACGAAAATTCAACAAGTTTCACCTTAGAAGTACCTGGGATGGAAGATGACTGAGACGACAAGAACACCACAAAAAATTCAGATCCGAACCAGAGTCAACAACCTACAAGAGTTACAACAACTTCTAGGAGAAATCAACTGGGTCAGACCGATGTTGGGAATCACCAATGATGAACTGAGTCCGCTCTTCCATTTGCTGAGAGGAAGTTGCGACATCACTTCGCCAAGAACTTTAACCCCTGAAGCTCGTGCTGCTCTCGACAAAGTCACAGAAGCTCTTCAAAAAAAAAAGACAAGCTCATCGCTGCGTTCCTGAAAATCCTTTCTTTCTTGCAATCTTAGGAGAGAAGAAGCAGCTTTGTGGTCTCATTTTCCAGTGGGATTCCACAGAACAAGATCCTTTGTTAATAATGGAATGGGATTTTCCTCCCTACAGGTTTTCAAAGACCATTTGCTCAGTTTTAGAAATGATTGCATACATTATAATTAAGGCTAGAACCAGATTGTTAACTTTGGCAGGTCAAGAATTTTCAGTTATCTATTTGCCATTGAAAAATGATTATTTCAATTGGGCAATGCAAAATTCTGATGATTTACAATATGCATTCTTAGGTTTTCCAGGTGTTTGTTCCATACACTATCCAGCTCACAAACTACTGCAAGCAAAATTGAGTTTCAGAGAAAAACCTAAATTGAGTGAAGAACCTTTACATGCTGTGACTCTCTTCACTGATGGCTCTGGTAAAAGCCACAAGTCCGTTGTGACTTGGTTTAATCAAAAGACTAATGTTTGGGAATCTGATATTCAAACAGTAGAGGGATACCCTCAAATTGTTGAGCCTGCTGCAGTAGTTTGAGCTTTTCAGCTGTTTCCTCAGCCTTTTAATTTGGTCACAGATTCTGCTTATGTTGCTAATGTAGTCAGGAGAATAGAAGGTTCCATTTTAAAGGATGTTAGTAATGAAACTTTACATCGTTGGCTTTCATGTCTTTTTATAACTTTGCAATATAGAACTAATCCATATTTTGTTTCTCACATTAGGGCGCATTCTTCACTTCCTGGATTTTTAGTGGAAGGAAATGCAAGAGCGGACAAGCTGACAATGGTCATTTCTAACACATTGCCAAATAGTTTTGAACAAGCAAAATTGAGTCGTGCCTTTTTCCACCAAAATGCACAAGCACTCATGCAAATGTTCCAAATCACTTAAAGTCAAGCTAAAGCTATCATTCATACTTGCCCTGACTGTCAATTGGTACAACCTCCTGTTTCTACAGGAGCAATCAACCCCCGAGGCTTACAAAGCCTACAGTTGTGGCAAACAGATGTTACTAAATAGCCTTCTTTTGGTAAATTTAAAAATATTCATGTTTCCATAGACACGTTCTCTGGTGCAGTTTTTGCTTCCCTTCACACAAGTGATACTGGCAGCCATGCCTGTCATCATTTCCTGCAAGCTTTTGCTTCATTGGGTATACCCCAAGAAGTAAAAACTGACAATGGCCCCGCATACATATCTCAAAAATTGGCCACATTTTTAAATGAATGGGGTGTTCGACACATTTTTGGTATTCCCCACTCTCCCACAAGCCAAGCAATCATTGAAAGAACACATCAAACCTTAAAACGCATATTAGATCAACAGAGAGGGGGAACGGAAATCACCCCACAGATGAGACTGAGTAAGGCTTTGTATGTTTTTAATTTTCTAAATAGTAAAAGTACAGAACCAGATCCACCAATCTTTAGACACTTTTCAAATAGCACACAGGCAAAACTGAAAGAACATCCTCCTCTTCTAATTAGAAACCCTGACTCTGGACAGATGGAAGGTCCGTTTCAATTAATAACGTGGGGCAAAGGGTATGCTTCTATTTCCACAGGTGCTGGAAGAATTAAGTGGGTTCCTGCCAAAAACGTCAAACCGTATCGCACTTCAGAACCTGTTGTCGAGCCTAGAACTGAGGAAGCGAGTACGCAGACTGTTGCCTTTTGGATCAAGGCAGGCGACCTGGTTCTGAGGTACAGCTCGACAGCCCTCTCTCTAGGGCCGTTCGGGCCAATGACATACGCAGACACCAATGTGGTGGACGGTCAAAGGCCTTTATTACTTCTTCTCATGGGGTCTTATAGTCTTAGGGGTCTCTACGTCAAAAAGGGGTTTGTCCTTCTTACCTATGGTTAGTAGGGAATGGAAAAGTACTGGGTAAGGGATGGAAAGTTACTGGCTTCAGTGGGGCAACATTCCTATTGTTAGTGGGACCACATTCCTATGTTAATTTCTTATCTATGAGTACCTGAGGGTCTTATCTATGGGGAACCGAAGGTCCTAGCTTCCCGTGACATCGCGAAATCTTCCGCAGCGCCTCTTCCCTAGCTACCACATCTCCCCCTCCCTTTTCACAAATGAATGAGGTAGTCGTGTACATAGATACTGAGGTATAAAGTTGTGACTTGACAAGGGAAAGGGACTTTGGGAAACCTGAGTAAGCTTTTGCCAGACAAGTTTTGAAAATCTTGTGACTGGCAGTGTTCTTTGGTTGAATTCCCTGGTTGGATTCACAGCAGTTGTCGTCGCCCTATGAACAGGATGTTGGTCCGTTCCAGGCGACTCTGAACGAATGAGACCAGCTTGTTCAGCAGGCATGGTCCGAAGGTGACTGTTAGAAACAGCATCGCCAATGGACCTATCAGGGCAGAAATCAAAGTGGTTAGCCATGGTGATTGATTGAACCAGGACTCGTACCAGCTCTGTTGGGCCTCCCTGTCTTTCTGCCTCTGGGCCAGTCTGTTCCGGAGTTCTGCCATGGAGTCTCTCACGACTCCCGTGTGGTCTGCATAGAAACCCTTTCAAGGCGGCACACAGGCTCCCTTGCTGCATGAACAGGAGGTCCAGGCCTCGCCTGTTCTGCAAGACCACTTCTGAGAGTGAGGAGACTGACTTTTCTAGATAGGAGATGGATTTCTCAATCCTCTGCAGGTCTTCGTCAATCGTTGCCTGCAGTTGTGACAGTCCTTGGTGCTGTGTCGCTAGGGCTGAGACACCCGTGGCCGTTTCTGCTGCTCCCAGGCCGAGCAGCATTGCGATAGTTATACCTGTCATTATTTCTCTTTTGTGGATCCGGCTGGGTCCCTCAAGAAGATGGTACATCTCTTCGTCTGAGTGGTACAAGACCCTAGGAACAATCAGAACTTGGACACAGAAGTCGTTAGAGTCATTGAATTTGGGAAGGAACACACAAGGACTCACTCCGGATCGCTGGCAAACCCACATCCCCGATGCGGATGGGACTGCCCACTTATTGTTTTTCCTGTTCAGCCTGCCAATTTTGGTGCAGATGTTACCTCCCCGCTTAGCTAGGGTTGAATTGCCAAAGCATCTGCCCTGGCCTGTGACTTGACTCAGGGTGATTCCTTTGCGAGGGGTGTCCCATCTGCACTGGTGAGGGGCGTCGGCTGTGGAATAACTGAAGGGAGTGTCTAAAGCGACTCCTTCGTAAAAGGGAGGTTTGACGTCGTAACAAAGTCAGCAGGATTCGGTTAGGTTAGGGTTGGATTCGTTCAGGGATACAAAGGTAGCCTCTAACATACAAAGGATTGGGTCTGCATCTGACTCGGTTAAGCGACTCATCTGAAAGGTTTCCGCTTGACCGGTCGGGACATTGCTGACCCCTGTGGGTAAGGTTTTGGGGTAGGTTATGTTTCTCCCTTTCGGCACGCTTTTAATCACTTTGTTGGGTCCGACTGCTCGGGGTGCTGACGGCTGGAGCCTGATAATTTGCACGTTCACCCTCTCTTTTGACCCTTGAAGAACCACTGTCCATGTTCTGCCTGTGGCCCAGCTAGGGTGGTCTGGCTGCAAGACCGTCATGTTGTAATCAGTGCATGCCCGAAAGTTAGAGATTTTAATTTGGTTTCGATGGGGGTTTTCGCGAAAGAAGAAGGGTATTTTGCAGCCGATGGGTGCCCAGGTGAACTGTAAGAATTTGTCTGGCTCTTGTGGATCCCACCCAGGCCCCGACGGTCTGGCATCTGTAACTATGGTTTCGCAGCCCCAGTGCCCACAATATCCCCACCCTGGGTGATTGCAGTAGCTTTTCCCAGGGTTTGAAGCTGGGCACCAGTAGGATAGGTACGAGTGTTTGGCGTGTAGGGAATAGGGGTTTGCCCTTGGCTGTCCTGGAAACAGGTCGGTGATGCGGAGCACGAAGGATGGAGTGTTCGGTGTGGTGATTTCTCTGAGTGCTTTGCCACTACCAAGGTGTCGCATGACCCACCTGAATGGCCGATGGGGGTAGTGGTCTGGGCTGGCTTGCCCTCTGGCGACAAGCCCCAACAGCAAAATCACACAGAAACACCCTTGGTGCTTGGGTCTCACCCGTGCGGGTCTCTCGGGTGCTGCCTGACGGCTTGGTGGTCGGTAACTTTCGTCTGGAACCGGGATGTACGCGTCACGAGGACGTCCCACGAGCAGGTCCTGTAAACAAAGACTCGCAATTCTCGTCAGTCTCATTCTGCTCGCTATGAAGGTCCGGTTTAATTGACTTAAGTGGACACCACCTGATTTTGCCGTCCTTTTTGACAGCTGCGTACCCTCGCCCCGTGAGCATCAGCCTCCAACCCCGTTCCCACTCGCCTAGCTCGTTTCTGATTACCACCTGTGGGCCCTCTTCTAGCGCTCGAGTGGCCCAGTGTTTTTGGACGGGACTGTGTGTTTCGTCTCCCCTAGGGAATTGATTCAGTGCCAGCAAAGCGGTTGCCAGCATACGTGCCTGATCTCCTGGGGGAATGGCATTGGCAAAGCCCTCTGCTTTTGCCAATACTTCTATCTTGGTTTTCAGGGTCTGGTTTGCTCTCTCAACTATGGCCTGCCGGTACTGTTGTGTGGGATGCCTTGCACTAACGTGATGCCCCATTTTGCAACGAATTCCTGTACTTGTTTAGAGATGAAATTGGAGCCATTGTCCGTTTTGATCTGCTTGGGGATACCAAGCCAAGCCATGGCTGTCAGCCAGTGCTGAATTGTGTTTTTGGAGTTGGTTTTGGGGTGCTGTGTAGCTATGATCGTCCCGCTATAAGTGTCTACTGTCACTGCAAGCCATGCTCGGGGCTTCAGCAGTTGACATAAGGTGAAGTCCGACTGCCAGATTTCTGAGGGCTTGAGACCTCTCGGGTTGACCCCGTAGGTCCAAAGGGGTGACTTCTGGCAATGAGGGCAGGTGGCTACCACATGTTTCGCGTCTGCCGTCGGGATTCCGCATCTCTTCGCCAGTGCTTTGACTCCGATGTGGAGCGACTCGTGCAGTTGACGAGCTCTTTGCAGGGTCCAAACGCCTTTCGCTGCGGCGTCCGCTTTATCGTTGCCGGTCTGGAAGTAGCCTTTGACTGGGTCATGGCTGTTGATGTGGATGACTGACACGGTGCCCTGTTGCGAGGAAAGTGCTTCTTCCAGCATTAGGGCTGCTGCTGATGTCGATACTCCTGGTCCTGCCATGGACAGGCAGAGCCTTGCCACGAATATAGAGTCCATTACGATGTTGAGGTGTTCGTCTTGGAAGAGTCCGCACGCCAAAACCACTGCTGCTGCCTCCAGCTGTTGCACCGACAGTGTGGGGTCACACGCTTTGACGCAGTGCCATTGCTCTCCTGCCTGCCACACTGCTGCTGCAGTTGAAGTCGTGGAGGAAGCGTCTGTGAAGACCGTTGGTCCTGGCTGCGGTCTGTCCTTGACCTTCGGTGGCACGTCCATGTCGACTACGGTCAGCAGCTTCGTCCAGGGTGGCTTGGAGGAGTAGGAGATTTCTCCTCCGAAGCCGGAGAGAGCAAGGGCCAGGTACTCTGATATTGTGGCTGACTCCAAGGTCGGCTGCTTGCGAAACGGAAGGTGGATGCTTGTCGGCTCTGTCCCTAGGTGTTTCAAGGCGAGTCTCCTGCCTTTCATGATGAGACTGGCGATGCATTCGATTCCTGGGGAAAATGCACGAGCGGGTCTTCCGAGGACCACCCATTGGATTGGTCGGGCCTTTTCAGAAGGCCCTTTGGCCAGTGCTCCCACTCCCCCCTTCGGTGTAAAGTGGACGTACAGGTCCAGTGGCATGGCTGGGTTCCACCTGGCAAGTGTGCCAGTGGACATCTGGTTTTCGATGAAGTCGAGGGAGCTCGTTGCTTGTGGTGTCAGCTCCTTGGGATCCCAGGGGTTCTTCCCTTTCAGGAGTTCGTACAGAGGGTCCATGACCTCGGGAGGAATCAGGACAACGTTGCGAAGCCACTGCAGCGATCCCACCAGGCGTTGCACGTCGTGGAGCGTCTTGATGTCTCGGTTGACCTTCATCTCGGGGGGTGTCACGTAGGAGCTTGTGATTCCTACTCCCAGGAAGGTCACGCAGGGTCCTCTCTTGATCTTTGCGCTCGCGATCTCGAAGCCGTTGGCCTGAAGGGTCTCTGTGATTGTGGTCACCAGGTCATCTACTTGCCTTGTTGATGGTGCTGCAACCAGGATGTCGTCCATGTACTGGATGATGGTTGCGGTGGGATTGGAGTGTCGGACCGGCGTCAGTGCTTTGTCCACGGTGATCTGGCATATGGTCGGGCTGTCGACTAGGCCTTGTGGAAGCACTCTCCATTGGAAGCGAAGGTTGGGCCGCTCGCCGTTCCGAAACGCCACGGAAAAGGCAAATCGTTCTCTGTCCTCAGGGTGCAGGGGTATTGAAAAGAAGCAGTCCTTGATGTCCAGTACTGCGCACGGCTGCCCTTCGGGGATGGCTGAGTTTGTGGGTAGCAGCGTCTGGACCAGACCCAGGGGTCGGATTGTCTTGTTCACCTCTCTCAGGTCGTGGACGAGACGATAGCCTTGTCCGGACCTCTTGGGGATCACGAATACAGGGGTGTTCCATGGGCTGGTGGAGGGTTCTATGTGACCCTTTTGCAGTTCGCGGTCGACCAGTTCCAGCAAGGCTGCCATTCGAGGCTCTGTCAGGGGCCACTGCTCAACCCATACAGGGTCTGATGATTTCCAAGTCAATTTGATTGGCAGCAGGGGGTCTATGGCAGTGGCCTTCAGGATAGGTTTGTAATCCGAAATCCGAGCATGGAAAGGACGTCCCGTTTCCCCGGGGCCGGGATGCTTGGAGTGAGGGTGCTGCCAGGGAAAGCTGTGCCGGCTGGGGACAGCTCGCTGAGTTGCTGCCCTTCCCCGGAAGCCTGGGCTAACGCGGTCGTCCTGCCATTCCTGCTTAAATACAGTCCGCCCCGCCCCATCAAAAAGCATGCGGCTTATTTGCATAATATCAAAAGTGAGCAGATCGTTATTGCTAGAAAGGTCATCCTCGAGAGTGGCTACTACAGCTGAGTTGATCCCTATTTCTGAAATCGCTTTGGCTTCTTTTGGGTTAACTGGGGTATATGCCCTTTGTTGGTTCCCCCGCGCTCCGGCAACCCCCCCCGGGAAAGCGTACATGGAGGCTGCCGGTGCCCGGTCCCCACAGGCTGCTTTCATTTTTCCCCAATCGCTGAGTTTGTGTTGCGATTGTTTCTCGATATTGTTTAAAGCTTTATTCGGTTTCGCTCGAAACCGCATTAATTTTGCTCTCTCGGTTTCCGAGTCCCAGCCGGGCTCGGTCGGCTCTTCCGAGCTGTCTGAGCAGCTGTTACTTGACTCTGAGCCGGAAGCTGACTGCTGGTACACTTCCGGCGCTCCGTGCCGTTTTGTGCGGCTTCGACCTCGCTCCTCCCTTCGGGGGTGGTGCTGCTCCCTCCCCCTGGGGTCCCCCCGCCTCCTGCCGGGGGAGGTCCTTACCCTACAAGGACCTAATTTGAATAGAGCGCTCTGGTTGTTCTTACGCTCCTCCGCGGGGGCCGCCCCGTCTCCCCGCTCGCCCGCGCATGCGTTGTTAAGCAGGCTGACTCCGTTTCCGCCCCCCGCCTCCTCCCTTCCGCCCTCGCCATGTGGTTCGGCGCCATTTTTAAACGCACATGGCGGGGACGAGTTTTTACCGATCCCGGCGGGGTCCGACAATCCGGCCTTGTTCTGCGCCTCCTCCGCGAGTCCCTGCCAGAAGCATCGCGCGCGCTGCTCTGCTTCTTGCGCCGGACCGGCGGCCGGCGGGGAAGAGACGGATAGAGAAACCGCGGCTTTTTCGGACGGTTCCGCGGGGGGGCTAGGACCCGGCGGGCTCCGCGGGAAGGTCGGGGGCTCCCCTGGGGGTTCCGGGGGGTCTCCTGGGGGCTCTGGGGGGTCTGGGCTCGGGCTCGGGAAGGGGTGGAACGCGCCCGGCCCCCGCGTATTCCCGCCTTCAATCTGATCGCTCTTAGAGGCGGTTTGCGTCGCGACCCCCACCCCCGGCTTTGGTGTAGCTAATAAACGTATACGCGCGGCTTCCCGCGTCTCCTGTTCTTCTAACGTCTTGCGTGGGGCCTCTTCTACTTTCCCCCACGCTTTGAGGTTTTTACCACTGCCTGCGGACTTTGAGTCCTCTGCTGAGGCGGCAGTGCACTTCTCCCGCGCTTCCCAATATAATATATTTACCGGACGTTCGATCGTCCCCAGCTCTAGGAGCCTTGCAATAGCAAGAGTAGAGTTCCTGAGCTCACCTTTAATTCCCCATTGCTCATGAGCCTGACTTACGACCTTCGCTGTGGATTCCATGGTCCAAGCTGGTCCGGGAGGCGTCCCCCCCCGCTGCGATCAGTCCTGCTGTCGCAGCCGCCGTCCTCGTTCCAGGAGTGTTCCCCGTTCCCCGGGCGCAAGCCGCTGTCCCGGGTTTCGGGCACCAAATGTTGCCTTTTGGATCAAGGCAGGCGACCTGGTTCTGAGGTACAGCTCGACAGCCCTCTCTCTAGGGCCGTTCGGGCCAATGACATACGCAGACACCAATGTGGTGGACGGTCAAAGGCCTTTATTACTTCTTCTCATGAGGTCTTATAGTCTTAGGGGTCTCTACGTCAAAAAGGGGTTTGTCCTTCTTACCTATGGTTAGTAGGGAATGGAAAAGTACTGGGTAAGGGATGGAAAGTTACTGGCTTCAGTGGGGCAACATTCCTATTGTTAGTGGGACCACATTCCTATGTTAATTTCTTATCTATGAGTACCTGAGGGTCTTATCTATGGGGAACCGAAGGTCCTAGCTTCCCCTGACATCGCGAAATCTTCCGCAGCGCCTCTTCCCTAGCTACCACAGCAGACGTAGACCGAATGGAAGGATCCCAGGTCTCGCCTGACGCCTCTTGTGCCTGACGTTCATTGTGCATCGGTGGAACCCGTGAACTCTGATTTTGTGCCAATTTTTATTTATGAGTATACGAATTAAATGCTGAATGTTTGTTTAACAAAGCTAATTTTTGGCTGAAAATTTAGGTTCTTGTTTTGGTTTAGAAAGAATTCTGCCAAAACTTAGTTCTTGAAAGAGATGGGGCAGAATCAAATGGTATACTTGTTTTGCTTGATTTTAATTGTTTTTTGTCGTGCAGATTTGCCTGAGGATCAACCGAAGACGAATGTTTGGGTGACCTTAGCCAAGGCTGCCGGATCGGATACTATATGTCTGTCTAATTCGGAACCAGAAAAGCCTTTCTCAACCTGTTTGGTTGGTGTGCCAGTGAAAGAGTTTCCTTTGGTCAGAAAAGAATCCAATGGTAAACCAGGTGGAATTGACAATGGAAACAGTCCTTCCTTCAATTGGAACATTTGTTCCAAGAAACTTCTCAGGGCAGCAAATGTTTCAAACAGTTGGGATGTGTTTCTACAGACGGACCAATCTCCACGGCAATTGCCAAAAGGGTATTGGATCATTTGCGGAGACAGAGGTTGGCAAGGCATTCCAGCCCACCTTGAAGGTGGCCCTTGCAGCATTGGTATGCTTACCATAATTGCCCCCACTGCCAAAGCAGTGATGAAAAAGAAACAAAGGAAAACAAGAGCTGTTCCTCATTATGATGAGAACTGTCAGAGTGATTTTATGCCTTGGAATGCCGCCAGAAGGGTTTCAGCAGGTATATTTCTACCCCAATTGGCTTCAGCTGTGGCATTGAGACAATTAGATCGAGTTGGATGTTGGCTGAGCAAACAAGCTAATGCCACATCCTCCGCAATCAGTGATATGTTGACCAATGTTGATAGTATTAGACATGCTACTCTTCAAAACAGAGCAGCCATTGATTTTCTCTTACTGGCACAAGGACATGGTTGTGAGGAATTGGAAGGTTTGTGTTGTATGAATTTGTCTGATCATTCTGAATCCATTCACAAAAGCATTCAAAAATTAAAGGATCTGACAGCCCAAATTAAAGAAGATGGAGGTTCCTGGTTGGATGATTTGTATCAAAATTGCAGTTTTGCACCTTGGCTAAGGCAACTTTGCAAGATAGGTCTTTACATATTAGGTGTTCTAATACTGATATTGATAGTGGTACCTTGTGTACTCTGTTGTGTTCGGCGAATGATGAACAAAACAGTCCGAGAAGTTTTTGTCATTCAAGCAGGAGAATTAGGAAGTAGAAGCACAGAGAGTGTACGAAATCTCACGAAAGCAGTAGATGAGGGTATTGACATGAACGAAGGTTTTGAATTAAGGCCTTGGAATCGACCAGAGTTTTTTGAACGATGCCTTGTGACTGTTGCCAAACATATCTCTTTCAGGGATTGGGTCTTCACAGCATTAAGTTGCTGTGCCGTAATATAGCAATGCTTCAGTTTAGTGAAAATAGGTCTTCAGCAGATAATAAGCAGAAATTTTGCAATAGAGCTATGAAACGCAAATAGCAAGCGACAAGAAAATGAAAGCTTCTGGGTCAAACAGAGAGGGGGAAATGTTGGAATCCATAAGGTTAGAGGATTTTTAAGAAATGGTTAAAAAGAAGTATGTAGGCCTTAGACTGGAGTTTTGTTAGCATTGCAGAAAAGTTTCCCATGCAAGCAGAAAAAGTTTTCCATGCAAGCAGAAAAGTTTCCCAAGCAGTAGACGTGACAAATAACAATAGGCTTCTGTAGAATTGGCTTTAGGATGGCAACAAGGTTATTTAATGTATGTCTTTAGAAGGTTAGCATGAATAGAACTCTGTTCTTTGTCTCTTATCAACTAGTCTTTGTTTTAGCTACGATTACCTATGTTTTATAAGATTGGATAGAATGCTTGTCAATATGTGTTTTCTGTGTCTGATTGGCTGAATTCTAGTCTGAGATGATTTTATGTATTGCTGTATGAGCCCTGTTGAAGGAGACATTTTTTGGTGTGGATCAGTGAGCTGTCATGTCTCCATTTTGTATTTTGAGACTGATGTGCTGGAAATAAAAGCAAAAATCTCTTCACTGGTCTGGTTACCATGTTATCCATATTTGGATATTTTGCCGCGGCCTAGTGGGTTCCTTTTTTAAGGCGTGGGTTCCTGACACCATTGGACTTATACCTGTCCCGTCCCCCGCATATTGCTGCCCCGTGTGAGGACGTAGAATAGAAGAAAAACAAAGAAAAATCGTGGAAGCACCAGCCGCGGAGACCCAAGTGTTAACAAGGAGGACACTGTATCATCTCTCCCGCCGAAACCAAGAAAATTGTAAGTAGCTTATCTCGGGAGAGCGCTTGGGTGACGTTGGGAGGAAAAATAGAGAAAAAGAAAATTATTAAAAGAGCACAAAAATGGGAACGAATTTATCAGAAGTTGAATGGGATGTTTTTCATCAATTAGAGACAATGTTACAAGAAAAAGGTCACTCTGAAATTTCAAAAACTGAGCTTAAAAACTTACTTATCTGGGTTAAAGCGAATACGCAAGATTTAAATCTGCAGTCTGCTTTTACTTTTCATTTTTGGGATCAGATAAACTGGAGAATCTATAATCTAGTCTCTCTCAAAAAAGATGAAAGCTTAAGAGAACTTGTGCCGGTTTGTAGTGCGCTGTTGTAGTGCTTTTTTAAACAAAGTGATAAAAATAAGATCAACTTGGACTCAGAAAACAGAGCTTCTGGTTCTCTCTCACGAAATTCCAGTAAACCAGAGACTGTGTGTGTATCGGAGAATGTTACAAGTGTTGTTGCAAATGCTGAAAGTATTGCTTTGAACTCTGTTGAACAAAATCTTTCTTCTCTCTCTCTGGGAAAAAATGAGACTCTTTCGGACTTTTCTTCGCGTTGTTCTGTTAATGTAAAAATATGTGACTCTTGTAAGGGGAATGGAACAAAGTGTGTAAAAGATGGAAATGAAAAAGTGACTGTACTTCCTAAAATTGTTTGTGCAGGGACACTGAAACCTGAATTGGATTCTGTTGGGCCTGGGGTGGAGGCTGAGGTGGCTGCTTCCACTCGGGAAATTGTGGTTCCAGGGAACTCTTTTTCAGTTAAGCAAAACCATGGTTGTTCTGGTGTTTGTCAATCTATAGATACAGAGAAAGAAAAATTGGCTTTAAGGGTGGAGTCCTTTGAAAGGAAGAGATGGAAGAAACTCGCGACTGTGTTGTTGCTGAAATTCAAAAAGCTGGACTTGAAATCTCTGCAACGAAAATTCAACAAGTTTCACCTTAGAAGTACCTGGGATGGAAGATGACTGAGACGACAAGAACACCACAAAAAATTCAGATCCGAACCAGAGTCAACAACCTACAAGAGTTACAACAACTTCTAGGAGAAATCAACTGGGTCAGACCGATGTTGGGAATCACCAATGATGAACTGAGTCCGCTCTTCCATTTGCTGAGAGGAAGTTGCGACATCACTTCGCCAAGAACTTTAACCCCTGAAGCTCGTGCTGCTCTCGACAAAGTCACAGAAGCTCTTCAAAAAAAAAGACAAGCTCATCGCTGCGTTCCTGAAAATCCTTTCTTTCTTGCAATCTTAGGAGAGAAGAAGCAGCTTTGTGGTCTCATTTTCCAGTGGGATTCCACAGAACAAGATCCTTTGTTAATAATGGAATGGGATTTTCCTCCCTACAGGTTTTCAAAGACCATTTGCTCAGTTTTAGAAATGATTGCATACATTATAATTAAGGCTAGAACCAGATTGTTAACTTTGGCAGGTCAAGAATTTTCAGTTATCTATTTGCCATTGCAAAATGATTATTTCAATTGGGCAATGCAAAATTCTGATGATTTACAATATGCATTCTTAGGTTTTCCAGGTGTTTGTTCCATACACTATCCAGCTCACAAACTACTGCAAGCAAAATTGAGTTTCAGAGAAAAACCTAAATTGAGTGAAGAACCTTTACATGCTGTGACTCTCTTCACTGATGGCTCTGGTAAAAGCCACAAGTCCGTTGTGACTTGGTTTAATCAAAAGACTAATGTTTGGGAATCTGATATTCAAACAGTAGAGGGATCCCCTCAAATTGTTGAGCCTGCTGCAGTAGTTTGAGCTTTTCAGCTGTTTCCTCAGCCTTTTAATTTGGTCACAGATTCTGCTTATGTTGCTAATGTAGTCAGGAGAATAGAAGGTTCCATTTTAAAGGATGTTAGTAATGAAACTTTACATCGTTGGCTTTCATGTCTTTTTATAACTTTGCAATATAGAACTAATCCATATTTTGTTTCTCACATTAGGGCGCATTCTTCACTTCCTGGATTTTTAGTGGAAGGAAATGCAAGAGCGGACAAGCTGACAATGGTCATTTCTAACACATTGCCAAATAGTTTTGAACAAGCAAAATTGAGTCGTGCCTTTTTCCACCAAAATGCACAAGCACTCATGCAAATGTTCCAAATCACTTAAAGTCAAGCTAAAGCTATCATTCATACTTGCCCTGACTGTCAATTGGTACAACCTCCTGTTTCTACAGGAGCAATCAACCCCCGAGGCTTACAAAGCCTACAGTTGTGGCAAACAGATGTTACTAAATAGCCTTCTTTTGGTAAATTTAAAAATATTCATGTTTCCATAGACACGTTCTCTGGTGCAGTTTTTGCTTCCCTTCACACAAGTGATACTGGCAGCCATGCCTGTCATCATTTCCTGCAAGCATTTGCTTCATTGGGTATACCCCAGGAAGTAAAAACTGACAATGGCCCCGCATACATATCTCAAAAATTGGCCACATTTTTAAATGAATGGGGTGTTCGACACATTTTTGGTATTCCCCACTCTCCCACAAGCCAAGCAATCATTGAAAGAACACATCAAACCTTAAAACGCATATTAGATCAACAGAGAGGGGGAACGGAAATCACCCCACAGATGAGACTGAGTAAGGCTTTGTATGTTTTTAATTTTCTAAATAGTAAAAGTACAGAACCAGATCCACCAATCTTTAGACACTTTTCAAATAGCACACAGGCAAAACTGAAAGAACATCCTCCTCTTCTAATTAGAAACCCTGACTCTGGACAGATGGAAGGTCCGTTTCAATTAATAACGTGGGGCAAAGGGTATGCTTCTATTTCCACAGGTGCTGGAAGAATTAAGTGGGTTCCTGCCAAAAACGTCAAACCGTATCGCACTTCAGAACCTGTTGTCGAGCCTAGAACTGAGGAAGCGAGTACGCAGACGTAGACCGAATGGAAGGATCCCGGGTCTCGCCTGACGCCTCTTGTGCCTGACGTTCATTGTGCATCGGTGGAACCCGTGAACTCTGATTTTGTGCCAATTTTTATTTATGAGTATACGAATGAAATGCTGAATGTTTGTTTAACAAAGCTAATTTTTGGCTGAAAATTTAGGTTCTTGTTTTGGTTTAGAAAGAATTCTGCCAAAACTTAGTTCTTGAAAGAGATGGGGCAGAATCAAATGGTATACTTGTTTTGCTTGATTTTAATTGTTTTTTGTCGTGCAGATTTGCCTGAGGATCAACCGAAGACGAATGTTTGGGTGACCTTAGCCAAGGCTGCCGGATCGGATACTATATGTCTGTCTAATTCGGAACCAGAAAAGCCTTTCTCAACCTGTTTGGTTGGTGTGCCAGTGAAAGAGTTTCCTTTGGTCAGAAAAGAATCCAATGGTAAACCAGGTGGAATTGACAATGGAAACAGTCCTTCCTTCAATTGGAACATTTGTTCCAAGAAACTTCTCAGGGCAGCAAATGTTTCAAACAGTTGGGATGTGTTTCTACAGACGGACCAATCTCCACGGCAATTGCCAAAAGGGTATTGGATCATTTGCGGAGACAGAGGTTGGCAAGGCATTCCAGCCCACCTTGAAGGTGGCCCTTGCAGCATTGGTATGCTTACCATAATTGCCCCCACTGCCAAAGCAGTGATGAAAAAGAAACAAAGGAAAACAAGAGCTGTTCCTCATTATGATGAGAACTGTCAGAGTGATTTTATGCCTTGGAATGCCGCCAGAAGGGTTTCAGCAGGTATATTTCTACCCCAATTGGCTTCAGCTGTGGCATTGAGACAATTAGATCGAGTTGGATGTTGGCTGAGCAAACAAGCTAATGCCACATCCTCCGCAATCAGTGATATGTTGACCAATGTTGATAGTATTAGACATGCTACTCTTCAAAACAGAGCAGCCATTGATTTTCTCTTACTGGCACAAGGACATGGTTGTGAGGAATTGGAAGGTTTGTGTTGTATGAATTTGTCTGATCATTCTGAATCCATTCACAAAAGCATTCAAAAATTAAAGGATCTGACAGCCCAAATTAAAGAAGATGGAGGTTCCTGGTTGGATGATTTGTATCAAAATTGCAGTTTTGCACCTTGGCTAAGGCAACTTTGCAAGATAGGTCTTTACATATTAGGTGTTCTAATACTGATATTGATAGTGGTACCTTGTATACTCTGTTGTGTTCGGCGAATGATGAACAAAACAGTCCGAGAAGTTTTTGTCATTCAAGCAGGAGAATTAGGAAGTAGAAGCACAGAGAGTGTACGAAATCTCACGAAAGCAGTAGATGAGGGTATTGACATGAACGAAGGTTTTGAATTAAGGCCTTGGAATCGACCAGAGTTTTTTGAACGATGCCTTGTGACTGTTGCCAAACATATCTCTTTCAGGGATTGGGTCTTCACAGCATTAAGTTGCTGTGCCGTAATATAGCAATGCTTCAGTTTAGTGAAAATAGGTCTTCAGCAGATAATAAGCAGAAATTTTGCAATAGAGCTATGAAACGCAAATAGCAAGCGACAAGAAAATGAAAGCTTCTGGGTCAAACAGAGAGGGGGAAATGTTGGAATCCATAAGGTTAGAGGATTTTTAAGAAATGGTTAAAAAGAAGTATGTAGGCCTTAGACTGGAGTTTTGTTAGCATTGCAGAAAAGTTTCCCATGCAAGCAGAAAAAGTTTTCCATGCAAGCAGAAAAGTTTCCCAAGCAGTAGACGTGACAAATAACAATAGGCTTCTGTAGAATTGGCTTTAGGATGGCAACAAGGTTATTTAATGTATATCTTTAGAAGGTTAGCATGAATAGAACTCTGTTCTTTGTCTCTTATCAACTAGTCTTTGTTTTAGCTACGATTACCTATGTTTTATAAGATTGGATAGAATGCTTGTCAATATGTGTTTTCTGTGTCTGATTGGCTGAATTCTAGTCTGAGATGATTTTATGTATTGCTGTATGAGCCCTGTTGAAGGAGACATTTTTTGGTGTGGATCAGTGAGCTGTCATGTCTCCATTTTGTATTTTGAGACTGATGTGCTGGAAATAAAAGCAAAAATCTCTTCACTGGTCTGGTTACCATGTTATCCATATTTGGATATTTTGCCGCGGCCTAGTGGGTTCCTTTTTTAAGGCGTGGGTTCCTGACACCATTGGACTTATACCTGTCCCGTCCCCCGCATATTGCTGCCCCGTGTGAGGACGTAGAATAGAAGAAAAACAAAGAAAAATCGTGGAAGCACCAGCCGCGGAGACCCAAGTGTTAACAAGGAGGACACTGTATCATCTCTCCCGCCGAAACCAAGAAAATTGTAAGTAACTTATCTCGGGAGAGCGCTTGGGTGACGTTGGGAGGAAAAATAGAGAAAAAGAAAATTATTAAAAGAGCACAAAAATGGGAACGAATTTATCAGAAGTTGAATGGGATGTTTTTCATCAATTAGAGACAATGTTACAAGAAAAAGGTCACTCTGAAATTTCAAAAACTGAGCTTAAAAACTTACTTATCTGGGTTAAAGCGAATACGCAAGATTTAAATCTGCAGTCTGCTTTTTCTTTTCATTTTTGGGATCAGATAAACTGGAGAATCTATAATCTAGTCTCTCTCAAAAAAGATGAAAGCTTAAGAGAACTTGTGCCGGTTTGTAGTGCGCTGTTGTAGTGCTTTTTTAAACAAAGTGATAAAAATAAGATCAACTTGGACTCAGAAAACAGAGCTTCTGGTTCTCTCTCACGAAATTCCAGTAAACCAGAGACTGTGTGTGTATCGGAGAATGTTACAAGTGTTGTTGCAAATGCTGAAAGTATTGCTTTGAACTCTGTTGAACAAAATCTTTCTTCTCTCTCTCTGGGAAAAAATGAGACTCTTTCGGACTTTTCTTCGCGTTGTTCTGTTAATGTAAAAATATGTGACTCTTGTAAGGGGGATGGAACAAAGTGTGTAAAAGATGGAAATGAAAAAGTGACTGTACTTCCTAAAATTGTTTGTGCAGGGACACTGAAACCTGAATTGGATTCTGTTGGGCCTGGGGTGGAGGCTGAGGTGGCTGCTTCCACTCGGGAAATTGTGGTTCCAGGGAACTCTTTTTCAGTTAAGCAAAACCATGGTTGTTCTGGTGTTTGTCAATCTATAGATACAGAGAAAGAAAAATTGGCTTTAAGGGTGGAGTCCTTTGAAAGGAAGAGATGGAAGAAACTCGCGACTGTGTTGTTGCTGAAATTCAAAAAGCTGGACTTGAAATCTCTGCAACGAAAATTCAACAAGTTTCACCTTAGAAGTACCTGGGATGGAAGATGACTGAGACGACAAGAACACCACAAAAAATTCAGATCCGAACCAGAGTCAACAACCTACAAGAGTTACAACAACTTCTAGGAGAAATCAACTGGGTCAGACCGATGTTGGGAATCACCAATGATGAACTGAGTCCGCTCTTCCATTTGCTGAGAGGAAGTTGCGACATCACTTCGCCAAGAACTTTAACCCCTGAAGCTCGTGCTGCTCTCGACAAAGTCACAGAAGCTCTTCAAAAAAGACAAGCTCATCGCTGCGTTCCTGAAAATCCTTTCTTTCTTGCAATCTTAGGAGAGAAGAAGCAGCTTTGTGGTCTCATTTTCCAGTGGGATTCCACAGAACAAGATCCTTTGTTAATAATGGAATGGGATTTTCCTCCCTACAGGTTTTCAAAGACCATTTGCTCAGTTTTAGAAATGATTGCATACATTATAATCAAGGCTAGAACCAGATTGTTAACTTTGGCAGGTCAAGAATTTTCAGTTATCTATTTGCCATTGAAAAATGATTATTTCAATTGGGCAATGCAAAATTCTGATGATTTACAATATGCATTCTTAGGTTTTCCAGGTGTTTGTTCCATACACTATCCAGCTCACAAACTACTGCAAGCAAAATTGAGTTTCAGAGAAAAACCTAAATTTAGTGAAGAACCTTTACATGCTGTGACTCTCTTCACTGATGGCTCTGGTAAAAGCCACAAGTCCGTTGTGACTTGGTTTAATCAAAAGACTAATGTTTGGGAATCTGATATTCAAACAGTAGAGGGATCCCCTCAAATTGTTGAGCCTGCTGCAGTAGTTTGAGCTTTTCAGCTGTTTCCTCAGCCTTTTAATTTGGTCACAGATTCTGCTTATGTTGCTAATGTAGTCAGGAGAATAGAAGGTTCCATTTTAAAGGATGTTAGTAATGAAACTTTACATCGTTGGCTTTCATGTCTTTTTATAACTTTGCAATATAGAACTAATCCATATTTTGTTTCTCACATTAGGGCGCATTCTTCACTTCCTGGATTTTTAGTGGAAGGAAATGCAAGAGCGGACAAGCTGACAATGGTCATTTCTAACACATTGCCAAATAGTTTTGAACAAGCAAAATTGAGTCGTGCCTTTTTCCACCAAAATGCACAAGCACTCATGCAAATGTTCCAAATCACTTAAAGTCAAGCTAAAGCTATCATTCATACTTGCCCTGACTGTCAATTGGTACAACCTCCTGTTTCTACAGGAGCAATCAACCCCCGAGGCTTACAAAGCCTACAGTTGTGGCAAACAGATGTTACTAAATAGCCTTCTTTTGGTAAATTTAAAAATATTCATGTTTCCATAGACACGTTCTCTGGTGCAGTTTTTGCTTCCCTTCACACAAGTGATACTGGCAGCCATGCCTGTCATCATTTCCTGCAAGCTTTTGCTTCATTGGGTATACCCCAAGAAGTAAAAACTGACAATGGCCCCGCATACATATCTCAAAAATTGGCCACATTTTTAAATGAATGGGGTGTTCGACACATTTTTGGTATTCCCCACTCTCCCACAAGCCAAGCAATCATTGAAAGAACACATCAAACCTTAAAACGCATATTAGATCAACAGAGAGGGGGAACGGAAATCACCCCACAGATGAGACTGAGTAAGGCTTTGTATGTTTTTAATTTTCTAAATAGTAAAAGTACAGAACCAGATCCACCAATCTTTAGACACTTTTCAAATAGCACACAGGCAAAACTGAAAGAACATCCTCCTCTTCTAATTAGAAACCCTGACTCTGGACAGATGGAAGGTCCGTTTCAATTAATAACGTGGGGCAAAGGGTATGCTTCTATTTCCACAGGTGCTGGAAGAATTAAGTGGGTTCCTGCCAAAAACGTCAAACCGTATCGCACTTCAGAACCTGTTGTCGAGCCTAGAACTGAGGAAGCGAGTACGCAGACGTAGACCGAATGGAAGGATCCCGGGTCTCGCCTGACGCCTCTTGTGCCTGACGTTCATTGTGCATCGGTGGAACCCGTGAACTCTGATTTTGTGCCAATTTTTATTTATGAGTATACGAATTAAATGCTGAATGTTTGTTTAGCAAAGCTAATTTTTGGCTGAAAATTTAGGTTCTTGTTTTGGTTTAGAAAGAATTCTGCCAAAACTTAGTTCTTGAAAGAGATGGGGCAGAATCAAATGGTATACTTGTTTTGCTTGATTTTAATTGTTTTTTGTCGTGCAGATTTGCCTGAGGATCAACCGAAGACGAATGTTTGGGTGACCTTAGCCAAGGCTGCCGGATCGGATACTATATGTCTGTCTAATTCGGAACCAGAAAAGCCTTTCTCAACCTGTTTGGTTGGTGTGCCAGTGAAAGAGTTTCCTTTGGTCAGAAAAGAATCCAATGGTAAACCAGGTGGAATTGACAATGGAAACAGTCCTTCCTTCAATTGGAACATTTGTTCCAAGAAACTTCTCAGGGCAGCAAATGTTTCAAACAGTTGGGATGTGTTTCTACAGACGGACCAATCTCCACGGCAATTGCCAAAAGGGTATTGGATCATTTGCGGAGACAGAGGTTGGCAAGGCATTCCAGCCCACCTTGAAGGTGGCCCTTGCAGCATTGGTATGCTTACCATAATTGCCCCCACTGCCAAAGCAGTGATGAAAAAGAAACAAAGGAAAACAAGAGCTGTTCCTCATTATGATGAGAACTGTCAGAGTGATTTTATGCCTTGGAATGCCGCCAGAAGGGTTTCAGCAGGTATATTTCTACCCCAATTGGCTTCAGCTGTGGCATTGAGACAATTAGATCGAGTTGGATGTTGGCTGAGCAAACAAGCTAATGCCACATCCTCCGCAATCAGTGATATGTTGACCAATGTTGATAGTATTAGACATGCTACTCTTCAAAACAGAGCAGCCATTGATTTTCTCTTACTGGCACAAGGACATGGTTGTGAGGAATTGGAAGGTTTGTGTTGTATGAATTTGTCTGATCATTCTGAATCCATTCACAAAAGCATTCAAAAATTAAAGGATCTGACAGCCCAAATTAAAGAAGATGGAGGTTCCTGGTTGGATGATTTGTATCAAAATTGCAGTTTTGCACCTTGGCTAAGGCAACTTTGCAAGATAGGTCTTTACATATTAGGTGTTCTAATACTGATATTGATAGTGGTACCTTGTATACTCTGTTGTGTTCGGCGAATGATGAACAAAACAGTCCGAGAAGTTTTTGTCATTCAAGCAGGAGAATTAGGAAGTAGAAGCACAGAGAGTGTACGAAATCTCACGAAAGCAGTAGATGAGGGTATTGACATGAACGAAGGTTTTGAATTAAGGCCTTGGAATCGACCAGAGTTTTTTGAACGATGCCTTGTGACTGTTGCCAAACATATCTCTTTCAGGGATTGGGTCTTCACAGCATTAAGTTGCTGTGCCGTAATATAGCAATGCTTCAGTTTAGTGAAAATAGGTCTTCAGCAGATAATAAGCAGAAATTTTGCAATAGAGCTATGAAACGCAAATAGCAAGCGACAAGAAAATGAAAGCTTCTGGGTCAAACAGAGAGGGGGAAATGTTGGAATCCATAAGGTTAGAGGATTTTTAAGAAATGGTTAAAAAGAAGTATGTAGGCCTTAGACTGGAGTTTTGTTAGCATTGCAGAAAAGTTTCCCATGCAAGCAGAAAAAGTTTTCCATGCAAGCAGAAAAGTTTCCCAAGCAGTAGACGTGACAAATAACAATAGGCTTCTGTAGAATTGGCTTTAGGATGGCAACAAGGTTATTTAATGTATATCTTTAGAAGGTTAGCATGAATAGAACTCTGTTCTTTGTCTCTTATCAACTAGTCTTTGTTTTAGCTATGATTACCTATGTTTTATAAGATTGGATAGAATGCTTGTCAATATGTGTTTTCTGTGTCTGATTGGCTGAATTCTAGTCTGAGATGATTTTATGTATTGCTGTATGAGCCCTGTTGAAGGAGACATTTTTTGGTGTGGATCAGTGAGCTGTCATGTCTCCATTTTGTATTTTGAGACTGATGTGCTGGAAATAAAAGCAAAAATCTCTTCACTGGTCTGGTTACCATGTTATCCATATTTGGATATTTTGCCGCGGCCTAGTGGGTTCCTTTTTTAAGGCGTGGGTTCCTGACACCATTGGACTTATACCTGTCCCGTCCCCCGCATATTGCTGCCCCGTGTGAGGACGTAGAATAGAAGAAAAACAAAGAAAAATCGTGGAAGCACCAGCCGCGGAGACCCAAGTGTTAACAAGGAGGACACTGTATCATCTCTCCCGCCGAAACCAAGAAAATTGTAAGTAACTTATCTCGGGAGAGCGCTTGGGTGACGTTGGGAGGAAAAATAGAGAAAAAGAAAATTATTAAAAGAGCACAAAAATGGGAACGAATTTATCAGAAGTTGAATGGGATGTTTTTCATCAATTAGAGACAATGTTACAAGAAAAAGGTCACTCTGAAATTTCAAAAACTGAGCTTAAAAACTTACTTATCTGGGTTAAAGCGAATACGCAAGATTTAAATCTGCAGTCTGCTTTTTCTTTTCATTTTTGGGATCAGATAAACTGGAGAATCTATAATCTAGTCTCTCTCAAAAAAGATGAAAGCTTAAGAGAACTTGTGCCGGTTTGTAGTGCGCTGTTGTAGTGCTTTTTTAAACAAAGTGATAAAAATAAGATCAACTTGGACTCAGAAAACAGAGCTTCTGGTTCTCTCTCACGAAATTCCAGTAAACCAGAGACTGTGTGTGTATCGGAGAATGTTACAAGTGTTGTTGCAAATGCTGAAAGTATTGCTTTGAACTCTGTTGAACAAAATCTTTCTTCTCTCTCTCTGGGAAAAAATGAGACTCTTTCGGACTTTTCTTCGCGTTGTTCTGTTAATGTAAAAATATGTGACTCTTGTAAGGGGGATGGAACAAAGTGTGTAAAAGATGGAAATGAAAAAGTGACTGTACTTCCTAAAATTGTTTGTGCAGGGACACTGAAACCTGAATTGGATTCTGTTGGGCCTGGGGTGGAGGCTGAGGTGGCTGCTTCCACTCGGGAAATTGTGGTTCCAGGGAACTCCTTTCAGTTAAGCAAAACCATGGTTGTTCTGGTGTTTGTCAATCTATAGATACAGAGAAAGAAAAATTGGCTTTAAGGGTGGAGTCCTTTGAAAGGAAGAGATGGAAGAAACTCGCGACTGTGTTGTTGCTGAAATTCAAAAAGCTGGACTTGAAATCTCTGCAACGAAAATTCAACAAGTTTCACCTTAGAAGTACCTGGGATGGAAGATGACTGAGACGACAAGAACACCACAAAAAATTCAGATCCGAACCAGAGTCAACAACCTACAAGAGTTACAACAACTTCTAGGAGAAATCAACTGGGTCAGACCGATGTTGGGAATCACCAATGATGAACTGAGTCCGCTCTTCCATTTGCTGAGAGGAAGTTGCGACATCACTTCGCCAAGAACTTTAACCCCTGAAGCTCGTGCTGCTCTCGACAAAGTCACAGAAGCTCTTCAAAAAAGACAAGCTCATCGCTGCGTTCCTGAAAATCCTTTCTTTCTTGCAATCTTAGGAGAGAAGAAGCAGCTTTGTGGTCTCATTTTCCAGTGGGATTCCACAGAACAAGATCCTTTGTTAATAATGGAATGGGATTTTCCTCCCTACAGGTTTTCAAAGACCATTTGCTCAGTTTTAGAAATGATTGCATACATTATAATCAAGGCTAGAACCAGATTGTTAACTTTGGCAGGTCAAGAATTTTCAGTTATCTATTTGCCATTGAAAAATGATTATTTCAATTGGGCAATGCAAAATTCTGATGATTTACAATATGCATTCTTAGGTTTTCCAGGTGTTTGTTCCATACACTATCCAGCTCACAAACTACTGCAAGCAAAATTGAGTTTCAGAGAAAAACCTAAATTTAGTGAAGAACCTTTACATGCTGTGACTCTCTTCACTGATGGCTCTGGTAAAAGCCACAAGTCCGTTGTGACTTGGTTTAATCAAAAGACTAATGTTTGGGAATCTGATATTCAAACAGTAGAGGGATCCCCTCAAATTGTTGAGCCTGCTGCAGTAGTTTGAGCTTTTCAGCTGTTTCCTCAGCCTTTTAATTTGGTCACAGATTCTGCTTATGTTGCTAATGTAGTCAGGAGAATAGAAGGTTCCATTTTAAAGGATGTTAGTAATGAAACTTTACATCGTTGGCTTTCATGTCTTTTTATAACTTTGCAATATAGAACTAATCCATATTTTGTTTCTCACATTAGGGCGCATTCTTCACTTCCTGGATTTTTAGTGGAAGGAAATGCAAGAGCGGACAAGCTGACAATGGTCATTTCTAACACATTGCCAAATAGTTTTGAACAAGCAAAATTGAGTCGTGCCTTTTTCCACCAAAATGCACAAGCACTCATGCAAATGTTCCAAATCACTTAAAGTCAAGCTAAAGCTATCATTCATACTTGCCCTGACTGTCAATTGGTACAACCTCCTGTTTCTACAGGAGCAATCAACCCCCGAGGCTTACAAAGCCTACAGTTGTGGCAAACAGATGTTACTAAATAGCCTTCTTTTGGTAAATTTAAAAATATTCATGTTTCCATAGACACGTTCTCTGGTGCAGTTTTTGCTTCCCTTCACACAAGTGATACTGGCAGCCATGCCTGTCATCATTTCCTGCAAGCTTTTGCTTCATTGGGTATACCCCAAGAAGTAAAAACTGACAATGGCCCCGCATACATATCTCAAAAATTGGCCACATTTTTAAATGAATGGGGTGTTCGACACATTTTTGGTATTCCCCACTCTCCCACAAGCCAAGCAATCATTGAAAGAACACATCAAACCTTAAAACGCATATTAGATCAACAGAGAGGGGGAACGGAAATCACCCCACAGATGAGACTGAGTAAGGCTTTGTATGTTTTTAATTTTCTAAATAGTAAAAGTACAGAACCAGATCCACCAATCTTTAGACACTTTTCAAATAGCACACAGGCAAAACTGAAAGAACATCCTCCTCTTCTAATTAGAAACCCTGACTCTGGACAGATGGAAGGTCCGTTTCAATTAATAACGTGGGGCAAAGGGTATGCTTCTATTTCCACAGGTGCTGGAAGAATTAAGTGGGTTCCTGCCAAAAACGTCAAACCGTATCGCACTTCAGAACCTGTTGTCGAGCCTAGAACTGAGGAAGCGAGTACGCAGACGTAGACCGAATGGAAGGATCCCGGGTCTCGCCTGACGCCTCTTGTGCCTGACGTTCATTGTGCATCGGTGGAACCCGTGAACTCTGATTTTGTGCCAATTTTTATTTATGAGTATACGAATTAAATGCTGAATGTTTGTTTAGCAAAGCTAATTTTTGGCTGAAAATTTAGGTTCTTGTTTTGGTTTAGAAAGAATTCTGCCAAAACTTAGTTCTTGAAAGAGATGGGGCAGAATCAAATGGTATACTTGTTTTGCTTGATTTTAATTGTTTTTTGTCGTGCAGATTTGCCTGAGGATCAACCGAAGACGAATGTTTGGGTGACCTTAGCCAAGGCTGCCGGATCGGATACTATATGTCTGTCTAATTCGGAACCAGAAAAGCCTTTCTCAACCTGTTTGGTTGGTGTGCCAGTGAAAGAGTTTCCTTTGGTCAGAAAAGAATCCAATGGTAAACCAGGTGGAATTGACAATGGAAACAGTCCTTCCTTCAATTGGAACATTTGTTCCAAGAAACTTCTCAGGGCAGCAAATGTTTCAAACAGTTGGGATGTGTTTCTACAGACGGACCAATCTCCACGGCAATTGCCAAAAGGGTATTGGATCATTTGCGGAGACAGAGGTTGGCAAGGCATTCCAGCCCACCTTGAAGGTGGCCCTTGCAGCATTGGTATGCTTACCATAATTGCCCCCACTGCCAAAGCAGTGATGAAAAAGAAACAAAGGAAAACAAGAGCTGTTCCTCATTATGATGAGAACTGTCAGAGTGATTTTATGCCTTGGAATGCCGCCAGAAGGGTTTCAGCAGGTATATTTCTACCCCAATTGGCTTCAGCTGTGGCATTGAGACAATTAGATCGAGTTGGATGTTGGCTGAGCAAACAAGCTAATGCCACATCCTCCGCAATCAGTGATATGTTGACCAATGTTGATAGTATTAGACATGCTACTCTTCAAAACAGAGCAGCCATTGATTTTCTCTTACTGGCACAAGGACATGGTTGTGAGGAATTGGAAGGTTTGTGTTGTATGAATTTGTCTGATCATTCTGAATCCATTCACAAAAGCATTCAAAAATTAAAGGATCTGACAGCCCAAATTAAAGAAGATGGAGGTTCCTGGTTGGATGATTTGTATCAAAATTGCAGTTTTGCACCTTGGCTAAGGCAACTTTGCAAGATAGGTCTTTACATATTAGGTGTTCTAATACTGATATTGATAGTGGTACCTTGTATACTCTGTTGTGTTCGGCGAATGATGAACAAAACAGTCCGAGAAGTTTTTGTCATTCAAGCAGGAGAATTAGGAAGTAGAAGCACAGAGAGTGTACGAAATCTCACGAAAGCAGTAGATGAGGGTATTGACATGAACGAAGGTTTTGAATTAAGGCCTTGGAATCGACCAGAGTTTTTTGAACGATGCCTTGTGACTGTTGCCAAACATATCTCTTTCAGGGATTGGGTCTTCACAGCATTAAGTTGCTGTGCCGTAATATAGCAATGCTTCAGTTTAGTGAAAATAGGTCTTCAGCAGATAATAAGCAGAAATTTTGCAATAGAGCTATGAAACGCAAATAGCAAGCGACAAGAAAATGAAAGCTTCTGGGTCAAACAGAGAGGGGGAAATGTTGGAATCCATAAGGTTAGAGGATTTTTAAGAAATGGTTAAAAAGAAGTATGTAGGCCTTAGACTGGAGTTTTGTTAGCATTGCAGAAAAGTTTCCCATGCAAGCAGAAAAAGTTTTCCATGCAAGCAGAAAAGTTTCCCAAGCAGTAGACGTGACAAATAACAATAGGCTTCTGTAGAATTGGCTTTAGGATGGCAACAAGGTTATTTAATGTATATCTTTAGAAGGTTAGCATGAATAGAACTCTGTTCTTTGTCTCTTATCAACTAGTCTTTGTTTTAGCTACGATTACCTATGTTTTATAAGATTGGATAGAATGCTTGTCAATATGTGTTTTCTGTGTCTGATTGGCTGAATTCTAGTCTGAGATGATTTTATGTATTGCTGTATGAGCCCTGTTGAAGGAGACATTTTTTGGTGTGGATCAGTGAGCTGTCATGTCTCCATTTTGTATTTTGAGACTGATGTGCTGGAAATAAAAGCAAAAATCTCTTCACTGGTCTGGTTACCATGTTATCCATATTTGGATATTTTGCCGCGGCCTAGTGGGTTCCTTTTTTAAGGCGTGGGTTCCTGACACCATTGGACTTATACCTGTCCCGTCCCCCGCATATTGCTGCCCCGTGTGAGGACGTAGAATAGAAGAAAAACAAAGAAAAATCGTGGAAGCACCAGCCGCGGAGACCCAAGTGTTAACAAGGAGGACACTGTATCATCTCTCCCGCCGAAACCAAGAAAATTGTAAGTAACTTATCTCGGGAGAGCGCTTGGGTGACGTTGGGAGGAAAAATAGAGAAAAAGAAAATTATTAAAAGAGCACAAAAATGGGAACGAATTTATCAGAAGTTGAATGGGATGTTTTTCATCAATTAGAGACAATGTTACAAGAAAAAGGTCACTCTGAAATTTCAAAAACTGAGCTTAAAAACTTACTTATCTGGGTTAAAGCGAATACGCAAGATTTAAATCTGCAGTCTGCTTTTTCTTTTCATTTTTGGGATCAGATAAACTGGAGAATCTATAATCTAGTCTCTCTCAAAAAAGATGAAAGCTTAAGAGAACTTGTGCCGGTTTGTAGTGCGCTGTTGTAGTGCTTTTTTAAACAAAGTGATAAAAATAAGATCAACTTGGACTCAGAAAACAGAGCTTCTGGTTCTCTCTCACGAAATTCCAGTAAACCAGAGACTGTGTGTGTATCGGAGAATGTTACAAGTGTTGTTGCAAATGCTGAAAGTATTGCTTTGAACTCTGTTGAACAAAATCTTTCTTCTCTCTCTCTGGGAAAAAATGAGACTCTTTCGGACTTTTCTTCGCGTTGTTCTGTTAATGTAAAAATATGTGACTCTTGTAAGGGGGATGGAACAAAGTGTGTAAAAGATGGAAATGAAAAAGTGACTGTACTTCCTAAAATTGTTTGTGCAGGGACACTGAAACCTGAATTGGATTCTGTTGGGCCTGGGGTGGAGGCTGAGGTGGCTGCTTCCACTCGGGAAATTGTGGTTCCAGGGAACTCCTTTCAGTTAAGCAAAACCATGGTTGTTCTGGTGTTTGTCAATCTATAGATACAGAGAAAGAAAAATTGGCTTTAAGGGTGGAGTCCTTTGAAAGGAAGAGATGGAAGAAACTCGCGACTGTGTTGTTGCTGAAATTCAAAAAGCTGGACTTGAAATCTCTGCAACGAAAATTCAACAAGTTTCACCTTAGAAGTACCTGGGATGGAAGATGACTGAGACGACAAGAACACCACAAAAAATTCAGATCCGAACCAGAGTCAACAACCTACAAGAGTTACAACAACTTCTAGGAGAAATCAACTGGGTCAGACCGATGTTGGGAATCACCAATGATGAACTGAGTCCGCTCTTCCATTTGCTGAGAGGAAGTTGCGACATCACTTCGCCAAGAACTTTAACCC
Organism: Melospiza georgiana; assembly: GCF_028018845.1. Classification (NCBI taxonomy): domain Eukaryota; kingdom Metazoa; phylum Chordata; class Aves; order Passeriformes; family Passerellidae; genus Melospiza; species Melospiza georgiana. The sequence goes on along the minus strand of NC_080464.1, from coordinate 18,768,568 downwards.
CTGAAGCTCGTGCTGCTCTCGACAAAGTCACAGAAGCTCTTCAAAAAAGACAAGCTCATCGCTGCGTTCCTGAAAATCCTTTCTTTCTTGCAATCTTAGGAGAGAAGAAGCAGCTTTGTGGTCTCATTTTCCAGTGGGATTCCACAGAACAAGATCCTTTGTTAATAATGGAATGGGATTTTCCTCCCTACAGGTTTTCAAAGACCATTTGCTCAGTTTTAGAAATGATTGCATACATTATAATTAAGGCTAGAACCAGATTGTTGACTTTGGCAGGTCAAGAATTTTCAGTTATCTATTTGCCATTGAAAAATGATTATTTCAATTGGGCAATGCAAAATTCTGATGATTTACAATATGCATTCTTAGGTTTTCCAGGTGTTTGTTCCATACACTATCCAGCTCACAAACTACTGCAAGCAAAATTGAGTTTCAGAGAAAAACCTAAATTGAGTGAAGAACCTTTACATGCTGTGACTCTCTTCACTGATGGCTCTGGTAAAAGCCACAAGTCCGTTGTGACTTGGTTTAATCAAAAGACTAATGTTTGGGAATCTGATATTCAAACAGTAGAGGGATCCCCTCAAATTGTTGAGCCTGCTGCAGTAGTTTGAGCTTTTCAGCTGTTTCCTCAGCCTTTTAATTTGGTCACAGATTCTGCTTATGTTGCTAATGTAGTCAGGAGAATAGAAGGTTCCATTTTAAAGGATGTTAGTAATGAAACTTTACATCGTTGGCTTTCATGTCTTTTTATAACTTTGCAATATAGAACTAATCCATATTTTGTTTCTCACATTAGGGCGCATTCTTCACTTCCTGGATTTTTAGTGGAAGGAAATGCAAGAGCGGACAAGCTGACAATGGTCATTTCTAACACATTGCCAAATAGTTTTGAACAAGCAAAATTGAGTCGTGCCTTTTTCCACCAAAATGCACAAGCACTCATGCAAATGTTCCAAATCACTTAAAGTCAAGCTAAAGCTATCATTCATACTTGCCCTGACTGTCAATTGGTACAACCTCCTGTTTCTACAGGAGCAATCAACCCCCGAGGCTTACAAAGCCTACAGTTGTGGCAAACAGATGTTACTAAATAGCCTTCTTTTGGTAAATTTAAAAATATTCATGTTTCCATAGACACGTTCTCTGGTGCAGTTTTTGCTTCCCTTCACACAAGTGATACTGGCAGCCATGCCTGTCATCATTTCCTGCAAGCTTTTGCTTCATTGGGTATACCCCAAGAAGTAAAAACTGACAATGGCCCCGCATACATATCTCAAAAATTGGCCACATTTTTAAATGAATGGGGTGTTCGACACATTTTTGGTATTCCCCACTCTCCCACAAGCCAAGCAATCATTGAAAGAACACATCAAACCTTAAAACGCATATTAGATCAACAGAGAGGGGGAACGGAAATCACCCCACAGATGAGACTGAGTAAGGCTTTGTATGTTTTTAATTTTCTAAATAGTAAAAGTACAGAACCAGATCCACCAATCTTTAGACACTTTTCAAATAGCACACAGGCAAAACTGAAAGAACATCCTCCTCTTCTAATTAGAAACCCTGACTCTGGACAGATGGAAGGTCCGTTTCAATTAATAACGTGGGGCAAAGGGTATGCTTCTATTTCCACAGGTGCTGGAAGAATTAAGTGGGTTCCTGCCAAAAACGTCAAACCGTATCGCACTTCAGAACCTGTTGTCGAGCCTAGAACTGAGGAAGCGAGTACGCAGACGTAGACCGAATGGAAGGATCCCGGGTCTTGCCTGACGCCTCTTGTGCCTGACGTTCATTGTGCATCGGTGGAACCCGTGAACTCTGATTTTGTGCCAATTTTTATTTATGAGTATACGAATTAAATGCTGAATGTTTGTTTAGCAAAGCTAATTTTTGGCTGAAAATTTAGGTTCTTGTTTTGGTTTAGAAAGAATTCTGCCAAAACTTAGTTCTTGAAAGAGATGGGGCAGAATCAAATGGTATACTTGTTTTGCTTGATTTTAATTGTTTTTTGTCGTGCAGATTTGCCTGAGGATCAACCGAAGACGAATGTTTGGGTGACCTTAGCCAAGGCTGCCGGATCGGATACTATATGTCTGTCTAATTCGGAACCAGAAAAGCCTTTCTCAACCTGTTTGGTTGGTGTGCCAGTGAAAGAGTTTCCTTTGGTCAGAAAAGAATCCAATGGTAAACCAGGTGGAATTGACAATGGAAACAGTCCTTCCTTCAATTGGAACATTTGTTCCAAGAAACTTCTCAGGGCAGCAAATGTTTCAAACAGTTGGGATGTGTTTCTACAGACGGACCAATCTCCACGGCAATTGCCAAAAGGGTATTGGATCATTTGCGGAGACAGAGGTTGGCAAGGCATTCCAGCCCACCTTGAAGGTGGCCCTTGCAGCATTGGTATGCTTACCATAATTGCCCCCACTGCCAAAGCAGTGATGAAAAAGAAACAAAGGAAAACAAGAGCTGTTCCTCATTATGATGAGAACTGTCAGAGTGATTTTATGCCTTGGAATGCCGCCAGAAGGGTTTCAGCAGGTATATTTCTACCCCAATTGGCTTCAGCTGTGGCATTGAGACAATTAGATCGAGTTGGATGTTGGCTGAGCAAACAAGCTAATGCCACATCCTCCGCAATCAGTGATATGTTGACCAATGTTGATAGTATTAGACATGCTACTCTTCAAAACAGAGCAGCCATTGATTTTCTCTTACTGGCACAAGGACATGGTTGTGAGGAATTGGAAGGTTTGTGTTGTATGAATTTGTCTGATCATTCTGAATCCATTCACAAAAGCATTCAAAAATTAAAGGATCTGACAGCCCAAATTAAAGAAGATGGAGGTTCCTGGTTGGATGATTTGTATCAAAATTGCAGTTTTGCACCTTGGCTAAGGCAACTTTGCAAGATAGGTCTTTACATATTAGGTGTTCTAATACTGATATTGATAGTGGTACCTTGTATACTCTGTTGTGTTCGGCGAATGATGAACAAAACAGTCCGAGAAGTTTTTGTCATTCAAGCAGGAGAATTAGGAAGTAGAAGCACAGAGAGTGTACGAAATCTCACGAAAGCAGTAGATGAGGGTATTGACATGAACGAAGGTTTTGAATTAAGGCCTTGGAATCGACCAGAGTTTTTTGAACGATGCCTTGTGACTGTTGCCAAACATATCTCTTTCAGGGATTGGGTCTTCACAGCATTAAGTTGCTGTGCCGTAATATAGCAATGCTTCAGTTTAGTGAAAATAGGTCTTCAGCAGATAATAAGCAGAAATTTTGCAATAGAGCTATGAAACGCAAATAGCAAGCGACAAGAAAATGAAAGCTTCTGGGTCAAACAGAGAGGGGGAAATGTTGGAATCCATAAGGTTAGAGGATTTTTAAGAAATGGTTAAAAAGAAGTATGTAGGCCTTAGACTGGAGTTTTGTTAGCATTGCAGAAAAGTTTCCCATGCAAGCAGAAAAAGTTTTCCATGCAAGCAGAAAAGTTTCCCAAGCAGTAGACGTGACAAATAACAATAGGCTTCTGTAGAATTGGCTTTAGGATGGCAACAAGGTTATTTAATGTATATCTTTAGAAGGTTAGCATGAATAGAACTCTGTTCTTTGTCTCTTATCAACTAGTCTTTGTTTTAGCTACGATTACCTATGTTTTATAAGATTGGATAGAATGCTTGTCAATATGTGTTTTCTGTGTCTGATTGGCTGAATTCTAGTCTGAGATGATTTTATGTATTGCTGTATGAGCCCTGTTGAAGGAGACATTTTTTGGTGTGGATCAGTGAGCTGTCATGTCTCCATTTTGTATTTTGAGACTGATGTGCTGGAAATAAAAGCAAAAATCTCTTCACTGGTCTGGTTACCATGTTATCCATATTTGGATATTTTGCCGCGGCCTAGTGGGTTCCTTTTTTAAGGCGTGGGTTCCTGACACCATTGGACTTATACCTGTCCCGTCCCCCGCATATTGCTGCCCCGTGTGAGGACGTAGAATAGAAGAAAAACAAAGAAAAATCGTGGAAGCACCAGCCGCGGAGACCCAAGTGTTAACAAGGAGGACACTGTATCATCTCTCCCGCCGAAACCAAGAAAATTGTAAGTAACTTATCTCGGGAGAGCGCTTGGGTGACGTTGGGAGGAAAAATAGAGAAAAAGAAAATTATTAAAAGAGCACAAAAATGGGAACGAATTTATCAGAAGTTGAATGGGATGTTTTTCATCAATTAGAGACAATGTTACAAGAAAAAGGTCACTCTGAAATTTCAAAAACTGAGCTTAAAAACTTACTTATCTGGGTTAAAGCGAATACGCAAGATTTAAATCTGCAGTCTGCTTTTTCTTTTCATTTTTGGGATCAGATAAACTGGAGAATCTATAATCTAGTCTCTCTCAAAAAAGATGAAAGCTTAAGAGAACTTGTGCCGGTTTGTAGTGCGCTGTTGTAGTGCTTTTTTAAACAAAGTGATAAAAATAAGATCAACTTGGACTCAGAAAACAGAGCTTCTGGTTCTCTCTCACAAAATTCCAGTAAACCAGAGACTGTGTGTGTGTCGGAGAATGTTACAAGTGTTGTTGCAAATGCTGAAAGTATTGCTTTGAACTCTGTTGAACAAAATCTTTCTTCTCTCTCTCTGGGAAAAAATGAGACTCTTTCGGACTTTTCTTCGCGTTGTTCTGTTAATGTAAAAATATGTGACTCTTGTAAGGGGGATGGAACAAAGTGTGTAAAAGATGGAAATGAAAAAGTGACTGTACTTCCTAAAATTGTTTGTGCAGGGACACTGAAACCTGAATTGGATTCTGTTGGGCCTGGGGTGGAGGCTGAGGTGGCTGCTTCCACTCGGGAAATTGTGGTTCCAGGGAACTCTTTTTCAGTTAAGCAAAACCATGGTTGTTCTGGTGTTTGTCAATCTATAGATACAGAGAAAGAAAAATTGGCTTTAAGGGTGGAGTCCTTTGAAAGGAAGAGATGGAAGAAACTCGCGACTGTGTTGTTGCTGAAATTCAAAAAGCTGGACTTGAAATCTCTGCAACGAAAATTCAACAAGTTTCACCTTAGAAGTACCTGGGATGGAAGATGACTGAGACGACAAGAACACCACAAAAAATTCAGATCCAAACCAGAGTCAACAACCTACAAGAGTTACAACAACTTCTAGGAGAAATCAACTGGGTCAGACCGATGTTGGGAATCACCAATGATGAACTGAGTCCGCTCTTCCATTTGCTGAGAGGAAGTTGCGACATCACTTCGCCAAGAACTTTAACCCCTGAAGCTCGTGCTGCTCTCGACAAAGTCACAGAAGCTCTTCAAAAAAGACAAGCTCATCGCTGCGTTCCTGAAAATCCTTTCTTTCTTGCAATCTTAGGAGAGAAGAAGCAGCTTTGTGGTCTCATTTTCCAGTGGGATTCCACAGAACAAGATCCTTTGTTAATAATGGAATGGGATTTTCCTCCCTACAGGTTTTCAAAGACCATTTGCTCAGTTTTAGAAATGATTGCATACATTATAATTAAGGCTAGAACCAGATTGTTGACTTTGGCAGGTCAAGAATTTTCAGTTATCTATTTGCCATTGAAAAATGATTATTTCAATTGGGCAATGCAAAATTCTGATGATTTACAATATGCATTCTTAGGTTTTCCAGGTGTTTGTTCCATACACTATCCAGCTCACAAACTACTGCAAGCAAAATTGAGTTTCAGAGAAAAACCTAAATTGAGTGAAGAACCTTTACATGCTGTGACTCTCTTCACTGATGGCTCTGGTAAAAGCCACAAGTCCGTTGTGACTTGGTTTAATCAAAAGACTAATGTTTGGGAATCTGATATTCAAACAGTAGAGGGATCCCCTCAAATTGTTGAGCCTGCTGCAGTAGTTTGAGCTTTTCAGCTGTTTCCTCAGCCTTTTAATTTGGTCACAGATTCTGCTTATGTTGCTAATGTAGTCAGGAGAATAGAAGGTTCCATTTTAAAGGATGTTAGTAATGAAACTTTACATCGTTGGCTTTCATGTCTTTTTATAACTTTGCAATATAGAACTAATCCATATTTTGTTTCTCACATTAGGGCGCATTCTTCACTTCCTGGATTTTTAGTGGAAGGAAATGCAAGAGCGGACAAGCTGACAATGGTCATTTCTAACACATTGCCAAATAGTTTTGAACAAGCAAAATTGAGTCATGCCTTTTTCCACCAAAATGCACAAGCACTCATGCAAATGTTCCAAATCACTTAAAGTCAAGCTAAAGCTATCATTCATACTTGCCCTGACTGTCAATTGGTACAACCTCCTGTTTCTACAGGAGCAATCAACCCCCGAGGCTTACAAAGCCTACAGTTGTGGCAAACAGATGTTACTAAATAGCCTTCTTTTGGTAAATTTAAAAATATTCATGTTTCCATAGACACGTTCTCTGGTGCAGTTTTTGCTTCCCTTCACACAAGTGATACTGGCAGCCATGCCTGTCATCATTTCCTGCAAGCTTTTGCTTCATTTGGTATACCCCAAGAAGTAAAAATTGACAATGGCCCCGCATACATATCTCAAAAATTGGCCACATTTTTAAATGAATGGGGTGTTCGACGCATTTTTGGTATTCCCCACTCTCCCACAAGCCAAGCAATCATTGAAAGAACACATCAAACCTTAAAACGCATATTAGATCAACAGAGAGGGGGAACGGAAATCACCCCACAGATGAGACTGAGTAAGGCTTTGTATGTTTTTAATTTTCTAAATAGTAAAAGTACAGAACCAGATCCACCAATCTTTAGACACTTTTCAAATAGCACACAGGCAAAACTGAAAGAACATCCTCCTCTTCTAATTAGAAACCCTGACTCTGGACAGATGGAAGGTCCGTTTCAATTAATAACGTGGGGCAAAGGGTATGCTTCTATTTCCACAGGTGCTGGAAGAATTAAGTGGGTTCCTGCCAAAAACGTCAAACCGTATCGCACTTCAGAACCTGTTGTCGAGCCTAGAACTGAGGAAGCGAGTACGCAGACGTAGACCGAATGGAAGGATCCCGGGTCTCGCCTGACGCCTCTTGTGCCTGACGTTCATTGTGCATCGGTGGAACCCGTGAACTCTGATTTTGTGCCAATTTTTATTTATGAGTATACGAATGAAATGCTGAATGTTTGTTTAACAAAGCTAATTTTTGGCTGAAAATTTAGGTTCTTGTTTTGGTTTAGAAAGAATTCTGCCAAAACTTAGTTCTTGAAAGAGATGGGGCAGAATCAAATGGTATACTTGTTTTGCTTGATTTTAATTGTTTTTTGTCGTGCAGATTTGCCTGAGGATCAACCGAAGACGAATGTTTGGGTGACCTTAGCCAAGGCTGCCGGATCGGATACTATATGTCTGTCTAATTCGGAACCAGAAAAGCCTTTCTCAACCTGTTTGGTTGGTGTGCCAGTGAAAGAGTTTCCTTTGGTCAGAAAAGAATCCAATGGTAAACCAGGTGGAATTGACAATGGAAACAGTCCTTCCTTCAATTGGAACATTTGTTCCAAGAAACTTCTCAGGGCAGCAAATGTTTCAAACAGTTGGGATGTGTTTCTACAGACGGACCAATCTCCACGGCAATTGCCAAAAGGGTATTGGATCATTTGCGGAGACAGAGGTTGGCAAGGCATTCCAGCCCACCTTGAAGGTGGCCCTTGCAGCATTGGTATGCTTCCCATAATTGCCCCCACTGCCAAAGCAGTGATGAAAAAGAAACAAAGGAAAACAAGAGCTGTTCCTCATTATGATGAGAACTGTCAGAGTGATTTTATGCCTTGGAATGCCGCCAGAAGGGTTTCAGCAGGTATATTTCTACCCCAATTGGCTTCAGCTGTGGCATTGAGACAATTAGATCGAGTTGGATGTTGGCTGAGCAAACAAGCTAATGCCACATCCTCCGCAATCAGTGATATGTTGACCAATGTTGATAGTATTAGACATGCTACTCTTCAAAACAGAGCAGCCATTGATTTTCTCTTACTGGCACAAGGACATGGTTGTGAGGAATTGGAAGGTTTGTGTTGTATGAATTTGTCTGATCATTCTGAATCCATTCACAAAAGCATTCAAAAATTAAAGGATCTGACAGCCCAAATTAAAGAAGATGGAGGTTCCTGGTTGGATGATTTGTATCAAAATTGCAGTTTTGCACCTTGGCTAAGGCAACTTTGCAAGATAGGTCTTTACATATTAGGTGTTCTAATACTGATATTGATAGTGGTACCTTGTATACTCTGTTGTGTTCGGCGAATGATGAACAAAACAGTCCGAGAAGTTTTTGTCATTCAAGCAGGAGAATTAGGAAGTAGAAGCACAGAGAGTGTACGAAATCTCACGAAAGCAGTAGATGAGGGTATTGACATGAACGAAGGTTTTGAATTAAGGCCTTGGAATCGACCAGAGTTTTTTGAACGATGCCTTGTGACTGTTGCCAAACATATCTCTTTCAGGGATTGGGTCTTCACAGCATTAAGTTGCTGTGCCGTAATATAGCAATGCTTCAGTTTAGTGAAAATAGGTCTTCAGCAGATAATAAGCAGAAATTTTGCAATAGAGCTATGAAACGCAAATAGCAAGCGACAAGAAAATGAAAGCTTCTGGGTCAAACAGAGAGGGGGAAATGTTGGAATCCATAAGGTTAGAGGATTTTTAAGAAATGGTTAAAAAGAAGTATGTAGGCCTTAGACTGGAGTTTTGTTAGCATTGCAGAAAAGTTTCCCATGCAAGCAGAAAAAGTTTTCCATGCAAGCAGAAAAGTTTCCCAAGCAGTAGACGTGACAAATAACAATAGGCTTCTGTAGAATTGGCTTTAGGATGGCAACAAGGTTATTTAATGTATATCTTTAGAAGGTTAGCATGAATAGAACTCTGTTCTTTGTCTCTTATCAACTAGTCTTTGTTTTAGCTACGATTACCTATGTTTTATAAGATTGGATAGAATGCTTGTCAATATGTGTTTTCTGTGTCTGATTGGCTGAATTCTAGTCTGAGATGATTTTATGTATTGCTGTATGAGCCCTGTTGAAGGAGACATTTTTTGGTGTGGATCAGTGAGCTGTCATGTCTCCATTTTGTATTTTGAGACTGATGTGCTGGAAATAAAAGCAAAAATCTCTTCACTGGTCTGGTTACCATGTTATCCATATTTGGATATTTTGCCGCGGCCTAGTGGGTTCCTTTTTTAAGGCGTGGGTTCCTGACACCATTGGACTTATACCTGTCCCGTCCCCCGCATATTGCTGCCCCGTGTGAGGACGTAGAATAGAAGAAAAACAAAGAAAAATCGTGGAAGCACCAGCCGCGGAGACCCAAGTGTTAACAAGGAGGACACTGTATCATCTCTCCCGCCGAAACCAAGAAAATTGTAAGTAACTTATCTCGGGAGAGCGCTTGGGTGACGTTGGGAGGAAAAATAGAGAAAAAGAAAATTATTAAAAGAGCACAAAAATGGGAACGAATTTATCAGAAGTTGAATGGGATGTTTTTCATCAATTAGAGACAATGTTACAAGAAAAAGGTCACTCTGAAATTTCAAAAACTGAGCTTAAAAACTTACTTATCTGGGTTAAAGCGAATACGCAAGATTTAAATCTGCAGTCTGCTTTTTCTTTTCATTTTTGGGATCAGATAAACTGGAGAATCTATAATCTAGTCTCTCTCAAAAAAGATGAAAGCTTAAGAGAACTTGTGCCGGTTTGTAGTGCGCTGTTGTAGTGCTTTTTTAAACAAAGTGATAAAAATAAGATCAACTTGGACTCAGAAAACAGAGCTTCTGGTTCTCTCTCACGAAATTCCAGTAAACCAGAGACTGTGTGTGTGTCGGAGAATGTTACAAGTGTTGTTGCAAATGCTGAAAGTATTGCTTTGAACTCTGTTGAACAAAATCTTTCTTCTCTCTCTCTGGGAAAAAATGAGACTCTTTCGGACTTTTCTTCGCGTTGTTCTGTTAATGTAAAAATATGTGACTCTTGTAAGGGGGATGGAACAAAGTGTGTAAAAGATGGAAATGAAAAAGTGACTGTACTTCCTAAAATTGTTTGTGCAGGGACACTGAAACCTGAATTGGATTCTGTTGGGCCTGGGGTGGAGGCTGAGGTGGCTGCTTCCACTCGGGAAATTGTGGTTCCAGGGAACTCTTTTTCAGTTAAGCAAAACCATGGTTGTTCTGGTGTTTGTCAATCTATAGATACAGAGAAAGAAAAATTGGCTTTAAGGGTGGAGTCCTTTGAAAGGAAGAGATGGAAGAAACTCGCGACTGTGTTGTTGCTGAAATTCAAAAAGCTGGACTTGAAATCTCTGCAACGAAAATTCAACAAGTTTCACCTTAGAAGTACCTGGGATGGAAGATGACTGAGACGACAAGAACACCACAAAAAATTCAGATCCGAACCAGAGTCAACAACCTACAAGAGTTACAACAACTTCTAGGAGAAATCGACTGGGTCAGACCGATGTTGGGAATCACCAATGATGAACTGAGTCCGCTCTTCCATTTGCTGAGAGGAAGTTGCGACATCACTTCGCCAAGAACTTTAACCCCTGAAGCTCGTGCTGCTCTCGACAAAGTCACAGAAGCTCTTCAAAAAAGACAAGCTCATCGCTGCGTTCCTGAAAATCCTTTCTTTCTTGCAATCTTAGGAGAGAAGAAGCAGCTTTGTGGTCTCATTTTCCAGTGGGATTCCACAGAACAAGATCCTTTGTTAATAATGGAATGGGATTTTCCTCCCTACAAGTTTTCAAAGACCATTTGCTCAGTTTTAGAAATGATTGCATACATTATAATTAAGGCTAGAACCAGATTGTTAACTTTGGCAGGTCAAGAATTTTCAGTTATCTATTTGCCATTGAAAAATGATTATTTCAATTGGGCAATGCAAAATTCTGATGATTTACAATATGCATTCTTAGGTTTTCCAGGTGTTTGTTCCATACACTATCCAGCTCACAAACTACTGCAAGCAAAATTGAGTTTCAGAGAAAAACCTAAATTTAGTGAAGAACCTTTACATGCTGTGACTCTCTTCACTGATGGCTCTGGTAAAAGCCACAAGTCCGTTGTGACTTGGTTTAATCAAAAGACTAATGTTTGGGAATCTGATATTCAAACAGTAGAGGGATCCCCTCAAATTGTTGAGCCTGCTGCAGTAGTTTGAGCTTTTCAGCTGTTTCCTCAGCCTTTTAATTTGGTCACAGATTCTGCTTATGTTGCTAATGTAGTCAGGAGAATAGAAGGTTCCATTTTAAAGGATGTTAGTAATGAAACTTTACATCGTTGGCTTTCATGTCTTTTTATAACTTTGCAATATAGAACTAATCCATATTTTGTTTCTCACATTAGGGCGCATTCTTCACTTCCTGGATTTTTAGTGGAAGGAAATGCAAGAGCGGACAAGCTGACAATGGTCATTTCTAACACATTGCCAAATAGTTTTGAACAAGCAAAATTGAGTCATGCCTTTTTCCACCAAAATGCACAAGCACTCATGCAAATGTTCCAAATCACTTAAAGTCAAGCTAAAGCTATCATTCATACTTGCCCTGACTGTCAATTGGTACAACCTCCTGTTTCTACAGGAGCAATCAACCCCCGAGGCTTACAAAGCCTACAGTTGTGGCAAACAGATGTTACTAAATAGCCTTCTTTTGGTAAATTTAAAAATATTCATGTTTCCATAGACACGTTCTCTGGTGCAGTTTTTGCTTCCCTTCACACAAGTGATACTGGCAGCCATGCCTGTCATCATTTCCTGCAAGCTTTTGCTTCATTGGGTATACCCCAAGAAGTAAAAACTGACAATGGCCCCGCATACATATCTCAAAAATTGGCCACATTTTTAAATGAATGGGGTGTTCGACGCATTTTTGGTATTCCCCACTCTCCCACAAGCCAAGCAATCATTGAAAGAACACATCAAACCTTAAAACGCATATTAGATCAACAGAGAGGGGGAACGGAAATCACCCCACAGATGAGACTGAGTAAGGCTTTGTATGTTTTTAATTTTCTAAATAGTAAAAGTACAGAACCAGATCCACCAATCTTTAGACACTTTTCAAATAGCACACAGGCAAAACTGAAAGAACATCCTCCTCTTCTAATTAGAAACCCTGACTCTGGACAGATGGAAGGTCCGTTTCAATTAATAACGTGGGGCAAAGGGTATGCTTCTATTTCCACAGGTGCTGGAAGAATTAAGTGGGTTCCTGCCAAAAACATCAAACCGTATCGCACTTCAGAACCTGTTGTCGAGCCTAGAACTGAGGAAGCGAGTACGCAGACGTAGACCGAATGGAAGGATCCTGGGTCTCGCCTGACGCCTCTTGTGCCTGACGTTCATTGTGCATCGGTGGAACCCGTGAACTCTGATTTTGTGCCAATTTTTATTTATGAGTATACGAATTAAATGCTGAATGTTTGTTTAACAAAGCTAATTTTTGGCTGAAAATTTAGGTTCTTGTTTTGGTTTAGAAAGAATTCTGCCAAAACTTAGTTCTTGAAAGAGATGGGGCAGAATCAAATGGTATACTTGTTTTGCTTGATTTTAATTGTTTTTTGTCGTGCAGATTTGCCTGAGGATCAACCGAAGACGAATGTTTGGGTGACCTTAGCCAAGGCTGCCGGATCGGATACTATATGTCTGTCTAATTCGGAACCAGAAAAGCCTTTCTCAACCTGTTTGGTTGGTGTGCCAGTGAAAGAGTTTCCTTTGGTCAGAAAAGAATCCAATGGTAAACCAGGTGGAATTGACAATGGAAACAGTCCTTCCTTCAATTGGAACATTTGTTCCAAGAAACTTCTCAGGGCAGCAAATGTTTCAAACAGTTGGGATGTGTTTCTACAGACGGACCAATCTCCACGGCAATTGCCAAAAGGGTATTGGATCATTTGCGGAGACAGAGGTTGGCAAGGCATTCCAGCCCACCTTGAAGGTGGCCCTTGCAGCATTGGTATGCTTCCCATAATTGCCCCCACTGCCAAAGCAGTGATGAAAAAGAAACAAAGGAAAACAAGAGCTGTTCCTCATTATGATGAGAACTGTCAGAGTGATTTTATGCCTTGGAATGCCGCCAGAAGGGTTTCAGCAGGTATATTTCTACCCCAATTGGCTTCAGCTGTGGCATTGAGACAATTAGATCGAGTTGGATGTTGGCTGAGCAAACAAGCTAATGCCACATCCTCCGCAATCAGTGATATGTTGACCAATGTTGATAGTATTAGACATGCTACTCTTCAAAACAGAGCAGCCATTGATTTTCTCTTACTGGCACAAGGACATGGTTGTGAGGAATTGGAAGGTTTGTGTTGTATGAATTTGTCTGATCATTCTGAATCCATTCACAAAAGCATTCAAAAATTAAAGGATCTGACAGCCCAAATTAAAGAAGATGGAGGTTCCTGGTTGGATGATTTGTATCAAAATTGCAGTTTTGCACCTTGGCTAAGGCAACTTTGCAAGATAGGTCTTTACATATTAGGTGTTCTAATACTGATATTGATAGTGGTACCTTGTATACTCTGTTGTGTTCGGCGAATGATGAACAAAACAGTCCGAGAAGTTTTTGTCATTCAAGCAGGAGAATTAGGAAGTAGAAGCACAGAGAGTGTACGAAATCTCACGAAAGCAGTAGATGAGGGTATTGACATGAACGAAGGTTTTGAATTAAGGCCTTGGAATCGACCAGAGTTTTTTGAACGATGCCTTGTGACTGTTGCCAAACATATCTCTTTCAGGGATTGGGTCTTCACAGCATTAAGTTGCTGTGCCGTAATATAGCAATGCTTCAGTTTAGTGAAAATAGGTCTTCAGCAGATAATAAGCAGAAATTTTGCAATAGAGCTATGAAACGCAAATAGCAAGCGACAAGAAAATGAAAGCTTCTGGGTCAAACAGAGAGGGGGAAATGTTGGAATCCATAAGGTTAGAGGATTTTTAAGAAATGGTTAAAAAGAAGTATGTAGGCCTTAGACTGGAGTTTTGTTAGCATTGCAGAAAAGTTTCCCATGCAAGCAGAAAAGTTTCCCAAGCAGTAGACGTGACAAATAACAATAGGCTTCTGTAGAATTGGCTTTAGGATGGCAACAAGGTTATTTAATGCATGTCTTTAGAAGGTTAGCATGAATAGAACTCTGTTCTTTGTCTCTTATCAACTAGTCTTTGTTTTAGCTACGATTACCTATGTTTTATAAGATTGGATAGAATGCTTGTCAATATGTGTTTTCTGTGTCTGATTGGCTGAATTCTAGTCTGAGATGATTTTATGTATTGCTGTATGAGCCCTGTTGAAGGAGACATTTTTTGGTGTGGATCAGTGAGCTGTCATGTCTCCATTTTGTATTTTGAGACTGATGTGCTGGAAATAAAAGCAAAAATCTCTTCACTGGTCTGGTTACCATGTTATCCATATTTGGATATTTTGCCGCGGCCTAGTGGGTTCCTTTTTTAAGGCGTGGGTTCCTGACACCATTGGACTTATACCTGTCCCGTCCCCCGCATATTGCTGCCCCGTGTGAGGACGTAGAATAGAAGAAAAACAAAGAAAAATCGTGGAAGCACCAGCCGCGGAGACCCAAGTGTTAACAAGGAGGACACTGTATCATCTCTCCCGCCGAAACCAAGAAAATTGTAAGTAACTTATCTCGGGAGAGCGCTTGGGTGACGTTGGGAGGAAAAATAGAGAAAAAGAAAATTATTAAAAGAGCACAAAAATGGGAACGAATTTATCAGAAGTTGAATGGGATGTTTTTCATCAATTAGAGACAATGTTACAAGAAAAAGGTCACTCTGAAATTTCAAAAACTGAGCTTAAAAACTTACTTATCTGGGTTAAAGCGAATACGCAAGATTTAAATCTGCAGTCTGCTTTTTCTTTTCATTTTTGGGATCAGATAAACTGGAGAATCTATAATCTAGTCTCTCTCAAAAAAGATGAAAGCTTAAGAGAACTTGTGCCGGTTTGTAGTGCGCTGTTGTAGTGCTTTTTTAAACAAAGTGATAAAAATAAGATCAACTTGGACTCAGAAAACAGAGCTTCTGGTTCTATCTCACGAAATTCCAGTAAACCAGAGACTGTGTGTGTATCGGAGAATGTTACAAGTGTTGTTGCAAATGCTGAAAGTATTGCTTTGAACTCTGTTGAACAAAATCTTTCTTCTCTCTCTCTGGGAAAAAATGAGACTCTTTCGGACTTTTCTTCGCGTTGTTCTGTTAATGTAAAAATATGTGACTCTTGTAAGGGGGATGGAACAAAGTGTGTAAAAGATGGAAATGAAAAAGTGACTGTACTTCCTAAAATTGTTTGTGCAGGGACACTGAAACCTGAATTGGATTCTGTTGGGCCTGGGGTGGAGGCTGAGGTGGCTGCTTCCACTCGGGAAATTGTGGTTCCAGGGAACTCTTTTTCAGTTAAGCAAAACCATGGTTGTTCTGGTGTTTGTCAATCTATAGATACAGAGAAAGAAAAATTGGCTTTAAGGGTGGAGTCCTTTGAAAGGAAGAGATGGAAGAAACTCGCGACTGTGTTGTTGCTGAAATTGAAAAAGCTGGACTTGAAATCTCTGCAACGAAAATTCAAATAGTTTCACCTTAGAAGTACCTGGGATGGAAGATGACTGAGACGACAAGAACACCACAAAAAATTCAGATCCGAACCAGAGTCAACAACCTACAAGAGTTACAACAACTTCTAGGAGAAATCAACTGGGTCAGACCAATGTTGGGAATCACCAATGATGAACTGAGTCCGCTCTTCCATTTGCTGAGAGGAAGTTGCGACATCACTTCGCCAAGAACTTTAACCCCTGAAGCTCGTGCTGCTCTCGACAAAGTCACAG
The DNA here is from genome assembly GCF_028018845.1 of Melospiza georgiana. Taxonomy (NCBI): domain Eukaryota; kingdom Metazoa; phylum Chordata; class Aves; order Passeriformes; family Passerellidae; genus Melospiza; species Melospiza georgiana. The sequence continues at coordinate 18,752,711 of NC_080464.1, read as the reverse complement.
AAGCTCTTCAAAAAAGACAAGCTCATCGCTGCGTTCCTGAAAATCCTTTCTTTCTTGCAATCTTAGGAGAGAAGAAGCAGCTTTGTGGTCTCATTTTCCAGTGGGATTCCACAGAACAAGATCCTTTGTTAATAATGGAATGGGATTTTCCTCCCTACAGGTTTTCAAAGACCATTTGCTCAGTTTTAGAAATGATTGCATACATTATAATTAAGGCTAGAACCAGATTGTTAACTTTGGCAGGCCAAGAATTTTCAGTTATCTATTTGCCATTGAAAAATGATTATTTCAATTGGGCAATGCAAAATTCTGATGATTTACAATATGCATTCTTAGGTTTTCCAGGTGTTTGTTCCATACACTATCCAGCTCACAAACTACTGCAAGCAAAATTGAGTTTCAGAGAAAAACCTAAATTTAGTGAAGAACCTTTACATGCTGTGACTCTCTTCACTGATGGCTCTGGTAAAAGCCACAAGTCCGTTGTGACTTGGTTTAATCAAAAGACTAATGTTTGGGAATCTGATATTCAAACAGTAGAGGGATCCCCTCAAATTGTTGAGCCTGCTGCAGTAGTTTGAGCTTTTCAGCTGTTTCCTCAGCCTTTTAATTTGGTCACAGATTCTGCTTATGTTGCTAATGTAGTCAGGAGAATAGAAGGTTCCATTTTAAAGGATGTTAGTAATGAAACTTTACATCGTTGGCTTTCATGTCTTTTTATAACTTTGCAATATAGAACTAATCCATATTTTGTTTCTCACATTAGGGCGCATTCTTCACTTCCTGGATTTTTAGTGGAAGGAAATGCAAGAGCGGACAAGCTGACAATGGTCATTTCTAACACATTGCCAAATAGTTTTGAACAAGCAAAATTGAGTCATGCCTTTTTCCACCAAAATGCACAAGCACTCATGCAAATGTTCCAAATCACTTAAAGTCAAGCTAAAGCTATCATTCATACTTGCCCTGACTGTCAATTGGTACAACCTCCTGTTTCTACAGGAGCAATCAACCCCCGAGGCTTACAAAGCCTACAGTTGTGGCAAACAGATGTTACTAAATAGCCTTCTTTTGGTAAATTTAAAAATATTCATGTTTCCATAGACACGTTCTCTGGTGCAGTTTTTGCTTCCCTTCACACAAGTGATACTGGCAGCCATGCCTGTCATCATTTCCTGCAAGCTTTTGCTTCATTGGGTATACCCCAAGAAGTAAAAACTGACAATGGCCCCGCATACATATCTCAAAAATTGGCCACATTTTTAAATGAATGGAGTGTTCGACGCATTTTTGGTATTCCCCACTCTCCCACAAGCCAAGCAATCATTGAAAGAACACATCAAACCTTAAAACGCATATTAGATCAACAGAGAGGGGGAACGGAAATCACCCCACAGATGAGACTGAGTAAGGCTTTGTATGTTTTTAATTTTCTAAATAGTAAAAGTACAGAACCAGATCCACCAATCTTTAGACACTTTTCAAATAGCACACAGGCAAAACTGAAAGAACATCCTCCTCTTCTAATTAGAAACCCTGACTCTGGACAGATGGAAGGTCCGTTTCAATTAATAACGTGGGGCAAAGGGTATGCTTCTATTTCCACAGGTGCTGGAAGAATTAAGTGGGTTCCTGCCAAAAACGTCAAACCGTATCGCACTTCAGAACCTGTTGTCGAGCCTAGAACTGAGGAAGCGAGTACGCAGACGTAGACCGAATGGAAGGATCCCGGGTCTTGCCTGACGCCTCTTGTGCCTGACGTTCATTGTGCATCGGTGGAACCCGTGAACTCTGATTTTGTGCCAATTTTTATTTATGAGTATACGAATTAAATGCTGAATGTTTGTTTAACAAAGCTAATTTTTGGCTGAAAATTTAGGTTCTTGTTTTGGTTTAGAAAGAATTCTGCCAAAACTTAGTTCTTGAAAGAGATGGGGCAGAATCAAATGGTATACTTGTTTTGCTTGATTTTAATTGTTTTTTGTCGTGCAGATTTGCCTGAGGATCAACCGAAGACGAATGTTTGGGTGACCTTAGCCAAGGCTGCCAGATCGGATACTATATGTCTGTCTAATTCAGAACCAGAAAAGCCTTTCTCAACCTGTTTGGTTGGTGTGCCAGTGAAAGAGTTTCCTTTGGTCAGAAAAGAATCCAATGGTAAACCAGGTGGAATTGACAATGGAAACAGTCCTTCCTTCAATTGGAACATTTGTTCCAAGAAACTTCTCAGGGCAGCAAATGTTTCAAACAGTTGGGATGTGTTTCTACAGACGGACCAATCTCCACGGCAATTGCCAAAAGGGTATTGGATCATTTGCGGAGACAGAGGTTGGCAAGGCATTCCAGCCCACCTTGAAGGTGGCCCTTGCAGCATTGGTATGCTTACCATAATTGCCCCCACTGCCAAAGCAGTGATGAAAAAGAAACAAAGGAAAACAAGAGCTGTTCCTCATTATGATGAGAACTGTCAGAGTGATTTTATGCCTTGGAATGCCGCCAGAAGGGTTTCAGCAGGTATATTTCTACCCCAATTGGCTTCAGCTGTGGCATTGAGACAATTAGATCGAGTTGGATGTTGGCTGAGCAAACAAGCTAATGCCACATCCTCCGCAATCAGTGATATGTTGACCAATGTTGATAGTATTAGACATGCTACTCTTCAAAACAGAGCAGCCATTGATTTTCTCTTACTGGCACAAGGACATGGTTGTGAGGAATTGGAAGGTTTGTGTTGTATGAATTTGTCTGATCATTCTGAATCCATTCACAAAAGCATTCAAAAATTAAAGGATCTGACAGCCCAAATTAAAGAAGATGGAGGTTCCTGGTTGGATGATTTGTATCAAAATTGCAGTTTTGCACCTTGGCTAAGGCAACTTTGCAAGATAGGTCTTTACATATTAGGTGTTCTAATACTGATATTGATAGTGGTACCTTGTATACTCTGTTGTGTTCGGCGAATGATGAACAAAACAGTCCGAGAAGTTTTTGTCATTCAAGCAGGAGAATTAGGAAGTAGAAGCACAGAGAGTGTACGAAATCTCACGAAAGCAGTAGATGAGGGTATTGACATGAACGAAGGTTTTGAATTAAGGCCTTGGAATCGACCAGAGTTTTTTGAACGATGCCTTGTGACTGTTGCCAAACATATCTCTTTCAGGGATTGGGTCTTCACAGCATTAAGTTGCTGTGCCGTAATATAGCAATGCTTCAGTTTAGTGAAAATAGGTCTTCAGCAGATAATAAGCAGAAATTTTGCAATAGAGCTATGAAACGCAAATAGCAAGCGACAAGAAAATGAAAGCTTCTGGGTCAAACAGAGAGGGGGAAATGTTGGAATCCATAAGGTTAGAGGATTTTTAAGAAATGGTTAAAAAGAAGTATGTAGGCCTTAGACTGGAGTTTTGTTAGCATTGCAGAAAAGTTTCCCATGCAAGCAGAAAAAGTTTTCCATGCAAGCAGAAAAGTTTCCCAAGCAGTAGACGTGACAAATAACAATAGGCTTCTGTAGAATTGGCTTTAGGATGGCAACAAGGTTATTTAATGTATATCTTTAGAAGGTTAGCATGAATAGAACTCTGTTCTTTGTCTCTTATCAACTAGTCTTTGTTTTAGCTACGATTACCTATGTTTTATAAGATTGGATAGAATGCTTGTCAAGATGTGTTTTCTGTGTCTGATTGGCTGAATTCTAGTCTGAGATGATTTTATGTATTGCTGTATGAGCCCTGTTGAAGGAGACATTTTTTGGTGTGGATCAGTGAGCTGTCATGTCTCCATTTTGTATTTTGAGACTGATGTGCTGGAAATAAAAGCAAAAATCTCTTCACTGGTCTGGTTACCATGTTATCCATATTTGGATATTTTGCCGCGGCCTAGTGGGTTCCTTTTTTAAGGCGTGGGTTCCTGACACCATTGGACTTATACCTGTCCCGTCCCCCGCATATTGCTGCCCCGTGTGAGGACGTAGAATAGAAGAAAAACAAAGAAAAATCGTGGAAGCACCAGCCGCGGAGACCCAAGTGTTAACAAGGAGGACACTGTATCATCTCTCCCGCCGAAACCAAGAAAATTGTAAGTAGCTTATCTCGGGAGAGCGCTTGGGTGACGTTGGGAGGAAAAATAGAGAAAAAGAAAATTATTAAAAGAGCACAAAAATGGGAACGAATTTATCAGAAGTTGAATGGGATGTTTTTCATCAATTAGAGACAATGTTACAAGAAAAAGGTCACTCTGAAATTTCAAAAACTGAGCTTAAAAACTTACTTATCTGGGTTAAAGCGAATACGCAAGATTTAAATCTGCAGTCTGCTTTTTCTTTTCATTTTTGGGATCAGATAAACTGGAGAATCTATAATCTAGTCTCTCTCAAAAAAGATGAAAGCTTAAGAGAACTTGTGCCGGTTTGTAGTGCGCTGTTGTAGTGCTTTTTTAAACAAAGTGATAAAAATAAGATCAACTTGGACTCAGAAAACAGAGCTTCTGGTTCTATCTCACGAAATTCCAGTAAACCAGAGACTGTGTGTGTATCGGAGAATGTTACAAGTGTTGTTGCAAATGCTGAAAGTATTGCTTTGAACTCTGTTGAACAAAATCTTTCTTCTCTCTCTCTGGGAAAAAATGAGACTCTTTCGGACTTTTCTTCGCGTTGTTCTGTTAATGTAAAAATATGTGACTCTTGTAAGGGGGATGGAACAAAGTGTGTAAAAGATGGAAATGAAAAAGTGACTGTACTTCCTAAAATTGTTTGTGCAGGGACACTGAAACCTGAATTGGATTCTGTTGGGCCTGGGGTGGAGGCTGAGGTGGCTGCTTCCACTCGGGAAATTGTGGTTCCAGGGAACTCTTTTTCAGTTAAGCAAAACCATGGTTGTTCTGGTGTTTGTCAATCTATAGATACAGAGAAAGAAAAATTGGCTTTAAGGGTGGAGTCCTTTGAAAGGAAGAGATGGAAGAAACTCGCGACTGTGTTGTTGCTGAAATTCAAAAAGCTGGACTTGAAATCTCTGCAACGAAAATTCAACAAGTTTCACCTTAGAAGTACCTGGGATGGAAGATGACTGAGACGACAAGAACACCACAAAAAATTCAGATCCGAACCAGAGTCAACAACCTACAAGAGTTACAACAACTTCTAGGAGAAATCGACTGGGTCAGACCGATGTTGGGAATCACCAATGATGAACTGAGTCCGCTCTTCCATTTGCTGAGAGGAAGTTGCGACATCACTTCGCCAAGAACTTTAACCCCTGAAGCTCGTGCTGCTCTCGACAAAGTCACAGAAGCTCTTCAAAAAAGACAAGCTCATCGCTGCGTTCCTGAAAATCCTTTCTTTCTTGCAATCTTAGGAGAGAAGAAGCAGCTTTGTGGTCTCATTTTCCAGTGGGATTCCACAGAACAAGATCCTTTGTTAATAATGGAATGGGATTTTCCTCCCTACAGGTTTTCAAAGACCATTTGCTCAGTTTTAGAAATGATTGCATACATTATAATTAAGGCTAGAACCAGATTGTTAACTTTGGCAGGTCAAGAATTTTCAGTTATCTATTTGCCATTGAAAAATGATTATTTCAATTGGGCAATGCAAAATTCTGATGATTTACAATATGCATTCTTAGGTTTTCCAGGTGTTTGTTCCATACACTATCCAGCTCACAAACTACTGCAAGCAAAATTGAGTTTCAGAGAAAAACCTAAATTGAGTGAAGAACCTTTACATGCTGTGACTCTCTTCACTGATGGCTCTGGTAAAAGCCACAAGTCCGTTGTGACTTGGTTTAATCAAAAGACTAATGTTTGGGAATCTGATATTCAAACAGTAGAGGGATCCCCTCAAATTGTTGAGCCTGCTGCAGTAGTTTGAGCTTTTCAGCTGTTTCCTCAGCCTTTTAATTTGGTCACAGATTCTGCTTATGTTGCTAATGTAGTCAGGAGAATAGAAGGTTCCATTTTAAAGGATGTTAGTAATGAAACTTTACATCGTTGGCTTTCATGTCTTTTTATAACTTTGCAATATAGAACTAATCCATATTTTGTTTCTCACATTAGGGCGCATTCTTCACTTCCTGGATTTTTAGTGGAAGGAAATGCAAGAGCGGACAAGCTGACAATGGTCATTTCTAACACATTGCCAAATAGTTTTGAACAAGCAAAATTGAGTCATGCCTTTTTCCACCAAAATGCACAAGCACTCATGCAAATGTTCCAAATCACTTAAAGTCAAGCTAAAGCTATCATTCATACTTGCCCTGACTGTCAATTGGTACAACCTCCTGTTTCTACAGGAGCAATCAACCCCTGAGGCTTACAAAGCCTACAGTTGTGGCAAACAGATGTTACTAAATAGCCTTCTTTTGGTAAATTTAAAAATATTCATGTTTCCATAGACACGTTCTCTGGTGCAGTTTTTGCTTCCCTTCACACAAGTGATACTGGCAGCCATGCCTGTCATCATTTCCTGCAAGCTTTTGCTTCATTGGGTATACCCCAAGAAGTAAAAACTGACAATGGCCCCGCATACATATCTCAAAAATTGGCCACATTTTTAAATGAATGGGGTGTTCGACGCATTTTTGGTATTCCCCACTCTCCCACAAGCCAAGCAATCATTGAAAGAACACATCAAACCTTAAAACGCATATTAGATCAACAGAGAGGGGGAACGGAAATCACCCCACAGATGAGACTGAGTAAGGCTTTGTATGTTTTTAATTTTCTAAATAGTAAAAGTACAGAACCAGATCCACCAATCTTTAGACACTTTTCAAATAGCACACAGGCAAAACTGAAAGAACATCCTCCTCTTCTAATTAGAAACCCTGACTCTGGACAGATGGAAGGTCCGTTTCAATTAATAACGTGGGGCAAAGGGTATGCTTCTATTTCCACAGGTGCTGGAAGAATTAAGTGGGTTCCTGCCAAAAACGTCAAACCGTATCGCACTTCAGAACCTGTTGTCGAGCCTAGAACTGAGGAAGCGAGTACGCAGACGTAGACCGAATGGAAGGATCCCGGGTCTTGCCTGACGCCTCTTGTGCCTGACGTTCATTGTGCATCGGTGGAACCCGTGAACTCTGATTTTGTGCCAATTTTTATTTATGAGTATACGAATTAAATGCTGAATGTTTGTTTAACAAAGCTAATTTTTGGCTGAAAATTTAGGTTCTTGTTTTGGTTTAGAAAGAATTCTGCCAAAACTTAGTTCTTGAAAGAGATGGGGCAGAATCAAATGGTATACTTGTTTTGCTTGATTTTAATTGTTTTTTGTCGTGCAGATTTGCCTGAGGATCAACCGAAGACGAATGTTTGGGTGACCTTAGCCAAGGCTGCCGGATCGGATACTATATGTCTGTCTAATTCGGAACCAGAAAAGCCTTTCTCAACCTGTTTGGTTGGTGTGCCAGTGAAAGAGTTTCCTTTGGTCAGAAAAGAATCCAATGGTAAACCAGGTGGAATTGACAATGGAAACAGTCCTTCCTTCAATTGGAACATTTGTTCCAAGAAACTTCTCAGGGCAGCAAATGTTTCAAACAGTTGGGATGTGTTTCTACAGACGGACCAATCTCCACGGCAATTGCCAAAAGGGTATTGGATCATTTGCGGAGACAGAGGTTGGCAAGGCATTCCAGCCCACCTTGAAGGTGGCCCTTGCAGCATTGGTATGCTTACCATAATTGCCCCCACTGCCAAAGCAGTGATGAAAAAGAAACAAAGGAAAACAAGAGCTGTTCCTCATTATGATGAGAACTGTCAGAGTGATTTTATGCCTTGGAATGCCGCCAGAAGGGTTTCAGCAGGTATATTTCTACCCCAATTGGCTTCAGCTGTGGCATTGAGACAATTAGATCGAGTTGGATGTTGGCTGAGCAAACAAGCTAATGCCACATCCTCCGCAATCAGTGATATGTTGACCAATGTTGATAGTATTAGACATGCTACTCTTCAAAACAGAGCAGCCATTGATTTTCTCTTACTGGCACAAGGACATGGTTGTGAGGAATTGGAAGGTTTGTGTTGTATGAATTTGTCTGATCATTCTGAATCCATTCACAAAAGCATTCAAAAATTAAAGGATCTGACAGCCCAAATTAAAGAAGATGGAGGTTCCTGGTTGGATGATTTGTATCAAAATTGCAGTTTTGCACCTTGGCTAAGGCAACTTTGCAAGATAGGTCTTTACATATTAGGTGTTCTAATACTGATATTGATAGTGGTACCTTGTATACTCTGTTGTGTTCGGCGAATGATGAACAAAACAGTCCGAGAAGTTTTTGTCATTCAAGCAGGAGAATTAGGAAGTAGAAGCACAGAGAGTGTACGAAATCTCACGAAAGCAGTAGATGAGGGTATTGACATGAACGAAGGTTTTGAATTAAGGCCTTGGAATCGACCAGAGTTTTTTGAACGATGCCTTGTGACTGTTGCCAAACATATCTCTTTCAGGGATTGGGTCTTCACAGCATTAAGTTGCTGTGCCGTAATATAGCAATGCTTCAGTTTAGTGAAAATAGGTCTTCAGCAGTTAATAAGCAGAAATTTTGCAATAGAGCTATGAAACGCAAATAGCAAGCGACAAGAAAATGAAAGCTTCTGGGTCAAACAGAGAGGGGGAAATGTTGGAATCCATAAGGTTAGAGGATTTTTAAGAAATGGTTAAAAAGAAGTATGTAGGCCTTAGACTGGAGTTTTGTTAGCATTGCAGAAAAGTTTCCCATGCAAGCAGAAAAAGTTTTCCATGCAAGCAGAAAAGTTTCCCAAGCAGTAGACGTGACAAATAACAATAGGCTTCTGTAGAATTGGCTTTAGGATGGCAACAAGGTTATTTAATGTATATCTTTAGAAGGTTAGCATGAATAGAACTCTGTTCTTTGTCTCTTATCAACTAGTCTTTGTTTTAGCTACGATTACCTATGTTTTATAAGATTGGATAGAATGCTTGTCAATATGTGTTTTCTGTGTCTGATTGGCTGAATTCTAGTCTGAGATGATTTTATGTATTGCTGTATGAGCCCTGTTGAAGGAGACATTTTTTGGTGTGGATCAGTGAGCTGTCATGTCTCCATTTTGTATTTTGAGACTGATGTGCTGGAAATAAAAGCAAAAATCTCTTCACTGGTCTGGTTACCATGTTATCCATATTTGGATATTTTGCCGCGGCCTAGTGGGTTCCTTTTTTAAGGCGTGGGTTCCTGACACCATTGGACTTATACCTGTCCCGTCCCCCGCATATTGCTGCCCCGTGTGAGGACGTAGAATAGAAGAAAAACAAAGAAAAATCGTGGAAGCACCAGCCGCGGAGACCCAAGTGTTAACAAGGAGGACACTGTATCATCTCTCCCGCCGAAACCAAGAAAATTGTAAGTAGCTTATCTCGGGAGAGCGCTTGGGTGACGTTGGGAGGAAAAATAGAGAAAAAGAAAATTATTAAAAGAGCACAAAAATGGGAACGAATTTATCAGAAGTTGAATGGGATGTTTTTTATCAATTAGAGACAATGTTACAAGAAAAAGGTCACTCTGAAATTTCAAAAACTGAGCTTAAAAACTTACTTATCTGGGTTAAAGCGAATACGCAAGATTTAAATCTGCAGTCTGCTTTTTCTTTTCATTTTTGGGATCAGATAAACTGGAGAATCTATAATCTAGTCTCTCTCAAAAAAGATGAAAGCTTAAGAGAACTTGTGCCGGTTTGTAGTGCGCTGTTGTAGTGCTTTTTTAAACAAAGTGATAAAAATAAGATCAACTTGGACTCAGAAAACAGAGCTTCTGGTTCTATCTCACGAAATTCCAGTAAACCAGAGACTGTGTGTGTATCGGAGAATGTTACAAGTGTTGTTGCAAATGCTGAAAGTATTGCTTTGAACTCTGTTGAACAAAATCTTTCTTCTCTCTCTCTGGGAAAAAATGAGACTCTTTCGGACTTTTCTTCGCGTTGTTCTGTTAATGTAAAAATATGTGACTCTTGTAAGGGGGATGGAACAAAGTGTGTAAAAGATGGAAATGGAAAAGTGACTGTACTTCCTAAAATTGTTTGTGCAGGGACACTGAAACCTGAATTGGATTCTGTTGGGCCTGGGGTGGAGGCTGAGGTGGCTGCTTCCACTCGGGAAATTGTGGTTCCAGGGAACTCTTTTTCAGTTAAGCAAAACCATGGTTGTTCTGGTGTTTGTCAATCTATAGATACAGAGAAAGAAAAATTGGCTTTAAGGGTGGAGTCCTTTGAAAGGAAGAGATGGAAGAAACTCGTGACTGTGTTGTTGCTGAAATTCAAAAAGCTGGACTTGAAATCTCTGCAACGAAAATTCAACAAGTTTCACCTTAGAAGTACCTGGGATGGAAGATGACTGAGACGACAAGAACACCACAAAAAATTCAGATCCGAACCAGAGTCAACAACCTACAAGAGTTACAACAACTTCTAGGAGAAATCAACTGGGTCAGACCGATGTTGGGAATCACCAATGATGAACTGAGTCCGCTCTTCCATTTGCTGAGAGGAAGTTGCGACATCACTTCGCCAAGAACTTTAACCCCTGAAGCTCGTGCTGCTCTCGACAAAGTCACAGAAGCTCTTCAAAAAAAAAGACAAGCTCATCGCTGCGTTCCTGAAAATCCTTTCTTTCTTGCAATCTTAGGAGAGAAGAAGCAGCTTTGTGGTCTCATTTTCCAGTGGGATTCCACAGAACAAGATCCTTTGTTAATAATGGAATGGGATTTTCCTCCCTACAGGTTTTCAAAGACCATTTGCTCAGTTTTAGAAATGATTGCATACATTATAATTAAGGCTAGAACCAGATTGTTAACTTTGGCAGGTCAAGAATTTTCAGTTATCTATTTGCCATTGAAAAATGATTATTTCAATTGGGCAATGCAAAATTCTGATGATTTACAATATGCATTCTTAGGTTTTCCAGGTGTTTGTTCCATACACTATCCAGCTCACAAACTACTGCAAGCAAAATTGAGTTTCAGAGAAAAACCTAAATTTAGTGAAGAACCTTTACATGCTGTGACTCTCTTCACTGATGGCTCTGGTAAAAGCCACAAGTCCGTTGTGACTTGGTTTAATCAAAAGACTAATGTTTGGGAATCTGATATTCAAACAGTAGAGGGATCCCCTCAAATTGTTGAGCCTGCTGCAGTAGTTTGAGCTTTTCAGCTGTTTCCTCAGCCTTTTAATTTGGTCACAGATTCTGCTTATGTTGCTAATGTAGTCAGGAGAATAGAAGGTTCCATTTTAAAGGATGTTAGTAATGAAACTTTACATCGTTGGCTTTCATGTCTTTTTATAACTTTGCAATATAGAACTAATCCATATTTTGTTTCTCACATTAGGGCGCATTCTTCACTTCCTGGATTTTTAGTGGAAGGAAATGCAAGAGCGGACAAGCTGACAATGGTCATTTCTAACACATTGCCAAATAGTTTTGAACAAGCAAAATTGAGTCATGCCTTTTTCCACCAAAATGCACAAGCACTCATGCAAATGTTCCAAATCACTTAAAGTCAAGCTAAAGCTATCATTCATACTTGCCCTGACTGTCAATTGGTACAACCTCCTGTTTCTACAGGAGCAATCAACCCCTGAGGCTTACAAAGCCTACAGTTGTGGCAAACAGATGTTACTAAATAGCCTTCTTTTGGTAAATTTAAAAATATTCATGTTTCCATAGACACGTTCTCTGGTGCAGTTTTTGCTTCCCTTCACACAAGTGATACTGGCAGCCATGCCTGTCATCATTTCCTGCAAGCTTTTGCTTCATTGGGTATACCCCAAGAAGTAAAAACTGACAATGGCCCCGCATACATATCTCAAAAATTGGCCACATTTTTAAATGAATGGGGTGTTCGACGCATTTTTGGTATTCCCCACTCTCCCACAAGCCAAGCAATCATTGAAAGAACACATCAAACCTTAAAACGCATATTAGATCAACAGAGAGGGGGAACGGAAATCACCCCACAGATGAGACTGAGTAAGGCTTTGTATGTTTTTAATTTTCTAAATAGTAAAAGTACAGAACCAGATCCACCAATCTTTAGACACTTTTCAAATAGCACACAGGCAAAACTGAAAGAACATCCTCCTCTTCTAATTAGAAACCCTGACTCTGGACAGATGGAAGGTCCGTTTCAATTAATAACGTGGGGCAAAGGGTATGCTTCTATTTCCACAGGTGCTGGAAGAATTAAGTGGGTTCCTGCCAAAAACGTCAAACCGTATCGCACTTCAGAACCTGTTGTCGAGCCTAGAACTGAGGAAGCGAGTACGCAGACGTAGACCGAATGGAAGGATCCCGGGTCTTGCCTGACGCCTCTTGTGCCTGACGTTCATTGTGCATCGGTGGAACCCGTGAACTCTGATTTTGTGCCAATTTTTATTTATGAGTATACGAATTAAATGCTGAATGTTTGTTTAACAAAGCTAATTTTTGGCTGAAAATTTAGGTTCTTGTTTTGGTTTAGAAAGAATTCTGCCAAAACTTAGTTCTTGAAAGAGATGGGGCAGAATCAAATGGTATACTTGTTTTGCTTGATTTTAATTGTTTTTTGTCGTGCAGATTTGCCTGAGGATCAACCGAAGACGAATGTTTGGGTGACCTTAGCCAAGGCTGCCGGATCGGATACTATATGTCTGTCTAATTCGGAACCAGAAAAGCCTTTCTCAACCTGTTTGGTTGGTGTGCCAGTGAAAGAGTTTCCTTTGGTCAGAAAAGAATCCAATGGTAAACCAGGTGGAATTGACAATGGAAACAGTCCTTCCTTCAATTGGAACATTTGTTCCAAGAAACTTCTCAGGGCAGCAAATGTTTCAAACAGTTGGGATGTGTTTCTACAGACGGACCAATCTCCACGGCAATTGCCAAAAGGGTATTGGATCATTTGCGGAGACAGAGGTTGGCAAGGCATTCCAGCCCACCTTGAAGGTGGCCCTTGCAGCACTGGTATGCTTCCCATAATTGCCCCCACTGCCAAAGCAGTGATGAAAAAGAAACAAAGGAAAACAAGAGCTGTTCCTCATTATGATGAGAACTGTCAGAGTGATTTTATGCCTTGGAATGCCGCCAGAAGGGTTTCAGCAGGTATATTTCTACCCCAATTGGCTTCAGCTGTGGCATTGAGACAATTAGATCAAGTTGGATGTTGGCTGAGCAAACAAGCTAATGCCACATCCTCCGCAATCAGTGATATGTTGACCAATGTTGATAGTATTAGACATGCTACTCTTCAAAACAGAGCAGCCATTGATTTTCTCTTACTGGCACAAGGACATGGTTGTGAGGAATTGGAAGGTTTGTGTTGTATGAATTTGTCTGATCATTCTGAATCCATTCACAAAAGCATTCAAAAATTAAAGGATCTGACAGCCCAAATTAAAGAAGATGGAGGTTCCTGGTTGGATGATTTGTATCAAAATTGCAGTTTTGCACCTTGGCTAAGGCAACTTTGCAAGATAGGTCTTTACATATTAGGTGTTCTAATACTGATATTGATAGTGGTACCTTGTATACTCTGTTGTGTTCGGCGAATGATGAACAAAACAGTCCGAGAAGTTTTTGTCATTCAAGCAGGAGAATTAGGAAGTAGAAGCACAGAGAGTGTACGAAATCTCACGAAAGCAGTAGATGAGGGTATTGACATGAACGAAGGTTTTGAATTAAGGCCTTGGAATCGACCAGAGTTTTTTGAACGATGCCTTGTGACTGTTGCCAAACATATCTCTTTCAGGGATTGGGTCTTCACAGCATTAAGTTGCTGTGCCGTAATATAGCAATGCTTCAGTTTAGTGAAAATAGGTCTTCAGCAGTTAATAAGCAGAAATTTTGCAGTAGAGCTATGAAACGCAAATAGCAAGCGACAAGAAAATGAAAGCTTCTGGGTCAAACAGAGAGGGGGAAATGTTGGAATCCATAAGGTTAGAGGATTTTTAAGAAATGGTTAAAAAGAAGTATGTAGGCCTTAGACTGGAGTTTTGTTAGCATTGCAGAAAAGTTTCCCATGCAAGCAGAAAAAGTTTTCCATGCAAGCAGAAAAGTTTCCCAAGCAGTAGACGTGACAAATAACAATAGGCTTCTGTAGAATTGGCTTTAGGATGGCAACAAGGTTATTTAATGTATATCTTTAGAAGGTTAGCATGAATAGAACTCTGTTCTTTGTCTCTTATCAACTAGTCTTTGTTTTAGCTACGATTACCTATGTTTTATAAGATTGGATAGAATGCTTGTCAAGATGTGTTTTCTGTGTCTGATTGGCTGAATTCTAGTCTGAGATGATTTTATGTATTGCTGTATGAGCCCTGTTGAAGGAGACATTTTTTGGTGTGGATCAGTGAGCTGTCATGTCTCCATTTTGTATTTTGAGACTGATGTGCTGGAAATAAAAGCAAAAATCTCTTCACTGGTCTGGTTACCATGTTATCCATATTTGGATATTTTGCCGCGGCCTAGTGGGTTCCTTTTTTAAGGCGTGGGTTCCTGACACCATTGGACTTATACCTGTCCCGTCCCCCGCATATTGCTGCCCCGTGTGAGGACGTAGAATAGAAGAAAAACAAAGAAAAATCGTGGAAGCACCAGCCGCGGAGACCCAAGTGTTAACAAGGAGGACACTGTATCATCTCTCCCGCCGAAACCAAGAAAATTGTAAGTAACTTATCTCGGGAGAGCGCTTGGGTGACGTTGGGAGGAAAAATAGAGAAAAAGAAAATTATTAAAAGAGCACAAAAATGGGAACGAATTTATCAGAAGTTGAATGGGATGTTTTTCATCAATTAGAGACAATGTTACAAGAAAAAGGTCACTCTGAAATTTCAAAAACTGAGCTTAAAAACTTACTTATCTGGGTTAAAGCGAATACGCAAGATTTAAATCTGCAGTCTGCTTTTTCTTTTCATTTTTGGGATCAGATAAACTGGAGAATCTATAATCTAGTCTCTCTCAAAAAAGATGAAAGCTTAAGAGAACTTGTGCCGGTTTGTAGTGCGCTGTTGTAGTGCTTTTTTAAACAAAGTGATAAAAATAAGATCAACTTGGACTCAGAAAACAGAGCTTCTGGTTCTATCTCACGAAATTCCAGTAAACCAGAGACTGTGTGTGTATCGGAGAATGTTACAAGTGTTGTTGCAAATGCTGAAAGTATTGCTTTGAACTCTGTTGAACAAAATCTTTCTTCTCTCTCTCTGGGAAAAAATGAGACTCTTTCGGACTTTTCTTCGCGTTGTTCTGTTAATGTAAAAATATGTGACTCTTGTAAGGGGGATGGAACAAAGTGTGTAAAAGATGGAAATGAAAAAGTGACTGTACTTCCTAAAATTGTTTGTGCGGGGACACTGAAACCTGAATTGGATTCTGTTGGGCCTGGGGTGGAGGCTGAGGTGGCTGCTTCCACTCGGGAAATTGTGGTTCCAGGGAACTCTTTTTCAGTTAAGCAAAACCATGGTTGTTCTGGTGTTTGTCAATCTATAGATACAGAGAAAGAAAAATTGGCTTTAAGGGTGGAGTCCTTTGAAAGGAAGAGATGGAAGAAACTCGTGACTGTGTTGTTGCTGAAATTCAAAAAGCTGGACTTGAAATCTCTGCAACGAAAATTCAACAAGTTTCACCTTAGAAGTACCTGGGATGGAAGATGACTGAGACGACAAGAACACCACAAAAAATTCAGATCCGAACCAGAGTCAACAACCTACAAGAGTTACAACAACTTCTAGGAGAAATCAACTGGGTCAGACCGATGTTGGGAATCACCAATGATGAACTGAGTCCGCTCTTCCATTTGCTGAGAGGAAGTTGCGACATCACTTCGCCAAGAACTTTAACCCCTGAAGCTCGTGCTGCTCTCGACAAAGTCACAGAAGCTCTTCAAAAAAGACAAGCTCATCGCTGCGTTCCTGAAAATCCTTTCTTTCTTGCAATCTTAGGAGAGAAGAAGCAGCTTTGTGGTCTCATTTTCCAGTGGGATTCCACAGAACAAGATCCTTTGTTAATAATGGAATGGGATTTTCCTCCCTACAGGTTTTCAAAGACCATTTGCTCAGTTTTAGAAATGATTGCATACATTATAATTAAGGCTAGAACCAGATTGTTAACTTTGGCAGGTCAAGAATTTTCAGTTATCTATTTGCCATTGAAAAATGATTATTTCAATTGGGCAATGCAAAATTCTGATGATTTACAATATGCATTCTTAGGTTTTCTAGGTGTTTGTTCCATACACTATCCAGCTCACAAACTACTGCAAGCAAAATTGAGTTTCAGAGAAAAACCTAAATTGAGTGAAGAACCTTTACATGCTGTGACTCTCTTCACTGATGGCTCTGGTAAAAGCCACAAGTCCGTTGTGACTTGGTTTAATCAAAAGACTAATGTTTGGGAATCTGATATTCAAACAGTAGAGGGATCCCCTCAAATTGTTGAGCCTGCTGCAGTAGTTTGAGCTTTTCAGCTGTTTCCTCAGCCTTTTAATTTGGTCACAGATTCTGCTTATGTTGCTAATGTAGTCAGGAGAATAGAAGGTTCCATTTTAAAGGATGTTAGTAATGAAACTTTACATCGTTGGCTTTCATGTCTTTTTATAACTTTGCAATATAGAACTAATCCATATTTTGTTTCTCACATTAGGGCGCATTCTTCACTTCCTGGATTTTTAGTGGAAGGAAATGCAAGAGCGGACAAGCTGACAATGGTCATTTCTAACACATTGCCAAATAGTTTTGAACAAGCAAAATTGAGTCGTGCCTTTTTCCACCAAAATGCACAAGCACTCATGCAAATGTTCCAAATCACTTAAAGTCAAGCTAAAGCTATCATTCATACTTGCCCTGACTGTCAATTGGTACAACCTCCTGTTTCTACAGGAGCAATCAACCCCCGAGGCTTACAAAGCCTACAGTTGTGGCAAACAGATGTTACTAAATAGCCTTCTTTTGATAAATTTAAAAATATTCATGTTTCCATAGACACGTTCTCTGGTGCAGTTTTTGCTTCCCTTCACACAAGTGATACTGGCAGCCATGCCTGTCATCATTTCCTGCAAGCTTTTGCTTCATTGGGTATACCCCAAGAAGTAAAAACTGACAATGGCCCCGCATACATATCTCAAAAATTGGCCACATTTTTAAATGAATGGGGTGTTCGACGCATTTTTGGTATTCCCCACTCTCCCACAAGCCAAGCAATCATTAAAAGAACACATCAAACCTTAAAACGCATATTAGATCAACAGAGAGGGGGAACGGAAATCACCCCACAGATGAGACTGAGTAAGGCTTTGTATGTTTTTAATTTTCTAAATAGTAAAAGTACAGAACCAGATCCACCAATCTTTAGACACTTTTCAAATAGCACACAGGCAAAACTGAAAGAACATCCTCCTCTTCTAATTAGAAACCCTGACTCTGGACAGATGGAAGGTCCGTTTCAATTAATAACGTGGGGCAAAGGGTATGCTTCTATTTCCACAGGTGCTGGAAGAATTAAGTGGGTTCCTGCCAAAAACGTCAAACCGTATCGCACTTCAGAACCTGTTGTCGAGCCTAGAACTGAGGAAGCGAGTACGCAGACGTAGACCGAATGGAAGGATCCCGGGTCTCGCCTGACGCCTCTTGTGCCTGACGTTCATTGTGCATCGGTGGAACCCGTGAACTCTGATTTTGTGCCAATTTTTATTTATGAGTATACGAATTAAATGCTGAATGTTTGTTTAACAAAGCTAATTTTTGGCTGAAAATTTAGGTTCTTGTTTTGGTTTAGAAAGAATTCTGCCAAAACTTAGTTCTTGAAAGAGATGGGGCAGAATCAAATGGTATACTTGTTTTGCTTGATTTCAATTGTTTTTTGTCGTGCAGATTTGCCTGAGGATCAACCGAAGACGAATGTTTGGGTGACCTTAGCCAAGGCTGCCAGATCGGATACTATATGTCTGTCTAATTCAGAACCAGAAAAGCCTTTCTCAACCTGTTTGGTTGGTGTGCCAGTGAAAGAGTTTCCTTTGGTCAGAAAAGAATCCAATGGTAAACCAGGTGGAATTGACAATGGAAACAGTCCTTCCTTCAATTGGAACATTTGTTCCAAGAAACTTCTCAGGGCAGCAAATGTTTCAAACAGTTGGGATGTGTTTCTACAGACGGACCAATCTCCACGGCAATTGCCAAAAGGGTATTGGATCATTTGCGGAGACAGAGGTTGGCAAGGCATTCCAGCCCACCTTGAAGGTGGCCCTTGCAGCATTGGTATGCTTACCATAATTGCCCCCACTGCCAAAGCAGTGATGAAAAAGAAACAAAGGAAAACAAGAGCTGTTCCTCATTATGATGAGAACTGTCAGAGTGATTTTATGCCTTGGAATGCCGCCAGAAGGGTTTCAGCAGGTATATTTCTACCCCAATTGGCTTCAGCTGTGGCATTGAGACAATTAGATCGAGTTGGATGTTGGCTGAGCAAACAAGCTAATGCCACATCCTCCGCAATCAGTGATATGTTGACCAATGTTGATAGTATTAGACATGCTACTCTTCAAAACAGAGCAGCCATTGATTTTCTCTTACTGGCACAAGGACATGGTTGTGAGGAATTGGAAGGTTTGTGTTGTATGAATTTGTCTGATCATTCTGAATCCATTCACAAAAGCATTCAAAAATTAAAGGATCTGACAGCCCAAATTAAAGAAGATGGAGGTTCCTGGTTGGATGATTTGTATCAAAATTGCAGTTTTGCACCTTGGCTAAGGCAACTTTGCAAGATAGGTCTTTACATATTAGGTGTTCTAATACTGATATTGATAGTGGTACCTTGTATACTCTGTTGTGTTCGGCGAATGATGAACAAAACAGTCCGAGAAGTTTTTGTCATTCAAGCAGGAGAATTAGGAAGTAGAAGCACAGAGAGTGTACGAAATCTCACGAAAGCAGTAGATGAGGGTATTGACATGAACGAAGGTTTTGAATTAAGGCCTTGGAATCGACCAGAGTTTTTTGAACGATGCCTTGTGACTGTTGCCAAACATATCTCTTTCAGGGATTGGGTCTTCACAGCATTAAGTTGCTGTGCCGTAATATAGCAATGCTTCAGTTTAGTGAAAATAGGTCTTCAGCAGATAATAAGCAGAAATTTTGCAATAGAGCTATGAAACGCAAATAGCAAGCGACAAGAAAATGAAAGCTTCTGGGTCAAACAGAGAGGGGGAAATGTTGGAATCCATAAGGTTAGAGGATTTTTAAGAAATGGTTAAAAAGAAGTATGTAGGCCTTAGACTGGAGTTTTGTTAGCATTGCAGAAAAGTTTCCCATGCAAGCAGAAAAAGTTTTCCATGCAAGCAGAAAAGTTTCCCAAGCAGTAGACGTGACAAATAACAATAGGCTTCTGTAGAATTGGCTTTAGGATGGCAACAAGGTTATTTAATGTATATCTTTAGAAGGTTAGCATGAATAGAACTCTGTTCTTTGTCTCTTATCAACTAGTCTTTGTTTTAGCTACGATTACCTATGTTTTATAAGATTGGATAGAATGCTTGTCAATATGTGTTTTCTGTGTCTGATTGGCTGAATTCTAGTCTGAGATGATTTTATGTATTGCTGTATGAGCCCTGTTGAAGGAGACATTTTTTGGTGTGGATCAGTGAGCTGTCATGTCTCCATTTTGTATTTTGAGACTGATGTGCTGGAAATAAAAGCAAAAATCTCTTCACTGGTCTGGTTACCATGTTATCCATATTTGGATATTTTGCCGCGGCCTAGTGGGTTCCTTTTTTAAGGCGTGGGTTCCTGACACCATTGGACTTATACCTGTCCCGTCCCCCGCATATTGCTGCCCCGTGTGAGGACGTAGAATAGAAGAAAAACAAAGAAAAATCGTGGAAGCACCAGCCGCGGAGACCCAAGTGTTAACAAGGAGGACACTGTATCATCTCTCCCGCCGAAACCAAGAAAATTGTAAGTAACTTATCTCGGGAGAGCGCTTGGGTGACGTTGGGAGGAAAAATAGAGAAAAAGAAAATTATTAAAAGCGCACAAAAATGGGAACGAATTTATCAGAAGTTGAATGGGATGTTTTTCATCAATTAGAGACAATGTTACAAGAGAAAGGTCACTCTGAAATTTCAAAAACTGAGCTTAAAAACTTACTTATCTGGGTTAAAGCGAATACGCAAGATTTAAATCTGCAGTCTGCTTTTTCTTTTCATTTTTGGGATCAGATAAACTGGAGAATCTATAATCTAGTCTCTCTCAAAAAAGATGAAAGCTTAAGAGAACTTGTGCCGGTTTGTAGTGCGCTGTTGTAGTGCTTTTTTAAACAAAGTGATAAAAATAAGATCAACTTGGACTCAGAAAACAGAGCTTCTGGTTCTATCTCACGAAATTCCAGTAAACCAGAGACTGTGTGTGTATCGGAGAATGTTACAAGTGTTGTTGCAAATGCTGAAAGTATTGCTTTGAACTCTGTTGAACAAAATCTTTCTTCTCTCTCTCTGGGAAAAAATGAGACTCTTTCGGACTTTTCTTCGCGTTGTTCTGTTAATGTAAAAATATGTGACTCTTGTAAGGGGGATGGAACAAAGTGTGTAAAAGATGGAAATGAAAAAGTGACTGTACTTCCTAAAATTGTTTGTGCAGGGACACTGAAACCTGAATTGGATTCTGTTGGGCCTGGGGTGGAGGCTGAGGTGGCTGCTTCCACTCGGGAAATTGTGGTTCCAGGGAACTCTTTTTCAGTTAAGCAAAACCATGGTTGTTCTGGTGTTTGTCAATCTATAGATACAGAGAAAGAAAAATTGGCTTTAAGGGTGGAGTCCTTTGAAAGGAAGAGATGGAAGAAACTCGCGACTGTGTTGTTGCTGAAATTCAAAAAGCTGGACTTGAAATCTCTGCAACGAAAATTCAACAAGTTTCACCTTAGAAGTACCTGGGATGGAAGATGACTGAGACGACAAGAACACCACAAAAAATTCAGATCCGAACCAGAGTCAACAACCTACAAGAGTTACAACAACTTCTAGGAGAAATCAACTGGGTCAGACCGATGTTGGGAATCACCAATGATGAACTGAGTCCGCTCTTCCATTTGCTGAGAGGAAGTTGCGACATCACTTCGCCAAGAACTTTAACCCCTGAAGCTCGTGCTGCTCTCGACAAAGTCACAGAAGCTCTTCAAAAAAAAAAGACAAGCTCATCGCTGCGTTCCTGAAAATCCTTTCTTTCTTGCAATCTTAGGAGAGAAGAAGCAGCTTTGTGGTCTCATTTTCCAGTGGGATTCCACAGAACAAGATCCTTTGTTAATAATGGAATGGGATTTTCCTCCCTACAGGTTTTCAAAGACCATTTGCTCAGTTTTAGAAATGATTGCATACATTATAATTAAGGCTAGAACCAGATTGCTAACTTTGGCAGGTCAAGAATTTTCAGTTATCTATTTGCCATTGAAAAATGATTATTTCAATTGGGCAATGCAAAATTCTGATGATTTACAATATGCATTCTTAGGTTTTCCAGGTGTTTGTTCCATACACTATCCAGCTCACAAACTACTGCAAGCAAAATTGAGTTTCAGAGAAAAACCTAAATTGAGTGAAGAACCTTTACATGCTGTGACTCTCTTCACTGATGGCTCTGGTAAAAGCCACAAGTCCGTTGTGACTTGGTTTAATCAAAAGACTAATGTTTGGGAATCTGATATTCAAACAGTAGAGGGATCCCCTCAAATTGTTGAGCCTGCTGCAGTAGTTTGAGCTTTTCAGCTGTTTCCTCAGCCTTTTAATTTGGTCACAGATTCTGCTTATGTTGCTAATGTAGTCAGGAGAATAGAAGGTTCCATTTTAAAGGATGTTAGTAATGAAACTTTACATCGTTGGCTTTCATGTCTTTTTATAACTTTGCAATATAGAACTAATCCATATTTTGTTTCTCACATTAGGGCGCATTCTTCACTTCCTGGATTTTTAGTGGAAGGAAATGCAAGAACGGACAAGCTGACAATGGTCATTTCTAACACATTGCCAAATAGTTTTGAACAAGCAAAATTGAGTCATGCCTTTTTCCACCAAAATGCACAAGCACTCATGCAAATGTTCCAAATCACTTAAAGTCAAGCTAAAGCTATCATTCATACTTGCCCTGACTGTCAATTGGTACAACCTCCTGTTTCTACAGGAGCAATCAACCCCCGAGGCTTACAAAGCCTACAGTTGTGGCAAACAGATGTTACTAAATAGCCTTCTTTTGGTAAATTTAAAAATATTCATGTTTCCATAGACACGTTCTCTGGTGCAGTTTTTGCTTCCCTTCACACAAGTGATACTGGCAGCCATGCCTGTCATCATTTCCTGCAAGCTTTTGCTTCATTGGGTATACCCTAAGAAGTAAAAACTGACAATGGCCCCGCATACATATCTCAAAAATTGGCCACATTTTTAAATGAATGGGGTGTTCGACGCATTTTTGGTATTCCCCACTCTCCCACAAGCCAAGCAATCATTGAAAGAACACATCAAACCTTAAAACGCATATTAGATCAACAGAGAGGGGGAACGGAAATCACCCCACAGATGAGACTGAGTAAGGCTTTGTATGTTTTTAATTTTCTAAATAGTAAAAGTACAGAACCAGATCCACCAATCTTTAGACACTTTTCAAATAGCACACAGGCAAAACTGAAAGAACATCCTCCTCTTCTAATTAGAAACCCTGACTCTGGACAGATGGAAGGTCCGTTTCAATTAATAACGTGGGGCAAAGGGTATGCTTCTATTTCCACAGGTGCTGGAAGAATTAAGTGGGTTCCTGCCAAAAACGTCAAACCGTATCGCACTTCAGAACCTGTTGTCGAGCCTAGAACTGAGGAAGCGAGTACGCAGACGTAGACCGAATGGAAGGATCCCGGGTCTCGCCTGACGCCTCTTGTGCCTGACGTTCATTGTGCATCGGTGGAACCCGTGAACTCTGATTTTGTGCCAATTTTTATTTATGAGTATACGAATTAAATGCTGAATGTTTGTTTAACAAAGCTAATTTTTGGCTGAAAATTTAGGTTCTTGTTTTGGTTTAGAAAGAATTCTGCCAAAACTTAGTTCTTGAAAGAGATGGGGCAGAATCAAATGGTATACTTGTTTTGCTTGATTTTAATTGTTTTTTGTCGTGCAGATTTGCCTGAGGATCAACCGAAGACGAATGTTTGGGTGACCTTAGCCAAGGCTGCCAGATCGGATACTATATGTCTGTCTAATTCGGAACCAGAAAAGCCTTTCTCAACCTGTTTGGTTGGTGTGCCAGTGAAAGAGTTTCCTTTGGTCAGAAAAGAATCCAATGGTAAACCAGGTGGAATTGACAATGGAAACAGTCCTTCCTTCAATTGGAACATTTGTTCCAAGAAACTTCTCAGGGCAGCAAATGTTTCAAACAGTTGGGATGTGTTTCTACAGACGGACCAATCTCCACGGCAATTGCCAAAAGGGTATTGGATCATTTGCGGAGACAGAGGTTGGCAAGGCATTCCAGCCCACCTTGAAGGTGGCCCTTGCAGCACTGGTATGCTTCCCATAATTGCCCCCACTGCCAAAGCAGTGATGAAAAAGAAACAAAGGAAAACAAGAGCTGTTCCTCATTATGATGAGAACTGTCAGAGTGATTTTATGCCTTGGAATGCCGCCAGAAGGGTTTCAGCAGGTATATTTCTACCCCAATTGGCTTCAGCTGTGGCATTGAGACAATTAGATCAAGTTGGATGTTGGCTGAGCAAACAAGCTAATGCCACATCCTCCGCAATCAGTGATATGTTGACCAATGTTGATAGTATTAGACATGCTACTCTTCAAAACAGAGCAGCCATTGATTTTCTCTTACTGGCACAAGGACATGGTTGTGAGGAATTGGAAGGTTTGTGTTGTATGAATTTGTCTGATCATTCTGAATCCATTCACAAAAGCATTCAAAAATTAAAGGATCTGACAGCCCAAATTAAAGAAGATGGAGGTTCCTGGTTGGATGATTTGTATCAAAATTGCAGTTTTGCACCTTGGCTAAGGCAACTTTGCAAGATAGGTCTTTACATATTAGGTGTTCTAATACTGATATTGATAGTGGTACCTTGTATACTCTGTTGTGTTCGGCGAATGATGAACAAAACAGTCCGAGAAGTTTTTGTCATTCAAGCAGGAGAATTAGGAAGTAGAAGCACAGAGAGTGTACGAAATCTCACGAAAGCAGTAGATGAGGGTATTGACATGAACGAAGGTTTTGAATTAAGGCCTTGGAATCGACCAGAGTTTTTTGAACGATGCCTTGTGACTGTTGCCAAACATATCTCTTTCAGGGATTGGGTCTTCACAGCATTAAGTTGCTGTGCCGTAATATAGCAATGCTTCAGTTTAGTGAAAATAGGTCTTCAGCAGATAATAAGCAGAAATTTTGCAATAGAGCTATGAAACGCAAATAGCAAGCGACAAGAAAATGAAAGCTTCTGGGTCAAACAGAGAGGGGGAAATGTTGGAATCCATAAGGTTAGAGGATTTTTAAGAAATGGTTAAAAAGAAGTATGTAGGCCTTAGACTGGAGTTTTGTTAGCATTGCAGAAAAGTTTCCCATGCAAGCAGAAAAAGTTTTCCATGCAAGCAGAAAAGTTTCCCAAGCAGTAGACGTGACAAATAACAATAGGCTTCTGTAGAATTGGCTTTAGGATGGCAACAAGGTTATTTAATGTATATCTTTAGAAGGTTAGCATGAATAGAACTCTGTTCTTTGTCTCTTATCAACTAGTCTTTGTTTTAGCTACGATTACCTATGTTTTATAAGATTGGATAGAATGCTTGTCAATATGTGTTTTCTGTGTCTGATTGGCTGAATTCTAGTCTGAGATGATTTTATGTATTGCTGTATGAGCCCTGTTGAAGGAGACATTTTTTGGTGTGGATCAGTGAGCTGTCATGTCTCCATTTTGTATTTTGAGACTGATGTGCTGGAAATAAAAGCAAAAATCTCTTCACTGGTCTGGTTACCATGTTATCCATATTTGGATATTTTGCCGCGGCCTAGTGGGTTCCTTTTTTAAGGCGTGGGTTCCTGACACCATTGGACTTATACCTGTCCCGTCCCCCGCATATTGCTGCCCCGTGTGAGGACGTAGAATAGAAGAAAAACAAAGAAAAATCGTGGAAGCACCAGCCGCGGAGACCCAAGTGTTAACAAGGAGGACACTGTATCATCTCTCCCGCCGAAACCAAGAAAATTGTAAGTAACTTATCTCGGGAGAGCGCTTGGGTGACGTTGGGAGGAAAAATAGAGAAAAAGAAAATTATTAAAAGAGCACAAAAATGGGAACGAATTTATCAGAAGTTGAATGGGATGTTTTTCATCAATTAGAGACAATGTTACAAGAAAAAGGTCACTCTGAAATTTCAAAAACTGAGCTTAAAAACTTACTTATCTGGGTTAAAGCGAATACGCAAGATTTAAATCTGCAGTCTGCTTTTTCTTTTCATTTTTGGGATCAGATAAACTGGAGAATCTATAATCTAGTCTCTCTCAAAAAAGATGAAAGCTTAAGAGAACTTGTGCCGGTTTGTAGTGCGCTGTTGTAGTGCTTTTTTAAACAAAGTGATAAAAATAAGATCAACTTGGACTCAGAAAACAGAGCTTCTGGTTCTATCTCACGAAATTCCAGTAAACCAGAGACTGTGTGTGTATCGGAGAATGTTACAAGTGTTGTTGCAAATGCTGAAAGTATTGCTTTGAACTCTGTTGAACAAAATCTTTCTTCTCTCTCTCTGGGAAAAAATGAGACTCTTTCGGACTTTTCTTCGCGTTGTTCTGTTAATGTAAAAATATGTGACTCTTGTAAGGGGGATGGAACAAAGTGTGTAAAAGATGGAAATGAAAAAGTGACTGTACTTCCTAAAATTGTTTGTGCAGGGACACTGAAACCTGAATTGGATTCTGTTGGGCCTGGGGTGGAGGCTGAGGTGGCTGCTTCCACTCGGGAAATTGTGGTTCCAGGGAACTCTTTTTCAGTTAAGCAAAACCATGGTTGTTCTGGTGTTTGTCAATCTATAGATACAGAGAAAGAAAAATTGGCTTTAAGGGTGGAGTCCTTTGAAAGGAAGAGATGGAAGAAACTCGCGACTGTGTTGTTGCTGAAATTCAAAAAGCTGGACTTGAAATCTCTGCAACGAAAATTCAACAAGTTTCACCTTAGAAGTACCTGGGATGGAAGATGACTGAGACGACAAGAACACCACAAAAAATTCAGATCCGAACCAGAGTCAACAACCTACAAGAGTTACAACAACTTCTAGGAGAAATCAACTGGGTCAGACCGATGTTGGGAATCACCAATGATGAACTGAGTCCGCTCTTCCATTTGCTGAGAGGAAGTTGCGACATCACTTCGCCAAGAACTTTAACCCCTGAAGCTCGTGCTGCTCTCGACAAAGTCACAGAAGCTCTTCAAAAAAAAAAGACAAGCTCATCGCTGCGTTCCTGAAAATCCTTTCTTTCTTGCAATCTTAGGAGAGAAGAAGCAGCTTTGTGGTCTCATTTTCCAGTGGGATTCCACAGAACAAGATCCTTTGTTAATAATGGAATGGGATTTTCCTCCCTACAGGTTTTCAAAGACCATTTGCTCAGTTTTAGAAATGATTGCATACATTATAATTAAGGCTAGAACCAGATTGCTAACTTTGGCAGGTCAAGAATTTTCAGTTATCTATTTGCCATTGAAAAATGATTATTTCAATTGGGCAATGCAAAATTCTGATGATTTACAATATGCATTCTTAGGTTTTCCAGGTGTTTGTTCCATACACTATCCAGCTCACAAACTACTGCAAGCAAAATTGAGTTTCAGAGAAAAACCTAAATTGAGTGAAGAACCTTTACATGCTGTGACTCTCTTCACTGATGGCTCTGGTAAAAGCCACAAGTCCGTTGTGACTTGGTTTAATCAAAAGACTAATGTTTGGGAATCTGATATTCAAACAGTAGAGGGATCCCCTCAAATTGTTGAGCCTGCTGCAGTAGTTTGAGCTTTTCAGCTGTTTCCTCAGCCTTTTAATTTGGTCACAGATTCTGCTTATGTTGCTAATGTAGTCAGGAGAATAGAAGGTTCCATTTTAAAGGATGTTAGTAATGAAACTTTACATCGTTGGCTTTCATGTCTTTTTATAACTTTGCAATATAGAACTAATCCATATTTTGTTTCTCACATTAGGGCGCATTCTTCACTTCCTGGATTTTTAGTGGAAGGAAATGCAAGAACGGACAAGCTGACAATGGTCATTTCTAACACATTGCCAAATAGTTTTGAACAAGCAAAATTGAGTCGTGCCTTTTTCCACCAAAATGCACAAGCACTCATGCAAATGTTCCAAATCACTTAAAGTCAAGCTAAAGCTATCATTCATACTTGCCCTGACTGTCAATTGGTACAACCTCCTGTTTCTACAGGAGCAATCAACCCCCGAGGCTTACAAAGCCTACAGTTGTGGCAAACAGATGTTACTAAATAGCCTTCTTTTGGTAAATTTAAAAATATTCATGTTTCCATAGACACGTTCTCTGGTGCAGTTTTTGCTTCCCTTCACACAAGTGATACTGGCAGCCATGCCTGTCATCATTTCCTGCAAGCTTTTGCTTCATTGGGTATACCCCAAGAAGTAAAAACTGACAATGGCCCCGCATACATATCTCAAAAATTGGCCACATTTTTAAATGAATGGGATGTTCGATGCATTTTTGGTATTCCCCACTCTCCCACAAGCCAAGCAATCATTGAAAGAACACATCAAACCTTAAAACGCATATTAGATCAACAGAGAGGGGGAACGGAAATCACCCCACAGATGAGACTGAGTAAGGCTTTGTATGTTTTTAATTTTCTAAATAGTAAAAGTACAGAACCAGATCCACCAATCTTTAGACACTTTTCAAATAGCACACAGGCAAAACTGAAAGAACATCCTCCTCTTCTAATTAGAAACCCTGACTCTGGACAGATGGAAGGTCCGTTTCAATTAATAACGTGGGGCAAAGGGTATGCTTCTATTTCCACAGGTGCTGGAAGAATTAAGTGGGTTCCTGCCAAAAACGTCAAACCGTATCGCACTTCAGAACCTGTTGTCGAGCCTAGAACTGAGGAAGCGAGTACGCAGACGTAGACCGAATGGAAGGATCCCGGGTCTCGCCTGACGCCTCTTGTGCCTGACGTTCATTGTGCATCGGTGGAACCCGTGAACTCTGATTTTGTGCCAATTTTTATTTATGAGTATACGAATTAAATGCTGAATGTTTGTTTAACAAAGCTAATTTTTGGCTGAAAATTTAGGTTCTTGTTTTGGTTTAGAAAGAATTCTGCCAAAACTTAGTTCTTGAAAGAGATGGGGCAGAATCAAATGGTATACTTGTTTTGCTTGATTTTAATTGTTTTTTGTCGTGCAGATTTGCCTGAGGATCAACCGAAGACGAATGTTTGGGTGACCTTAGCCAAGGCTGCCAGATCGGATACTATATGTCTGTCTAATTCGGAACCAGAAAAGCCTTTCTCAACCTGTTTGGTTGGTCTGCCAGTGAAAGAGTTTCCTTTGGTCAGAAAAGAATCCAATGGTAAACCAGGTGGAATTGACAATGGAAACAGTCCTTCCTTCAATTGGAACATTTGTTCCAAGAAACTTCTCAGGGCAGCAAATGTTTCAAACAGTTGGGATGTGTTTCTACAGACGGACCAATCTCCACGGCAATTGCCAAAAGGGTATTGGATCATTTGCGGAGACAGAGGTTGGCAAGGCATTCCAGCCCACCTTGAAGGTGGCCCTTGCAGCACTGGTATGCTTCCCATAATTGCCCCCACTGCCAAAGCAGTGATGAAAAAGAAACAAAGGAAAACAAGAGCTGTTCCTCATTATGATGAGAACTGTCAGAGTGATTTTATGCCTTGGAATGCCGCCAGAAGGGTTTCAGCAGGTATATTTCTACCCCAATTGGCTTCAGCTGTGGCATTGAGACAATTAGATCGAGTTGGATGTTGGCTGAGCAAACAAGCTAATGCCACATCCTCCGCAATCAGTGATATGTTGACCAATGTTGATAGTATTAGACATGCTACTCTTCAAAACAGAGCAGCCATTGATTTTCTCTTACTGGCACAAGGACATGGTTGTGAGGAATTGGAAGGTTTGTGTTGTATGAATTTGTCTGATCATTCTGAATCCATTCACAAAAGCATTCAAAAATTAAAGGATCTGACAGCCCAAATTAAAGAAGATGGAGGTTCCTGGTTGGATGATTTGTATCAAAATTGCAGTTTTGCACCTTGGCTAAGGCAACTTTGCAAGATAGGTCTTTACATATTAGGTGTTCTAATACTGATATTGATAGTGGTACCTTGTATACTCTGTTGTGTTCGGCGAATGATGAACAAAACAGTCCGAGAAGTTTTTGTCATTCAAGCAGGAGAATTAGGAAGTAGAAGCACAGAGAGTGTACGAAATCTCACGAAAGCAGTAGATGAGGGTATTGACATGAACGAAGGTTTTGAATTAAGGCCTTGGAATCGACCAGAGTTTTTTGAACGATGCCTTGTGACTGTTGCCAAACATATCTCTTTCAGGGATTGGGTCTTCACAGCATTAAGTTGCTGTGCCGTAATATAGCAATGCTTAAGTTTAGTGAAAATAGGTCTTCAGCAGATAATAAGCAGAAATTTTGCAATAGAGCTATGAAACGCAAATAGCAAGCGACAAGAAAATGAAAGCTTCTGGGTCAAACAGAGAGGGGGAAATGTTGGAATCCATAAGGTTAGAGGATTTTTAAGAAATGGTTAAAAAGAAGTATGTAGGCCTTAGACTGGAGTTTTGTTAGCATTGCAGAAAAGTTTCCCATGCAAGCAGAAAAAGTTTTCCATGCAAGCAGAAAAGTTTCCCAAGCAGTAGACGTGACAAATAACAATAGGCTTCTGTAGAATTGGCTTTAGGATGGCAACAAGGTTATTTAATGTATATCTTTAGAAGGTTAGCATGAATAGAACTCTGTTCTTTGTCTCTTATCAACTAGTCTTTGTTTTAGCTACGATTACCTATGTTTTATAAGATTGGATAGAATGCTTGTCAATATGTGTTTTCTGTGTCTGATTGGCTGAATTCTAGTCTGAGATGATTTTATGTATTGCTGTATGAGCCCTGTTGAAGGAGACATTTTTTGGTGTGGATCAGTGAGCTGTCATGTCTCCATTTTGTATTTTGAGACTGATGTGCTGGAAATAAAAGCAAAAATCTCTTCACTGGTCTGGTTACCATGTTATCCATATTTGGATATTTTGCCGCGGCCTAGTGGGTTCCTTTTTTAAGGCGTGGGTTCCTGACACCATTGGACTTATACCTGTCCCGTCCCCCGCATATTGCTGCCCCGTGTGAGGACGTAGAATAGAAGAAAAACAAAGAAAAATCGTGGAAGCACCAGCCGCGGAGACCCAAGTGTTAACAAGGAGGACACTGTATCATCTCTCCCGCCGAAACCAAGAAAATTGTAAGTAACTTATCTCGGGAGAGCGCTTGGGTGACGTTGGGAGGAAAAATAGAGAAAAAGAAAATTATTAAAAGAGCACAAAAATGGGAACGAATTTATCAGAAGTTGAATGGGATGTTTTTCATCAATTAGAGACAATGTTACAAGAAAAAGGTCACTCTGAAATTTCAAAAACTGAGCTTAAAAACTTACTTATCTGGGTTAAAGCGAATACGCAAGATTTAAATCTGCAGTCTGCTTTTTCTTTTCATTTTTGGGATCAGATAAACTGGAGAATCTATAATCTAGTCTCTCTCAAAAAAGATGAAAGCTTAAGAGAACTTGTGCCGGTTTGTAGTGCGCTGTTGTAGTGCTTTTTTAAACAAAGTGATAAAAATAAGATCAACTTGGACTCAGAAAACAGAGCTTCTGGTTCTATCTCACGAAATTCCAGTAAACCAGAGACTGTGTGTGTATCGGAGAATGTTACAAGTGTTGTTGCAAATGCTGAAAGTATTGCTTTGAACTCTGTTGAACAAAATCTTTCTTCTCTCTCTCTGGGAAAAAATGAGACTCTTTCGGACTTTTCTTCGCGTTGTTCTGTTAATGTAAAAATATGTGACTCTTGTAAGGGGGATGGAACAAAGTGTGTAAAAGATGGAAATGAAAAAGTGACTGTACTTCCTAAAATTGTTTGTGCAGGGACACTGAAACCTGAATTGGATTCTGTTGGGCCTGGGGTGGAGGCTGAGGTGGCTGCTTCCACTCGGGAAATTGTGGTTCCAGGGAACTCTTTTTCAGTTAAGCAAAACCATGGTTGTTCTGGTGTTTGTCAATCTATAGATACAGAGAAAGAAAAATTGGCTTTAAGGGTGGAGTCCTTTGAAAGGAAGAGATGGAAGAAACTCGCGACTGTGTTGTTGCTGAAATTCAAAAAGCTGGACTTGAAATCTCTGCAACGAAAATTCAACAAGTTTCACCTTAGAAGTACCTGGGATGGAAGATGACTGAGACGACAAGAACACCACAAAAAATTCAGATCCGAACCAGAGTCAACAACCTACAAGAGTTACAACAACTTCTAGGAGAAATCAACTGGGTCAGACCGATGTTGGGAATCACCAATGATGAACTGAGTCCGCTCTTCCATTTGCTGAGAGGAAGTTGCGACATCACTTCGCCAAGAACTTTAACCCCTGAAGCTCGTGCTGCTCTCGACAAAGTCACAGAAGCTCTTCAAAAAAAAAAGACAAGCTCATCGCTGCGTTCCTGAAAATCCTTTCTTTCTTGCAATCTTAGGAGAGAAGAAGCAGCTTTGTGGTCTCATTTTCCAGTGGGATTCCACAGAACAAGATCCTTTGTTAATAATGGAATGGGATTTTCCTCCCTACAGGTTTTCAAAGACCATTTGCTCAGTTTTAGAAATGATTGCATACATTATAATTAAGGCTAGAACCAGATTGCTAACTTTGGCAGGTCAAGAATTTTCAGTTATCTATTTGCCATTGAAAAATGATTATTTCAATTGGGCAATGCAAAATTCTGATGATTTACAATATGCATTCTTAGGTTTTCCAGGTGTTTGTTCCATACACTATCCAGCTCACAAACTACTGCAAGCAAAATTGAGTTTCAGAGAAAAACCTAAATTGAGTGAAGAACCTTTACATGCTGTGACTCTCTTCACTGATGGCTCTGGTAAAAGCCACAAGTCCGTTGTGACTTGGTTTAATCAAAAGACTAATGTTTGGGAATCTGATATTCAAACAGTAGAGGGATCCCCTCAAATTGTTGAGCCTGCTGCAGTAGTTTGAGCTTTTCAGCTGTTTCCTCAGCCTTTTAATTTGGTCACAGATTCTGCTTATGTTGCTAATGTAGTCAGGAGAATAGAAGGTTCCATTTTAAAGGATGTTAGTAATGAAACTTTACATCGTTGGCTTTCATGTCTTTTTATAACTTTGCAATATAGAACTAATCCATATTTTGTTTCTCACATTAGGGCGCATTCTTCACTTCCTGGATTTTTAGTGGAAGGAAATGCAAGAACGGACAAGCTGACAATGGTCATTTCTAACACATTGCCAAATAGTTTTGAACAAGCAAAATTGAGTCATGCCTTTTTCCACCAAAATGCACAAGCACTCATGCAAATGTTCCAAATCACTTAAAGTCAAGCTAAAGCTATCATTCATACTTGCCCTGACTGTCAATTGGTACAACCTCCTGTTTCTACAGGAGCAATCAACCCCCGAGGCTTACAAAGCCTACAGTTGTGGCAAACAGATGTTACTAAATAGCCTTCTTTTGGTAAATTTAAAAATATTCATGTTTCCATAGACACGTTCTCTGGTGCAGTTTTTGCTTCCCTTCACACAAGTGATACTGGCAGCCATGCCTGTCATCATTTCCTGCAAGCTTTTGCTTCATTGGGTATACCCCAAGAAGTAAAAACTGACAATGGCCCCGCATACATATCTCAAAAATTGGCCACATTTTTAAATGAATGGGATGTTCGACGCATTTTTGGTATTCCCCACTCTCCCACAAGCCAAGCAATCATTGAAAGAACACATCAAACCTTAAAACGCATATTAGATCAACAGAGAGGGGGAACGGAAATCACCCCACAGATGAGACTGAGTAAGGCTTTGTATGTTTTTAATTTTCTAAATAGTAAAAGTACAGAACCAGATCCACCAATCTTTAGACACTTTTCAAATAGCACACAGGCAAAACTGAAAGAACATCCTCCTCTTCTAATTAGAAACCCTGACTCTGGACAGATGGAAGGTCCGTTTCAATTAATAACGTGGGGCAAAGGGTATGCTTCTATTTCCACAGGTGCTGGAAGAATTAAGTGGGTTCCTGCCAAAAACGTCAAACCGTATCGCACTTCAGAACCTGTTGTCGAGCCTAGAACTGAGGAAGCGAGTACGCAGACGTAGACCGAATGGAAGGATCCCGGGTCTCGCCTGACGCCTCTTGTGCCTGACGTTCATTGTGCATCGGTGGAACCCGTGAACTCTGATTTTGTGCCAATTTTTATTTATGAGTATACGAATTAAATGCTGAATGTTTGTTTAACAAAGCTAATTTTTGGCTGAAAATTTAGGTTCTTGTTTTGGTTTAGAAAGAATTCTGCCAAAACTTAGTTCTTGAAAGAGATGGGGCAGAATCAAATGGTATACTTGTTTTGCTTGATTTTAATTGTTTTTTGTCGTGCAGATTTGCCTGAGGATCAACCGAAGACGAATGTTTGGGTGACCTTAGCCAAGGCTGCCAGATCGGATACTATATGTCTGTCTAATTCGGAACCAGAAAAGCCTTTCTCAACCTGTTTGGTTGGTCTGCCAGTGAAAGAGTTTCCTTTGGTCAGAAAAGAATCCAATGGTAAACCAGGTGGAATTGACAATGGAAACAGTCCTTCCTTCAATTGGAACATTTGTTCCAAGAAACTTCTCAGGGCAGCAAATGTTTCAAACAGTTGGGATGTGTTTCTACAGACGGACCAATCTCCACGGCAATTGCCAAAAGGGTATTGGATCATTTGCGGAGACAGAGGTTGGCAAGGCATTCCAGCCCACCTTGAAGGTGGCCCTTGCAGCACTGGTATGCTTCCCATAATTGCCCCCACTGCCAAAGCAGTGATGAAAAAGAAACAAAGGAAAACAAGAGCTGTTCCTCATTATGATGAGAACTGTCAGAGTGATTTTATGCCTTGGAATGCCGCCAGAAGGGTTTCAGCAGGTATATTTCTACCCCAATTGGCTTCAGCTGTGGCATTGAGACAATTAGATCGAGTTGGATGTTGGCTGAGCAAACAAGCTAATGCCACATCCTCCGCAATCAGTGATATGTTGACCAATGTTGATAGTATTAGACATGCTACTCTTCAAAACAGAGCAGCCATTGATTTTCTCTTACTGGCACAAGGACATGGTTGTGAGGAATTGGAAGGTTTGTGTTGTATGAATTTGTCTGATCATTCTGAATCCATTCACAAAAGCATTCAAAAATTAAAGGATCTGACAGCCCAAATTAAAGAAGATGGAGGTTCCTGGTTGGATGATTTGTATCAAAATTGCAGTTTTGCACCTTGGCTAAGGCAACTTTGCAAGATAGGTCTTTACATATTAGGTGTTCTAATACTGATATTGATAGTGGTACCTTGTATACTCTGTTGTGTTCGGCGAATGATGAACAAAACAGTCCGAGAAGTTTTTGTCATTCAAGCAGGAGAATTAGGAAGTAGAAGCACAGAGAGTGTACGAAATCTCACGAAAGCAGTAGATGAGGGTATTGACATGAACGAAGGTTTTGAATTAAGGCCTTGGAATCGACCAGAGTTTTTTGAACGATGCCTTGTGACTGTTGCCAAACATATCTCTTTCAGGGATTGGGTCTTCACAGCATTAAGTTGCTGTGCCGTAATATAGCAATGCTTCAGTTTAGTGAAAATAGGTCTTCAGCAGATAATAAGCAGAAATTTTGCAATAGAGCTATGAAACGCAAATAGCAAGCGACAAGAAAATGAAAGCTTCTGGGTCAAACAGAGAGGGGGAAATGTTGGAATCCATAAGGTTAGAGGATTTTTAAGAAATGGTTAAAAAGAAGTATGTAGGCCTTAGACTGGAGTTTTGTTAGCATTGCAGAAAAGTTTCCCATGCAAGCAGAAAAAGTTTTCCATGCAAGCAGAAAAGTTTCCCAAGCAGTAGACGTGACAAATAACAATAGGCTTCTGTAGAATTGGCTTTAGGATGGCAACAAGGTTATTTAATGTATATCTTTAGAAGGTTAGCATGAATAGAACTCTGTTCTTTGTCTCTTATCAACTAGTCTTTGTTTTAGCTACGATTACCTATGTTTTATAAGATTGGATAGAATGCTTGTCAATATGTGTTTTCTGTGTCTGATTGGCTGAATTCTAGTCTGAGATGATTTTATGTATTGCTGTATGAGCCCTGTTGAAGGAGACATTTTTTGGTGTGGATCAGTGAGCTGTCATGTCTCCATTTTGTATTTTGAGACTGATGTGCTGGAAATAAAAGCAAAAATCTCTTCACTGGTCTGGTTACCATGTTATCCATATTTGGATATTTTGCCGCGGCCTAGTGGGTTCCTTTTTTAAGGCGTGGGTTCCTGACACCATTGGACTTATACCTGTCCCGTCCCCCGCATATTGCTGCCCCGTGTGAGGACGTAGAATAGAAGAAAAACAAAGAAAAATCGTGGAAGCACCAGCCGCGGAGACCCAAGTGTTAACAAGGAGGACACTGTATCATCTCTCCCGCCGAAACCAAGAAAATTGTAAGTAGCTTATCTCGGGAGAGCGCTTGGGTGACGTTGGGAGGAAAAATAGAGAAAAAGAAAATTATTAAAAGAGCACAAAAATGGGAACGAATTTATCAGAAGTTGAATGGGATGTTTTTCATCAATTAGAGACAATGTTACAAGAAAAAGGTCACTCTGAAATTTCAAAAACTGAGCTTAAAAACTTACTTATCTGGGTTAAAGCGAATACGCAAGATTTAAATCTGCAGTCTGCTTTTTCTTTTCATTTTTGGGATCAGATAAACTGGAGAATCTATAATCTAGTCTCTCTCAAAAAAGATGAAAGCTTAAGAGAACTTGTGCCGGTTTGTAGTGCGCTGTTGTAGTGCTTTTTTAAACAAAGTGATAAAAATAAGATCAACTTGGACTCAGAAAACAGAGCTTCTGGTTCTATCTCACGAAATTCCAGTAAACCAGAGACTGTGTGTGTATCGGAGAATGTTACAAGTGTTGTTGCAAATGCTGAAAGTATTGCTTTGAACTCTGTTGAACAAAATCTTTCTTCTCTCTCTCTGGGAAAAAATGAGACTCTTTCGGACTTTTCTTCGCGTTGTTCTGTTAATGTAAAAATATGTGACTCTTGTAAGGGGGATGGAACAAAGTGTGTAAAAGATGGAAATGAAAAAGTGACTGTACTTCCTAAAATTGTTTGTGCAGGGACACTGAAACCTGAATTGGATTCTGTTGGGCCTGGGGTGGAGGCTGAGGTGGCTGCTTCCACTCGGGAAATTGTGGTTCCAGGGAACTCTTTTTCAGTTAAGCAAAACCATGGTTGTTCTGGTGTTTGTCAATCTATAGATACAGAGAAAGAAAAATTGGCTTTAAGGGTGGAGTCCTTTGAAAGGAAGAGATGGAAGAAACTCGCGACTGTGTTGTTGCTGAAATTCAAAAAGCTGGACTTGAAATCTCTGCAACGAAAATTCAACAAGTTTCACCTTAGAAGTACCTGGGATGGAAGATGACTGAGACGACAAGAACACCACAAAAAATTCAGATCCGAACCAGAGTCAACAACCTACAAGAGTTACAACAACTTCTAGGAGAAATCGACTGGGTCAGACCGATGTTGGGAATCACCAATGATGAACTGAGTCCGCTCTTCCATTTGCTGAGAGGAAGTTGCGACATCACTTCGCCAAGAACTTTAACCCCTGAAGCTCGTGCTGCTCTCGACAAAGTCACAGAAGCTCTTCAAAAAAGACAAGCTCATCGCTGCGTTCCTGAAAATCCTTTCTTTCTTGCAATCTTAGGAGAGAAGAAGCAGCTTTGTGGTCTCATTTTCCAGTGGGATTCCACAGAACAAGATCCTTTGTTAATAATGGAATGGGATTTTCCTCCCTACAGGTTTTCAAAGACCATTTGCTCAGTTTTAGAAATGATTGCATACATTATAATTAAGGCTAGAACCAGATTGTTAACTTTGGCAGGTCAAGAATTTTCAGTTATCTATTTGCCATTGAAAAATGATTATTTCAATTGGGCAATGCAAAATTCTGATGATTTACAATATGCATTCTTAGGTTTTCCAGGTGTTTGTTCCATACACTATCCAGCTCACAAACTACTGCAAGCAAAATTGAGTTTCAGAGAAAAACCTAAATTGAGTGAAGAACCTTTACATGCTGTGACTCTCTTCACTGATGGCTCTGGTAAAAGCCACAAGTCCGTTGTGACTTGGTTTAATCAAAAGACTAATGTTTGGGAATCTGATATTCAAACAGTAGAGGGATCCCCTCAAATTGTTGAGCCTGCTGCAGTAGTTTGAGCTTTTCAGCTGTTTCCTCAGCCTTTTAATTTGGTCACAGATTCTGCTTATGTTGCTAATGTAGTCAGGAGAATAGAAGGTTCCATTTTAAAGGATGTTAGTAATGAAACTTTACATCGTTGGCTTTCATGTCTTTTTATAACTTTGCAATATAGAACTAATCCATATTTTGTTTCTCACATTAGGGCGCATTCTTCACTTCCTGGATTTTTAGTGGAAGGAAATGCAAGAGCGGACAAGCTGACAATGGTCATTTCTAACACATTGCCAAATAGTTTTGAACAAGCAAAATTGAGTCATGCCTTTTTCCACCAAAATGCACAAGCACTCATGCAAATGTTCCAAATCACTTAAAGTCAAGCTAAAGCTATCATTCATACTTGCCCTGACTGTCAATTGGTACAACCTCCTGTTTCTACAGGAGCAATCAACCCCCGAGGCTTACAAAGCCTACAGTTGTGGCAAACAGATGTTACTAAATAGCCTTCTTTTGGTAAATTTAAAAATATTCATGTTTCCATAGACACGTTCTCTGGTGCAGTTTTTGCTTCCCTTCACACAAGTGATACTGGCAGCCATGCCTGTCATCATTTCCTGCAAGCTTTTGCTTCATTGGGTATACCCCAAGAAGTAAAAACTGACAATGGCCCCGCATACATATCTCAAAAATTGGCCACATTTTTAAATGAATGGGGTGTTCGACGCATTTTTGGTATTCCCCACTCTCCCACAAGCCAAGCAATCATTGAAAGAACACATCAAACCTTAAAACGCATATTAGATCAACAGAGAGGGGGAACGGAAATCACCCCACAGATGAGACTGAGTAAGGCTTTGTATGTTTTTAATTTTCTAAATAGTAAAAGTACAGAACCAGATCCACCAATCTTTAGACACTTTTCAAATAGCACACAGGCAAAACTGAAAGAACATCCTCCTCTTCTAATTAGAAACCCTGACTCTGGACAGATGGAAGGTCCGTTTCAATTAATAACGTGGGGCAAAGGGTATGCTTCTATTTCCACAGGTGCTGGAAGAATTAAGTGGGTTCCTGCCAAAAACGTCAAACCGTATCGCACTTCAGAACCTGTTGTCGAGCCTAGAACTGAGGAAGCGAGTACGCAGACGTAGACCGAATGGAAGGATCCCGGGTCTTGCCTGACGCCTCTTGTGCCTGACGTTCATTGTGCATCGGTGGAACCCGTGAACTCTGATTTTGTGCCAATTTTTATTTATGAGTATACGAATTAAATGCTGAATGTTTGTTTAACAAAGCTAATTTTTGGCTGAAAATTTAGGTTCTTGTTTTGGTTTAGAAAGAATTCTGCCAAAACTTAGTTCTTGAAAGAGATGGGGCAGAATCAAATGGTATACTTGTTTTGCTTGATTTTAATTGTTTTTTGTCGTGCAGATTTGCCTGAGGATCAACCGAAGACGAATGTTTGGGTGACCTTAGCCAAGGCTGCCGGATCGGATACTATATGTCTGTCTAATTCGGAACCAGAAAAGCCTTTCTCAACCTGTTTGGTTGGTGTGCCAGTGAAAGAGTTTCCTTTGGTCAGAAAAGAATCCAATGGTAAACCAGGTGGAATTGACAATGGAAACAGTCCTTCCTTCAATTGGAACATTTGTTCCAAGAAACTTCTCAGGGCAGCAAATGTTTCAAACAGTTGGGATGTGTTTCTACAGACGGACCAATCTCCACGGCAATTGCCAAAAGGGTATTGGATCATTTGCGGAGACAGAGGTTGGCAAGGCATTCCAGCCCACCTTGAAGGTGGCCCTTGCAGCATTGGTATGCTTACCATAATTGCCCCCACTGCCAAAGCAGTGATGAAAAAGAAACAAAGGAAAACAAGAGCTGTTCCTCATTATGATGAGAACTGTCAGAGTGATTTTATGCCTTGGAATGCCGCCAGAAGGGTTTCAGCAGGTATATTTCTACCCCAATTGGCTTCAGCTGTGGCATTGAGACAATTAGATCGAGTTGGATGTTGGCTGAGCAAACAAGCTAATGCCACATCCTCCGCAATCAGTGATATGTTGACCAATGTTGATAGTATTAGACATGCTACTCTTCAAAACAGAGCAGCCATTGATTTTCTCTTACTGGCACAAGGACATGGTTGTGAGGAATTGGAAGGTTTGTGTTGTATGAATTTGTCTGATCATTCTGAATCCATTCACAAAAGCATTCAAAAATTAAAGGATCTGACAGCCCAAATTAAAGAAGATGGAGGTTCCTGGTTGGATGATTTGTATCAAAATTGCAGTTTTGCACCTTGGCTAAGGCAACTTTGCAAGATAGGTCTTTACATATTAGGTGTTCTAATACTGATATTGATAGTGGTACCTTGTATACTCTGTTGTGTTCGGCGAATGATGAACAAAACAGTCCGAGAAGTTTTTGTCATTCAAGCAGGAGAATTAGGAAGTAGAAGCACAGAGAGTGTACGAAATCTCACGAAAGCAGTAGATGAGGGTATTGACATGAACGAAGGTTTTGAATTAAGGCCTTGGAATCGACCA
This sequence comes from Melospiza georgiana, assembly GCF_028018845.1. Taxonomy (NCBI): domain Eukaryota; kingdom Metazoa; phylum Chordata; class Aves; order Passeriformes; family Passerellidae; genus Melospiza; species Melospiza georgiana. Next base: position 18,712,612 of record NC_080464.1, on the reverse strand, counting down.
GAGTTTTTTGAACGATGCCTTGTGACTGTTGCCAAACATATCTCTTTCAGGGATTGGGTCTTCACAGCATTAAGTTGCTGTGCCGTAATATAGCAATGCTTCAGTTTAGTGAAAATAGGTCTTCAGCAGTTAATAAGCAGAAATTTTGCAGTAGAGCTATGAAACGCAAATAGCAAGCGACAAGAAAATGAAAGCTTCTGGGTCAAACAGAGAGGGGGAAATGTTGGAATCCATAAGGTTAGAGGATTTTTAAGAAATGGTTAAAAAGAAGTATGTAGGCCTTAGACTGGAGTTTTGTTAGCATTGCAGAAAAGTTTCCCATGCAAGCAGAAAAAGTTTTCCATGCAAGCAGAAAAGTTTCCCAAGCAGTAGACGTGACAAATAACAATAGGCTTCTGTAGAATTGGCTTTAGGATGGCAACAAGGTTATTTAATGTATATCTTTAGAAGGTTAGCATGAATAGAACTCTGTTCTTTGTCTCTTATCAACTAGTCTTTGTTTTAGCTACGATTACCTATGTTTTATAAGATTGGATAGAATGCTTGTCAAGATGTGTTTTCTGTGTCTGATTGGCTGAATTCTAGTCTGAGATGATTTTATGTATTGCTGTATGAGCCCTGTTGAAGGAGACATTTTTTGGTGTGGATCAGTGAGCTGTCATGTCTCCATTTTGTATTTTGAGACTGATGTGCTGGAAATAAAAGCAAAAATCTCTTCACTGGTCTGGTTACCATGTTATCCATATTTGGATATTTTGCCGCGGCCTAGTGGGTTCCTTTTTTAAGGCGTGGGTTCCTGACACCATTGGACTTATACCTGTCCCGTCCCCCGCATATTGCTGCCCCGTGTGAGGACGTAGAATAGAAGAAAAACAAAGAAAAATCGTGGAAGCACCAGCCGCGGAGACCCAAGTGTTAACAAGGAGGACACTGTATCATCTCTCCCGCCGAAACCAAGAAAATTGTAAGTAACTTATCTCGGGAGAGCGCTTGGGTGACGTTGGGAGGAAAAATAGAGAAAAAGAAAATTATTAAAAGAGCACAAAAATGGGAACGAATTTATCAGAAGTTGAATGGGATGTTTTTCATCAATTAGAGACAATGTTACAAGAAAAAGGTCACTCTGAAATTTCAAAAACTGAGCTTAAAAACTTACTTATCTGGGTTAAAGCGAATACGCAAGATTTAAATCTGCAGTCTGCTTTTTCTTTTCATTTTTGGGATCAGATAAACTGGAGAATCTATAATCTAGTCTCTCTCAAAAAAGATGAAAGCTTAAGAGAACTTGTGCCGGTTTGTAGTGCGCTGTTGTAGTGCTTTTTTAAACAAAGTGATAAAAATAAGATCAACTTGGACTCAGAAAACAGAGCTTCTGGTTCTATCTCACGAAATTCCAGTAAACCAGAGACTGTGTGTGTATCGGAGAATGTTACAAGTGTTGTTGCAAATGCTGAAAGTATTGCTTTGAACTCTGTTGAACAAAATCTTTCTTCTCTCTCTCTGGGAAAAAATGAGACTCTTTCGGACTTTTCTTCGCGTTGTTCTGTTAATGTAAAAATATGTGACTCTTGTAAGGGGGATGGAACAAAGTGTGTAAAAGATGGAAATGAAAAAGTGACTGTACTTCCTAAAATTGTTTGTGCGGGGACACTGAAACCTGAATTGGATTCTGTTGGGCCTGGGGTGGAGGCTGAGGTGGCTGCTTCCACTCGGGAAATTGTGGTTCCAGGGAACTCTTTTTCAGTTAAGCAAAACCATGGTTGTTCTGGTGTTTGTCAATCTATAGATACAGAGAAAGAAAAATTGGCTTTAAGGGTGGAGTCCTTTGAAAGGAAGAGATGGAAGAAACTCGTGACTGTGTTGTTGCTGAAATTCAAAAAGCTGGACTTGAAATCTCTGCAACGAAAATTCAACAAGTTTCACCTTAGAAGTACCTGGGATGGAAGATGACTGAGACGACAAGAACACCACAAAAAATTCAGATCCGAACCAGAGTCAACAACCTACAAGAGTTACAACAACTTCTAGGAGAAATCAACTGGGTCAGACCGATGTTGGGAATCACCAATGATGAACTGAGTCCGCTCTTCCATTTGCTGAGAGGAAGTTGCGACATCACTTCGCCAAGAACTTTAACCCCTGAAGCTCGTGCTGCTCTCGACAAAGTCACAGAAGCTCTTCAAAAAAGACAAGCTCATCGCTGCGTTCCTGAAAATCCTTTCTTTCTTGCAATCTTAGGAGAGAAGAAGCAGCTTTGTGGTCTCATTTTCCAGTGGGATTCCACAGAACAAGATCCTTTGTTAATAATGGAATGGGATTTTCCTCCCTACAGGTTTTCAAAGACCATTTGCTCAGTTTTAGAAATGATTGCATACATTATAATTAAGGCTAGAACCAGATTGTTAACTTTGGCAGGTCAAGAATTTTCAGTTATCTATTTGCCATTGAAAAATGATTATTTCAATTGGGCAATGCAAAATTCTGATGATTTACAATATGCATTCTTAGGTTTTCTAGGTGTTTGTTCCATACACTATCCAGCTCACAAACTACTGCAAGCAAAATTGAGTTTCAGAGAAAAACCTAAATTGAGTGAAGAACCTTTACATGCTGTGACTCTCTTCACTGATGGCTCTGGTAAAAGCCACAAGTCCGTTGTGACTTGGTTTAATCAAAAGACTAATGTTTGGGAATCTGATATTCAAACAGTAGAGGGATCCCCTCAAATTGTTGAGCCTGCTGCAGTAGTTTGAGCTTTTCAGCTGTTTCCTCAGCCTTTTAATTTGGTCACAGATTCTGCTTATGTTGCTAATGTAGTCAGGAGAATAGAAGATTCCATTTTAAAGGATGTTAGTAATGAAACTTTACATCGTTGGCTTTCATGTCTTTTTATAACTTTGCAATATAGAACTAATCCATATTTTGTTTCTCACATTAGGGCGCATTCTTCACTTCCTGGATTTTTAGTGGAAGGAAATGCAAGAACGGACAAGCTGACAATGGTCATTTCTAACACATTGCCAAATAGTTTTGAACAAGCAAAATTGAGTCATGCCTTTTTCCACCAAAATGCACAAGCACTCATGCAAATGTTCCAAATCACTTAAAGTCAAGCTAAAGCTATCATTCATACTTGCCCTGACTGTCAATTGGTACAACCTCCTGTTTCTACAGGAGCAATCAACCCCCGAGGCTTACAAAGCCTACAGTTGTGGCAAACAGATGTTACTAAATAGCCTTCTTTTGATAAATTTAAAAATATTCATGTTTCCATAGACACGTTCTCTGGTGCAGTTTTTGCTTCCCTTCACACAAGTGATACTGGCAGCCATGCCTGTCATCATTTCCTGCAAGCTTTTGCTTCATTGGGTATACCCCAAGAAGTAAAAACTGACAATGGCCCCGCATACATATCTCAAAAATTGGCCACATTTTTAAATGAATGGGGTGTTCGACGCATTTTTGGTATTCCCCACTCTCCCACAAGCCAAGCAATCATTGAAAGAACACATCAAACCTTAAAACGCATATTAGATCAACAGAGAGGGGGAACGGAAATCACCCCACAGATGAGACTGAGTAAGGCTTTGTATGTTTTTAATTTTCTAAATAGTAAAAGTACAGAACCAGATCCACCAATCTTTAGACACTTTTCAAATAGCACACAGGCAAAACTGAAAGAACATCCTCCTCTTCTAATTAGAAACCCTGACTCTGGACAGATGGAAGGTCCGTTTCAATTAATAACGTGGGGCAAAGGGTATGCTTCTATTTCCACAGGTGCTGGAAGAATTAAGTGGGTTCCTGCCAAAAACGTCAAACCGTATCGCACTTCAGAACCTGTTGTCGAGCCTAGAACTGAGGAAGCGAGTACGCAGACGTAGACCGAATGGAAGGATCCCGGGTCTCGCCTGACGCCTCTTGTGCCTGACGTTCATTGTGCATCGGTGGAACCCGTGAACTCTGATTTTGTGCCAATTTTTATTTATGAGTATACGAATTAAATGCTGAATGTTTGTTTAACAAAGCTAATTTTTGGCTGAAAATTTAGGTTCTTGTTTTGGTTTAGAAAGAATTCTGCCAAAACTTAGTTCTTGAAAGAGATGGGGCAGAATCAAATGGTATACTTGTTTTGCTTGATTTCAATTGTTTTTTGTCGTGCAGATTTGCCTGAGGATCAACCGAAGACGAATGTTTGGGTGACCTTAGCCAAGGCTGCCAGATCGGATACTATATGTCTGTCTAATTCAGAACCAGAAAAGCCTTTCTCAACCTGTTTGGTTGGTGTGCCAGTGAAAGAGTTTCCTTTGGTCAGAAAAGAATCCAATGGTAAACCAGGTGGAATTGACAATGGAAACAGTCCTTCCTTCAATTGGAACATTTGTTCCAAGAAACTTCTCAGGGCAGCAAATGTTTCAAACAGTTGGGATGTGTTTCTACAGACGGACCAATCTCCACGGCAATTGCCAAAAGGGTATTGGATCATTTGCGGAGACAGAGGTTGGCAAGGCATTCCAGCCCACCTTGAAGGTGGCCCTTGCAGCATTGGTATGCTTACCATAATTGCCCCCACTGCCAAAGCAGTGATGAAAAAGAAACAAAGGAAAACAAGAGCTGTTCCTCATTATGATGAGAACTGTCAGAGTGATTTTATGCCTTGGAATGCCGCCAGAAGGGTTTCAGCAGGTATATTTCTACCCCAATTGGCTTCAGCTGTGGCATTGAGACAATTAGATCGAGTTGGATGTTGGCTGAGCAAACAAGCTAATGCCACATCCTCCGCAATCAGTGATATGTTGACCAATGTTGATAGTATTAGACATGCTACTCTTCAAAACAGAGCAGCCATTGATTTTCTCTTACTGGCACAAGGACATGGTTGTGAGGAATTGGAAGGTTTGTGTTGTATGAATTTGTCTGATCATTCTGAATCCATTCACAAAAGCATTCAAAAATTAAAGGATCTGACAGCCCAAATTAAAGAAGATGGAGGTTCCTGGTTGGATGATTTGTATCAAAATTGCAGTTTTGCACCTTGGCTAAGGCAACTTTGCAAGATAGGTCTTTACATATTAGGTGTTCTAATACTGATATTGATAGTGGTACCTTGTATACTCTGTTGTGTTCGGCGAATGATGAACAAAACAGTCCGAGAAGTTTTTGTCATTCAAGCAGGAGAATTAGGAAGTAGAAGCACAGAGAGTGTACGAAATCTCACGAAAGCAGTAGATGAGGGTATTGACATGAACGAAGGTTTTGAATTAAGGCCTTGGAATCGACCAGAGTTTTTTGAACGATGCCTTGTGACTGTTGCCAAACATATCTCTTTCAGGGATTGGGTCTTCACAGCATTAAGTTGCTGTGCCGTAATATAGCAATGCTTCAGTTTAGTGAAAATAGGTCTTCAGCAGATAATAAGCAGAAATTTTGCAATAGAGCTATGAAACGCAAATAGCAAGCGACAAGAAAATGAAAGCTTCTGGGTCAAACAGAGAGGGGGAAATGTTGGAATCCATAAGGTTAGAGGATTTTTAAGAAATGGTTAAAAAGAAGTATGTAGGCCTTAGACTGGAGTTTTGTTAGCATTGCAGAAAAGTTTCCCATGCAAGCAGAAAAAGTTTTCCATGCAAGCAGAAAAGTTTCCCAAGCAGTAGACGTGACAAATAACAATAGGCTTCTGTAGAATTGGCTTTAGGATGGCAACAAGGTTATTTAATGTATATCTTTAGAAGGTTAGCATGAATAGAACTCTGTTCTTTGTCTCTTATCAACTAGTCTTTGTTTTAGCTACGATTACCTATGTTTTATAAGATTGGATAGAATGCTTGTCAATATGTGTTTTCTGTGTCTGATTGGCTGAATTCTAGTCTGAGATGATTTTATGTATTGCTGTATGAGCCCTGTTGAAGGAGACATTTTTTGGTGTGGATCAGTGAGCTGTCATGTCTCCATTTTGTATTTTGAGACTGATGTGCTGGAAATAAAAGCAAAAATCTCTTCACTGGTCTGGTTACCATGTTATCCATATTTGGATATTTTGCCGCGGCCTAGTGGGTTCCTTTTTTAAGGCGTGGGTTCCTGACACCATTGGACTTATACCTGTCCCGTCCCCCGCATATTGCTGCCCCGTGTGAGGACGTAGAATAGAAGAAAAACAAAGAAAAATCGTGGAAGCACCAGCCGCGGAGACCCAAGTGTTAACAAGGAGGACACTGTATCATCTCTCCCGCCGAAACCAAGAAAATTGTAAGTAACTTATCTCGGGAGAGCGCTTGGGTGACGTTGGGAGGAAAAATAGAGAAAAAGAAAATTATTAAAAGAGCACAAAAATGGGAACGAATTTATCAGAAGTTGAATGGGATGTTTTTCATCAATTAGAGACAATGTTACAAGAAAAAGGTCACTCTGAAATTTCAAAAACTGAGCTTAAAAACTTACTTATCTGGGTTAAAGCGAATACGCAAGATTTAAATCTGCAGTCTGCTTTTTCTTTTCATTTTTGGGATCAGATAAACTGGAGAATCTATAATCTAGTCTCTCTCAAAAAAGATGAAAGCTTAAGAGAACTTGTGCCGGTTTGTAGTGCGCTGTTGTAGTGCTTTTTTAAACAAAGTGATAAAAATAAGATCAACTTGGACTCAGAAAACAGAGCTTCTGGTTCTATCTCACGAAATTCCAGTAAACCAGAGACTGTGTGTGTATCGGAGAATGTTACAAGTGTTGTTGCAAATGCTGAAAGTATTGCTTTGAACTCTGTTGAACAAAATCTTTCTTCTCTCTCTCTGGGAAAAAATGAGACTCTTTCGGACTTTTCTTCGCGTTGTTCTGTTAATGTAAAAATATGTGACTCTTGTAAGGGGGATGGAACAAAGTGTGTAAAAGATGGAAATGAAAAAGTGACTGTACTTCCTAAAATTGTTTGTGCAGGGACACTGAAACCTGAATTGGATTCTGTTGGGCCTGGGGTGGAGGCTGAGGTGGCTGCTTCCACTCGGGAAATTGTGGTTCCAGGGAACTCTTTTTCAGTTAAGCAAAACCATGGTTGTTCTGGTGTTTGTCAATCTATAGATACAGAGAAAGAAAAATTGGCTTTAAGGGTGGAGTCCTTTGAAAGGAAGAGATGGAAGAAACTCGCGACTGTGTTGTTGCTGAAATTCAAAAAGCTGGACTTGAAATCTCTGCAACGAAAATTCAACAAGTTTCACCTTAGAAGTACCTGGGATGGAAGATGACTGAGACGACAAGAACACCACAAAAAATTCAGATCCGAACCAGAGTCAACAACCTACAAGAGTTACAACAACTTCTAGGAGAAATCAACTGGGTCAGACCGATGTTGGGAATCACCAATGATGAACTGAGTCCGCTCTTCCATTTGCTGAGAGGAAGTTGCGACATCACTTCGCCAAGAACTTTAACCCCTGAAGCTCGTGCTGCTCTCGACAAAGTCACAGAAGCTCTTCAAAAAAAAAAGACAAGCTCATCGCTGCGTTCCTGAAAATCCTTTCTTTCTTGCAATCTTAGGAGAGAAGAAGCAGCTTTGTGGTCTCATTTTCCAGTGGGATTCCACAGAACAAGATCCTTTGTTAATAATGGAATGGGATTTTCCTCCCTACAGGTTTTCAAAGACCATTTGCTCAGTTTTAGAAATGATTGCATACATTATAATTAAGGCTAGAACCAGATTGCTAACTTTGGCAGGTCAAGAATTTTCAGTTATCTATTTGCCATTGAAAAATGATTATTTCAATTGGGCAATGCAAAATTCTGATGATTTACAATATGCATTCTTAGGTTTTCCAGGTGTTTGTTCCATACACTATCCAGCTCACAAACTACTGCAAGCAAAATTGAGTTTCAGAGAAAAACCTAAATTGAGTGAAGAACCTTTACATGCTGTGACTCTCTTCACTGATGGCTCTGGTAAAAGCCACAAGTCCGTTGTGACTTGGTTTAATCAAAAGACTAATGTTTGGGAATCTGATATTCAAACAGTAGAGGGATCCCCTCAAATTGTTGAGCCTGCTGCAGTAGTTTGAGCTTTTCAGCTGTTTCCTCAGCCTTTTAATTTGGTCACAGATTCTGCTTATGTTGCTAATGTAGTCAGGAGAATAGAAGGTTCCATTTTAAAGGATGTTAGTAATGAAACTTTACATCGTTGGCTTTCATGTCTTTTTATAACTTTGCAATATAGAACTAATCCATATTTTGTTTCTCACATTAGGGCGCATTCTTCACTTCCTGGATTTTTAGTGGAAGGAAATGCAAGAACGGACAAGCTGACAATGGTCATTTCTAACACATTGCCAAATAGTTTTGAACAAGCAAAATTGAGTCATGCCTTTTTCCACCAAAATGCACAAGCACTCATGCAAATGTTCCAAATCACTTAAAGTCAAGCTAAAGCTATCATTCATACTTGCCCTGACTGTCAATTGGTACAACCTCCTGTTTCTACAGGAGCAATCAACCCCCGAGGCTTACAAAGCCTACAGTTGTGGCAAACAGATGTTACTAAATAGCCTTCTTTTGGTAAATTTAAAAATATTCATGTTTCCATAGACACGTTCTCTGGTGCAGTTTTTGCTTCCCTTCACACAAGTGATACTGGCAGCCATGCCTGTCATCATTTCCTGCAAGCTTTTGCTTCATTGGGTATACCCCAAGAAGTAAAAACTGACAATGGCCCCGCATACATATCTCAAAAATTGGCCACATTTTTAAATGAATGGGATGTTCGACGCATTTTTGGTATTCCCCACTCTCCCACAAGCCAAGCAATCATTGAAAGAACACATCAAACCTTAAAACGCATATTAGATCAACAGAGAGGGGGAACGGAAATCACCCCACAGATGAGACTGAGTAAGGCTTTGTATGTTTTTAATTTTCTAAATAGTAAAAGTACAGAACCAGATCCACCAATCTTTAGACACTTTTCAAATAGCACACAGGCAAAACTGAAAGAACATCCTCCTCTTCTAATTAGAAACCCTGACTCTGGACAGATGGAAGGTCCGTTTCAATTAATAACGTGGGGCAAAGGGTATGCTTCTATTTCCACAGGTGCTGGAAGAATTAAGTGGGTTCCTGCCAAAAACGTCAAACCGTATCGCACTTCAGAACCTGTTGTCGAGCCTAGAACTGAGGAAGCGAGTACGCAGACGTAGACCGAATGGAAGGATCCCGGGTCTCGCCTGACGCCTCTTGTGCCTGACGTTCATTGTGCATCGGTGGAACCCGTGAACTCTGATTTTGTGCCAATTTTTATTTATGAGTATACGAATTAAATGCTGAATGTTTGTTTAACAAAGCTAATTTTTGGCTGAAAATTTAGGTTCTTGTTTTGGTTTAGAAAGAATTCTGCCAAAACTTAGTTCTTGAAAGAGATGGGGCAGAATCAAATGGTATACTTGTTTTGCTTGATTTTAATTGTTTTTTGTCGTGCAGATTTGCCTGAGGATCAACCGAAGACGAATGTTTGGGTGACCTTAGCCAAGGCTGCCAGATCGGATACTATATGTCTGTCTAATTCGGAACCAGAAAAGCCTTTCTCAACCTGTTTGGTTGGTCTGCCAGTGAAAGAGTTTCCTTTGGTCAGAAAAGAATCCAATGGTAAACCAGGTGGAATTGACAATGGAAACAGTCCTTCCTTCAATTGGAACATTTGTTCCAAGAAACTTCTCAGGGCAGCAAATGTTTCAAACAGTTGGGATGTGTTTCTACAGACGGACCAATCTCCACGGCAATTGCCAAAAGGGTATTGGATCATTTGCGGAGACAGAGGTTGGCAAGGCATTCCAGCCCACCTTGAAGGTGGCCCTTGCAGCACTGGTATGCTTCCCATAATTGCCCCCACTGCCAAAGCAGTGATGAAAAAGAAACAAAGGAAAACAAGAGCTGTTCCTCATTATGATGAGAACTGTCAGAGTGATTTTATGCCTTGGAATGCCGCCAGAAGGGTTTCAGCAGGTATATTTCTACCCCAATTGGCTTCAGCTGTGGCATTGAGACAATTAGATCGAGTTGGATGTTGGCTGAGCAAACAAGCTAATGCCACATCCTCCGCAATCAGTGATATGTTGACCAATGTTGATAGTATTAGACATGCTACTCTTCAAAACAGAGCAGCCATTGATTTTCTCTTACTGGCACAAGGACATGGTTGTGAGGAATTGGAAGGTTTGTGTTGTATGAATTTGTCTGATCATTCTGAATCCATTCACAAAAGCATTCAAAAATTAAAGGATCTGACAGCCCAAATTAAAGAAGATGGAGGTTCCTGGTTGGATGATTTGTATCAAAATTGCAGTTTTGCACCTTGGCTAAGGCAACTTTGCAAGATAGGTCTTTACATATTAGGTGTTCTAATACTGATATTGATAGTGGTACCTTGTATACTCTGTTGTGTTCGGCGAATGATGAACAAAACAGTCCGAGAAGTTTTTGTCATTCAAGCAGGAGAATTAGGAAGTAGAAGCACAGAGAGTGTACGAAATCTCACGAAAGCAGTAGATGAGGGTATTGACATGAACGAAGGTTTTGAATTAAGGCCTTGGAATCGACCAGAGTTTTTTGAACGATGCCTTGTGACTGTTGCCAAACATATCTCTTTCAGGGATTGGGTCTTCACAGCATTAAGTTGCTGTGCCGTAATATAGCAATGCTTCAGTTTAGTGAAAATAGGTCTTCAGCAGATAATAAGCAGAAATTTTGCAATAGAGCTATGAAACGCAAATAGCAAGCGACAAGAAAATGAAAGCTTCTGGGTCAAACAGAGAGGGGGAAATGTTGGAATCCATAAGGTTAGAGGATTTTTAAGAAATGGTTAAAAAGAAGTATGTAGGCCTTAGACTGGAGTTTTGTTAGCATTGCAGAAAAGTTTCCCATGCAAGCAGAAAAAGTTTTCCATGCAAGCAGAAAAGTTTCCCAAGCAGTAGACGTGACAAATAACAATAGGCTTCTGTAGAATTGGCTTTAGGATGGCAACAAGGTTATTTAATGTATATCTTTAGAAGGTTAGCATGAATAGAACTCTGTTCTTTGTCTCTTATCAACTAGTCTTTGTTTTAGCTACGATTACCTATGTTTTATAAGATTGGATAGAATGCTTGTCAATATGTGTTTTCTGTGTCTGATTGGCTGAATTCTAGTCTGAGATGATTTTATGTATTGCTGTATGAGCCCTGTTGAAGGAGACATTTTTTGGTGTGGATCAGTGAGCTGTCATGTCTCCATTTTGTATTTTGAGACTGATGTGCTGGAAATAAAAGCAAAAATCTCTTCACTGGTCTGGTTACCATGTTATCCATATTTGGATATTTTGCCGCGGCCTAGTGGGTTCCTTTTTTAAGGCGTGGGTTCCTGACACCATTGGACTTATACCTGTCCCGTCCCCCGCATATTGCTGCCCCGTGTGAGGACGTAGAATAGAAGAAAAACAAAGAAAAATCGTGGAAGCACCAGCCGCGGAGACCCAAGTGTTAACAAGGAGGACACTGTATCATCTCTCCCGCCGAAACCAAGAAAATTGTAAGTAACTTATCTCGGGAGAGCGCTTGGGTGACGTTGGGAGGAAAAATAGAGAAAAAGAAAATTATTAAAAGAGCACAAAAATGGGAACGAATTTATCAGAAGTTGAATGGGATGTTTTTCATCAATTAGAGACAATGTTACAAGAAAAAGGTCACTCTGAAATTTCAAAAACTGAGCTTAAAAACTTACTTATCTGGGTTAAAGCGAATACGCAAGATTTAAATCTGCAGTCTGCTTTTTCTTTTCATTTTTGGGATCAGATAAACTGGAGAATCTATAATCTAGTCTCTCTCAAAAAAGATGAAAGCTTAAGAGAACTTGTGCCGGTTTGTAGTGCGCTGTTGTAGTGCTTTTTTAAACAAAGTGATAAAAATAAGATCAACTTGGACTCAGAAAACAGAGCTTCTGGTTCTATCTCACGAAATTCCAGTAAACCAGAGACTGTGTGTGTATCGGAGAATGTTACAAGTGTTGTTGCAAATGCTGAAAGTATTGCTTTGAACTCTGTTGAACAAAATCTTTCTTCTCTCTCTCTGGGAAAAAATGAGACTCTTTCGGACTTTTCTTCGCGTTGTTCTGTTAATGTAAAAATATGTGACTCTTGTAAGGGGGATGGAACAAAGTGTGTAAAAGATGGAAATGAAAAAGTGACTGTACTTCCTAAAATTGTTTGTGCAGGGACACTGAAACCTGAATTGGATTCTGTTGGGCCTGGGGTGGAGGCTGAGGTGGCTGCTTCCACTCGGGAAATTGTGGTTCCAGGGAACTCTTTTTCAGTTAAGCAAAACCATGGTTGTTCTGGTGTTTGTCAATCTATAGATACAGAGAAAGAAAAATTGGCTTTAAGGGTGGAGTCCTTTGAAAGGAAGAGATGGAAGAAACTCGCGACTGTGTTGTTGCTGAAATTCAAAAAGCTGGACTTGAAATCTCTGCAACGAAAATTCAACAAGTTTCACCTTAGAAGTACCTGGGATGGAAGATGACTGAGACGACAAGAACACCACAAAAAATTCAGATCCGAACCAGAGTCAACAACCTACAAGAGTTACAACAACTTCTAGGAGAAATCAACTGGGTCAGACCGATGTTGGGAATCACCAATGATGAACTGAGTCCGCTCTTCCATTTGCTGAGAGGAAGTTGCGACATCACTTCGCCAAGAACTTTAACCCCTGAAGCTCGTGCTGCTCTCGACAAAGTCACAGAAGCTCTTCAAAAAAAAAAGACAAGCTCATCGCTGCGTTCCTGAAAATCCTTTCTTTCTTGCAATCTTAGGAGAGAAGAAGCAGCTTTGTGGTCTCATTTTCCAGTGGGATTCCACAGAACAAGATCCTTTGTTAATAATGGAATGGGATTTTCCTCCCTACAGGTTTTCAAAGACCATTTGCTCAGTTTTAGAAATGATTGCATACATTATAATTAAGGCTAGAACCAGATTGCTAACTTTGGCAGGTCAAGAATTTTCAGTTATCTATTTGCCATTGAAAAATGATTATTTCAATTGGGCAATGCAAAATTCTGATGATTTACAATATGCATTCTTAGGTTTTCCAGGTGTTTGTTCCATACACTATCCAGCTCACAAACTACTGCAAGCAAAATTGAGTTTCAGAGAAAAACCTAAATTGAGTGAAGAACCTTTACATGCTGTGACTCTCTTCACTGATGGCTCTGGTAAAAGCCACAAGTCCGTTGTGACTTGGTTTAATCAAAAGACTAATGTTTGGGAATCTGATATTCAAACAGTAGAGGGATCCCCTCAAATTGTTGAGCCTGCTGCAGTAGTTTGAGCTTTTCAGCTGTTTCCTCAGCCTTTTAATTTGGTCACAGATTCTGCTTATGTTGCTAATGTAGTCAGGAGAATAGAAGGTTCCATTTTAAAGGATGTTAGTAATGAAACTTTACATCGTTGGCTTTCATGTCTTTTTATAACTTTGCAATATAGAACTAATCCATATTTTGTTTCTCACATTAGGGCGCATTCTTCACTTCCTGGATTTTTAGTGGAAGGAAATGCAAGAACGGACAAGCTGACAATGGTCATTTCTAACACATTGCCAAATAGTTTTGAACAAGCAAAATTGAGTCATGCCTTTTTCCACCAAAATGCACAAGCACTCATGCAAATGTTCCAAATCACTTAAAGTCAAGCTAAAGCTATCATTCATACTTGCCCTGACTGTCAATTGGTACAACCTCCTGTTTCTACAGGAGCAATCAACCCCCGAGGCTTACAAAGCCTACAGTTGTGGCAAACAGATGTTACTAAATAGCCTTCTTTTGGTAAATTTAAAAATATTCATGTTTCCATAGACACGTTCTCTGGTGCAGTTTTTGCTTCCCTTCACACAAGTGATACTGGCAGCCATGCCTGTCATCATTTCCTGCAAGCTTTTGCTTCATTGGGTATACCCCAAGAAGTAAAAACTGACAATGGCCCCGCATACATATCTCAAAAATTGGCCACATTTTTAAATGAATGGGATGTTCGACGCATTTTTGGTATTCCCCACTCTCCCACAAGCCAAGCAATCATTGAAAGAACACATCAAACCTTAAAACGCATATTAGATCAACAGAGAGGGGGAACGGAAATCACCCCACAGATGAGACTGAGTAAGGCTTTGTATGTTTTTAATTTTCTAAATAGTAAAAGTACAGAACCAGATCCACCAATCTTTAGACACTTTTCAAATAGCACACAGGCAAAACTGAAAGAACATCCTCCTCTTCTAATTAGAAACCCTGACTCTGGACAGATGGAAGGTCCGTTTCAATTAATAACGTGGGGCAAAGGGTATGCTTCTATTTCCACAGGTGCTGGAAGAATTAAGTGGGTTCCTGCCAAAAACGTCAAACCGTATCGCACTTCAGAACCTGTTGTCGAGCCTAGAACTGAGGAAGTGAGTACGCAGACGTAGACCGAATGGAAGGATCCCGGGTCTCGCCTGACGCCTCTTGTGCCTGACGTTCATTGTGCATCGGTGGAACCCGTGAACTCTGATTTTGTGCCAATTTTTATTTATGAGTATACGAATTAAATGCTGAATGTTTGTTTAACAAAGCTAATTTTTGGCTGAAAATTTAGGTTCTTGTTTTGGTTTAGAAAGAATTCTGCCAAAACTTAGTTCTTGAAAGAGATGGGGCAGAATCAAATGGTATACTTGTTTTGCTTGATTTTAATTGTTTTTTGTCGTGCAGATTTGCCTGAGGATCAACCGAAGACGAATGTTTGGGTGACCTTAGCCAAGGCTGCCAGATCGGATACTATATGTCTGTCTAATTCGGAACCAGAAAAGCCTTTCTCAACCTGTTTGGTTGGTCTGCCAGTGAAAGAGTTTCCTTTGGTCAGAAAAGAATCCAATGGTAAACCAGGTGGAATTGACAATGGAAACAGTCCTTCCTTCAATTGGAACATTTGTTCCAAGAAACTTCTCAGGGCAGCAAATGTTTCAAACAGTTGGGATGTGTTTCTACAGACGGACCAATCTCCACGGCAATTGCCAAAAGGGTATTGGATCATTTGCGGAGACAGAGGTTGGCAAGGCATTCCAGCCCACCTTGAAGGTGGCCCTTGCAGCACTGGTATGCTTCCCATAATTGCCCCCACTGCCAAAGCAGTGATGAAAAAGAAACAAAGGAAAACAAGAGCTGTTCCTCATTATGATGAGAACTGTCAGAGTGATTTTATGCCTTGGAATGCCGCCAGAAGGGTTTCAGCAGGTATATTTCTACCCCAATTGGCTTCAGCTGTGGCATTGAGACAATTAGATCGAGTTGGATGTTGGCTGAGCAAACAAGCTAATGCCACATCCTCCGCAATCAGTGATATGTTGACCAATGTTGATAGTATTAGACATGCTACTCTTCAAAACAGAGCAGCCATTGATTTTCTCTTACTGGCACAAGGACATGGTTGTGAGGAATTGGAAGGTTTGTGTTGTATGAATTTGTCTGATCATTCTGAATCCATTCACAAAAGCATTCAAAAATTAAAGGATCTGACAGCCCAAATTAAAGAAGATGGAGGTTCCTGGTTGGATGATTTGTATCAAAATTGCAGTTTTGCACCTTGGCTAAGGCAACTTTGCAAGATAGGTCTTTACATATTAGGTGTTCTAATACTGATATTGATAGTGGTACCTTGTATACTCTGTTGTGTTCGGCGAATGATGAACAAAACAGTCCGAGAAGTTTTTGTCATTCAAGCAGGAGAATTAGGAAGTAGAAGCACAGAGAGTGTACGAAATCTCACGAAAGCAGTAGATGAGGGTATTGACATGAACGAAGGTTTTGAATTAAGGCCTTGGAATCGACCAGAGTTTTTTGAACGATGCCTTGTGACTGTTGCCAAACATATCTCTTTCAGGGATTGGGTCTTCACAGCATTAAGTTGCTGTGCCGTAATATAGCAATGCTTCAGTTTAGTGAAAATAGGTCTTCAGCAGATAATAAGCAGAAATTTTGCAATAGAGCTATGAAACGCAAATAGCAAGCGACAAGAAAATGAAAGCTTCTGGGTCAAACAGAGAGGGGGAAATGTTGGAATCCATAAGGTTAGAGGATTTTTAAGAAATGGTTAAAAAGAAGTATGTAGGCCTTAGACTGGAGTTTTGTTAGCATTGCAGAAAAGTTTCCCATGCAAGCAGAAAAAGTTTTCCATGCAAGCAGAAAAGTTTCCCAAGCAGTAGACGTGACAAATAACAATAGGCTTCTGTAGAATTGGCTTTAGGATGGCAACAAGGTTATTTAATGTATATCTTTAGAAGGTTAGCATGAATAGAACTCTGTTCTTTGTCTCTTATCAACTAGTCTTTGTTTTAGCTACGATTACCTATGTTTTATAAGATTGGATAGAATGCTTGTCAATATGTGTTTTCTGTGTCTGATTGGCTGAATTCTAGTCTGAGATGATTTTATGTATTGCTGTATGAGCCCTGTTGAAGGAGACATTTTTTGGTGTGGATCAGTGAGCTGTCATGTCTCCATTTTGTATTTTGAGACTGATGTGCTGGAAATAAAAGCAAAAATCTCTTCACTGGTCTGGTTACCATGTTATCCATATTTGGATATTTTGCCGCGGCCTAGTGGGTTCCTTTTTTAAGGCGTGGGTTCCTGACACCATTGGACTTATACCTGTCCCGTCCCCCGCATATTGCTGCCCCGTGTGAGGACGTAGAATAGAAGAAAAACAAAGAAAAATCGTGGAAGCACCAGCCGCGGAGACCCAAGTGTTAACAAGGAGGACACTGTATCATCTCTCCCGCCGAAACCAAGAAAATTGTAAGTAACTTATCTCGGGAGAGCGCTTGGGTGACGTTGGGAGGAAAAATAGAGAAAAAGAAAATTATTAAAAGAGCACAAAAATGGGAACGAATTTATCAGAAGTTGAATGGGATGTTTTTCATCAATTAGAGACAATGTTACAAGAAAAAGGTCACTCTGAAATTTCAAAAACTGAGCTTAAAAACTTACTTATCTGGGTTAAAGCGAATACGCAAGATTTAAATCTGCAGTCTGCTTTTTCTTTTCATTTTTGGGATCAGATAAACTGGAGAATCTATAATCTAGTCTCTCTCAAAAAAGATGAAAGCTTAAGAGAACTTGTGCCGGTTTGTAGTGCGCTGTTGTAGTGCTTTTTTAAACAAAGTGATAAAAATAAGATCAACTTGGACTCAGAAAACAGAGCTTCTGGTTCTATCTCACGAAATTCCAGTAAACCAGAGACTGTGTGTGTATCGGAGAATGTTACAAGTGTTGTTGCAAATGCTGAAAGTATTGCTTTGAACTCTGTTGAACAAAATCTTTCTTCTCTCTCTCTGGGAAAAAATGAGACTCTTTCGGACTTTTCTTCGCGTTGTTCTGTTAATGTAAAAATATGTGACTCTTGTAAGGGGGATGGAACAAAGTGTGTAAAAGATGGAAATGAAAAAGTGACTGTACTTCCTAAAATTGTTTGTGCAGGGACACTGAAACCTGAATTGGATTCTGTTGGGCCTGGGGTGGAGGCTGAGGTGGCTGCTTCCACTCGGGAAATTGTGGTTCCAGGGAACTCTTTTTCAGTTAAGCAAAACCATGGTTGTTCTGGTGTTTGTCAATCTATAGATACAGAGAAAGAAAAATTGGCTTTAAGGGTGGAGTCCTTTGAAAGGAAGAGATGGAAGAAACTCGCGACTGTGTTGTTGCTGAAATTCAAAAAGCTGGACTTGAAATCTCTGCAACGAAAATTCAACAAGTTTCACCTTAGAAGTACCTGGGATGGAAGATGACTGAGACAACAAGAACACCACAAAAAATTCAGATCCGAACCAGAGTCAACAACCTACAAGAGTTACAACAACTTCTAGGAGAAATCAACTGGGTCAGACCGATGTTGGGAATCACCAATGATGAACTGAGTCCGCTCTTCCATTTGCTGAGAGGAAGTTGCGACATCACTTCGCCAAGAACTTTAACCCCTGAAGCTCGTGCTGCTCTCGACAAAGTCACAGAAGCTCTTCAAAAAAAAAAGACAAGCTCATCGCTGCGTTCCTGAAAATCCTTTCTTTCTTGCAATCTTAGGAGAGAAGAAGCAGCTTTGTGGTCTCATTTTCCAGTGGGATTCCACAGAACAAGATCCTTTGTTAATAATGGAATGGGATTTTCCTCCCTACAGGTTTTCAAAGACCATTTGCTCAGTTTTAGAAATGATTGCATACATTATAATTAAGGCTAGAACCAGATTGCTAACTTTGGCAGGTCAAGAATTTTCAGTTATCTATTTGCCATTGAAAAATGATTATTTCAATTGGGCAATGCAAAATTCTGATGATTTACAATATGCATTCTTAGGTTTTCCAGGTGTTTGTTCCATACACTATCCAGCTCACAAACTACTGCAAGCAAAATTGAGTTTCAGAGAAAAACCTAAATTGAGTGAAGAACCTTTACATGCTGTGACTCTCTTCACTGATGGCTCTGGTAAAAGCCACAAGTCCGTTGTGACTTGGTTTAATCAAAAGACTAATGTTTGGGAATCTGATATTCAAACAGTAGAGGGATCCCCTCAAATTGTTGAGCCTGCTGCAGTAGTTTGAGCTTTTCAGCTGTTTCCTCAGCCTTTTAATTTGGTCACAGATTCTGCTTATGTTGCTAATGTAGTCAGGAGAATAGAAGGTTCCATTTTAAAGGATGTTAGTAATGAAACTTTACATCGTTGGCTTTCATGTCTTTTTATAACTTTGCAATATAGAACTAATCCATATTTTGTTTCTCACATTAGGGCGCATTCTTCACTTCCTGGATTTTTAGTGGAAGGAAATGCAAGAACGGACAAGCTGACAATGGTCATTTCTAACACATTGCCAAATAGTTTTGAACAAGCAAAATTGAGTCATGCCTTTTTCCACCAAAATGCACAAGCACTCATGCAAATGTTCCAAATCACTTAAAGTCAAGCTAAAGCTATCATTCATACTTGCCCTGACTGTCAATTGGTACAACCTCCTGTTTCTACAGGAGCAATCAACCCCCGAGGCTTACAAAGCCTACAGTTGTGGCAAACAGATGTTACTAAATAGCCTTCTTTTGGTAAATTTAAAAATATTCATGTTTCCATAGACACGTTCTCTGGTGCAGTTTTTGCTTCCCTTCACACAAGTGATACTGGCAGCCATGCCTGTCATCATTTCCTGCAAGCTTTTGCTTCATTGGGTATACCCCAAGAAGTAAAAACTGACAATGGCCCCGCATACATATCTCAAAAATTGGCCACATTTTTAAATGAATGGGATGTTCGACGCATTTTTGGTATTCCCCACTCTCCCACAAGCCAAGCAATCATTGAAAGAACACATCAAACCTTAAAACGCATATTAGATCAACAGAGAGGGGGAACGGAAATCACCCCACAGATGAGACTGAGTAAGGCTTTGTATGTTTTTAATTTTCTAAATAGTAAAAGTACAGAACCAGATCCACCAATCTTTAGACACTTTTCAAATAGCACACAGGCAAAACTGAAAGAACATCCTCCTCTTCTAATTAGAAACCCTGACTCTGGACAGATGGAAGGTCCGTTTCAATTAATAACGTGGGGCAAAGGGTATGCTTCTATTTCCACAGGTGCTGGAAGAATTAAGTGGGTTCCTGCCAAAAACGTCAAACCGTATCGCACTTCAGAACCTGTTGTCGAGCCTAGAACTGAGGAAGCGAGTACGCAGACGTAGACCGAATGGAAGGATCCCGGGTCTCGCCTGACGCCTCTTGTGCCTGACGTTCATTGTGCATCGGTGGAACCCGTGAACTCTGATTTTGTGCCAATTTTTATTTATGAGTATACGAATTAAATGCTGAATGTTTGTTTAACAAAGCTAATTTTTGGCTGAAAATTTAGGTTCTTGTTTTGGTTTAGAAAGAATTCTGCCAAAACTTAGTTCTTGAAAGAGATGGGGCAGAATCAAATGGTATACTTGTTTTGCTTGATTTTAATTGTTTTTTGTCGTGCAGATTTGCCTGAGGATCAACCGAAGACGAATGTTTGGGTGACCTTAGCCAAGGCTGCCAGATCGGATACTATATGTCTGTCTAATTCGGAACCAGAAAAGCCTTTCTCAACCTGTTTGGTTGGTCTGCCAGTGAAAGAGTTTCCTTTGGTCAGAAAAGAATCCAATGGTAAACCAGGTGGAATTGACAATGGAAACAGTCCTTCCTTCAATTGGAACATTTGTTCCAAGAAACTTCTCAGGGCAGCAAATGTTTCAAACAGTTGGGATGTGTTTCTACAGACGGACCAATCTCCACGGCAATTGCCAAAAGGGTATTGGATCATTTGCGGAGACAGAGGTTGGCAAGGCATTCCAGCCCACCTTGAAGGTGGCCCTTGCAGCACTGGTATGCTTCCCATAATTGCCCCCACTGCCAAAGCAGTGATGAAAAAGAAACAAAGGAAAACAAGAGCTGTTCCTCATTATGATGAGAACTGTCAGAGTGATTTTATGCCTTGGAATGCCGCCAGAAGGGTTTCAGCAGGTATATTTCTACCCCAATTGGCTTCAGCTGTGGCATTGAGACAATTAGATCGAGTTGGATGTTGGCTGAGCAAACAAGCTAATGCCACATCCTCCGCAATCAGTGATATGTTGACCAATGTTGATAGTATTAGACATGCTACTCTTCAAAACAGAGCAGCCATTGATTTTCTCTTACTGGCACAAGGACATGGTTGTGAGGAATTGGAAGGTTTGTGTTGTATGAATTTGTCTGATCATTCTGAATCCATTCACAAAAGCATTCAAAAATTAAAGGATCTGACAGCCCAAATTAAAGAAGATGGAGGTTCCTGGTTGGATGATTTGTATCAAAATTGCAGTTTTGCACCTTGGCTAAGGCAACTTTGCAAGATAGGTCTTTACATATTAGGTGTTCTAATACTGATATTGATAGTGGTACCTTGTATACTCTGTTGTGTTCGGCGAATGATGAACAAAACAGTCCGAGAAGTTTTTGTCATTCAAGCAGGAGAATTAGGAAGTAGAAGCACAGAGAGTGTACGAAATCTCACGAAAGCAGTAGATGAGGGTATTGACATGAACGAAGGTTTTGAATTAAGGCCTTGGAATCGACCAGAGTTTTTTGAACGATGCCTTGTGACTGTTGCCAAACATATCTCTTTCAGGGATTGGGTCTTCACAGCATTAAGTTGCTGTGCCGTAATATAGCAATGCTTCAGTTTAGTGAAAATAGGTCTTCAGCAGATAATAAGCAGAAATTTTGCAATAGAGCTATGAAACGCAAATAGCAAGCGACAAGAAAATGAAAGCTTCTGGGTCAAACAGAGAGGGGGAAATGTTGGAATCCATAAGGTTAGAGGATTTTTAAGAAATGGTTAAAAAGAAGTATGTAGGCCTTAGACTGGAGTTTTGTTAGCATTGCAGAAAAGTTTCCCATGCAAGCAGAAAAAGTTTTCCATGCAAGCAGAAAAGTTTCCCAAGCAGTAGACGTGACAAATAACAATAGGCTTCTGTAGAATTGGCTTTAGGATGGCAACAAGGTTATTTAATGTATATCTTTAGAAGGTTAGCATGAATAGAACTCTGTTCTTTGTCTCTTATCAACTAGTCTTTGTTTTAGCTACGATTACCTATGTTTTATAAGATTGGATAGAATGCTTGTCAATATGTGTTTTCTGTGTCTGATTGGCTGAATTCTAGTCTGAGATGATTTTATGTATTGCTGTATGAGCCCTGTTGAAGGAGACATTTTTTGGTGTGGATCAGTGAGCTGTCATGTCTCCATTTTGTATTTTGAGACTGATGTGCTGGAAATAAAAGCAAAAATCTCTTCACTGGTCTGGTTACCATGTTATCCATATTTGGATATTTTGCCGCGGCCTAGTGGGTTCCTTTTTTAAGGCGTGGGTTCCTGACACCATTGGACTTATACCTGTCCCGTCCCCCGCATATTGCTGCCCCGTGTGAGGACGTAGAATAGAAGAAAAACAAAGAAAAATCGTGGAAGCACCAGCCGCGGAGACCCAAGTGTTAACAAGGAGGACACTGTATCATCTCTCCCGCCGAAACCAAGAAAATTGTAAGTAACTTATCTCGGGAGAGCGCTTGGGTGACGTTGGGAGGAAAAATAGAGAAAAAGAAAATTATTAAAAGAGCACAAAAATGGGAACGAATTTATCAGAAGTTGAATGGGATGTTTTTCATCAATTAGAGACAATGTTACAAGAAAAAGGTCACTCTGAAATTTCAAAAACTGAGCTTAAAAACTTACTTATCTGGGTTAAAGCGAATACGCAAGATTTAAATCTGCAGTCTGCTTTTTCTTTTCATTTTTGGGATCAGATAAACTGGAGAATCTATAATCTAGTCTCTCTCAAAAAAGATGAAAGCTTAAGAGAACTTGTGCCGGTTTGTAGTGCGCTGTTGTAGTGCTTTTTTAAACAAAGTGATAAAAATAAGATCAACTTGGACTCAGAAAACAGAGCTTCTGGTTCTATCTCACGAAATTCCAGTAAACCAGAGACTGTGTGTGTATCGGAGAATGTTACAAGTGTTGTTGCAAATGCTGAAAGTATTGCTTTGAACTCTGTTGAACAAAATCTTTCTTCTCTCTCTCTGGGAAAAAATGAGACTCTTTCGGACTTTTCTTCGCGTTGTTCTGTTAATGTAAAAATATGTGACTCTTGTAAGGGGGATGGAACAAAGTGTGTAAAAGATGGAAATGAAAAAGTGACTGTACTTCCTAAAATTGTTTGTGCAGGGACACTGAAACCTGAATTGGATTCTGTTGGGCCTGGGGTGGAGGCTGAGGTGGCTGCTTCCACTCGGGAAATTGTGGTTCCAGGGAACTCTTTTTCAGTTAAGCAAAACCATGGTTGTTCTGGTGTTTGTCAATCTATAGATACAGAGAAAGAAAAATTGGCTTTAAGGGTGGAGTCCTTTGAAAGGAAGAGATGGAAGAAACTCGCGACTGTGTTGTTGCTGAAATTCAAAAAGCTGGACTTGAAATCTCTGCAACGAAAATTCAACAAGTTTCACCTTAGAAGTACCTGGGATGGAAGATGACTGAGACAACAAGAACACCACAAAAAATTCAGATCCGAACCAGAGTCAACAACCTACAAGAGTTACAACAACTTCTAGGAGAAATCAACTGGGTCAGACCGATGTTGGGAATCACCAATGATGAACTGAGTCCGCTCTTCCATTTGCTGAGAGGAAGTTGCGACATCACTTCGCCAAGAACTTTAACCCCTGAAGCTCGTGCTGCTCTCGACAAAGTCACAGAAGCTCTTCAAAAAAGACAAGCTCATCGCTGCGTTCCTGAAAATCCTTTCTTTCTTGCAATCTTAGGAGAGAAGAAGCAGCTTTGTGGTCTCATTTTCCAGTGGGATTCCACAGAACAAGATCCTTTGTTAATAATGGAATGGGATTTTCCTCCCTACAGGTTTTCAAAGACCATTTGCTCAGTTTTAGAAATGATTGCATACATTATAATTAAGGCTAGAACCAGATTGTTGACTTTGGCAGGTCAAGAATTTTCAGTTATCTATTTGCCATTGAAAAATGATTATTTCAATTGGGCAATGCAAAATTCTGATGATTTACAATATGCATTCTTAGGTTTTCCAGGTGTTTGTTCCATACACTATCCAGCTCACAAACTACTGCAAGCAAAATTGAGTTTCAGAGAAAAACCTAAATTGAGTGAAGAACCTTTACATGCTGTGACTCTCTTCACTGATGGCTCTGGTAAAAGCCACAAGTCCGTTGTGACTTGGTTTAATCAAAAGACTAATGTTTGGGAATCTGATATTCAAACAGTAGAGGGATCCCCTCAAATTGTTGAGCCTGCTGCAGTAGTTTGAGCTTTTCAGCTGTTTCCTCAGCCTTTTAATTTGGTCACAGATTCTGCTTATGTTGCTAATGTAGTCAGGAGAATAGAAGGTTCCATTTTAAAGGATGTTAGTAATGAAACTTTACATCGTTGGCTTTCATGTCTTTTTATAACTTTGCAATATAGAACTAATCCATATTTTGTTTCTCACATTAGGGCGCATTCTTCACTTCCTGGATTTTTAGTGGAAGGAAATGCAAGAACGGACAAGCTGACAATGGTCATTTCTAACACATTGCCAAATAGTTTTGAACAAGCAAAATTGAGTCATGCCTTTTTCCACCAAAATGCACAAGCACTCATGCAAATGTTCCAAATCACTTAAAGTCAAGCTAAAGCTATCATTCATACTTGCCCTGACTGTCAATTGGTACAACCTCCTGTTTCTACAGGAGCAATCAACCCCCGAGGCTTACAAAGCCTACAGTTGTGGCAAACAGATGTTACTAAATAGCCTTCTTTTGGTAAATTTAAAAATATTCATGTTTCCATAGACACGTTCTCTGGTGCAGTTTTTGCTTCCCTTCACACAAGTGATACTGGCAGCCATGCCTGTCATCATTTCCTGCAAGCTTTTGCTTCATTGGGTATACCCCAAGAAGTAAAAACTGACAATGGCCCCGCATACATATCTCAAAAATTGGCCACATTTTTAAATGAATGGGGTGTTCGACGCATTTTTGGTATTCCCCACTCTCCCACAAGCCAAGCAATCATTGAAAGAACACATCAAACCTTAAAACGCATATTAGATCAACAGAGAGGGGGAACGGAAATCACCCCACAGATGAGACTGAGTAAGGCTTTGTATGTTTTTAATTTTCTAAATAGTAAAAGTACAGAACCAGATCCACCAATCTTTAGACACTTTTCAAATAGCACACAGGCAAAACTGAAAGAACATCCTCCTCTTCTAATTAGAAACCCTGACTCTGGACAGATGGAAGGTCCGTTTCAATTAATAACGTGGGGCAAAGGGTATGCTTCTATTTCCACAGGTGCTGGAAGAATTAAGTGGGTTCCTGCCAAAAACGTCAAACCGTATCGCACTTCAGAACCTGTTGTCGAGCCTAGAACTGAGGAAGCGAGTACGCAGACGTAGACCGAATGGAAGGATCCCGGGTCTCGCCTGACGCCTCTTGTGCCTGACGTTCATTGTGCATCGGTGGAACCCGTGAACTCTGATTTTGTGCCAATTTTTATTTATGAGTATACGAATTAAATGCTGAATGTTTGTTTAACAAAGCTAATTTTTGGCTGAAAATTTAGGTTCTTGTTTTGGTTTAGAAAGAATTCTGCCAAAACTTAGTTCTTGAAAGAGATGGGGCAGAATCAAATGGTATACTTGTTTTGCTTGATTTTAATTGTTTTTTGTCGTGCAGATTTGCCTGAGGATCAACCGAAGACGAATGTTTGGGTGACCTTAGCCAAGGCTGCCGGATCGGATACTATATGTCTGTCTAATTCGGAACCAGAAAAGCCTTTCTCAACCTGTTTGGTTGGTGTGCCAGTGAAAGAGTTTCCTTTGGTCAGAAAAGAATCCAATGGTAAACCAGGTGGAATTGACAATGGAAACAGTCCTTCCTTCAATTGGAACATTTGTTCCAAGAAACTTCTCAGGGCAGCAAATGTTTCAAACAGTTGGGATGTGTTTCTACAGACGGACCAATCTCCACGGCAATTGCCAAAAGGGTATTGGATCATTTGCGGAGACAGAGGTTGGCAAGACATTCCAGCCCACCTTGAAGGTGGCCCTTGCAGCACTGGTATGCTTACCATAATTGCCCCCACTGCCAAAGCAGTGATGAAAAAGAAACAAAGGAAAACAAGAGCTGTTCCTCATTATGATGAGAACTGTCAGAGTGATTTTATGCCTTGGAATGCCGCCAGAAGGGTTTCAGCAGGTATATTTCTACCCCAATTGGCTTCAGCTGTGGCATTGAGACAATTAGATCGAGTTGGATGTTGGCTGAGCAAACAAGCTAATGCCACATCCTCCGCAATCAGTGATATGTTGACCAATGTTGATAGTATTAGACATGCTACTCTTCAAAACAGAGCAGCCATTGATTTTCTCTTACTGGCACAAGGACATGGTTGTGAGGAATTGGAAGGTTTGTGTTGTATGAATTTGTCTGATCATTCTGAATCCATTCACAAAAGCATTCAAAAATTAGAGGATCTGACAGCCCAAATTAAAGAAGATGGAGGTTCCTGGTTGGATGATTTGTATCAAAATTGCAGTTTTGCACCTTGGCTAAGGCAACTTTGCAAGATAGGTCTTTACATATTAGGTGTTCTAATACTGATATTGATAGTGGTACCTTGTATACTCTGTTGTGTTCGGCGAATGATGAACAAAACAGTCCGAGAAGTTTTTGTCATTCAAGCAGGAGAATTAGGAAGTAGAAGCACAGAGAGTGTACGAAATCTCACGAAAGCAGTAGATGAGGGTATTGACATGAACGAAGGTTTTGAATTAAGGCCTTGGAATCGACCAGAGTTTTTTGAACGATGCCTTGTGACTGTTGCCAAACATATCTCTTTCAGGGATTGGGTCTTCACAGCATTAAGTTGCTGTGCCGTAATATAGCAATGCTTCAGTTTAGTGAAAATAGGTCTTCAGCAGATAATAAGCAGAAATTTTGCAATAGAGCTATGAAACGCAAATAGCAAGCGACAAGAAAATGAAAGCTTCTGGGTCAAACAGAGAGGGGGAAATGTTGGAATCCATAAGGTTAGAGGATTTTTAAGAAATGGTTAAAAAGAAGTATGTAGGCCTTAGACTGGAGTTTTGTTAGCATTGCAGAAAAGTTTCCCATGCAAGCAGAAAAAGTTTTCCATGCAAGCAGAAAAGTTTCCCAAGCAGTAGACGTGACAAATAACAATAGGCTTCTGTAGAATTGGCTTTAGGATGGCAACAAGGTTATTTAATGTATATCTTTAGAAGGTTAGCATGAATAGAACTCTGTTCTTTGTCTCTTATCAACTAGTCTTTGTTTTAGCTACGATTACCTATGTTTTATAAGATTGGATAGAATGCTTGTCAATATGTGTTTTCTGTGTCTGATTGGCTGAATTCTAGTCTGAGATGATTTTATGTATTGCTGTATGAGCCCTGTTGAAGGAGACATTTTTTGGTGTGGATCAGTGAGCTGTCATGTCTCCATTTTGTATTTTGAGACTGATGTGCTGGAAATAAAAGCAAAAATCTCTTCACTGGTCTGGTTACCATGTTATCCATATTTGGATATTTTGCCGCGGCCTAGTGGGTTCCTTTTTTAAGGCGTGGGTTCCTGACACCATTGGACTTATACCTGTCCCGTCCCCCGCATATTGCTGCCCCGTGTGAGGACGTAGAATAGAAGAAAAACAAAGAAAAATCGTGGAAGCACCAGCCGCGGAGACCCAAGTGTTAACAAGGAGGACACTGTATCATCTCTCCCGCCGAAACCAAGAAAATTGTAAGTAACTTATCTCGGGAGAGCGCTTGGGTGACGTTGGGAGGAAAAATAGAGAAAAAGAAAATTATTAAAAGAGCACAAAAATGGGAACGAATTTATCAGAAGTTGAATGGGATGTTTTTCATCAATTAGAGACAATGTTACAAGAAAAAGGTCACTCTGAAATTTCAAAAACTGAGCTTAAAAACTTACTTATCTGGGTTAAAGCGAATACGCAAGATTTAAATCTGCAGTCTGCTTTTTCTTTTCATTTTTGGGATCAGATAAACTGGAGAATCTATAATCTAGTCTCTCTCAAAAAAGATGAAAGCTTAAGAGAACTTGTGCCGGTTTGTAGTGCGCTGTTGTAGTGCTTTTTTAAACAAAGTGATAAAAATAAGATCAACTTGGACTCAGAAAACAGAGCTTCTGGTTCTATCTCACGAAATTCCAGTAAACCAGAGACTGTGTGTGTATCGGAGAATGTTACAAGTGTTGTTGCAAATGCTGAAAGTATTGCTTTGAACTCTGTTGAACAAAATCTTTCTTCTCTCTCTCTGGGAAAAAATGAGACTCTTTCGGACTTTTCTTCGCGTTGTTCTGTTAATGTGAAAATATGTGACTCTTGTAAGGGGGATGGAACAAAGTGTGTAAAAGATGGAAATGAAAAAGTGACTGTACTTCCTAAAATTGTTTGTGCAGGGACACTGAAACCTGAATTGGATTCTGTTGGGCCTGGGGTGGAGGCTGAGGTGGCTGCTTCCACTCGGGAAATTGTGGTTCCAGGGAACTCTTTTTCAGTTAAGCAAAACCATGGTTGTTCTGGTGTTTGTCAATCTATAGATACAGAGAAAGAAAAATTGGCTTTAAGGGTGGAGTCCTTTGAAAGGAAGAGATGGAAGAAACTCGCGACTGTGTTGTTGCTGAAATTCAAAAAGCTGGACTTGAAATCTCTGCAACGAAAATTCAACAAGTTTCACCTTAGAAGTACCTGGGTCGAAAGATGACTGAGACGACAAGAACACCACAAAAAATTCAGATCCGAAACAGAGTCAACAACCTACAAGAGTTACAACAACTTCTAGGAGAAATCAACTGGGTCAGACCGATGTTGGGAATCACCAATGATGAACTGAGTCCGCTCTTCCATTTGCTGAGAGGAAGTTGCGACATCACTTCGCCAAGAACTTTAACCCCTGAAGCTCGTGCTGCTCTCGACAAAGTCACAGAAGCTCTTCAAAAAAGACAAGCTCATCGCTGCGTTCCTGAAAATCCTTTCTTTCTTGCAATCTTAGGAGAGAAGAAGCAGCTTTGTGGTCTCATTTTCCAGTGGGATTCCACAGAACAAGATCCTTTGTTAATAATGGAATGGGATTTTCCTCCCTACAGGTTTTCAAAGGCCATTTGCTCAGTTTTAGAAATGATTGCATACATTATAATTAAGGCTAGAACCAGATTGTTAACTTTGGCAGGTCAAGAATTTTCAGTTATCTATTTGCCATTGAAAAATGATTATTTCAACTGGGCAATGCAAAATTCTGATGATTTACAATATGCATTCTTAGGTTTTCCAGGTGTTTGTTCCATACACTATCCAGCTCACAAACTACTGCAAGCAAAATTGAGTTTCAGAGAAAAACCTAAATTGAGTGAAGAACCTTTACATGCTGTGACTCTCTTCACTGATGGCTCTGGTAAAAGCCACAAGTCCGTTGTGACTTGGTTTAATCAAAAGACTAATGTTTGGGAATCTGATATTCAAACAGTAGAGGGATCCCCTCAAATTGTTGAGCCTGCTGCAGTAGTTTGAGCTTTTCAGCTGTTTCCTCAGCCTTTTAATTTGGTCACAGATTCTGCTTATGTTGCTAATGTAGTCAGGAGAATAGAAGGTTCCATTTTAAAGGATGTTAGTAATGAAACTTTACATCGTTGGCTTTCATGTCTTTTTATAACTTTGCAATATAGAACTAATCCATATTTTGTTTCTCACATTAGGGCGCATTCTTCACTTCCTGGATTTTTAGTGGAAGGAAATGCAAGAGCGGACAAGCTGACAATGGTCATTTCTAACACATTGCCAAATAGTTTTGAACAAGCAAAATTGAGTCATGCCTTTTTCCACCAAAATGCACAAGCACTCATGCAAATGTTCCAAATCACTTAAAGTCAAGCTAAAGCTATCATTCATACTTGCCCTGACTGTCAATTGGTACAACCTCCTGTTTCTACAGGAGCAATCAACCCCCGAGGCTTACAAAGCCTACAGTTGTGGCAAACAGATGTTACTAAATAGCCTTCTTTTGGTAAATTTAAAAATATTCATGTTTCCATAGACACGTTCTCTGGTGCAGTTTTTGCTTCCCTTCACACAAGTGATACTGGCAGCCATGCCTGTCATCATTTCCTGCAAGCTTTTGCTTCATTGGGTATACCCCAAGAAGTAAAAACTGACAATGGCCCCGCATACATATCTCAAAAATTGGCCACATTTTTAAATGAATGGGGTGTTCGACGCATTTTTGGTATTCCCCACTCTCCCACAAGCCAAGCAATCATTGAAAGAACACATCAAACCTTAAAACGCATATTAGATCAACAGAGAGGGGGAACGGAAATCACCCCACAGATGAGACTGAGTAAGGCTTTGTATGTTTTTAATTTTCTAAATAGTAAAAGTACAGAACCAGATCCACCAATCTTTAGACACTTTTCAAATAGCACACAGGCAAAACTGAAAGAACATCCTCCTCTTCTAATTAGAAACCCTGACTCTGGACAGATGGAAGGTCCGTTTCAATTAATAACGTGGGGCAAAGGGTATGCTTCTATTTCCACAGGTGCTGGAAGAATTAAGTGGGTTCCTGCCAAAAACGTCAAACCGTATCGCACTTCAGAACCTGTTGTCGAGCCTAGAACTGAGGAAGCGAGTACGCAGACGTAGACCGAATGGAAGGATCCCGGGTCTCGCCTGACGCCTCTTGTGCCTGACGTTCATTGTGCATCGGTGGAACCCGTGAACTCTGATTTTGTGCCAATTTTTATTTATGAGTATACGAATTAAATGCTGAATGTTTGTTTAACAAAGCTAATTTTTGGCTGAAAATTTAGGTTCTTGTTTTGGTTTAGAAAGAATTCTGCCAAAACTTAGTTCTTGAAAGAGATGGGGCAGAATCAAATGGTATACTTGTTTTGCTTGATTTTAATTGTTTTTTGTCGTGCAGATTTGCCTGAGGATCAACCGAAGACGAATGTTTGGGTGACCTTAGCCAAGGCTGCCGGATCGGATACTATATGTCTGTCTAATTCGGAACCAGAAAAGCCTTTCTCAACCTGTTTGGTTGGTGTGCCAGTGAAAGAGTTTCCTTTGGTCAGAAAAGAATCCAATGGTAAACCAGGTGGAATTGACAATGGAAACAGTCCTTCCTTCAATTGGAACATTTGTTCCAAGAAACTTCTCAGGGCAGCAAATGTTTCAAACAGTTGGGATGTGTTTCTACAGACGGACCAATCTCCACGGCAATTGCCAAAAGGGTATTGGATCATTTGCGGAGACAGAGGTTGGCAAGGCATTCCAGCCCACCTTGAAGGTGGCCCTTGCAGCATTGGTATGCTTCCCATAATTGCCCCCACTGCCAAAGCAGTGATGAAAAAGAAACAAAGGAAAACAAGAGCTGTTCCTCATTATGATGAGAACTGTCAGAGTGATTTTATGCCTTGGAATGCCGCCAGAAGGGTTTCAGCAGGTATATTTCTACCCCAATTGGCTTCAGCTGTGGCATTGAGACAATTAGATCGAGTTGGATGTTGGCTGAGCAAACAAGCTAATGCCACATCCTCCGCAATCAGTGATATGTTGACCAATGTTGATAGTATTAGACATGCTACTCTTCAAAACAGAGCAGCCATTGATTTTCTCTTACTGGCACAAGGACATGGTTGTGAGGAATTGGAAGGTTTGTGTTGTATGAATTTGTCTGATCATTCTGAATCCATTCACAAAAGCATTCAAAAATTAAAGGATCTGACAGCCCAAATTAAAGAAGATGGAGGTTCCTGGTTGGATGATTTGTATCAAAATTGCAGTTTTGCACCTTGGCTAAGGCAACTTTGCAAGATAGGTCTTTACATATTAGGTGTTCTAATACTGATATTGATAGTGGTACCTTGTATACTCTGTTGTGTTCGGCGAATGATGAACAAAACAGTCCGAGAAGTTTTTGTCATTCAAGCAGGAGAATTAGGAAGTAGAAGCACAGAGAGTGTACGAAATCTCACGAAAGCAGTAGATGAGGGTATTGACATGAACGAAGGTTTTGAATTAAGGCCTTGGAATCGACCAGAGTTTTTTGAACGATGCCTTGTGACTGTTGCCAAACATATCTCTTTCAGGGATTGGGTCTTCACAGCATTAAGTTGCTGTGCCGTAATATAGCAATGCTTCAGTTTAGTGAAAATAGGTCTTCAGCAGATAATAAGCAGAAATTTTGCAATAGAGCTATGAAACGCAAATAGCAAGCGACAAGAAAATGAAAGCTTCTGGGTCAAACAGAGAGGGGGAAATGTTGGAATCCATAAGGTTAGAGGATTTTTAAGAAATGGTTAAAAAGAAGTATGTAGGCCTTAGACTGGAGTTTTGTTAGCATTGCAGAAAAGTTTCCCATGCAAGCAGAAAAAGTTTTCCATGCAAGCAGAAAAGTTTCCCAAGCAGTAGACGTGACAAATAACAATAGGCTTCTGTAGAATTGGCTTTAGGATGGCAACAAGGTTATTTAATGTATATCTTTAGAAGGTTAGCATGAATAGAACTCTGTTCTTTGTCTCTTATCAACTAGTCTTTGTTTTAGCTACGATTACCTATGTTTTATAAGATTGGATAGAATGCTTGTCAATATGTGTTTTCTGTGTCTGATTGGCTGAATTCTAGTCTGAGATGATTTTATGTATTGCTGTATGAGCCCTGTTGAAGGAGACATTTTTTGGTGTGGATCAGTGAGCTGTCATGTCTCCATTTTGTATTTTGAGACTGATGTGCTGGAAATAAAAGCAAAAATCTCTTCACTGGTCTGGTTACCATGTTATCCATATTTGGATATTTTGCCGCGGCCTAGTGGGTTCCTTTTTTAAGGCGTGGGTTCCTGACACCATTGGACTTATACCTGTCCCGTCCCCCGCATATTGCTGCCCCGTGTGAGGACGTAGAATAGAAGAAAAACAAAGAAAAATCGTGGAAGCACCAGCCGCGGAGACCCAAGTGTTAACAAGGAGGACACTGTATCATCTCTCCCGCCGAAACCAAGAAAATTGTAAGTAGCTTATCTCGGGAGAGCGCTTGGGTGACGTTGGGAGGAAAAATAGAGAAAAAGAAAATTATTAAAAGAGCACAAAAATGGGAACGAATTTATCAGAAGTTGAATGGGATGTTTTTCATCAATTAGAGACAATGTTACAAGAAAAAGGTCACTCTGAAATTTCAAAAACTGAGCTTAAAAACTTACTTATCTGGGTTAAAGCGAATACGCAAGATTTAAATCTGCAGTCTGCTTTTTCTTTTCATTTTTGGGATCAGATAAACTGGAGAATCTATAATCTAGTCTCTCTCAAAAAAGATGAAAGCTTAAGAGAACTTGTGCCGGTTTGTAGAGCGCTGTTGTAGTGCTTTTTTAAACAAAGTGATAAAAATAAGATCAACTTGGACTCAGAAAACAGAGCTTCTGGTTCTATCTCACGAAATTCCAGTAAACCAGAGACTGTGTGTGTATCGGAGAATGTTACAAGTGTTGTTGCAAATGCTGAAAGTATTGCTTTGAACTCTGTTGAACAAAATCTTTCTTCTCTCTCTCTGGGAAAAAATGAGACTCTTTCGGACTTTTCTTCGCGTTGTTCTGTTAATGTAAAAAAATGTGACTCTTGAAAGGGGGATGGAACAAAGTGTGTAAAAGATGGAAATGAAAAAGTGACTGTACTTCCTAAAATTGTTTGTGCGGGGACACTGAAACCTGAATTGGATTCTGTTGGGCCTGGGGTGGAGGCTGAGGTGGCTGCTTCCACTCGGGAAATTGTGGTTCCAGGGAACTCTTTTTCAGTTAAGCAAAACCATGGTTGTTCTGGTGTTTGTCAATCTATAGATACAGAGAAAGAAAAATTGGCTTTAAGGGTGGACTCCTTTGAAAGGAAGAGATGGAAGAAACTCGCGACTGTGTTGTTGCTGAAATTCAAAAAGCTGGACTTGAAATCTCTGCAACGAAAATTCAACAAGTTTCACCTTAGAAGTACCTGGGATGGAAGATGACTGAGACGACAAGAACACCACAAAAAATTCAGATCCGAACCAGAGTCAACAACCTACAAGAGTTACAACAACTTCTAGGAGAAATCAACTGGGTCAGACCGATGTTGGGAATCACCAATGATGAACTGAGTCCGCTCTTCCATTTGCTGAGAGGAAGTTGCGACATCACTTCGCCAAGAACTTTAACCCCTGAAGCTCGTGCTGCTCTCGACAAAGTCACAGAAGCTCTTCAAAAAAGACAAGCTCATTGCTGCGTTCCTGAAAATCCTTTCTTTCTTGCAATCTTAGGAGAGAAGAAGCAGCTTTGTGGTCTCATTTTCCAGTGGGATTCCACAGAACAAGATCCTTTGTTAATAATGGAATGGGATTTTCCTCCCTACAGGTTTTCAAAGACCATTTGCTCAGTTTTAGAAATGATTGCATACATTATAATTAAGGCTAGAACCAGATTGTTAACTTTGGCAGGTCAAGAATTTTCAGTTATCTATTTGCCATTGAAAAATGATTATTTCAATTGGGCAATGCAAAATTCTGATGATTTACAATATGCATTCTTAGGTTTTCCAGGTGTTTGTTCCATACACTATCCAGCTCACAAACTACTGCAAGCAAAATTGAGTTTCAGAGAAAAACCTAAATTGAGTGAAGAACCTTTACATGCTGTGACTCTCTTCACTGATGGCTCTGGTAAAAGCCACAAGTCCGTTGTGACTTGGTTTAATCAAAAGACTAATGTTTGGGAATCTGATATTCAAACAGTAGAGGGATCCCCTCAAATTGTTGAGCCTGCTGCAGTAGTTTGAGCTTTTCAGCTGTTTCCTCAGCCTTTTAATTTGGTCACAGATTCTGCTTATGTTGCTAATGTAGTCAGGAGAATAGAAGGTTCCATTTTAAAGGATGTTAGTAATGAAACTTTACATCGTTGGCTTTCATGTCTTTTTATAACTTTGCAATATAGAACTAATCCATATTTTGTTTCTCACATTAGGGCGCATTCTTCACTTCCTGGATTTTTAGTGGAAGGAAATGCAAGAACGGACAAGCTGACAATGGTCATTTCTAACACATTGCCAAATAGTTTTGAACAAGCAAAATTGAGTCGTGCCTTTTTCCACCAAAATGCACAAGCACTCATGCAAATGTTCCAAATCACTTAAAGTCAAGCTAAAGCTATCATTCATACTTGCCCTGACTGTCAATTGGTACAACCTCCTGTTTCTACAGGAGCAATCAACCCCCGAGGCTTACAAAGCCTACAGTTGTGGCAAACAGATGTTACTAAATAGCCTTCTTTTGGTAAATTTAAAAATATTCATGTTTCCATAGACACGTTCTCTGGTGCAGTTTTTGCTTCCCTTCACACAAGTGATACTGGCAGCCATGCCTGTCATCATTTCCTGCAAGCTTTTGCTTCATTGGGTATACCCCAAGAAGTAAAAACTGACAATGGCCCCGCATACATATCTCAAAAATTGGCCACATTTTTAAATGAATGGGGTGTTCGACGCATTTTTGGTATTCCCCACTCTCCCACAAGCCAAGCAATCATTGAAAGAACACATCAAACCTTAAAACGCATATTAGATCAACAGAGAGGGGGAACGGAAATCACCCCACAGATGAGACTGAGTAAGGCTTTGTATGTTTTTAATTTTCTAAATAGTAAAAGTACAGAACCAGATCCACCAATCTTTAGACACTTTTCAAATAGCACACAGGCAAAACTGAAAGAACATCCTCCTCTTCTAATTAGAAACCCTGACTCTGGACAGATGGAAGGTCCGTTTCAATTAATAACGTGGGGCAAAGGGTATGCTTCTATTTCCACAGGTGCTGGAAGAATTAAGTGGGTTCCTGCCAAAAACGTCAAACCGTATCGCACTTCAGAACCTGTTGTCGAGCCTAGAACTGAGGAAGCGAGTACGCAGACGTAGACCGAATGGAAGGATCCCGGGTCTCGCCTGACGCCTCTTGTGCCTGACGTTCATTGTGCATCGGTGGAACCCGTGAACTCTGATTTTGTGCCAATTTTTATTTATGAGTATACGAATTAAATGCTGAATGTTTGTTTAACAAAGCTAATTTTTGGCTGAAAATTTAGGTTCTTGTTTTGGTTTAGAAAGAATTCTGCCAAAACTTAGTTCTTGAAAGAGATGGGGCAGAATCAAATGGTATACTTGTTTTGCTTGATTTTAATTGTTTTTTGTCGTGCAGATTTGCCTGAGGATCAACCGAAGACGAATGTTTGGGTGACCTTAGCCAAGGCTGCCGGATCGGATACTATATGTCTGTCTAATTCGGAACCAGAAAAGCCTTTCTCAACCTGTTTGGTTGGTGTGCCAGTGAAAGAGTTTCCTTTGGTCAGAAAAGAATCCAATGGTAAACCAGGTGGAATTGACAATGGAAACAGTCCTTCCTTCAATTGGAACATTTGTTCCAAGAAACTTCTCAGGGCAGCAAATGTTTCAAACAGTTGGGATGTGTTTCTACAGACGGACCAATCTCCACGGCAATTGCCAAAAGGGTATTGGATCATTTGCGGAGACAGAGGTTGGCAAGGCATTCCAGCCCACCTTGAAGGTGGCCCTTGCAGCACTGGTATGCTTCCCATAATTGCCCCCACTGCCAAAGCAGTGATGAAAAAGAAACAAAGGAAAACAAGAGCTGTTCCTCATTATGATGAGAACTGTCAGAGTGATTTTATGCCTTGGAATGCCACCAGAAGGGTTTCAGCAGGTATATTTCTACCCCAATTGGCTTCAGCTGTGGCATTGAGACAATTAGATCGAGTTGGATGTTGGCTGAGCAAACAAGCTAATGCCACATCCTCCGCAATCAGTGATATGTTGACCAATGTTGATAGTATTAGACATGCTACTCTTCAAAACAGAGCAGCCATTGATTTTCTCTTACTGGCACAAGGACATGGTTGTGAGGAATTGGAAGGTTTGTGTTGTATGAATTTGTCTGATCATTCTGAATCCATTCACAAAAGCATTCAAAAATTAAAGGATCTGACAGCCCAAATTAAAGAAGATGGAGGTTCCTGGTTGGATGATTTGTATCAAAATTGCAGTTTTGCACCTTGGCTAAGGCAACTTTGCAAGATAGGTCTTTACATATTAGGTGTTCTAATACTGATATTGATAGTGGTACCTTGTATACTCTGTTGTGTTCGGCGAATGATGAACAAAACAGTCCGAGAAGTTTTTGTCATTCAAGCAGGAGAATTAGGAAGTAGAAGCACAGAGAGTGTACGAAATCTCACGAAAGCAGTAGATGAGGGTATTGACATGAACGAAGGTTTTGAATTAAGGCCTTGGAATCGACCAGAGTTTTTTGAACGATGCCTTGTGACTGTTGCCAAACATATCTCTTTCAGGGATTGGGTCTTCACAGCATTAAGTTGCTGTGCCGTAATATAGCAATGCTTCAGTTTAGTGAAAATAGGTCTTCAGCAGATAATAAGCAGAAATTTTGCAATAGAGCTATGAAACGCAAATAGCAAGCGACAAGAAAATGAAAGCTTCTGGGTCAAACAGAGAGGGGGAAATGTTGG
Organism: Melospiza georgiana; assembly: GCF_028018845.1. Classification (NCBI taxonomy): domain Eukaryota; kingdom Metazoa; phylum Chordata; class Aves; order Passeriformes; family Passerellidae; genus Melospiza; species Melospiza georgiana. The sequence goes on along the minus strand of NC_080464.1, from coordinate 18,675,399 downwards.
AATCCATAAGGTTAGAGGATTTTTAAGAAATGGTTAAAAAGAAGTATGTAGGCCTTAGACTGGAGTTTTGTTAGCATTGCAGAAAAGTTTCCCATGCAAGCAGAAAAAGTTTTCCATGCAAGCAGAAAAGTTTCCCAAGCAGTAGACGTGACAAATAACAATAGGCTTCTGTAGAATTGGCTTTAGGATGGCAACAAGGTTATTTAATGTATATCTTTAGAAGGTTAGCATGAATAGAACTCTGTTCTTTGTCTCTTATCAACTAGTCTTTGTTTTAGCTACGATTACCTATGTTTTATAAGATTGGATAGAATGCTTGTCAATATGTGTTTTCTGTGTCTGATTGGCTGAATTCTAGTCTGAGACGATTTTATGTATTGCTGTATGAGCCCTGTTGAAGGAGACATTTTTTGGTGTGGATCAGTGAGCTGTCATGTCTCCATTTTGTATTTTGAGACTGATGTGCTGGAAATAAAAGCAAAAATCTCTTCACTGGTCTGGTTACCATGTTATCCATATTTGGATATTTTGCCGCGGCCTAGTGGGTTCCTTTTTTAAGGCGTGGGTTCCTGACACCATTGGACTTATACCTGTCCCGTCCCCCGCATATTGCTGCCCCGTGTGAGGACGTAGAATAGAAGAAAAACAAAGAAAAATCGTGGAAGCACCAGCCGCGGAGACCCAAGTGTTAACAAGGAGGACACTGTATCATCTCTCCCGCCGAAACCAAGAAAATTGTAAGTAACTTATCTCGGGAGAGCGCTTGGGTGACGTTGGGAGGAAAAATAGAGAAAAAGAAAATTATTAAAAGAGCACAAAAATGGGAACGAATTTATCAGAAGTTGAATGGGATGTTTTTCATCAATTAGAGACAATGTTACAAGAAAAAGGTCACTCTGAAATTTCAAAAACTGAGCTTAAAAACTTACTTATCTGGGTTAAAGCGAATACGCAAGATTTAAATCTGCAGTCTGCTTTTTCTTTTCATTTTTGGGATCAGATAAACTGGAGAATCTATAATCTAGTCTCTCTCAAAAAAGATGAAAGCTTAAGAGAACTTGTGCCGGTTTGTAGTGCGCTGTTGTAGTGCTTTTTTAAACAAAGTGATAAAAATAAGATCAACTTGGACTCAGAAAACAGAGCTTCTGGTTCTATCTCACGAAATTCCAGTAAACCAGAGACTGTGTGTGTATCGGAGAATGTTACAAGTGTTGTTGCAAATGCTGAAAGTATTGCTTTGAACTCTGTTGAACAAAATCTTTCTTCTCTCTCTCTGGGAAAAAATGAGACTCTTTCGGACTTTTCTTCGCGTTGTTCTGTTAATGTAAAAATATGTGACTCTTGTAAGGGGGATGGAACAAAGTGTGTAAAAGATGGAAATGAAAAAGTGACTGTACTTCCTAAAATTGTTTGTGCGGGGACACTGAAACCTGAATTGGATTCTGTTGGGCCTGGGGTGGAGGCTGAGGTGGCTGCTTCCACTCGGGAAATTGTGGTTCCAGGGAACTCTTTTTCAGTTAAGCAAAACCATGGTTGTTCTGGTGTTTGTCAATCTATAGATACAGAGAAAGAAAAATTGGCTTTAAGGGTGGACTCCTTTGAAAGGAAGAGATGGAAGAAACTCGCGACTGTGTTGTTGCTGAAATTCAAAAAGCTGGACTTGAAATCTCTGCAACGAAAATTCAACAAGTTTCACCTTAGAAGTACCTGGGATGGAAGATGACTGAGACGACAAGAACACCACAAAAAATTCAGATCCGAACCAGAGTCAACAACCTACAAGAGTTACAACAACTTCTAGGAGAAATCAACTGGGTCAGACCGATGTTGGGAATCACCAATGATGAACTGAGTCCGCTCTTCCATTTGCTGAGAGGAAGTTGCGACATCACTTCGCCAAGAACTTTAACCCCTGAAGCTCGTGCTGCTCTCGACAAAGTCACAGAAGCTCTTCAAAAAAGACAAGCTCATTGCTGCGTTCCTGAAAATCCTTTCTTTCTTGCAATCTTAGGAGAGAAGAAGCAGCTTTGTGGTCTCATTTTCCAGTGGGATTCCACAGAACAAGATCCTTTGTTAATAATGGAATGGGATTTTCCTCCCTACAGGTTTTCAAAGACCATTTGCTCAGTTTTAGAAATGATTGCATACATTATAATTAAGGCTAGAACCAGATTGTTAACTTTGGCAGGTCAAGAATTTTCAGTTATCTATTTGCCATTGAAAAATGATTATTTCAATTGGGCAATGCAAAATTCTGATGATTTACAATATGCATTCTTAGGTTTTCCAGGTGTTTGTTCCATACACTATCCAGCTCACAAACTACTGCAAGCAAAATTGAGTTTCAGAGAAAAACCTAAATTGAGTGAAGAACCTTTACATGCTGTGACTCTCTTCACTGATGGCTCTGGTAAAAGCCACAAGTCCGTTGTGACTTGGTTTAATCAAAAGACTAATGTTTGGGAATCTGATATTCAAACAGTAGAGGGATCCCCTCAAATTGTTGAGCCTGCTGCAGTAGTTTGAGCTTTTCAGCTGTTTCCTCAGCCTTTTAATTTGGTCACAGATTCTGCTTATGTTGCTAATGTAGTCAGGAGAATAGAAGGTTCCATTTTAAAGGATGTTAGTAATGAAACTTTACATCGTTGGCTTTCATGTCTTTTTATAACTTTGCAATATAGAACTAATCCATATTTTGTTTCTCACATCAGGGCGCATTCTTCACTTCCTGGATTTTTAGTGGAAGGAAATGCAAGAGCGGACAAGCTGACAATGGTCATTTCTAACACATTGCCAAATAGTTTTGAACAAGCAAAATTGAGTCGTGCCTTTTTCCACCAAAATGCACAAGCACTCATGCAAATGTTCCAAATCACTTAAAGTCAAGCTAAAGCTATCATTCATACTTGCCCTGACTGTCAATTGGTACAACCTCCTGTTTCTACAGGAGCAATCAACCCCCGAGGCTTACAAAGCCTACAGTTGTGGCAAACAGATGTTACTAAATAGCCTTCTTTTGGTAAATTTAAAAATATTCATGTTTCCATAGACACGTTCTCTGGTGCAGTTTTTGCTTCCCTTCACACAAGTGATACTGGCAGCCATGCCTGTCATCATTTCCTGCAAGCTTTTGCTTCATTGGGTATACCCCAAGAAGTAAAAACTGACAATGGCCCCGCATACATATCTCAAAAATTGGCCACATTTTTAAATGAATGGGGTGTTCGACGCATTTTTGGTATTCCCCACTCTCCCACAAGCCAAGCAATCATTGAAAGAACACATCAAACCTTAAAACGCATATTAGATCAACAGAGAGGGGGAACGGAAATCACCCCACAGATGAGACTGAGTAAGGCTTTGTATGTTTTTAATTTTCTAAATAGTAAAAGTACAGAACCAGATCCACCAATCTTTAGACACTTTTCAAATAGCACACAGGCAAAACTGAAAGAACATCCTCCTCTTCTAATTAGAAACCCTGACTCTGGACAGATGGAAGGTCCGTTTCAATTAATAACGTGGGGCAAAGGGTATGCTTCTATTTCCACAGGTGCTGGAAGAATTAAGTGGGTTCCTGCCAAAAACGTCAAACCGTATCGCACTTCAGAACCTGTTGTCGAGCCTAGAACTGAGGAAGCGAGTACGCAGACGTAGACCGAATGGAAGGATCCCGGGTCTCGCCTGACGCCTCTTGTGCCTGACGTTCATTGTGCATCGGTGGAACCCGTGAACTCTGATTTTGTGCCAATTTTTATTTATGAGTATACGAATTAAATGCTGAATGTTTGTTTAACAAAGCTAATTTTTGGCTGAAAATTTAGGTTCTTGTTTTGGTTTAGAAAGAATTCTGCCAAAACTTAGTTCTTGAAAGAGATGGGGCAGAATCAAATGGTATACTTGTTTTGCTTGATTTTAATTGTTTTTTGTCGTGCAGATTTGCCTGAGGATCAACCGAAGACGAATGTTTGGGTGACCTTAGCCAAGGCTGCCGGATCGGATACTATATGTCTGTCTAATTCGGAACCAGAAAAGCCTTTCTCAACCTGTTTGGTTGGTGTGCCAGTGAAAGAGTTTCCTTTGGTCAGAAAAGAATCCAATGGTAAACCAGGTGGAATTGACAATGGAAACAGTCCTTCCTTCAATTGGAACATTTGTTCCAAGAAACTTCTCAGGGCAGCAAATGTTTCAAACAGTTGGGATGTGTTTCTACAGACGGACCAATCTCCACGGCAATTGCCAAAAGGGTATTGGATCATTTGCGGAGACAGAGGTTGGCAAGGCATTCCAGCCCACCTTGAAGGTGGCCCTTGCAGCATTGGTATGCTTACCATAATTGCCCCCACTGCCAAAGCAGTGATGAAAAAGAAACAAAGGAAAACAAGAGCTGTTCCTCATTATGATGAGAACTGTCAGAGTGATTTTATGCCTTGGAATGCCGCCAGAAGGGTTTCAGCAGGTATATTTCTACCCCAATTGGCTTCAGCTGTGGCATTGAGACAATTAGATCGAGTTGGATGTTGGCTGAGCAAACAAGCTAATGCCACATCCTCCGCAATCAGTGATATGTTGACCAATGTTGATAGTATTAGACATGCTACTCTTCAAAACAGAGCAGCCATTGATTTTCTCTTACTGGCACAAGGACATGGTTGTGAGGAATTGGAAGGTTTGTGTTGTATGAATTTGTCTGATCATTCTGAATCCATTCACAAAAGCATTCAAAAATTAAAGGATCTGACAGCCCAAATTAAAGAAGATGGAGGTTCCTGGTTGGATGATTTGTATCAAAATTGCAGTTTTGCACCTTGGCTAAGGCAACTTTGCAAGATAGGTCTTTACATATTAGGTGTTCTAATACTGATATTGATAGTGGTACCTTGTATACTCTGTTGTGTTCGGCGAATGATGAACAAAACAGTCCGAGAAGTTTTTGTCATTCAAGCAGGAGAATTAGGAAGTAGAAGCACAGAGAGTGTACGAAATCTCACGAAAGCAGTAGATGAGGGTATTGACATGAACGAAGGTTTTGAATTAAGGCCTTGGAATCGACCAGAGTTTTTTGAACGATGCCTTGTGACTGTTGCCAAACATATCTCTTTCAGGGATTGGGTCTTCACAGCATTAAGTTGCTGTGCCGTAATATAGCAATGCTTCAGTTTAGTGAAAATAGGTCTTCAGCAGATAATAAGCAGAAATTTTGCAATAGAGCTATGAAACGCAAATAGCAAGCGACAAGAAAATGAAAGCTTCTGGGTCAAACAGAGAGGGGGAAATGTTGGAATCCATAAGGTTAGAGGATTTTTAAGAAATGGTTAAAAAGAAGTATGTAGGCCTTAGACTGGAGTTTTGTTAGCATTGCAGAAAAGTTTCCCATGCAAGCAGAAAAAGTTTTCCATGCAAGCAGAAAAGTTTCCCAAGCAGTAGACGTGACAAATAACAATAGGCTTCTGTAGAATTGGCTTTAGGATGGCAACAAGGTTATTTAATGTATATCTTTAGAAGGTTAGCATGAATAGAACTCTGTTCTTTGTCTCTTATCAACTAGTCTTTGTTTTAGCTACGATTACCTATGTTTTATAAGATTGGATAGAATGCTTGTCAATATGTGTTTTCTGTGTCTGATTGGCTGAATTCTAGTCTGAGATGATTTTATGTATTGCTGTATGAGCCCTGTTGAAGGAGACATTTTTTGGTGTGGATCAGTGAGCTGTCATGTCTCCATTTTGTATTTTGAGACTGATGTGCTGGAAATAAAAGCAAAAATCTCTTCACTGGTCTGGTTACCATGTTATCCATATTTGGATATTTTGCCGCGGCCTAGTGGGTTCCTTTTTTAAGGCGTGGGTTCCTGACACCATTGGACTTATACCTGTCCCGTCCCCCGCATATTGCTGCCCCGTGTGAGGACGTAGAATAGAAGAAAAACAAAGAAAAATCGTGGAAGCACCAGCCGCGGAGACCCAAGTGTTAACAAGGAGGACACTGTATCATCTCTCCCGCCGAAACCAAGAAAATTGTAAGTAGCTTATCTCGGGAGAGCGCTTGGGTGACGTTGGGAGGAAAAATAGAGAAAAAGAAAATTATTAAAAGAGCACAAAAATGGGAACGAATTTATCAGAAGTTGAATGGGATGTTTTTCATCAATTAGAGACAATGTTACAAGAAAAAGGTCACTCTGAAATTTCAAAAACTGAGCTTAAAAACTTACTTATCTGGGTTAAAGCGAATACGCAAGATTTAAATCTGCAGTCTGCTTTTTCTTTTCATTTTTGGGATCAGATAAACTGGAGAATCTATAATCTAGTCTCTCTCAAAAAAGATGAAAGCTTAAGAGAACTTGTGCCGGTTTGTAGTGCGCTGTTGTAGTGCTTTTTTAAACAAAGTGATAAAAATAAGATCAACTTGGACTCAGAAAACAGAGCTTCTGGTTCTATCTCACGAAATTCCAGTAAACCAGAGACTGTGTGTGTATCGGAGAATGTTACAAGTGTTGTTGCAAATGCTGAAAGTATTGCTTTGAACTCTGTTGAACAAAATCTTTCTTCTCTCTCTCTGGGAAAAAATGAGACTCTTTCGGACTTTTCTTCGCGTTGTTCTGTTAATGTAAAAAAATGTGACTCTTGAAAGGGGGATGGAACAAAGTGTGTAAAAGATGGAAATGAAAAAGTGACTGTACTTCCTAAAATTGTTTGTGCGGGGACACTGAAACCTGAATTGGATTCTGTTGGGCCTGGGGTGGAGGCTGAGGTGGCTGCTTCCACTCGGGAAATTGTGGTTCCAGGGAACTCTTTTTCAGTTAAGCAAAACCATGGTTGTTCTGGTGTTTGTCAATCTATAGATACAGAGAAAGAAAAATTGGCTTTAAGGGTGGACTCCTTTGAAAGGAAGAGATGGAAGAAACTCGCGACTGTGTTGTTGCTGAAATTCAAAAAGCTGGACTTGAAATCTCTGCAAAGAAAATTCAACAAGTTTCACCTTAGAAGTACCTGGGATGGAAGATGACTGAGACGACAAGAACACCACAAAAAATTCAGATCCGAACCAGAGTCAACAACCTACAAGAGTTACAACAACTTCTAGGAGAAATCAACTGGGTCAGACCGATGTTGGGAATCACCAATGATGAACTGAGTCCGCTCTTCCATTTGCTGAGAGGAAGTTGCGACATCACTTCGCCAAGAACTTTAACCCCTGAAGCTCGTGCTGCTCTCGACAAAGTCACAGAAGCTCTTCAAAAAAGACAAGCTCATTGCTGCGTTCCTGAAAATCCTTTCTTTCTTGCAATCTTAGGAGAGAAGAAGCAGCTTTGTGGTCTCATTTTCCAGTGGGATTCCACAGAACAAGATCCTTTGTTAATAATGGAATGGGATTTTCCTCCCTACAGGTTTTCAAAGACCATTTGCTCAGTTTTAGAAATGATTGCATACATTATAATTAAGGCTAGAACCAGATTGTTAACTTTGGCAGGTCAAGAATTTTCAGTTATCTATTTGCCATTGAAAAATGATTATTTCAATTGGGCAATGCAAAATTCTGATGATTTACAATATGCATTCTTAGGTTTTCCAGGTGTTTGTTCCATACACTATCCAGCTCACAAACTACTGCAAGCAAAATTGAGTTTCAGAGAAAAACCTAAATTGAGTGAAGAACCTTTACATGCTGTGACTCTCTTCACTGATGGCTCTGGTAAAAGCCACAAGTCCGTTGTGACTTGGTTTAATCAAAAGACTAATGTTTGGGAATCTGATATTCAAACAGTAGAGGGATCCCCTCAAATTGTTGAGCCTGCTGCAGTAGTTTGAGCTTTTCAGCTGTTTCCTCAGCCTTTTAATTTGGTCACAGATTCTGCTTATGTTGCTAATGTAGTCAGGAGAATAGAAGGTTCCATTTTAAAGGATGTTAGTAATGAAACTTTACATTGTTGGCTTTCATGTCTTTTTATAACTTTGCAATATAGAACTAATCCATATTTTGTTTCTCACATCAGGGCGCATTCTTCACTTCCTGGATTTTTAGTGGAAGGAAATGCAAGAGCGGACAAGCTGACAATGGTCATTTCTAACACATTGCCAAATAGTTTTGAACAAGCAAAATTGAGTCGTGCCTTTTTCCACCAAAATGCACAAGCACTCATGCAAATGTTCCAAATCACTTAAAGTCAAGCTAAAGCTATCATTCATACTTGCCCTGACTGTCAATTGGTACAACCTCCTGTTTCTACAGGAGCAATCAACCCCCGAGGCTTACAAAGCCTACAGTTGTGGCAAACAGATGTTACTAAATAGCCTTCTTTTGGTAAATTTAAAAATATTCATGTTTCCATAGACACGTTCTCTGGTGCAGTTTTTGCTTCCCTTCACACAAGTGATACTGGCAGCCATGCCTGTCATCATTTCCTGCAAGCTTTTGCTTCATTGGGTATACCCCAAGAAGTAAAAACTGACAATGGCCCCGCATACATATCTCAAAAATTGGCCACATTTTTAAATGAATGGGGTGTTCGACGCATTTTTGGTATTCCCCACTCTCCCACAAGCCAAGCAATCATTGAAAGAACACATCAAACCTTAAAACGCATATTAGATCAACAGAGAGGGGGAACGGAAATCACCCCACAGATGAGACTGAGTAAGGCTTTGTATGTTTTTAATTTTCTAAATAGTAAAAGTACAGAACCAGATCCACCAATCTTTAGACACTTTTCAAATAGCACACAGGCAAAACTGAAAGAACATCCTCCTCTTCTAATTAGAAACCCTGACTCTGGACAGATGGAAGGTCCGTTTCAATTAATAACGTGGGGCAAAGGGTATGCTTCTATTTCCACAGGTGCTGGAAGAATTAAGTGGGTTCCTGCCAAAAACGTCAAACCGTATCGCACTTCAGAACCTGTTGTCGAGCCTAGAACTGAGGAAGCGAGTACGCAGACGTAGACCGAATGGAAGGATCCCGGGTCTCGCCTGACGCCTCTTGTGCCTGACGTTCATTGTGCATCGGTGGAACCCGTGAACTCTGATTTTGTGCCAATTTTTATTTATGAGTATACGAATTAAATGCTGAATGTTTGTTTAGCAAAGCTAATTTTTGGCTGAAAATTTAGGTTCTTGTTTTGGTTTAGAAAGAATTCTGCCAAAACTTAGTTCTTGAAAGAGATGGGGCAGAATCAAATGGTATACTTGTTTTGCTTGATTTTAATTGTTTTTTGTCGTGCAGATTTGCCTGAGGATCAACCGAAGATGAATGTTTGGGTGACCTTAGCCAAGGCTGCCGGATCGGATACTATATGTCTGTCTAATTCGGAACCAGAAAAGCCTTTCTCAACCTGTTTGGTTGGTGTGCCAGTGAAAGAGTTTCCTTTGGTCAGAAAAGAATCCAATGGTAAACCAGGTGGAATTGACAATGGAAACAGTCCTTCCTTCAATTGGAACATTTGTTCCAAGAAACTTCTCAGGGCAGCAAATGTTTCAAACAGTTGGGATGTGTTTCTACAGACGGACCAATCTCCACGGCAATTGCCAAAAGGGTATTGGATCATTTGCGGAGACAGAGGTTGGCAAGGCATTCCAGCCCACCTTGAAGGTGGCCCTTGCAGCATTGGTATGCTTACCATAATTGCCCCCACTGCCAAAGCAGTGATGAAAAAGAAACAAAGGAAAACAAGAGCTGTTCCTCATTATGATGAGAACTGTCAGAGTGATTTTATGCCTTGGAATGCCGCCAGAAGGGTTTCAGCAGGTATATTTCTACCCCAATTGGCTTCAGCTGTGGCATTGAGACAATTAGATCGAGTTGGATGTTGGCTGAGCAAACAAGCTAATGCCACATCCTCCGCAATCAGTGATATGTTGACCAATGTTGATAGTATTAGACATGCTACTCTTCAAAACAGAGCAGCCATTGATTTTCTCTTACTGGCACAAGGACATGGTTGTGAGGAATTGGAAGGTTTGTGTTGTATGAATTTGTCTGATCATTCTGAATCCATTCACAAAAGCATTCAAAAATTAAAGGATCTGACAGCCCAAATTAAAGAAGATGGAGGTTCCTGGTTGGATGATTTGTATCAAAATTGCAGTTTTGCACCTTGGCTAAGGCAACTTTGCAAGATAGGTCTTTACATATTAGGTGTTCTAATACTGATATTGATAGTGGTACCTTGTATACTCTGTTGTGTTCGGCGAATGATGAACAAAACAGTCCGAGAAGTTTTTGTCATTCAAGCAGGAGAATTAGGAAGTAGAAGCACAGAGAGTGTACGAAATCTCACGAAAGCAGTAGATGAGGGTATTGACATGAACGAAGGTTTTGAATTAAGGCCTTGGAATCGACCAGAGTTTTTTGAACGATGCCTTGTGACTGTTGCCAAACATATCTCTTTCAGGGATTGGGTCTTCACAGCATTAAGTTGCTGTGCCGTAATATAGCAATGCTTCAGTTTAGTGAAAATAGGTCTTCAGCAGATAATAAGCAGAAATTTTGCAATAGAGCTATGAAACGCAAATAGCAAGCGACAAGAAAATGAAAGCTTCTGGGTCAAACAGAGAGGGGGAAATGTTGGAATCCATAAGGTTAGAGGATTTTTAAGAAATGGTTAAAAAGAAGTATGTAGGCCTTAGACTGGAGTTTTGTTAGCATTGCAGAAAAGTTTCCCATGCAAGCAGAAAAAGTTTTCCATGCAAGCAGAAAAGTTTCCCAAGCAGTAGACGTGACAAATAACAATAGGCTTCTGTAGAATTGGCTTTAGGATGGCAACAAGGTTATTTAATGTATATCTTTAGAAGGTTAGCATGAATAGAACTCTGTTCTTTGTCTCTTATCAACTAGTCTTTGTTTTAGCTACGATTACCTATGTTTTATAAGATTGGATAGAATGCTTGTCAATATGTGTTTTCTGTGTCTGATTGGCTGAATTCTAGTCTGAGATGATTTTATGTATTGCTGTATGAGCCCTGTTGAAGGAGACATTTTTTGGTGTGGATCAGTGAGCTGTCATGTCTCCATTTTGTATTTTGAGACTGATGTGCTGGAAATAAAAGCAAAAATCTCTTCACTGGTCTGGTTACCATGTTATCCATATTTGGATATTTTGCCGCGGCCTAGTGGGTTCCTTTTTTAAGGCGTGGGTTCCTGACACCATTGGACTTATACCTGTCCCGTCCCCCGCATATTGCTGCCCCGTGTGAGGACGTAGAATAGAAGAAAAACAAAGAAAAATCGTGGAAGCACCAGCCGCGGAGACCCAAGTGTTAACAAGGAGGACACTGTATCATCTCTCCCGCCGAAACCAAGAAAATTGTAAGTAGCTTATCTCGGGAGAGCGCTTGGGTGACGTTGGGAGGAAAAATAGAGAAAAAGAAAATTATTAAAAGAGCACAAAAATGGGAACGAATTTATCAGAAGTTGAATGGGATGTTTTTCATCAATTAGAGACAATGTTACAAGAAAAAGGTCACTCTGAAATTTCAAAAACTGAGCTTAAAAACTTACTTATCTGGGTTAAAGCGAATACGCAAGATTTAAATCTGCAGTCTGCTTTTTCTTTTCATTTTTGGGATCAGATAAACTGGAGAATCTATAATCTAGTCTCTCTCAAAAAAGATGAAAGCTTAAGAGAACTTGTGCCGGTTTGTAGTGCGCTGTTGTAGTGCTTTTTTAAACAAAGTGATAAAAATAAGATCAACTTGGACTCAGAAAACAGAGCTTCTGGTTCTATCTCACGAAATTCCAGTAAACCAGAGACTGTGTGTGTATCGGAGAATGTTACAAGTGTTGTTGCAAATGCTGAAAGTATTGCTTTGAACTCTGTTGAACAAAATCTTTCTTCTCTCTCTCTGGGAAAAAATGAGACTCTTTCGGACTTTTCTTCGCGTTGTTCTGTTAATGTAAAAAAATGTGACTCTTGAAAGGGGGATGGAACAAAGTGTGTAAAAGATGGAAATGAAAAAGTGACTGTACTTCCTAAAATTGTTTGTGCGGGGACACTGAAACCTGAATTGGATTCTGTTGGGCCTGGGGTGGAGGCTGAGGTGGCTGCTTCCACTCGGGAAATTGTGGTTCCAGGGAACTCTTTTTCAGTTAAGCAAAACCATGGTTGTTCTGGTGTTTGTCAATCTATAGATACAGAGAAAGAAAAATTGGCTTTAAGGGTGGACTCCTTTGAAAGGAAGAGATGGAAGAAACTCGCGACTGTGTTGTTGCTGAAATTCAAAAAGCTGGACTTGAAATCTCTGCAAAGAAAATTCAACAAGTTTCACCTTAGAAGTACCTGGGATGGAAGATGACTGAGACGACAAGAACACCACAAAAAATTCAGATCCGAACCAGAGTCAACAACCTACAAGAGTTACAACAACTTCTAGGAGAAATCAACTGGGTCAGACCGATGTTGGGAATCACCAATGATGAACTGAGTCCGCTCTTCCATTTGCTGAGAGGAAGTTGCGACATCACTTCGCCAAGAACTTTAACCCCTGAAGCTCGTGCTGCTCTCGACAAAGTCACAGAAGCTCTTCAAAAAAGACAAGCTCATTGCTGCGTTCCTGAAAATCCTTTCTTTCTTGCAATCTTAGGAGAGAAGAAGCAGCTTTGTGGTCTCATTTTCCAGTGGGATTCCACAGAACAAGATCCTTTGTTAATAATGGAATGGGATTTTCCTCCCTACAGGTTTTCAAAGACCATTTGCTCAGTTTTAGAAATGATTGCATACATTATAATTAAGGCTAGAACCAGATTGTTAACTTTGGCAGGTCAAGAATTTTCAGTTATCTATTTGCCATTGAAAAATGATTATTTCAATTGGGCAATGCAAAATTCTGATGATTTACAATATGCATTCTTAGGTTTTCCAGGTGTTTGTTCCATACACTATCCAGCTCACAAACTACTGCAAGCAAAATTGAGTTTCAGAGAAAAACCTAAATTGAGTGAAGAACCTTTACATGCTGTGACTCTCTTCACTGATGGCTCTGGTAAAAGCCACAAGTCCGTTGTGACTTGGTTTAATCAAAAGACTAATGTTTGGGAATCTGATATTCAAACAGTAGAGGGATCCCCTCAAATTGTTGAGCCTGCTGCAGTAGTTTGAGCTTTTCAGCTGTTTCCTCAGCCTTTTAATTTGGTCACAGATTCTGCTTATGTTGCTAATGTAGTCAGGAGAATAGAAGGTTCCATTTTAAAGGATGTTAGTAATGAAACTTTACATCGTTGGCTTTCATGTCTTTTTATAACTTTGCAATATAGAACTAATCCATATTTTGTTTCTCACATTAGGGCGCATTCTTCACTTCCTGGATTTTTAGTGGAAGGAAATGCAAGAGCGGACAAGCTGACAATGGTCATTTCTAACACATTGCCAAATAGTTTTGAACAAGCAAAATTGAGTCGTGCCTTTTTCCACCAAAATGCACAAGCACTCATGCAAATGTTCCAAATCACTTAAAGTCAAGCTAAAGCTATCATTCATACTTGCCCTGACTGTCAATTGGTACAACCTCCTGTTTCTACAGGAGCAATCAACCCCCGAGGCTTACAAAGCCTACAGTTGTGGCAAACAGATGTTACTAAATAGCCTTCTTTTGGTAAATTTAAAAATATTCATGTTTCCATAGACACGTTCTCTGGTGCAGTTTTTGCTTCCCTTCACACAAGTGATACTGGCAGCCATGCCTGTCATCATTTCCTGCAAGCTTTTGCTTCATTGGGTATACCCCAAGAAGTAAAAACTGACAATGGCCCCGCATACATATCTCAAAAATTGGCCACATTTTTAAATGAATGGGGTGTTCGACGCATTTTTGGTATTCCCCACTCTCCCACAAGCCAAGCAATCATTGAAAGAACACATCAAACCTTAAAACGCATATTAGATCAACAGAGAGGGGGAACGGAAATCACCCCACAGATGAGACTGAGTAAGGCTTTGTATGTTTTTAATTTTCTAAATAGTAAAAGTACAGAACCAGATCCACCAATCTTTAGACACTTTTCAAATAGCACACAGGCAAAACTGAAAGAACATCCTCCTCTTCTAATTAGAAACCCTGACTCTGGACAGATGGAAGGTCCGTTTCAATTAATAACGTGGGGCAAAGGGTATGCTTCTATTTCCACAGGTGCTGGAAGAATTAAGTGGGTTCCTGCCAAAAACGTCAAACCGTATCGCACTTCAGAACCTGTTGTCGAGCCTAGAACTGAGGAAGCGAGTACGCAGACGTAGACCGAATGGAAGGATCCCGGGTCTCGCCTGACGCCTCTTGTGCCTGACGTTCATTGTGCATCGGTGGAACCCGTGAACTCTGATTTTGTGCCAATTTTTATTTATGAGTATACGAATTAAATGCTGAATGTTTGTTTAACAAAGCTAATTTTTGGCTGAAAATTTAGGTTCTTGTTTTGGTTTAGAAAGAATTCTGCCAAAACTTAGTTCTTGAAAGAGATGGGGCAGAATCAAATGGTATACTTGTTTTGCTTGATTTTAATTGTTTTTTGTCGTGCAGATTTGCCTGAGGATCAACCGAAGACGAATGTTTGGGTGACCTTAGCCAAGGCTGCCGGATCGGATACTATATGTCTGTCTAATTCGGAACCAGAAAAGCCTTTCTCAACCTGTTTGGTTGGTGTGCCAGTGAAAGAGTTTCCTTTGGTCAGAAAAGAATCCAATGGTAAACCAGGTGGAATTGACAATGGAAACAGTCCTTCCTTCAATTGGAACATTTGTTCCAAGAAACTTCTCAGGGCAGCAAATGTTTCAAACAGTTGGGATGTGTTTCTACAGACGGACCAATCTCCACGGCAATTGCCAAAAGGGTATTGGATCATTTGCGGAGACAGAGGTTGGCAAGGCATTCCAGCCCACCTTGAAGGTGGCCCTTGCAGCATTGGTATGCTTACCATAATTGCCCCCACTGCCAAAGCAGCGATGAAAAAGAAACAAAGGAAAACAAGAGCTGTTCCTCATTATGATGAGAACTGTCAGAGTGATTTTATGCCTTGGAATGCCGCCAGAAGGGTTTCAGCAGGTATATTTCTACCCCAATTGGCTTCAGCTGTGGCATTGAGACAATTAGATCGAGTTGGATGTTGGCTGAGCAAACAAGCTAATGCCACATCCTCCGCAATCAGTGATATGTTGACCAATGTTGATAGTATTAGACATGCTACTCTTCAAAACAGAGCAGCCATTGATTTTCTCTTACTGGCACAAGGACATGGTTGTGAGGAATTGGAAGGTTTGTGTTGTATGAATTTGTCTGATCATTCTGAATCCATTCACAAAAGCATTCAAAAATTAAAGGATCTGACAGCCCAAATTAAAGAAGATGGAGGTTCCTGGTTGGATGATTTGTATCAAAATTGCAGTTTTGCACCTTGGCTAAGGCAACTTTGCAAGATAGGTCTTTACATATTAGGTGTTCTAATACTGATATTGATAGTGGTACCTTGTATACTCTGTTGTGTTCAGCGAATGATGAACAAAACAGTCCGAGAAGTTTTTGTCATTCAAGCAGGAGAATTAGGAAGTAGAAGCACAGAGAGTGTACAAAATCTCACGAAAGCAGTAGATGAGGGTATTGACATGAACGAAGGTTTTGAATTAAGGCCTTGGAATCGACCAGAGTTTTTTGAACGATGCCTTGTGACTGTTGCCAAACATATCTCTTTCAGGGATTGGGTCTTCACAGCATTAAGTTGCTGTGCCGTAATATAGCAATGCTTCAGTTTAGTGAAAATAGGTCTTCAGCAGATAATAAGCAGAAATTTTGCAATAGAGCTATGAAACGCAAATAGCAAGCGACAAGAAAATGAAAGCTTCTGGGTCAAACAGAGAGGGGGAAATGTTGGAATCCATAAGGTTAGAGGATTTTAAGAAATGGTTAAAAAGAAGTATGTAGGCCTTAGACTGGAGTTTTGTTAGCATTGCAGAAAAGTTTCCCATGCAAGCAGAAAAAGTTTTCCATGCAAGCAGAAAAGTTTCCCAAGCAGTAGACGTGACAAATAACAATAGGCTTCTCTAGAATTGGCTTTAGGATGGCAACAAGGTTATTTAATGGATATCTTTAGAAGGTTAGCATGAATAGAACTCTGTTCTTTGTCTCTTATCAACTAGTCTTTGTTTTAGCTACGATTACCTATGTTTTATAAGATTGGATAGAATGCTTGTCAATATGTGTTTTCTGTGTCTGATTGGCTGAATTCTAGTCTGAGATGATTTTATGTATTGCTGTATGAGCCCTGTTGAAGGAGACATTTTTTGGTGTGGATCAGTGAGCTGTCATGTCTCCATTTTGTATTTTGAGACTGATGTGCTGGAAATAAAAGCAAAAATCTCTTCACTGGTCTGGTTACCATGTTATCCATATTTGGATATTTTGCCGCGGCCTAGTGGGTTCCTTTTTTAAGGCGTGGGTTCCTGACACCATTGGACTTATACCTGTCCCGTCCCCCGCATATTGCTGCCCCGTGTGAGGACGTAGAATAGAAGAAAAACAAAGAAAAATCGTGGAAGCACCAGCCGCGGAGACCCAAGTGTTAACAAGGAGGACACTGTATCATCTCTCCCGCCGAAACCAAGAAAATTGTAAGTAGCTTATCTCGGGAGAGCGCTTGGGTGACGTTGGGAGGAAAAATAGAGAAAAAGAAAATTATTAAAAGAGCACAAAAATGGGAACGAATTTATCAGAAGTTGAATGGGATGTTTTTCATCAATTAGAGACAATGTTACAAGAAAAAGGTCACTCTGAAATTTCAAAAACTGAGCTTAAAAACTTACTTATCTGGGTTAAAGCAAATACGCAAGATTTAAATCTGCAGTCTGCTTTTTCTTTTCATTTTTGGGATCAGATAAACTGGAGAATCTATAATCTAGTCTCTCTCAAAAAAGATGAAAGCTTAAGAGAACTTGTGCCGGTTTGTAGTGCGCTGTTGTAGTGCTTTTTTAAACAAAGTGATAAAAATAAGATCAACTTGGACTCAGAAAACAGAGCTTCTGGTTCTATCTCACGAAATTCCAGTAAACCAGAGACTGTGTGTGTATCGGAGAATGTTACAAGTGTTGTTGCAAATGCTGAAAGTATTGCTTTGAACTCTGTTGAACAAAATCTTTCTTCTCTCTCTCTGGGAAAAAATGAGACTCTTTCGGACTTTTCTTCGCGTTGTTCTGTTAATGTAAAAATATGTGACTCTTGTAAGGGGGATGGAACAAAGTGTGTAAAAGATGGAAATGAAAAAGTGACTGTACTTCCTAAAATTGTTTGTGCAGGGACACTGAAACCTGAATTGGATTCTGTTGGGCCTGGGGTGGAGGCTG
The DNA here is from genome assembly GCF_028018845.1 of Melospiza georgiana. Taxonomy (NCBI): domain Eukaryota; kingdom Metazoa; phylum Chordata; class Aves; order Passeriformes; family Passerellidae; genus Melospiza; species Melospiza georgiana. Next base: position 18,658,088 of record NC_080464.1, on the reverse strand, counting down.
AGGTGGCTGCTTCCACTCGGGAAATTGTGGTTCCAGGGAACTCTTTTTCAGTTAAGCAAAACCATGGTTGTTCTGGTGTTTGTCAATCTATAGATACAGAGAAAGAAAAATTGGCTTTAAGGGTGGAGTCCTTTGAAAGGAAGAGATGGAAGAAACTCGCGACTGTGTTGTTGCTGAAATTCAAAAAGCTGGACTTGAAATCTCTGCAACGAAAATTCAACAAGTTTCACCTTAGAAGTACCTGGGATGGAAGATGACTGAGACGACAAGAACACCACAAAAAATTCAGATCCGAACCAGAGTCAACAACCTACAAGAGTTACAACAACTTCTAGGAGAAATCAACTGGGTCAGACCGATGTTGGGAATCACCAATGATGAACTGAGTCCGCTCTTCCATTTGCTGAGAGGAAGTTGCGACATCACTTCGCCAAGAACTTTAACCCCTGAAGCTCGTGCTGCTCTCGACAAAGTCACAGAAGCTCTTCAAAAAAGACAAGCTCATTGCTGCGTTCCTGAAAATCCTTTCTTTCTTGCAATCTTAGGAGAGAAGAAGCAGCTTTGTGGTCTCATTTTCCAGTGGGATTCCACAGAACAAGATCCTTTGTTAATAATGGAATGGGATTTTCCTCCCTACAGGTTTTCAAAGACCATTTGCTCAGTTTTAGAAATGATTGCATACATTATAATTAAGGCTAGAACCAGATTGTTAACTTTGGCAGGTCAAGAATTTTCAGTTATCTATTTGCCATTGAAAAATGATTATTTCGATTGGGCAATGCAAAATTCTGATGATTTACAATATGCATTCTTAGGTTTTCCAGGTGTTTGTTCCATACACTATCCAGCTCACAAACTACTGCAAGCAAAATTGAGTTTCGGAGAAAAACCTAAATTGAGTGAAGAACCTTTACATGCTGTGACTCTCTTCACTGATGGCTCTGGTAAAAGCCACAAGTCCGTTGTGACTTGGTTTAATCAAAAGACTAATGTTTGGGAATCTGATATTCAAACAGTAGAGGGATCCCCTCAAATTGTTGAGCCTGCTGCAGTAGTTTGAGCTTTTCAGCTGTTTCCTCAGCCTTTTAATTTGGTCACAGATTCTGCTTATGTTGCTAATGTAGTCAGGAGAATAGAAGATTCCATTTTAAAGGATGTTAGTAATGAAACTTTACATCGTTGGCTTTCATGTCTTTTTATAACTTTGCAATATAGAACTAATCCATATTTTGTTTCTCACATCAGGGCGCATTCTTCACTTCCTGGATTTTTAGTGGAAGGAAATGCAAGAGCGGACAAGCTGACAATGGTCATTTCTAACACATTGCCAAATAGTTTTGAACAAGCAAAATTGAGTCGTGCCTTTTTCCACCAAAATGCACAAGCACTCATGCAAATGTTCCAAATCACTTAAAGTCAAGCTAAAGCTATCATTCATACTTGCCCTGACTGTCAATTGGTACAACCTCCTGTTTCTACAGGAGCAATCAACCCCCGAGGCTTACAAAGCCTACAGTTGTGGCAAACAGATGTTACTAAATAGCCTTCTTTTGGTAAATTTAAAAATATTCATGTTTCCATAGACACGTTCTCTGGTGCAGTTTTTGCTTCCCTTCACACAAGTGATACTGGCAGCCATGCCTGTCATCATTTCCTGCAAGCTTTTGCTTCATTGGGTATACCCCAAGAAGTAAAAACTGACAATGGCCCCGCATACATATCTCAAAAATTGGCCACATTTTTAAATGAATGGGGTGTTCGACGCATTTTTGGTATTCCCCACTCTCCCACAAGCCAAGCAATCATTGAAAGAACACATCAAACCTTAAAACGCATATTAGATCAACAGAGAGGGGGAACGGAAATCACCCCACAGATGAGACTGAGTAAGGCTTTGTATGTTTTTAATTTTCTAAATAGTAAAAGTACAGAACCAGATCCACCAATCTTTAGACACTTTTCAAATAGCACACAGGCAAAACTGAAAGAACATCCTCCTCTTCTAATTAGAAACCCTGACTCTGGACAGATGGAAGGTCCGTTTCAATTAATAACGTGGGGCAAAGGGTATGCTTCTATTTCCACAGGTGCTGGAAGAATTAAGTGGGTTCCTGCCAAAAACGTCAAACCGTATCGCACTTCAGAACCTGTTGTCGAGCCTAGAACTGAGGAAGCGAGTACGCAGACGTAGACCGAATGGAAGGATCCCGGGTCTCGCCTGACGCCTCTTGTGCCTGACGTTCATTGTGCATCGGTGGAACCCGTGAACTCTGATTTTGTGCCAATTTTTATTTATGAGTATACGAATTAAATGCTGAATGTTTGTTTAGCAAAGCTAATTTTTGGCTGAAAATTTAGGTTCTTGTTTTGGTTTAGAAAGAATTCTGCCAAAACTTAGTTCTTGAAAGAGATGGGGCAGAATCAAATGGTATACTTGTTTTGCTTGATTTTAATTGTTTTTTGTCGTGCAGATTTGCCTGAGGATCAACCGAAGATGAATGTTTGGGTGACCTTAGCCAAGGCTGCCGGATCGGATACTATATGTCTGTCTAATTCGGAACCAGAAAAGCCTTTCTCAACCTGTTTGGTTGGTCTGCCAGTGAAAGAGTTTCCTTTGGTCAGAAAAGAATCCAATGGTAAACCAGGTGGAATTGACAATGGAAACAGTCCTTCCTTCAATTGGAACATTTGTTCCAAGAAACTTCTCAGGGCAGCAAATGTTTCAAACAGTTGGGATGTGTTTCTACAGACGGACCAATCTCCACGGCAATTGCCAAAAGGGTATTGGATCATTTGCGGAGACAGAGGTTGGCAAGGCATTCCAGCCCACCTTGAAGGTGGCCCTTGCAGCATTGGTATGCTTCCCATAATTGCCCCCACTGCCAAAGCAGTGATGAAAAAGAAACAAAGGAAAACAAGAGCTGTTCCTCATTATGATGAGAACTGTCAGAGTGATTTTATGCCTTGGAATGCCGCCAGAAGGGTTTCAGCAGGTATATTTCTACCCCAATTGGCTTCAGCTGTGGCATTGAGACAATTAGATCGAGTTGGATGTTGGCTGAGCAAACAAGCTAATGCCACATCCTCCGCAATCAGTGATATGTTGACCAATGTTGATAGTATTAGACATGCTACTCTTCAAAACAGAGCAGCCATTGATTTTCTCTTACTGGCACAAGGACATGGTTGTGAGGAATTGGAAGGTTTGTGTTGTATGAATTTGTCTGATCATTCTGAATCCATTCACAAAAGCATTCAAAAATTAAAGGATCTGACAGCCCAAATTAAAGAAGACGGAGGTTCCTGGTTGGATGATTTGTATCAAAATTGCAGTTTTGCACCTTGGCTAAGGCAACTTTGCAAGATAGGTCTTTACATATTAGGTGTTCTAATACTGATATTGATAGTGGTACCTTGTATACTCTGTTGTGTTTGGCGAATGATGAACAAAACAGTCCGAGAAGTTTTTGTCATTCAAGCAGGAGAATTAGGAAGTAGAAGCACAGAGAGTGTACGAAATCTCACGAAAGCAGTAGATGAGGGTATTGACATGAACGAAGGTTTTGAATTAAGGCCTTGGAATCGACCAGAGTTTTTTGAACGATGCCTTGTGACTGTTGCCAAACATATCTCTTTCAGGGATTGGGTCTTCACAGCATTAAGTTGCTGTGCCGTAATATAGCAATGCTTCAGTTTAGTGAAAATAGGTCTTCAGCAGATAATAAGCAGAAATTTTGCAATAGAGCTATGAAACGCAAATAGCAAGCGACAAGAAAATGAAAGCTTCTGGGTCAAACAGAGAGGGGGAAATGTTGGAATCCATAAGGTTAGAGGATTTTTAAGAAATGGTTAAAAAGAAGTATGTAGGCCTTAGACTGGAGTTTTGTTAGCATTGCAGAAAAGTTTCCCATGCAAGCAGAAAAAGTTTTCCATGCAAGCAGAAAAGTTTCCCAAGCAGTAGACGTGACAAATAACAATAGGCTTCTGTAGAATTGGCTTTAGGATGGCAACAAGGTTATTTAATGTATATCTTTAGAAGGTTAGCATGAATAGAACTCTGTTCTTTGTCTCTTATCAACTAGTCTTTGTTTTAGCTACGATTACCTATGTTTTATAAGATTGGATAGAATGCTTGTCAATATGTGTTTTCTGTGTCTGATTGGCTGAATTCTAGTCTGAGATGATTTTATGTATTGCTGTATGAGCCCTGTTGAAGGAGACATTTTTTGGTGTGGATCAGTGAGCTGTCATGTCTCCATTTTGTATTTTGAGACTGATGTGCTGGAAATAAAAGCAAAAATCTCTTCACTGGTCTGGTTACCATGTTATCCATATTTGGATATTTTGCCGCGGCCTAGTGGGTTCCTTTTTTAAGGCGTGGGTTCCTGACACCATTGGACTTATACCTGTCCCGTCCCCCGCATATTGCTGCCCCGTGTGAGGACGTAGAATAGAAGAAAAACAAAGAAAAATCGTGGAAGCACCAGCCGCGGAGACCCAAGTGTTAACAAGGAGGACACTGTATCATCTCTCCCGCCGAAACCAAGAAAATTGTAAGTAGCTTATCTCGGGAGAGCGCTTGGGTGACGTTGGGAGGAAAAATAGAGAAAAAGAAAATTATTAAAAGAGCACAAAAATGGGAACGAATTTATCAGAAGTTGAATGGGATGTTTTTCATCAATTAGAGACAATGTTACAAGAAAAAGGTCACTCTGAAATTTCAAAAACTGAGCTTAAAAACTTACTTATCTGGGTTAAAGCGAATACGCAAGATTTAAATCTGCAGTCTGCTTTTTCTTTTCATTTTTGGGATCAGATAAACTGGAGAATCTATAATCTAGTCTCTCTCAAAAAAGATGAAAGCTTAAGAGAACTTGTGCCGGTTTGTAGTGCGCTGTTGTAGTGCTTTTTTAAACAAAGTGATAAAAATAAGATCAACTTGGACTCAGAAAACAGAGCTTCTGGTTCTATCTCACGAAATTCCAGTAAACCAGAGACTGTGTGTGTATCGGAGAATGTTACAAGTGTTGTTGCAAATGCTGAAAGTATTGCTTTGAACTCTGTTGAACAAAATCTTTCTTCTCTCTCTCTGGGAAAAAATGAGACTCTTTCGGACTTTTCTTCGCGTTGTTCTGTTAATGTAAAAAAATGTGACTCTTGAAAGGGGGATGGAACAAAGTGTGTAAAAGATGGAAATGAAAAAGTGACTGTACTTCCTAAAATTGTTTGTGCGGGGACACTGAAACCTGAATTGGATTCTGTTGGGCCTGGGGTGGAGGCTGAGGTGGCTGCTTCCACTCGGGAAATTGTGGTTCCAGGGAACTCTTTTTCAGTTAAGCAAAACCATGGTTGTTCTGGTGTTTGTCAATCTATAGATACAGAGAAAGAAAAATTGGCTTTAAGGGTGGAGTCCTTTGAAAGGAAGAGATGGAAGAAACTCGCGACTGTGTTGTTGCTGAAATTCAAAAAGCTGGACTTGAAATCTCTGCAAAGAAAATTCAACAAGTTTCACCTTAGAAGTACCTGGGATGGAAGATGACTGAGACGACAAGAACACCACAAAAAATTCAGATCCGAACCAGAGTCAACAACCTACAAGAGTTACAACAACTTCTAGGAGAAATCAACTGGGTCAGACCGATGTTGGGAATCACCAATGATGAACTGAGTCCGCTCTTCCATTTGCTGAGAGGAAGTTGCGACATCACTTCGCCAAGAACTTTAACCCCTGAAGCTCGTGCTGCTCTCGACAAAGTCACAGAAGCTCTTCAAAAAAGACAAGCTCATTGCTGCGTTCCTGAAAATCCTTTCTTTCTTGCAATCTTAGGAGAGAAGAAGCAGCTTTGTGGTCTCATTTTCCAGTGGGATTCCACAGAACAAGATCCTTTGTTAATAATGGAATGGGATTTTCCTCCCTACAGGTTTTCAAAGACCATTTGCTCAGTTTTAGAAATGATTGCATACATTATAATTAAGGCTAGAACCAGATTGTTAACTTTGGCAGGTCAAGAATTTTCAGTTATCTATTTGCCATTGAAAAATGATTATTTCAATTGGGCAATGCAAAATTCTGATGATTTACAATATGCATTCTTAGGTTTTCCAGGTGTTTGTTCCATACACTATCCAGCTCACAAACTACTGCAAGCAAAATTGAGTTTCAGAGAAAAACCTAAATTGAGTGAAGAACCTTTACATGCTGTGACTCTCTTCACTGATGGCTCTGGTAAAAGCCACAAGTCCGTTGTGACTTGGTTTAATCAAAAGACTAATGTTTGGGAATCTGATATTCAAACAGTAGAGGGATCCCCTCAAATTGTTGAGCCTGCTGCAGTAGTTTGAGCTTTTCAGCTGTTTCCTCAGCCTTTTAATTTGGTCACAGATTCTGCTTATGTTGCTAATGTAGTCAGGAGAATAGAAGGTTCCATTTTAAAGGATGTTAGTAATGAAACTTTACATCGTTGGCTTTCATGTCTTTTTATAACTTTGCAATATAGAACTAATCCATATTTTGTTTCTCACATTAGGGCGCATTCTTCACTTCCTGGATTTTTAGTGGAAGGAAATGCAAGAGCGGACAAGCTGACAATGGTCATTTCTAACACATTGCCAAATAGTTTTGAACAAGCAAAATTGAGTCGTGCCTTTTTCCACCAAAATGCACAAGCACTCATGCAAATGTTCCAAATCACTTAAAGTCAAGCTAAAGCTATCATTCATACTTGCCCTGACTGTCAATTGGTACAACCTCCTGTTTCTACAGGAGCAATCAACCCCCGAGGCTTACAAAGCCTACAGTTGTGGCAAACAGATGTTACTAAATAGCCTTCTTTTGGTAAATTTAAAAATATTCATGTTTCCATAGACACGTTCTCTGGTGCAGTTTTTGCTTCCCTTCACACAAGTGATACTGGCAGCCATGCCTGTCATCATTTCCTGCAAGCTTTTGCTTCATTGGGTATACCCCAAGAAGTAAAAACTGACAATGGCCCCGCATACATATCTCAAAAATTGGCCACATTTTTAAATGAATGGGGTGTTCGACGCATTTTTGGTATTCCCCACTCTCCCACAAGCCAAGCAATCATTGAAAGAACACATCAAACCTTAAAACGCATATTAGATCAACAGAGAGGGGGAACGGAAATCACCCCACAGATGAGACTGAGTAAGGCTTTGTATGTTTTTAATTTTCTAAATAGTAAAAGTACAGAACCAGATCCACCAATCTTTAGACACTTTTCAAATAGCACACAGGCAAAACTGAAAGAACATCCTCCTCTTCTAATTAGAAACCCTGACTCTGGACAGATGGAAGGTCCGTTTCAATTAATAACGTGGGGCAAAGGGTATGCTTCTATTTCCACAGGTGCTGGAAGAATTAAGTGGGTTCCTGCCAAAAACGTCAAACCGTATCGCACTTCAGAACCTGTTGTCGAGCCTAGAACTGAGGAAGCGAGTACGCAGACGTAGACCGAATGGAAGGATCCCGGGTCTCGCCTGACGCCTCTTGTGCCTGACGTTCATTGTGCATCGGTGGAACCCGTGAACTCTGATTTTGTGCCAATTTTTATTTATGAGTATACGAATTAAATGCTGAATGTTTGTTTAACAAAGCTAATTTTTGGCTGAAAATTTAGGTTCTTGTTTTGGTTTAGAAAGAATTCTGCCAAAACTTAGTTCTTGAAAGAGATGGGGCAGAATCAAATGGTATACTTGTTTTGCTTGATTTTAATTGTTTTTTGTCGTGCAGATTTGCCTGAGGATCAACCGAAGACGAATGTTTGGGTGACCTTAGCCAAGGCTGCCGGATCGGATACTATATGTCTGTCTAATTCGGAACCAGAAAAGCCTTTCTCAACCTGTTTGGTTGGTGTGCCAGTGAAAGAGTTTCCTTTGGTCAGAAAAGAATCCAATGGTAAACCAGGTGGAATTGACAATGGAAACAGTCCTTCCTTCAATTGGAACATTTGTTCCAAGAAACTTCTCAGGGCAGCAAATGTTTCAAACAGTTGGGATGTGTTTCTACAGACGGACCAATCTCCACGGCAATTGCCAAAAGGGTATTGGATCATTTGCGGAGACAGAGGTTGGCAAGACATTCCAGCCCACCTTGAAGGTGGCCCTTGCAGCACTGGTATGCTTACCATAATTGCCCCCACTGCCAAAGCAGTGATGAAAAAGAAACAAAGGAAAACGAGAGCTGTTCCTCATTATGATGAGAACTGTCAGAGTGATTTTATGCCTTGGAATGCCGCCAGAAGGGTTTCAGCAGGTATATTTCTACCCCAATTGGCTTCAGCTGTGGCATTGAGACAATTAGATCGAGTTGGATGTTGGCTGAGCAAACAAGCTAATGCCACATCCTCCGCAATCAGTGATATGTTGACCAATGTTGATAGTATTAGACATGCTACTCTTCAAAACAGAGCAGCCATTGATTTTCTCTTACTGGCACAAGGACATGGTTGTGAGGAATTGGAAGGTTTGTGTTGTATGAATTTGTCTGATCATTCTGAATCCATTCACAAAAGCATTCAAAAATTAAAGGATCTGACAGCCCAAATTAAAGAAGATGGAGGTTCCTGGTTGGATGATTTGTATCAAAATTGCAGTTTTGCACCTTGGCTAAGGCAACTTTGCAAGATAGGTCTTTACATATTAGGTGTTCTAATACTGATATTGATAGTGGTACCTTGTATACTCTGTTGTGTTCAGCGAATGATGAACAAAACAGTCCGAGAAGTTTTTGTCATTCAAGCAGGAGAATTAGGAAGTAGAAGCACAGAGAGTGTACAAAATCTCACGAAAGCAGTAGATGAGGGTATTGACATGAACGAAGGTTTTGAATTAAGGCCTTGGAATCGACCAGAGTTTTTTGAACGATGCCTTGTGACTGTTGCCAAACATATCTCTTTCAGGGATTGGGTCTTCACAGCATTAAGTTGCTGTGCCGTAATATAGCAATGCTTCAGTTTAGTGAAAATAGGTCTTCAGCAGATAATAAGCAGAAATTTTGCAATAGAGCTATGAAACGCAAATAGCAAGTGACAAGAAAATGAAAGCTTCTGGGTCAAACAGAGAGGGGGAAATGTTGGAATCCATAAGGTTAGAGGATTTTAAGAAATGGTTAAAAAGAAGTATGTAGGCCTTAGACTGGAGTTTTGTTAGCATTGCAGAAAAGTTTCCCATGCAAGCAGAAAAAGTTTTCCATGCAAGCAGAAAAGTTTCCCAAGCAGTAGACGTGACAAATAACAATAGGCTTCTCTAGAATTTGCTTTAGGATGGCAACAAGGTTATTTAATGGATATCTTTAGAAGGTTAGCATGAATAGAACTCTGTTCTTTGTCTCTTATCAACTAGTCTTTGTTTTAGCTACGATTACCTATGTTTTATAAGATTGGATAGAATGCTTGTCAATATGTGTTTTCTGTGTCTGATTGGCTGAATTCTAGTCTGAGATGATTTTATGTATTGCTGTATGAGCCCTGTTGAAGGAGACATTTTTTGGTGTGGATCAGTGAGCTGTCATGTCTCCATTTTGTATTTTGAGACTGATGTGCTGGAAATAAAAGCAAAAATCTCTTCACTGGTCTGGTTACCATGTTATCCATATTTGGATATTTTGCCGCGGCCTAGTGGGTTCCTTTTTTAAGGCGTGGGTTCCTGACACCATTGGACTTATACCTGTCCCGTCCCCCGCATATTGCTGCCCCGTGTGAGGACGTAGAATAGAAGAAAAACAAAGAAAAATCGTGGAAGCACCAGCCGCGGAGACCCAAGTGTTAACAAGGAGGACACTGTATCATCTCTCCCGCCGAAACCAAGAAAATTGTAAGTAGCTTATCTCGGGAGAGCGCTTGGGTGACGTTGGGAGGAAAAATAGAGAAAAAGAAAATTATTAAAAGAGCACAAAAATGGGAACGAATTTATCAGAAGTTGAATGGGATGTTTTTCATCAATTAGAGACAATGTTACAAGAAAAAGGTCACTCTGAAATTTCAAAAACTGAGCTTAAAAACTTACTTATCTGGGTTAAAGCAAATACGCAAGATTTAAATCTGCAGTCTGCTTTTTCTTTTCATTTTTGGGATCAGATAAACTGGAGAATCTATAATCTAGTCTCTCTCAAAAAAGATGAAAGCTTAAGAGAACTTGTGCCGGTTTGTAGTGCGCTGTTGTAGTGCTTTTTTAAACAAAGTGATAAAAATAAGATCAACTTGGACTCAGAAAACAGAGCTTCTGGTTCTCTCTCACGAAATTCCAGTAAACCAGAGACTGTGTGTGTATCGGAGAATGTTACAAGTGTTGTTGCAAATGCTGAAAGTATTGCTTTGAACTCTGTTGAACAAAATCTTTCTTCTCTCTCTCTGGGAAAAAATGAGACTCTTTCGGACTTTTCTTCGCGTTGTTCTGTTAATGTAAAAATATGTGACTCTTGTAAGGGGGATGGAACAAAGTGTGTAAAAGATGGAAATGAAAAAGTGACTGTACTTCCTAAAATTGTTTGTGCAGGGACACTGAAACCTGAATTGGATTCTGTTGGGCCTGGGGTGGAGGCTGAGGTGGCTGCTTCCACTCGGGAAATTGTGGTTCCAGGGAACTCTTTTTCAGTTAAGCAAAACCATGGTTGTTCTGGTGTTTGTCAATCTATAGATACAGAGAAAGAAAAATTGGCTTTAAGGGTGGAGTCCTTTGAAAGGAAGAGATGGAAGAAACTCGCGACTGTGTTGTTGCTGAAATTCAAAAAGCTGGACTTGAAATCTCTGCAAAGAAAATTCAACAAGTTTCACCTTAGAAGTACCTGGGATGGAAGATGACTGAGACGACAAGAACACCACAAAAAATTCAGATCCGAACCAGAGTCAACAACCTACAAGAGTTACAACAACTTCTAGGAGAAATCAACTGGGTCAGACCGATGTTGGGAATCACCAATGATGAACTGAGTCCGCTCTTCCATTTGCTGAGAGGAAGTTGCGACATCACTTCGCCAAGAACTTTAACCCCTGAAGCTCGTGCTGCTCTCGACAAAGTCACAGAAGCTCTTCAAAAAAGACAAGCTCATTGCTGCGTTCCTGAAAATCCTTTCTTTCTTGCAATCTTAGGAGAGAAGAAGCAGCTTTGTGGTCTCATTTTCCAGTGGGATTCCACAGAACAAGATCCTTTGTTAATAATGGAATGGGATTTTCCTCCCTACAGGTTTTCAAAGACCATTTGCTCAGTTTTAGAAATGATTGCATACATTATAATTAAGGCTAGAACCAGATTGTTAACTTTGGCAGGTCAAGAATTTTCAGTTATCTATTTGCCATTGAAAAATGATTATTTCAATTGGGCAATGCAAAATTCTGATGATTTACAATATGCATTCTTAGGTTTTCCAGGTGTTTGTTCCATACACTATCCAGCTCACAAACTACTGCAAGCAAAATTGAGTTTCAGAGAAAAACCTAAATTGAGTGAAGAACCTTTACATGCTGTGACTCTCTTCACTGATGGCTCTGGTAAAAGCCACAAGTCCGTTGTGACTTGGTTTAATCAAAAGACTAATGTTTGGGAATCTGATATTCAAACAGTAGAGGGATCCCCTCAAATTGTTGAGCCTGCTGCAGTAGTTTGAGCTTTTCAGCTGTTTCCTCAGCCTTTTAATTTGGTCACAGATTCTGCTTATGTTGCTAATGTAGTCAGGAGAATAGAAGGTTCCATTTTAAAGGATGTTAGTAATGAAACTTTACATCGTTGGCTTTCATGTCTTTTTATAACTTTGCAATATAGAACTAATCCATATTTTGTTTCTCACATTAGGGCGCATTCTTCACTTCCTGGATTTTTAGTGGAAGGAAATGCAAGAGCGGACAAGCTGACAATGGTCATTTCTAACACATTGCCAAATAGTTTTGAACAAGCAAAATTGAGTCGTGCCTTTTTCCACCAAAATGCACAAGCACTCATGCAAATGTTCCAAATCACTTAAAGTCAAGCTAAAGCTATCATTCATACTTGCCCTGACTGTCAATTGGTACAACCTCCTGTTTCTACAGGAGCAATCAACCCCCGAGGCTTACAAAGCCTACAGTTGTGGCAAACAGATGTTACTAAATAGCCTTCTTTTGGTAAATTTAAAAATATTCATGTTTCCATAGACACGTTCTCTGGTGCAGTTTTTGCTTCCCTTCACACAAGTGATACTGGCAGCCATGCCTGTCATCATTTCCTGCAAGCTTTTGCTTCATTGGGTATACCCCAAGAAGTAAAAACTGACAATGGCCCCGCATACATATCTCAAAAATTGGCCACATTTTTAAATGAATGGGGTGTTCGACGCATTTTTGGTATTCCCCAGTCTCCCACAAGCCAAGCAATCATTGAAAGAACACATCAAACCTTAAAACGCATATTAGATCAACAGAGAGGGGGAACGGAAATCACCCCACAGATGAGACTGAGTAAGGCTTTGTATGTTTTTAATTTTCTAAATAGTAAAAGTACAGAACCAGATCCACCAATCTTTAGACACTTTTCAAATAGCACACAGGCAAAACTGAAAGAACATCCTCCTCTTCTAATTAGAAACCCTGACTCTGGACAGATGGAAGGTCCGTTTCAATTAATAACGTGGGGCAAAGGGTATGCTTCTATTTCCACAGGTGCTGGAAGAATTAAGTGGGTTCCTGCCAAAAACGTCAAACCGTATCGCACTTCAGAACCTGTTGTCGAGCCTAGAACTGAGGAAGCGAGTACGCAGACGTAGACCGAATGGAAGGATCCCGGGTCTCGCCTGACGCCTCTTGTGCCTGACGTTCATTGTGCATCGGTGGAACCCGTGAACTCTGATTTTGTGCCAATTTTTATTTATGAGTATACGAATTAAATGCTGAATGTTTGTTTAACAAAGCTAATTTTTGGCTGAAAATTTAGGTTCTTGTTTTGGTTTAGAAAGAATTCTGCCAAAACTTAGTTCTTGAAAGAGATGGGGCAGAATCAAATGGTATACTTGTTTTGCTTGATTTCATTTGTTTTTTGTCGTGCAGATTTGCCTGAGGATCAACCGAAGACGAATGTTTGGGTGACCTTAGCCAAGGCTGCCGGATCGGATACTATATGTCTGTCTAATTCGGAACCAGAAAAGCCTTTCTCAACCTGTTTGGTTGGTGTGCCAGTGAAAGAGTTTCCTTTGGTCAGAAAAGAATCCAATGGTAAACCAGGTGGAATTGACAATGGAAACAGTCCTTCCTTCAATTGGAACATTTGTTCCAAGAAACTTCTCAGGGCAGCAAATGTTTCAAACAGTTGGGATGTGTTTCTACAGACGGACCAATCTCCACGGCAATTGCCAAAAGGGTATTGGATCATTTGCGGAGACAGAGGTTGGCAAGGCATTCCAGCCCACCTTGAAGGTGGCCCTTGCAGCATTGGTATGCTTACCATAATTGCCCCCACTGCCAAAGCAGTGATGAAAAAGAAACAAAGGAAAACGAGAGCTGTTCCTCATTATGATGAGAACTGTCAGAGTGATTTTATGCCTTGGAATGCCGCCAGAAGGGTTTCAGCAGGTATATTTCTACCCCAATTGGCTTCAGCTGTAGCATTGAGACAATTAGATCGAGTTGGATGTTGGCTGAGCAAACAAGCTAATGCCACATCCTCCGCAATCAGTGATATGTTGACCAATGTTGATAGTATTAGACATGCTACTCTTCAAAACAGAGCAGCCATTGATTTTCTCTTACTGGCACAAGGACATGGTTGTGAGGAATTGGAAGGTTTGTGTTGTATGAATTTGTCTGATCATTCTGAATCCATTCACAAAAGCATTCAAAAATTAAAGGATCTGACAGCCCAAATTAAAGAAGATGGAGGTTCCTGGTTGGATGATTTGTATCAAAATTGCAGTTTTGCACCTTGGCTAAGGCAACTTTGCAAGATAGGTCTTTACATATTAGGTGTTCTAATACTGATATTGATAGTGGTACCTTGTATACTCTGTTGTGTTTGGCGAATGATGAACAAAACAGTCCGAGAAGTTTTTGTCATTCAAGCAGGAGAATTAGGAAGTAGAAGCACAGAGAGTGTACGAAATCTCACGAAAGCAGTAGATGAGGGTATTGACATGAACGAAGGTTTTGAATTAAGGCCTTGGAATCGACCAGAGTTTTTTGAACGATGCCTTGTGACTGTTGCCAAACATATCTCTTTCAGGGATTGGGTCTTCACAGCATTAAGTTGCTGTGCCGTAATATAGCAATGCTTCAGTTTAGTGAAAATAGGTCTTCAGCAGATAATAAGCAGAAATTTTGCAATAGAGCTATGAAACGCAAATAGCAAGCGACAAGAAAATGAAAGCTTCTGGGTCAAACAGAGAGGGGGAAATGTTGGAATCCATAAGGTTAGAGGATTTTTAAGAAATGGTTAAAAAGAAGTATGTAGGCCTTAGACTGGAGTTTTGTTAGCATTGCAGAAAAGTTTCCCATGCAAGCAGAAAAAGTTTTCCATGCAAGCAGAAAAGTTTCCCAAGCAGTAGACGTGACAAATAACAATAGGCTTCTGTAGAATTGGCTTTAGGATGGCAACAAGGTTATTTAATGTATATCTTTAGAAGGTTAGCATGAATAGAACTCTGTTCTTTGTCTCTTATCAACTAGTCTTTGTTTTAGCTACGATTACCTATGTTTTATAAGATTGGATAGAATGCTTGTCAATATGTGTTTTCTGTGTCTGATTGGCTGAATTCTAGTCTGAGATGATTTTATGTATTGCTGTATGAGCCCTGTTGAAGGAGACATTTTTTGGTGTGGATCAGTGAGCTGTCATGTCTCCATTTTGTATTTTGAGACTGATGTGCTGGAAATAAAAGCAAAAATCTCTTCACTGGTCTGGTTACCATGTTATCCATATTTGGATATTTTGCCGCGGCCTAGTGGGTTCCTTTTTTAAGGCATGGGTTCCTGACACCATTGGACTTATACCTGTCCCGTCCCCCGCATATTGCTGCCCCGTGTGAGGACGTAGAATAGAAGAAAAACAAAGAAAAATCGTGGAAGCACCAGCCGCGCAGACCCAAGTGTTAACAAGGAGGACACTGTATCATCTCTCCCGCCGAAACCCAGAAAATTGTAAGTAACTTATCTCGGGAGAGCGCTTGGGTGACGTTGGGAGGAAAAATACAGAAAAAGAAAATTATTAAAAGAGCACAAAAATGGGAACGAATTTATCAGAAGTTGAATGGGATGTTTTTCATCAATTAGAGACAATGTTACAAGAAAAAGGTCACTCTGAAATTTCAAAAACTGAGCTTAAAAACTTACTTATCTGGGTTAAAGCGAATACGCAAGATTTAAATCTGCAGTCTGCTTTTTCTTTTCATTTTTGGGATCAGATAAACTGGAGAATCTATAATCTAGTCTCTCTCAAAAAAGATGAAAGCTTAAGAGAACTTGTGCCGGTTTGTAGTGCGCTGTTGTAGTGCTTTTTTAAACAAAGTGATAAAAATAAGATCAACTTGGACTCAGAAAACAGAGCTTCTGGTTCTCTCTCACGAAATTCCAGTAAACCAGAGACTATGTGTGTATCGGAGAATGTTACAAGTGTTGTTGCAAATGCTGAAAGTATTGCTTTGAACTCTGTTGAACAAAATCTTTCTTCTCTCTCTCTGGGAAAAAATGAGACTCTTTCGGACTTTTCTTCGCGTTGTTCTGTTAATGTAAAAATATGTGACTCTTGTAAGGGGGATGGAACAAAGTGTGTAAAAGATGGAAATGAAAAAGTGACTGTACTTCCTAAAATTGTTTGTGCAGGGACACTGAAACCTGAATTGGATTCTGTTGGGCCTGGGGTGGAGGCTGAGGTGGCTGCTTCCACTCGGGAAATTGTGGTTCCAGGGAACTCTTTTTCAGTTAAGCAAAACCATGGTTGTTCTGGTGTTTGTCAATCTATAGATACAGAGAAAGAAAAATTGGCTTTAAGGGTGGAGTCCTTTGAAAGGAAGAGATGGAAGAAACTCGCGACTGTGTTGTTGCTGAAATTGAAAAAGCTGGACTTGAAATCTCTGCAACGAAAATTCAACAAGTTTCACCTTAGAAGTACCTGGGATGGAAGATGACTGAGACTACAAGAACACCACAAAAAATTCAGATTCGAACCAGAGTCAACAACCTACAAGAGTTACAACAACTTCTAGGAGAAATCAACTGGGTCAGACCGATGTTGGGAATCACCAATGATGAACTGAGTCCGCTCTTCCATTTGCTGAGAGGAAGTTGCGACATCACTTCGCCAAGAACTTTAACCCCTGAAGCTCGTGCTGCTCTCGACAAAGTCACAGAAGCTCTTCAAAAAAGACAAGCTCATCGCTGCGTTCCTGAAAATCCTTTCTTTCTTGCAATCTTAGGAGAGAAGAAGCAGCTTTGTGGTCTCATTTTCCAGTGGGATTCCACAGAACAAGATCCTTTGTTAATAATGGAATGGGATTTTCCTCCCTACAGGTTTTCAAAGACCATTTGCTCAGTTTTAGAAATGATTGCATACATTATAATTAAGGCTAGAACCAGATTGTTAACTTTGGCAGGTCAAGAATGTTCAGTTATCTATTTGCCATTGAAAAATGATTATTTCAATTGGGCAATGCAAAATTCTGATGATTTACAATATGCATTCTTAGGTTTTCCAGGTGTTTGTTCCATACACTATCCAGCTCACAAACTACTGCAAGCAAAATTGAGTTTCAGAGAAAAACCTAAATTGAGTGAAGAACCTTTACATGCTGTGACTCTCTTCACTGATGGCTCTGGTAAAAGCCACAAGTCCGTTGTGACTTGGTTTAATCAAAAGACTAATGTTTGGGAATCTGATATTCAAACAGTAGAGGGATCCCCTCAAATTGTTGAGCCTGCTGCAGTAGTTTGAGCTTTTCAGCTGTTTCCTCAGCCTTTTAATTTGGTCACAGATTCTGCTTATGTTGCTAATGTAGTCAGGAGAATAGAAGGTTCCATTTTAAAGGATGTTAGTAATGAAACTTTACATCGTTGGCTTTCATGTCTTTTTATAACTTTGCAATATAGAACTAATCCATATTTTGTTTCTCACATTAGGGCGCATTCTTCACTTCCTGGATTTTTAGTGGAAGGAAATGCAAGAGCGGACAAGCTGACAATGGTCATTTCTAACACATTGCCAAATAGTTTTGAACAAGCAAAATTGAGTCGTGCCTTTTTCCACCAAAATGCACAAGCACTCATGCAAATGTTCCAAATCACTTAAAGTCAAGCTAAAGCTATCATTCATACTTGCCCTGACTGTCAATTGGTACAACCTCCTGTTTCTACAGGAGCAATCAACCCCCGAGGCTTACAAAGCCTACAGTTGTGGCAAACAGATGTTACTAAATAGCCTTCTTTTGGTAAATTTAAAAATATTCATGTTTCCATAGACACGTTCTCTGGTGCAGTTTTTGCTTCCCTTCACACAAGTGATACTGGCAGCCATGCCTGTCATCATTTCCTGCAAGCTTTTGCTTCATTGGGTATACCCCAGGAAGTAAAAACTGACAATGGCCCCGCATACATATCTCAAAAATTGGCCACATTTTTAAATGAATGGGGTGTTCGATGCATTTTTGGTATTCCCCAGTCTCCCACAAGCCAAGCAATCATTGAAAGAACACATCAAACCTTAAAACGCATATTAGATCAACAGAGAGGGGGAACAGAAATCACCCCACAGATGAGACTGAGTAAGGCTTTGTATGTTTTTAATTTTCTAAATAGTAAAAGTACAGAACCAGATCCACCAATCTTTAGACACTTTTCAAATAGCACACAGGCAAAACTGAAAGAACATCCTCCTCTTCTAATTAGAAACCCTGACTCTGGACAGATGGAAGGTCCGTTTCAATTAATAACGTGGGGCAAAGGGTATGCTTCTATTTCCACAGGTGCTGGAAGAATTAAGTGGGTTCCTGCCAAAAACGTCAAACCGTATCGCACTTCAGAACCTGTTGTCGAGCCTAGAACTGAGGAAGCGAGTACGCAGACGTAGACCGAATGGAAGGATCCCGGGTCTCGCCTGACGCCTCTTGTGCCTGACGTTCATTGTGCATCGGTGGAACCCGTGAACTCTGATTTTGTGCCAATTTTTATTTATGAGTATACGAATTAAATGCTGAATGTTTGTTTAACAAAGCTAATTTTTGGCTGAAAATTTAGGTTCTTGTTTTGGTTTAGAAAGAATTCTGCCAAAACTTAGTTCTTGAAAGAGATGGGGCAGAATCAAATGGTATACTTGTTTTGCTTGATTTTAATTGTTTTTTGTCGTGCAGATTTGCCTGAGGATCAACCGAAGACGAATGTTTGGGTGACCTTAGCCAAGGCTGCCGGATCGGATACTATATGTCTGTCTAATTCGGAACCAGAAAAGCCTTTCTCAACCTGTTTGGTTGGTGTGCCAGTGAAAGAGTTTCCTTTGGTCAGAAAAGAATCCAATGGTAAACCAGGTGGAATTGACAATGGAAACAGTCCTTCCTTCAATTGGAACATTTGTTCCAAGAAACTTCTCAGGGCAGCAAATGTTTCAAACAGTTGGGATGTGTTTCTACAGACGGACCAATCTCCACGGCAATTGCCAAAAGGGTATTGGATCATTTGCGGAGACAGAGGTTGGCAAGGCATTCCAGCCCACCTTGAAGGTGGCCCTTGCAGCATTGGTATGCTTACCATAATTGCCCCCACTGCCAAAGCAGTGATGAAAAAGAAACAAAGGAAAACAAGAGCTGTTCCTCATTATGATGAGAACTGTCAGAGTGATTTTATGCCTTGGAATGCCGCCAGAAGGGTTTCAGCAGGTATATTTCTACCCCAATTGGCTTCAGCTGTGGCATTGAGACAATTAGATCGAGTTGGATGTTGGCTGAGCAAACAAGCTAATGCCACATCCTCCGCAATCAGTGATATGTTGACCAATGTTGATAGTATTAGACATGCTACTCTTCAAAACAGAGCAGCCATTGATTTTCTCTTACTGGCACAAGGACATGGTTGTGAGGAATTGGAAGGTTTGTGTTGTATGAATTTGTCTGATCATTCTGAATCCATTCACAAAAGCATTCAAAAATTAAAGGATCTGACAGCCCAAATTAAAGAAGATGGAGGTTCCTGGTTGGATGATTTGTATCAAAATTGCAGTTTTGCACCTTGGCTAAGGCAACTTTGCAAGATAGGTCTTTACATATTAGGTGTTCTAATACTGATATTGATAGTGGTACCTTGTATACTCTGTTGTGTTCGGCGAATGATGAACAAAACAGTCCGAGAAGTTTTTGTCATTCAAGCAGGAGAATTAGGAAGTAGAAGCACAGAGAGTGTACGAAATCTCACGAAAGCAGTAGATGAGGGTATTGACATGAACGAAGGTTTTGAATTAAGGCCTTGGAATCGACCAGAGTTTTTTGAACGATGCCTTGTGACTGTTGCCAAACATATCTCTTTCAGGGATTGGGTCTTCACAGCATTAAGTTGCTGTGCCGTAATATAGCAATGCTTCAGTTTAGTGAAAATAGGTCTTCAGCAGATAATAAGCAGAAATTTTGCAATAGAGCTATGAAACGCAAATAGCAAGCGACAAGAAAATGAAAGCTTCTGGGTCAAACAGAGAGGGGGAAATGTTGGAATCCATAAGGTTAGAGGATTTTTAAGAAATGGTTAAAAAGAAGTATGTAGGCCTTAGACTGGAGTTTTGTTAGCATTGCAGAAAAGTTTCCCATGCAAGCAGAAAAAGTTTTCCATGCAAGCAGAAAAGTTTCCCAAGCAGTAGACGTGACAAATAACAATAGGCTTCTGTAGAATTGGCTTTAGGATGGCAACAAGGTTATTTAATGTATATCTTTAGAAGGTTAGCATGAATAGAACTCTGTTCTTTGTCTCTTATCAACTAGTCTTTGTTTTAGCTACGATTACCTATGTTTTATAAGATTGGATAGAATGCTTGTCAATATGTGTTTTCTGTGTCTGATTGGCTGAATTCTAGTCTGAGATGATTTTATGTATTGCTGTATGAGCCCTGTTGAAGGAGACATTTTTTGGTGTGGATCAGTGAGCTGTCATGTCTCCATTTTGTATTTTGAGACTGATGTGCTGGAAATAAAAGCAAAAATCTCTTCACTGGTCTGGTTACCATGTTATCCATATTTGGATATTTTGCCGCGGCCTAGTGGGTTCCTTTTTTAAGGCATGGGTTCCTGACACCATTGGACTTATACCTGTCCCGTCCCCCGCATATTGCTGCCCCGTGTGAGGACGTAGAATAGAAGAAAAACAAAGAAAAATCGTGGAAGCACCAGCCGCGGAGACCCAAGTGTTAACAAGGAGGACACTGTATCATGTCTCCCGCCGAAACCAAGAAAATTGTAAGTAACTTATCTCGGGAGAGCGCTTGGGTGACGTTGGGAGGAAAAATAGAGAAAAAGAAAATTATTAAAAGAGCACAAAAATGGGAACGAATTTATCAGAAGTTGAATGGGATGTTTTTCATCAATTAGAGACAATGTTACAAGAAAAAGGTCACTCTGAAATTTCAAAAACTGAGCTTAAAAACTTACTTATCTGGGTTAAAGCGAATACGCAAGATTTAAATCTGCAGTCTGCTTTTTCTTTTCATTTTTGGGATCAGATAAACTGGAGAATCTATAATCTAGTCTCTCTCAAAAAAGATGAAAGCTTAAGAGAACTTGTGCCGGTTTGTAGTGCGCTGTTGTAGTGCTTTTTTAAACAAAGTGATAAAAATAAGATCAACTTGGACTCAGAAAACAGAGCTTCTGGTTCTCTCTCACGAAATTCCAGTAAACCAGAGACTGTGTGTGTATCGGAGAATGTTACAAGTGTTGTTGCAAATGCTGAAAGTATTGCTTTGAACTCTGTTGAACAAAATCTTTCTTCTCTCTCTCTGGGAAAAAATGAGACTCTTTCGGACTTTTCTTCGCGTTGTTCTGTTAATGTAAAAATATGTGACTCTTGTAAGGGGGATGGAACAAAGTGTGTAAAAGATGGAAATGAAAAAGTGACTGTACTTCCTAAAATTGTTTGTGCAGGGACACTGAAACCTGAATTGGATTCTGTTGGGCCTGGGGTGGAGGCTGAGGTGGCTGCTTCCACTCGGGAAATTGTGGTTCCAGGGAACTCTTTTTCAGTTAAGCAAAACCATGGTTGTTCTGGTGTTTGTCAATCTATAGATACAGAGAAAGAAAAATTGGCTTTAAGGGTGGAGTCCTTTGAAAGGAAGAGATGGAAGAAACTCGCGACTGTGTTGTTGCTGAAATTCAAAAAGCTGGACTTGAAATCTCTGCAACGAAAATTCAACAAGTTTCACCTTAGAAGTACCTGGGATGGAAGATGACTGAGACGACAAGAACACCACAAAAAATTCAGATCCGAACCAGAGTCAACAACCTACAAGAGTTACAACAACTTCTAGGAGAAATCAACTGGGTCAGACCGATGTTGGGAATCACCAATGATGAACTGAGTCCGCTCTTCCATTTGCTGAGAGGAAGTTGCGACATCACTTCGCCAAGAACTTTAACCCCTGAAGCTCGTGCTGCTCTCGACAAAGTCACAGAAGCTCTTCAAAAAAGACAAGCTCATCGCTGCGTTCCTGAAAATCCTTTCTTTCTTGCAATCTTAGGAGAGAAGAAGCAGCTTTGTGGTCTCATTTTCCAGTGGGATTCCACAGAACAAGATCCTTTGTTAATAATGGAATGGGATTTTCCTCCCTACAGGTTTTCAAAGACCATTTGCTCAGTTTTAGAAATGATTGCATACATTATAATTAAGGCTAGAACCAGATTGTTAACTTTGGCAGGTCAAGAATGTTCAGTTATCTATTTGCCATTGAAAAATGATTATTTCAATTGGGCAATGCAAAATTCTGATGATTTACAATATGCATTCTTAGGTTTTCCAGGTGTTTGTTCCATACACTATCCAGCTCACAAACTACTGCAAGCAAAATTGAGTTTCAGAGAAAAACCTAAATTGAGTGAAGAACCTTTACATGCTGTGACTCTCTTCACTGATGGCTCTGGTAAAAGCCACAAGTCCGTTGTGACTTGGTTTAATCAAAAGACTAATGTTTGGGAATCTGATATTCAAACAGTAGAGGGATCCCCTCAAATTGTTGAGCCTGCTGCAGTAGTTTGAGCTTTTCAGCTGTTTCCTCAGCCTTTTAATTTGGTCACAGATTCTGCTTATGTTGCTAATGTAGTCAGGAGAATAGAAGGTTCCATTTTAAAGGATGTTAGTAATGAAACTTTACATCGTTGGCTTTCATGTCTTTTTATAACTTTGCAATATAGAACTAATCCATATTTTGTTTCTCACATTAGGGCGCATTCTTCACTTCCTGGATTTTTAGTGGAAGGAAATGCAAGAGCGGACAAGCTGACAATGGTCATTTCTAACACATTGCCAAATAGTTTTGAACAAGCAAAATTGAGTCGTGCCTTTTTCCACCAAAATGCACAAGCACTCATGCAAATGTTCCAAATCACTTAAAGTCAAGCTAAAGCTATCATTCATACTTGCCCTGACTGTCAATTGGTACAACCTCCTGTTTCTACAGGAGCAATCAACCCCCGAGGCTTACAAAGCCTACAGTTGTGGCAAACAGATGTTACTAAATAGCCTTCTTTTGGTAAATTTAAAAATATTCATGTTTCCATAGACACGTTCTCTGGTGCAGTTTTTGCTTCCCTTCACACAAGTGATACTGGCAGCCATGCCTGTCATCATTTCCTGCAAGCTTTTGCTTCATTGGGTATACCCCAGGAAGTAAAAACTGACAATGGCCCCGCATACATATCTCAAAAATTGGCCACATTTTTAAATGAATGGGGTGTTCGATGCATTTTTGGTATTCCCCACTCTCCCACAAGCCAAGCAATCATTGAAAGAACACATCAAACCTTAAAACGCATATTAGATCAACAGAGAGGGGGAACAGAAATCACCCCACAGATGAGACTGAGTAAGGCTTTGTATGTTTTTAATTTTCTAAATAGTAAAAGTACAGAACCAGATCCACCAATCTTTAGACACTTTTCAAATAGCACACAGGCAAAACTGAAAGAACATCCTCCTCTTCTAATTAGAAACCCTGACTCTGGACAGATGGAAGGTCCGTTTCAATTAATAACGTGGGGCAAAGGGTATGCTTCTATTTCCACAGGTGCTGGAAGAATTAAGTGGGTTCCTGCCAAAAACGTCAAACCGTATCGCACTTCAGAACCTGTTGTCGAGCCTAGAACTGAGGAAGCGAGTACGCAGACGTAGACCGAATGGAAGGATCCCGGGTCTCGCCTGACGCCTCTTGTGCCTGACGTTCATTGTGCATCGGTGGAACCCGTGAACTCTGATTTTGTGCCAATTTTTATTTATGAGTATACGAATTAAATGCTGAATGTTTGTTTAACAAAGCTAATTTTTGGCTGAAAATTTAGGTTCTTGTTTTGGTTTAGAAAGAATTCTGCCAAAACTTAGTTCTTGAAAGAGATGGGGCAGAATCAAATGGTATACTTGTTTTGCTTGATTTTAATTGTTTTTTGTCGTGCAGATTTGCCTGAGGATCAACCGAAGACGAATGTTTGGGTGACCTTAGCCAAGGCTGCCGGATCGGATACTATATGTCTGTCTAATTCGGAACCAGAAAAGCCTTTCTCAACCTGTTTGGTTGGTGTGCCAGTGAAAGAGTTTCCTTTGGTCAGAAAAGAATCCAATGGTAAACCAGGTGGAATTGACAATGGAAACAGTCCTTCCTTCAATTGGAACATTTGTTCCAAGAAACTTCTCAGGGCAGCAAATGTTTCAAACAGTTGGGATGTGTTTCTACAGACGGACCAATCTCCACGGCAATTGCCAAAAGGGTATTGGATCATTTGCGGAGACAGAGGTTGGCAAGGCATTCCAGCCCACCTTGAAGGTGGCCCTTGCAGCATTGGTATGCTTACCATAATTGCCCCCACTGCCAAAGCAGTGATGAAAAAGAAACAAAGGAAAACAAGAGCTGTTCCTCATTATGATGAGAACTGTCAGAGTGATTTTATGCCTTGGAATGCCGCCAGAAGGGTTTCAGCAGGTATATTTCTACCCCAATTGGCTTCAGCTGTGGCATTGAGACAATTAGATCGAGTTGGATGTTGGCTGAGCAAACAAGCTAATGCCACATCCTCCGCAATCAGTGATATGTTGACCAATGTTGATAGTATTAGACATGCTACTCTTCAAAACAGAGCAGCCATTGATTTTCTCTTACTGGCACAAGGACATGGTTGTGAGGAATTGGAAGGTTTGTGTTGTATGAATTTGTCTGATCATTCTGAATCCATTCACAAAAGCATTCAAAAATTAAAGGATCTGACAGCCCAAATTAAAGAAGATGGAGGTTCCTGGTTGGATGATTTGTATCAAAATTGCAGTTTTGCACCTTGGCTAAGGCAACTTTGCAAGATAGGTCTTTACATATTAGGTGTTCTAATACTGATATTGATAGTGGTACCTTGTATACTCTGTTGTGTTCGGCGAATGATGAACAAAACAGTCCGAGAAGTTTTTGTCATTCAAGCAGGAGAATTAGGAAGTAGAAGCACAGAGAGTGTACGAAATCTCACGAAAGCAGTAGATGAGGGTATTGACATGAACGAAGGTTTTGAATTAAGGCCTTGGAATCGACCAGAGTTTTTTGAACGATGCCTTGTGACTGTTGCCAAACATATCTCTTTCAGGGATTGGGTCTTCACAGCATTATATTGCTGTGCCGTAATATAGCAATGCTTCAGTTTAGTGAAAATAGGTCTTCAGCAGATAATAAGCAGAAATTTTGCAATAGAGCTATGAAACGCAAATAGCAAGCGACAAGAAAATGAAAGCTTCTGGGTCAAACAGAGAGGGGGAAATGTTGGAATCCATAAGGTTAGAGGATTTTTAAGAAATGGTTAAAAAGAAGTATGTAGGCCTTAGACTGGAGTTTTGTTAGCATTGCAGAAAAGTTTCCCATGCAAGCAGAAAAAGTTTTCCATGCAAGCAGAAAAGTTTCCCAAGCAGTAGACGTGACAAATAACAATAGGCTTCTGTAGAATTGGCTTTAGGATGGCAACAAGGTTATTTAATGTATATCTTTAGAAGGTTAGCATGAATAGAACTCTGTTCTTTGTCTCTTATCAACTAGTCTTTGTTTTAGCTACGATTACCTATGTTTTATAAGATTGGATAGAATGCTTGTCAATATGTGTTTTCTGTGTCTGATTGGCTGAATTCTAGTCTGAGATGATTTTATGTATTGCTGTATGAGCCCTGTTGAAGGAGACATTTTTTGGTGTGGATCAGTGAGCTGTCATGTCTCCATTTTGTATTTTGAGACTGATGTGCTGGAAATAAAAGCAAAAATCTCTTCACTGGTCTGGTTACCATGTTATCCATATTTGGATATTTTGCCGCGGCCTAGTGGGTTCCTTTTTTAAGGCATGGGTTCCTGACACCATTGGACTTATACCTGTCCCGTCCCCCGCATATTGCTGCCCCGTGTGAGGACGTAGAATAGAAGAAAAACAAAGAAAAATCGTGGAAGCACCAGCCGCGGAGACCCAAGTGTTAACAAGGAGGACACTGTATCATGTCTCCCGCCGAAACCAAGAAAATTGTAAGTAACTTATCTCGGGAGAGCGCTTGGGTGACGTTGGGAGGAAAAATAGAGAAAAAGAAAATTATTAAAAGAGCACAAAAATGGGAACGAATTTATCAGAAGTTGAATGGGATGTTTTTCATCAATTAGAGACAATGTTACAAGAAAAAGGTCACTCTGAAATTTCAAAAACTGAGCTTAAAAACTTACTTATCTGGGTTAAAGCGAATACGCAAGATTTAAATCTGCAGTCTGCTTTTTCTTTTCATTTTTGGGATCAGATAAACTGGAGAATCTATAATCTAGTCTCTCTCAAAAAAGATGAAAGCTTAAGAGAACTTGTGCCGGTTTGTAGTGCGCTGTTGTAGTGCTTTTTTAAACAAAGTGATAAAAATAAGATCAACTTGGACTCAGAAAACAGAGCTTCTGGTTCTCTCTCACGAAATTCCAGTAAACCAGAGACTGTGTGTGTATCGGAGAATGTTACAAGTGTTGTTGCAAATGCTGAAAGTATTGCTTTGAACTCTGTTGAACAAAATCTTTCTTCTCTCTCTCTGGGAAAAAATGAGACTCTTTCGGACTTTTCTTCGCGTTGTTCTGTTAATGTAAAAATATGTGACTCTTGTAAGGGGGATGGAACAAAGTGTGTAAAAGATGGAAATGAAAAAGTGACTGTACTTCCTAAAATTGTTTGTGCAGGGACACTGAAACCTGAATTGGATTCTGTTGGGCCTGGGGTGGAGGCTGAGGTGGCTGCTTCCACTCGGGAAATTGTGGTTCCAGGGAACTCTTTTTCAGTTAAGCAAAACCATGGTTGTTCTGGTGTTTGTCAATCTATAGATACAGAGAAAGAAAAATTGGCTTTAAGGGTGGACTCCTTTGAAAGGAAGAGATGGAAGAAACTCGCGACTGTGTTGTTGCTGAAATTCAAAAAGCTGGACTTGAAATCTCTGCAACGAAAATTCAACAAGTTTCACCTTAGAAGTACCTGGGATGGAAGATGATGGAAGACGAAAATAATACCACAAAAAATTCAGATCCGAACCAGAGTCAACAACCTACAAGAGTTACAACAACTTCTAGGAGAAATCAACTGGGTCAGACCGATGTTGGGAATCACCAATGATGAACTGAGTCCGCTCTTCCATTTGCTGAGAGGAAGTTGCGACATCACTTCGCCAAGAACTTTAACCCCTGAAGCTCGTGCTGCTCTCGACAAAGTCACAGAAGCTCTTCAAAAAAGACAAGCTCATTGCTGCGTTCCTGAAAATCCTTTCTTTCTTGCAATCTTAGGAGAGAAGAAGCAGCTTTGTGGTCTCATTTTCCAGTGGGATTCCACAGAACAAGATCCTTTGTTAATAATGGAATGGGATTTTCCTTCCTACAGGTTTTCAAAGACCATTTGCTCATTTTTAGAAATGATTGCATACATTATAATTAAGGCTAGAACCAGATTGTTAACTTTGGCAGGTCAAGAATTTTCAGTTATCTATTTGCCATTGAAAAATGATTATTTCAATTGGGCAATGCAAAATTCTGATGATTTACAATATGGATTCTTAGGTTTTCCAGGTGTTTGTTCCATACACTATCCAGCTCACAAACTACTGCAAGCAAAATTGAGTTTCAGAGAAAAACCTAAATTTAGTGAAGAACCTTTACATGCTGTGACTCTCTTCACTGATGGCTCTGGTAAAAGCCACAAGTCCTTTGTGACTTGGTTTAATCAAAAGACTAATGTTTGGGAATCTGATATTCAAACAGTAGAGGGATCCCCTCAAATTGTTGAGCCTGCTGCAGTAGTTTGAGCTTTTCAGTTGTTTCCTCAGGCTTTTAATTTGGTCACAGATTCTGCTTATGTTGCTAATGTAGTCAGGAGAATAGAAGGTTCCATTTTAAAGGATGTTAGTAATGAAACTTTACATCGTTGGCTTTCATGTCTTTTTATAACTTTGCAGTATAGAACTAATCCATATTTTGTTTCTCACATTAGGGCGCATTCTTCACTTCCTGGATTTTTAGTGGAAGGAAATGCAAGAGCGGACAAGCTGACAATGGTCATTTCTAACACATTGCCAAATAGTTTTGAACAAGCAAAATTGAGTCATGCCTTTTTCCACCAAAATGCACAAGCACTCATGCAAATGTTCCAAATCACTTAAAGTCAAGCTAAAGCTATCATTCATACTTGCCCTGACTGTCAATTGGTACAACCTCCTGTTTCTACAGGAGCAATCAACCCCCGAGGCTTACAAAGCCTACAGTTGTGGCAAACAGATGTTACTAAATAGCCTTCTTTTGGTAAATTTAAAAATATTCATGTTTCCATAGACACGTTCTCTGGTGCAGTTTTTGCTTCCCTTCACACAAGTGATACTGGCAGCCATGCCTGTCATCATTTCCTGCAAGCTTTTGCTTCATTGGGTATACCCCAAGAAGTAAAAACTGACAATGGCCCCGCATACATATCTCAAAAATTGGCCACATTTTTAAATGAATGGGGTGTTCGACGCATTTTTGGTATTCCCCACTCTCCCACAAGCCAAGCAATCATTGAAAGAACACATCAAACCTTAAAACGCATATTAGATCAACAGAGAGGGGGAACGGAAATCACCCCACAGATGAGACTGAGTAAGGCTTTGTATGTTTTTAATTTTCTAAATAGTAAAAGTACAGAACCAGATCCACCAATCTTTAGACACTTTTCAAATAGCACACAGGCAAAACTGAAAGAACATCCTCCTCTTCTAATTAGAAACCCTGACTCTGGACAGATGGAAGGTCCGTTTCAATTAATAACGTGGGGCAAAGGGTATGCTTCTATTTCCACAGGTGCTGGAAGAATTAAGTGGGTTCCTGCCAAAAACGTCAAACCGTATCGCACTTCAGAACCTGTTGTCGAGCCTAGAACTGAGGAAGCGAGTACGCAGACGTAGACCGAATGGAAGGATCCCGGGTCTCGCCTGACGCCTCTTGTGCCTGACGTTCATTGTGCATCGGTGGAACCCGTGAACTCTGATTTTGTGCCAATTTTTATTTATGAGTATACGAATTAAATGCTGAATGTTTGTTTAACAAAGCTAATTTTTGGCTGAAAATTTAGGTTCTTGTTTTGGTTTAGAAAGAATTCTGCCAAAACTTAGTTCTTGAAAGAGATGGGGCAGAATCAAATGGTATACTTGTTTTGCTTGATTTTAATTGTTTTTTGTCGTGCAGATTTGCCTGAGGATCAACCGAAGACGAATGTTTGGGTGACCTTAGCCAAGGCTGCCGGATCGGATACTATATGTCTGTCTAATTCGGAACCAGAAAAGCCTTTCTCAACCTGTTTGGTTGGTGTGCCAGTGAAAGAGTTTCCTTTGGTCAGAAAAGAATCCAATGGTAAACCAGGTGGAATTGACAATGGAAACAGTCCTTCCTTCAATTGGAACATTTGTTCCAAGAAACTTCTCAGGGCAGCAAATGTTTCAAACAGTTGGGATGTGTTTCTACAGACGGACCAATCTCCACGGCAATTGCCAAAAGGGTATTGGATCATTTGCGGAGACAGAGGTTGGCAAGGCATTCCAGCCCACCTTGAAGGTGGCCCTTGCAGCATTGGTATGCTTACCATAATTGCCCCCACTGCCAAAGCAGTGATGAAAAAGAAACAAAGGAAAACAAGAGCTGTTCCTCATTATGATGAGAACTGTCAGAGTGATTTTATGCCTTGGAATGCCGCCAGAAGGGTTTCAGCAGGTATATTTCTACCCCAATTGGCTTCAGCTGTGGCATTGAGACAATTAGATCGAGTTGGATGTTGGCTGAGCAAACAAGCTAATGCCACATCCTCCGCAATCAGTGATATGTTGACCAATGTTGATAGTATTAGACATGCTACTCTTCAAAACAGAGCAGCCATTGATTTTCTCTTACTGGCACAAGGACATGGTTGTGAGGAATTGGAAGGTTTGTGTTGTATGAATTTGTCTGATCATTCTGAATCCATTCACAAAAGCATTCAAAAATTAAAGGATCTGACAGCCCAAATTAAAGAAGATGGAGGTTCCTGGTTGGATGATTTGTATCAAAATTGCAGTTTTGCACCTTGGCTAAGGCAAC
The DNA here is from genome assembly GCF_028018845.1 of Melospiza georgiana. Classification (NCBI taxonomy): domain Eukaryota; kingdom Metazoa; phylum Chordata; class Aves; order Passeriformes; family Passerellidae; genus Melospiza; species Melospiza georgiana. Next base: position 18,628,322 of record NC_080464.1, on the reverse strand, counting down.
TTTGCAAGATAGGTCTTTACATATTAGGTGTTCTAATACTGATATTGATAGTGGTACCTTGTATACTCTGTTGTGTTCGGCGAATGATGAACAAAACAGTCCGAGAAGTTTTTGTCATTCAAGCAGGAGAATTAGGAAGTAGAAGCACAGAGAGTGTACGAAATCTCACGAAAGCAGTAGATGAGGGTATTGACATGAACGAAGGTTTTGAATTAAGGCCTTGGAATCGACCAGAGTTTTTTGAACGATGCCTTGTGACTGTTGCCAAACATATCTCTTTCAGGGATTGGGTCTTCACAGCATTAAGTTGCTGTGCCGTAATATAGCAATGCTTCAGTTTAGTGAAAATAGGTCTTCAGCAGATAATAAGCAGAAATTTTGCAATAGAGCTATGAAACGCAAATAGCAAGCGACAAGAAAATGAAAGCTTCTGGGTCAAACAGAGAGGGGGAAATGTTGGAATCCATAAGGTTAGAGGATTTTTAAGAAATGGTTAAAAAGAAGTATGTAGGCCTTAGACTGGAGTTTTGTTAGCATTGCAGAAAAGTTTCCCATGCAAGCAGAAAAAGTTTTCCATGCAAGCAGAAAAGTTTCCCAAGCAGTAGACGTGACAAATAACAATAGGCTTCTGTAGAATTGGCTTTAGGATGGCAACAAGGTTATTTAATGTATATCTTTAGAAGGTTAGCATGAATAGAACTCTGTTCTTTGTCTCTTATCAACTAGTCTTTGTTTTAGCTACGATTACCTATGTTTTATAAGATTGGATAGAATGCTTGTCAATATGTGTTTTCTGTGTCTGATTGGCTGAATTCTAGTCTGAGATGATTTTATGTATTGCTGTATGAGCCCTGTTGAAGGAGACATTTTTTGGTGTGGATCAGTGAGCTGTCATGTCTCCATTTTGTATTTTGAGACTGATGTGCTGGAAATAAAAGCAAAAATCTCTTCACTGGTCTGGTTACCATGTTATCCATATTTGGATATTTTGCCGCGGCCTAGTGGGTTCCTTTTTTAAGGCATGGGTTCCTGACACCATTGGACTTATACCTGTCCCGTCCCCCGCATATTGCTGCCCCGTGTGAGGACGTAGAATAGAAGAAAAACAAAGAAAAATCGTGGAAGCACCAGCCGCGGAGACCCAAGTGTTAACAAGGAGGACACTGTATCATGTCTCCCGCCGAAACCAAGAAAATTGTAAGTAACTTATCTCGGGAGAGCGCTTGGGTGACGTTGGGAGGAAAAATAGAGAAAAAGAAAATTATTAAAAGAGCACAAAAATGGGAACGAATTTATCAGAAGTTGAATGGGATGTTTTTCATCAATTAGAGACAATGTTACAAGAAAAAGGTCACTCTGAAATTTCAAAAACTGAGCTTAAAAACTTACTTATCTGGGTTAAAGCGAATACGCAAGATTTAAATCTGCAGTCTGCTTTTTCTTTTCATTTTTGGGATCAGATAAACTGGAGAATCTATAATCTAGTCTCTCTCAAAAAAGATGAAAGCTTAAGAGAACTTGTGCCGGTTTGTAGTGCGCTGTTGTAGTGCTTTTTTAAACAAAGTGATAAAAATAAGATCAACTTGGACTCAGAAAACAGAGCTTCTGGTTCTCTCTCACGAAATTCCAGTAAACCAGAGACTGTGTGTGTATCGGAGAATGTTACAAGTGTTGTTGCAAATGCTGAAAGTATTGCTTTGAACTCTGTTGAACAAAATCTTTCTTCTCTCTCTCTGGGAAAAAATGAGACTCTTTCGGACTTTTCTTCGCGTTGTTCTGTTAATGTAAAAATATGTGACTCTTGTAAGGGGGATGGAACAAAGTGTGTAAAAGATGGAAATGAAAAAGTGACTGTACTTCCTAAAATTGTTTGTGCAGGGACACTGAAACCTGAATTGGATTCTGTTGGGCCTGGGGTGGAGGCTGAGGTGGCTGCTTCCACTCGGGAAATTGTGGTTCCAGGGAACTCTTTTTCAGTTAAGCAAAACCATGGTTGTTCTGGTGTTTGTCAATCTATAGATACAGAGAAAGAAAAATTGGCTTTAAGGGTGGAGTCCTTTGAAAGGAAGAGATGGAAGAAACTCGCGACTGTGTTGTTGCTGAAATTGAAAAAGCTGGACTTGAAATCTCTGCAACGAAAATTCAACAAGTTTCACCTTAGAAGTACCTGGGATGGAAGATGACTGAGACGACAAGAACACCACAAAAAATTCAGATCCGAACCAGAGTCAACAACCTACAAGAGTTACAACAACTTCTAGGAGAAATCAACTGGGTCAGACCGATGTTGGGAATCACCAATGATGAACTGAGTCCGCTCTTCCATTTGCTGAGAGGAAGTTGCGACATCACTTCGCCAAGAACTTTAACCCCTGAAGCTCGTGCTGCTCTCGACAAAGTCACAGAAGCTCTTCAAAAAAGACAAGCTCATCGCTGCGTTCCTGAAAATCCTTTCTTTCTTGCAATCTTAGGAGAGAAGAAGCAGCTTTGTGGTCTCATTTTCCAGTGGGATTCCACAGAACAAGATCCTTTGTTAATAATGGAATGGGATTTTCCTCCCTACAGGTTTTCAAAGACCATTTGCTCAGTTTTAGAAATGATTGCATACATTATAATTAAGGCTAGAACCAGATTGTTAACTTTGGCAGGTCAAGAATTTTCAGTTATCTATTTGCCATTGAAAAATGATTATTTCAATTGGGCAATGCAAAATTCTGATGATTTACAATATGCATTCTTAGGTTTTCCAGGTGTTTGTTCCATACACTATCCAGCTCACAAACTACTGCAAGCAAAATTGAGTTTCAGAGAAAAACCTAAATTTAGTGAAGAACCTTTACATGCTGTGACTCTCTTCACTGATGGCTCTGGTAAAAGCCACAAGTCCGTTGTGACTTGGTTTAATCAAAAGACTAATGTTTGGGAATCTGATATTCAAACAGTAGAGGGATCCCCTCAAATTGTTGAGCCTGCTGCAGTAGTTTGAGCTTTTCAGTTGTTTCCTCAGCCTTTTAATTTGGTCACAGATTCTGCTTATGTTGCTAATGTAGTCAGGAGAATAGAAGGTTCCATTTTAAAGGATGTTAGTAATGAAACTTTACATTGTTGGCTTTCATGTCTTTTTATAACTTTGCAATATAGAACTAATCCATATTTTGTTTCTCACATTAGGGCGCATTCTTCACTTCCTGGATTTTTAGTGGAAGGAAATGCAAGAGCGGACAAGCTGACAATGGTCATTTCTAACACATTGCCAAATAGTTTTGAACAAGCAAAATTGAGTCATGCCTTTTTCCACCAAAATGCACAAGCACTCATGCAAATGTTCCAAATCACTTAAAGTCAAGCTAAAGCTATCATTCATACTTGCCCTGACTGTCAATTGGTACAACCTCCTGTTTCTACAGGAGCAATCAACCCCCGAGGCTTACAAAGCCTACAGTTGTGGCAAACAGATGTTACTAAATAGCCTTCTTTTGGTAAATTTAAAAATATTCATGTTTCCATAGACACGTTCTCTGGTGCAGTTTTTGCTTCCCTTCACACAAGTGATACTGGCAGCCATGCCTGTCATCATTTCCTGCAAGCTTTTGCTTCATTGGGTATACCCCAAGAAGTAAAAACTGACAATGGCCCCGCATACATATCTCAAAAATTGGCCACATTTTTAAATGAATGGGGTGTTCGACGCATTTTTGGTATTCCCCACTCTCCCACAAGCCAAGCAATCATTGAAAGAACACATCAAACCTTAAAACGCATATTAGATCAACAGAGAGGGGGAACGGAAATCACCCCACAGATGAGACTGAGTAAGGCTTTGTATGTTTTTAATTTTCTAAATAGTAAAAGTACAGAACCAGATCCACCAATCTTTAGACACTTTTCAAATAGCACACAGGCAAAACTGAAAGAACATCCTCCTCTTCTAATTAGAAACCCTGACTCTGGACAGATGGAAGGTCCGTTTCAATTAATAACGTGGGGCAAAGGGTATGCTTCTATTTCCACAGGTGCTGGAAGAATTAAGTGGGTTCCTGCCAAAAACATCAAACCGTATCGCACTTCAGAACCTGTTGTCGAGCCTAGAACTGAGGAAGCGAGTACGCAGACGTAGACCGAATGGAAGGATCCCGGGTCTCGCCTGACGCCTCTTGTGCCTGACGTTCATTGTGCATCGGTGGAACCCGTGAACTCTGATTTTGTGCCAATTTTTATTTATGAGTATACGAATTAAATGCTGAATGTTTGTTTAACAAAGCTAATTTTTGGCTGAAAATTTAGGTTCTTGTTTTGGTTTAGAAAGAATTCTGCCAAAACTTAGTTCTTGAAAGAGATGGGGCAGAATCAAATGGTATACTTGTTTTGCTTGATTTTAATTGTTTTTTGTCGTGCAGATTTGCCTGAGGATCAACCGAAGACGAATGTTTGGGTGACCTTAGCCAAGGCTGCCGGATCGGATACTATATGTCTGTCTAATTCGGAACCAGAAAAGCCTTTCTCAACCTGTTTGGTTGGTGTGCCAGTGAAAGAGTTTCCTTTGGTCAGAAAAGAATCCAATGGTAAACCAGGTGGAATTGACAATGGAAACAGTCCTTCCTTCAATTGGAACATTTGTTCCAAGAAACTTCTCAGGGCAGCAAATGTTTCAAACAGTTGGGATGTGTTTCTACAGACGGACCAATCTCCACGGCAATTGCCAAAAGGGTATTGGATCATTTGCGGAGACAGAGGTTGGCAAGGCATTCCAGCCCACCTTGAAGGTGGCCCTTGCAGCATTGGTATGCTTACCATAATTGCCCCCACTGCCAAAGCAGTGATGAAAAAGAAACAAAGGAAAACAAGAGCTGTTCCTCATTATGATGAGAACTGTCAGAGTGATTTTATGCCTTGGAATGCCGCCAGAAGGGTTTCAGCAG